>NC_060123.1:583022629-584275962 GCF_021461395.2 Schistocerca americana | reverse complement strand
AATACGTAGCTGTGGAATATACTTAACTTTATTATTCCTTGTGATACATCTCTCTCGACTATACAAATGCGACTCGTAAGATACATGCACTGTTACAATTGGCGCCTTGCTAGGTTGTAGCCATGGACTTAGCAGAAGGCTATTCTAACTGTCTCTCGGCAAATGAGAAGAAGGCTTCGTCCGTATTGTCGCTAGCAATGTCGTCCGTACAACTGGGGCGAGTGCTCTATCGTATCTCGAGACCTGCCTTGTGGTGGCGCTAGGTCTGCGATCACACAGTGGCGACACGCGGGTCCGACATGTACTAAATGGACCGCGGCCGATTTAAGCTACCACCTAGCAAGTGTGGTTTCTGGCGGTGACACCACACAACACATATTTTTCTGAGAGCTGATTAGTTTTACTGTTCAACTGTGTGTGAAATCTATTGGGACTTAACTGATAAGGTCATCAGTCCCTAAGCGTACACACTACTTAACCTAAATTATCCTAACGACAAACACACACACCCATGCCCGAGGGAGGACTCGAACCTCCGCCGGGATCAGCCGCACAGTCCATGACTGCAGCGCCCTAGACCGCTCGGCTAATCCCGCGCGGCTTGGTTTTACTCAGGACTGCAGTACACCATAGTACGAGGTGCATTCAAGTTCTAAGGCCTCCAATTTTTTTTCTAATTAACTACTCACCCGAAATCGATGAAACTGGCGTTACTTCTCGACGTAATCGCCCTGCAGACGTACACATTTTTCACAACGCTGACGCCATGATTCCATGGCAGCGGCGAAGGCTTCATTAGGAGTCTGTTTTGACCACTGGAAAATCGCTGAGGCAATAGCAGCACGGCTGGAATGTGCGGCCACGGAGAGTGTCTTTCATTGTTGGAAAAAGCCAAAAGTCACTAGGAGCCAGGTCAGGTGAGTAGGGAGCATGAGGAATCACTTCAAAGTTGTTATCACGAGGAAACTGTTGCGTAACGTTAGCTCGATGTGCGGGTGCGTTGTCTTGGTGAAACAGCACACGCGCAGCCCTTCCCCGACGTTTTTGTTGCAGTGCAGGAAGGAATTTGTTCTTCAAAACATTTTCGTAGGATGCACCTGGTACCGTAGTGCCCTTTGGAACGCAATGGGTAAGGATTACGCCCTCGCTGTCCCAGAACATGGACACCACCATTTTTTCAGCACTGGCAGTTACCCGAAATTTTTTTGGTGGTGGTGAATGTGTGCTTCCAATGAGCTGACTGGCGCTTTGTTTCTGGATTGAAAAATGGCATCCACGTCCCATCCATTGTCACTACCGACGATAAGAAAGTCCCATTCATGCTGTCGTTGCACGTCAACATTGCTTGGCAACATGCCACATGGGCAGCCATGTGGTCGTCTGTCAGCATTCCTGGTACCTACCTGGATGACACTTTTCGCATTTTCAGGTCGTCATGCAGGATTATGTGCACAGAACCCACAGAAATGCCAACTCTGGAGGCGATCTGTTCAACAGTCATTCAGTGATCCCCCCAAAAAATTCTCTCCACTTTCTCGATCATATCGGCAGACCATCTTGTGCGAGCCCGAGGTTGTTTCGGTTTGTTCTTACACGATGTTCTGCCTTCATTAAACTGTCGCACCCATGAACGCACTTTCGACACATCCATAACTCCATCACTACATGTCTCCTTCAACTGTCGATGAATTTCAATTGGTTTCACACCACGCAAATTCAGAAACCGAATGATTGCACGCTGTTCAAGTAAGGAAAACGTCGCCATTTTAAGTATTTAAAACAGCTCTCATTCTCGCCGCTGGCGGTAAAATTCCATCTGCCGTACGGTGCTGCCATCTCTGGGACGTATTGACAATGAACGCGGCCTCATTTTAAAACAATGCGCATGTCTCTATCTCTTTCCAGTCCGGAGAAAAAAATCGGAGGCCTTAGAACTTGAATGCACCTCGTATTCTCCACTCTGCTGACTACAAAACCCTATTTTTCCACATAATCGCAGTTCAATGTGACAGCCTCAGCGCCACCTTAATGGGAGAGCTCGCATGGTACCATTCTACTCGTCGATATCGGAGAAAACACCTTGCTGCTTCAATAACCTCCATATCGTTCACGTACTGCTTCCCGCAGAGTGCATGCGTCATCGGGCCAAACTGATGAAAATCGAAGGTGCGAGAGAGTCTGTAGAGTGTATAAGGAAGACCGTCGCAATGCAATTTAGTGAGCTTCTCTCGGGTGCGCAGCACTTCTACAGTTGAGCAGCGAGGTGTTTAATTGTGATCCGTCGATCACCTTAAATGAAAGTATATGAAGCAGGAGATCCTGGGTTCGAGTCCCGGTCGGGACACACATTATCAACTGTCCGCGTTGATGTATATCAGCGCTTGTCGACAGCTTCAGCTCTTGATTTAATTATCATTTCATTAAATGAGAGTGTCCGCACGTTCGGACACTGCATGAGTCACAGTTGTGTGCGGCCGCCCTGCACGCGGGAGAACGTACAGGTTTGCGCGACCTTGCTGCGATGATGGTAAACGACCCGCCCACCGTGCTTTCGTTTACTGCCAGGTCTCTGTAAATTCTGCAACAGCATGTGAATATCTGAAATGCACTTGTTTCCCGGCAAAAGAAACTCACTGACAGCTCGCTTCTCAGAACGCACATCCGTCAAAGGCTCCATTTTGAAGGCTACGTATGGCGCCTCCACCCATACAAATTTCATGAAGCTACAGGGGCTGAAGCGGGAATATTCCTCATTTTTTCACAACAAATTCTGTATTCTTTCAACCAAGACTGGCCAAGAGAAAAGAAATTGTTTTACATTACTTATTGAATGTCCCTCGTAACTAAATAAACCTACAGTTTAAGAAGATCCAGACACCTTTTCGATCTTGATGTTGCGCCATGTTCCCCCTCTACCAGCCAGAAGTCGGTATTTCTTCTGAATTTTGGTCCTCAGTTGAAATGAAGATTAATATGATTATAGTACAGTACAACTGCGTTCATTATACTCGATGACAACAGTTTTACAGTGTAAAACTAACCAAAGTCTCACCAAGCTTTACCTGGTCAAATGCAAAATTAGTCTTGAGAATAAGATGTGCAGCGGGTGAAGCGGTTGTTCTAGTGGGAATTGGAGCCGAGTGTTGGGGAAATATACTATAGCAACGTTTGCTCTGTGTGTTACAACTGTCCCTTTCTGTAGATCGTCAATTGTTGTACAGGTAAGCGACAGAAAAACGACTGGGTACTCTATTTTGTTCTGTAAAACGCTGTCAAACCTGCCACCACAGCAAGAAAATGCTATAATTTTCCCTGAGAGCTGGCTGGTAATTATTACCGTTGTTGGCGGACATCGCAGTGTATCTACTTTGCTGTCGGATGACAGAGACAACAACAGATTATGATGACCATCAGCGAGTGTGTGTGTGTGTGTGTGTGTGTGTGTGTGTGTGTGTGTGTGGGGGGGGGGGGAATATAGAGAAGCTCGTATGTACTTTGGAATGACATCGTGGTGTGTCTACTTTGCTGTCGGATGTCAGAGACAACAACAGAGTATGATGACCATCAGCGAGTGTGTGTGTGTGTGTGTGGGGGGGGGGGGGGGGGATATAGAGAACCTCGTATGTACTTAGGAATGAGTCGAATGGACGCTGTTGTGGATGAATTCTTCACCGTATAGTGTTGAGTTTTATCAACAAATCTCACACCGAAAGAAATTAATAACTTCAGTATGAGCGTAATTTGAGGAATGTGTAAAGTAATTAATGATTTCAAAAATGAAATTCTAGTGAACTGATAAAACTTACTATGTTGTTGGATATTACCTAAAACTGTTTATAATCATCCGATCACTCGGTGATATAAAGAAGATAAGTGTTTAACGACTCGTTGATAATGAATTCATCATCAGAGAACGGAACAAAAGCTTGGGCTAGGGAAGAATGGGGAAAGAACTCAACCTCGTCTTTTCAAGGGAACCATCCTGACATTTGTCTTAAGCGATGTTGGGGGATCACGGAATACTGAAATCAGAGTGACCTTTTTTTTCTTTTTTTCTTTTTTTGCATCTCATATCGAGTCTCAAACGATATACATACAAAATAGTACATATTCATATCTATTAAAAGAAAAAAAGGAGAGAAAAGTATTCCTGAATGAGTGTAAATAATTTATCTTTAGTGAATTACAAGTTGAAAGGACTTGACTCTTGCGAATCTTCTTGTATTTATGTCCATATAGAGAACCATAACTCTCGTAAGATTTTGTCTCATGCTATGTTTCCACTATTTGTGACCTAATTTTCCTGTTATATTAGGAACAATTTTACAGTTGGTCTTATATTTATTTAGTAGTTATTTTAAAGAAAAAAATTTATGTTCTTCCTTACACTAAATTATCCTCATTCCTTTGCATTAGAAATATTTGTTTTATCAACATTTTACTGGAAGCATTTGTAGAAAATTCTACTTGACACACTTAAATTTTATATAGAAAATGTGCTACCTCGATACTACATTATTTCGTTATAACTTCCTGTACTTTCACATATCACATAATACAATCAATTTTTAGGTGTTGTACTTCAGATGTATGGATTTCCAATTAAATATGTCTGCCCTATCGCATCCTTCCTGTCTAGCAGCACATCCCTTATCACCACCAATTCCTGTACCTTCCATCCCGCTACTGGAGTGTGAAAAGGCTCTGTCCTCTCCTCTCTACTCTCCTGTATTTCCTCTACAGGGCTGTTATGTCCAAAACACCCTATCATTCTATCTCATTCAGTATACTGATGATACTGTTCTCCTCGCTCTCTAGTGCACATTCCAGGAATGCCAATGATCCCTCAAATCTGTCTCATGCAGTTTACCTCGTGGTGTAACCTGTGGCTCTCATGATCAAACCCTCCAAAACCTAGGTAATAATTGTAGGTTTAACAATCCACACGTTCTGCCTCCATGATTTCTGTCTTACAATTTACAACCGTCCTATCCAGTTAACTAACTCACTAAAATATCTTGGACTAACCATTGGCTAGTAACTAACATGGAAACCTCACCTACTAACCACCCAACATAAAGCAAACAGTTGACTAAAACTGCTAACAGGTCGAACATGGGGATTAGACCGTTACACTATTTCTGCACACCTACAAAATCCTAATATGGCCCATCCTCTGCTATGCGAATGTTGCATGGATCTCCAACCCATGAATGTTCTGTAAGCGCCTCTAAAGCCTTGAACGCCTTGCACTTCATCTTGCTTTCCACGTCCATTTACTCCCCCCCCCCCCCCCCCCCCCCACATGGACCCTTTGGCCGGCCGGAGTGGCCGTGCGGTTCTAGGCGCTACAGTCTGGAGCCGAGCGACCGCTACGGTCGCAGGTTCGAATCCTGCCTCGGGCATGGATGTGTGTGATGTCCTTAGGTTAGTTAGGTTTAATTAGTTGTAAGTTCTAGGCGACTGATGGCCTCAGAAGTTAAGTCCCATAGTGCTCAGAGCCATTTGAACCATGGACCCTCTACCATCTTATCAAATTCCCACTCATCCTCACCCACACCAGACACCTCCACATCTCCTATATGATCCCCAATCAGAATTCAATCACACTACTGTCTCCTCTCTGATCACCAAACCTCGTATTCTGCCGCCCCTTCACAAACACATCCCTCCATCCCTACGCCTACAAACACTACACATTCTATTCAGCCAACTTCCTCTCCCAGAAAATGATTTCCGCCATTTCTTATCCCTCATACCGGCTTTAACTCTTCCCCACCTATCCGACTCAACATCAGTACTCCTCTCACCTTTCTCTCTCCATTCACTCCCATCCCTTTCCTCTTGCAATCACTACCCTACCCACATAACACACACCCGCTTATCCCCTGTCTTTTCTACTGACTGTATTTACCACTATACATCTCAGCTCCTACCTCTCATCTGCATAGTTTTTCCTATATAACTACCACTACCTTTCTACCCACACCAGTGATGCCTATGGAGCACACACTTTCCTCTGGCAATACCTCTCACCCTAGTGCAGGCCCTTCAGATGCAGTGCTTTGATGTTTTCATCAGTAGAATTTGAAGTTCCTGTGATGTGTTTTTATAATGTGCGTATATCTGCTGTTGAACTGCCCGTCGTTGATTTTTAATTTGAACTAGAAAACAACCCCAAATTTTGTTTATATTTGTCATTGTCATTTTTTAATTCGCTTGGCTGAACAGTGGAGAAAAATACTGCTGATAGCCCACTCCTCATCCATATGGGGGCGAAGGAGATGAATTAACAATAAAGGGAAGGAAAAAAAAAAACATTGTAAATACTGTAGTTGACAGCTAAGATTATAAGACAATACTGATCGATGTATGCTACCAAATATGTAGACACTCAGTGTCCCAGTTCAATGCTCCTCCATTTAGGTGACGTAGAGCTTGTGAAGAGATTCTAAGCTCTGATTTTGCTGCATGCGCGCCAGCAGTTACAATTTCATAACTTATTATTTGTTAAATAATATGTCAGATAGGAATTTGGGTGAAGGTAAAGGGTTTATCATCAAAGAGGACAATAATATATGAAACATAAGAAACATTATGAATCATTTCGTGCGTTCTCATGTCATTGAGAGAAAATGCCCCCTGTTAATGATATACACTGACCGAGTAGTCTCCAAGTCCTCCTGGCTGCAAGTAAACTTGCACACTTGCGGCCTAGGTGGGTTAAGTTCAGGTACTGCAAAGAACGAGAAAGATGTGTTTTGTGCCACGAGTCTGCGGGAAATGAAGACCAATTACATCCTAGCAAAGTATCATCTATAGTTCATTTTGTGTATGAAAAATACTGGGTGATACTCTGATGATCCTACAAACTTTGAGGGAGTGTTGAGAAGGGTAAATGCATCATTTTGAGGTAAGGGATCTTGTTCTGGAAAGGACAGAGTCCAAAGTTAAGTGAAAATCGTTCTGATATCTCTGACAGTAGAATACATATTGTTCAAATGTTCAAATGTGTGTGAATTCCTAAGGGACCAAACTGCTGAGGTCATCGGTCCCTAGACTTACACACCACTTAAACTAATTTATGCTAAGATCAACACACACACCCACGCCCGAGTGAGGACTCGAACCTCCGGCGGGAGGGACCGCGCAGTCCGTGACATGGCGCCTCAAACCACACGACCACTCCGCGCGGCAGAATACATATTCTACAGTAGAATACATTTTCTAAGATTGTGGACTATGGAACTTTCAGATGATCAAAACAAGAAAACAAAGCAAGAAAAGAGTCTAGTAAATACCTGTATGGGTTCTCAAATGCATACATTAAGAGCTGTGTTTCACAGTAGTGAAGACGAACAAGTGCCCTTAGTTCATAAGGTATGCATTTTAGTGTCCATCTTTATTGGACAACTGTTTCTTACAACCTCTGAAAGTTGCCTTCCCTACAATCTAAGCAAAAACAGTATTCGTACGTGTATTCCAGTCTCAGAGGTGTCATAATGTTTTTCCCTTACAACGTTCGATTCCGTAATTTCCGTACCCGTGTCCCTTATCGCAGTGTGATTTATATCACTTCTCCATCATACGTGGAAGTATGTAACATAGTCACTGTATCACTATGTTCGTTAACTACTTGTGTGTATTACTTGGTGTGTGAATTTGAAGATCACCCATAAATATGAACACACAATTTTGTGGAACTCTGCGTTTGTTGATGACATGTTCTAGGGTTACCAACAGACTTATGAAGTTTCCTGCTCGTGATCTTCAGGTGGAATGTGCTTTTGCTACTTCAGTCAACACTAACTTCGTCAGCGGAATAACTGGTGTCCTTTGCCAAATTTCGACTACGTCATTTGATAGTCTGCGTGAGCTGATTATCTAACTCATATGTAGTAGTAGTAGTAGTAGTAGTAGTAGTAGTAGTAGCGGTGGTGGTGGTGGTGGTGATGGTAGTTCTTATCAGCTAACAGTAGCTGATCTAGATCAGACACCTGGCCTGTCGGTGCCGTGGAACAGCTACTTGGAAGGGAGGTGCCAGGTCAGTTACAATCACAGAACATTGCGATCTTTTCCGATGCGTTAAGGTGCAAATCCGAGCCAAACACAAACCTCAGTTTCAGTACAAACGATGCCTGTACCGTTGTTGCAACGTTTAAGTTAGGGAGTGTAAGGTTATTATATCCAAATAACACTGAAAAAGCCGTAAGGTGTTGAAACGGCCCACACTGGAAATACAGCCTCTCCTCAAGTTGCACTCCTAGTCGGATTGCCAGCAGTCCGGTGTTTGTTGCATGTACCTCCAAATTAAACACCTGGACTCCGAATGAAAGATTAAATTCAGGCGCAGCCCGGGGTTTCAGAGCGAACCGGGCCTATCCTGCTACAGCCGGCCAAGGCTCCTCTGTGCAGCGTCCACTGTGCGTTGCGTTGCGTCATTCCGCAGCTGCCCCGCAGGGCGGCGGTTAATTGTCCTGTTAGCCACCGCCGGAAAAACAAAAACAACAAGTGTGCCTTACAGCCAGGCCCGCGTGGCGTGGCGAGAACGTGGCGAGAACCGACTCGGCTTTCCTGCGCTCTCTCCCGAGAAAGCAATTTCAGCCGGTCTCAGGTCTCAGATCACCAGCCTTGGAAAAACAAGGTCGCCCCGGCTAGCGTGCACGCTCTGGAACTGCCCACGGGGGCTGTGATCCGCAGCGCTGCTGGGCCTCACTCACTACGTTCCGTTTGCTCCACTGGCCACCGTCTGATGCTGGCTGCCTTTAGCTGTCAACACCCAAAGTAAACTGCTCTGATGGCTGTTATTGGTATCTATTTCTGTATAAGCTTACCCTAGTTACTTGTTGTAGAATTATAAGCATGGCAAGTTTGAAAGTATTGTACATGACTTCACAGAATATTGTAATCACCAGACATTACGTATTCACTACTGGACTCCTCCAGACAACATGCATTACTGTTGTGGATTGGCAGGAGACCAACCCACTAAATTGAGAGGAAGCCGAAAGGCACGCGTTTTAGCTCACGCAGGCTGGCGTGAGGTCTGGAACAGGACAAGGACTTTATAACTTAGAAAAACGGACGCAGATGGTGGAATACTTAACTTTAATCCGTTAATGTTGAACGTAGCTCTTGTCTGTACATTCTTCACAATATCAATAGCAACTGATAATGGCGCCTTGCTAGGTCGTAGCAAATGACGTAGCTGAAGGCTATACTAATTATCGTCTCGGCAAATGAGAGCTTATTTTGTCAGTGAATCATCGCTAGCAAAGTCGGTTGTACAACTGGGGCGAGTGCTAGGAAGTCTCTCTAGACCTGCCGTGTGGCGGCGCTCGGTGTGCAATCACTGATAGTGGCGACACGCGGGTCCGACGTATACTAACGGACCGCGGCCGATTTAAAGGCTACCACCTAGCAAGTGTGGTGTCTGGCGATGACACCACAATTACGATTTTTTGATGTATACTACAGTGATGAGCGAAAATGTAATGAGCATCTGCTTGACAGCCTGTTGGTCCACCTTCCGAACGTAATGGACAGCGATTCTGCGTGGCATGGATCCGACAAGACCCAGATAGCTTTCCGGAGGTACGTGACGACAGATGTCCACTCCAAGGTCACACAACTGCGGTAAATTACGGAAGATCGTCTGCGGGTGCAGAGTTGGGACCTGATGGCGTGCCAGATGTGTTCGTTCGGGTTCAGATCAGGAGAATTTGGTGCCTAAGACATCAGCGTGAATTCACTTTCATGTTCCTGAAACTACCTTAGCAAGGTTCTGGCATTGGACACGAACAATTACACCGCTGAAAGCAGCCTTTGGCGTCGGTTAAAATATCAGTAGAAGAGAAATACTAATTGATCCATAAAATTTCGGGCGTGCAGCCGCATAAATCTAACTTCTTCTTCTGATATTCATCTTCAGAATAACATCGACTCACTCTGAAGCTGGCTGGAGAATATACAGCCGAAATATCAAAGTGAAAAAAGGTAACGGATCGTATTGCTGCATATAAATAATTCTCATCGACAGTTTATGTTGCAGGGTGATGAATCATACCCAGATAAGAACGTCTGGAATGCGATCTGAGCAGTTATATGTCGGGTAAGGTAAGCCAAGATACGCTGCGCGAGCCTCAAGACGTCAGACGACAGATCACAAGAGAATCGGTGGGCGTCTGTGTCGTTCATGGCGTATGGAACACATAGCGGTGCATCAGCGAGGTGGATGTGGTGCAGACAAGAAAGGTTGATCTGTTTGCCATGAAAATGATGTATCAGGTGGATTGGATGTTGGTGTTGAGAAAGAGTGCATACACCGCTTTCCATACACAACTCCAGAAAATTTGGGGAAACTATCATTCGACGGGATTGGGGGCTGATGCATTTGTAATGCTTCATCTACAGTCTTTATCCAGAGTATTAATTGAACTGATAAGGAAAGGAGAAAGTAACATAATTCCAGAAAGAAATGCCAAAAGTGAAAAACGAGGGATGGCATGTGTGATAATATGATTGGGGCTAACATGGAGAATGGATTATATTCATGTACAAACAGTCCACTTCGGCTCGTCGGGCAAGGGTGATGGACTTTTAAGTTGGAAACTAACAAGAAGTGCTGGAACTTTTTCTAGCACATGAAATAAGCCAATCCACCGCACTCCAATGGTAAGACAAGGGAGGCACATTAAAATTGGAATATCATCCTCGTACAGTCAAAGAATTCCATCTCCATCAACATTCGATGGGCGAAGGTAATTGGGTCTGGGAACACTTGTGCCACGTAAGGAATGCAAGAGACATCGTAGACATTCATGTGTCATGCTCGCCGTGCAATGTCGAGGGATCTAAACCGGTGGTCAATGAGGACAGCTCTGATCATTTGAAGAGACGTCAGCTGTTCGGCGCCGCTTAGCGACGATAATTCGTAAAATCGATGCCCAAGCAGTGCACAATGGTTGCCACACTTAGAGAAACGACACATTCCTCAAGTAGGTCCTGAGCAGAACCTGCTATTTGGAAACGTTAAGAGAACTGCCCAGTGCCTCGGCATATACCGTCACCCTTGTCAGCCACATGGATATAATCTTCTGTCCATGGGTAGAAGAAGAGATCGTCAGCGTAGGCCATACAACAGAAGCAGTGTTCGAGCAATGACAGGCCCACCAGGCGTTGGCGAAGTAACTGAAGTAAGGGTTCTAACCCCAAAGCATAGACTACCGTGGAAAGTGGGAAAAGCTGTTGGACGGAGTTCTTGAGCGCTTGAAGTGTTGTGAGGTGTCCGTTATAGAGAATTCCGAAAGTTGTACTACTCAAAAGGCACATTTCATTGTTACTATAGGGGCCAGAAAACCCGTGTGATCAGCATGGTTGAATGCCTAACTGAAGTCAAGTAATGCCAATGCACCAGGCAGATGTCACGACCTGGCACATGTGATCACGTCTCTGTAACGGCAAAGAGGTGTACGAATATTGTCACCATCCACGGAAGTCTGATAGAAGGATACGAAGTATATTGTTGCCTCCTTCAAAAAATGTCTTAAAATTTTCATATCAGTGTTGAGTAGAGTGATAGGGTGGTAATCACATATCCCAACCGACCATGCAGTTTAGGGACCAGGGTAATGACCCCCTCTGGGATGGTGGCTGGGATCGTCATTGTTGTGGTCATCAATTTACGGCAGATGGACCTCAAATTAGGTATGAAGAGACAACCAAAACACTTGTAAAATTCGAAGGGAGATGCTGTCAGGTCCAGGAGACTCATCTGTGGTTTCAATCTTGATAGCATCTAGGACTTTATCTGTGGTATTGTGTTCCTGAAGTTCTTGAGACACATCCTCCAGCATGGTGTTGATGGTGAGTGCTGCTATCTCCACAGTTAAGGTCGAGTGATGTGAGGCAGCAGTGTGTAGCTGGGTGAAAAGGAAATGGAAAGTGCGACCAATGGCACATTGTGTAATATATCATCATCCTTTTGCATTTGTAAGGTTGTTTACGAAAGCTTGTCTACGATGCAGGCGTTCTGTGAGGAGGTGGTACATCGACAGTGCTTCATGAAGTATGCAGTCATGTGGGATCTGGCAAGAGGCCCTTCCAAGCATTATAATATGAGTGAAGTGATCCATTTGTCAGTAAGATGCACTGTCACCTGTTGAACAGGAGAGAGTGTCATCGAAGTGCAGTCACGTAAAATCACATAACAGAAGGCCAAGCTGCTTGCATACCAAGCCTTGACGTCTTCGCCATATCCCATGAGTGCCCTGCATAGAGCTGGTATTGAACAGGATAGCCACCATTACAGGGTAGATGTGAAGGCAGGATGATGTCGACGACAGAGGGTCCACACGTCCTCTACAGTCTATCAGCAGTCAGGGACAGTCGGTTGGACAATATTTAATTTCTACAGACGACGACTGTGACACAGCAGTTGGTGGACAAGGACGTCACTGCTGATGTAGGCCTTGTGGTTGGAGAAAGCCGGAGGCCAAATTTCGGCATGTTGAGTGTCGCCAGCAAGAGAATGTGTGAGGTAGATTTGGTCGAGGTGCCATGAACCTTTGTCCATTTGTCGATAGGCTGATATGGTCGATGACAGAGAGGGGAGCTCATGGGTAATGTCATGGGAGTTGGCTCTTTTGTGGAGGTGAAGTCCCCTCCAAGGAACAGATCACAGCAGACCATCAAAAAGCAGCGTAACTGTGTCAGCAGTGAAGGTATGTCACTCACGACATTGGCTGGAGCCAGAGAGTGCATATACATTTAGGTTGTAGATGGCGAACAGCGTGAGGGCCATACCCCTAACATTAGGAATGTACATTACATATTAAGTGGGGAGCTCCACGCAAAGAAAGATGGCCACTTCACTACCATTGTCAGAGTCATGGGCCATATAGCCACGTGGGAGCAGAGAAATCAGAGGTAACCACTAATTGGAGGAGGTCAATGCTGCATAAATGGTGTCTCTGAACACTTTGAGTTTATGTTGAGGTTAAATTGTGGCCAGAGTTATCGCTGTGATGCAGTAGTGTTGTGGATAGTTGCCCCTATTGGCATGGATGGTCCTGTGAAGAAGTACAGATGGTATGAAACATCTGGTGCAACCATTGTGGCTACTATAACTGAGTGGAAGCTGGGTTGGGTGCCACCATGAGTCACTCCCTGAGGGGTGGTCCAACATCCTGATCTGCTCTGTCATTGACATTATGACCCCGGAGATCGTAGCCTGTGAATGGCGACTGTCATGCTCATCGAGGGGTAGGATTGGTGACATCAACACAGTGGACCAAGGGAATTTCCCCCATGGGATCCATTGTTGTCAGGTGGTATTGCAGGTGGTGGAAAGGACACTTCCAAGATGGAGTATCAGTAGCAGCCACTCCTGTCGTTGGGACACTCAAAAGGGGTTCACTATCTGGTATCTGGTACACTACCTGTGTTGCCATACGATGCAGTGTGCTACCAGAGGGTGTTAAGACCCCTTCTTCTGTTTTTGACGCGACTGTTGCTTTTGGAGGTGCTGTTCCATGTTGCCATACGTTGTCCAACATCATGTCCATCTGAAAGATAGCAGAGATAGGCACCACACTTGGTTCATTGTCCATCACAGTGGGCAGGCCACTCAGAGTGTCTGGCGGATTGTGGGTCTTGTTGCCATCAGAGGAAATGTTGCTGGTGAGGTCTTGTCAACACCATCGTTCCTGGAGGGGGTGCCAATGGGAGACCAGTAACATCCGGAAATGTTGCATGCAGGTTGCGCACAGCTGAGGCAAAGGTGTCTGGTAAAGAAGTGACTGTTGTTTCGAAAGCTGCATCACTGGTCGGGATGTGGAGCAAATGGCGATGGAGACAATTGTAACTAATATGGTCCTCTTGTCCACATCCTGCTCATGTCTGCGGTTGGCCATCATGCATGACAATGGCTCACACAACCCGTATTATCAGATAGGATGGTGAGCGTTTGGACAGTTAGGTTTTCAGCTGTCCGACACCATTTAACATGCGATATGTCGTGAACATCTACCATTTTTCCACGATGTGGCCTGTAACGTTGCCATAGGTTTGGAAGGCTTCCTTTTTTGGGGCATCTTGAAAGGCAGATCAGATGCCCAAACTGTTGAAAGACTGATATCAGCATGGTCTATCATCACTTCCTCAATATGCCTGTCAGAACATTTGAATTTCAGTCTGTGAGCATGCGGTTGAAATACATCATTGAATGCTTCCCCCATCACCATTTTAATGTAGTCATGCTGCTGGTGATAGTGAAGTGAATATCTGTTACTTCCTTGTGGGCTGAAGCATAGCTCTTCACGAATGAATTGTTTGGTTTCATTTGTACATGGTCTTGGATGTTAGACTTGGCATGTAACTTTAAGTGTTACTCAGTGGTAAGAGTGCACCATGGGATACAGTAATGATTGGGACTATACAACACAAATACCTCTATGCAGAAGTAAACAACTCTGTTAGTGAAGCACAACCCAATGCACCGAATGGTTCCACACATGACCATGGTCAAAAGCTGACTACACCCCAACCACGGGTTACGCTATCAGATGTATATATAAGTGGTAGCCTCCTGATGTGATGCTCCTTGACTCAAAAACTAGTTAAAAAATAAAAAAGTAAACTTAGCCATGTCCGAAAATACAGACCTTGTGAAATCTACACCTGTGGAAGGGTTCCAAAGGAAAGGAAATGGAAGGAACTAATGATATCGGCTGCACTGGACATTTGTGCGAAATTAGCAGTGACGAGAAAAAAGTGTCCCAGACCAGGACTCTAATTGGGATCTCATGCTTCCTAGGTAATTGTGTCAACCACTGCATCACCAGGACACAGTGCTTATCGCAAATGTGTGGATTGTCTTCACACATTATTTGGCTGACTCACATGTCTGCAGTCCCTGTCAACATCCTCCATGCTTGCTAATTTTAGATTCCCATTTGAGGTCAGACATAAATGTGCATCCACACTAAAGGTTTTGGATTCACTGCCCATTCAGGTGATACAGTTATATGAGTGCGTGGTGTCTGTTTTATTTTTTTATTTTCAGCAATGTCCGACTCACATTTCTACCATTGCTGCTAATTTCACATAAAGTTATATTGTAGCTGATATCATTAGTACGGTCCATTTTTTTTCTTTGACTCCGCTCCACCTTCAGTTTACATAATATGTGTCACAGCTGCAGATTTCGCGTGGTGTCTATTCTTTCAAACATGTCTGAATCTGAAATTAGTGGGCATCGAGGACATGGAGAGGGTTTGCAGATAGGTGGTGCTGGCGTGGAATGTGAGTTGGCTAGGGAGCCTGTCGAGATAATGCACGCATGTGTGATAAACACTGTGTCTGGGTGGTGCAGTGGTTAACATAACTGCCTAATAAGCAGAAGATGCTCGGTTCTAGTCCCAGCCTGGCATACATTTTCTTTCGTCGTTGCTGATTCCGCATAAATTTCCAATGCAGCTGATATCATTAGAACCTTCCATTTCCTTTCCTTGCTCCCCACTCGTCCTTCAATTTACAAAAAAAGTAGAAAGTTTCTGTTCATACCCCTTTGTGTTTGTGGTTGTGAATTTGCGTGATATGCTGTCTGTTTACAATCAACACTAGGTACTTGAAAACAGTGGTTAACTACAACGACCTGTGCAATTTGATCTATGCTCTAAAGTGAAATCCATAATGGCAAGCTAATTGTTGGTAGTGCGTTGCGTGACGGCAGTGAGAGTAGGACTGTAGGGCTTTACGCGACTCGCACGTCGCGGTCGATGCGGCCGGTTGCAGCCGCAGCCACGCGGATGGGGACAAAGCGTGGTCAGCTCAGGTCAGCGCGGCAGGCGCGTCGCGGAAGCTGCAGCGGCAGCCGCAGGGGCGTAGCGGCATCCCGAGCCGTTAGCCTTAACGCGGCCGGCTCTAGCCGCGCCAGCTAATTTCCTGGCGGGCGCTGATGCCGTCAGTTAGCGGCCACACGCCACGCACACCGGCACCCTCCTGCTGGCGATACGGCGCATGCGCAGTAGTCGTGGACGCCCAGGGAAGCCACATAGACCTCACGTATCGTCCCACTGTGGCATAGCATTGGCAAAACTAGAGGTGTTACTGAATGTCGAAGGGAGCTGGTGCTGAGCGGGAGGATACTGCCGTATAATTTTAATATCACGTTTAATAAGAAATAAACCACGTTATTGCCACATCAAAAAAGATTCAATAAGTCTCACTATCTACCATCAGAATTTAATTTCCTAGTGCCTTTATCTTTTGGAAGCAAACCTACAGGTGATAGAAATATACAGATCTCTAAAGTAACTTTCAAAATAAAAAAAAAATTCATACATCTTCACATTAAATCCAGGTAGTAGCTCAGATGTTTAATAAGATCAACAGTCTAGCGTTTAACAATGTATTCCAAAATTGAGCTTTAGAAACCAACAGAAATGTGTAACACGCAATTAACATCCGACATACACTGGCATGTAAAACAGATCGCATGTAATTGGGAAAAACAATAAATACGAATAAATAGGCTGATGACAAGTTTACAAAAAATAGAATTAGGTGGTCGTGCTGACTATTTCTTTCGTTTCGTTTATGAACAGCACTCAACCTGGTTGTCCTACTGAGTGAGTCTGTAGGCTCTCGATAACAGACGGAACAACCACTTTACAACTGAGACGAGTGTTCCGATTAATCAAGGAAAACCCCTAGTTGGGAAACGGGCCCAAAATTAGTTGGTTACTGTCGAGTTGCAATTTAAAATTTCTTTATTGATTACTTCAACCATTAAAAGTCATTTCTTTATCACTTGACCAGGAACAGATCCAAAAAAGCTAGTAGGCATGAGCTCCTTTACAAAACAACTTACTTTACAGTTAATGGCCAGGCCATTTTACTTAAAACCGACTTTGTTAAAACATTTGATAACAAATCAAAATTTTCCAAGTAATGAAGTTAAAAACTTTACTTTACCGTTAATAGCCAAGTCATTTTACTTAAAACAGACTTTGATAAAGCGTTTGGTAACAAAATTCAATCATTCCAAATAATGAAACTAAAAAAACACCAATTTGCATACAATTTTGCTACCGAACATGTAGGAAGCCAACTTCTTTTAAACTTTGGCACAACAAGATATTAAATTACAAGGGCTCGCTAACAGGGAGGCAGAACTAGCATTTTGAAAGGATGCCAAGTAGATTAAAACAATCAAAGTAAAGATACAGTCATTCACCTTTTACAATAACTAACAATTTTAAAGCCACGTAATTTTAAAAACCCACCAATGAAAGGCAAACTTAACCTTTTTAAACAGTGGACCAAAAACAATCAAAGTAAAATACAACCATTTAACATTTTACAATAACTAACAACCAAAATGTCCTGGGATAGAAATAATTAACCGACCGGGTTTAAGGGCGGCCACAATTGTCTCCCGAAGGATGCTCATGCTAGAAGCGGACTAACAGACCAACAACGCCTCAAATTCAGCAATCACATAGACCCCACGCGAGGTCAGGGGCGGAGGAGGAATCAAATGAGGACCATAATTCCTGCCCAAAGTACACTTCCTCCCAGGCTGTACTAATAAGAAGCGGAAAAAATCACTGTCTATAAATACACCGGCGACAGGGACAGGAAACCCAAAAGCAGGAGGCCACAAGGCAGAAAAGACGCTGGTTGCACAAACCAAAATTCTTCAATTAACGTCTAAACCTTTAACCAACTTAGCTTGCAGTTTATCAGAGAAACAGCACGTGAACCCCGATGCAAAGGTTGCTTACACCCGACCGTGTCCACGTCGCCAGCGTACCCAACTGGGCAGTCACGCAGCCACGCGCTCTGTCACCGGAGCCCCCGTCTTCTCTGCACCCACCGGCGAAATACCACTCCTCACGTTAGCCGAGTTACTAGTCCATCATTCCCGCCTCCAGAAAGAAAATTTAAAGACATCCGTTGCCGCTCCCACCAAGTAATGACTCGTAACCACAGCCGTGGCCCCCGGATGTTCACAGCAAGAGCTTAAGCCTTGTCCCGTCAACTCGTCCCACTCGTCTCGCACCGCCAGGATAGACCTCGCGGCTTCTCGGAACAACAGCCAACTCTCCACCGCCACGCCACGCCGCGGTCTCATCGTACGACATTCCCTCATTCCCGATTTTAAAAGCCGACCGACCGACTCGTCACCGCTAGGCAACCAACCGGACATCCCCCTAAAGATCTTATTACCGTACACAAGGCTAACAGGAAGAAACGACTCGAAGATCGATAAGACCAGACACGCCGCCAGAGGGGCGTCTCAGCAGAACCGTACGCAGCATAACGATAAATATGAAAAAATTAACGATGGAATGGAAGGACTCAGAACAATCTTTAAGCGCGATATATGTTAAGAGCCGACACACGGCTCAACAACTAATCATTTCTCTTACAACAGATTCTTTTAGTGGAAGGCACAATATAAACCACACGTGTACTCAGACTATCCTGTAATATATGAATTTCTAGTTAATAACTTTAGAAAAAATTACAACAGCAAAAGATGCTGGAGAAAAATTGAAAAAAAGCGAGTCGTACGCTGAAATCACGTTATTTACAGCGCAATTTAGATAAAGTCAGGTAGCGCTACGAAATCCAGGCAAGAGGCTTCCACACCGGCAAGTGTAACAGTCAAAAATACACATTAAAATGACTCAAATGATATCACTTCAGAACTTAACGAAAACTGCTTTACAGTGATCGATACCCAGAACGGCAAGTAAGAGAAGAGCTTTTCACACAAACTGTAACGGTCGGGACTGTAATTGACTGCTCACTATATTTCACAGGAAGTAGGAACGTAAGTCAAGAACTGTCCGATCACTGGGTGCCATCGATTGGACTTATCCACCAGATGCCATCGACTTCGGTCCTCTGGAAGCGGCTGACGGGAAACCAACCCGGCACCACAGTGGACGCAGGGTTATTCCGAATAATCCAAGTGCAAATACATGTAGGAGCCCGAGCAACACAGCGAAATAGCTTGTACATAGTGTAGTATCAACTGCTGTGGCCGATACAGACATCACCTAACCTGCTCTGACTAATATTCCAAATGCAACGACGAGCCAAGCATCTTACTGTCCGCCGTCGCCACACAATCTGCTTCACACTCAATCACTGAGAGAGAGCAACCACCCACGCGGTCGCGCTTTAATCGACCTAACCGTCACTGCGCTACCCTCTGGCGGTGGAAAACGCTCTGACTCTACCACCGCCCAACGCAGCAACCATAGGGATCTGTCGATACTGAATTGCGACAATGTGTATCCGCACGCCGCAATTACTGTTCAGAGAATCGAGTAACTGAAAAATGAAATTAATTTTAATCTACAATTACCGGAATCGTCCCGAAACAACATACACTATGTGATTAAAGTGTCCGAACGGCTATCTTAGTGGGCACTGAAATGGGGTACGTCCACAGCATTTATGACGGCTTGAACTCTGCTGAGGACACTTTAAATGAGGTGTGGAAATGGAAATGCCGTGTGACTAGGGCCTCCCATCAAGTAGACCGTTCGCCTGGCGCAAGTCTTTCGAGTTGACGCCACTTCGGCGACTTGTGTGTCGACGGGGATCAAATGATGATGATAAGGACAGCACAACACCCAGTCCGCGAGCGGAGAAAATCTCCGACCCAGCCGGGAATCGAATCCAGGTCTGTGCGGAACCGCTTGCGCGTTACGAGGCTGATTGTGACAAATTTATGCTCTACTCGTCACAGGCGATGAACCGTGGGCTCATTACTTCGAACCATAAACAAAGTGGCAATCCATGTAGCGGCACCAGAACACCTCTCCAACGAAGAAAAAGCTCAAAGCCGCGCCCTTAGCCGATAAAATGATGGCAACGTCTTCTGGGATTATGAAAGGGTTACTCTGTTTGGCATCCTCCCACTTGTAGAATCATGGAACATATTGTGTGTTCAGACGTAATGACCTTTCTAGACTCTGAGAAGCTCATCTATAGAAACCAGCACGGTTTTAGGAAATAGCGGTCATGCGAGACACAGCTGGCCCTCTTTGTGCATGATATACAACAGGCTCTAGATACCGGCTCCAGGTTGATGCTATATTTCTCGACTTTCGAAAGGCGTTCGACTCAGTTCCGCACTGTCGCTTGCTACAAAAAGTACGCGCTTACGGTCTATCCAATGACATATGTGGTTGGATATAAAGTTTTCCAACAGACAGGGAGCATTATGTCGTCCTGACCGGGGTAACTTCACCAGAAACAATTTCAGGTGTGCCCCAGGGCAGCGTAATAGGTCCTCTGCTTTTTACGATTTACATAAACGATCTGGTTGATAGTATTGACAGCGGCCTTAGACTGTTTGCCGATGATGCTGTAGTCTACAGGAAAGTAGTATCACACGACAGTTGTGAACAAATTAATGAGGACTTGCAGAAAATAAATGCATAGTGTAGTGACTGGCAGTTATCTCTCAATATTAGTAAGTGTAACCTACTGCGTATAACAAGGCAAAAATCCCCATTAATGTACGAGTACAAAATAAATGATCAGTCTTTGGAAGCGGTAACATCAGTCAAGTATCTGGGTGTGACTATTCGAAATGATTTCAAATGGAATGATCAGATTACACAAGTAACGGGTAAGGCGAACTCTAGATTGCGGCTTATTGGTAGAATCTTGAAGCGATGCAGCCCTTCAACAAAGGAAACAGCTTACAATACTTTAGTTTGTCCAGTCTTATTGTTCGTCTGTATGGGACCCTTACCAGTTGGGTCTGATTCAAGAGATTGAGAAGGTCCAGAGAAGAGCGGTAAGATTCGTGACTGGTACATTTAGCCATCGTGAGAGCGTTACAAATCTCATAGAAAGTTTGAAGTGGGACACACTTGCAGATAGACGACGCGCTAAACCGAAGGGGTTGCTCACTAAATTCCGAAATCCAATCTTCACCGGTCGCAGGTTGGAATCCTGTCTCGGGCATGGATATGTTTAATGTCCTTCGGTTAGTTAGGTTTACGTAGTTCTAAGTCTAGGGGACTGTTGACCTCAGATGTTAAGTCGCATAGTGCTTGGAGCCATTTGAACCATTTGAATCTCACATCTGTTTGGCCGAGTGAAGGATGGAATTCACGGGAATGAGGGGCAGGTTATTCATGCAGCAACACGTTGGCTCCGCCGTCGGCCAGCAGAGTACAGGCTGCCCCCCCCCCCCCCCCCCCCCGCCCTCCCCCCCCCCAATAAGGTGGCATAAGGTCGTCGGGTTTAACGGAGACTGTATCTGAAAACAGTGCCTTGTAGCCAAAAGAGGGGGGAATAATATGGTACTGGTATCCTGAAGAAAACCATCTGTTGTCAGAAAAATATGTTGTATTAGTTATTGAACGCCACTTCTACAAACAGTCATCGTGTATGAACTACACTACTGGCTATTAAAATTGCTACACCATGAAGATGACGTGCTACAAACGCGAAATTTAACCGACAGGAAGAAGATGCTGTGATATGGAAATGATTAGCTTTTCAGAGCGTTCACACAAGGTTGGCGCCGGTGGCGACACCTCCAACGTGCTGACATGAGGAAAGTTTCCAACCGATTTCTCATACACAAACTGTGGTGTCACCGCCAGACACCACACTTGCTAGGTGGTAGCTTAAATCGGCCGCGGTCCATGTAGTACATGTCGGACCCGCGTGTCGCCACTGTGATCGCAGACCTAGCGCCACCACCAAGGCAGGTCTCGTGATACGAGAGTGGACTCGACCCCAGTTGTACGAGAACCAAGCTACCGCCCAGTTGTACGCGAACCTAGCTATCGCCAAGTTGTACGAAGCCTTTCTCTCTCATTAGCCGAGAGACAGAATAGCCATCAGCTAAGTTAATGGCAACGAACTAGCAAGGAGCCATTTGTATCAGTGCCTATAGCTTACGAGTATTCAAGACAGATGTATTCCAAGGATAATTAAAAAGATAAGTAAAAAGCATCTACATACTTTTCTTCTTATTCATTCATAAGTTCTCATGTTCCAGACTTCACGCCCGTCTGCTTTATGCTGTGCGTGCACTATCGGCCACAGCATTAGTCTAGCGTGCCTTTCTTTTGGCTACTACCGTGTGGCGTAACAGTCTTGTTACGTCACTACACAAACAGCAGTTGACCGGCGTTGCCTGATGAAACGTTGTTGTGATGCCTCGTGTAAGGAGGAGAAATGCGTACCATGACGTTTCCGACTTTGATAAAGGTACGATTGTAGCCTATCGCGATTGCAGTTAATCGTATCGCGACATTGCTGCTCGCGTTGGTCGAGATCCAATGACTGTTAGCAGAATATGGAATCGGTGGGCTCAGGAGGGTAATACGGAACGCCGTGCTGGACCCCAACGGCCTCGTATCACTAGCAGTCGAGATGACAGGCATCTTATCCGCAGCCACGTCTAGATCCCTGAGTCAACAGATGGGGACGTTTACAAGACAACAACCATCTGCACGAACAGTTCAAAAATGGTTCAAATGGCTCTGAGCACTATGGGACTTAACTTCTGAGGTCATCAGTCTCCTAGAACTTAGAACTACATAAACCTAACTAATCTAAGGACATCACACACATCCATGCCCGAGGCAGGATTCGAACCTGCGACCGCAGCGGTCCTGTGGTTCCAGACTGTAGCGCCTAGAACCGCTCGGCCACGAACAGTTCGACGACGTTTGCAGCAGCATGGACTATCAACTCGGAGACCATGGCTGCGGTTACCGTTGACGCTGCGTCACAGACAGGAGCGCCTGCGATGGTGTACTCCACGACGAACCTGGGTGCACGAATGGCAAAACGTCATTTTTTCGGATGAATCCAGGTTCTGTTTACAGCATCATGACGGTCGCATCCGTGTTTGGCGACATCGCAGTGAACGCACATTGCAAGCGTGTATTCGTCATCGCCATACTGGCGTATCACCCGGCGTGATGGTATGGGGTGCCATTGGTTACACGTCTCGGTCACCTTTTGTTCGCATTGACGGCACATCGAACAGAGGACGTTACATTTCAGATGTGTTATGACACGTGGCTCTACCCTTCATTCGATCCCTGTGAAACCCTATATTTAAGCAGGTCCCGTACGGGCCTTTCTGGATACAAAAAATGCTCGACTGCTGCCTTAGTCAGCACATTGTCCATATCTCTCACCAATTGAAAACGTCTGGTCAATGGAGCCACTGGCTCGTCACAATACGCCAGTCACTACTCTTGATGAACTGTGGTATCGTGTTGAAGCTGCATGGGCAGCTGTATCTGTACACGCCATCGAAGCTCTCTTTGACTCAATGCTCAGGCGTACCAAGGCCGTTATTACGGCCAGAGGTGGTTGTTCGGGGTACTGATTTCTCAGGATCTATGCACCCAAATTGCGTGAAAATATGACTTGTTAGTTGTAGTATAATATATTTGTCCAATGAATACCCGTTTATCATCTGCATTTCTTCTTGGTGTAGCAATTTTTATGTCGAGTAGTATATTTCTTTGCTGCTTGCAGTACACGACGCTGTACGATGCTTTTATATCTTTCAGCACTTAGGATTTTCTTAAGCGCAATAAGAGGACCACACCCTGACCATGTAAAATGCTTCCACGCCGTAACAACACCTCCTCCATACTTCAATGTAGCCACCACACATGAAGACAAGTAATGTTACGCAAACACAAATCCTTGCATCGGCTTGCCACAGGGTATAGCGTGATTCGCGTCACCAAATTTACAGGTTCTCGGTCAGCCACTGTGCTGTGGCGTCACCCTTTACACCATTTTAGCGGTCGCTTTGAACTGACGACGGAAATGTGTGGCTTCAGAGGAGCTGCTCTATCATTGTACGTCATTCTCTTTAACACCCTGGTAGCACTTAAATACCTACAAGTAATTCCTTCAGCTAATTTCATGCGATTTTGTGCAACCACCCCCTGTAACAGTCAACGGACCCCGACAGTCGGCCGGCCGGTGTCACCGTGCGGTTCTAGGCGCTTCAGTTGTAAGTAGGCTGTTTAGGTTTTTTTATTGGTAACGCCACCTCTGTATGAAAATCACTGGCTGTGCTGTGGGCAGTCTGTGTCTGCTTTGCATTGTTGTAATACTCGCCATTGTAGTGTTAGGCAGCTGGCTGTGAACAGCGCGTAGCGTTGGGCAGTTGGAGGTGAGCCGCCAGCAGTGGTGGATGTGGGGAGAGAGATGGCGGAGGTTTGTAATTTGTCATGAACTGCTATATTTATATATGATGATATCAAGGTAAATACATTGTTCGTTCTCTATTAATATCTTTCATTTGCTAACTATCCCTATCAGTAGTTAGTGCCTTCAGTAGTTTGAATCTTTCATTTAGCTGGCAGTAGTGGCGCTCCTGTATTGCAGTAGCTTGAGCAGCGAAGATTTTTGTGAGGTAAGTGATTTGTGAAAGGTATAGTTTAATGTTAGTCAGGGCCATTCTTTTGTAGGGATTTTTGAAAGTCAGATTGCGTTGCGCTAACAAAATATTGTGTATCAGTTTAAGCACAGTCGTGTATAATTGTTCTAAGGGGAAGTCTCGTGTATAAATAGTTCTAAGGGGACGTTTCACAGTCTGTAACCGCGTGACCGCTACGGTCGCAGGTTCGAATCCTGCCTCGGGCATGGATTTGTGTGATGTCCTTAGGTTAGTTAGGTTTCAGTAGTTCTAAGTTGTAGGGGACTGATGACCTCAGATGTTAAGTCACATAGTGCTCAGAGCCATTTGCACCCGTCAGTCGGTAAATGATGTGTACCTGCTCTTGATTTAGCTGTTGTCGTTCCTTGACGTCTGCACCTCAGAATCCCACCACCAACACTGGACTTCGGCGGATTCACAAGGCTGAAGTTTCTCTGCAGTTGTTACATCCAATGACCAGTCCACGTTCGAAGCTAGCGAACACTGCTGACCGATCCTTTCAGTGTGCTGTCACTATTTCTCTACTGACTACACAATAGTCCCCGTCTCCACTTTTACTGCCGTGTCCGCCTCTCGCGGCATCTGGTAGTCAATCCCTCGTTACCAAGGGGTGTCTGGATACTTTCGATCATGTCGTGTATAGTTTCCAGAATGGATTACCCCTATGTAGTGAAGTGTGCGCTGATACTAAACTTTCTGGCAGATATTAATTGTGTGCTGGAATCTGACCAGAAACTGGGAGCTTTGATTTTGCCCGGCAAGACCTGTGTTTAATTTTTTTCTTTTCTATCAATTTCACATTCTTCAGTGTCAGCTTATTCTGCCACGCCTACTAAACAATCCAAGCACGCTTCGCGACTTCTCTTCAATGTTTTACACCGATCATTGCATCTTCTCTTAACTTCCAAACAGCACAGTAGTTCTTCTGCACTCCTTATGGGACGAGCAATTCTGGAAGAAAGAGGAGTGTGGAGGAAAGACTTAGAAGCGTATTGTACGTTTACCGAATGAACTGTGCAGGATAAATTCTTTGAAGAGTTCCGAAAGCAGAGGAAGGACTACTACTGGAAGTACAGCTATGAGGACGGATCATGAGTCATACTGAGATAACTCAGACCGTACAACACCATTCCCTTAACGGCGAAGGTCTCAGTTTCGGGTCTCGGTCAAGACACAGTTTCAATCTGCCAGGAAGTTTTAACATGTAGTTCAGTTACATTGATTCTTGTGTATAACCATTGTGGTCTTCAGTCTGTAGAACAACTTGAAGCAGCTCCCCACGCTAGTCTGTACTGCGCAAGCCTGTTCGTGTTTGAATAATTACTACAACCCACATCCATCTGTCCTGCTTTGGTCAAGACATGCAGAGGATGTACATGTCTTCAGAAAATACAATAGCTGTAGTTTCACCTTGGTTTTAGCCGTTCGCAGTGCCTATATAGTGAAGCAAGAGCGCCCACACAATAGTTTGCAAAGGGGTCAAAGGGCGGGAGGGGGGGAGGGGGGCTGTGAAATGATTTTAATATTTTGCAAGCAGAATGGCGACTTGCAGGTAGCCATAAAAAAGTTCCAATTCCCTGTTAAAAACTTGAGTTATGCCGTCTTTTAAATCATTTTCTTGAAAGGGAACCGCATGATTATACTATATATATCTACAGTGGAGAGGGGGGGAGGGAAGCCCCCTCCCCACTCTTGCCCTCGGCTTTGGGCACCCTTGTAGCGAGGTCATGTTGTTTATTGCTACAAAGCCAGATAGTGGGCTGTGGAATAAGGAATACGAAAACGAGTTCAAAAAATTTTAAATCCACATTTGCAGATTAAAAACTGAAACAAATACAGAACAAGTGACATGGGACATAAAATCGTGGCAGTTCCCATTACAACACATCGGATGTTTTGTGCATTTCGATTATTATAAGTATATTGGAAGTAATATTAAATTTGGGCATGATATGTGACGTCTTAGTAGTAAGGGATGTGAGCAGAACTGATAAAAAAGGTCAGTATGTGGGTGTTACTACATACAGTGGCGGTCGAAATAATAGAGCCACCTCTATTGACGAGATTAAGAACTAGGATATCTATTAGTTCGCGAAATCGCCACGAGTGCCGTGTTGTCAGTCCCTTGTAGACAACATCAGGGAAGACGTTGCTGCTATCTTTAGTCGTCCGAAAGGAAGCGTTTGAGCTAGACGTGTGAAAAGAGGCATAAAGGTAAGAATCTTATGGGTCAAAATAATAGAGCCGCTTTACACATGTGCCTTTAAATTGATTTTTATGCAGTTGTTTTGTATGTAAATTGACGTGTGGTTTTGTTTACATTCGTCTAGATGGGCAGAGCAAAGCATACCAGTGAAGATGAGCGTATAGTAATGTTCCGGATGTTCAAAAGTGGGATGTCCATGAATAAAATAGCCAATGTCTTGCACGTTTCGCGAAAACGAGTCCAGAACGCCATGAGACGGTCAAAACAAACAAAGCCGCAGGTGGAGAACAGGGGGCGACCTCGTGTAACTACTCCTCGCGTAGACAGACTCATCACTAGGGAAGTGAAGAAAGACCCATTTTTGTCAACACCACGACTGAAAGCCATTTTGTTTAGCGACGAACATGATGTTCAACCATCAACCTCAACGATTCAAAGACGACTGAGATCTGCAAAATTGAATGGGCGCATTGCAAGAAAGAAGCCACATGTTTCACAAGCTAATGTTCGGAAAAGGTTAGCCTTTGCCCGGAGAAATGAACAAAAACCTAATACTTGGTGGAGGAACATCCTTTGGTCCGATGAATCCAAGTTTAATAGGTTTGCCTCAGACGGAAAAGTCTATGTGCGCCGCCCACCAAACCAGGAATTTAATCCCAAGTACACTTTAAAAACTGTGAAATACGGTGGCGGAAGTGTTATGGTATGGGGATGTTTTTCGTGGTACGGCATTGGTCCAATACACCGTATCAACGGCATAATGAACGCAGAAATGTACAAAGACATCTTGGCAAATGTGATGCTGCCTTATGCTGAAGAGGAAATGCCGCTGAAATGGAAATTTCAGCACGATAACGATCCAAAGCATACTGCAAGGATCATAAGGCAGTTTGTTCAAGAGCACAATATCGAAGTATTAGAGTGGCCACCTCAGTCCCCTGACGCATCACCCATTGAGAACTTATGGGAGATCTTAGACAAGAGAATTGACCGCTCAAAAGCTACATCGTCAGAAAAACTGTGGGAAGAAATCCAGAGAGCCTGGTATGCGATCAGTAGTGACGAATGCAGGCGTTTAGTAGACTCTATGGGTAAGAGGTGCAGGGCAATCCTCAAAAATAAGGGTTACCCCACGAAGTACTAATGCAGTCCTATGCAAAAAAGACTGTTCCTGTACGTTTCATAAGACTGAGATCAAGTACAATATATTTGTTTCAATTGGCTCTATTTTTTTGACCCTGTGGTCTGGTATTCTTTTGAATATTATCGATTATTACTGATTATTTTGTGTTGTGTTATCGATATAACTGACTATAGTACAATGTGACTCGGTTGTAATGGTTTCCATCATAGTTCAAACATGTCAAGTAATAAATGTGCACTTTATTCCAAACCTTTGCCAGGTGGCTCTATTATTTTGACCGCCACTGTATAATCACTTCCACGTGTAGTCTGTAACAACAGTCGGACCAATAGCGGAGCTTACTGGAGCGAGGGTCGATCGTCCCCTTGAAAGGACCTACTGCGAGCTAATTACGAAACGACGGAATCCACCTGTAATTCGAGCGTCAGAATGCAGTATCATAATAACGAATACTGCAGGAAGCAGTCAATGGCAAAGAAATGAACAAAGAGATAAATCCTCTTCTATGTTTCCTATATTAATTCTGTTTCTGATGATCTTAAAAGAGAATGTTTTATTAGACAGTTAGCATCCAGCTGCGAGTCAGAAACCGTACAAATGATGCAAAGGTTGTGGCAAATGTAATGCGGTATTAAGCATCCTAAGGAACTAGCTTGGTCTAAGACACATTACGTGATATTTATGAAGAAATTGTACTTTTACTACTACTTTGTGTGGTTGATCGGTATTTGAAACAGACTGTAGAGATTTGGGAAGAGAAGGAGAAATTTTTGAATAATATATGTACCAGGACCGGCAATATGTGTAGGCAAAGTAAAGTAAGTTCAGTGCAAGTCTTCCAGATCAGGACCACAAACGGGTGCTGCGAATAAATATCAATTAATGGCATCCCTTTTCATTAATCTAAATCGTTGTACCAAACCCAGAAAAACAAGTAGTTAACTGTATGCTAAGACCAATGTTTTCAGCCAGTAAGCACCACTCCTACAATTGGAAAAGGAATAACAAACTGAGTGGCACCGAGAGAAGAGACCAACGCCAGATCAGGGTTTGGTATAAGTAAGTACTTTATCCAAATACCGGCTTCGCGTTCCACCAGAGTAATTTTACGGCAGCGGCAGTAAAATATATGGGTAAAGTGGTAATGCAGATTAATAACGTAGGTGGTGGCTCGCAAAGGAATTCAGAACACCTGCCTACTACAGCGTAGTACGATATCACTGACTAGTTCTGGCTAGGCACCACAGCTTCGATGAGTTCAAAGAACGACATCATTTACCCAAGGCTGTTAGTTTAAAGACTACATTATTAGTCACTATTGGACAGTTTCGAACGTGCATTTTCAAGTGCATAATTGGGTGTGGACCCCTCATATTTCTCATGAAGTAAGTATGACGCGTACACTCATGGAAATTAGAGTTATCACTGCCTGTTAATTATTTTACATTTAATGACAAAAAGTTTATCAGCAAGACGGGGTAGCCACACCACGGTAAATAATTTAACAGGAACTTTAAGTGATGTTTTTATTCCCGAACTTGAGGGGATCATTTTTAATTCAAATTTGACAAAGTTATCTGTCATAGACTGTATGCCAACGACGTCATACTGCTCTATAAAGAAGATACGAACAAGATTTGAATTACTGTCGAGAAGATGCGTGCAATGCAACCAAAAATTAAATTTACGTTACAGCTCGAAAATGAGGACTGCATAAATGGCGAAAATAAGGTGGCGACCATTTGCTTAGTGCGTTCAGAAATTCGACGACCGCTGATACAACTGGAAATGTCAACCCTAGGCATCCAAATAGATGTAAATAGGCCTATTTTTGATCAGCGATCTGTAGGATCCTGTTTTCACTTTGAAATGGCGAAATTGCGGAAGAACTTTGTACATTTACGGAAGTGATAAGGTCAACAGATGTAAAGCGGATGACGTGAAGAAAATATTCTACATAAATACTCGACAAGGACCTTATGGTGCGTAGCGGAGTGTACCTGGTACCACTACTGTCATTTAGTTTCCTCTTCCACACTCAAACAGTTTCAAAATGATGTCTGTAGGTGACATACGTTACATGCAACGTGCCGTCATTGAATTTCTCACTGCAGAGAATGAAACTGTGGGAATTATTCACAAAGGCTTGTGCAAAGTCTATGGAGCATCTGCTGTCGGCAGAGGTACATTTAGTCGTTAGGCACAGAGGGTGAGGTTATCAAAAGGCGGTTCAGCGAAGCTCCACGATTTGCAGCGGTCGGAGAGACCATCCCCGATAGTCACACCTGACATGATGCAGCGAGCTGATGTTGTCATTCGTGAGGACGGACACATTACGACTCGTCAGTTGGCGCTGCATCTGTCGCTCAGCAAAGGAAGTGTGGATGCAATGATCCGCACTCTTGGATATTCAAAAGTGTGTGCAGGATGTGTCTCGCTGTGTCTAGCGGTGGATCACAAATCAGATTGAAAAAAACATTTGTCTTGATTTATTGCAACGTTTTTGAAGCTCAGGGAGAGACCTTCTTGTCCCGTCTGTACGCCTCTGTAGGATCCCTAATTTCTCTTATCTTACTTCCTGTCCTTACACGAAATTTATCTTGGCGACAGCACAATCGTTCTGCCGTAAACTTCAAATGTTGATTACCTAATTTTCTCAATAATTTTCCGCAAAAAGAACGTTGTCTTCAGCCCAAGAATTTCCACCGGAGTTCATGATGCATTTATGTAATATTTGCGTGTTGATCGAACCTATGGGGCCGGCCGCCGTGGCCGAGCGGTTCTAGGCGCTTCAGTCCGGAACCGCGCTGCTGCTTGCCTCGGGCATGGATGTGTGTGAGGTCCTTAGGTTAGTCAGGTTGAAGTAGTTCTAAGTCTAAGGGACTGATGACCTCAGATGTTGAGTCCCATAGTACTTAGGGCCGTTTTTGAACCTATGGGAAAAAGATTTAGCAGCCTGCCTCTGAACTGGTTCGATGCCTTGTTTTAATCCGACCTAGTGGGTACCCAAACACTCGGGCAGTAGCCAAGAATGGATCGCAATTGTGTTCTCCTTTACAGAAAAACCAGAAGTTAGTCATTCACCTTCACTCCTACCGTATTTTCATGCTAGTTCCATTTTATAACGTCTTGCAACGTTACGTCGAGATATTAAATCGTGTGACTGCGTCGAACAGTAAACTACGAGGGTTGTCCAGCAAGTAATGCACCGCATTTTTCTCTTCAACAGTTCTTTATTGAACATACTTAGAATTACACACAGGAAAGAATGATGTTTTTTTCTACACACACTGTTTTTCCACGTAATCTCCATGCCGTTCTATGGACATCCTCCACGCGAAACAAGGGCGTATATACCCTGTCGGTGCCAATTCTTGTCGTTGTGGCGGAGCCAGTGCTTCACTTCCACGATGGCATCCTTTATTGGCCCAAACAAGTCTGAGGGGGCTAGGCCTGTTGGGTGGATGGGGTAACATTCTTCAATCCTGTTGTTTAGCAGTCCTCAGACTTGTATGGCGCCGAGCGTTATCGCGTTGCAGCAAAACATCGCCTGGGTTGCAGTGGCGCCGAAGTCGCTGGCAGCGCGTCGTGAGTTTTGTAAATGTGTTTAAGTTTGCTTCTGAATTAATGGTACTGCCTCTTGCCATCATTTCAGTGAGAATCACACCTTCACACACAGAATACCGTGATCATGAGGAGTGGGTATAGCGCTATTCCATCGACAATCGTATTGTTTCGGGGTCAAAATGGTGAACCCAGGTTTCATCACCTATCACCATCCGGGACAAGAAGGCTTCTCCGTCAGCTTCAAAATGTTGCAACAAATCAAGACAAATGTTGTTTCTATGCCCTCTGTGCCTAACGACTAACTGTACTTCAATCGACAGCAGATGCTCCTTTGACTTCGCACATGCGTTTGTGAATAATCCCCACAGTTTCTTTCTCTGCAGTGAGAGATTCAGTGACGGCACGTTGCTTGTAACGTACATCCCATACAAACGCCATTTTGAAACTGTCCTGCAGCTACGCTATCTGTCGGAAGTGACGGAAACATGGCTCCCTCACTCAGGAGACCCCAGAGAATACATAAGTAACGTTTCGCGTTCGTAACTTTGTTTCCGACTCAGAAAAAAAATGCGGTGCATTACTTTCTGGGCAACCCTCGTATTAGTCATGCATTCGTAGGTTACGGGATTCATATTCCCTCTCAGCTTCATTTTGCTACATTTGGAGAAAGCTGCCATTCACCACACCAATTTGAAATTTTGTCTGAGTCATCCTCTAAACACCTACAGTCACTCAGAGACGACAAAAAATGGTTCAAATGGCGCTGACCACTATGGGACTTAATTTCTGAGTTCATCAGTCCCCTAGAACTTAGAGCTAATTAAACCTAACTAACCTAAGGACATCAAACACATCCATGCCCGGGGCTGGATTCATATCTGCGACCGTAGCGATCGCGCGCTTCCAGATTGTAGCGCCTAGAACCGCTCGGCCGCTCTGGCCGATTCAGCGACGACACCTTCGCATACGCCACAGCATCGTAGGCGAACCACAAGCTCAAAAAGAAGGAAACTAATGACTGTAAAACCGGTGCTCATACATACGTAGCAATGACATACGTTGGTACAGGCTTGGAAGGAATTGCGCGTAGTTTTACAAAAGCTAATGCTTTCGCAGCAAGGGAATCTCGGGAGCAAGATAACGTCTTAGAACCTGCGAGAAACATAATTTTATGGATTCGGCTCTTTATAAAATAAACTGCAAGGATTGTCATAAATTTTATGTTGAGTAAACGGGCAAGAATTTTCAATTAGATTTAGAGAAGACACATGATCAGAACAAGAGTGCCTTCAGTAATCATCGGAACACCGATTGACACAAAATGGGCCACATGAAAAATAATTTAGAAATTTTACGCAAGGTACCTAAAAGCTAAACGTATTAGAAGAAATCGGATCTTCATTCATGGAAAAAAGAGAACCACAGTGGGTGCTTAATAAACAAAACGATTTCAGACTAAATTCGTACTTTGTCATCTTCCAAGACTTAAAATAACTGAGTCTGCTAATCTGTTCCCAGACAGTTGCAGTGGGCTGGGCACGGCAGCTTCGCGGGTCCACCTCAACCAATAACGTTACGCAGTTTTGTAAACGTCTCTATAGCAACGCTTCAGTGTTCTCACAGCCCTGTGGACGCCTACAATTTTCGCCTGCAGCCGTCATCGCTTTGCAGCTGAATGCTGGCACAGGATTGTGAACTGTCAAGGAGCTGCTTAATCCAGTCTCAAGCAACGTGCAGCAGTGTAGCAGTTGCTGAAAGCTGATCCGTGGATCGTGCTTGCCTGTCGCCCAGCGTGTGTCTACCAGCAGCGACCCGCGGCAGATATGGCCACGTTTGCAGGTCAGTAAATATGTAAACACAACAGCCGCGAGATGGCGTCGAGTCCAAAGTCGAAAGCTTCTTCTACGGTAACACGTTAATGCTCATATCATATACACTGAAGAGCCAAAGAAACAGTTACACAGGTCCCCCACGAGCACGCAGAAGTGCCGCAACACGACATGTCATGGACTCGACTAACGTCCGAAGTAGTGCTGGAGGGAACTGAGTCCACGAATCCTGCAGGGCTGTCCATAAATCTGTAAGTGTACGAAGGGGTGGATATCTCTTCTGAATAGCACGTTGCAAGGCATCTCAGATATACTCAATAATGTTCATGTCTGGAGGGTTTGGTGGCTATCGGAAGTATTTAAACTCAGAAGAGTATCCCTGGAGGCACTCTGTAGCAATTCTGGACGTGTGGGGTGTCGCATTGTCCTGCTGGAATTGCCCAAGTCCGTCAGAATGCACACTGGACATGAACGGATACAGATGATCAGACTGGATGCTTACGTACGTGTCACCTATCAGAGTCGTATCTAGACGTACCAGGGGTCCCATAGCAATCTAACTGCACACGCCCCACACCATTGCAGTGCCTTCCCCAACTTGAAAAGTTCCCTGCTGACATGCTGGGTCCATTGATCCCATACCCGTTCACGTCCATCCGCACGATACAATTTGAAACGAGACTCGTTTGGCCAGCAACGTGTTTCCAATCATCAACAGTCCAATGTCGGTGTTGACGGCCCCAGGCGAGGCGTAAAGCTTTGTGTCGTGCAGTAATCAAGGGTACACGAGTGGGCCTTCGGCTCCGAAAGCTCACATCGGTGGTATTTCGTTGAATGGTTCGCGTTGTGGCACTTGTTGATGGTCCATCTCTCACGTTGAAAAATCCTTTTCAGGCGTTCTTGGTCCTTTTTTGCACGATGTTTTGCGGCTGCAGCGATGTCGGAGATTCGATGTTTTACCAGATTCCTGATAATCACGGTACGCTCGTGAAATGGCCGTAATGTCCCAACTTGATCGCCACCTCGGAGATTCTGTGTCCCATCGTTCGTGCGTCGACTACATCACGTTACGTTCAAACTCACTTGAATCTTGATAACCTGCCGTTGTAGCAGCAGTAACCGATCTAACAACTGCGCCAGACACTTGTTGTCTTACATCGGTTTTGCCGACCGCAGAATCGTATTCTGCCTGTTTACGTATCTCTGTGTTTGAATACGCATGCCTATACCAATTTCTTTTGCTCTTCAGCGTATACTATAATAAAGTCATTGTGTGTTAAATCCCCGGCTCACAAAAAGAAAAGGAAGTAGAATGTAGCTTTACTTGCATGCGATGGCTGGAATTTTAATAGTGGCAACTTTTTATTTACAGCTCGTACAAAATAGATACGTGTTTCAAATTTTTACTGACATTCAGAGTAGTCACCAGCATTGTTTATAGCCCGATGGCAGCGTTGTGGAAGTCTTAACGATACTCTTAGCAGTGTCAGTTGTGTTAACAGTTCGAGCGGCGCCGTATATTGCCCAACGAATTTGTAGCAGCTCTGAAGCGAATGCCGTGAAGTGTTTACTTCAGTTTAGAAATCGAGTTGAACTCACGAGGGCTTAAGTCAGCGGAGTGCAGTAGGTGGTATAGCACATAGCAGCCCCATCAGTCAAACAAATCAGTAACAGTTGCCATTGTACGTCTGGAGCATTGTCCTGCAAAATGTTGGTCAGCTCCTGTAGAAAGTGTCATGACTTCAGTCTCTGTGCTGTTCATTTTTGGAATACAGCCTACGACCGGCTTAGAGACAGAAGTCATGACACATTTTGCAGTTGGTGATTCCTCCCAAAGAAAAACTCCTTTCTTTGAATGGTGTCCATCCCAAATCCTGTATCATGTCCACGACACCCTGCCCTATATCTCGATAATACAAAACGTGCTACTTTTCGCTGAACTTTCTCGATGCACACTGTTAATCCTATACGGTAAGGATCCCAGACCGCGCAGGAATACTCGAAAGAGGACGGAAAAGTGTAGTGTAGGCAGTCTCTTTAGTAGAGCTGTTACATTCTATAAGACCTCTGCCAGTAAGACGCAGTCCTTGGTTTACCTTTCCCACAAGCTAAGCTAAGCTCCAACCTTACGTTTTCCTAATTGCTTCGTTGTCTTGATTTACATCTTATATCATTCTACTACTATGAAACATAAGCTTTTATTAAAGGAATAAATATCTGAGAATGTATGCCTGCAGCGCGACATCGTACTCATTGGCTCATGGATAGTGAGAAAAACGAAAATGAACAGAAACGATATATTTGAGATTTGATGCTTCAGAAGGATGCTGAAATTTAAGTGGACTGATAAGTAACGATCAGATTCATAGCAGAATCAGTGAAGAAAGAAATATTTCGAAAAACACTAACTAAACGAAGGCATACGATAGTAAGACATGTGTTACGACGTCAGGGAATGTCTTCCATGGCGTTACAGGGAGCAGCAGAGGAGCAAAACTTTACGGGAAGACAGAGATTGGAAAACATCTAACCATTAATGCCGGGGTGCAAGCGCTGCACTGAGATGATGAGGTTGACGCAGGAGGCGAAGTCGTGGCTGGCCGCGAGAAACCAATCTGAAGACTAATGGACCAAATGTTATCGTTACACGAAAGGAATGGAAATCGCCATTGAGCCAGTCTAGTTTGTGGAAGTTAGAAAAAATATATAGTGAGCTCCCCGCTATCTTTTGTTTCTGTATAAAATTTAGCCCAACTTCACCTTCCACTCTATAAAAGTCTACGTTACTACCAAAACGATCTCCCCATAAACTGTTATGCAACTTAAACTCGTATGCTCAAATTTTCAAATGTGTGTGAATTTCTAAGGGACCAAACTGCTAAGGTCTTCGGTTCCTAGTCTTCAACTAATTTAACTAATTTAAACTAACAACAACACATACAACCGTGCCCAAGGGAGGCCTCGAACCTTTGGCGGGAGGTGCCGCGCAGTCCGTGACATGGCGCCTCAAACCGCTCGGCCATTCCGCGCGGCAACTCGTATTCTAACCTTTGACTAAACAAAAGCTGATTTGAACTGAACTATAACTGATTTGAATGCAACTTATATTAAATGCGCAACTGAAGTAAAACAATTATCTGGCCCTAATCAAAATTCCCACTTACCTCGCACCTTGGCAACAATGTTGCAGATTTCTCGAAAGCACAACAGCAAATAGCAAGCAGGCAGCGGCTAAGCTAGATTTCTATTTTTAAATAAAATTTTCAAACCATATTCAAACTCTTGCATATCGCATGGTGAAAAGTGATAAAGCGTAGGCGGCCGGGGTGGCCGTGCGGTTCTAGGCGCTACAGTCTCGAACCGAGCGACCGCTACGGTCTCAGGTGCGAATCCTGCCTCGGGCATGGATGTGTGTGATGTCCTTAGGTTAGTTAGGTTTCATTAGTTCTAAGTTCTAGGCGACTGATGACCTCAGAGGCTAAGTCGCATAGTGCTCAGAGCCATTTGAACCATTTGATAAAGCGTAATGATAAACAGGGATGGGGAGAGTAACTATTCCAATGAGATCGCATTCCAAGACAACGAATTTAGAATGAAGTATACAAGATTGAAGAAGACAGAGTAAAACTTCGTATGATATTCACACATATCGTAGGTCTGAGCGATACTACACTTAACAAAGTGAACAACGGTATAAAAAGGGTAAAATATTAACAGAATTTCTACAATAATCAAACAGCTTAATCAAATAATATCTTAATGTGTGACTCAAGGAAGTGGGGTGGTCTCTCTCTCAGCCCTGAGTAGCTCCCAATAATTATTTCTACAAATTAGATGCGCATTGCTGCAGTCTTACCTCAAACTTCTTCTCTTCAAAAAAGTTAACATTATTCAAAATTTGTATTCCTTTCGAATTTCCGATATATACATCATATTCATCCAAGGTGTTCTTTACAGCAAATACTTCTTTATCTAACAGCTACAAGCAAAAGTTAACACAGCGCTACTGAATACGTCCATCACCCGCCACACTTCAGCTAAGAATGCTTCAGAGTGCACGGAGGCAAAGACTGTGCCACAACAAGACCATAGATTTGTTGACAGGAATGTAACTTGCTCTCTGTCTGTAGTGCACATCGATAATATACAAAAAACAGATATGACGTGAGCACCTTACAATATTGTGACTATTAACTCGAAAGTGTGCTTCGGTGTACGCAGGGTGGCAGGGCTTGCACTTTACTGAGAGATAGGAAGAACAGGAAAGACTGTCGTGCAGATTTAACGATTGGGCCTTCTACTGTGCCTCCAGAGGCGACTCGCAGCCCCTTACGGTGGCGGCGGCGGCCGCGCACGGCTTCGATCGGTGTCGTCCTGTCGTTCCTCTTTACCCTCATTCGGGCGATTTAACCCTTCCGCGTGTATACAAGCCGTTCCCAAAAGAGCAGGGTCTAAATTCCCGGCGTAACTGAGCCTTTTTCCGAGCAACCGTAAATTTTGACAGCAGTCCACGGCGTCTTATCTCTCTTCCTCTTGACTGAAGGGCATAGGAGAGGTTGGCATGAAAAATACCTCCGGCGTCCGCCGATGAAATACGGCAAATAGAAACTCTTCTTCGCAGCAGCCTGGGGCGCCGCGCAAGGGCGGAACACCTTCTCGATGCAGCCGCCGGGGTTCACGGGTCCTGCGGGGGAATGACGGCGTCACACACCCCGAGCGAGCATCACACAACCTTTAAAAATGAACTCCACCGCCGTCTCCACTGCTCTCAGTTACCGATTGCTTTCAGGCAGGGATATGAAAAACGGATCAGATAACAGTGATACCGATATTTTAGTTCTGAACTTTTTGGTGTTTATTTGGTCTTGGTTACAAAACGTGTTTAGTTTTTACTAATAACCGTATAAAAAAACCCAAGTATCAGCTAGACATAATAGCAGTACTAAAATTAAACATTTTTTTAAAAAAGAAATACACTAAAGTGCCAAAGAAACTGGTACACCTGCCTAATATCGTGTAGGGCCCCCGCGAGCATGCAGAAGTGGCGCAACACTAATTAGAATGGACTCGACTAATGTCTCAAGCAGTGCTGGAGGGAACTGATTCGATGAATCCTGCTGGGCTGTCCACAAATCCGTAATAGTACGAGGGCGTGGAGATCTCTTCTGGACAGCACTTTGCGAGGCATCTCACATATGCTCATGTCCGGGATATTTGGTGGCCAGCAGAAGTGTTTCAACCCAGGAGACTGTTACTGAAGCCACTGTGGAACATTTATGAAGGTATGGGGTGTCACATTGTCCCACTGGAATCGGGCAAGTTCGTCGGGATGCACATTGGACACGAATGGATGCAAGTGATCAGACAGGATGCTTAGGTACGTGTCACCTATCAGAATGGTATTTAGACATATCAGAGGTCCCATATCACTCTCATTGCTCACGTCCCATACCATTACTGATCCTGCACCAGCTTGAACAGCCCCCAGCTGATATGTAGGGTCCATGGCTTCATGAGGTTATCTCCATACCCGTACACGACCATCCACTCGATACAATTTGAAACGAGACATGTCCGACCAGCAAGATGTTTCCAGTCATCAACGGTCCAGTGTCGGTGCTGACGGGCCCAGATGAAACGTAAAGTTTTGTGTTGTGCAGTCATCAAAGGTACACGAGTGGGCCTTCGTCTTCGGAAGCCCATGTCGATGATGTTTTGTTGAATGGTTCGTACGCTGAGACTTGTTGATGGCCCAGCATTGAAATCTGCAGCAATTTGTCGAAGGGCTAACCTTCTGTCACGTTGAACCATTCACTTCTGTCGTCGATGGTCCTGTTCTTGCAGAATCTTTTTCCGGCGACAGCGATGTGAGAGATTTGATGTTTTACCGGGTTCCTGATATTCGCGGTATACTCGTAAAATTGTCGTACGGGAAAATCCCCACTTCATCCATGCCTCGGAGGTGCTATGTCCTATCGCAGGTGTGCCGACTATAATACCACGTCAAACTCACTTAAATCTTAGTAACTTGCTATTATAGCAGCAGTAACCGATATAACAACTGCGCCAAACTCTTGTTTTATATAGGAATTGCCGACCGCAGCGCCGTATTCTACCTGTTTACATATCTCTGTATTTGAATACGCATGCCTATACCAGTTTCTTTGGCGCTTCAGCTTAATTTACATGGTAAAATTTACCGTGGATAGAAATATCCTGTTTTGTAGAAAATGGGGAAAGCTATCAGTGCTATTTTAAAAACAATACCGACAGAAACGAGTAAACAACACATCACATCATCTTCAAACATTAGGCCTTTTTTGTTTTGCTTGTTACGGTACCTATCGCTTCACCCGCCTTCCAATAGGCTTAAATCTTCTTATCTGGAGAGGTAATGTTTCTTCACTCAGTCGTTCGAGATGTTTATTCCAGTTTCTTCTATTTTCTCGTATTTCAAAGGTTGAAATGGCTCTGAGCACTATGGGACTTAACATGTGTGGTCATCAGTCCCCTAGAACTTAGAACTACTTAAACCTAACTAACCTAAGGACATCACACACATCCATGCCCGAGGCAGGATTCGAACCTGCGACCGTAGCGGTCACGCGGTTCAAGACTGAAGCGCTTAGAACCTCACGGCCACCCTGGCCGGCTACTCGTATTAAACTGTTACCTAATTTCCTGATTTCTAACTTTGTCAGAGATTGTGTATCCCATTATTGCTCTCAGAAACCTGAACTCGGTTGTTCGCAAAAAGCAGGTAGCACAAGAATTGGTACAACGTTGCTCAGATGTTAATATCCCTGTTGCCGTGTGTCGTGGCTTAAGGTAGGTGTCCATATTCAGCGTGCAAGACTTGTCCCCATCTGCTCTATACGGTAGTTTCTCGCTGTCGTCGGCGGACATCCTTTGTGTTGCAGAGTGGCACCAACCCTAACCATGAAATATTGTTACAAAGTGACGTAGCAGTGAAGTAGAATGTTTCATCTGCTTTAAAAGATTTGTCTGCCATTTCTATGAAATAATAAAAAGGAAAGGAAGTTGTGGTAACGGTAAAAAATTAAAAAAGTATGAACAATTCATTCATATTATATAATAAAATTAGAAAATAGGTCATCTGCTGCCTGTGCCTAGGCAATAAGCATGTATTTGTAGCCCTTGAAATCGGACAAATTAATACAAAAGTAGTTTGGCCTCAGGTTTCACCGTTTGGCACCGATTATTCGTTATGCCCAAATACTGGAACGATTACCAATTACAAGTCCGCCTCAGTAGCTGCAATGTTAGTGTGGTGGGCTGCCAATTGAAAGGGAGTTGGCTCGATTCCCGGCAAGATCGGTGATTTTCTCCGCTTGGGGACTGACTGTTGTGTTGCCCTTAATTTAATACCGTCTTAACAGACAATCCACTATAGAGATGCCTGCATGGGCCCACCTGCAAGCCAATAAAAAGAAAGGGGAGTAAAATATCCACAATTACAACATGATTTTGGAGCAGGGTTTCAAATAATCAGAATCATTAGGAGGATACTCATAATCACTTTTCCAGCAAAGCAGCGAACAATGGACGGACTAAGCTCTCTTTCACTTGCCTATTTAATTTAATATCTTGATTCGATGTATCTTGAAACTGAAAGAGTCAAAAAGTTTCAAGCTTTGATCGATTTCTACGCACTTTACAGTAAATAATAGCAACATAAACTGAGGATCGGTTACTTAAGAACCCGATTATTTTGATCGGTTTTAACAGTCGGGCTAAACGGTTGTGAAAAAACCGATATAGCCGAAAACCGGTAATTTCGCCGACAATCGCCATCCCTGTTCTCAGGTAACAATAGATATCAATATGGGAATACAGTAAGATACATCTTTTTGGCTTTTTACGTCGAGGTAGTGAAAACTTTATTATTAGTTAGGCATTGAGAGTACAGTGTGAACTAATAAAGATTTCTATCTGTTACTATATGTAAATATGAACACAGGTCGTACACGCTCGGTTCGAAAAGTTGCCTACGAGGAAGTGTTTTGCGACACTCATAAAAGGGGATATCTATTAGCACTCGCAAAGCAACGCAAGCATTGGGCCGGTTGTTATATCTTTTGTGCAAGTACGACGTCCAACTGCGTGACAACGGCCAAGGAGCTAGAAGCAGAGCAAGTCTTGGTAATTTTCTTGATAAGCCGTTGTCAAATAAATTTAAATATGAGAATCGTTACCGAATAGCACAGAACTTCAATATAATGATCAAAATTATTAATCCACTCTGTTCCTCTCATACGCAGATTACGCTTGAACTCATTTGATAAGCTTCAGATCGTCATACGTGACAAGGGAACCTCCCCATCGCGCCCCCCTCAGATTTAGTGATAAAATGGCCCACTGGATAACCTGCCAAAAACTGAACACAGACCAGCTTGAAAGCAAGAAGAAGGTGTACTGAACTGTGAAGAAAGAAACGAAACAGGAACAGTGAACGATCCAAGGTCAAGGTGTACAATATCGAGCAACTCACAAAAATTGTGGTGTCGTGTTGTGCGGTCACGGTGTTGGACCGAGAAGCTGGAGGTTCGTGTTTAAATCTCCCTCTCGTCTCTTTTTTTTCAAAAATTTATGAACTGTCCGTAAGGTCATTGACGTATCTGTTCTCCTTCTGTAGTATTAGCAACTCTCGTACTTTACATTGGCTATAGAATATGAGTCATATGGTAAGAATATATTACCATCTCAAGTAAATGTGATGAATAGGAAGAGCAGGCGAGATGCTTCGTAAAGCTCTCACAGAAATAAGACAACAAATAAAGGGTGTAAACTATGTTACAACAAAGGAATCCAAGAGTCAAAACTTCCAAAATAGAATGCAAGAGGCATAACATGTACCTGTGTAGAACAAATAGAAGGTACGTACTTCTGGAGGTCCCTTCGTTACACTTCACTCTTGTAAACGGAAATTACCTCAACATACAGACACAAATTTGAATAGAGCGAACAGAAACGTCAATGACCGGATGGATAGTTCAAAATTATGTGAAAAGAAAAAGGTGGTACATGAGCGAGATTTGAACCCAGATCTCCTTCACAGTCCAAACACCGTGACCGCATGACCATGACGCCACTGTCATTTAATGTCGCAAGATGTTTCACACCTTCAACTTGGACCGTACAATATTGCTGTTTTGCTTAATATTTCACAGTTCAGTACGCCTTCATCCTGTTTTCATTGTTGATTTTTTTTCAGTTTTGCAATGGCTATCCAATAGGCCATCTTGCCACTAAATTTGAGGAGGGTACGCTGGGGAGCTACCACTGTGAGTGGTAAGGGCAGCTGACTCCCATGCCGGGGACCTGAGTTCGATTCACGGCATTTCCAGGGCTTTTTTCTTTCGTTAGAGGGCTGATGCAGTGTCATTCAGCACCGTGAGACTAACTGAGAAACAACTCGACCGATTAGTAGGGGTTCCAAAATGAAGAAATCCGACAACGATCAGGAGAACGATGTTCTGACCATCCCTGCTTATCGCATCCGGCGACGCCATTGACGGAGGATGACGCGGCGGTCGGTCGGTCCGATTAGCCCGTTTAGGGCTAGAACGAGGTACTTTTCCTTTACCTACCACTATAAACAGCCTGTAAATACTTTCATTTTCCTCTTATAGTGTAAAGTTAAAATATCTTCTTCAGACAGTCCACATTCGCAGTACTAACAAAACTTAATATTACTCTTCGATTGTATGTAAATGATAACGTGAAAAAACGAGCATCTACTCACGTTGGAAGTTCAAAAATTTATTCATATATAGGTAACTAAGATGTGAGCTTTAACACATACATCATAAAAAAATTCATACAACGTAACTAGTATCCACATACAAATTTCAATGTATAACGTAACTTTGATGAGACTCAGCATTCGGTTAGTGGCGTTTAGCGGCCAGCTATATGGCGCCGCCCCTTGTCTTCAGAATCAACGCATTCTCAGGCATTCTATTGTTACGTGAGAAGGGAGAAATACAGTTTTTCTATTAAAAGAAAGTCACTAACACATTGAACATGTTATTAAACAGTCATTGTACGGACCAGAGATAACAGTCAATGTTTTTGCTAACTTATAGAGGATAATGCGTCGAATTTTTTGACGTATGCAAAACTGTTTTGGGTTTGAAGCTGCCATATTGTTTCAGCTTCTTCCTTCTTTTTGCAAAGAAATCGTATATTTTTTTCTCTGCGATTGGAAGGGTCTTAGAAGAGAATTTTGACATAACATGTGTGATCAAATAGGAAAAGAGCTAAAAGAGCCGTAAACGACTGTCCTGTTAGTGATCAAAAACATCTGCTATGATGTACTACGCGTATGTAAGTGAAATATGGTTAACGTGTTCTTCTGTGAGCTGTCTGTGTTCTCCTGTTGTTCCGATCAGGCAACTTGTTCATCAGTTTATTCAGACTTCCACAATGTATACAACAGTCGAAAAACTGTCGAAGAGCTGCTAGACCAGCGATATGGTTGTATGCGGGAAGGTATCATGATCGTGGCAAGCCCTCACTATCTGACAGTGTGGAAAACACTACGAGGAAGCTTTAATGTACATGCGTTCTTTAAATACAACATTCTAACGCATTCGTACTTCTCACTACATACACATTGTTATGGCAATGAATTCCAAAACTTTGTGCGGAAACTCCAAATTCATGCCGCATTTCTGTGCAATATTTTGTGGGAGGATGAAACACTATAAATCATGTGAAGATTAATATTTGCGATATGCATTGCTGATTTGCCAGAAGTCCAGAGGGAAATACATGAACAACGACTTTGATTTCCAACGTCTTGTGGTGGCCTTTGAGGAATCATCCCGTTTTCTCAATCAGACTCTAAGCAGCCATAACTGTTTATGGTTTCCAACAAATAATTTTCTGCAGTTATTCGAAAAAAATCCTGCAAGACTTACGGGTGTCTACGTGGTACCAACACGAAGGATGTCTCGCCCAGTGGCACAGAACAACTTCAGACCGTCGTAATAGAACATTTAGATATCGTTGGTCTCTCGGCATACACATAGTAAACCTGGACGCTCATCAAATTTAACACCATCTGTGGGCAAAATTAAGAGAAGAGGGCTACAAGGACAAAGCGACGACTGCCGAACATATGAAAGTCTGTTTAACAGGACTTGTTCTGCGATATGTCCACACGGAATTCAGCGTGTGGTATTGTTGTTCGGAATCGCATTAAAGTGTGATCAATACATAATGTCAACATTTTGAGCAATTCATATGATCGTCGCAGTAATAAATAGACCAACCGTACCTGAGTACATCTTTGTTTATATTTTGTGCAGTTTGTGGTACCTCTACTGCTGCTGGTGGGACAATTATCATCGGCGCTATTATGTTGTTACTTTTTGGTCTAGCTCCTCATATAATATGACGAAGTCCTATACGAAGGCGTTGTAACGTGTACTATGGTACCCAAAAGTATCCGAACAACCTGAACTGCGTTTCGCTTCATCTGCATGGAGCCCACATACAGTAGCTGTCTTGCAGGTCATCTAATTTCTTTGGAGCACAGTCGTTTGACTATACAAGATTCGTACCAGAAGAGATCAGTAGAGAACACTTTTCTTTAAGGTAATCAGTCCAGATGTAAATCAACACCACGATGTCATAAATACTAGTAAAAGCACCCTTAGAGACGGGACAGTCCTCAACACTTGTAAGCTGAATGTTGTTAGTTAGTGACAGTTCAAAATCACCACCACACTCATTAGAATTTGAGTTAACTATCTTCGTCTCTTAAGTCATTACAGCAATCTGTAGGCAAAATTAAATATTTTTATGAACAAGAGATTCTGAGACAATATCTGGACTCCTGAATTTCTATGACAAATCGAAGTATTTTTACTCTTTAAAAGGTTTTCCCACACCTGTAAAACGTCTGTCCTGATACGAGTGGTTTGTCAAACTCAGTGTTAAAGCAACTACTTAAAAACAACGCAATTAACAGCGGCAAGTACTCTGCGGAAACCTCCAAATTAACATCGTATCACCAGTAATTTCTCTGTACACTTAATTTAGCAATTATTTGCGCACGTGTTTGGTCTTTAAGCGACATGACGAACTTCGATGTTCTGGTTTTGTATTGAAACTAAACACCCGTAAGTATCGTAACTAAGCAAATGTTTCATGCCTGACAGAGACTCGATCATAGCAACGTTCGTTATTGCGGACTAGGCGTAAAGAGTCGAGAAATATCGAAGTTTTCACCAGGTTCAGATGGCAAACCTGAACTTGAATATTTGTGTGCTCTGCCTGGAATCCTGTCAACACTGTCATCTCGCTGATAAATAACCACAAAAATACGTTTGTGACCGATACTCGAACCCACCACGTAATCAGATTGTTAAATAAGTAAAATCTGATGTTACATATCTAATTTTTTCAGCAGTCACGACATGTCTGAGTCTGAAATGATGATACAATTTCTTTACCTAACGGGAAATCGAACCTCACACCACCGCCGTTGTTTTACATCCACGAATTGTTTATTAACTAGTAGTTAGACGTGTGCATGTTTGACTAGAAATAACGGTATCTGTCGTTATTGTTGCCCACACATGAATAGACATTAAGAATGAAAATTATTTATCACTAGTAATTTGCTGTTCAAAAGGTGGGGCTTGGAATGAAACATGCATATTTTTCTGCTGGACCAGGATTTGAACCCATATATGTGCCTTTTGTGTACACCCAGAGGAGTTTTCCTTCTTGGAGAAGACAACGAAATGATCGAACTATATCGTTTCGTGTGGATCAGATACCACGGAAGAGGAGATCTGAATTCGAATCCCAGTCCAGCACCAAATTTTTCAGCCTCTCAAGTTGAAGTAAAATATGAGCCCTGTGACCTTAAATGACCATTGGCTCATGAAATAAAACAAAGTTCCTAACGTAAGGAGGTCACTGGCGACAGAGTCGCCGTTTGCCGCGACTTCGGCCTCTGTTACGGCCTGACATAAACCGACTGTGCCCCATTTGGTAGCGAAGGGATATGACGTTTATAATGCGGATTCTGAACTACGGTGCAGCCTGAAGCTCTTCGCATTACTAGAAGGAGATGTGTTCGTGTGTGCTGTAAATACAGGGCAGAAGTTGGAATCGAACCCACACGTCACAATTAAGAATCTAGGATCAGTCCACCAGACCACTGAGGCCCAGATTTGCTCCAGGCATAATTCTGTCGTAACAGATGATGCGTTTAGCTTAAAAATTAGACAGTGTGAAAAAATTAAGTACTCTATTCACTGTCTTCACCGGGCTTCTGACACAGAAATTATGATTGACTCACGTCAGCGGGTTGTAAAAAAGCTTTTAGCTATCATAGTCTCGACTGGAAGCCATTCAAGAGTGCGAAGTTACAAAATACACTCCTGGAAATGGAAAAAAGAACACATTGACACTGGTGTGTCAGACCCACCATACTTGCTCCGGACACTGCGAGAGGGCTGTACAAGCAATGATCACACGCACGGCACAGCGGACACACCAGGAACCGCGGTGTTGGCCGCCGAATGGCGCTAGCTGCGCAGCATTTGTGCACCGCCGCCGTCAGTGTCAGCCAGTTTGCCGTGGCATACGGAGCTCCATCGCAGTCTTTAACACTGGTAGCATGCCGCGACAGCGTGGACGTGAACGGTATGTGCAGTTGACGGACTTTGAGCGAGGGCGTATAGTGGGCATGCGGGAGGCCGGGTGGACGTACCGCCGAATTGCTCAACACGTGGGGCGTGAGGTCTCCACAGTACATCGATGTTGTCGCCAGTGGTCGGCGGAAGGTGCATGTGCCCGTCGACCTGGGACCGGACCGCAGCGACGCACGGATGCACGCCAAGACCGTAGGATCCTACGCAGTGCCTTAGGGGACCGCACTGCCACTTCCCAGCAAATTAGGGACACTGTTGCTCCTGGGGTATCGGCGAGGACCATTCGCAACCGTCTCCATGAAGCTGGGCTACGGTCCCGCACACCGTTAGGCCGTCTTCCGCTCACGCCCCAACATCGTGCAGCCCGCCTCCAGTGGTGTCGCGACAGGCGTGAATGGAGGGACGAATGGAGACGTGTCGTCTTCAGCGATGAGAGTCGCTTCTGCCTTGGTGCCAATGATGGTCGTATGCGTGTTTGGCGCCGTGCAGGTGAGCGCCACAATCAGGACTGCATACGAGCGAGGCACAAAGGGCCAACACCCGGCATCATGGTGTGGGGAGCGATCTCCTACACTGGCCGTACACCACTGGTGATCGTCGAGGGGACACTGAATAGTGCCCGGTACATCCAAACCGTCATCAAACCCATCGTTCTACCATTCCTAGACCGGCAAGGGAACTTGCTGTTCCAACAGGACAATGCACGTCCGCATGTATCCCGTGCCACCCAACGTGCTCTAGAAGGTGTAAGTCAACTACCCTGGCCAGCAAGATCTCCGGATCTGTCCCCCATTGAGCATGTTTGGGACTGGATGAAGCGTCGTCTCACGCGGTCTGCACGTCCAGCACGAACGCTGGTCCAACTGAGGCGCCAGGTGGAAATGGCATGGCAAGCCGTTCCACAGGACTACATCCAGCATCTCTACGATCGTCTCCATGGGAGAATAGCAGCCTGCATTGCTGCGAAAGGTGGATATACACTGTACTAGCGCCGACATTGTGCATGCTCTGTTGCCTGTGTCTATGTGCCTGTGGTTCTGTCAGTGTGATCATGTGATGTATCTGACCCCAGGAATGTGTCAATAAAGTTTTCCCTTCCTGGGACAATGAATTCACGGTGTTCTTATTTCAATTTCCAGGTGTGTACTTCGATTATCGCTGCCATTATCGCCATTAACTTCTACAGTCTGCTGCTGCTATAAGTGTGCTTGAAGGAAACACTGCATCTTGGTCATTTTTAGAAACAGTGGCCCAAATACTAGGAAATATTTGGTTCGCAGCAAATGGTTGCGGCGTTCTTTGGCAACTGGGCTGTCCTTTCTCTAGTCGCTACGACTAAAAGTGCTGCAGAACGCTATGTTTACTTCTATTTGTCAAAGAATGATCTTCCATCCAGATTGTTCTGCTGTGCATAGTGCGAACTGTGTGAAACACTGGTCTCAAATGAACGGAGACCTCAGTGCCATAGAGCTCATGTGAGCGGAGATGAATAAAACTATTGGGCGTAGAAGACCAGCACCGACAAGCAGGACAGCGCTGTCCGAAGCAGGTCATGAAGCGTGCGAAGAGCTGTCACAGAACAACAGATTCATGCGGAAACTTGGTGCCTCTATTCCTTGGCGGCTAAATGCAGTGGCAGTGGCACGTGTCACATGACGTCATTCCTAATGAAGGCATCAAAGAGAAGGATTTAGTTTCTTTATCACGAGGAAAAGAATACGGACGAAAGCACAGAAGAGAGATTTATTTTAATGCCAAGCGCAAATCACGGTAAAAAAAAAAAAAAAATTGGTGCAAGACCTGCGGTGGAGATTATGCATACTTAATAATTCTCTTTGCCCTTCTGAAGTAACAACTCTTACCATCAATTAAAATTCAAGGACGTGACGGGATTCGAAATCCTTACCTGCAGACTGGAAACTGACCGCCGTAACTACTACGCCATTCTAGCTACCACATATGCTGCGCTTATAAAATAGTACGATGTGGTCTGTAATTGCATACCCTTCCATGAAAAAGAAACGATATACCGAGTGAAGGCGAGGCAAGTATCATAAAATTTCGACACAGTTGTGCTGATGTTACTCATGCGGGAACTGTTCGTGAATAAAATGGCTTGACAAACTTTGAAGCGTATATTCTATCGCCATGATTGATATGTATCAGAAAATGCAGTTGAATTATACACTTATCGTGTCTGTCTTATAGAAATGTTTGATATAATGAAAGAATACTGTTTCAGTCACAGCTGTGAATAGATACAGCTGTATCACACAGTAATGAAAACGTATACAAGGAAATGTATATCCTCCGACGCAGATACAAAAAGAAGTATATCAAAAAACGTGCAGTTCTACTATTCAAAACATTTTTCACCTCCAGATTTACCGCATTGCTTCCGTAAAGTTTGCCGCTGATGATGGTTCCCTAAGTGACAAACAACACACAAATTACTGTCATTAATGGTCCCTTGGGGCCTTTTCTGAGACTTTATGTGAAGTAACTTAGTAGTTCCAAAACAGACACTTCTGCTTAATCTTACCGTGTATTGAATGGGGCCTTGTTAGATGGATAATGATGCGGAACTTGTCTTATGGTGTAGTTTCTGAATTTCGTTCTGGCCATTTCCAGATCGAATAAAGAAAACGAGAGAAATTACACACCGCAGTGTTTCTCCGGAGAGATCCGAACTGACATGCATATCAATGAGCACTGAATACCGAGCGTGTTCCCACGTTTTTTATTTTTTCTCTTTTTCTTTTATTAAATATAGGAATCTTCCTGGCGCCCCAAGGGAGAGGGGGGGGGGGGGCGAAGTGGACAGGGGTCCCACCGAAAGTCTGGCCACCAGTCCCGTTGCCATCCTGCAGAAACCAGTGAAAGCGTAGGGAACGTGGAGTAGAGGTACAGTGAACATCAATGGTTTGTTTATTTATTTATTTTCCTTTTCCTCTCTTTTCTTAACATTAATACTACCGAAAACATCAGGAAACCGGCGTCACGAGGAGGAGGACGCAGCAAGACGCCAGACTCATTGAGTCCATGCACTTGTAATTTTTCCGAGAAGAACATTCCGATGATTAGAGAATATATCGATTCCAAGTGTGGAAGAGGCGGGGATCAACTTTACGTGACAGGAACGCCCTAGCTATGGTGTGGGTTAAGGAGGACACTGCAAAGGAAATGGAGAAAAATTTTCATATATTTTGGATTACGGACTACTGTACAATGGCGCTCGTTAAGGAACTGCCTAAAATCAAGGATGCTTTTCTCACCATCTGCAAACAAGTAGTGATCTACGTGTCCACAAATCCACTTCACGCAGTTCGTCTTCGCTTGCGGGAAGTATCCCGTGTCCGGAAAGGGGAGCAGATGAGTTGGTTTCTGATGAGGAGTAAGTGGGGACAACATCTATCACTCCAACAACCAGACTCCTCTTGCCAATCTGTATTCCAAGTGAAGCTCGTTTGTGTCCAGAACATCACAGGAGATACACAAATGGGTGTATGCAAGGTGAATCTCCTGACGGCGTGAACGGCATACTTGCTTCTCATTAACAGTAATCTAACATGCATAGTCGACGTCAGTGTGAAGATAAGGAGCGCACACCGATCGCCAAACGGCACGCAGGTCGGCGTGGGGATGCTGTCCTCAAGCATACTCCATTTCCTGTGTTGCTGAAGAAAGCCGTAGATCGCCTTCGTGGATGTCAAGGGCGCTGGCATTATAGCGGTACAGACGTAGCTCAGCTCGAGCAAAAAGTGGCGGAAGTAAAAGAAGGGTGGCGGGACGTCCGTAAGGGGAATGAGTGCTGGAAGAGAGTGTAGTGCTAGGGTCTCCAGCAACAGGCTGGTAAGACACGTAGGACAACGGAGCCGCAACGCCATGTGAGAGCCAACGAAAAGGGCTACCTACATCTACATCTACGTTATACTCTGCGAGCCACCCAATGGTGCGTGGCGGAGACTACCTTCTGTACCACTATCTGATCCCTCCAAATCTGATCCACTCGTGAATAGTGCGTGGGAAGAATGATTGTCGGTAAGCCTCTGTACTGGCTCTAATTTCTCGAATTTTCTCCTTGTGGTCAATGCGCGACATGTATGTGGGGGCAAGAAAAAAGTTGTCTGATTCCTCCTGAAAAGTGCTGTCCCGAAATTTCAGTAGTAAATCTTCTTTTACGGCAGACGCTGTCTCCAGCTGTTTGTCTTCAGTAGTGTAGCTGTACAGTAATAGATTTCTTTGCCTATGTATGCACAGTATGTTATATTTGTTTACGTTCAGGGTCAATTGCCAGAGTCTGCACCATTCATCAATTCTCTGCGGGTCGTTCTGCAAATTCTTACTATCTTCTGGCGTTGCTACTTTGGTATAGACAACTGCATCAGCTACGAATAGCCTTAAAGAGCATCCGACGCTTTCTACTAGATCATTTATATATATTGTAAACAGCAACGGTCCTATCACACTTCCCTGTGGTATTCCGGACGTTATGGTTCAAATGGCTCTGAGCACTATGGGACTTATCATCTGAGATCGTCACTCCCCTATAACTTAGAACTACTTAAACCTAACTAACCTAAGGACATCACACACATCCATGCCCGAGGCAGGATTCGAACCTGCGACCGTAGCTGTCGCGCGATTCCTGACTGAAGCGCCTAGAACCGCTCGGCCACCCAGGCCGGCTCCGGATATTACCTTTACATCTGTCGATTTAGTCCCGTTAAGAGGGACGTGTTGAATTCTATCTGCAAGAAAGTCTTGAATTCAATCGCAAGTCTGCTCCGATACTCCGTAAGCTCGTGTTTTTTCATTAAACGGTAAAGCGGGAAGGTGTCAAATGCCTTACTGAAATCAAGGATCACGTAATCAAGCTGAGCGCCGTTGTCCACTGCGCTTTGGATCTCATGGAGGAGCCGGCCGCAGTGGCCGAGCGGTTCTAGGCGCTTCGGTCTGGAACCGCGCGACCGCTACGGTCGCAGTTTCGAATCCTGCCTCGGGCATGGATGTGTGTGATGTCCTTAAGTTAATCACGTTTAAGTAGTCCTAAGTTCAAGGGGACTGATGACCTCAGATTTTAAGTCCCACAGTGCTAAGAACCATTTTAACCATCTCATGGAGGAGCTGTGTTTGGGAGGATCTCTGTATGCGGAATCAATGTTGATTTTTATAGAGGAGATGTTCTTTTTCCAAATATGTCATAATTTTTGAGCATAAAACATGTTCCATAATTCTACAACAGATTGACGTCAACGATATAGGTCTATAATTGAGTGGAACTGTCTTACGACCGTTCTTAGAAACGGGAATGACCTGCGCTTTTTTCCAGTCGTTAGGTTCAAGCGATTTACGATGAATTACTGCTACAAGGGAAGCAAGATCTTTCGCATAATCGTTATAGAATCTTATACGTATCTCATCTGGTCCTGAAGCCTTTCCAGTACCAAGCGATTGTAGCCGCTTTTCAATTCAGCGATCTGTTACCGGAATACCTGCCATTTCGATATTCGTACAACGATTGAAAGGAGGGACAATCTTACGATCTTCTGCGGTGAAACAACTTCCGAAGACCTAATTCAGTATTTCGGCCTTCTCTCTGTTATCTTCCGTTTCGGTGCCGGTGTGGTCGCTGAGAGAATGAGTAGATGATTTTGACCCAATTACTGATTTTACATACGGCCAAAATCTTTTAGGGTTTTTACTCAGGTCGGTTGACAAAGTTTTTCTTTCAAAATCATTGAACGCTTCTCTCATTGCTCTCCTTACGCTCATTTTCGCTACGTTCAGCTTTTGTTTGTCAGCTAGGTTTTTACTTCTCTTGAATCTGAGATAAAGTGCTCTTTGTTTACGTAGCACTTTTCTAATACGGGTTTAAACCATGGTGGATCTTCCCCATCAGTTACAACCTTACTCGGAACATACATGTCTAAGGCATATTGAACGATGCCTTTGAATTTTTTCCATCGCTCTGTCAGGCAAATAATACGTACGTAAACCGTTCCTGCACCGCGAGAGTCTCGAAACTTACTTTGAACTGCAAGCTGTGACAAACGAATGACCCCAATGCGGCTGGCATGGATGGCGGAGCGGGACATGTCTGTCCCACGTGGTAATACGTGACGCCAAATATACATTTACAGACTGGACGTTGAAGAAGACCAAGTGCTCGTAAACCCTGATCTCTCGTGATAGCCAAGCTCGGAGTTAGAAAAGTATGCGCCGGCAGTTGAGCACAATAGTGTGCTGCAGATCACTTGCAAAATCGAGTCTTCAGCAACGGACGGTATCAGCTACACGCAAAAAAGCAGCGCTGTCGGCAGGAAGCCCCGCCCCTATACCCATTTCTTTCGATTTGCGGACGTTAACGCAGCTACCAGAGCCTTCGCCATAGGTGGCAGTCCATTTCAGTAACTCCCTGACCTCAGCACCGTTACGAGACGAGATTGTCTACTTAAGCAGTGCACCTGAATACATGGCATCCGAGAGATATCCCAGAGAGATGTTGACGAAGGCCGCAGAGCAACAGCTCCATGGTGAAAGCATACAACAGTGAGGAGAGCGGGCTGTCTTGATGCACTGATCGACAGATCAAGGTGGGAGGCGTAAGACGCCCATTGTAGGGAACACGAGACGTATCTCGACAAAGGAGACGCATTACGACGTCGATGGTAATATTAGGGTTAGGGTATCCCATATTGCGGTGCACCCTCTCCAGGTAGTCATGACAGAGCCTTGCTGAAGTCAAGAGCTGCCAAAAGTCCAGGCATGCGACGATCATGAGCAAGAGCGATTATGTACCGAAATCGACAGAAGGCAGTGCGGATGTTATTTGGCCTCCCACAGGAGTTTGATCGGGGGAAACCACTTACCCAGCCGTGCGTTTAAACCCGCAGCCAACAACAGGGTAAAGATCTTTGTGTCGCTGTTGAGTATTGTCAAGGGGCGGTAATCGAATATCCGTGAGGTACCCCGAGGCTTGTGGATGGAAATGAGGAAACCATCGAGGAAACCATCTGGAATCGGCAAGGAAGGTGACATAAGGTCCTGAAAAGAGCAGAGTATGGAGACCTTGGTAATGTTGGCAGAGTGGCGACGTTGTTTAGAGAACAGTACAGCACAGTGTGCATGAAGGAGAGACCATATATCCCGTTGTGTTTCGAAACGCTGCCCATTATTGGTCGTAAGAACATTAATCAAATTCCTCCGACGTTGGCATCGTTCTGTTATGACATGAGAGATAGATGGACGCTCCTGCACTGAGCGTAGCTCCTTCAAGGTGGCGGCGAGAGAGGGCTGTGAGCTGTACATTGGCACGATCCACCATCGCCTAGCCCTTTGGAGAGTAAGGCATCGTTGTACATTGCCGGAGAGTGGTGAAACAGAGTTCGTCGCCGCCAGGCTGCAACCACCGTTCCGTAACCAATCAAGGCCTTGCAGAGGGCAGGCTTTGCAAAGAGCACCCACCAAGACAGGGCAGAGTGACAGGCATCAAGGCATTGACGACAAGCTGTCCACGTGGTCTCGATGAGCTGCCGGCAGTCGGGTGAAGAAAGGTGGATCGCGTACAATCATGGTCCACGGCCGCGCTACAACTTCTGGCGTCAGAGATTGATGGTGCATGTATAAGCGTCGTCGTCAGAGAACCCAGTGGGCCGGATTTCAGGAGCCTCAACCTCATTGAAAATATCACAGGAGAATTGAAAATATCACAGGAGATGTAAACACGATCAAGGCGGTTGGAAGAAAGGTTAGTGAAAGGCGTAAACCCCAGACGATCGCCATGAACATGCTCCCAGGAATCCACAAGGCTGAGGTGCTAGAGAATTGTTGCTAACGCCGCGCACAGACAGTGACGTGATAGTTGGTCTTTGGGCGCCTGGGTGCAGTTGAAATCGCCTCCCAGGATCAATACATCCTGACGACCCGGGAAAGGAGGCGTGACTGTCTCTGAGAAGATGGTGGAACGTTGACAGCGGCAACCCGAACCAGACAACATATAGACACTGACAATCCTGACGCCACTAAAAGTGAGACCTCTGGCATCAGCAAGATAGGCAACTCCATTAGCGAGGATACCGTGACGTATGAAGATCGATACCCCACTAATAGTAGGGAAGCATTAGAGACATTTGCTGTAAAATCATGGGGAGCGTAGACAGTTGCCACATGCACCTCCTAAAGGAAAGTAACGTCCACAACATACAGCATGTCACGGAATAAAGCCAGTTTGTAGGGTAAGTGAATGGTACTGTTGTTGACCGTGGCAATGTGATATGTCCGGAAAGGTGCCATGGCCAGGAGGATGGACGTTTCATTCAAACACGGGGGAAGGACAGGGAACTCCCTGTTAGGTCCCAGTGGAAGGGCGCATCATTGTGATGGAGAGGGAGCTGACGCCACCAAAAGGGGGGGAGGGAGGGGCATCGCTCTGTACACCTGCAGAATGTCCATCCTCAGCATCGATGTCGTCCACTCAGGAGACAGACGTCTCAGGGGGCTGGTTCAGAGGATCAATGAGGTGCGCCCACAGGTAGCGTCCAACACAGAAAGGAAAGCAGCCGCATCAGACGCAGGGGGTTGGGGAGGAGGGGGAACATTGGTCCCCAGAGGTGGACGCTGACTGGAGATGGAGTTGGCGGAGGACGTCGCGTCGTCAGGTGTCAGGGCATCACATGACAGCGCCCCATGAATAACAGGGTCGTCGTCCTGTGCACACTATGGAGGCAATCAGAGAGGCTACGGCGTTGACTCTTCCATTTCCTAGACGACCGTTGATTCCTAACATACTATTCTGTGTCGGGTGGAGGGCGGCTACCGTCCGACATGTGGCAAGCTGGCAGAAAAACGGGGGTTCGCACAGCTCCATCATCAACAACTATGGGGTCGGGACAGGTAGCTTGTTCGTGCCTCTGGCAGGAGTGTAGGAGAGACAGGTAAAGCGTCGATCGCTTCGTCGACACGAGTCGACGCTGGTACCGAGAGATGCCGAGGGGGGGCAGCAGGCAGCACCGCCGCAGACGCGTAAGATAGCGGCGACACAGTGGGCGCCGAAGGTAGACCAACAGTCTCCGATGAACATCTGAACCAGTCTACGTTGGAGACATCCAGAACGGACATGGCCTTCCGGGCCACTACCTGAACAGGTGCGTGACCTGCCATTGTACGTGACGGCAGCCCTGCAGCCAGCAACAACCAAGTGTTTCCGTAGTTCAGTTTTTACCTGACGGACACCACCGAGAACATGGTATGTTTCGAACGTCTTCCACGTTTCAGTAACGTGACTGACGACGTTCCTGTAAGGTTTTTAGGTGGCCACAACGTCCGATTGTACCTCAAACGGGAGCTTGAAAACCCGCTCCTTTCGGAGGCCAAAACCATCTTGATCAACCACGATAGTCCCTACAGGTCCGTAAGAGTATCGGGACTTTAGAGCGTTAGCGTGGCGCCGCACACCGTCAGCGCACAGTTCGTCATTCGTCAGTAGTGCTGAGGATCGAAAAAATAGATCTGGGAACGTCCTGTGGCGGGGGACACATTTCATCCCTTCTAACACGTTCTACCTCGTACGGCTCTGGTGGTTCGTGATCCAAAGGAAAAGTTAATTTAATTGTGGCTTGGCGGTAAGAAAACTCCACGATGGTCGATTAAGTCAGGCTATGAGACAAGACGCTACGCGGAAGTAAACAAACGGGCGCTCGCTCGCGAGCAGCACATCAGGCGAGGCGCAAACAAGGCGTGCACGCCTCACCGCTGCCGGAGGCAGACTGCTCCACTAAGCCAACACGACACTGCTGCCGTATACGCTTTTTCATCACTTCCATGTTTCATAATGTAGATTACTTGTAATGCCACATTAGAGATTAATCTTAGCATAGTTGCAAAACGTCAAAACTGAGTTTAAACAAGGTGATTTACTTACTGAGTGTCACATCTTAAATGGAAGCCGTTTAGAATATTTCATCGAGATGTCAAGAAAGAACAGTCACCGGCCGCCTACCTCACAGACGAAGTCTGAGTCGTTCAGTTAAAGCAGCCCATATCCCCTGTAGCCTCTCAGAATTCAAAGTCCGGCCACATTCACGGTCTGGCAGCACCGTAGCATGCAGATGTGTGCGGGAACGTCTGCCAGTCTTCTCGACGTCTTATGGAAACATATCTGCTCGCGGTGTAGTGGTAAGCTTCTGAACCGTGAATTTACTTTCAAAACTTTTTCTTAAGAATTTACTTTATTTACTAGCAATTCATCAATAACATTAACACATTTAATCATACTATGTGAGCGTGGAAGTAGTTGCCAGTGGGTAACTGATGAAAACAAATTAAATTTCTTTCGACAAATGGAAGTTTTCTTCCCAAAAGCATTTTTTTAAGAAACAGATTTAAAATTATAATTAGAAAGCACCCTCTAAATATCAAGTTACAATTTATTCAGAGGCAGAAAGAAATTTTTGACAGTATGAGGTTTCGGGCTAAGAACCTCGCCGCTCCCTTTTGACACGGCCGTAGTCACGACCGCTCACAACAGCTTGTGAAAGACTACACTGGTGCAAATCTGCGACACACCAGATTACTTTAAACTAAATTTTTTTAACAACTCACACAAGCACATAAAGTATGCACCCCTAGGAGCGATGGAAATGGTACAGACACTAACATTAAAAGATTAACTTGCCACCGAAGGTGCAACTAGATCTTTTTAAAAAAAGGCTCTTACGGTGGAAGGTTGGCAACTGTATATACTAAAAGTTGTTTAGTTATTTAAATGGTTAAATAAAAACCAATGAAATGCAGTCTTACATAAAATATAAAAGGTTAGCCAAACATGCTCTACCTTACACATATACCGCCTCTCAAAATGACTGGCACGATAAAAACATATTACAGGAATTCGGCCGTTACAGTTCAAGCAATAAATTCGTTAACACCGAATCCGACAAACATGACAGAGGCAGCTATTAATGTATGGCAAATCGACAGGCAGATTACTGAGCAACCCGAACCGCAGATTGCTCTAACCCGCCCCTACTCCACAAGGGAAAAACGGACCACCCCATTCATAAATAACCACCTTCTCGCGGGTGGGCAAACGGAGAAGAATGGTAGGACGACCCCAAAACCAAGCGGCCGGTGACCTCACCAAGAAAACAAGTAAAATTTAACAAGTAAATGAAACAACATATCTCCAATCACTTAAATTCTAATAAACTGCGATTTCTGGCGAAGACTTGGCGCAGCACCCCCCAACGCTCTCCCGAACAGTCCGCTGCCAGCCGCTCCAACGGACGCAGGAAGGCGCGCCGATTTCCCGTCTCACGGCGTCGCAGCTCGCACCGGCCAGACCGATGTCGTGGGTTGACTCCTGTTGATCTCGTGTCGACCGCGAAGCCACTACCCCTCGCTATACGGCGCGGCCCACTGGACTGACGTGGCGACCTCACATGTGCCGACGCTCAAGGCGGACAAGTCATCTTGTGTCTCAGTGCGCGACCGACCAACCGATCGATCCAACCGCCAATGACCGTTGCCCGAGCAACTCGAGCAGACTGACGGCCTAGCGCGCAGACTCAGATGCAGAAACTCAGCCCCGACTGGGCGACCACTACCTGAGTTCTGTTACTGGCGGAGTGGAAAGACTCTCATTTTCCCGGCTTTAAAGTTCGACCAAAACGACAGACATATTAGCACTCCGAACGGCGGACAGACACTAACTGCCGCACAAATGCGAACGAGAGACAAACCAGCAACTGATGACCGAGTGACTGACCAAGACCGACTCTGCCTGACCAACTGCCACTCTCGAGCTCATAGCGCCCCTTAAATGCACGTGAACCGGCAACCTTTCCCCTTTCCCACCAGAGGGAGACAACAAAGCTGCGATTGCCACAGCAGCGCCACCGCCAGAAACGGAGGGCGACTGCTTCGTACAATGCGCTCCGGCGCGCTCTTCAAAACAGCAATTTTTTCCACGGCTCAGCTTCGTTCTCTGTGAACATAAAGTCACTCATTAGAGTCTACTCCATTCATTATTTCCCTTAAATCGCATGTCGTACATCTGCTAAAGTCCTCAGTCCGATGGAACCTGCAGCATATTTCTTATCATTTTCTAATCCACCAGGAAGAACAAAATGTTCTAGAAACGTTTTCGCCACTCGGTTCGTGGCTACGTTAGGATCAGAACAGTTTATGCGCGCGAGTTCCTCCTTCCACGGCAGCTACTGGCTATACACCACCCACCGCCAACGTCAGACGTGTGCGGCTAGGCGAACGTAGCCGCGGCGCTATAAATCTATTTATTAAAGGTCATTTTGTTTACTGCAGTTCGCAAATTTTTCACGCAGTTAGGATTTGAGTTTTGTATTTGAGTCTTGTATGCCTGAAACAAATGAACGTTGTTCAAGTATGACAAAATATTGTCACAAGTGGAAAAGGCCTATCATTTACGACGTATTATTCGCTTTATGTCCAGTAGAGGGGTGAAGCCAATAGAGGCAACTCTGAACATTTGTATTGTATGTTGGGTGAGTGCTTTTTGGCAAAACAGGTCAGAAGAAAACTTATTTACTTCAGGAAACATCTCTCTTGCATGAATGATTTTGCACATTCAGGAAGCCTAGAAAACACATGTATGTGATGGAGCACGACTATTTAACCGTAGTGCGACATATACTTTCAATAGGTAAGGTTCAAAAGTCGGGAGAAATACTGCTTCATGCTCCAATTAAAAAAAAGAAAAAAAAACAGAAATCAAAGGGGTGACTATTTATGCATTTTTGCAGAATTCCTACGGGTGACTAGTTATGATGTCTTTGTATTAACTTCTGTAGAGGAATTAATGGCTGAGCCCCAACAAAAGTTATATACACGAGAAAAGGGCAGTGTTGGTTCAAATAGCTCTGAGCACTATGGGACTTAACGTCTGAGGTCATCAGACCCCTAGAACTTAGAACTACTTAAACCTAACCAACCTAAGGACATCACACACATCCATGCCCGAGGCAGGATTCGAACCTGCGACCGTAGCGGTCACGCAGTTCCAGACTGGAGCGCGTAGAACCGCACGGCCACACCGGCCGGCCAAAGGGCAGTGTGAACAGAATATTTTGCCTATGGTGGCTCAGGAAGGTTGTATATCGCAGCTGGATTTTTAGCCAACAACTAAGAAGCGTATCGGTCGCACTGCAAGAGAAACAACCCACAAAACGTCATCACGTGTTGATACTGCGAGATAACGCAGTCTGCAAGTTCACTAATAAAAATGATCTAGGAGTTCGAAGAGTTATCCATGACGCTTTTATTCTTCTGATCTTATGACCTCAAATGTTTACCTTTCAAGCTCCTCATGGGAAAAGTCAAGAAAATTCCTCTATGGACGAAAATGCACTTCAAGCCCGGTTCTACAACGTCTTTAACACAGATCAAGTAGGTAGGCATGGAATTGGTAAACTCCCTAAGTGTTGTCAGGTTGCTTTAGATAATACGAGAGAATATCCGAAGATGATTAACTTCTCTCTGATGTTTACTGCCGTGTTCAATAAAATAACGGTCAACGCCATTTAAATATGCACTGCGCTAATTTAAATGAAATGCAGATTAACGCAATATCTATCTCAATCAAACAAAGATAATCTGTTACGGGAGTGTGCCAATATTAGCACGAATTATTGAAATATGACTGGTTTTGGTCTATGTTTAGTTGTTGCTTTGTGTACAGTGAAGCAGTCCGGAAATGTGACATTTCATAAACAGAGCTTCCTTATTGGCTTTAGATCTGACTGCATGTACCTCCGTCACGAAACGGCTAAAATTGTGTCGTTCTGTGAGACTGGACCTGGGAACCAAACGAGCCCCTACTTTACAGGCGACAACATTAACTCACAGCTAGAGGAATACTGATGGATTGTGCGTTCCCTTATTGCTCCAGTTCTGGCTAGCACAGATAAGCTCGCAACGTGAAGGACAAGATTAATTGCAATTTCGGCGAAACAGGAAACAACAAAAAATGACAGAAAATGCTAGCTCAAAATTCCGTTGAAAATTATACCAGCGAATATACACAGCGCAGTTTCTATTGAAGCTTCGCGTAACGCCAAAGGATAAGCAGTTGTTAACAGGAAGTGGAACAAGGAACACAAAACGCTGCCAGTAGCGTCTGTAACAAGTAAACCTCGAGTCAAACTGTTATTCAGTTCATAAATATTAAAAGAATGAGTGAAAGTGAAGAAGAATTAAATGATCTGCTGAACGGAATGAACAGTCTAATGAGTACACAGTATGGTTTGACAGTAAATCGGAGAAAGACGAAGGTAATGAGAAGTAGTAGAAATGAGAACAGCGAGAAACTTATCAGAATTGATGGTCACGAAGTCAATGAAGTTAATGAATTCTGCTACCTAGGCAGTAAAATAACGAATGACGGACGGAGCAAGGAGGACCTCAAAAGCAGACTCGCTATGGCAAAAAAGGCATTTCTGGCCAAGAGAAGTATACTAATATCAAATACCGGCCTTAATTTGAGGAAGAAATTTCTGAGGATGTACGTCTGGAGACGTCTGGAGGACAGCATTGTATGGTAGTGAAACATGGACTGTGGGAAAACCGGAACAGAAGAGAATCGAAGCATTTGAGATGTGGTGCTATAAACGAATGTTGAAAATTAGGTGGACTGATAAGGTAAGGAATGAGGAGGTTCTACGCAGAATCGGAGAGGAAAGGAATATGTGGAAAACACTGATAAGGAGAAGGGACAGGATGATAGGACATCTGCTAAGACATGAGGGAATGACTTCCATGGTACTAGAGGGAGCTGTAGAGGGCAAAAACTGTAGAGGAAGACAGAGATTGGAATACGTCAAGCAAATAATTGAGGACGTAGGTTGCAAGTGCTACTCTGAGATGAAGAGGTTAGCACAGGAAAGGAATTCGTGGCGGGCCGCATCAAACCAGTCAGTAGACTGATGACCAAAAAACAAGAAAAAACTTATATATAAGAAGTGTATCACACGCCAAATCAGTGTCAGATTAAGTAGTGCAAAAATGTAATATTACGAAACAGCTCCTCCAGGGTACCAAAAAAGGAAATGAAGTTACGGAAGTCTGAATCGTAAGTGAACAACTTACGATAATCTATTCGTTGTGATTAATATGCATCATTTGCTGATGCTTTATCAATAAAAGCGAAAAGCCCCTTTGTTAAGAAGCTTTTCAACGTGCAGCATGCTTCAAACAGAGACAACCCTCAATAGTAATAGGTTCACAAAGCTGATCACGGCACTGAGATTCTATGCATCGCTTGTGCAAAGTTGTTATTAAATTAGCTCACAACGTCTGAATATCAACGGCGTGTGTTGCCTACCACAAGAGCGATATGAGAATAATAGAGCTCTATGCGGCGCCACAAATGGGCAGAAGATTCTAGAATTTCCAGAGACTGTCCGTATATTGCTGACTCATAACGCCCAACTACCACATCAGATTATATCCCATACTCAGTTTCTGCCTGTGAAAGAATTGCTCAGAAGTGTGTGAATAGCATAAATACCACTAACCCTCACCGAGTGAGCTGGCGCAGTGGTTAGCACACTAGACTCGCATTCGGGAGGACGACGGTTCAAACCAGCGTGCGACCATCCAGATTTAGATTTTCTGTGATTTCTCTAAATCGCTTCAGGCAAATGCATCCTTCCCTAACCCATGGGACCGATGACCACGCTGTTTGTCCTCTCTCTCAAATCAATCAATCAACCAACCAACCAACCAACCCCTTAGAAAAATTATAAATCACTATGCTGATAAGCCTCTTACGTTATTTGATTTTCAAACAGATGAGCAAAATTCAACGTACTCAGACATTTCTCTCTTTACTTATTCTGAAATTGACACACAATATTTTTAGCGCAACGCATTCTGACTTTCAATAATCCCTTTAAAAGAATGGCCGTGGCTAACAATAACCTATACCTTTCATGAATCACTTACCTCACAACCGGCCTGGGTGGCCCAGCGGTTCTAGGCGCTGCAATCTGTAACCGCGCGACCGCTACGGTCGCAGGTTCGAATCCTGCCTCGGGCATGGATGTGTGTGATGTCCTTAGGTTAGTTAGGTTTAAGTAGTTTTCTAGGGGACTGATGACCTCAGATGTTAAGTCCCATAGTGCTCGGAGCCATTTTGAACCTTAACGCCTTATGGAACGGTTTTGCTGATTACTGGTGAGAAATGGACGGGCAACAAATCTTACCAGTGTGTGCGAAACGTCTGAAGTGATTCCATACGCACATCCTGTCGTATATTATGGTTTAAGGCTTGAAAGCCTTTGTTTATGATGACCAACCGGTCCCCGTGTAAAATCTTTGACTTCAGATGTTAAGTCGCATAGTGCTCAGAGCCATTTGAACCAACTTAACTCACAAAAATCTTCGTTACTCGAACTACTGCAATACAGCGAGCACCAGTACTGCCAGATAAATAAAAGATTCAAACTACTGAAGGTACTAACTAATAGTTAGCAAATGAAAGATTTTGATAGAGAACAAACAATGTATTTCCCTTAATAGTGTTCAAAAGTCATTATATATATATATATATATATATATATATATATATATATATATATATATATATATATATCAGTTCATGACATCTAGTCTTAGAAATTTACTCTTTCTGACGGACACACGTCCAGATCATCCGCTCTCAAAACTCCGCCATCTCTCTCCCCACATCCACCACTGCTGGCGGCTTACCTCCAGCTGTTCACATCCAACTGCCCAACAATATAATAACGAATATTCCAACTGTGGTGTCACCGCCAGACACCACACTTGCTAGGTGGTAGCTTTAAATCGGCCGCGGTCCATTAGTACATGTCGGACCCGCGTGTCGCCACTGTTAGTGATCGCAGACCGAGCGCCACCACACGGCAGGTCTCGAGAGACGGACTAGCACTCGCCCCAGTTGTACGGACGACGTAGCTAGCGACTACACTGACGAAGCCTCGCTCCTTTGCCGAGCAGACAGAATAGCCTTCAGCTAAGTCCATGGCTACGACCTAGCAAGGCGCCATTAGCCTTACATAGCAATTGATACTTATCGTATAAAGCATGTCTCATCAAGAACGATGTATACAACAAGGATGGATTAAAGTTAAGTATTCCAAAAGCTACGTACTTTTCTTTATAGCATTCATTACGTATCCTGTTTCAGACCTCACGCCATCCTTCGTGTGTTTATAGCGTGCATTGCGGTCCCCTCAAATCACACTGTGTCGGCACTTCTGTCGACACATCACCAACAATGCCAACCAGCCACAGACTGCACCCAGCACAGCCTGTGATTTTCATACAGAGCGCTACGTGACGTTACCAACATAAAAACCTAAACAGCCTACTTACAAAATGTTCTATGCTCGCATCGTTCTCCTAGCCAATTAATTTCTATCGCAGGACTGCCTCCCCGCTAAGTAGGCGGTAAACCAGTTTTATGGTGCATCAAAGCATCGTTCACGCCATCCCTCCACCCTCCACACTCTCTGTGGATGCCCCACAAATTATGATGCCAAACGCAGAGTTACATATAAATTAACCATTTTCTTATCAAGTTTTTGAATGCGTATTCTGCCGTTGCTCTTAAGACCAATAAGTAAAGTAAATACGAACATTTTGCATGGCGATCATCCAGTGGTTCCAGTCTTCCACGACCGAAAAATTGTAAAAATAAGCGAGAGAGAAACCCCTATGAATTAATAAATAATAATCAGTGAAATGTGGCATACTCCAACACGTCAGCTGACAATTATGAAAACTTCTTTTTGACGCACACGGACCTCCAGTATGGACTTAAGTATTTCGTAGGAATCTGCTACTTAAATTCGTTGCGGTCTTTATCAGTTAAGATAGAGGAGAAGGAAGAAGTGTGACTTCAAATACACTTCTGCAGCGGAATGTGATCGTATGGCTACAGCTCAAGTGGCACTCAGCTACTGAGACTCAAGAACGTGAAGAACATTCTATCATTAGCGTAGTGCAGACTAAGCCACGGAGACTACTGAAGTATTTGGGTGTGGAGGTGTCAGTGAGTGGCCAGAAATCGACATCCAGTGATGCCTTCGGCTGGTGTGGAGCTGTGTCTCGTTGCGATTGACACCATAGATTATTTGGGAAACAGATAGTTTGGCAGCAGTTGTTTTGGTACAGTATCGTGTGATACGTTTTTTAAACATAAGTTGTTCACTTACGATTCAGACTTCCCAAACTTCATTTGCTTTTTTAGTACTCTGGTGGAGCTGTGTCGCAATATTACATTTTTTCACTGCTGAATCTGACACTGATTTGGCGTCTGATACACATTTTATATATAAATTGTTCACTTACGATTTAGACTTTCCAAACTTCATTTGCTTTTTACGTACTCTGGAGGAGCTATGTCGTATTATTACATTGTTGCACCGCTTAATCTGATACTAGTTCCTGAACTTATCAAGCGTGGCAACAATTGACGAAGAAGGAATCTGGTTTCCTTCAAAGCAATTGGCGACAGACTTTGTAGTTTTTCCGTTAAATAAGCTTGTTGCAGTCCCTAACTTTCAGTTCCTAATCCATGTTACATACGACGCGCGAAGTGTTTAGAAATTTCATCAAAATTACAAGCAATTATCTGGTGCGCTGAGCATGATAATTTAATTCCAGTCCTGGAATTCCGTCTACTGTCACTGGATGGACAAATATTTTTCGGATGCAATTTTATATGCAACTGTTTTCTGAGAAAACACAAGTAATTTGCGGACATTTGTTTCACTACATTTGTTTTTCTATCTGTGCAATGAGACATTAGAGGCATCCTTTCCTTAGTCATGTTTTTGTGATGGCGCTAAAACATGTCAGATACGTATGACCCTGTATATTTCAAAACAGTGATAGTAATATTACAGCAAGGTTATTACTCGACTAAGTGTAATATGTAGTACCAATGTAGTGGCTGTCATTTCAGTTGCGTAGCAGACGGCAGTTTGTTAGGCAAATATCTGCAGAATCTATGTATTTACCACGAGAATGAACTTGCTTGGTGCTAATGAGATAGTTGTTACATGTAATAGGTTGAGTAGATTGACACGTGTTTCCCTTCTAATGTTACGTGCTTTTGGTTTCATTAATTTTTTGTTCTTGAGGGCAACATGAGTCAGCATGTCAGGGCAGATGTTCAGAGTGAGACATCTGTGCATAGCGTGTGCTAGCTTGTGGAGCAGAGTGATACAGAACTACTGGTCATAACAAGCGACAAGCCACCACGCCATCTTTACCTAGGTAGTCAGCGTCAGAGTAAGTGCACAGCCACTAATGTCAGAAGAGGTGGACCATCTACCACCACGACAGTCTCCGAGTGCCCATACCGTTCTGACCATGCAGTTGTAACTATCTTCTGCTCGTGGTGATTAAAATATTATGGCTGCTGACGCTTTGCTGAGAAAAACGAAAAGCGACTTTTGAATGAGAATTTCCATCTGCAGTACGCCTCGAGTTCTTGCAGTCTGATCTTAATTAAAGCCTGATAGTTTCACACTCTACCCAGTCCTTAAGGCCACAGGATATTCGTATCGGAATTATTAAAGTGTAATTACTAGAACATACAACTGCCTTAAGTAATACTCCATTGTGAGTTGAATGTCATATTCAGTCCATCTCGTGATCACTTACTGAAAGATTTCTGGTATTCTCTGATAATGGTATCATACTACATAAGTCTGATTCTGGACCAAAACCTGGCATCCGCAAGTCATCACTAAGAATCTGCGAGCAGTAGCAATGCATGAAAGGAAAGAGACTGTTAATTTTTGTGACACTTCCAGTCGGGACTATAATAAGGATAAGCCATGGTGCGCCGGCCGCTGTGACCGAGCGGTTCTAGGCGCTTCAGTCTGGAGCCGCGCTGCTGCTACGTTAGCGGGTTCCCATCCTGCCTCGGGCATGCATGTGTCTGATGCCCGTTAGGTTAGTTAGGTTTAAGTAGTTCTAAGTCTAGGGGACTGACGACCTCAGATGTTAAGTCCGATAGTACTCAGAGCCATTTGAACCATTTGAGCCGTGGTGCGCCTTTTCTGGCACACCAGCTCTTTGGCACGACTATCGATTGCCCGGCTGTTCTACGATCTTTGCCCCTGTTGTGATCTGGAGGCGGGTATTTGCGGTCGGTGGAGTCGGTCGTGGGACTCGCTACGAGGCGCTAGGACGTGCTTGAGGGGCCGAGGAGCAAAACACGCGGGGTCGGCCAGCAGCGGCGCTGCCGGTCTAGCTTGCAGGACGGTCGCGAGTCTGTGCAGCACCTGCCTGATGTCAACTCCGGGCGCTTCTAGTCGCATTGCTTTGGTACCTGTTTTCTACATCTACATGATTACTCTGCAATTCACACTTAAGTGCTTGGCAGAGGGGTCTTCGAACCACAATCATACTATCTCTCTACCATTCCACTCCCGAACAGCGAGCGGGAAAAACGAACACCTAAACCTTTCTGTTCGAGCTCTGATTTCTCTTATTTTATTTTGATGATCATTCCTACCTATGTAGGTCTCGCTCAACAAAATATTTTCGCATTCGGAAGAGAAAGCTGGTGACTGAAATGTCGTAAATAGATCTCGCCGCGACGAAAAACGTCTTTGCTTTAATGACTTCCATCCCAGCTCGCGTATCATATCTGCCACACTCTGTCCCCTATTACGTGATAAGACAAAACGAGCTGCCCTTTTTTGCACCCATTCGATGTCCTCCGTCAATCCCACCTGGTAAGGATCCCACACCGCGCAGCAATATTCTAACAGAAGACGAACGAGTGTAGTGTACGCTGTCTCTTTAGTGGACTTGTTGCATCTTCTAAGTGTCCTGCCAATGAAACGCAACCTTTGGCTCGCCTTCCCCACAATATTATCTATGTGGTCTTTCCAACTGAAGTTGTTCGTAATTTTAACACCCAGGTACTTAGTTGAATTGACAGCCTTGAGAATTGTACTATTTATCGAGTAATCGAATTCCTACGGATTTCTTTTGGAACTCATGTGGATCACCTCACACTTTTGGTTATTTAGCGTCAACTGCCACCTGCCACACCATACAGCAATCTTTTCTAAATCGCTTTGCAACCGGTACTGGTTTTCGGATGACCTTACTAGACTGTAAATTACAGCATCATCTGCGAACAACCTATGAGAACTGCTCAGATTGTCACCCAGGTCATTTATATAGATCAGGAACAGCAGAGATCCCAGGACGCTTCCCTGGGGAACACCTGATATCACTTCAGTTTTACTCGATGATTTGCCGTCTATTACTACGAACTGCGACCTTCCTGACAGGAAATCACGAATCCAGTTGCACAACTGAGACGATATCCCATAGGCCCGCAGCTTGATTAGAAGTCGCTTGTGAGGAACGGTGTCAAAAGCTTTCCGGAAATCTAGAAATACAGAATCAACTTGAGATCCCCTGTCGATAGGGCCATTACTTCGTGCGAATAAAGAGCTAGCTGCGTTGCACAAGAACGATGTTTTCTGAAACCATGCTGATTACGTAACAATAGATCGTTCCCTTCGAGGTGATTCATAATGTTTGAATACAGTATATGCTCCAAAACTCTACTGCAAACCGACGTCAATTATATAGGCCTGTAGTTCGATGGATTACTACTACTACCACCCTTCTTAAACACTGGTGCGACCTGCGCAATTTTCCAATCTGTAGGTACTGATCTGTCGGTGAGCGAGCGGTTGTATATGATTGCTAAGTAGGGAGCTATTGAATCAGCGTAAACTGAAAGGAACCTAATCGGTATACAATCTGGACCTGAAGACTTGCCCGTATCAAGCGATTTGAGTTGCTTCGCAACCCCTAAGGTATCTACTTCTAAGAAACTCATGCTAGCAGCTGTTCGTGTTTCAAATTCTGGAATATTCCATTCGTCTTCCCTGGTGATGGAATTTCGGAAAACTGCGTTCAATAACTCAGCTTTAGCGGCACAGTCGTCGGTAAAAGTACCATCGGCACTGCGCAGCGAAGGTATTGACTGCGTCTTGCCACTTGTGTGCTTTACATACGACCAGAATTTCTTCGGATTTTCTACCAATTTTCGAGACAATGTTTCGTTGTGGAACCTATTAAAGGCATCTCGCATTGAAGTCCGTGCCAAATTTCGCACGTCTGTAAATTTTAGCCAATCTTCGGGATTTCGCGTTCTTCTGAACTTCGCATGCTTTTTCCGTTGCCTCTGCAACAGCGTTCGGACCTGTTTTGTGTACCATTGGTGATCAGTTCCATCTCTTACCAATTTATGTGGTATGAATCTCTCAATTGTTGTTGCTACTATATCTTTGAAATTGAGCCACATCTCGTCTACATTTGCAGAGTCAGTTCGGAAGGAATGGAGATTATCTCTTAGGAAGGCTTCTAGTGACAGTTTATCCGCTTTTTAAATAAAATTATTTTGCATTTGTTTCTGGTGGATTTGGAAGAAACGGTATTGAGCCTAGGTACAACTACCTTGTGATCACTAATCCCTGTATCAGTCATGATGCTCTCTATTAGCTCTGGATTGTTTGTGGCTAAGAGGTCAAGTGTGTTCTCGCAACCATTTACAATTCGCGTGGGTTCGTGGACTAACTGCTCGAAATAATTTTCGGAGAAAGCATTTAGGACAATCTCGGAACAAGTATTTTGGCCAGCATATCGAGGGAAGGTTGAAGTCCCCACCAACTATAACCGTATGAGTGGGGTATTTATTTGTTGCGAGATTCAAACTTTCTCTGAACTGTTCGGCAACTATATCATCGGAGTCTGGGGGTCGGTATAAGGAGCCAATTATTAACTTAGTTCGGCTGTTAAGTATAATCTCCACCCATACCAATTCGCACGGAGTATCTACTTCGACTTCACTACAAGATAAACCACTACTGACAGACACAAACCTTCCATCACCAATTCTGCCTAATCTATCTTTCCTGAACATCGTCTGAGACTTCGTAAAAATTTCTGCAGACCTTATTTCAGGCTTTAGCCAGCTTTCTGTTCCTATAACGATTTCATTTTCTGTGCTTTCTGTTAGCCCTTGAAGCTCAGGGACTTTCCCAGCACAACTACAACAATTTACAACTACAATTCCGACTGTTCCTTGATCCAAGCACGTCCTGTATTTGCCATGCACCCTTCGAGATTGCAGCCCACCCCGTACTTTCCCGAGGCCTTCTAACCTAAAAAACCGTCCAGTTCCCGCCACACAGCCTCTGCTACCCGTGTAGCCGCCAGCTGAGTGTAGTGAACTCCTGCTCTATTCAGCGGAACCCGAAACCCCACCACCCTATGGCGCAAGTCAAGGAATCTGCAGCCAACACGGTCGCAAAACCATCTGAGCCTCTGATTCAGACCTTCCACTCGGCTCTGCACCAAAGGTCCGCAGTCGGTTCTGTCAACGATGCTGCAGATGGTGAGCTCTGCCTTCATCTCGTAAGCAAGACCGGCAGCCTTCACCAAATCAGATAGCCGCTGGAATCCAGAGAGAATTTCCTCAGATCCAAAGCGACACACGTCATTAGTGCCGACATGTGCCACCACCTGCAGCTGGCTGCACCCTGTGCTCTTCATGGCATCCGGAAGGACCCTTTCCGCATGAGGAATGATTCCACTCGGAATGCACACGGACTGCACACTGGATTTCTTCCCCTCCTTAGCCACCATATCCCTAAGCGGCCCCATTAGGCGCCTAACATTGGAGCTCCCAACTACCAATAAACCCACCCTCTGCGATTGCCCGGACCTTGAAGGCTGAGAATCAACCTCAGAAACAGGGCAGGCAGCTGCATTTGGCTCAGCCAGAGACAGTACCTGAAACCTATTTGTCAGACGCACCGGGAAGGCTTTCTAATCAGCCTCCGGGGACGTCTTTCGCTGCCTGCCGCGCCTTGGAACGACCTCCCAATCAAGCATAGGCGAGGGCTCAGCCCCACTGTGGGCAGCAACCAGGGTAACCACAGCGGCAGACCGATCTGGGGACAGACGGGACGAGGTTGACCTCCTCGTGATACCCAAGTCCGGCTCCCCACAGTGGTGCCCATTTGCTACAGCCTCAAGCTCTGCGAACGAAGTCAGCGCCGCCTGCAGCTGTGAGTGAAGGGATGCCAACTCAGCCCCTATCCGAACACAGCAATCACAGTCCCTGTCCATTCTAATCGATGTTGAACAACAGTTACTGAAACACGAGTCCATGCCTAGATAATGCAAGGGAAACACGCAAAGAATGTATGAACTAACCTGTACAAATGCCTAACGACTGCGCTACAATCCGCCTTAATTTACGATTACAGTAACTAAAACTCGAAATTACACCTCCTATACGAAACTCACACGCAATGTAAGTAAGAATCTACGAAGCAAACACAGGACAGAAGCTATATACGTATCTTTCTGCGCTGTCGATGTGCACCAACTGGGAGATCAGGCCACACTGGTCTCTGAGAGCCTACTAGACAGACAAGTGCCACTGACGTACCAAAACAAAACAAATGCCTAACGACTGCGCTACAATCTGCCTGAATTTACGATTACAGTAACTAAAACTCGAAATTATACCTCCTATACGAAACTCACACGCAATGTAAGTAAGACTCTACGAAGTAAACTCAGAAAAGAAGCTATATACGTTTCTTTCTCGGGACAGACCATTTTCTCGAGACCATGTCAACAACGCTCTCCATCGGAGGTGTAAGTGGTTTTGGTGCCTTCGTTTCGTGGAACCGTTTGCGTTGTAGCGACTGTCACGTGTTTTTTGGTTGGGTGCCCTAATGTATGCGTTGTTGAAGTAAGAGCAGCCGGCAAGGAGTGTGATCGCAAGGAGATCAGCAGTCACTACTTCCTTTAAGGAAATCAGCGTCCTCAAAAGATGCAGTAATTGTAAGCTATTGAAGATATTAGGTCACAGACTAACTATAATTTTCTGCACAGCAGGCTTACACTATTGGCAGTTACATTGCAGACCTATGCAAGGAAATTAAAGTGCACGAAACCTAGTTTGTGCTGAAGTTGTGCATTTGCATAACGTAATATTATCTTGAAATTATTTCTATTTCATCTTTGTACACATTGTCGCCCCCCCCCCCCCATGAACCATGCCGTTGGTGGGGAGGCTTGCGTGACTCAGCGATACAGATAGCCGTACCGTAGGTGCAACCACAACGTAGGGGTGTCTGTTGAGAGGCCAGACAAACGTGTGGTTCCTGAAGAGGGGCAGCAGCCTTTTCAGCAGTTGCAAGGGCAACAGTCTGGATGGTTGACTGATCTGGCCTTGTAACAATAACCAAAACGGCCTTGCTGTGTTGGTACTTGCGAACGGCTGAAAACAAGGGGAAACTACAGCCGTAATTTTTCCCGAGGACATGCAGCTTTACTGTATGATTAAATGATGATGGCGTCCTCTTGGGTAAAATATTCCGGAGGTAAGATAGTCCCCCATTCGGATCTCCGGGCGGGGACTACTCAAGAGGATGTCGTTACCAGGAGAAAGAAAACTGGCGTTCTACGGATCGGAGCGTGGAATGTCAGATATCCTTAATCGGGCAGGTGGGTTAGAAAATTTAAAAAGGGAAATGGATAGGTTAAAGTTAGATATAGTGGGAATTAGCTAAGTTCGTTGGCAGGAGGAACAAGACTTCTGGTCAGGTGACTACAGGGTTATAAACACAAAATCAAATAGGTGTAAAGCAGAAGTAGGTTTAATAATGAGTAGCAGGAGTAGGTTTAATAATGAGTAGGAAAATAGGAATGCGGGTAAGCTACTACAAACAGCATAGTGAACGCATTATTGTGGCCAAGATAGATACGAAGCCCACACCTACTACAGTAGTACAAGTTTATATGCCAACTAGCTCTGCAGATGACGAAGAAATTGAAGAAATGTATGATGAAATAAAAGAAATAATTCAGATAGTGAAGGGAGACGAAAATTTAATAGTCATGGGTGACTGGAATTCAAGTGTAGGAAAAGGGAGAGAAGGAAACGTAGTAGGTGAATATGGATTGGGGCTAAGAAATGAAAGAGGAAGCCGCCTGGTAGAATTTTGCACAGAGCACGACATAATCATAGCTAACACTTGGTTTAAGAATCATGAAAGAAGGTTGTATACATGGAAGAACCCTGGAGATACTAAAAGGTATCAGATGGATTATATAATGATAAGAGAGAGATTTAGGAACCAGGTTTTAAATTGTAAGACATTTCCAGGGGCAGATGTGGACGCTGACCACAATCTATTGGTTATGACCTGTAGATTAAAACTGAAGAAACTGCAAAATGGTGGGAATTTAAGGAGATGGGAACTGGATAAACTGAAAGAACCAGAGGTTGTACAGAGTTTCAGGGAGAGCATAAGGGAACAATTGACAGGAATGGGGGAAAGAAGTACAGTAGAAGAAGAATGGGTAACTTTGAGGGATGAAATAGTGAAGGCAGCAGAGGATCAAATAGGTAAAAAGACGAGGGCTAGTAGAAATCCTTGGGTAAAAGAGGAAATATTGAATTTAATTGATGAAAGGAGAAAATATAAAAATGCGGTAAATGAAGCAGGCAAAAAGGAATACAAACGTCTCAAAAATGAGATCGACAGGAAGTGCAAAATGGCTAAGCAGGGATGGCTAGAGGACAAATGTAAGGATGTAGAGGCTTATCTCACTATGGGTAAGATAGATACTGACTACAGGAAAATTAAAGAGACCTTTGGAGATAAGAGAACGACCTGTATGAATATCAAGAGCTCAGATGGAAACCCAGTTCTAAGGAAAGAAGGGAAAGCAGAAAGGTGGAAGGAGTATATAGAGGGTCTATAAAAGGGCGATGTACTTGAGGACAATATTATGGAAATGGAGGAGGATGTAGATGAAGAAAAAATGGGAGATACGATACTGCGCGAAGAGTTTGGCAGAGCACTGAAAGACCTGAGTCGAAACAAGGCCCCGGAGTAGCCAACATTCCATTGGAACTACTGACGGCCCTGGGAGAGCCAGTCCTGACAAAACTCTGGTGAGAAAGATGTATGAAACAGGCGAAATACCCTCAGACTTTAAGCAGAATATAATAATTCCAATCCCAAAGAAAGCAGGTGTTGACATATGTGAAAATTACCGAACTATCAGTTTAATAAGTCACAGCTGTAAAATACCAATACGAATTCTTTCCAGACGAATGGAAAAACTAGTAGAAGCCAACCTCGGGGAAGATCAGTTTGGATTCCGTAGAAACACTGGAACACGTGAGGCAATACTAACCTTACGACTTATCTTAGAAGAAAGATTAAGGAAAGGCAAACATACGTTTCTAGCACTTGTAGACTTAGAGAAAGCTTTTGACAATGTTGACTGGAATACTCTCTTTCAAATTCTAAATGTGGCAGGGGTAAAATACAGGGAGCGAAAGGCTATTTACAATTTGTACAGAAACCAGATGGCAGTTATAAGAGTCGAGGGAAATGAAAGGGAAGCAGTGGTTGGGAAGGAAGTAAGACAGGGTTGTAGCCTCTCCCCGCTGTTGTTCAATCTGTATATTGAGCAAGCAGTAAAGGAAACAAAAGAAAAATTCGCCGATGACATTGTAATTCTGTCAGAGACAGCAAAGGACTTGGAAGAGCAGTTGAATGGAATGGGCAGTGTCTTTAAAGGAGGATATAAGATGAACATCAACAAAAGCAAAACGTGGATAATGGAATGTAGTCGAATTAAGTTGGGTGATGCTGAGGGAAATAGATTAGGAAATGAGACACTTAAAGTAGTAAAGGAGTTTTGCTATTTGGGGAGTAAAATAACTGATGATGGTCGAAGTAGAGAGGATATAAAGTGTAGACTGGCAATGGCAAGGGAAGCGTTTCTGAAGAAGAGAAATTTATTAACATCGAGTATAGATTTAAGTGTCAGGAAGTCATTTCCGAAAGTATTTGTATGGAGTGTAGCTATGTATGGAAGTGGAACATGGACGATAAATAGTTGGACAAGAAGAGAATAGAAGCTTTCGAAATGTGGTGCTACAGAAGAATGCTGAAGATTAGATGGGTAGATCACATAACTAATGAGGAAGTATTGAATAGGATTGGGGAGAAGAGAAGTTTGTGGCACAACTTGACCAGAAGAAGGGATCGGTTGGTAGGACACGTTCTGAGGCATCAAGGGATCACCAATTTAGTATTGGAGGGCAGCGTAGAGGGTAAAATTCGTAGAGGGAGACCAACAGATGAATACACTAATCAGATTCAGAAGGATGTAGGTTGCCGTAGGTACTGGGAGATGAAGAAGCTAGCACAGGATAGAGTAGCATGGAGAGCTGCATCAAACCAGTCTCAGGACTGAAGACCACAACAACAACAACATATTGTCGGCCTTAATGATATATGCAAATATTCTTTGCCTAACTATGAGAATGTAAAAGTCTGATACTATTTTATAACACTGTATTGGTGTACAAGTTGTTGTTGTTAATGATGATGGCGTACAAGTCTTTGTTTAAATATTTTGCAACATTGATATTGCTGCAAAATTTTAGTCGTTTTATTGAAAGCACTTATTGGTTTTTGTAAAATTACATTATTATTTATTGGTTCTTAACGTATATTAATTGATGGTTGTGTTCCAGTTTCCTGCGAGCTGGGGAGTGTGGGAGCGGCGCCACGTTCTGCTTCGGTGCACAGAAGCTGTGACGTGTCGTGTAATGGGAATTGACTCCCGGTTGGGCCCCGGCGTTTAGGTGTTGTTTTGGGTGGCTGGTCTGCTGCTTCCGGCATTTTAAGTTAAGTCACCTTTTGCCCGTTTGGTAGTCATTGAACCTGTTTTATATGTATCTAAAACAAGGGGTTTGTAATTGCTTGAGAATCAGTTGCATTAATTAACTTCTTGTGCTCTTTATGTTATTTGGGTTCGTAACGATTTGGTGTCCTTTTCATATTACTGATTATTGCCTTTTTTTTAAAAAAAAAAAAGAAGCAGCATATGTGTCACCTTGTAAAATCAACTTCAGATTGTAATTTGTTTCTTAAGTGTTCAAATCTCCAGTAAGTTGTTGTAATCGTACATTTTGATATTATCTTAAGAACGGCCACGTGCTTATTGCCTCTAATTTGTTTTATAAAAGCTTGTTTGAATAAATTGTTTTTAATTGATGAGCTAGTTGTTGTGTTAAGGAGTGACTTACTAGGAGCCTTGACCTCCCATGCTAAGTGTTCCCCTCATCCCACGTTACAAAGGATATGGTGTCACATTATGCTTCAGAATCCTCAAATGTTTATTTTACCACATCATAATAAAACAAGTGCTATGATATGGGAGGGGGACATGAATTATATGCTTCTCAGAAAATAATTCCTTATGGAATACTATGAAATGTAGAAAAGCTGCTTGGTTTTTTGTATGCTGCATAAATTTTGGTGACACCTCACGTTATTTTGTGACAGGTTTTTTTTCTTGGGGTCAAAAGTAAACATTATGAATGGTTAATTTTCTGGTGTTTAATGAAATCACACTGGTTCCACTTACTCCGACGGATATGCGAATAGATTTTCATTTCGACTACTCGAAGAATGTGCAGAATTGTGCGGGGAACCTGCTTCCTTCTTCACTATTGCTAAGTTTAGGAAACAGGGTTCTGTGGTTCAAATGGCTGAGCACTATGCGACTTAACATCTGATGTCATCAGTCGCCTAGAACTCAGAACTAATTAAACTTAACTAACCTAAGAACATCACACACATCCATGCCCGAGGCAGGATTCGAACCTGCGACCGTAGCGGTCGCTCGGTTTCAGACTGTAGCGCCCAGAACCGCACGGCCACTCCGGCCGGCCAGGGTTCTGCGGAATAATTATGTCGGGATCAGTGTCACATGAAACAGTGCAACTATGTAATGTTACGTCACAGCTCCTCCAGAGTACTAAAAAAGGCAAATGATGTTTGGGGAGCCAAATCATATGTCAGCAACTTACATTTCAAAAGTGACTCACACCATACCGCAGCACAATAACTGCTGCAAATTTATCTGTTTGCCACATATGCTATGGTGTCAGTCACAAAGAAACACAGCTCTACGCCAGCAGAAGGCACCACAGGATGTTTATTTCTGTCCACTCATTGACACTCCCACCCCCAAATACAACAATAGCCGCTCCAGCAGCCAAAACTGAACAGAACAGTTCTATGCTAAGTTAAAATAAGATAACTTATCTTTGCGTAACACGTTTCTGTATGCACAAGCGCCTGATGATGAGTAAAACACTCTTACAATGGTCTGCATTATGTTAAAAACATGTAAAATAATTAAACAGCTTCCCTCTGCCCTAGTCTGTACTAGACTAATAAGAGAATGTTCTTCACGTTCTTGATTCCTCAGTAGTTGAGTGTCACTAAAGCTGTAGCCATAGGCCCAAATCCCGCTGGAAAAGTAAATTTAAAGTCAGACTTTTTCCTCCTCCCCTATCTTAATTGAAAAATACCGCAACGAATTTAAGTTACTGTTTCCTATGAAACCCTTCAGCCTGTGATACAGTGCCGTAAACGCCAAACAGCAGTTTTTCATAATTGTCAGCTGACGTGATGGAGCATGCCACATTTCACTCTTAGGTGCTTCTCTTTCGCTTATTTTCACAATTTTTCGGATAACGAATGTGGAAAAATGGAACCACTGGATGATCGCTATACAGAACATTCGTATTTACCTTACATGTTTCCCTTCAGAGCAAAGGCAGAACACCCAATCAGAAAATCTGATAAGAAGCTGGTAAATTTATGTATAACTCTCCGTTTTGGTGTAATAATTTATGAGACATACATAATGGGAGTGGAGACTGGAGAGAGGGAGTGGGTGTGAAGGATGCTGTCATTGACCATAACACCTGTTTACCGCCTCGGTACGGGGTGACAGTCCTGCGACAGAAATTAAGTAGTTGGCAGGAAGATTCGAGCATCGAGTATTTAGGAGCGATTAACTATCATTTACTGGGACCTGTTGTGTATAGGGTAAAGGTTAGTGGTCTTGATGCTATTTACGTACTGCTGAGAAATTCTTTCACAGGTAGAAATTAAGTATGACCTATTATCTGATGCAATGACAGTTTGGCGATATGATTCAGCAGTATATGGGCAGTCTCTGGAAATTCTAGAACCTTTTGTCCGTCTGTGCCGCCGCGGTAGAACTCGTTAATTCTCATGTCACTCTTGTGGTATCCAAGAGGCGTCGTTAATATTGAAACGTTAATGGCTAAATTAATATCATTTGGAGCAAGGGATACATTATATCTCAGTGCCACGTTCACCTTTGTGAAGTTGTTATTTCGGGTAGTCTCTGTCTAAAGTATACTGAACGTTGAAAAGCTCTTCTACATGGGCACTTTTATCTTTTATTGATAAAGCATTAGCAGCTGATATATTTTAGTCGTAACGAATAGATGACGCGCATCTTTCTGTTAGCATTTATTGACGAAATGACAGTTTTACTCGAGGATAACTTATTCTGCGTATCAATGTCAGCATTTTTGTTTTTTATTCTACTTTCGGATGACAAGCGCTTATCCTTTTACGTTAGCAGTAGCAGGAATCTAAGTTGCACTCCATACGTTCACTAGCTTAATTTTCTGCGGAATTTTGAGCCTGCACTTTCTGTCATTTCTTATTGTTTCCTGCATAACAGCCTTTTTTGATTTGGAACAACATGTTATCGGTAATTACGAAGTCTCCCTGAAGATGTTACGTTTTGGAATCGATCCTGTATTGTTGTTTCTTCATTTGTGTGCCTGTCTTTCATGGATAGTGCATTTGACATTGGTCCCAAGAAAAATAATTTCAAAGTCTGTTATTATAAAAAAGATGTATTGCCCACTCACAAAATTCACAGTGTAACTACTGGAGTTGTTGTAAATATGTGAACCGTGTCTGACGATGAGCTATTTAGTTTCAGTACACTTCAGACAGAAAATGGAGAATAATTGTGACACTTAATGATTAGTGTTGTTTCGTTTGAAGTCACAGCATCTGAGTAACTACGCTGTAGTCCTTGTATACGGTTAAAGAAACGAAAATAAGGATCATTGACATTTACTTTAGGTATTTCGGCGCTCGAGCGCTAAGCCTTCGAGACGCCAAACGTATGCACTCCCTAGACCGAACAACGCTGATATTTCCTGCTAGAATCATAACTGAATCTTGGCAACAAGGCAGGACATGTTTGGCAATCCTGTGACCGATGGGTTTCTTACTGCTTTTCAAAGCCTACAAAATTCGCTTGATATATTCGTATCACTTCCATTAAATAGTCTGAGTGATTATCGTGTAAGATTTGAAATAAAGTTATCAGTTCATGTTTATGAGTCCAGGAAAGTCATTTTCGAGTGGAAATTGCAACATACCTCGTCTCTTACGATACAAGTTTATATCTTCTTACCGGAACTGGAACAATAGGGGAGAACACAGCGCTGCAGTATCCCATTAGCCGTGAGTTAATGTTGTCGCCTGCAAAGTGAGAGCAGCTTTGGGTACCTATTCAGTCTCGCTGTATGATACATTTTTAGGTGTTTCGTAACAGAGCTACAAGCAGTCAGATCGAATTTTCTTTACGAAATGTCACATTTCCATACTACTTCACCGTGACACAGGACAGTAAGGAAACAGAGTTTCTTAGTCCAGACTGAGTAATACCACACTTATTAGTGCTGACAACAGATACTTTGTTTTTGATTAAAATAAACTTTTGTCATCAGGTCACCGTGTCTGATGTGTCAGCACAGCATGGAATTCAATCTTTTACACAATGACACAGTCTCAGCACAATAGGCTGTGGGCTGATAGGACTGGACCAAGTGACATCAGACAATCACCATCGACGGTTCCACTTTTATTTGGCACATATAAAGAAGACAAATAACAAATAAAACCACTAACACATTTTTAAAATTACCACATATCTTTAAATTTACCGTTTAGATGAGAGCAAGTTACTTCAAAATTTAAACCTTCATAAACCACGGCACTTATAGCCTATTTCACATTTAGTGAAATGAGTTAAAAATTATTCACTCAAAAACTATGATCAACCTGAAGAACAATTTACTAAAATTTAATGAGAAAATGTAGTCTTTCGTTACTGTAGTGATTAGCATTACCGAAGTAATTCAGAGTATAGGCAACAGCAAATCAGGTACCATTGCACACAACCACGTTACTGAAATGGCTGGCACCCTACAATGTAGGACATAAAATACAAAATTTCGTGTGACCAAGAAACATCGTGGGATCCAACAAACTACGCCCAGAAGCGGACGACCGCTCACTCAACTATTTCCAGTACAAGGTTGGCATGGACCCCCAAACTGGAGCAGCAACGGTCACGAATGGGCACGAAAAATCCTAGAACTAGTAGGTATCTACAACAGACTGACATCTGCGTTAAATAACTGGAAACACAATAATTCATTGCAGCACATCATCTGTAGCATTAATCAATTTATTAATGAACATCAGCTAAGCAGTACAAATCTATTACCTTGTGCGCGGGAATATCGCTGATCGAGCCATACGGCTCAGTGTTAATCTACATTTCATTTGAATTAGTACAGTTCATAATTTAATCACAAATGGTTCAAACGGCTCTCAGCACTATGGGACGTAACATCTGAGATCATCGGTCCGCTAGAACTTAGAACTACTTAAACCTAACTAACCTAAGGACATCACACACATCCATGGCCGAGGCAGGATTCGAACCTGCGACCGTAGTGGTCGCGCCGATCCAGACTGAAGCGCCTAGATCCGCTCTGCCACACCGGCCGGCTATAATGGCATTGTCCGTTATTTTATTAAACACAACAGTACACATCAGAGAGAAATTAATCATCAACAGGATATTCTCTCACATTATTTAAAACGACCTGACAACCCTCAAGAGTTTACCAATTCCAAGCCCCCCTGCTGGATCTGAGTTAAAAATGTCGTTGAACCAGGTCTGAAGTGCGTTTTTCTCCTGAGAGAAATTTTCTAGAATGTTTTTCGATAAGGTGCTTTAAAGGTACACTTTTGAGGACATAGTGAAATCGGCAGAGCGCATAGTCTTGTGATGAAGTTTTTGTAGGCTGTTTCTCTTACACCACGACAGATGCGTGTGTCTTAGTTGTTGGCGAATAATACCGCCTGAGTCCGCATCCGTAGCGTAGCGGTAGCATTACCGCCTACCACGCAGGGACCCCGGGTTCGATTCCCGGTAGGGGACTGGGTGTTGTGTGTCCTTCATCATCATTGACTCGCAAGTCGCCGACGTGGCGTCACCTAAAAAGGACTTCCAATACGGCGGCCGAACTCCCCCGAAAGGGGCCTCCCGGCCAACAATGCCATACGATTATTTCATTTCATTTCAATACCACCTGAGGTACACTCTAACCTCGGGAGGTTTTCGTAATGCACAACATAACTTCTGAGCCACCATAGGCAAAATATTATTTTTATACTGCCCTTTTCTCGAGTATATGCCTTTTCAAAGGGCTCAGACATTAATTCTTCTTCAGTAGTTAACATAAAGACATCATAACTAGTCACCAGTACGAATAATGAATTGTAATTTTCAAAGAGCCAACTGGTAACGACCAAGCAAAAATGCATTAATAGCCACCTTTCTCATTTTTGTTGTTTTAAGTTAGAGCATGCAGTACTACTTCTCCCGATTTTTGAACCTTGCCTATTGAATGTAAATGTCGCACTACGCTTAAACGGTCGCACTCCATCATAAATGACTGTTATTGAGGCTCGCTGAACATGCGAAGGCATTCATGCCCGAATGATGTTTCTTGATGCACAAAAAGCCTACTTCTGACGAGTTTAGCCCAAAAGCACTCGGCATATACAAAATACAAAGCTTCAGAGCTGCCTCTGTTACTATCACGCCTCTACTAAACCTAAAGCGAATAATAAGTGGAAAATGTCATTCCTTTTATCCACTTGCGACTATATTTTGTCACACTTGAACAACGCTCATATGTTACAGGCTTGCAAAATCCAAATCGTAACTGTCAGGTAAATACGAGAACATCAAAGAACCAAACGAACGTTAATACATACACTCATAGCGCCGCGTCACGTTGACCTAGTCGGAGGCCTCTGACGTTGGCAAAGGGCTGCGTACGGTCCATTGCTTGCAGCTACTGTTGAAGGAGGAATCTCGCGAGCGTAAACTGTTCTGATCGTGACACAGCCACAAGCTGATTGGCGGAAATCTTTCTGGAACTTTTTGCTAGCAGATGGGAAAATGATATGAGCTACGTCTGGGGCTCTTTCAGACTGATAACTTTAGCAGATATCCGGTATGCGATTTGAAGAAACTAGGGAATGGAGAGGATTCGAACGAGCGATTTTACGTTTACAGAGCACGAAGCTTACCACCATACTGCGAGCACACACGTTTCCGTAACACCTTGAGAAGACTGACAGAATTTCCTCCACTCACTTCTGCATCCTACAGGCTGCCTACAGTGGCCGGACTTAGAATTCTGAGGGGCAGGTGGGATTATGGGCTGTCTTAAGAGCACGTCTCAGATTTCTTCTTTGTAAGGCGGCCGACCGGTGGCCAGGTTTTATGTCTAATACTGTACTTTCTTGCCATCTCGATGTAATATGCTAAATTGAATTCATTTAAGTTGTGATACTAAGTAAAATTCATTGTTTGAACCCAGAGTTGACGTTTGGTACCTAAGCTAAGACTGCTCTCTAATGTCACGTTCCCCATAATCCATATCAGGTAGGGAACAGGGACGTAATGAAAAAAGGTATACCACAGCAGTGGCTTAGTTGTAACACGCTCTATTTTCGCTAAGACAAACTCTGCATCATAAGCCATCTGACAGCCCCCCTTCAATATCCTGTAGGACCGAAAAGAAGTGTCTGCTGTGGAAACATTAAGTTACTTCACAAGAAAGGTTCAGAAAAGGTTCCAACGGACCATTACTGACAATAATTTATGTGCCGTTTGTCAGTTAGGAACCATCACCCGAGACAACGTTTACGGAAGCAGTGTACGTACTGAGGTAAATATGGAGGTCAGAAACTTACTGAATAGCAGAACTGCACACTTTTTCATATCTTTGTTTTTGTAGCTGGAGCGGAAGAGATACATTGTCCGTTCAAATATACATTATGATTAATGTCTAATATACTTGAATCAATTCATGACTGTGAGTCAAACAAAGAGCGTTCTCTCATTACGTCAAACTTTCATTGGAAGACAGATACGCGTATAATTCAACTGCATTCCCTGATAAATTTCAATCATGGTGATAGAATATGTGCCTCGAAGGTCCTCAAGTCATTTCTTGACGAGCAATTGCCATACGATTAACTTCGCTATCATTATATCGAAAATTTATGACACTCTCTCAGACAAGGCAACTGCAAAACAAGCAGATCTGATAAAACTTAGCTTAATACTTATTGCATCACATTCAGTTAACTTATGTTCTTCATAACTACGTTCGTGGAATTTGTACATAGACGACCTGTCTTCATTTCCATCGCAGACGCACTGCATCGCTTTCACTCGGTATATGATTTCTTTTTCATGGAAAGGTATGACACTGCAGACCATATCATACCACTTTGTAACTGTAGCATATGCGATTGGTAGAATGGAGTAGTGGTTACGGCGATCTGCAGGTAGGGTTTTCGAGTCCTGTCACTTCCATGAATGTAATTGATGGTAAGAGTTATTACTTCAGAAGGACAAAGAGAATTATTAAGTACGCGTAATTTTAGAATATTTCGTCTACACAGCTGGTCTTGCACCCCTTTTTCCCTTTATGTACTGTGATTTCTGCTTGGCATTAAAAGTCAGTGATGTCTCTTTTGTGCTTTCGTCGGTATTGGCGCCCTGCCTGCATGTAAATAAAAAGGGCACAAATTAATATGAGGCTTTATCGCGACGTAAAAGAACTAAATACTTCCTCTTTAATGGCTTCGTTGGCACTCACGTCATGTGCCATGTGACCGGGAAAAATAGTTTCTTCCTGCCTTAGTCGTTCTGAACAAATGTCGTATAGTGATTTAAAATCAAGAGTCTACTGAAGGACTGAAAAGAGTGAAACAGCCCACCATCTGTATAAATTCTGCACCAATTCTTTGTTTTAAAAAAGAGATTAGACAAACGAATTTTCCTCTTGTTCGAGAAAGAACAAAATATTAATTTGTCATAAAAATTTCTCGCCAGCAGCACAATGATTCAGTACCGCACCTAGTTTCCGTCCTCCTCTACAACTGCATCTAGCCGCCTGTTAATAGAGACACCAAGTTTCCGGATGAATCTCTTATTCTGTGACAACTCTTCCCATGCGTCATGAACTGCTTCGGACAGCGCTGCCTTGGTTGTCGACGCTGGTCTTCTGCACTTAATAATTTTCTTCATCTCTGCCCGCACGTGCTCTGTGTTACTGACGTCAGCACATTTTGGACGCCAGTCGAACAGCTGAACGTCTCCGTTCATTTGAAACCAGTGTTTTACGCAGTTTGCTGTATGGACAGGAGAACAGTCATTTTGGTCGTTTATTTTGCCTCCCGAAAGACTTTGACGAACAGCATTACGTTCTCTAGTAATTCGTAGCAGTAATGATTGGAAAAAGGGCGTCAAATTACCGCACAACACCGCAACCATTTGCTGCGGATGAAATATTTCCCTGTATATGGGACACTTTTCTAAAAATGACCAAGAAGCGTTAAATGTTTCCTTCAAGCACGCGTGTAGCAGCGGCAGAATGAAGAAGTTGATAGCGATAATGGCAGTATTTGGGAACTTCCTTTACACTCTTGAATCGTATTTCTCGATCTAAGAAATTTCTTCAAGTATTGGATATTTCAAAATGGCTTCCATTCGAGGCTATGACGGCTAAAAGCATCTTTACATCTCGCTGACATAAGAGACTACCATAATTTCAGTGTGAGAAGCATGCTTGTAATCAACCAGTTAACAGAGAACTTAATTATTTCATCGTGTCTAATTTATAAGCAAAGCTCATCGTATGTTACGACAGAATCATATGTGTAGCAAATGCGGGCTTCAGTGGTTAGTGTTGGCGAAGCCGCCGTCGTGTGCGAAACTTGCCGTGAGTGGGGCACGTCTTTGGCGGTGTGTCGTTGTAGCTTGTGAGTACCACATAGCCATCGTGCTACGAAAGCTCATATTAGGTTGTCTGCGTTAAAGTTTTCGTTCCCTTTCAGATATGACAGGCCGAAAGTGTTTGAACTCAACTATTGGTTGTTCAGAAAGATGGGTTTACAAGATTTCCTTGGTATGCAGTGTATGCTAAAGTGCGAAATGTTAATACACCGAGCCGCATTATGATAAAAACAAGCGGTTTCACGAACTTTCTTCACTCCAGAGGTGAATCTACTTCAAGTGCGATGCGATCAGCTATGTTGGTTTAGTTTTGCGGTCCGTGCGCATATTCAACCACCCTTCGAACTGAAATTCAGTCTCATCAAACAACCCCTAGCTTCCTAGCTTCTTATGGCACTGTTTTGCAGGTTACTGGTGAGAAACGGACGGGCAGCAAACATTTCAACCTTGCCAATGTTTGCGAAATGTTAGAAGTGATATTCTTAAGCACATCCCGTCGTATATTATGGTTCAAGGCTTGAAAGCCTTAGATGTTCATGATGGCCAACCGGTCCCCGTTCTATACGGAGGGAAAACAAGGCACTCACCTTGTCTGGTGATGTGCGACATCAACAAAAATTGACGTATGTGTAGACCCTGTAAGCCCCACTACAGGAAATCGGGAATTGGCAGAGACCTGACGTATCACGTAGCGTCTTGACGAACAGAGTCCAGCGGTTACCCCACCAAAATGTTTGAATCAGGTCTCTGATTAAACCTCCGACCTTAGATGTTAGCAAGACATCTGGAAAGCAGCCTACTATGGTTTTTAAACATCCCGAGTTATCACTAAGCTACACTCCAGATGATTTACCAGTAGGCAGCGACATGCTAGTTGACGAGGACAAAGATCATCACAACCAAACATTCAACGGCTGCTCTGATCATCCAATATAAAAAAACGAACGACTCAAAAAAGTTGTCTAAACAAATTGAAAGGCCCCCTAGAATACAAAGTCAGGAAGAGATACAGGAATTAGAAGGAAAAAGACATGCACCAGAGAAATCCTTAAGAAATCTCAGTGAGGGGAAATGGAGGTGGCTGATGCAAGGAGGGTAATGGCTCCCAGTTAGAATTAGGATGCCCATACGGACATGAACACAACGTGTTAGCATCTTCCCTGTCTCGTCCACATCCGAATATACTCGTACTTTGGTCGGAGGATACTGAGCAGTAGTAAACGTTTATATGCAGACTTACATGCTGGTTACAGTCAGTATCTCTCGGATTAAGTCCGGAGGTAAAGCTACAGTGTTTGAAAGATTTTCTTTATGCCGCTGATCGAGCTTTAGTCATCTTACTAGAGGTTGTAACAACTAAAATAGCGGATATAACAGGTCATGAAGCCATCATTAACGTCGGAAATGGAGGAGAAACAGCAGTTTTATTCAATGAGGGTATCGCGTGTCGAGCTCAAGCTAATCTAGAGACGGGTCAGGATATAACTGTCCATCAGCATGATCTCATTTTAATTAACGTATATGCGCCGTCTGGACTAACGAAAGACGGCATAGAAGTAACTTTTATCGGAAAGGTATAGCTGAGTTGCAAACGAACGTTATGACAGCCACCGTTCATGCCGGAGATCTTAACTGGGTGTTGCGCTGTGACGACCACAAGCCTAATTTTAACTCTTGTCAAGAGCTACAAACCTTGGTCATTGAACTAGAACTGCAAGTCACCTGGACTTATTTGAGTCTCCGTCTTACCACCTATAATCATGTCGGCAGTACGTCAACATGCAGGTTAGATAGAATCTGTTACTAAAGAATTCATGCGCAGTATCGATGAATGTGAGATGTGGCCTGTAACCTCTCCGACCATTGTGCATACCATATTTCATTGAGGTATATGCGACAAAAATTTTTCGTGGCCGTGAGGTATGGTAGCTTAACGTTTCACTATGGCAGGAAGCTGAGCTTAAGCAACAGATTACACAGACTTCGCACAAATGCTTGCTAAGTACCGGCAGCGAATAATTTGGTGGACCAAACATGCAAAATCTTTACTTCGTAAATGAATTACAGTATGAAAAAGCTCAAGCGTATTGGTTTTAACAAACGGCGGGATATTACTTCTGAACCGCGGGACTGCTACGGTCGCAGGTTCGAATCCTGCTTCGGTCATGGATGTGTGTGATGTCCTTAGGTTAGTTAGGTTTAAGTAGTTCTAAGTTCTAGGGGACTGATGACCTAAGATGTTAAGTCCCATAGTGCTAAGATCCATTTTGATATTACTTCTCCTATTTTGCGCGACCGTTATAAACAACCAGATGGCCTTTCGGCTAACATTACCAAGCTGAAACGCTTTTAGTCGAAAAAAACCGCCCTACCCGGTAGCGTCTGAACGGATTGCGTACACGGTACCGAGGCAAGGACGATCTTGAGCAGGGACGTACGTTGTTATACAACGTACTGAGGGAGACGCACAGAGGGAAGCAGAGAATAATAGCCGCGCTAGCGGACGATGGAGGAGGACAACACTCTAATTAGACCGCCATAAAACAATATGTGGCGAAGTGTTATAGAGATCTCTACGCTGCAATAAAAGTAGATAGACAGGACGGTGAAGAACTTTTAGCACACGTTACAACCGGAATACCTGAGGAGACAATGCCAGTCTAATCGAACATATAACTCAGGACAAAATGAAAACCATAATTAACGGCGCTCCGAAGAACAAATCAGTTGATCCCGTTGGTCTCCCGGCTCAATTTTACATAGGTATGTAGGACATAATAAGGAATGAGCTCACAGAGATGTGTAATGCGTTATCAACTAACCAGCGTTACGTTCTGCATTTACGGAGGGAATGTTGTACTCATTCCCAAAAAGTCAAGCAGCAAGACGATTCATGATTAGGACCACTCACTTTACGCAACACTGACTTTTAAATTCTCACTCATATTTTGAATAAAAGGATGAAGCCACTCCTGAAAAATGTCACACGTCCTTACCAAAACAGTGCAATAAAGGCAAGTTCAATGCTAGATACCTTACGTGAGTACAGTACGTCGTAAGCCTCACTTGGATAATTGACAGTAGTCTTTCCTTACTGTTTTTAGATTTACGAACAATCACGGCTTCTTACTCAGCACCATCCAGAAAATCAACGATCACTTTGTAACTGCGATACGTAGATGTATCAGCGGTAGGTGATTTTTCTAGGATTTAAATCAATGGAGAAATGGCTGAAACATTTCCAGTTCTACAATCACTACGTCAAGGATACTCCCGGTCTACGACATTATATGCAATCGCGGTGGAACCTTTGCTTTCGTCACTGCACCAGAAACTGAGAGGACTACAGGTCATCAATACTAAAAAGGGAAACGCCCCATCGCACCTAAGATTCAGTGATGAAATAGCTCAGTGGATAGCCGGTCAAAAACTTAACAAAGATTAAGCAGAAAAACAGGAAGAAGGTGTACTGAACTGCGGAACAGAATAAAACTAGAAACACTGAACGGTCCATGCCCACAGCGGACCGATTAAACAAAACGAAACTGGGAACATCTCCATACTGCGACAAATGTCAGCTCGTAGAAACTGTAGTGCAAATGTTCCGAAAATAAAATCAGAATCTGGAATTGGACTAGGAAGAAATTAGCACTTATCGATAGAACCACGGAAAGTCATATACGAATAACTGAAGCTTTACCATCCGACTGGAAACGTTACCCGCCCACTAAGAATAACAGTTATTCGTGGCTCATGGGAGAGTTTGTGTTATACGTATTTGCAAACAAAACGTCGAACGTAGAAGATTACATGTTTTATATTGCTCAAAAACATTTTAAGTTGCAGAAGAATAATAAATATAAGGATTTTTTTCAAAACTGTTTATCTATTGCTTTAAGTGGGCTACCATGAGAGGGACAGTTTTGCTAATTGGAAGCTGAGTACTTATTCTTTTCTCTTTTATTATTACTGGAAACTTTATTATGTTAGTTCTAAAGTGAGGACTGTTCCAATATGGCAGAAATCATCCGAACCGAATTTCTTTCATTTGTTCAAAGATATATAGCTTCTTTACAGGCATCACATTGCATCCAGTGTATAATAACTTAAATTGGGAAAATCTTTTCGAGTGAATATTTGTTATGGATTTTTTCGTCCCTTTTTTGTCTGTTATGAGTTGTGTCCTAAAGAACTCTCGCCGTTGGAAGTGGTAATCTGTTATTTATTTTACCTTTACTTACTACATCAGTTTTGTTTTACAATTTAAGACATATATGGAAACAAACATGCGACGGTGGTTCGCGTCGAAATTTATTTCCCTAAGCGTGATAATTTGGGAATTTAAAATAAAGGATGGAGACGATTGAGACAATCGAAAGAAAGGTAGCACAGTCGATAACGCAAGTGCCTAGTAACCAAGAGATCCCGGGAAAAAATGGTTGAGTAGATAGGCTAACGATTTATAAACGTAGAAAAGAGTGGTCTGGTGGATTGAGCCTAGTTTCTTAGTTATGGCGTATGGATTCGATTCCACCTTGCGTCATATGTTTTAAACACACACGAACAGACTTCCTTCACCTCTAGTAATGTCAAGTGAAGAACGACAGGTGGCATCGTAGTTCAGTATCAGCGTTATAAAAATCATATCCCTTTGCTACCAAATGAGGTAGAACAGGACTCTGTTGGGTCATAGCAGAGGCAGAAGTCGCTGCAAATAGGAACTCTCTCACCAGTGACCATCCTTACACTAGAAACTTTGTTCTATGTAACGAGACAATGGTCATTATAGATCACAGGTATCTTATTTTAGCCGGCCGCGGTGGCCGAGCGGTTCTAGGCGCTTCAGTCCGGAACCGCGCGACTGATACGGTCGCAGGTTAGAATCCGGCCTCGGGCATGGATGTGTGTAATGTCCTTAGGTTTGTTAGGTTTAAGTAGTTCTAAGCTCTATGGGACTGATGACCTCAGGTGTTAAGTCCCATAGTGCTCAGAGCCATTTGAAGCATTTTCTCTTATTTTATTTGAAGTTGGGACGCTGAAATATTGGGGCTGGACTGGGATTCGAATTTGGATCTCCTCTTTCGTGGTATCTCACCCACACGGAACGATATACTTCCATTATGTCGTTGTTTTCCTCAAAATATCAAAGTGCTCTGGGACTCCAAGAAAGGCATATATATGGATTCGAATCCTGGTCCAGAAGAGATATATCCATGGTTTCATTTCGAGCCCTACAATTTGCACACCAAATTACTTGTGATAACTAATTTTCATTTTTAATGTCTCATGTGTTGTCAACAATAAAGATAGGTGGCGTTGTTTCTAGCTGCCAAACATGCACACATCCAACTAATGGTGAACAAACAATTCGTGGATAGAAAATAACGGCGGTAGGTGCCGGTTTCGATTCACAGTCAGGCAAAGAAATTGTATCGTCATTATAAATTCAAACATGTCGCTGCTGGTGGAAAAATTCGATACCTAACACCTGATTTTATTTAGTAAACAATATGATTACTTGCTGTGTTCGAGTCCCCGCCACAAAACATTACATGATGGAAATTCGTTTTAAACACTTTGTCCGCTGAAATTAAATAAAACATTTTCGTGGTTAGTTAACAGGTATATGAGAGTCTTGACAGGATTCCAGGCAAAACCCAAGGTTTCCAGTTCAGATTTGCTAACATACTGGTGAAAATTTTGATATTTCTCGACTCTTCATGACTAATCACCAACGACGAACGTTGTTATGATTGAGTCTCTGTCAGGCAAGAAAAGTTTATTTAGTTACAATGGCTATAGGTATTTGGTTTCGACAAGGATCGAGAACAAAAAAGTTCGTCATGTCGTTTATAGTTCAAACGTATGCACAAGTAATTGGTAAATCATGAGAAAAGAGATGCGATGTTAATTTTGAGCTTTCCATAAAGCGCTTGCCGCTGGTAATCGCATTGCTTGTTAGTTCAACATCCAAATAATGGCAGACCTCGTATCAGGAGCGACGTTATCTCAGTTACGGGAAGATCCTTTAAAGAATACAAATATTTCGAATTGTCATACAAATTGAGGAGTCCAGATATTGTCTGAGAATCTCTTGTTCATAAAAATATTTCATTTTTCCTATATATTAAGGGAATTACTTACGTTTGTTAGTCAACTTAAATTCTAATGAGTGTGGTAGTGATTTGGTAATGTTACTTACTGTAATAAGATTGAATCTACAAGTGCAATGATTGTCTCAACTCTAATGACGCGTTTCCTAGTATTTAAAATGTCCTCGCGTTCGTATTAATTGGAGTGATTGCCTTAAGGAACAGTGTTCTCTTGTGGTATCCCTTTTGTATAGTCGGACGACCGTAGTCTAAAGAGATTAGAGGACCTGGAAGACAACTAAGTTGTGTGGGCTGCATGCAGATCAGGCGAAACGGAGTACAGGTCGTCGGATACTTTTGGATATGATGGTACAATGATAGGGAGTTGCTATCAGAGAGCAGTAGGAATTGTAGCTAGAGTTTATTCCGTCCCACTCTATATACCCTCGGAATTCAATGTAATCCAACCTTCGATTCATTTTGTTGTTGTGGTCTTCTGTCTGAAAATTCTTCATTCCTCTCTGCCCCGCTAATCACGTTGCTTTTCCTAACTCTCTATCGCCGGAACTCTGTCTGGTGGCATTCAGTTTCGTGGTGGGCAGTGTTCTTGATGTTTAGTCTAAGTCACTGTGACTCGGAGAGTCAGTATTGCTACGCGCTTTTATTTCATTTCCACAGTACCAAAACTTACCGTCCGCCTCGTTGGATACTACCTCTCTTTCCAGTTTCTTGCAGATAATTTGTATTAGTGTTACACGCCATCGAGTCATATTGAAACGGTACAGTAGTTTCCGCTCTATAAGCAGCAGGTTTCGCTGCTCGCTCGCACCGGGAAATAGAAACAGAGGCGGCTCCGCAGCCGATTTTCTTACACGACACGGCAGCCGCGGGTGCAACAGAACCCATGTGGACGGGTGGAAAGAAATGTGACAGGCTTCATAATACGTATTTATATGTGTCGTGTATTATGCATTTCTTGTACGTGAATGTGAGTATGCACATGAACTTTCCTAATCCTCCTCACACCTTTCCGTAAAACGTGGCCAAATCTTTGTTGGGAAGTAGTTCTGTAGTATACTAGTGCCAACCTTACTCCTAGGTAGGGCATCAGGGAGACAGCACAGGCAGGTAAAAGTCAAAGACTTTGCAGTGTCACAAGACTTGGGGTGGAGAGGTTGGTCACGGCCAAGTGGTTCGACCACCCCCTCCACGGGGGCCCAGGAAGACCTCCGGGTGCCCGCCAGATTCCTGGAGTGTTACAGAAGCCGGGTAAGTGAGCAGACGTGCCCTCAGTACGTCTGTCTCAATGTTCACGCATGGAAGAGAGGTATTTGAATATTTGTACTAATTCTTTTATTTCCAGCTTCGGATTGTGTAAGGTAATGAATGTGCTCGTTTAATTCCGGAAATTTGACCCCCTGTGTTAAAGTATCTGGTCCCCAGTTTGCCCGTTATCCTCCTCACATAGTGAATGTCCTATGTAAAATATTGGGAGACTTTGGTGGTATACATTTGGCCAACGCAATTCCGTCTTACCCATAGAAATGTGCGTGCAGATTAGTATATAATATACCCGAGCTATAAGTTGTAAAACTGTAACATCTGTAAACTGAAACAATTGCTGCTATCGCTGTAAAGTCGAGTGATAATATTTAAAATAAATAGGAAATTTACTGTCATCAATCTTTAAAATACCTTAAAAATCACAAAGAAGTCAAGTTTAAGGAATTTATTTAAAATAAAAGCTGTAGAATGCAGGGACCCACACTTCAGTGTGTGAGCCTCCAGCCTCTTACCTTGTATCGTACAGAAAGGACACGCTCTCTAGGTAGTGCTCTCAAGCTGGCCTCCCCACTTATCTGTTGCGGAATTTTGATTCAGGGCTTGACATCTACTTTCATCTGGCGTCCCTAGGCAAGGAGGTAAGATGTTAAACTTTCACCTGGCGACCCTGCCAGGATAGATTATTTAATCGCCGAATCCTAGGCACATCTGTAAAACAGCCAGATAAAATAATTATCCTTCTTGTTTCAGGATTTCGTGTAGATTAGCATAATTAATCATTTTATTTTCAGGAACTGTTCAATGTTGCTTTGTTGAAGATTGATCAGAGTTGTTTTGCTCGTACTCAGCGTTGCCCAAAACGAGTGCGTAGAGATTTTCAATACTGTTGATTTTTATTTTTCATTGATTTTGTGAAAGTTGTAGGGGAGATATTGGAGAGGTAGAGCAAGTTTTGGTGGCTAATTTTGTGGTTGCTGTAAGGTAGTGAGCGTAATAACTAGGTCACAGGCAAAGAGTAACGCGAACATGGAGGCAGAAAATTTAGTCGAGTTACGTGATGTAGGCGAACAGGAAATGGCCACCAGTGGCGACTTTCCCTCCCTGAGAGCAGGTCGTTGTCCCAAAGCTGCCAGCGATCCGGTTTGTGCTGGGGAGGGTGGACAATGGCCTCAGAGGGGTCGGTCGAGTTTACCGTTAGGCGAAGCCGTTGCCGAAGAGCGCGAGACAGGGGGACGCGCCTCGCCAGGCTCAGAAGCAACATATCGTGACGTTCCAAGTGAGGCTCATGTCAGTGATGTGCCAGCTTGGATGAGCATTCTTCTGAAAGAAATAGGACAGACTTTTGAAGAGATAGATAAGAAGTCTAGCCAGAGGTTTGAAGAAATAGGACAGAGGTTTGAAGAGATAGATAAGAAGTCTGGCCAGAGATTTGAAGATATAGGACAGAGGTTTGAAGAGATAGGCAAGCGGTTAGACGATTTGAGGGAAGAACGTAATAGGCAATTTCAGGAACAAAAAATTATAATAGACTCACTACAAGAGAGGGTCGAGGGGAATGAAAGGACAGTTAACGAAAGATTCGAGGCAGTGAACGAACGCATAGAAGGCGTGATTGCAGAGGGCGTTGTAACGACGACTAGTGTCGAAAAGAAAATTAACGAATTTGGTAAGCGACTAGATGCGCTACAGGCGCATAATGTAGTAAAAGATAGTGAGGAAGTGCAGTCGTTAATGAGTTTCCGTCAGGCACAAGAAGATATCAATCGCCAGAACTGGGAGGCGATTGCGAAACTTTTGAGAGATGAGACGGCACAGCGAAATGAAGAGGCAAATTCGATGAATGTTGATGATTCAATGGGCGCGCATAGGCGACGCCGCACTGAATCAGAGGAGATAAAAGAATTGGAGGAGCGTCTTTGCGAAATAAGAGAGCCAGCAGCAGGGCCCACCGTGGGAGCCCGTTCACAAGAAGTCGATCAAGATGAAGAGGAATGCCGCAGGTACTTTGTGTCAGTACCAAATTATTCGGTATATCCTGACTCGAATAATCCACAACACCCGCGTGTGTGGTTGGGGCAATTTCAAGATACGATGCCGACTTCGTGGGGTGATAAAATGAAGATACGCTTTGTATGCACTCACCTTCATGACGAAGCAAGTGCCAAGATGCAATTAGCGATGAGAAACTGTGTGGCGCATGAAGATTTTTGTAAAGCTTTTCTGAATGAGTTCTGGTCAAAGAGCATACAGGATAGGATAAAATTGAACATTTTAATGAAAGAAAATTGCCAGAAACTACCGAGAAGAATCCTGTACGGTACTTCCAGGAAATGGTTAAAGATAACCAGTACCTGGATGTGCTGTATGGAGACGCGGAGTTGATCAGAATATGCCTGACGAAACTACCGTATAGACTACGTAGGGAGATAACAATCGCGGGATAGAGTATGCATGAGGTGGCTGCCTTCCAGCAATTATTACAAAAATTAGGGGAAGAAAGTGTGCCGAACCAAGTGCAAGAAGTGCGGAGAAATGAGCACGAACGCCATGAGCATAACGGCTATCAGCAAAGGTACAGGAACGTACATTATGTGTCATACCCGCAAAATGGTAACGGACGTGGGAGAGGTTTTGGCCCTTCAAATAACCGGGGACGAAATCAACGGAGGAAGAACTATTATGGTAATGGAGCGAGCCATACTGGCTACTCGGACTCTCCTGATGTCGAAATAAGGCCAGCAGATCCACGACAGGATATTAGGGAGAACGATGCGGCAGTAGTGGCGAGCGAAACAATTTGACAGGCAAGCGCGGCTCCTGAGTCTGATGATAAAGGGGATAATAAGTTAGACTTGTACATAGGTTATGGTGAGATGAGGGAAGTTCTTTTGGAAGAACCGGAGGAGTTTTCGGGATTTAAATTACCAATTGTCAGCGTGGATGAAAATAACGTAATAATTCCTTGTATCTTACACTCAGGGAGTCAAGCGTTTGTAATAAGGAAGACGTATTTTATTGTTGTGGGGGAGATGTGAAGTGGCCGACGTTGCCACTACAGCGTACGAAGGTGCGAGGTGCTGTTCCTGGGAAAAGCATCGAAGTGAAAAAGCATAGTCAAGTTGAGTGTGTGTACAAAGAGAAAACTATTAGTGTTGTGTTCTTGGTTGCAGAAAGAATGACGTTGAAACCTGGTGACAAGGTTCTTGTAAAAGGACATCGATTGTCCAAGAAACACAAGTTTCTAGCTAGCAAATTCTGTAATGTTTATGTTGGACTATACCGCTTTAAGAGGAAGGTTCATGAGAACAGCTATGAGATAGAGACTCTGATATCTAGGAAGAGTCGCGGATTACACCATAGATCTAATTTAAAACTTTTCCGTGGATAATTATCCTGGTGGAAGTAGCCCCTTGTTTTCATGGATGACGTACTGAATATGTTTATGTTAAGAATTTTCATGTAGACTGTTTAAGTAGTTGTTGACGGTAGGGATTGATCCTTTAGATGTGCGGGGACGAGACAAGGTCATACTCAAAGGTTTCTGGTTAATATGTCCAAGAATGAAGTTAAGTTTGGTGTAGGAGTTAGCGCGAATATTGCGCATTTGTTCGTAATTTATGTCTAATAATTTGATGTGTTTCAGGAGATAAGGATGTGGCGCCAGAAAGAGCGCTGATTTGTGGGCCATGGGGGCCTGGGGTTTAATTCTTGAAGTTTCCAGAGTGAGAGAGAGTGAGTATCAGAGGTAGTACCCACAAGGACTAGGAGAAGCCATGAATGTAGCGTGACTCAGTCGATGGAAAGCAGTGATGAGGCTGTGGAGATTTGTACGTCATTCCAAGGTGAACAGGGAGTACTTAAGATGATGTTACCTCTAATGTTTTATTAATATAGATTCTTTGGTGTGTCCTGAAATTTGAAACCATGTGGTGTACATGTTGATGTAAGTGAATTTCTTTTGTTAGCAGGTTCTCACGTCATTTTGTAGGTGGTACCAATTTAGTACAAGTAAAGAGAGATTAAAGAATGACAACCAGGCAATGTTTGGTAAGGTGGAAGGAAGTCGTGTTTGCAGATCGAATGGCAAGAAGCAGTGAAAGAATGATCTAGACGCAGTTCGAAAAAAAAGGGAGAAAGGAGAAGTATTTAATGACTGACAGTTTTGTTGCCAGTAGCAATGGATGTAATGTTGTACTGTTTTGGTGCGTTGTGTTCTGAGGGGTTAGAACAGATTTCTCATGTTTTGTAATTTGATTTTATTGGTAGAGGGTTACTCTTCTTGTAAATTTTGGTGTAAGGACTGGAAGAAGTTAGTGGAATAATTTATCCAAGCAACCTAATTTCTTTCGTAATTGTAAACAAAATGTGGAAACGGTATCAATGTAGTGATTTGCGGTTGCGGTGTAGGATGAGGGACAACCACAAACCCATTCCATTTCTATGAAACTTCAGTACCTTCATTGGTTGATGAGGTCTTCAATCCTGAACAGGCGAACGTGTGTTCAGAAAGTAGGCCTAGATAACTTAAGTCTAACTGGCACCTCAATTTAATTGTAAAAGCTGTGATGTAAATCGGTATATGTCAAATTGTTGTAAACAGATTTAGATTTAATATCTGTTTAGGCTCTAACTGGTACCTCAATTTCATTGTAAACTTATGAGGTGGTCCACAGTACTGCAATTGTAGTTCGTAGCCGGCCGGAGTGGCCGAGCGGTTAAAGGCGCTACAGTCTGGAACCGCACGACCGCTACGGTCGCAGGTTCGAATCCTGCCTCGGGCATGGATGTGTGTGATGTCCTTAGGTTAGTTAGGTTTAAGTAGTTCTAAGTTCTAGGGGACTTATGACCACAGCAGTTGAGTCCCATAGTGCTCAGAGCCATTTTTTTGTAGTTCGTAACAGTTTGATTTTTTTTATCTGGATATTATTGTTTCTGTCACCTCCAATTCTATACAATCAGGGTCGATATAATTTTTGTAATAGGAATACTTTTAATTTTACTGTAAATAAAACACTGTGGATAAGTTGTGATGAACAATGAGAAAGTTGTACTTTGTAAAATCTTATTTACAACAATGTGTTTGTGTGCAAGTCGCTCCGAGTGGTGAAGCGGACGGAGAGTGGCTGGCTGGGGCTGCGTGGAGAGAGAGAGACATAACGGGACTACCTACCTGGAGCTGGCGCGTGTCTCGCTCCCTCCTGGCCCCGTCTCTGTCGCATTCTCCCACCACCTGGCGGGACGGAGACGGCGAAGTGGTCAGCTGAGGGCAGCTGCGAGCCCTCCTCGCGTAAAGGGAAAGTTGCAGGGGGGAGCCTCTGCTGACGTCATTCAGCCCAGCTGAGCCTATGGCCAGTCTCAGGCGGCCACGCCGCGCTAGCTGACAGCCGCGTCACACAGCCGGCATCACAGTGGTAGCCGCTGCTGAGCGGGCTGGCCACGGCGAGCCAGTCAACAGCTGTGTCATCAGACACACCCCCACGGCAAGCATCGGCGGACACCGTTCGCCTTAAGTTGGGTAACCCCCGAGGTCAAGCAGCGAACTATGGCGCTGAAGCGCCTATATGCAGCGGGGGATGACGACCGGATGACTGTCACACTGGTCTCCGGTAGCCCTCGCTGTCATCATTATAGTTGTCGTCGAGACATTATGGGACGATGAATGATGATGTGTTTCAAACTGCTCTGTCGTGCAGAAGGAGAGAAAGGAACTGTTTACGAGATATGATTGCTGCCAAGACTAAGGCACCTACGAACAATTATTTACTCTGTGGATCGCTAAGTAGGCATAAAGTAAAGAAGGACTGTGACAGGCGCCATTGTTAATGGTTCGACAAAGGAAGAAATGATCTCTCAGGCAATACGATTGTGATGACCAAGTGAGAAAGTAGAGCATGATGAACTCGCCTAGTTTATCGGTGATCCATAGCTCAGGTCATAGTAATATTGAAAGTTTACTGACAAAGGTTAACTGAGGAGTTTTGTTCAGAGATAATCTGGTTGGTGATAGGCACAGGTGGCGGAGCTGATGAACAGATGTAAGAGGAGTGGGCCATGCTGTTACGTCGTGTTTCGCGAGGTACGTGATCACATAAACAGACGGCATACGGAGTCACCGGCACTTGTATGTGAAGATAGGTTGTCCTCCAAGTATCTTTGTAAGAATGCCCCCCCCCCCCCTCGCTCCTAGGCTGTGCACCATTGTCGATTGGCGTTTGACGATATGAAAGTAGGCAAAGTGCATTTTGTGCTTGTTTATTTTCAATTCCATCGATTTTTGTAACAACTTTTCTCTGTTCTAATGTTTGCCACTATTTTGTACGTTTGTTTTAGTGCTATGTGGCACAGTGTTGTGTTTGGATAATTTATCTTTATGATAGTTCACTTGAAGTTTTTTACTGACGTTTTTTATCATGTTCATTTGGAATCTGTCAACAGGTTAGGTTAGTGGTTCTTTAATTTTATTATGTAGCTGAAGTTGTTGTTTCTGTACTATGCACAGTGTTTTTACCATTGCAGATAACTTTAGTGTTATTTTCTTTGTGTATCTAGGTTATGAACTTAGTTGTGACGTGCACAATGTTGGCGTTGTCCCATATAGTTTAGAGGCTTTTGTCTTTGTTTGTGTAATAAGGTAACATTTAATTTTAATATCAAATAACTTGGGTTCTTATAATTGTCATAGTTTCTTGATGTTCCTTTATGTGAAATAGAATAGTTCTATTGTAATTTGCTGATGTGTGTCTGCACACGTTCATGTTGGTGAGGATTTAATGAACATATCTTTATTGAAAGGTGTTCTTCTGTTTCGTGATGTTTGTGATATTACCTGGAAAAAAACTTTTGTCTCAATTATAGAAGTACAATTTTCACGAATAACTTGATATTTCACATAAATTTTTTAGTTTTGCAGTTACATAATAGCTAGATAAGTAAAATTAGTTGCCTTTAAGGTGTGTTTGAGAAATCCTTTGATAATTGATTGCTAAGACACGGACGTCTTGATGTGGTATAGTATTGTGTCGTTCCATAAAAATATTTTGTTTTGTTTTGCCCTTAGTGTAAAACGGGCGCCCACTGAATTTTATGCCTAATTTATTTGTTAATTTTGCACTTTTCACTCAGATTTTTAAGTGTATGTCAGCATCATTTGATTTTGCAAATTACATTTCTTTGGCTCATCTTAATGTAAATTCTTTCATTAATTATTTTAGCATTATTGGATTTGTTTGTTGATCTTGCACTTTTCACTTACAATTTTACATGCGCTTGGCAGTACCATCTGATTTTACAAATGACATTTCTGTGGTTCATTTTAATTTAAATTTTCATCACGAAATGAACGATTTTGAATGGTCATCACTTGTTTGCCTAGGAGGTTAATTTAGACATTTCCTAAGTTATTCACTTGCTATGTCGTTTAAATGCCATCGCCTTATGCCAAGGGGCCGCATATTTGATCCGCTCATAACGGGAATGTTCATTCATGCCAGAGAGCAGGACGTTGCAATTTTTTTTATCCTTTTCTGTAGCACAAACTACTGTTTGCAATTGTTTCCATTTTTCTGTTACGTAAGCGTAGAACATAAGATTGGTAAAAGAAATGAACCAGAATTGTCCTCCCATGAGAAGAACATTCCGGATCATTTCTTTCCATCCACGCAAGGGGTGATGGAACGGTACAGTAGTTTCCGCTCTATAAGCAGCGGATTTCGCTGCTCGCTCGCATCGAGAAACAGAAACAGAGGCGGCTCTACAGACAATTTTATTACATGACGCGGCCGGCCGCGGGTGCAACAGAACCCATGTGGACGGGTGGAAAGAAATGTGTCAGGCTTCATAATACGTATTTATATGTGTCGTGTATTATGCCTTTATTGTACGTGAATGTGAATCTGCACATGAACTTTCCTAATCCTCCTCACACCTTTCCGTAAAGCGTGGCCAAATCTTTGTTGGGAAGTAGTTCTGTAGTATAGTAGTGCCAATCTTACTCCTGGGTAGGGGATCAGAGAGACAGCACAGGCAGATAAAATTCAAAGACTTTGCAGTGTCACAAGATCTGGGGTGGAGACGTTGGCCACAGCCAAGTGGTACGACCACCCCTTCCACCGGGGCCCAGGAGGACCTCCGGGTGCCCGCCAGATTCCTGAAGGGTTACAGAAGACGGGTAAGCGAGCAGACGTGCCCTCAGTGCGTCTGTCTCAATGTTCACGCATGGAAGAGAGGTATTTGAATGTTTGTACTAATTCTTTTACACTCCTGGAAATGGAAAAAAGAACACATTGACACCGGTGTGTCAGACCCACCATACTTGCTCCGGACACTGCGAGAGGGCTGTACAAGCAATGATCACACGCACGGCACAGCGGACACACCAGGAACCGCGGTGTTGGCCGTCGAATGGCGCTAGCTGCGCAGCATTTGTGCACCGCCCCCGTCAGTGTCAGCCAGTTTGCCGTGGCATACGGAGCTCCATCGCAGTCTTTAACACTGGTAGCATGCCGCGACAGCGTGGACGAGAACCGTATGTGCAGCTGACGGACTTTGAGCGAGGGCGTATAGTGGGCATGCGGGAGGCCGGGTGGACGTACCGCCGAATTGCTCAACACGTGGGGCGTGAGGTCTCCACAGTACATCGATGTTGTCGCCAGTGGTCGGCGGAAGGTGCACGTGCCCGTCGACCTGGGACCGGACCGCAGCGACGCACGGATGCACGCCAAGACCGTAGGATCCTACGCAGTGCCGTAGGGGACCGCACCGCCACTTCCCAGCAAATTAGGGACACTGTTGCTCCTGGGGTATCGGCGAGGACCATTCGCAACCGTCTCCATGAAGCTGGGCTACGGTCCCGCACACCGTTAGGCCGTCTTCCGCTCACGCCCCAACATCGTGCAGCCCGCCTCCAGTGGTGTCGCGACAGGCGTGAATGGAGGGACGAATGGAGACGTGTCGTCTTCAGCGATGAGAGTCGCTTCTGCCTTGGTGCCAATGATGGTCGTATGCGTGTTTGGCGCCGTGCAGGTGAGCGCCACAATCAGGACTGCATACGATCGAGGCACATAGGGCCAACACCCGGCATCATGGTGTGGGGAGCGATCTCCTACACTGGCCGTACACCACTGGTGGTCGCCGAGGAGACACTGAATAGTGCACGGTACATCCAAACCGTCATCGAACCCATCGTTCTACCATTCCTAGACCGGCAAGGGAACTTGCTGTTCCAACAGGACAATGCACGTCCGCGTCTATCCCGTGCCAGCCAACGTGCTATAGAAGGTGTAAGTCAACTACCCTGGCCAGCAAGATCTCCGGATCTGTCCCCCATTGAGCATGTTTGGGACTGGATGAAGCGTCGTCTCACGCGGTCTGCACGTCCAGCACGAACGCTGGTCCAACTGAGACGTCAGGTGGAAATGGCATGGCAAGCCGTTCCACAGGACTACATCCAGCATCTCTACGATCGTCTCCATGGGAGAATAGCAGCCTGCATTGCTGCGAAAGGTGGATATACACTGTACTAGTGCCGACATTGTGCATGCTCTGTTGCCTGTGTCTATGTGCCTGTGGTTCTGTCAGTGTGATCATGTGATGTATCTGACCCCAGGAATGTGTCAATAAAGTTTCCCCTTCCTGGGACAATGAATTCACGGTGTTCTTATTTCAATTTCCAGGAGTGTATTTCCAGCTTTGGATGGTGTAAGGTAGTGAATGTGCTCGTTTAATTCCGGAAATTTGACCCCCTGTGTTAAAGTATCTGGTCCCCAGTTTGCCCGTTATCCTCCTCACATAGTGAATGTCCTATGTAAAATATTGGGAGACTTTGGTGGTATACATTTGGCCAACGCAATTCCGTCTTACCCGTAGATATGTGCGTGCAGATTAGTATATAATATACCCGAGCTATAAGTTGTAAAATTGTAACATCTGTAAACTGAAACAATTGCTGCTATCGCTGTAAAGTCGAGCTATAATATTTAAAACAAATAGGAAATCAACTGTCATCAATCTTTAACATACCTTAAAAATCACAAAGAAGTCAAATTTAAGGAATTTATTTAAAATAAAAGCTATAGAATGCAGGGACCCACACATCAGCGTTTGAGCCCTCCCAGCACCTTGCCTAGTATCGTACAGAAAGAACACGCTCTCCAGGTAGCGCTCTCAAGCTCCTCTCCCCAGTTATCCGTTGCGCAATTTTGATTCAGGGCTTGACATCAACTTTAATCTGGCATCCCTAGGCAAGGAGGTAAGACGTTAAACTTTCAATATTAATGCGACCAAATGTCAAAAGCCTGAGTAGCCACCTTTAACAGCGCGCGCAACTGCGAGACGTGAAGAAATTGTCACTGAAGAGCAGGAAGGTACCGACAGGGGTAGGTACCCTTGTCATCTCCAGTGTCGAGACAGCTGCGCTAGGATTCTCGGTAGAGGATCCATCGCGCGAACAGCCCGATCATGATAGTCCAACAGATTACACAGGCCAATGAGAATTTTTTTGAAAAACGTTTTTTACTTCGATAGCTGATCTTTATAGATTTTTATGAGCTGAATCCAAATCTAGCCTTAGTTGTTTTGTATCACACATAGTTTTCGAGGAATATGCTTTTTATTATACAGTACAAAAATCACATGCTGTACGGTAAACGGGGAAATTAATGAAACGCTTTGTTACAAGATAAACATGGTTTGTATTTATCGTAAGCTATTTAAAAGCCCACCCGGTTAGCCGAGCGGTCTAACGCAAGGCTTTCCGGATTGGGAAGGAGCGCCCGGTCCCCGGCACGAATCCGACCGGCGGATTTGTGTCGAGGTCCGGCGAGCCGACCAGTCTGTGGATGGTTTTTAGGCGGTTCTCCATCTGCCTCTGCGAATGCGGGCTGGTTCTCCTTATTTCACCTCAGTTCCACCATGTCGGCGATTGCTGCGGAAACAAGTTCTCCACGTACGCGTACACCACCATTACTCTACCATGCAAACATATTGGTTACACTCGTCTGGTGTGAGACGTTCCCTGGAGGGTCCACCGGGGGCCGAACCGCACAATAACCCTGAAAGAGTGGTTCTGTGTGGGGAGGCGGAGGGGTGAAGTGGACTGCGGTAGTCGTCGTGGGGTTGTGGATCACTGCGGCGGGGACGGGGCCTCTCCGTCGTTTCTAGGTCCCCGGTTACCACACAATACAATACAATACCATACAAATCTACTTAAGACAATCATATGTGTTAATAGAGGTTTCACTTGTCAGCTGCAATTGTGCTGTATTTTCTTTCTCTTTTTTCTTTGGAACTTCCTGTGTAGCTTTTTCTACGATGCGTCGCTTGCTGAACTTCTCGGTGAAGTGACTAACAGCAGTCCCCTATCATGTTGGTGTTCCAGCGGCATTGGTAGCGTTTTTCCGTCACTTTAATGTCCTGGTGAAAACGCTCTCCTTGCTCCTCACTAACATCTCCCATATTGTCCGGGAAGTAATCAAGGTGACTGTTCAAAAAGTGAACTCTCAGGCTTATTAGACATCCTAAGCTTTTAAACTTCTTTAACATTGAAGCTATAATAGAAACATATTCTGGTTCTTTTTCATGTCCTAAGAACTTTGTAACGACTTGCTTGAATGGTAACCATGCTTCTTTCTCATTTAATGTCATTGTGAATTCAAAGTCAACATCAAACATCAATTTCTAATTTCGGGTCCTTTTAGTTTAGCTTCTGAAAGGTGTGGAAGCTTTTGGCAGAGATACTTAGAACGTGTTCCATCTTTAGGCAAAGCCATTACAAACTGTTTCATTAGGCCTAACTTTATATTTCTGCACCAGTATTGATCCCTAGCCCTACAGTCCCATTCACACAAGAAACATGGAAATTTGGGGAAGACACCCTGCGGACCAAGGGGCATGATATTACTTTTAGAGCGCCATATATCATCCACCCACGAGCAGAGTAGCCTATTTTATTCTGCACAATTTCTAGGTTTTCATAGTTTTCTTTCATATGCACAGAATGTCCAACAGGTATAGATGCATACGTGTTACCATTGTGTAATAAAATAGCCTTTAAACTAGTTTTGGATGATACAATAAACAGCCTCCAGTCTTCCTTTTTGTATTCAATACCAAACTCATTCATCAGAGCGGGAATGTCTGAGCAGTACACTAAATCACCTTCGTGTTAAAAAAACTTGGAAAATTGCTGCTCTCTCTTTCTGTTCATGGATATGCTGGTTCCAACTGCCAATAAGTTCATTCCTTTTAATCTAGAGCCAAGCAATTCAGCTTTTTCTTTCGTTAAGCCCAGATCCATAGCCAAACCGTTAAGCATGGTCTGAGTAAACAATTTGGGCTCTAGACTTTTTGTATTACAATGGAATTTATCATCTGGTTCATCTAAACCACATTGTACTTCAGAAAATACTTCTGCAACTTCCTGGCAGACGAAAACTGTGTGCCGGACTGAGACTCGAACTCGGGATCTTTGCCTTTCGCGGGAAAGTGCTCTACCAACTAAGCTACCCAAGCACGACTCACGCCGCGTCCTCACAGTTTTACTTCTGCCAGTACCTCGTCTCCTACCTTCCAAACTTTACAGAAGCTCTCCTGCGAACCTTGGAGAACGAGCACTCCTGAAAGAAGGATATTGCGGAGACATGGCTTAGCCACAGCCTGGGGGGTGTTTCCAGAATTAGAGTTTCACTCTGCAGCGGAGTGTGCGCTGATACGAAGCTTTTAATCTGCCAGGAAGTTGGAATAGAAATTAAATCGTCTGGTCGTTCAGGAACCGAAAAATCGACACCATGCCCTACTGTTCGGATGGCGGACGGAAGATTAGGGTAGCTTATTACCTTCTTGTTTGTCGAATTATGACCGATAATAACAACACTGCAAAAGTAGAAATCATCAGAATGATTTATTGGCTCCCTCTATATCATAGGAACAGCAAATCTAAAGGCTTTTTTCTCCTTTTTGGATCATTTCCTCAGATCTTCAACACACACACATAATATACCTTATGCGGCGCCCAAGATTGATCTTGATCACTAAGTTTATCCGAAGTATGACATATAAACCTTTTTCACAAAGTATGTAATGTTTCTTTGGTGTTTTTAATCACAAATTCACCACAAATATAGGAAAAACTGTCAGCATAGTTTTTACAACCACGATTAGGCATTGTATTGAGCACGTGTACAAGAAACGGGAAAATGAGGTTAGGTTTACAGTAAACAAAGCACCACCTGTTAACGCAAAAATAGAATCGCCCTTTTTTTGCCACCAAACGTTTTTTAGCAGTGCTACCAACGTCATCTACTTTAATTACACCTCCATTTTAAATAATTTTTAACTATATAAAAGCTGTTAAATTGTTTAAAAAATGGCTTTTTTTGATAAATTTAACTGTAAAATGTGAAGAAATGGTGGGTGAAACAGATTTTTGTGTATCATATTTGGATTTTCTATCCAAAAAAAAAATAAGAATAGGTATTTTCAGTTAAAAAGGTTTTCCATCATTGGCCTGTGTTATCGACTAGGTCTAAGTCCTGGAAGTTTGGTGGCCAGGGAAATATAGAAATTTATCCTGGTGCTCTTCGAGCAAGGCACGAGCAATGTGAGCTTTGTCACACGTTACATTGTCCTGGTGGTGGATGCCATCGTGCCGAAGAGGAACGAACTGCGTGTAGGGGTGAACGAACACTGTCTCCAAGGATAGATGCATTTTTCTGCCGATGCATCGTGCCTTTAGAATGACGAGAACACCCAGGGAATGTCACTAAAACATTCCACGGACCTTAACATTTCCTCCTTCACCCTGTGTCCTTCCGATTATTGTTATAGGGTGTTTGCTTCGAGACAGTTCACGCCGCAAGCGCCAACGGTCACCTGTTATCTCATGCTGCTACCTGTCGCCACTCAGTGGACGTCCAATTGTGGTACTGGCGTGCAGGTTCCAGCATGAGTAGCCGACGAACAGCAGGGAGCACGGCAACAACTGTGCATGTACCAGCAACATTCGCGGAACGGTCGTTGAAGAGACACTGTTAGTCTCTTGGTTTGTGCGGACGGCCTGTTGCTCAACAACTGCACAGCTATTCGCCCGTACACATCTCCGCTGTCGTCATTCATCTTTGTCATACATGGTGTTACCAAAAGGCACGGCCAAAGTTTCAGGAAACATTCCTCACAGACAAATAAAGATAAGATGTTATGTGGACATGTGTCCGGAAACGCTTAATTTCCATGTTAGAGCTCATTTTAGTTTCGTCGTCCACCTACGTTCAATGGAGCACGTTATCATGATTTCATACGGGATACTCTACCTGCGCTGCTAGAACATGTGCCTTTACAAGTACGACACAACATGTGGTTCACGCACGATGGAGCTCCTGCACATTTCAGTCGAAGTGTTCGTGCGCTTCTCAACAACAGATTGGGTGACCGATGGATTGGTAGAGGCGGACCAATTCCATGGCCTCCATTCTCTCCTGACCTCAACCCTCTTGACTTTCATTCATGGGGGCATTTGAAAGCTCTTGTCTACGCAAACCCGGTACCAAATGTAGAGACTCTTCGTGCTCGTATTGTGGACGGCTGTGATACAATACGCCATTCTCCAGGGCTGCATCAGCGCATCAGGGATTCCATGCGACGGTGCGTGGATGCATGTATCCTCGCTAACGGAGGACGTTTTGAACATTTCCTGTAACAAAGTGTTTGAAGTCACGCTGATACCTTCTGTTGCTGTGTGTTTCCATTCCATGATTAATTTGATTTGAAGAGAAGTAATAAAATGAGCTCTAACATGGAAAGTAACCGTTTTCGGATAGATGTGTGAGGAATGTTTCCTGAAAGTTTGGCCGTACCTTTTTGTAACACCCTGTATATGGCCCGTGGTGCACAACAGTCCCTCGGCGCCATAGAGCTGTATACGGTATACTTTAAGCATAGTGGCACACGAACAGTTCAAAAACTTAGCCGTTTCGGAAATGCTACAACGATCATAACCGTATGGGCGACGGATAAATGGCTTCCTTTCAGCATTAGGATAACGAGTGCACTGTTTTCCGGGTCCCCCCCGCCACGCTTTATATGCTCTGCAGTGGTAGTGCTGCGACCTGCTGTATGTAAGTGGGTATTGCACATTGACTTCGAAATGAGGCGGTAGTCACAATAATGTGACTGGACCGTGTATAAGCAAGACACAGTATGCTAACGGTTCGGTAATACGCATATTACCCCTAGCTGCCTGAAAATATGAAGAAAAACTGACAGTCTTACATAGATTATGAGACAATTTATTTAATACAAAAGAAAATCCTTAAGACACCCACAATAGTGATCAACTGCCGGTACAGCTGCTATATCATGGACGGAACAGCAAAGTGGGTGACGAACATCAGAATACGTAAAATAGGTTAGTAACATTTCTATTAGTATAACCCCGTCTTCAAACACAATATTTTGTTTTCATTAGCCCAATGCAGTCTGGAGCTACATATCCACTAGCTCCATTTTACGGGACTACACCGAAGTTTTTCTGGCGTTGTGTCTTCTTCCGTATTTGACTTTTATTTCGCACACCATGTTCATCGTCTGCAGCCGTGAAAAGCTTGCATTTCCACTTCTTCTGTTTCTAACTTACATTTGGCACACTGTGCAGGGGAGAAAAGCTTCAACTTTTACGCTTACACAAAGATATTCGTAACCTATAAGTCAGAGTCGCGGACATCTCTTGTCAAATTGTCTGTTAAACACGCACATTGAATAATTTTTCATTGTAGTTTGTGTGTTTAAACTAAGACATTACCACTGGAGACAAAGAACTGGTTGCGAGCTTAAAACCACTTTAAATTTATTCTCAAGAGTGCGTAAGGGATAATTATTTGCAATAAAAAGTTACTTTATTGTGTACTAACAGTACGGCTTTACGCTTCAGTATACGGGAAGACAGCCCCTGCATATTGACTCGGACATGCTTTTGTTTCTCGTTAGTGGAGACTGCTTCGTGGTACAAGTTCTCCATTAATTGTTGTCAGCGTTAGTCGATTCCGCTTCGTTAAACTTCACTGAATGTCACATTTGGCTTTCTGGTTTTACGTTTGCTGTAGCTTAACTAAATAACGTCAGGCAAATTACCGGTGAATATCACTACCCGGGATGGCCCCCGTGTTACAACTCCGCTTTCGGGGAACAGTTGGGCGCGCCAGTCCCTGCACTATTCCACTCGACCCATTAACGACAAGGGCCAGTGTGCCGGGCAGGCTAGATGCGGTTTCAAGCGGTATCCCAAACCCGAGTAGGTAGTATACAGAGCTAGTACCCAAGTCCCAGCTCATTTACACGATTCGCGAACGTTTAGAAAACTTTCGCAGGCTTTCACGTGGGATAACACTAGACGCAGACAGTTGGTTATACAAATTCCGTCCCAGCGGTTGGCATGGGGTGTGGTTATGTGAGGTAGGAATGTGGTGGAGTGGGGTGAGGTTGGCGGCGAGAGTGGGGGGGGGGGGGGGGCGTTCAGCGATGGAGACTGGAAGGGCATCCAACCACCCTCTACCATTAACATAGCCAGATCCGAAAAATAGCACACCGATACCTTAAGGGGCTCCGGAACGCCCTATACTTGCAATGTTAAAATAACGCTTATAAATTACATCTTTCCTCACAAAGTATTTGAGGTAGGAAGTTGAACTTTTTACAGATTATTTATTGGAATATGGGCTACAACTTAACACAGGGATTTTACAAAATTTTAGTTCAGTTATTAAAGATGATTTTTTTTCAATTGTAATGAAAATTCACAATTTTTTTTGCAATTTTTTATTTATATATTCAAAAATATACAGTTTTTTTTGGAAAAAGGCTGTGTTAAATTATGCAGAAGGTACTGTGTAACATTTACTGAAAGTTTGAAACAAATATATTTGGAAGATCCTTAGAAAACATGTAATTAGTATGAGAGCGACAAAGATTGGATTAACTTTTTAGTGCATTCCAGGTCCATAGGATGGATTATCTTCATCCTCTGCAAACTCCTCCTCCAGCTTCCTCTTGTTCCTCCTCCTGTTTACTCTTGCTTGTATTTCTAGACTCTTTACAGCCCTGTCTGCAGCCCGAAGGCGTTCCTTGTCTAAAGCAAGCATCGCTCGTTGTTGTGTTCGTAGATTTTGCTACCATTTTCATCAGTTGCAGTTACTGCAACACTGTTCCAAAAGGTGGTCATGTATGAACACTTATCACATTTCAGTTGTATTTCACTAGCAAGTCCTACGGGCTTTATTATGGAGAGTTCCAGACCAACTTCACTACAATGAGTACATCTTACACAGTTTGAAAAAATTCCTTTGAGAACCGACATATCAAATATTTCATTCACATCCGATTCGCCCATAAAACATTCATAGATTTCACTCATTGAACCAAGCTTCTTCTGTGAAGTATTTTCTTTCCCACTTTGACTGCTAAGGGCAGGTGTACTTGAGAGGTTAGGTTCACTCACTTGGTTATCGTCTTTATTGTTTACAGTAATAACACATACCTTTGGCTTTCCAACATTTCTCCTTTTCTTAAAAGCCTTCAGAGGATTTCTAATAACTTTACTTTTACTCATTATTATACTTCAACAAAACAGAGACTCAAGAAACAGAATTAATTACGAATATTTTCGAGATAACGACAGAGTAAATAAACATGAAACAATCGACAATCACACCAGCGATATATATTGAACCATCACAGGTTAGCCACAACACATACTTTATCTCACATATCCGGCCGAAGTGGCCGTGCGGTTAAAGGCGCTGCAGTCTGGAACCGCAAGACCGCTACGGTCGCAGGTTCGAATCCTGCCTTGGGCATGGATGTTTGTGATGTCCTTAGGTTAGTTAGGTTTAACTAGTTCTAAGTTCTAGGGGACTAATGACCTCAGCAGTTGAGTCCCATAGTACTCAGAGCCATTTGAACCATTTTATCTCACATCACTGAAATGTACCTGATGAACACGGACGTTAATAATAACACCATTTGACAGCAGTTTAACAGCGCCACAGTGGGTCACGCCCATTTAGAACACATTTCAAAAAAAATTTAAAAATAGCTGTAGTCTTCGGAATTGAATAACTTATATATCTAATAAAAGGTAATAGTCTGCAGATTCAGAAAACGCAAAAAAGTAAAAATTGAACTTTTCATGATTTTGAGCCTTTCCGGAGCCCCTTAAAGACACCGGATGGAGGCCAGAAAAAAGAAGCGATTGGTGAATACCTTTACGTTGAGCTGACAATAGTCATGGGATACCTTCCAGTATCGTGTCGGATCTCCTTTTGCTCGACGTAGTGCAACAGCTAGACGTGGCATGGACTCAAGAAGTCGTTGGCAGTCCCCTACAGTAATAGTGAGTCATGCTGCCTACACAGCCATCCGTAACTGCGAAACAGTTGACGGCGCGGGATGCTGTGCATGTAACCTCTCGATTATGTTCCATAAATGTTCGATGGGATTTATGTGGGGCGATCTGGGTGGCCAAAGCATTCGCTCAAACTATCCAGAATGTTCTTCAAACCAGTCGTGAACGACTGTGGCCCGGTGTCATGGGGCATTGTCATCCATGAAAATACCATCCTGGCTTGGGAACATGAACTCCGTGACTGGCTGCAAATGGTCTCCAAGTAACGGAAAATAAACTTGCCCAGTCAACATCTGATCAGTTGTACAGAGGATACAGTCCACACCGTTAAGTGCCTAGCTGACTGCCTGGGTCCAAGGGCTCATGGGGTCTGCGGGACACTCGAACCCTACTGTCAGCTATTACCAGCTGAGATCGGAAATCATCTGAACAAGCCACGGTTTCCAAGTCGTGTAAGGTTCAATCGATACGGTCACGAGCCCAGGAGAACCGCTGCAGGCGATATTGTGCTATTAGGAAAGGCACTCGTGTCAGTCGTCTGCTGCCATAGGCTGTTAACGACAAAATTCGCCGCACTTTTCCTAACGCACGCGTTCATCGTACGTCCCACACTGATTTCTGCAGTTATTTTAAGCAGCGTTGCTGGTCTGTTAGCACTGACAACTCTACGCAAAGGCTGCTGTTCTCGGTCGTTAAGTGAAGGCCGTCAGCTACTGCGTTGTCCTCCGTGAGAGGTAATGCTTCAGATTCGGTACTGTCGGCATACTTTTGATGTTGTGGATCTCGGAATACTGAATTTCCAAACTATTTCCGAAATGGAGTGTTGCTTGCGTCTAGCTCCAACTAACATTTCGTGTTCAGAGTCTGTTAATCCACGTCGTGCGGCCATAATCACATAAGAAACCTTTATACATGAGTAGAAATGACGGCTCTGCCAATGAGCTGCTATTTTATACCTTGTGCACGCCATATTACCGCGGTCTATATATACTAAGTGATCAAAAGTGTCCGGACACCTGACTGGAAATGACTTACACGTCCCCGTCGCCCTCCATCGGTAATGCTGGAATTCAATACGCCTTGATGACAGCTTTCACTCTCGCAGGCATACGTTCAGTTAGGTGCTGGAAGGTTTCTTGGGGAATGGCAGCCCATCCTTCATGGAGTGCTGCACTGAGGAGAGGTATCGATGTCGGTCGGTGAGGCCTGGCACGAAGTTGGCGTTCCGAAACATCAAAAGGTGTTCTGTAGGATTCAGGTCAGGACTCTGTGTAGGCCAGTACATTACAGGGATGTTATTGTCGTGTAACCACTCCGCCACAGGCCGTGCATTATGAGCAGGTGCTCGATCGTGCTGAAAGATGCAATCGCTATCCCCGAATTCCTCTTCAACAGTGGGAAGCAAGAAGGTGCTTAAAACGTCAATGAAGGCCTATGCAGTGATAGTGCCACGTAAAACAACAAGGGCTGCAAGGCCCCTCCATGATAAACACGACCACACTATAACACCACCACCTCCGAATTTTGCTGTTGGCGCTACACACTCTGGCAGATGATGTTAACCATGCACTCGCCATGCCCACGCCGTACCATCGGATCGCCACGTTGTGTACCGTGATTCGTATCTCCACACAACGTTTTTCCACTGTTCAGTCGTCGAATGTTTACGCTCCTTACCCCAGGCGAGGCGTCATTTGGCATTTACGGGCGTGATGTGTGGTTTATGAGCAGCCGCTTGACTATGAAATCAAAGTTTTCTTACCTCCCGCCTTACTGTACTAGTACTTGCAATGGATCCTGATGCAGTTTGGAATTCTCGTGTGATGGTCTGGATAGATTTCTGCCTACTACAGATTACGAACCTCTTCAACAGTCGGCGGTCTCTGTCAGTCAACAGACGACATAGGTCTGTACACTTTTGTGCCTTATGTGCCCCTTCACGTTTCCACTTCACCATCACATCGGAAACAGTTGACCTAGGGATGTTTAGGAGTGTGGAAATCTCTCGTACACACGTATGACACAAGTGACATCCTATCTCTTCACCACGTTCGAAGTCCGTGAGTTCCACGGAGCGCCCTATTCTGCTGTCTCACGATGTCTAACGACTTCTGAGGTCGCTGATATGCAGCATGGAGCACCAATCAGTAGGTGGAAGCACAATGCGCCTAATATGAAAAACGTATGTCTTTGTGGGTGTCAGGATACTTTTGATCACATAGTGTATATTCATATCGCTATCCCATGACTTTCGTCGCCGTACATGGCTCTGGATCATTTTCTGGGTCTCCGTTGTTCAGCTATGGTTGTGCTGCGTTTATAATCAACTTGATTTCCACAGGACTCTACTTCCTTTCCCTTTTCACTTAGTTCTGCCAGCAATAAAGTATCTCACTCGACCCAGAATTATCTTTATATTTTCAGTATCACCGCTAATTAAGTGAATAATGACTACGAGAGTACACTTAGAGATAAAGCAAAACTTATTTCGACACCTACATATTTTGAATTTTATTACTCGATTACAAAATAGCCGTAAATTACAGTCACTTTAACCTCTCTCTTCGAGAAAACCTCGCAAACGAACTAAAATCATCAATAATTTCTGATTTATGGGACAAAATAAGTATACAAATCTACGTCCTTTCCTTCTTTAACAGTCTCATTTATGTTAGTACAGAAGTAACCTCTTCTTACTCTTTAGTGCTACCGTCAACCCAATAAATCGTGGCTACGGGCTACGCTTTGAGTTAATGCAGGAAGTATTCCGACACCTGTATATTTTTGGTCTTTTTATTTCATCCGGTTACAAAGCCACAGACACAAACTTTAGTCTATGTGATCTCCGTTGGTTCTGGAAAAAAGTTTATGAAAAACAAAAATCATAAATAATTACTCTTTTTCTGTGATAAAATGTATAGTGCATTTACAGGATTTACTTCGTCTCTCTCTCTCTCTCTCTCTCTCTCTCTCTCTCTCTCTCTTCCTCCCTTTTTCTTCTGAACTCTGCCTAGAACAAATTACTGTTGTAACTGGCAAGTATCTGAGTAACTTTACTACGTTTTACCATTTGCGGCGACGAATAATGATGGAAAGATAAATGTACAGCTGCAGCTGGAAATTTTGTTTCTTACTCTTAATAACGAAGTAACGATTCTGAAAAGGCGAAGTCTGAATCTACTTTTAATGTTACCCGTTTCCCATTTCTTTCATTTGCCGCCTGTTCTCTTGAGTAAAGCAAACTGATCACAGCCGTTAGGAGCACAACAGATTCCATATGCGCATCATTGTCGCGTAGTCACCAGAACAGTGCACGAAATTCAAATGTTCTGTCGCCATGAGTTCAGCACCTACCAACTCTCAAAGCTTTTTAGAAGCACATCATTTTTGGGTTTGACTTTTAAAATTATTTATTAATGAAACCTACAGTTGTGATTTCAGCCTTTTGCCGTATTCAAGTGCATCACGGAAATTTCGTGTTTCAGCATGTATAAATAATTTTAAGAGGTAAGGTTGATGGAGATGTCTCATCAAGAGTTTGGTATGACAGCAAATCGCATAAAAAATTGATCAACACTGAAAGCAACTATGTTTCACGGTCACCACAACGTGGAGGATAGGGGTTTCTGAGTTACCCACTGAAGAGCGAAGTCTCATACGTATAATGAAAATTGAAGTATCTACAAAAAATTAACATTTTATAAGCGAGATAATAAGAGTGCCTCAGAACCCATGACTATTAAAAGTCTTGGCGATAGATGAGAATCGAACATAGAACCTCTGTATGGGCAGGAGAGAGAGATCTTATTGCATATATTTTGTGATGCAAACTAGATAATGGACGTCCACCGACGTTTCAGTTTTATTTGACTAAGTGAACGTGCTGTTTGTAATTTTCCCACTTAATGTGAAAAATAAAAGTAGATGACTCTGTGAAATCTGATCTTCAACGACAGTCTAAATTTGAGCAGTTACTGCACTCATAGTGTAAAGTGAAAATTTCTACATGACAGAACGTTCAAATGGTTCAAATGGCTCTGAGCACTATGGGACTTAACATCTGTGGTCATCAGAACAACTACTAAACCTAACCAACCTAAGGACATCACACACATCCATGCCCGAGGCAGGATTCGAACCTGCGATCGTAGCAGTCGCGCGGTTCCGGACTGCGCGCCTAGAACCGCTAGACCACCGCGGCCGGCCATGATAGAACGTCGTCCGTGACTTTGTTAATATGTTCAATTCATGTTAGCTCACTAATCTGTATATAGACAGGCCTCAAAGACAAAAAACTGTAGTGTCAAAACGACACAATGATGTATACTGTGTTTTGCGTTCTAGAGGAACTGCCGACCAAAAAAACTGCCCTAATAATTTTTCTAGCACAATAATTTCTGTCCGGACATGCTTCTAAAAAACGATAACAGCACTAATAGTTCTGAAACACCTTGATGGACAGTATGAGAAGATTATAACCTTCATCCGTTTAACTTATTAATTCTGGGTATGAGCCTACATTTTGACCCCAACGGAATCATAACGTTTCTTTTCTGTTCGGGTCCTTTCGGATTCTTGCTTAAGAAGTTACATTTTTAATTACACAAATTTTTGTCGGTTCTGAAATGGTAGATCAGATTGTAATCTTATCGAGAGCGGGTGACATTTGGTGAAATTTAGTCAAGATTGTGCTTAACTGAAGATACCTGGGCCACATAGAGTCGTAAATCACAAATGATACCACGAGATGCGTCATTGAAGCATACAACTATTGCTACTGCCACACTGCAGAGCGGCCCAACGAAATCTCTCTCTGTCTCTCTCTCTCTCTCTCTCACACACACACACACACACACACACACACACACAGGCCGACAGTTCTCAGACAGGTATGTGTAGAATGTTTTGCGATCGAAAGCGAATGCCGACTCAAAATAATAAAAAATAAAAACTGTCCATGTAATATTTCGTTGAAAGGTAATAACGGAGTAAAATAATTTCTGGTAGTGGCTTTCACGGGCAGTGTTCTTATGAACGGGGCCTGGCGATTCGAAACATAGTTTCATTCTACCTCTGACATATACACACGATCGTAACTTGCGAGAGCTGGGTGAAAAGTTCTGTTACTAACAGTCAAAAAATTACGTTGTTTAGGTATAAAATGTACTTACTTTTCGTCTTTACAGTGTGTTCAGTTTTATTTTCTCCGTTGAGTAGGTTTCATTCCGATCCGGCAGGTGTTGCAAAATATCTTTACTTAATTCAGCCATAATTTGCTTTACTCTGACCGCAGAAGTCACATGATCGCTATCTAGTAAACAGATTGGATGTCACAACAATTCATATTTCCCTATTTTCCCAATTACCAAATCAACATAGACGATGTCTAGGTTCATGTAACTTTCCTTGTCCTTTTGATAAAAGTAGTTGGTTTTAACCGTAGGCCTGTCTTCACGAGCTGTTTTAGTCAATTTGGCTACAACAATTCTGTAGTACCCACTTATTGTTGTTTTACACTTTACAGGGTAGTCAGTACGGCGGATAGCGTGTGTATTCCAGGAAATAAAGGAGTAACCGAAATGAATGTTTCCTATGCAGCGAAATGCAGGCAGGTTTTGAAACCGCCTGTCTGATTAAAACTATACCCGTGGCTTTCTCTCCCTGATATGTTGAGAGCGATCCTCCATACACTGGCTAAGACACTTCTCCCTTATACCTTTCATTTCGGAGTGCTGATACAGCAGGAGACGTCGAAGTCTAGGAGAGAATCAGAGGCAGAAATGATGCCGAGAGGACGGATCGTGAATCGCATGTGCGCTGCTTATTCAGTAAACGCATTGCTTCTCAAATGCTATGTTCCGGGTTCATTACGCTACCAGGAAATCTCGAAGGTAATAACATTTTCCGAGATATTTAACCACAGGAATGGATCGCAGTTTAGGTATCGTTCACTTCTGTAGTTGTTGTACTCTTACCTATGACTACCATGGTTGTCCCATATTCTCATTAGATAGCCCACCACTAGTTCTTCACTCCTTCCTATCGCCTCCAAACACAACCCGTCCTTTCGTAGGATAAATTTCAGTCGCCTCTCCCTTGCAGTTCATGGACTCATCCTTGTAATCTCCGCTTTCTTCTAGCCATTACCTACCCCAACAATCCCATTTGCAATAAAGGTTCGAACGCACGCATTCCTACCTCACTAGACATCCCACTAACCTAAGATCTACATGCTGCCTATTAATCCCTCCTCACAAAGCTATCACATACCTCAATGTACAAAGGTAGTTGGATTCTTCTTCAGACTGCCAAGATATTCGTTTACTCTTTTGAGTCTGGTGATCATTTACAAATGTAGCAACTAAATTGTTGGAAATTAAGCAGCGGGCTGCATATAAAATTACAATGCAAGCGAATCTGCTATGATGCGCTAATCACAACCATCGCTATCGTTGGTTAAATATATGCGAGACAAGGCAAGGAGACTTCATCATAAATTTGAAAGAATTCGAAGTCTTCGTGACAAACTATATCTGCATGAAAGCAAAATGAATGAAGGAGAGCGATACGAGAAGTGTTCAACAAATTGCAGCGTAAAATTTTTACCTGTTGCTACAACGAAAAATCCTTACGTATTTTGGTAGTACGTAAATACGTAAAAAATGGATCAAAATTATCTATAGGGCCTTACATTCGCTGAGTGATCGTATTGGCACTGAAACAGAGGCTGGGGCAGAGAAGTCTGGATTACTGAATTCGATATTCCAAAATTTCTTCATTGCGGAAGAACGTGAGATATTTCGTCCTTTCAATCATCATGCGAACTCTCAAATCACAGATATTGAGATAAATGATCACAGAATAAAGAATCGACTATGATCGCTCAACAGACGTAAAATCTGAACCTGGTGGGATTCGTGCAACACTCTATGGGCCTACTGATATTGCTGTAGAACGTGCTTTCTTTCTAAGAACCAATTATCGTTGGTCGCTGGAGGAACGTAGCGTTCCGTGCTGTGCCATCCCAATGACGTTATTGGGAAAATTTACGAAACTAGTGCGACGATATAAAAACAATCGTAATAACAAAAATATTGATAAAAGCCATAAAGAAGATGTGTTGTGATTATTGCAGTGAAATTTTGTAAAATGATATAGAAAAATAACAATGAAAATTACTATTAATGCGAAACCTAAGTATTTCAAGGATAATCTGTGAACAAAGATAAAAATGAATAGACAGTCCTCTAATGCGGAAGAAAGAGAAAAAACTAACTACTCTTCGTTTTGTTTTTGATTGTAGAAGGGCGTTATTGACGATGGTATGTATTTGATATTAATACTGTAAGAAAAAGCATTCTTATGATAATAATAATTAATTCCATAAACGTGTAAACTTGTGTTTTCCTTTCAATAGTGTAGGGAAAAGCATCCCATATTATTTATTAGTGAATCATTTGCAGTTTTCATATACTGAGCTGATTTTGATTCAAAGACACCATTATGGGCAAGAACATAATTTTAAGTTTTTCATTACGCCACACGGATTAAAAATAGGAACTCACCCGCTGAGAATTATCTGCTTAATTGTTTCACTTGAAAGTGAATTAATATTTCATTGCAGAAACAGTTTTTGTCTTAGCCTGGAACAGTCAGCACGAATGAGGTCTCACACGATTCACTACATAAAAAGTAACTGTAATTCAGATGTAAATAGAAAATAGCTTTCAAAGAATTTTAATCAGTTCTATAACAAGATTTCAATTCGAACCTCACAGAAAGCCCAGAGTCTCGTCTCATTGACAGAACAATTTTAATGTGCGCGACATTTAGCTTTGCTACATTTCAGGTCTAATACGTTAAACACAAACATGCATGACTGCTTAAACTCGCAGTTGAAATGAAATTAACATTACCCACACAACAATCAAAGCCTTTCATGTAACCGTCAAGATTTTGGTGCACCTCAACACAGCATTTCAGCTTCGTGTTTCAGAGCGGCACTTCGCGTCTTCAAACGACATAGGTACGTGAAGTATAATGTTCTAATAAAGACAGGAATTCAGAAATCTAAAGTGTCTGGGGCCAAGGCGCCCAAGAAAAGTACATTTTCTTTTTAATTGAAAATATCAAACCTCCATTAATGTGGCTTTAATGGTGTTGCACTTTCTAATTTGCAACCTTTCATATAAGAGAGCATTACTACATGTTAATAGAACTGAGTATCCTGCATTTACAACTGCATTTACCATTGATACTGAGAATAAGTCACCTTAAATATTTCTTGTGCTACACGAACATTGACAATAACGTCGTACTGTTCGGATAGTAGTGCAGTGGGATTGGAGGAAGGTGCAATTCATTCCAGTTTCAAAGGGTGAACCGACAGATGCACGTGACTATAGTCTTCACTCACTAACGCCAACCTGATGCTGAATGACGGTGTACGTAGTGTCCGCTTGTGGTGACCTTTCTGGCGGGCGAAAAATCTGATACGTAAAAACAAATATGGATTTCGAAAACAGCGATACTGTGAAACTGAAATCGCTCTGCTCATCCAAGAAATCCAAAGGACGATAGGTGGTACTGACGTTGACTACTACAAGGCATCTGATACAGTTACTCGCTGTCACCTAGTGAACAAATTACGAAATTTAGAGCCAACTTTGCAATTGTATTCTGGAGTGGACAGAGGACATCATCCTCACCGCTAAATTAAATGCGCGTCAGTATGCCAGGAGAGTGCTATATGCCGATTGCTTTAAACTATTAGGTCTGTAGGAAACTCACTGCTCCAAAAAATTCTGGTGGTACGTAGTGCATCGAATTTTGTAACCCTATTTGCTCTTATGCAGCGTAGTACTCGGTGACGAGTGATGTTATTGACCTTGAACGACCGATGTCAGTAGGCCTGTTGATAAAATATCGATACATGGATACTTTTTTCAAAAATATCAAAATACGTCGCCGTTATTTTTTCACCGGTATAACGATGTATCGATATAGAAATGGGAGTACCGTATGCCGACATTTTGGTTTTACTTATATATTTTTTCGCAATTTTTAGTAAATATTTGAAATTGTTCTTTTGAAATTGTAGTAGAACATATGTTGATGGTGTTGAGGTAGCAACCAGCCACAAATTTATTTGAAATTCCTGTATTCTAAAGGCACCGTTACCGGTTTCGAATCATTACAATTCATCGTCAGACGGATTTCACGCTTTCATTGGAACATGTGGTGCGTTTCTTATTGATTAGTTGTCCTAAAATATAAGTAAAACATAATTATAGGCACGTCACACAGATGGTCGTGTTTCATATTTGCATTAGGATGTGACTCACGTGAATCGTCGGTCTGGAGTATTTGTTTTCATAGATCTCGTCCAACAAATGATGTTCATAGTTTTCACCACATTCTTATCTTTGCACACATAAATTTGTATCATTGAGCACTTAAGATTTGTCGCAGAATACATATCCACCACATTCTTATCGTTGCACACGTAAAGTTTTTTCATTGAGCGGTTTAGATTTGTCACACAATAGATTTCTAACATGCTTCGCATGTTTTGGTAGATACAAAATGTTTACAAACATGTGAGTGTCAAACATGCTATGATACATCGTAACGTTATAAAGATGTCCCATGTCCGGAAAAGGATCATATATTCACTTAAGCAACTGAAACCTCTTTTACATTAGTACGAGAAACACTGATTTTGTAAATTTTAGAGCGAATTCTGTTACATTATAAAGATGTTCCATGTCGAAGACTTACATATGGATGTGACACTACATTATTTATTTATATTTAGCATCATGAGAAATGTAAACATATAAATTTGCTACTTGATCTGCAGATAGGCGTACGAAAATTATTTGCTTTGAAGGGTGGAAAATAATTTTTTGAAATTTTTCAGTGAAGAGGTGTTAGCTAACTCAATTTGTTTATTAAGAATGTAGTTTGGGGTGGTGTTTTTGTGTGTGTGTGTGTGTGTGTATTTATATTTCTTCCAATATATATTCATAGTGGCTGCTTTTTCTGCTAGACGCAAAATTTTTAAGTTGTTCTGAGTGCTTGTCACTGAATCGTTGTCTTCAGCAATATGGGCTGCAATTGCAGATTTGTTCAATTTGTCAAGCCTTAACGCATCAATGTGTTCTTTGTATCTAACTTCAAAATTTCTGCCTGTCTGTCCAATGTTTAGGAGACTCTCTTTGCAACTGTACGATATCGTGGGGATTTGCTGACTCCCAGATACTCACTTTATGTACAGCCACGATTACACTCAGGTGAAATGTCGATTCAATTCTGAAGACGACACCACTCAGAAAAATCTTCATTGTCATGTAGCAATATTTCGTTTGCAACGTTGGTACGTAAACTAAAGCCTAGGCTTTAGAGCTTGTAACGACAGCAGATGATAAGAACAGTTTTAATCAGGTCCTTAAGTCTCCACATAGACGTCATTGAAACCGCTATGCCATGAACTAGAATTCCGAACTGATTTCATGGCGCTAGGCGTGAAAGATTCTCTGAGTGGTTCAACACGTTCTTCACTCACTCTTGGTTGCCCCGGACTCTTTCATTTTAAAGGGCAGCTGATGTCTTCAAACTGATTATACCATCTACGAATGTTGTTATCCCTTGGAAGATTGCAGTGGAACTTAATACTGAACGTAGGTTGTACTGTAACAACAGATTCAACTCTAGCAAACTGTAAAACGCAGAAAGCTTTCTGATCACTATTCATCATCTATGCATCTAGCTCTTTCTAACGAAGTATTCAGGAAATGGTGCTTGCGCTTGCGTACAGGTACACAAACAAAGTTGTTTTAGTTGGTCTTTAATTTATTGTATTTCTTGTAATTGCAACTTCAATGTGATAAATGTTACAATCACCTGGTCTATTCGGTTATTATGGAAATACTTTCTTCAAGGAAATATTCTGGATTTACATTACATGAAAGCCAGGCGAAATTTAAATTTCAGGTGAGCAAATAATTATTTATTTCTAAATCGGTGAAGCTCATTTGAAAGCCCTTGTTTTCCTTTTCCAACAAGATTCTCGTCTTTTCTACAAACAACGTATTTCGTAAGTTACTATCATTCAAAAAATTTGCTTTATAGAAAATTCCAGTCACAAGTAGTTATTGTTTACAAAATGAAGTACAACACTTTTACACACCAGACTTTTCTGATTCCAAAAATACCTAGTTTCACTGGAACAGTTTGTTAGTTTGTTAATTACTCGATGTGCAAAATTTAGCTTTCTCGAATTTTTTGGCGCGTTTTGGTAAACCCCATGGGCTTAGAAACCATCATCATAAAAGTTTACCTACAATTTCACCATTTTCTATTGATACAGCTTATAGTAAATCAGGCTGTTTTTTTTGTTAATAATAATAACGTAATAGCTCTGTATGCCAAAATTTCGTTGTAGTTCATATTACGCTTGTCTATAAACAGGCGCGGTGCAAGTCGCCGCTGTCACTCGGAGGATATAGTCACTTCGTTAAAATTGCATAGTCCGGGCCTAGCAGTCAACTACTACACAATCTATGTCGCATGATATAATTTACAATTAATTTCTAGTGTACATTCAAATTTTACGTTTTTACGTTTTGTTAGGTCAACGTATGCAAAGTTCTTATGTTTATCTCTCCTTAAACTTCGTATGTCCTTTCGTCAGTCAGTGCCAGAAATGTGAGAATTAAAGTGTTAGTCTGCCACCAGAGAACTTCGTGGTAAGATTCCTATTACTATAGCTTGCTTACCAGTTTTGAATGTTTAGGTTCGTGCTTGCGGCGAAGCTCATCGTCAGACAGAAAACACTGGTTATAAATAAAAATAAAGAGTTGGAACTTACTGCTGAGTGGTGTATGTTATTTGGCGTATACTGAGCAGGTATTCGACAGCTGGTAGGCAATCATCCTAGAGACAAAGTGAGACTGCCGAAGGCCTATTACCAAGTGAGCAAGCTTTCAGCCTGGGGCAAGGATTTACAGTTGAGTTTCAACGTAAATAAATTTAACGTGTCGCGTTGCCAATAAATAGGTGAAGATTCCATTACTGTTTGACGATTTTCTGTTTTTATGGAGCCACAGTCATGTAAAATTTTCTAAAAGTTATTTCCGCCATTTGACTGCACATAATGTATCTATTTCACAATCTAGATTTCGGCCTTACGCCATTTTCAGGCGTTCAAATACAAAACTTGTGGCAAAAAACAAAAACAATTAAATTAATGTTCCAATTACAATATTTGTTACATTGCTTACAGGTCACAAATCATCCGACTTGTGTCGTCAGAGTATATACCAAGATGTATAAAGCAGCTGTATGTAAGTGTGAGAACTTATCGGGGATACATGAAAAGGCAGGAAAAAAATTTAGTGAAGCCGTGACGTCACTTCTACACGCAAAACACAGGAGTAAGCTTCATTTCGCTGTATCTAAGCATCAACTAACATGACCTTAAGTGAAATAATCTGAGAGATCATCACAGACACATCACAATCTTTACCACGTGATATAAGAGAGGTTTTTTCCATTACATTTTTCATCTTAACTCTTCAGTAACATATGTTATAAAACATATCTTCCTACTTGGTTGTATAGCTTATTCCTTAGCTGTTAAGCCATTTCTTTCAGGATAAAACCGTTTCTGTCCTAGCTTTTTAAAATAACTGAATAACTACTGTTTCACGCTTAATTTTATTTATAGACGTAGAAATGTCTTATGTACTCTGTTTCCAATTTTTATAAAATTTGCTATTCTGCTAATGCTCTTGCAAAATGTGGTATGCTTGATACTTAAAAAACATGCTAAAAATAATTTGAAATATATGTTGCAGATATGGGTACCGGTACATATAGTTTTGTTACTATTCTCAAATATTAAATTGGTGTTAAAGAAAATTAATGGCTAGTCATAAGTGTTTCAGACAACATGGAACTGTTTACCAATAGCTTTCGGAATCCCTCCTTCCTCCGTTTGACACCCCCACCGCGTTTCGTCCCCTCCATTAATTACTTTTTATTTTATTTCTGTTAGTTCCAATCTGCCTCCCAACACTGTAACCCAACAAGCCAACACCCCCCCCCCCCCTCCCCGTTGTCCTGTACCGTCATCCTTTATTGTTGTATTACTTTTGAATGCATTATGGGAACAGCAGTGATCAATGTCTTGTAAATAATTACTATTAAAAACAGTCTTGATCACGATTTATTTTACAAGGTGACCGGTTTCGACCACTACTGTGGTCATCTTCAGACCATTGAGTAGGAACCCCTTTCTGTTGGAGAATCACAACTTTATTGTTGTGTTGCTACCTTTTTGAGCGCTTGATCTAGAGCAAAAACCTATAAATCATTTCTATAAAGTTTTGTAATTCGTAACGATGTCTACTACCACTTACTTACACGAGGGGCGTCATGCAGCACCTTTTTTTGAGAAATCAGATTCGTTTTATTCAGGATCCCAATTCACCATATTATTCCCCACACTTTTGGCTAGAAAACCTGATATTTCAACACAGTATCCCTTCAATGCTACGGCCTTACGGCACCTACTGGTCGACGTCGGAGCCAACATCTTGCTGCATCAATAACCTCCCTATCCTCCAAGTGCTGCTTCCCACACACTGCAACCTTCATTGGACCAAACAGACGGAAGTGGGACCTTGCGAGATCCGGGCTGTAAGGGGGATGAGGAAGAACAGTCCAGTGAAGTTTTCAGAGCTCCTCTCAGGTGGGCAGACTTCTGTGAAGCTTTACGCTGGCATGGAGAAGGAGGAGATCATTTGCATTTTTATTGTGACGAACACATTGCAGGATCCGCAGTATTGTACCGCCAGCCGGCATGTGTACACGTTTGCCCGACCTTTTTCCGATGATGACAAACGCCTCGCTCAACAACTCACCTTGGTTTTGTTCACTGCCTGGTCTCCGCAGACGTTCTGCAAGCACCTATGAATATATGAGATACTATGGTTGTCTACCAAAAGAAACTCAGCAACAGCTCTCTGCCTGGAACGCACCTCCGTTACAGACGCCATTTTCCAGGGTTCGTATAGAGCCACCACCTATCGGAACTTTATGAAACTATAGGGGATGAAGTAGGAATATTCCACAATGCCCCCTAGCAAATTCCGCATTTTTTCCTGCCGAAACTGGCCGAGAAAAAAAGTGTTGCATTAGCTATTGAACGTCCGTTGTACAATGCACCATTTATTAGACAATTGATTGTCTCACGAGACTGAACTTCCTTGATACTTGCTATTCATATTACAATCATGCATTTTACGATGTTTACAAGCGAGCTATGAAGTTGGACCTCCGAATTATACACTTTAAACAGTGTCATGTAGTATCTATTGCAAATACAGTGTACAAATAATCGTCATATTAAATAAAAAATTTCACTACCATATCATTTGATATGTCATAGGTTACAGGTGCTGATTTTGATCTCTTTATGATGATCTTTGACGATCGTTTCCCTTACACTGACGTTAGCTATTGTTTAAGTACAGTGAAATGAAAATTACACCTCTGTTTTGGACGTGTAAGTTACGCCGCAGTTTCACTAAATTTGACACACATGTATATTTTCAGCCTTTTTTTGTATAACACAGGTACGTCCTCACATTTACTTACGAGAAAACTGTGTTATATAATCTGATAAAGACAAGTCTAAGGACTTTTGACGTGTAAGTAATGAACGAATCATATAATTCATACATTAATTTTTACTTTTTGTATTTTTGCAGTGCTTTTCGTTAATTGTACTTATTATTGTTTATTTATTTCAGTGTAACAGTTGAAAATGGCATAAGAGCGACATATAGATAGTGAAATAAACATTTATCTTTTGGAAAACTATTAGTTAGACCACACGATTGCTGATCTCTCTCTGGAAACGGTAAGACCATTTTCTCGGCATCCGTACCTGGAGTGACGTAAAGATATCTCAGTGTTTACACTGACTTTAATTACCTAGAGTTCATACCTCTCCATCGCTGTGGCACTGAGAAGAAAGCCCGCGTAATGTTAGCATTCTGAACTTTACTTTAAGATTGGAGGATAATGAAACCCAATATTTAAGACAGTTTATGAAATTTGTCCTTTGCATTTATTTTACTGTCTCGGGCTACCAGAAGATGCTACAATGAAGTTATTCATTATTATTTATTTATTTAGCGTATGGCTAACACAGACATATCATAAAATTAAATTACGTATACATACGTACATATTGACACACAAGAAACTTTAGTTTGTCTTTACAACTGAATATCCAGTCCTTCAATCCAGCGCACTCCATCTGGAGTTGCTAGCAGCAAGTCCTCTTCAGCACCGTGATAGGCTCGAATCCTGGATTCACTGAAAATGTGGCGAACAGTGTGGTATGGAGCCCCGCAGTCACATGCTGAATTGGGCAGCTTCTTTCACCTAAAGATAGCATCCCTGCATCGGCCATGGCTGGTACGGATTCTGCTGAGAGTAGTCCAGGTCTTGCGTGGTAGGTCGAATCCACTTGGGAGTTTAGGACCTGAGAAGATGTTACGCAGGCGCACATCTGTCACTGTTTCCCACCGACCTTTCCATTCTTAAAGAGGTTTGAAATCCTTAGTAGCCATGTCAGCGGCACCGCACAGAATTGGATGCCGTGTTTTCAGTCTCTTACGATTTAAAAGTGGCAGGTCGCTATGCACGGGTAGGTTAGAATTCCTGGAGGTTTTTCTGAATTCTCTCGCAGGGCAAAGTGTGACTACCTGTCAAAATTTTTGCTGGAGAACAATATCGATGTCATCGCCATTCAGGAAACTCGCGTTTCCAGCGAAGAAATATTCCGAAACCAAGGTCGAATTCCAGGATATTGTGCACTTGGTGTAACTTACCACGAGGTGTATGGAATAGCTATATATGTCCGTAACGAGATAAACGAAGCATCATTGATTTATGTTATTCATTATAATGACAACATACGGGAAATAGTGATATTAACGTTAGAAAATTGTACTTAAAAAGGCTGTAAATAAGAACGTGTTCAGATATTACGACTTCACTCATATGACTCTTATTGAATGTAATTGTGAATGTAAGGAAACATTATCTTTGATAGAGGGAAGTTACTTTTCCTTCACGCCAACTGACAGAAGTCACAGATACTTCGCTTTAAAATCTTGCGGCTTTTCTGCGTGGCTTGAGAAACATAGCCGCAGCAGTAGAAGCAGTCAGCCGCCTTTAACAGCGGACTGTGCGCCGGAGACTGTTAAACAGAGATGAAGGGCGGTAATGCAGCGAGCGAGGAGTCGAGAAAGCAACCGGCAGAGAACACAGCGGACAGGGTGCGATACGACGCGGCTCCATCAGGGCAGGAAAGCGCAGTCTGCGAACGGCGGTGTGGGCTCGTTTTCTTTTACCCTGGCCCTTCTCTTCATTTCCCCTTTTACGTCGCGCGCCCTTCTTTGCACAGAGCACCATTTGAATTGGGGATTACGGCCGTTCGGGCTGACCCGCTCTGCTAGGCGGAATAAGAAATTTTGTGCCCTTTTTGTGCTTCCTGTTCTCCCGAGACAAGTCTAAATAACGTCCGTGTGGCGTTACTACTACAGATCACGAATAGTCGCTTAAACGCAAAGACGAGGCTTTAACGTTCCGTTCCGGAAACAGTGATATATCGGCAAGTAAAACAAAGCACTCCCACGCGGATCTTGATATATATTTATAAATTAACTTAACGGGAGTGGTAGACTATGTAAAATTTGTCAAAAATGTTTAAATTTTTTGCCACCATATAGATGCCTAGCATGTTAGAAATATTGTCTCCAGTTTCATAATTTAATTCGTGCTGCAAAGGATGTAAAAACCCTCTTGTTTCAACCAATATGCAGTGTCACGCCTCCTCTGTACAAGACTCTGTCCCTATTCGCGATATTTTACTACCAGGTGTACCGATATGAAATGAGCATTAAGATACAAATGTGTCGATAGGGAACATTTGTTGTGAAAGAGCCTTAATTTTTTTTGTTTGGTTGGTATGACATCTGTCAAAGATATTTAGTATACATAAAGTCATGGAACAAACTACATCGTATGTTTTCATCGTGTTAACAATCTCGAATTTTGTACCAGAAAGTGATGATTTGCGGAAACCATTAATTTTTTGTTTTCATTTGAAAAAAAGTGGTGCAGAGTTGCATCGAATGCTTGCCGAGGCATATGGTGATCAGAAGCAACATGCAAAAGATGGTTGCAACGGTTCAGAAACAATGATTTTGATATAAGAAATGAAGAACGTGGAAGACCACCAAAAAATTTCGAAGACGCCGAATTGCAAACAATATTGGATGAAGATGATACTTTGAGTCAGAAGCAAATGGCAGCAATGCTAAATGTTGCACAACAAACAATTTCTGACCGTTTGAAAGTGAAACATCCCCTTTGAACAATTTATATAGGACTGTGCTTAACCTGACACACAATACTTTGTTAGCGCAACGCAATCTGACTTTCAAAATTCCCTACAAAAGAATGGCCCTGACTAACATTAAACTATACCTTTCACAAATCACTTACCTCACAAAAATCTTCGCTGCTCAAGCTACTGCAATACAGCAAGCGCCACTACTGCCAGCTAAATAAAAGATTCAAACTACTAAAGGCACTAACTACTGATAGGGATAGTTAGCAAATGAAAGATATTAATAGAGAACAAACAATGTATTTACCTTAATATCATCACAAGTCATAATATATATATCAGTTCATGACAAATTGCAAACCTCCGCCATCTCTCTCCCCACATCCACCACTGCTGGCGGCTCACCTCCAACTGCGCAACGCTACGCGCTGTTCACATCCAGCTGCCGCTGCCCAACACTACAATGGCAGACAACAATGCAAACTAGCCACAGACTGCACACAGCACAGCCAGTGATTTTCATACAGAGGTGGCGTTACCAATAAAAAAACCTAAACAGCCTACTTACATAGAGAAAACATAAACAGCCTACTTACATAGAGAAAACATAAACAGCCTACTTATATAGAGAAAACATAAACAGCCTACTTACATAGAGAAAACATAAACAGCCTACTTACATAGCCCCCATGCTCCCCACAAAAATTTTTACAAATGGTGTTGGGCACTGGCCAATACAGATTTGACAAAAATTTTTCACAATTACAGTAACAAAGATATAAAATGCACACACTTATTAATATTATGTTGGTCAAAAGATCAAAATTTCTCACAGTCCATAAAGACAGTCCACATTGTTCATCACAGTAAAAATGCAGAGTTTTTCTCAAAGTCCAAGCAGTAAAAGAAAATGCACATAGAAGTAGTGGATTTCCATGCAGTCTTGAAGAAGTAGTGTTGTCCTTCCAACGGAAAGTCAGTGCTGACTCTCGACATGCTGACAGGTAATGGGCCACAACAGAGCAAACCCACTGCAGAGTCAGTCGAAGTTTTGATGAATATTGGTAGGTAGGTCATCACAGAGCAGACCCACTGTAGTCCTGGTAGAGATTACGGTATTGGTGGGCCACCAGAGGTGCAGACCCACTGCAGTCCTTGTAGAAATAATGGCGTTGGTAGGTCATCATAGATGCAGACCCACTGTAGTCCTTGTAGAGATAATGGTATTGGTGGGCCACCAGAGGTGCAGACCCACTGTAGTCCTGGTAGAGACGGCCAGCAGCCATCCGTTGCGACTGTGCAGGTGCACAATCACCATCGAAGATTCTTGCAGAGAATATAGCAAGTCCATAAACCACCACTTGTGCACTCAGAAAGTTTTTCTTTTAATTGTCCTTAGAACCAGCAATGCTGTTATCCAGTCCCTTGCTGAATTACCAACACACGTGCAAACACTATCAGTCCCTACTTCTCACATATTGTCCATATACTATGACCAACAGAAACGTGTGCAGTGAAATGGAACTTACAAGTTAATAATATCATGAACTGGTGACAATTACAATTTTATAACAGAAGAATACAATAACAAAGGTACAAAATACATCATTAAAGAACATAACAATACAGATAACATTTGTAGTAATAGGGGCTTTACAAAAGAATAGAAATAGACATATACGTCAGTGTTACAGGAATTATGACATGAGTACATACATAGAAGATCAGAATAATTATTGAAACATCAACTTCACACATGAGCATTTAAACAGAATGAATAATGTCTAACATCTTTACAAAGTAAATAACATATTATTAATGCCAATTATATTTGAGGATAACAGTATTCCTCATCATAGTGAATGTAGCTTAATATTAAAAGAAGAAAAAATTCTATGAAACTACACAGAGACAGGAAGAAAATAAATACTCAAGGGTACACAAACTCATAGTGGGATAACACCAATAGGAAAGGACAGGGTTCGTTTTCAGTGTAACATTTGGTACTGCAGTCCATCCCAAAACTTCATTCTATAGATCTTTCGTCTTATTTCAACCTTTGCTTCCACCAAAAAAATCTTATCCAAGCATGCTTTCTGTATTCTGTTCATATTTCTTTCAAAATAATTATTTCTGATTGTACAATACTCATTTGGGCCCAAATCCTTTTTTATATAACTTCGCAATGCATTCTTTACCTATTCTCCATAGTCAGTTTCTCATATAGTCTACCCCCTCTTAAGCTAACTTAAATCTACTGAGCTCAGATGCTAAACTAAGGGACGAGGCAATGCAGCAGCACAAAACAATTAACACAAACATCAATGACAAAAATACAAATGCCAAAGCAATTGCAATATTACAACTCATATAGGGCACTGTGCAGCAAAAAAAAAAAAAAAAAAAAAATAAATCTGGCTTAGCAGAGTAACACAAATTAAAGTTCAGTAGCACTATGCCTGGCAAACAGCAGCTTATATCGAAACATGACATAGCTCAAGTAGAAAAAATAGTACACTAAAGATAACAATGCAGATAAGGCAAATGTATAATCACATCTTAATGTCTAAGTAATTAAAGTGGTGCACCACAAGAAGTTATTCTACCAAAAAGTTACCAATTACTTGAAAAGAAAATTATGAATGCAGTTACTAGTTCCTTCTTATTGTTCTTTCCTTTCCAAGTGCTCCTTTTTTAAAGAATGTGGATCATAAAATAATTATTTAATAGATCTGTTGACAGAAAGTGTTCACATTAGCAAATGCATTTTATTTTATAAAAGCAATGCTGCAACACAGCTGGAAACCAGATATCAAATGAAATAAGCAACTATGAAAAGCAAATCATAAAAATATCATTCAGTAGTCATGTGACATTTCATAAGTTAGTAGAAATTCTCTCAACTCTCATAGAAAGACGCTTGTCATAATCAGGTGTGCAGATGTAAAAATATTTCTTGTCATTTTATTAGGCATTTCAGTAAATATCGTAAATTAAGAGCTAGTGTAATCATATGTTTTCAAGTTCGACCGTGTCGTTTTTGCGATGCTTTCTCTAAAGGAATGACAATGGCCAGGATAATGGCCTTCCCTTTCTTTTTTTTTTCTTCCTGTGCTCTGAAAGGCACGCGCTAATGACTTTTTCTCCAGGCGTCTGACACAGCTGGGTGCCCGCGACGCATTACGTGCAGGTGGTCACTTAACTTTCGTACGGAAATATTTACGACAGCAATTTTCGCTAAAGTGACAGTCTCACATAAAAATACTTCACAGGTCAAGAATTAGCGTTGCAAATCTGTAGAAACAAAATCCTATGAATATAACAGTGTCCAAAAAATGTTCAGTGGCATTGTGATACATTCACACATGATTCACACATGTCATAACTCTTAAAGTACGATTCTTGGTTTCCAACATCCTTTTTCACAAGTCAAGAGTCCCTACCCACTATTCATTACTCCTTACCTCATTATACATATACATGTTCGTCGACACTTCTTCAATATTTCATCGTGAGAAATACGTAGCATAATAAACATTCCTCAACAACATAATACACATCGTCGTCGTAATAATAACATCATAACACTACAGTCAAATCTCAAAATCGTCGTAACTTCCTCCAATAATTTCTAAGCCTAAAATAATTCTCTGCTCATGTCAAAAGTGTCAGCTGCCTCAAACGTACTTTAAAAATCATGATCTCATACCAAATACATCATTCAAAGCTCTCATAGTATCACAATGATTCCGAAAAAATATGAACAGTTTACAAAGTACAGACAAAATACAGTTTCATAAGTGTGAAGTTATCCAACGGTGTAATTGCGTAAACATCTGTCACTGATGTAGTAAAAAACATGTTTATCTCTCAGTTAAATGATCAGATAGCTGTGTAATTTGTGTGTTAGAGAAATATGGTACCGATGTGTAAAGTTGTATAAGCAAATACCATATTAGCTAGGGCTCCTTGTGCTTGCCAAACACATGGTACACAAAGTAAGCGTGTACCCCCCTGAGGATTAATGTAATTATACCCTCAGGTGTTACAGATTACAGGAATAGAATGAAATATATCACGGAAAACTTTCTTTGCAATTCAAAAATCTTGAAAAATAAATGGCTTAAGTACAAAATCTCTCAAATGCGTGTCCTGTAGCGCTAAATGTGCGTCTTGCTGTAAGATAATTCTGTGGAAGTGTCGTACTTATCGTCCTCCGAAAGCCAAGTTCTGCAGAAGTCAATGTACTTACCTCATGATAAACAAAAGTGAAATGCTTTATGTATAGATATCTTAGTTATTACGCTTATTGCCGTGATGAAGAAAGTACTGTGCTGTAACGTATTGTTGTGCTACAGAAAAGACAATCTCATTGTTGCTGTACCACAAAAGTTACTACTAAAACATGTTTTACTTTCCAGAAGAATTCAGAAAAACTGTGCAGAAATAAAACAGATACACCGCAAAAGCAACATTGTAAATTGTCACGCATTAGCAGCGTCCTGATAAAATCGTGTAGCTGTCACATAAACTAACCACTGTGTCATCTGGCATTTCATAGAAAGCACCTCAAATCCAGGATCCACTCTCAAGCAAACCAAAATGTTGCATGAAAATTTCATTAGCAGTGCTGGTATGTTCTAAGTATGTGAGCCTTATAATCGTTACATAATCGTGCAACTAACACGCAAGAATGTACAAATACAACACTGTGTCGTCTGTTCACTATAACAATGCATTCGTAATTTCTGTTTAAATAAGTTCTCTTGGTTCTTGACTGGATATTTCACTTCAAACATTGTTACATGTTAACAGATTCTAAATCTGACAAGCATACTAGTAATGTAAAGTGAAAAGTTTTATGGCAATGAAAAAGTTAAAAAGCAGATTATCTTTCAATAAACGGTTTTACATGAGAAACGTGGTGCAGTCCTTTACTCTTCAAAGTACTCAGAATTTCAGCTTGAACGCAATTATCATGCAGTATACGTCGGTAAAGAATACTGAAATTTTTCACAAGGTTAGCGTCAATGTTATTTTTCTCTGAGCCAGCCGGCGCACGTGGGTGCCTGCGGCGCGAGTCATTGTCTGTCTCTTTGTTGGCGCGCGTTGTTATTGGGATTAGGAGACCTAACTTCTACAAATTCACGTTGCCCAGATGGCCCAGCTCTGTTAGAAACCCGCCAGTTCTGATGAAATTCACGTCTGTCGTTTTGTCGGTAGTTTACATAGTTTCTTTCCTGTCTGTCACGTGGTGGAGAATTTCTCCCTGAGTCGTAACTGCGTGCTGGACCGTTGCGCCTAAAGTTATTCTGTCTCCCATAGTAATAATTATTTTGGTTCCCATATTGTCTGTTTCTCTGATTGTCTCTGTGATAGTCATTACCACGGAGAGGTGATCTTTCCCTGTAGTTATTACTACTCTGTCAACGGTTGTCATACGGGTGTTGTCTATTTTGGTCACGATTTGTGTTGTGAGAATAGCCTTGTCGCGTCCAGTTATTATTTCTTTCATCGCGGAATTGCGACGGATGTGACCTGTAATTGTTGTGTTCCTGGTTTCGCGTTCCGCGATTGTCAGTGTCAATTTCTAATTCTTGTAAAAGTCCCTGAAATGCTTCAATGTCGTCTTTGCAACGTCCTGCCAAAATAATATGTCGTAAATGTTCAGGCAGTTTGATTAAGCAAATGCGGATGAGTTCTGAGGGGCTGTATGGGTTTGACAGGTATTGATTCTTGTGCAACATGTCTTCAAAATATTTCACAAGACTGGAAAATTCAGATTGTTCGAAGTGTTTCATCATTATGATGTTATGTTTTACACGGTCTTGTGTAGCTTGAGACCAATATGCTGAGAGGAAGGCATGGTAAAATTCACCCTCACTGTGGCAATCGTGAATGACCGATCGCATTCTTACAGCTGGTTCATTCTCTAAGTAGCCACACATAAATTCTAATCTGTGTTCTAACGACCAGTTGGGAGGAAAACAATGAGAGAATTGATGGAGCCATGCTTGTGGATGAATGTCGTTGCCAGAATTCTTAAATGTTTTGAATTTACGTGTAGTAATGAACAGCTTATAGTCAAAATCATCATGTCGGCGAGTCGCATATCGGTCATTGTTAGGTCGTGTCGGCCGTTCCATCTCAAAATTCGGTGCACATTGCCAATTTCTTTCATAACTTCCGAAATGCCCTGTGTTATTATTTTGTGTCCGTTCCGTATTTGTATGTCCCTCTTCCCGTATTGGGGCGCGAGTGTCCTCAGAAATACGTAATTCTTGTACTACTTGTGCCAACTGATCTTGCACTTCCCGGATTTCTCTTTTGTACTGTGTATTGATTTGATTTTGATTTTGTTTGAATTTTCTAATTAGTTCATACTCTTCAGTGTCCATGAAAGCTACAGGTGTTGTGTCATTCAGATCATCATCTACCTTTGTAGATAAGTTAGTGAACTGATCTGAAAGTTCGGCTACTTTATCCGATAGTGAAATCATTTCCTCTCTATGTTTTTCTGAACCAAGTTTCAGAGTGTCCATTTGTGTTGCAATCGTGTCTACTGTGACCTTTAAGTTTTCCTGAGCTTTTGCAAGTTGCATAACCGTATCGGTAGATGCAACTGAGTCAAATTTTGCTTGCAAGGTCTCATCATTTTCATGAACAATAGTTTGCAGCTCTTTTATAGCTGCTTCGTGATTCTGTAGTGCATTTTCATGACGCGAAAAAATAGGTTGGAAATGCTCACAAATTTGTGTTTTTACGTCATTACAGACTTTTTGACATTTCGATTCAATGTGATGTAACTCAGCAGTTAAATCCTCACGTGTTCGTTCAAGAGTTTGCTCCAATGAGTCTAACTTTTTAAGATTTTGTTCCATTGTGTCTAACTTTTTGAGATTTTGTTCCACTGTGTGTAACTTTTTAAGATTTTGTCCCATTTGTCTCTGATTTTGTTCCATTTGTTGCATTAATTGCAATAATAATGTATTAGTGTCTGGAATCTGTTTCTCTACGCTTTTCGGCAGTGCATTTGCACCGGCAACATTCACATTTTGACAAGCAGAAAATGTGTCTTGACTTATTTGAGAAAACGGTGATGACCCAAAACCTGAATCTACAGTATTTGCGAAATTGTGTCCTGTCATTTCGGATTCCTGAGGCGAGCTGTTGCCGACCGATCGATCGATAATGCTTCCCTCTTCACTAATTGTTTCACTGTCCACGCCATTGTTTGCCGCCCGCTCCATTTCCCTATGCACAATTACCAAATTACTACTTTGAACATCAGTTAATTCATAACTCGGTGGCGCTAACACACTGCTCTCATTTTCACTGTCATTTCTCAGTTTACTTTGGAGCCTAGTATTACGTTTTTCACACGCCATTATTGTCACAGTATTTCACACGACAACACAGAAAAACACAATTTGAAGAGCAAAAATAAGAGAACACATTAACATAACACTGAAAATAATATCTTGTTAATTACAGCTGCGAAATACTTGGTGCAAATCTATATGCATGCCACAACTGTTTTACTGTACAACAATGAAAGGCTACAACTACAAAGGAGATTCTCTCTACAATTACGCGCTAGCAATAAACAAAAGCTACACTAAATACACAAACTACAAGAAAAATCAGAAGATTCCAGTGAGGTATCCTAGGCTAAGGGTCGACATATGAAACGTCCCCTTTGAACAATTATACACGACTGTGCTTAAACTGACACACAATATTTTTAGCGCAACGCAATCTGACTTTCAAAACTCCCTACTAAAGAATGGCCCTGACAAACATTAAACTATACCTTTCACAAATCACTTACCTCACAAAAATCTTCGCTGCTCAAGCTACTGCAATACAGCAAGCGCCACTACTGCCAGCTAAATAAAAGATTCAAACTACTAAAGGCACTAACTACTGATAGGGATAGTTAGCAAATGAAAGATATTAATAGAGAACAAACAATGTATTTACCTTAATATCATCACAAGTCATAATATATATATCAGTTCATGACAAATTGCAAACCTCCGCCATCTCTCTCCCCACATCCACCACTGCTGGCGGCTCACCTCCAACTGCGCAACGCTACGCGCTGTTCACATCCAGCTGCCGCTGCCCAACACTACAATGGCAGACAACAATGCAAACTAGCCACAGACTGCACACAGCACAGCCAGTGATTTTCATACAGAGGTGGCGTTACCAATAAAAAAACCTAAACAGCCTACTTACATAGAGAAAACATAAACAGCCTACTTACATAGAGAAAACATAAACAGCCTACTTACATAGAGAAAACATAAACAGCCTACTTACATAGAGAAAACATAAACAGCCTACTTACATAGAGAAAACATAAACAGCCTACTTACAAAAGCTATGAGAAAGCTCCAAAAGTATGGAAAATGGGTGCCACATGAACTGAATGAAAGACAGATGGAAAACCGAAAAACCATTTGTCAAATTTTGCTTCAAAGACATGAAAGAAAATCAGTTATCCATCGAATTGTTACTGGCGATGAAAAATGGATTTATTTTAAGAATCCCAAACTGGAAAAATCGTGGGTTAATCCGGGACAACCATCAACATCGATTCCAAAACCAGATCGATTCGGCAAGAAGACAATGCTCTGCGTTTTGTGGGATCAGAAAGGTGCGGTGTATCATGAGCTTCTAAAACCCGGTAAAACTGTAGATACTAATCGCTACAGACAACAAATGATCAATTTGAACTATGCATTGATCGAAAAAAGACCAGAATGGGCTAGAAGACGTGGCAAAGTAATTTTTTTACACGACAATGCACCTGCACAAAAAGAAAAACTGGTTCAGGATACAATCAAAACACTTGGCTGGGAGCTTCCACCCCACCCGCCGTATTCACCAGACTTGGCCCCTTCCGATTACCATTTCTTTTCATCAATGGGACACGCATTGGCTGAGGAACACTTCGATTCCTACGAAGAAGTTGAAAATTGGGTGTCTGATTGGTTTGCTTCAAAAGACGAACAATTCTATTGGCGTGGTGTCCACAAAATTCCAGAAAGGTGATCAACATGTATAGAAAGCAATGGTCAGTACTCTGAATAAAATGTTTTTACTTTTCAGTTCAAAATTAGAGTTTCATTTTCATAAAAAACGCTCATTTCATACCAGTACACCTGGTATTTCCTGCAATCACAGAAGACATTTGTGGGGTATAGAAGGCTGTGAGTCTGGTTAAGATGCGGTTAATTACGATTTATTAAAGAAATGGACATATGATGGAAGAAATGCTCAAAAGTCAACATTTCGCTCATATATATTTGTTAAAATTACCGCATACGACGCGGGGCTGACGTTCACTGATGGTAACACTAGAAGAATCAGAAGCTTTATGAGACTGGGATTTGATGTAGGTTGCTTTAGTGAAAACCTACTGAAGAACACTGATGGTGTGTGTATTTATATATTCGTAATTCTGAGATGTCAGCGAAGGATTTTCCAATAGGACACGCCGGAGAGACCAGACTAGAAGAACAGAGGTACATGAAGACCAAAAAAAAAAAACCAAATGTATAAGATCATAGCCAACATTAAGGTACTTGTTTCTGGCATAAATACTAATAAATTCTCTCTTCTGCATTTCCTGCAGCTTTTGTTTTTCAGTGTGTTAGGAACATTTTCTGCTTAACCATTGTAGATAAAGAGGTGAATTTTGCTACAGATTTTCTAAATACTGTAATACAACTTCCTGTGATACAAAATTTTTCAAAGTGCTTTACACTCGAATTTATTTAGGTTTTTGTGAAATAAAAATTGCTATGTACTTTATTCAAAAACTTAAAAAAATTGTTGCGAGTGTTCTCAGGCGATATTAAAGAAACTGGTACATAAATTTGTTTATCTATTTACTAAGAATAATCAACTACATTTTAAAAGTGATAAGTACAGTAACCTCTGAGAAAATGTTCATCATGTGATAGTACATGTTTTGAAAGCATCTGGCAACGTCCTGGTGAAATTATTTGACAAAAGATTGAAAAAAAATCCAGATTACAGCCAGTAACATGATAACTTGTGTAAAATTTTGTTCAATTATCTCTCAAACAGTAAATTCAGCTTTCATTTACTTGAATATTTTCTCGTACGTCCGCTCTTAACATCATCAACCCAGTGACATTCCTCTTAAATTTCAAGTTAATGGTCTTCCGATTATTTTGATGCTGTCGTCCATATAGCCCCCTATTCTGATAGTTTTTTTATATGTACCTACAGCAGCGGCAAAAGTCCTCGATAACCTGGTTGTTCTATCGTTCAGAGACAATCAAAGAGACTTGTGGATGTGTAACAAATGGTTCAAATGGCTCTGAGCACTATGGGACTTAACTACTGAGGTCATCAGTCCCCTAGAACTTAGAACTACTTAAACCTAACTAACCTAAGGACATCACACACATTCCTGCCCGAGGCAGGATTCGAACCTGCGACCGTAGCGGTCTCGCGGTTCCAGGCTGTAGCGCCTAGAACCGCACGGCCACTCCGGTCGGCGATGTGTTAACAGGTTTCTCTGTCTATTCTTTTTGTAACGTTGTTCTGTAGTTCTGTTTTCGTTTCCTATTGATTCCATGCTTATTTATTTTTTAACGTCTTGCTTGCTAATGGCGGAGTACACAACCTTCGGTCAAAAACCAAAATAACCAAGATCCTGTGATCATGATTAAAAGTAAACCGTGTTTAAAATATCTCTGTGGTGCACGAACGTTATTCGCCGGTCAGTAAAGAGTCATCAGTCACCGTGCCTTGTACCGCGATTAGCTCCGTATATTACAATGCAAATCGTCAGTAGAAATACGAATTTGCAAAACTCAGGACAACTACTGGTGAGGGACATCACTGTCACTCTGTCTCACACTCGTCAACAAGCGACAGTCCTTCGTTTAGGTTGAGTAAATGGAAAACAAAAGGAGATCAAATTTACGAAATGGGAGATGGATATATTTCTTGAATTGGTTGCCGCGAATGCAAAGGTTCTTGAAAACAAAAGAACTGACAGCTTCAGGATAAAAAAAGAAACGTGCTATTTCTCTTCCGGTCATTATTTTATTTTCCGCTTTCTTTCATTCATGTCATTTAAATATACGCTCCTGGAAATTGAAATAAGAACACCGTGAATTCATTGTCCCAGGAAGGGGAAACTTTATTGACACATTCCTGGGGTCAGATACATCACATGATCACACTGACAGAACCACAGGCACATAGACAGAGGCAACAGAGCATGCACAATGTCGGCACTAGTACAGTGTATATCCACCTTTCGCAGCAATGCAGGCTGCTATTCTCCCATGGAGACGATCGTAGAGATGCTGGATGTAGTCCTGTGGAACAGCTTGCCATGCCATTTCCACCTGGCGCCTCAGTTGGACCAGCGTTCGTGCTGGACGTGCAGACCGCGTGAGGCGACGCTTCATCCAGTCCCAAACATGCTCAATGGGGGACAGATCCGGAGATCTTGCTGGCCAGGGTAGTTGACTTACACCTTCTAGAGCACGTTGGGTGGCACGGGATACATGTGGACGTGCATTGTCCTGTTGGAACAGCAAGTTCCCTTGCCTGTCTAGGAATGGTAGAACGATGGGTTCGATGACGGTTTGGATGTACCGTGCACTATTCAGTGTCCCCTCGACGATCACCAGTGGTGTACGGCCAGTGTAGGAGATCGCTCCCCACACCATGATGCTGGGTGTTGGCCCTGTGTGCCTCGGTCGTATGCAGTCCTGATTGTGGCGCTCACCTGCACGGCGCCAAACACGCATACGACCATCATTGGCACCAAGGCAGAAGCGACTCTCATCGCTGAAGACGACACGTCTCCATTCGTCCCTCCATTCACGCCTGTCGCGACACCACTGGAGGCGGGCTGCACGATGTTGGGGCGAGAGCGGAAGACGGCCTAACGGTGTGCGGGACCGTAGCCCAGCTTCATGGAGACGGTTGCGAATGGTACTCGCCGATACCCCAGGAGCAACAGTGTCCCTAATTTGCTGGGAAGTGGCGGTGCGGTCCCCTACGGCACTGCGTAGGATCCTACGGTCTTGGCGTGCATCCGTGCGTCGCTGCGGTCCGGTCCCAGGTCGACGGGCACGTGCACCTTCCGCCGACCACTGGCGACAACATCGATGTACTGTGGAGACCTCACGCCCCACGGGTTGAGCAATTCGGCGGTACGTCCACCCGGCCTCCCGCATGCCCACTATACGCCCTCGCTCAAAGTCCGTCAACTGCACATACGGTTCACGTCCACGCTGTCGCGGCATGCTACCAGTGTTAAAGACTGCGATGGAGCTCCGTATGCCACGGCAAACTGGCTGACACTGACGGCGGCGGTGCACAAATGCTGCGCAGCTAGCGCCATTCGACGGCCAACACCGCGGTTCCTGGTGTGTCCGCTGTGCCGTGCGTGTGATCATTGCTTGTACAGCCCTCTTGCAGTGTCCGGAGCAAGTATGGTGGGTCTGACACACCGGTGTCAATGTGTTCTTTTTTCCATTTCCAGGAGTGTAAAATTCATCAAGTATATGGTAATTAACACATCTAATTGTCATTTTTTGGAAAATGTACCTCTTCTTTTTTCTAACTATGTGCTGCACCCAAAAATCCTATTTAAGTGCAAACAATAATTCTTAATTACTAGTCATTTATAAAAGGTAATAAATAAAGATTGTACAGTTAAAAAAACGATAAACTGAATATGTTCTATCTTTTATATTTTACGCTTCACGTAAATGCTCGTTGAACATGCTGCTCGATTTAAAAATTAGAACCCCCTTGGTATCGAAAATATGCCCCCCCCCCCCCCTCCCCCACATAGCCACCAAGCAACTACTCCGAGACCACATTACTTGTCGGAAAGACTGCCTTGTTTTAGCGTAGTAAGAGTGATCAGAAAACTTTGAAGACGATTTTCTCAAGTATTTTTGAGAACTGCTTCGAACTGCTTTGGAGACTTGTATTTAAGTTTTGAACTTCACGTACACCAAATACAAAACATAGCAAAAGTCCGATGATCGCGTAGTTCACTCGTTAGAGATGAATAGGCAAAGTGTTCACATGTGGAGGCACAAATTAATTCTTCTCCCAGTAAGTTTGATTCGTACACTAATACACTTTCTGGGATCATCTTACTTATAGCGAACGATATAGGTTGCCCCGACTCTGCCTCAGTACATCCAAAAGCGCCACCATCTAAATACGGTACGCTTATAAAATCCTGGTCATCTCCCGGAAACCGGGCGTGCTCGACGGTCAAATTTAAACACGGTCGATACCCTCGTTAACTTTGATCGAGGTTGATACATCAGAATTTTGCGTAAACTGTGTTAAATGCCGCCGTTGCCGCCATTAATCGTTGTTACTTCACTCGGTAATATCTCTCGTAGTTTTATGTGCTAGGCCGTATGTGTCTTGTTCTATGTTAAACACGGCGATTGACTCTTAGAGAGAGATTCGTCAGTTTCTGCTGGGGTTCGAGCTGATCGAACAGTTTATGAATGTGCTGCCACTTTAAAGTGTCCAGCGGGCGCAATTTTCGGCAATCACACATTTCGTCATGGCCAGGTACGCGAAAGAACTAACCTCCTCGGGATGCATGGGTGACTTATCCCAACCCTCCCCTCCCCCCCACACCACCCCCAAGGGACAATATCAACCAAAAATACACCCGTCGTCTATTCGATCAGTCTCTTAGGTTGTTTACCCTCGATATTACAATTGCAACAAAGAAAATTGACAGTCGCGCGTGAATTTACCATATTTAGTCACTGCATCATTCAAATATCGCTTCAAGTTTGCGTGACAACAAGGGCATTATATTCACCAGCGAAATCAACCTCGCTCATTGGGTCTCGTGTTACCTTTGGGAAGCAGGAGATGTGAAAACCAAGATCTAGTGGTTAGCAATAGGACGTTACCGCACTATAATTCCACAGCAGGTCTGCTGGCCGCTGTGGTGGGGGAGACTGCAGAGGAATGGCTTCAGGCTCCGCTCAGTGGAAGAGCAACAGGCTTTGTATGCAAGTTCTAAACAGAAAAGGATTGCAGAAAAACAAGTTCTGGGCACATCCCTTCATTGTTGATAGTGACATTAACGGGATATTTGACACGCTTTGTAATGATTTAAGAAATTATGGTACTGAATTTTCCAGTATCCTTAGAATGTCATTCAGTTCATTTGATGAGGTAGCAGAGATCTCCCGAGATTAACTGACGGAACAGGTCACTGTTTTAAAGAAGGCAATCTCACCAGAGGAATAGATTTTCGTGACCTGTGTACTCGATAGCTAATTATTTTCTGTCTGCAGTGATATTTACAGTTTTAGTTGTAACTGTAAGGTATACGTAGACGTGTGCTTCAGTTTTTATTTGAATCGTACGTTATAATAGACTGAAATAGAATTTGCAAATGTTTTAGACGAGAAGCTGGAAACCTGTTTACTATGTTGACATACCTTTTTTCTTAAAATAATTCTAGGGTGTCTGCTGTATCTGGCCCACTGGCGAGCAGATTGATGCCGTATTCCTGGACTTCAGGAAGGCATTTGATACGGTTCCGCACTTACGTTTAGTGAAAAAAATACGAGCTTACGGAATATCGGACCAGGTTTGTGATTGGATTCAGGATTTCCTAGAAGAAAGAACACAACATGTCATTCTTAACGGTTCAAAATCTGCAGATGTAGAGGTAATTTCGGGAGTACCGCAGGGAAGCGTGATAGGACCTTTATTGTTTACAATATACATAAATGACTTAGTTGACAACATCGGTAGCTCCGTGAGGCTATTTGCAGATGACACGGTTGTCTACAAGAAAGTAGCAACATCAGAAGACTCGTACGTACTCCAGGAGGACCTGCAGAGGATTAATGCATGGTGCGACAGCTGGCAGCTTTCCCTAAACGTAGATAAATGTAATATAATGCGCATACATAGGGGCAGAAATCCATTCCAGTACGATTATGCCATAGGTGGTAAATCATTGGAAGCGGTAACGACCGTAAAATACTTAGGAGTTACTATCCGGAGCGATCTGAAGTGGAATGATCACATAAAACAAATAGTGGGAAAAGCAGGCGCCAGGTTGAGATTCATAGGAAGAATTCTAAGAAAATGTGACTCATCGACGAAAGAAGTAGCTTACAAAACGCTTGTTCGTCCGATTCTTGAGTATTGCTCATCAGTATGGGACCCTTACCAGGTTGGATTAATAGAAGAGATAGACATGATCCAGCGAGAAGCAGCGCGATTCGTCATGGGGACATTTAGTCAGCGCGAGAGCGTTACGGAGATGCTGAACAAGCTCCAGTGGCGGACACTTCAAGAAAGGCGTTACGCAATACGGAGAGGTTTATTATCGAAATTACGAGAGAGCACATTCCGGGAAGAGATGGGCAACATATTACTATCGCCCACATATATCTCGCGTAATGATCACAACGAAAAGATCCGAGAAATTAGAGCAAATACGGAGACTTACAAGCAGTCGTTCTTCCCACGCACAATTCGTGAATGGAACAGGGAAGGGGGGATCAGATAGTGGTACAATAAGTACCCTCCGCCACACACCGTAAGGTGGCTCGCGGAGTATAGATGTAGATGTAGATTAGCATCACTTGCTGCAGCAGGAGACGTTGCTGTGCTATTTCGGTCTGGAAGTAGGTTTCGAGTAAAACTTGCATAGCCCTGAAAGTAAACGTGCTTTCTCCGTGCTGTAAAACTCTTGTGGTTGGAGCGGAGCATCAGGAACAAACACTGAAGAAATTGAGGATCGATGATTTCCACGATCTCCGGCCAGCCAGCGTGCAGGAAGTGCGTTATTGTAAGCAGTTTGAACACGACTGTAATCTGGAGAGGCTTATTCTTCTGACTGAGCCTCATTTATGACCCTCCTGATTCCCAACACTTTTTTACCAGTTCGCGTTTTGAATTGTTCTGAGATGGAGTGTCCCAAGTTGCTGATCTCATCTGAATATCGCAGGTAAAGATTCTGTGTAAAAACTATCCACAACACTCACCTGGGCAGACAAAGCTAGTTACGGGTGAGCGGCTGGCGTCCTCCTCCGGGGGCGGCCGTAAGCTGCCGTGGGTTCCCCCGGCAGCAGCACCAGGCTGGCAGGCCTGCCGGCACAGCGGCCACACTAAGGCGGATGCCACGTGCAGGAACCTACTACTTCTTTCGGTATGTGTTAGAAACTTTTGTGGGAGACCAATATTAGACCCAAATGCACCACGGCAGGTTTACTGTAACCCTTTGACCTTCATATTGACGATGAAACACAGAAAATGCGAGGGATATAACACAAAAGGCACAATTCTGATTTCTGTCCAGGGGAGTAACGCTTCAAACCATCTGTGTTGGAAACTTTCCTGGGAGACCAGTATTAGATTCCGACGAACTATGGCATTTTTACTGTAACTCTTGGACCTTCACTATGACGATGAAACACAGAAATTACATCGGAATTGAATACAAAAGGCACAATGCCGAATTCAGTCCGAGGGGGGCAGTAACGCATCAAACAGTCTGAGTGTTACCCTTTCCTGGTAAACCAATATTAGATTCCGATCCACCACTGCAGGTTTACTGTAACCTTTGGACCTTCACATTGGCGACGAAACACAGAAACTGCATCGGGATTGAATCCAAAATTCACAAAGCCGACTTCTGTCACGGGGGAGTAACGCTTCAAACAGTCTGTGTTGGAACATATCCTGGGAGTCCAGTAGTAGATTCCGATGCACCACTGAAACTTTACTAAGCCCTTGGACTTTTACATTGACGATGAAATGCAGAAATTGCATCGGGATTCAATGTAAAAGGCACAATGAAGGCCTTTGTCCAGGGGAGTAACGCTTCAAACCATCTGTGTTGGAAACGATCCTGGGAGACCACTATTAGATTGCGATGAAATATGGCAGGTTTACTGTAACTCTTGGACCTTCACAACGACGATGATACTCAGAAATTGCATCGGGATATAATAGAAAAGGCACAATGCCGATTTATGTCCTGGGGGATTAACGCTTCAAACAGTCTGTGTTGGAACTGGGAGACCAGTTGTAGATTCCAATGCACCACTGCAGGTTTACTCTGACCCTTAGACCTTCAGACTGACGATAAAACACACAAGTGGCATCGGGATTGAATACAAAAGGCACAATGCCAACTTCTGTCCAGGTGGAGTAACGCTTCAAACCATCTGTGTTGGAAACTTTGCTGGGAGACCACTATTAGATTCCGATTATCCACGGCGGGTTTACTGTAACTCTTGGACCTTTACATTGACGATGAAACACAGAAATTGCATTCTGTTTGAATTATATTAGATTAGATTAATACTAGTTCCATGGATCATGAGTACGGTATTTCGTAATGGTGTGGAACGAGTCAAATTTTCCAGTACATGTTATAATTAAGTTAATTTAACAACATAATTAATTTAATATAACAACTTGTTTATTTATTTATTTTTTAAAACTTTTTTGTTTTTTTTCTTTTATTTCTTAATTTATATCTAAAAATTCCTTTATGGAGTAGAAGGAGTTGTCATTCAGAAATTCTTCTAATTTCTTCTTAAATACTTGTTGGTTATCTGTCAGATTTTTGATACTATTTGGTAAGTGACCAAAGACTTTAGTGGCAGTATAATTCTCCCCTTTCTGTGTCAAAGTTAGATTTAATCTTGAATAGTGAAGATCATCCTTTCTCCTAATATTGTAGTTATGTACTCTGCTATTACTTTTTAATTGGGTTTGGTTGTTAATAACAAATTTCATAAGAGAGTATATATACTGAGAAGCTACTGTGAATATCCCTAGATCCTTAAATAAATGTCTGCGGGATGATCTTGGGTGGACTCTAGCTATTATTCTGATTACACACATTTGTGCAATAAATACTTTATTCCTCAGTGATGAGTTATTCCAAAATATGATGTCATAGGCAAGCAATGAGTGAAAATAGGCGTAGTAAGCTAATTTACTAAGATGTTTATCACCAAAATTTGCGATGACCCTTCTTGCATAAGTAGCTGAACGTAAACGTTTCAGCAGATCATCAATGTGTTCCTTCCAATTTAATGTCTCATCACTGGACACACCTAAAAATTTTGAATATTCCACATTAGCTATATACTTCTGATTAAGGTCTATATTTATTATGGTGTCATACCATTTACTGTACGGAACAGGGTGTACTATGTCTTATCAAAATTCAGTGACAGTCCATTTACAAGGAACCACTTAGTAATTTTCTGAAAGACATTATTGACAATTTAATCAGTTAATTCTTGTTTGTCAGGTGTGATTACTATACTTGTATCATCAGCAAAGAGAACTAACTTTGCCTCTTCATGAATATAAAATGGCAAGTCATTAATGTATATTAAGAAGAACAAAGGACCCAAGACCGACCCTTGTGGAACCCCATTCTTGATAGTTCCCCAGTTTGAGGAATGTGCTGATTTTTGCATGTTATGAGAACAGCTTATTTCAACTTTCTGCACACTGAATAAAAAAGGCACAATACCGACTTCTGTCCAGGTGGAGTAACGTTTCAAACTGGGCTTCAAACCTTTCCTTGGAGGTCAATAGTAGATTCTGAATCACTACTGTAGGTTTAGTGTAACTCTTGGACCTTCCCATTGAGAGTGTCATACAGAAATTGCTTTGGGAATGAATGCAAAAGGCACAATGCAGACTTCTGTCCAGGGGGAGTAACGCTAAAAAAACAGTCTGTGCTTTGAACATTTCCTGGGAGACCAGTAATATATTCCGATGCACCACTGCAGTTTTACTGTATCCCTTAGACCTTAACACTGACGATGAACCACAGATATTGCATCGGGACTGATACAAAAGGCATAATGCCGACTTCTGTCCAGGGTTAGAAACGCATCAAACAATCTGTGTTTTGCACCTTTCCTGGTGGACCAATAGTAGATTCCGATGCACCACTGCAGTTTTACTGTAACACTTGGACCCTCACATTGACGATGATACACAGAAATTGCATCGGGATGGAATACAAAAGGCACAGTGCGGACTTTGTCCAGGTGGAGTAATGCTTCAAACAGTATATGTCTGAAACTTTCCTGGGAGACCAGTATTACATTCCGATACACCACTGCAGATTTACTCTGGCCATTGGACCTTCACATTGACGATGAAACACAGAAGTGGCATCGGGGTGAATAAAAAAGCCACAATGCCAACTTCTTTCCAGGCGGAGTAACGCTTCAAATTATCTGTGTTGGAAACATTGCTGGGAGACCACTATTAGATTCCGATGAACCACGGCAGGTTTACTGTAACTTTTGGACCTTTACATTGACGATGAGACACAGAAATTTCAGTCTGATTGAATAAAAAAGGCACAATGCCGACATATGTCCAGGGGTAGTAACGCATCAAACAGTCTATGTTTTAACCTATACTGGGAGACCAGGTAGGTTTACTGCAACCCTTGGACCTCCATGTTGACTATGAAACACAGAAATTGCATCGTGATTGAATACAAAAGGCACAATGCCAACATGTGTCCAGGGAGAGTAACGCTTCAACCAGTCTGTGCTTCAAACCTTTCCTTGGAGTCCAGTAGTAAATTCCGAAGCACCACGGCTGGTTTACTGTAGCTCTTGGACCTTCCCATTGAGGATGAAACACAGAAATTGCATCGGGATTGAATAAAAATTCCACAAAGTCGACTTCTGTGAATGGGGGGTAACGCTTGAAACAGTCTGCGTTGGAACATATCCTGGGAGCCCAGAAGTAGATTGCAAAGCACCAGTGCAGGTTTACTGTTACCCTTGGACCTTCACATTGACGTTGAAACACAGGAACTGCATCGGGATTGAATACCAAATTCACAAAGCCAACTTCTGTCAACGGGGAGTAATGCTTCAAACATCCTGTGTTGGAACACATCCTGGGAGTCCAGTAGTAGATTCCAATGCACCACTGCATGTTTACTGTAAACCTTGGTCCGTCACTTTGAAGATGAAACACAGAAATTTGCATCGGTATTGAATACATAAGGCACGATGCCGACTTCTGTCCAGGTGGAGTAACGCTTCGAACGGTCTGATTTTTGAACTTTTCCTGGGAGACCTGTAGTACATTCAGATACACCACTGCAGGTTTACTGTAACGGTTACACCTTTTCATTGACGATGAAATACAGATATTGCATCGGGATATACACTCCTGGAAATTGAAATAAGAACACCGTGAATTCATTGTCCCAGGAAGGGGAAACTTTATTGACACATTCCTGGGGTGAGATACATCACATGATCACACTGACAGAACCACAGGCACATAGACACAGGCAACAGAGCATGCACAATGTCGGCACTAGTACAGTGTATATCCACCTTTCGCAGCAATGCAGGCTGCTATTCTCCCATGGAGACGATCGTAGAGATGCTGGATGTAGTCCTGTGGAACGGCTTGCCATGCCATTTCCACCTGGCGCCTCAGTTGGACCAGCGTTCGTGCTGGACGTGCAGACCGCGTGAGACGACGCTTCATCTAGTCCCAAACATGCTCAATGGGGGACTGATCCGGAGATCTTGCTGGCCAGGGTAGTTGACTTACACCTTCTAGAGCACGTTGGGTGGCACGGGATACATGCGGACGTGCATTGTCCTGTTGGAACAGCAAGTTCCCTTGCCGGTCTAGGAATGGTAGAACGATGGGTTCAATGACGGTTTGGATGTACCGTGCACTATTCAGTGTCCCCTCGACGATCACCAGTGGTGTACGGCCAGTGTAGGAGATCGCTCCCCACACCATGATGCCGGGTGTTGGCCCTGTGTGCCTCGGTCGTATGCAGTCCTGATTGTGGCGCTCACCTGCACGGCGCCAAACACGCATACGACCATCATTGGCACCAAGGCAGAAGCGACTCTCATCGCTGAAGACGACACGTCTCCATTCGTCCCTCCATTCACGCCTGTCGCGACACCACTGGAGGCGGGCTGCACGATGTTGGGGCGTGAGCGGAAGACGGCCTAACGGTGTGCGGGACCGTAGCCCAGCTTCATGGAGACGGGTGCGAATGGTCCTCGCCGATACCCCAGGAGCAACAGTGTCCCTAATTTGCTGGGAAGTGGCGGTGCGGTCCCCTACGGCACTGCGTAGGATCCTACGGTCTTGGCGTGCATCCGTGCGTCGCTGCGGTCCGGTCCCAGGTCGACGGGCACGTGCACCTTCCGCCGACCACTGGCGACAACATCGATGTACTGTGGAGACCTCACGCCCCACGTGTTGAGCAATTCGGCGGTACGTCCACCCGGCCTCCCGCATGCCCACTATACGCCCTCGCTCAAAGTCCGTCAGCTGCACATACGATTCACGTCCACGCTGTCGCGGCATGCTACTAGTGTTAAAGACTGCAATGGAGCTCCGTATGCCACGGCAAACTGGCTGACACTGACGGCGGCGGTGCACAAATGCTGCGCAGCTAGCGCCATTCGACGGCCAACACCGCGGTTCCTGGTGCGTCCGCTGTGCCGTGCGTGTGATCATTGCTTGTACAGCCCTCTCGCGGTGTCCGGAGCAAGTATGGTGGGTCTGACACACCGGTGTCAATGTGTTCTTTTTTCCATTTCCAGGAGTGTAATTTAAAATGCACAATGCCGATTTCTGTCCAGGAGAAGTTTCGTCTCAAACTGTGCTTTAAATCTTTTCTTGGAGTCCGATAGTAGATCCTGAATCAACACTGTAGGTACACTGTAACACTTGGACCTTCACATTGAGGATGGAACATAGGAAATTGCTTCGAGAATGAATACAAAAGGCACAAAAGCCGACTTCCATCGAGGTGGAGCAACGCTTCAAACAATCTGTGCTTTGCACCTTTCCTGGGAGTCCATTGTTAGATTCTGATGCACCATGCAGTTTTACTATAACACTTGGACCTTCACATTGACGATGAAACACAGAAATTGAATACAAAAGGTACAATAGCGACTTCTGCGTAGCGGGAGTAACGCTTCGTACGTTCTGTGCTTTGAACCTTTCCTGGGAGTCCAGTAGTAGATTCCGAAGCACCACGGCAGGTTTTCCGTAGCCCTTGGACCTACACATTGACGATGAAGCGCAGAAGTTGCATCGGGGTGGAATACAAAATTCACAATGCCGACTTCTGTCCAGGGGAACTAACGCTTCAAACAGTCTGTGCTCACAACGTTTCCTGGGAGACCAATATTACATTCCGATGCACAACTGCAGAATTTTCTGTTTCCTTTGGACCTCCACATTGACGATGAAACACAGAAAGTGCATCAGGTCTGATACAAAAGGCACAATGCCGACTTCTGTCCAGGGGGAGTAACGCATCTAACTGTGCTTCAAACCTTTCCTTTGAGTCCAATTGTAGAATCTGAATCGACACTGTAGGTTTACTGTAACTCTTGGACCGTCCCATTGAGGGTGAAATACAGAAATTGCTTCAGGAATATATGCAAAAGGGACAATGCCGACTTCTGTCCGGGGGGAAAAACGCTTCAGACAGTCTGTTTTGGTAGGTTTCCTGGGAGACCAGTGTTATGTTCCAATACACCACTGCAGATTTACTCTGACCTTGGATATTCACATTGACGATGAAACACAGAAGTGGCATCGAGACTGAATACAAAATTCACAAAGCCGACTTCTGTCCAGGGGGAGTAACGCTTTTTTCGATCTGTGCTGGAAACTTTCCTGGGAGACCAGTATTAGATCCAAATGCACCACGCCAGGTTTACTGTAACCCTTTGAGCTCCACATTGACAATGAAACATACGAATTGCGTCGGGTGTTAATACAAAAGGCACATTTCCGCCATCTGTCCAGGGGGAGTTACACTACAAACTGTCTGTTTTTGGAACCTTTCCTGGGAGACCTGTAGTAGACTCATATACACCACTGTAGTTTTACTGTAACGCTTGGACCTTTACATTGACGATGAAATACAGGTATTGCATCGGAATATAATAGAAAAGGCACAATGCCGACTTATGTCCAATGGAAGTTTCGCTTCAAACTGTGCTTCAAACTTTTCCTTGGAGTCTAATAGTTGATTCTAAATCACCACTGTTGGTTTACTGTAACTGTTGGACCTTCCCATTGAGGATGAAACATAGAAAACGCTTCGGGAATGAATGCTAAAGGCACAATGGCGACTTTTGTCCAGGTGGAGTAACGCTTCAAACGGTCTGATTTTTTGAACTTTTCTTGGGAGACCTGTAGTACATTCAGACTCACCACTGCAGGTTTACTGCAACTCATGGACCTTCACACTGTGGATGAAACATAAGAAATTGCCTCGGGAACGAATACGAAAGGCACATTGCCGACTTCCGTCCAGTGGGACTAACGCTACAAACAGTCTGTGCTTTTAACGTTTCCTGGGAGACCTGTATTAGATTCCCATGCACCACTGCAGTTTTACTGTAACCCTTTTACCTTCACTTTGACGATGAAACATAGAAATTGCATCGACATTGTGTAGAAAAGACGCAATGCAGACTTTGTCCAGGGGGAGTAAAGCTTCAAGCAATCTATGTCGGAAACATTCTTGGGAGACCAGTATTACATTTTAATACACCACTGCAGGTTTACTCTGACCCTTGGACCTTCACATTGACGATGAAACACAGAAGTCACATCGGGATTGAATAGGAATGAGCACAGCTAAATGATTCAGTATTTCCAGAACAGATATTTATTATAACTAAAACATATAGCGTACCTTAAGCTTAGTACTACAATGACGGTAGATTTTTATGTCCGTGTCATGTCCATTGAGCGCTCTTTTATATAGCCATTGTTCTCTTGAGTCGCTCGTGCGTCGTCACAATAAGTTATAACAGTTCTTCTTACACTTCACTCAAACTTAGACGTAACACGTTTTTATACGTTTAGCAAACAAAATTAGATCAGACTGCCACAAATATGCGTCCGTCTTACTTAAGGAAAATAATACAAGTCTTTAGCGATCAAGGGTTCATTTGTTCTCCAGTGAACAAAATAGTGAAGGATCGCATATCTATCCGTATTTTTCTGTTTATATTGCCGCCCTAAGACGACGAATTACATTATTTAGAAAACTCCACCGTCGCTATGCGACGCCTTATTATACATTAATCATTCTTTATAAACAAGTATTTGCCTTCTGGCTGAAAGTATGAATTATTTGCTGTTTTAAGGAAGTCAAAAATAGCGAATATCATATTGCCTCCCACGAGGAGAGAGGGAATGCCGAAGGATTACCTCGATCCTCGTGAGATATTCGTGATTTTTGGTGTGACATTTACATAATGTTACTGGCGTACTAAGTACATAAATTGAAATTACATTTATAAAAAAATGTATCAGATATTTATCATTTTTCAAAATAAAGTTATTCACTCTTTGTTCATCAGTCACTTCATTCCATAATACCAAGATTAATATTTATGTGCATATTTAAGTTTGGTCCATATTTGCTTATAACAATAAGTGAACGTTCATTTCACACCTCAGGGGATAGAATTCGGAAATTAAATTCTCTTGAGCTTAACAACTAATACATGAGTACAGTGAGTGTTTATTTTTACTAAACTAGAGAGGACAATGTTCGAGCTTCTGTTGACTCATTGTGGTTCAATTACAGTTTAATAACGCAGCACTACACTTCGTGATGCTTTCACTTTCTGTGTTAGCTGTCTACGGCGTTCATCATGCAGTACATCTGTCCTTTCACTGTGGTGCCAGGAATTCAAGTGGCTTCCCGGGTTTTTATTTACAATATGAAACAGAAGAAGTGGAAAATTATTAGTATAACTTACAGCCTATTGGATACATTTGTTAAGGATCGGGACTGGTCTGGAGTTCAGGGTCTTCCTATATCGCACATTCATTTTCTTTGTCCATCAAGAGACAGGACTATAATTCATTTTAGGAGCGTTCGGAAGTGCTGGTATTAAGGGCTTTAAGGTCCGAGTAATCTACTTCTCACTCATCGTACCTTCAACTCAAGAAAATTGCTTAATTTACGTATGAAAATGTAGTCACACAAGTGTGCAAATGTCTTTCCTCCAGTATGTACGATTGAAGTGATGGCGGTTAGCAGTTTAAAGTTTGGATTGTTTCGTCACCCACGCGTCAGCTTCTCACAGCGGCTGCACAGTGTTGCGTGAGCTCCAATACTCGGTGTCCGTTCGCGTTCAGGTTATAACAGAGCTGCCGGTCGTCGATCGCTCTCTCTTTTTTTTTTTTTTGTGAACTTCGTATCACGCGAGTGCATCGATACACACACCTCGCGCGCGTTTTCCATCGGAGGAGCCGGACACTGAAGCTGCCTCCATACTTCCCTGTCAACTGCCTCCCATGAGGCTCACAGGTAGGTGACGACGAATATTTTAGCTGTCGCTGCACTTAGAACAACACGGAACTTTGCGTTGCACCTGTTGTCGTAGCCTTGACTTCTTTTTACACTTGCAGTTCTACGCTACCACTAACAAACACTGAACAGTTATCTTTATTATGCACGTCGCACTTTAGTGTGCATCTTCACACAGCATTCGTGCTCAGTTCCTTCGTCAATAGTGTTCACTTACAAAACAATCAAATTTTGCAGGTTTCCTCCATTGGTACAGAAAGACTTATATTCTACTATGTACAACAGATCACTTACGAGCTAATATTTACAATTAATGGTCAGTCCTTTTCTTAAGTCCAGTGAATTTTTGGGGCTCATCTCCTCATTATGAAAACTGCAGATTGCGCAACACTCGTTGCATTTATTCTTTAGTGCACCCAAGTTCATTTTCTACTGCCACGTAGCATATCTACTACTTAACGAATACGCATTTAACGCTGAACCCTTTCTTTTGTGTTTTCCTTTGTGCTAGCCAATTTTTTATTTTTGTATTTGAGGGCAGACTGGATAACAATAGGTCTCCCTCTTCGATTCATGTACTCAACAATCGTTCTCTGTAAAAAAAAAAAAAAAAAAAAAAAAAATAGATTAACGCGTGTCTACTATTTTTCGCATGAATGGAACTACCCACATTTCACTGGATTTACGCAAACTGTCCATAAAAAAAAAAAAAAATTACCAAAGCTAGCGAAGTTCATCGCGCTACTTGCCTCATTTCTCATAAGCACTGCTTTGCCTCGAAGCACACGTGCCTTTTACAAGTCGACCCTTTGTCTAGGTTAATGAACCAGGATCAAAAGGAACGGGCACAAGGAAAATGGATTTCATACGAGGAGTGTTTTAGGAGACATTTTTACAATAAAATCTGCATGTAAATAAAATTATCATAATAAATATAGGCACATATATAAATTTTAACCTCTTTCATTACAGCATGCTTTGCTACTTCTACATCTTACTCTCGTTACAGTCAGTATTTAAACGCAACTGCATTGCCTGTTCTTTAGATTAGCCTTCAATTAGGGTACTGAATGGTCGCTAGATTACACTACAAAGCATCTGAAGATCTTTACTTGGGCTTATTTATAATACAGGGGGCTTGCTGTGTGGTTATTTAGTACCTTGATTCTACTGAAATCAATTCGCCAGCTAACATTCCTCATATACTCTTTAGATTGGGCTCAGATCACAAGGAAACAGTTTACTTTCATAGCAATTAATGGCCTCGTAGAGTACTTACGCTACATTATTCATGCTTCGTGGTTTGCCTCTCTTTTTGAACTGTACTTCAACTAACTTAGTTTACTACAGCTTATCGTCCCCTTGCGTGAACACATGTGGGTTACCACTCGTTTTCTCATTTAACAGTCCGCTTTAACTGAACTTTAAGCTATTTCCTCCACTCCTGTTCACTGTCTGGACGTTTGGAACATGTATTTTTTTTAAGCGGGTAATTTGGGCTTTCACAACAGAACTTCAAGTACTTACACTACTAAAAATAAATCTATAAATCTTCTTGTACCTTGGGAGAAGTGCATCCTCCTCCATTTCTCACCTTTACATATTTATACAGCTCCGGTCAATCACCTCGCAAGCATTTTTTTTATACTAACTTAAAGTTAAATTGAAATTCTTGCTGCAACCTTAATTTCCTGCTTCAGCTTGTTGAAGAAATATCAGTTCATGTCCATCACTATAAACAATTTTTCCATACTTAACATTTAATACATAAAGTTTACATGTAGTAGCCGTTAGCATGCAGTCAGTGCGCTGTTCAACACACTACTTCTCATTAACAGTTCACACAAGGAAATTTCCAGTACGCAAGAAGTAAGAAACCAAAACCTATTCTATCTGCAGTTGAGGCTGTATCTGTAAACTAACTATCTGTTTCAATGGACCAATCACTCCCGATATGGAGCAACCCTGAATCGGCAATGATAAAGCTTTAGAAACAGAAGACATCTGTCTGAAGAGACATGATGACATGACATTGATGTTTGCTCCTGTATCAACAATGGCTGTGACAGGAATGTTGGCAATAGAAATCTTAATCGAAGCCTGGACCTGTTCATCATAAATGTCATTAATGTCTTGAGCTTCTCTGTCAGGTGCAAGGTCATCTCGTAAGTCGGCCTCATGGTGCACCGAATCGCATTAACATACTCAGAATCAGAGTATTCGTTAGTACCCCCACTCGAACCGGCAGCGACCTCTAGGAGGCTGAAAGGCGCTGCCTCCAATTTTCCGCAGGATGTTTAGTCTGTTTGTCATTCATGGCCTTAAGTGTTTGTTCCGGTTCATATTGGTGCTGGTTATGTGGTACAAATGCCGATGAAAAGGGGTAAAATCCACTGGGTGCATTCACTTGTGAATAGAATACTTGAGACGGCTGCTGTCGCCCGATCTTTTGGTTGCCGGCAGAACCATTTCCTTGTGAAGGAAAGTTCGCATTTGGTGCCGTTTGAAAATTGTTCCGCGGTTCTCTATCCCGGGAAGAGTTGTTCTGATGTTGCGCTGGGTGGCCTCCGCCTTGCCCATGCCACTTGCTATTTTTCCACCTATAACTTTGATTGTACACTGGCCCATTAGAAAAATTGCCACTCGTTTGTGGAGAATTTCCATACTTCTCAGGCGCAGAATTAAAAGGTGGGTTTCCGTACTGATGTTGTACCTGGTGGTTGTAAACTGGGCGGTATCTCTGCTGATTACTGTAATTGGTTTTCTGTTTCCGTTTAAAGTTATTGCCGTTTGCGTTTTCATAACGGCTGGCAGGTTGGTAACAGCGATGGCAGTAGCGCGCTCTCTCCTTCGGCGCATTGTTGTCCGCGTGCGATGCATTCTGCTGGCTGCCAGGGTAGAATTTGCCGCTGCCAACCTTGGAACGCACATCCTCGCTAATTAAATCTAAGGAATCCAGCACAGAAAGGAATGCATCCGTGTCTTCTTCGGACACATTTACTAGTTTCTCTCTAATAGACACAGAGAGCTTGCTTTTGAGAATCATAATTACGTCCTTGGAAGAAATCGGAGAATCCCAGAATTTAATTTTTGCTAGATACTTCTCGAAGTATCGCCGGAGACTTCCATGCTTCTCATTGAAAATTTCCGCACCATACACCTCCTTCCTTAATCTCTGCTGCACCCCACTACTCCAAAATTTTGCCAAGAACATTTTCTCAAACTCTTTATAATTCCTACACGTGTCTACCATTTCCGTTCCCCATAACGCTGCATCACTGGAAATAAATCCAGTGACGAACTGAATACGCTGTCTGTCTGTCCAGCTCCTGGGAAATATGCCGGAAGAATTCTTTAGGAACACGATCGGGCGTATTTCTCGCTTCTGCGGATGAAAAACAGGAAAAGTGTGATGCTTAATCACACTTTCCTCTTGCATTAAACTCACAACTGTGGGCGGATCATTTATTTTCCCCACTAGAGGCTCAACAGGACTGTTGTTTTGCATGTAATCAGGTGGTGAACCATAAGGAGTTGACTGACATTCGTCACCGTCTATAGAGTTGTTCCCTAAAGTTTGCGTATGCGTGTGCGGATTTTCTACCCAGTTTCTCAGCATTCTGACTTCGTCCACTACTTGCTGCTTCCACTCAGGAAGATCCCGTGTAAGTGTCCTTCGAATCTGTCTCAATTCAGAAACCACTGTGTCTCCCGACTTACCAGGAGCAGTTAAGATTTCATATGTTACATCCTTGACAGTCTCTCTAAGCTCCTCCCTGACCTTCTTTTCGATAGAAATAACTTTGCCCTTTATCCATTCACGGTAGTGTTCCGACAATGCCTCCGCGTGTGCTTTCACGGTGCTCTTAACCTGTTCTTCGATATTGATTGAGTCTATCTGCCTCGACAGATCCTCTACTACACCTTCAATGTCAGATATCGTATTTCTAACTGAGTTTATTTCTTGGGTAGCTGCCTGAATTTTTGTGTTTAATGTTCCAGATACTTCAGCTATTTCACTTTTCACCTGTTTCTGCCTTTTCTGAATTTGATCACTGATCTTAGTTTGCACCTCACCCAAATGGGTATTTAATTCAGCCGTAATTTCTTTATGCAGATCTGCTTTGATTGTGCCTAGCTGTGTTTTTACTGATTCGCTTATAGCATCTAATCGGGCGTTAACAGTCTCATTCTGTGTTTTTATAGTCTCATTTACTGCGTCAAACTGTTGTTCCAGCATTTCCATTAACGCACCGAGGCGGCGGCAAGAGTTTGGACTTTAGGGTCACCTTCCCCAGTTACAGACGTAGTTAGTTCAGTTTCCACACGGAAATCTACCGTTCGCGATCGTAAAGGGTATGGAATACTGTTAACGTCTTCACTCCCGTCTCCTGTTGCCACCTGTCTCAGTTTACTATCTGCCATTTTCGTAAGTAAATCACGTGCTACGCAAGGCTTTCGTCGTTTGTCAGTAACGTGGTGAGTCCGCTAAGAGCACCGCTCTCGCGTGAGCAACAAATGAAATTCTATCTGGCGAGAAGACAAGATGGAACCTAAACGTTTCAGACAAATGAATGAATATGCTCTTCACTGCAAATTGCACAAAATATCCACCATGTTGAAAATGTAATACAGCTATACTAACAATGGAGAAAAATAATTTCTATTATCAGACGACGAAGAATTTTACTTTGAAAGATAAAATAAAGCAGGTTTTCTATAGCGGGAAGGAGATAGAAGGGATGTGGATCGACTTGGAAAAGCAACGGTGCTACTGAAGCACTACACTGCGTATGCAAAATTCTGACTTACTTATTGATGGCATGGTTACCGCTATGTTGTCTCAGCAAATTCGAATCTCTTTTCTTTTCTTTTCTCTCGGTAATTAAACTGCGTTATCGACCAGCGTATTTTCCGTCTTTCACTCAGATGGATTATGTGTACGTGAAACGACAGAACATTTATTAACACAAGCACATAGAAAATTTTCCAAGTATCTGAACTAATTTTTGGCCAGGTCCCTGTTCGGGCGCCAAGTGTGATGTAACAAAATAAAAGTGATGTTGTTATTCAAACAGTTTGTGTTGGAACCATGCATGGGAGCCCAGTAGTAGATTCCAAAACACCACTGCAGGTTTACTGTAACCCTTGGACCTTCACATTGCCGATGAAACACGGAAATTGCATATGGATGGAGTACAAAAGGCACAAAGCGGACTTTGTCCAGGGGGAGTAATGCTTCAAACAGTCTATGTGGGAAACTTTCATGGGAGACCAATATTAGATTCCAATGCACCACTGCAGATTTACTCTGACCCTTGGACCTTCACATTGACGATGAAATACAGAAGTGGCATCGGGATTGAATACAAAAGGCACAATGCCTACTTCTGTCCAGGTGGAGTAACGCTGCAATCCATCTGTGTTGGAAACTTTGCTGGGAGACCACTATTAAATTCCGATGAACCACGACAGGTTTATTGTAACTCTTGGGGTTTTACATTGACGATGAAACACAGAAATTGCATTCTGATTGAATAAAAAAGGCGCAATTCCAGCTTATCTCCAGGATGAGCAACGAATCAAACAGTCTGTGTTTTAACTTTTCCTGGGAGACCAGGAAAGATTACTGTAACCCTGGGACCTTCATGTTGACTATGAAACACAGAAATATCATTGGGATTGAATACAAAAGGCACAATGCCAACTTCTGCCCAGGGGGAGTTACACTTCAAACTGTCTGTGCTTAGAACGTTTCCTGGGAGACCAGTATTAGACTGAGATGCACCACGGCAGGTTTACTGTAACCATTGGAACTTCAGATTGACGTAGAAACACAGAAATTGCATCTGGATTGAATACAAAAGGCACAATAGCGAGTTCTGTCCAGGCGGAGTGACGCGTCAGACAGTCCGTTTTGGAACCTTTCATGGGAGGCCTGTAATAGTTTCCGATGCATCGCTGCAGGTTTCCTGTAATCCTTGGACCTTTACATTGACAATCAAGTACAGAAATTGAATCGGGATATAATACAAAAGGCAAAATGCCGACTTCTGTCCAGGGTGAGATCCGCTTCAAACTATCTGTTTTTTGAGCCATTCCTGGGAGACCTGTAGTACATTCCGAAACACCACTGCAGGTTTACTGTAACTCTTGGACCTTCACATTGAGGATGAAACATAGGAAATTGCTTTGGGAATGAATACAAAACGCACAATGCCCACCTCTGTCCAGGGAGAATAACGCTTCAAACAAGTCTGTGCTTCAAACTGTTCCTTGGAGTCCAGTTGTAGATTCTGATGCACCATGGTATGTTGACTGTAACTCTTGGACCGTCCTATTGAGGATGAAACACAGGAATTCGCTTCGGGAATTAATACAAAATGTCGATATCTGGCCTGGAGAAGGAACACTTCAAACAGTCTGTGCTTTAACGTTTTCTGGGAGACCAGTATTAGACACCGATGCACCGCTGCTGCTTTTCTGTAACACTTGGAGCTTCACATTGACGATGAAACAGAGAAATTGCATCGGGATTGAATAAAAAAGGCACAATGACGTCTTCTGTCCAGGGGGAATAACGCTTCATACGGTCTGTGTGGGAAACGTTCCTGGGAGACGAGTATTAGATTCCACTGCACCACGGCAGGTTTAAAGTAACTCATGGACTTTCACAGTGACGATTAAACACAGAATATGAATCGGGATTGAATACAGAATCCCAAAATGCCGACTTTGGTAAAGGTTGAGTAACGCCTCAAAAAGTCCTTGATGTGAACCGAGAATCCATTAGCAGATTCCCATGCACCACGCAGATTTACTGTAACACTTGGACATTCACATTGACGTTGAAACACAGAATTTGCATCGGGATTGAATACAATAGGTGTGGTGTCACCGCCGGACACCACACTTGCTAGGTGGTAGCTTTAAATCGGCCGCGGTCCATTAGTACATGTCGGACCCGCGTGTCGCCACTGTGTGATCGCAGACCGAGCGCCACCACAAGGCAGGTCTCGAGATACGGGATAGCACTCGCCTCAGTTGTACGGACGACGTAGCTAGCGACAATACTGACGAAGCCTCCTTTGCCGAGCCGATAGTTAGAATAGCCTTCAGCTAAGTCAATGGCTACGACCTAGCAAGGCGCCATTAGTAACATTGCATGTATCTAAAGAGTCTCACTTGTATCGCCACAATCTCCAGATGTACCAAAAGGATGGATTAAAGTTAAGTATTCCAGAAGCTACGTACTTTTCTTTATAGCATTCATTACGTATCCTGTTTCAGACCTCACGCCATCCTGCTTTAGCTTAGCGCGTGCCTTTCGGCTTCCTCTCATTGTGTCTAGGCTGTCTTGTCTAGACACAACAATAGGCACAATGCCGACTTCTGTCCAGGGGCAGTAATGCTTCGAAGGGTCTGTTCTTTGAACGATTACTGGGAGACCAGTATTAGATTGCGATGCAGCACGGCAGGTTTACTGTAAATCTTGGACTTCTACATTGACGATGAAACAGAGAAATAGCATCGGCATTATATACGAAATTCACAATGCCAACTTCTGTCCAGGGGGGAGTAACGTATCGAACAGTCTGTGTTTTGAACCATTTTGGGAGTCCAGTAGTAGATTCCGTTGCACCACTGCAGGTTTACTGTAACCCTTGGAAATTCACAATCACGATGAAACGGAGAAATTCCATCGGGATTGAATACAACAGGCACAATACGGATTTCTGTCCAGCGGGACTAACGCATCAAACAGTCGGTATATTAACATTTCCTCTGAGACCAGGTAGGTTTACTGTAACTCTTGAAACTTTACACTGAGGATGAAACACAGAAATTGCTTCCGGAATGAATACAAAAGGCACAATATCGACTTGGGTCCAGTGGTTGTAACGCTACAAACTGTCTGTGTATTGCACCTTTCCTGGGAGGCCAGTATTAGATTCCAATACACCACGGCAGGTTTACTGTAACTCTTGGAGTTTCACTTGGGGATGATATACAGAAATTGCTTCGGGAATGAAAATAAAAGGTACAATGCCGACTTCTGTCCAGGAGAGCAATGCTTCAAACAGTCTGTGCTTTGAACGCTTCAAACTTTCTGGTTTTGGACCTTTTCCTGGGAGACCTGTAGTAGATTCCGATGCACCACTGCAGTTTTACTGTATCCCTTGGACCTTCACATTGGCGTTGAATAACAGAAATTGCATCGGGATAAAATACGAAAGGCACAATGCCGACCTCTGTAAAGGGGGAGTAACGCTTCAAATAGTCTGTGTTGGAAATTTATTGGGAGATCAGTATTAGATAACGATGCACCACGGCAGGTTTACCGTAGCCCTTTGACCTTCACATTGACGACGACACACAGAAATTGCATCGTGATTGAATATAAAGGGCACAATGCCGATTTCCGTTCTGGGGGGTAACTCTTCGAAAAGTCTGTGTTTTTAACCTTTCCTGGGAGGCCAGTAGTAGATTCTGTTGCGCCACTGCAGGTTTACTGTAAGTCTTGGACCTCCCATTGACGATGAAATACAGAAATACCATCGGGATTGAATACAAAACTTACAATGCCGACCTCTGTCCAGGGGGCGTAACGCTTGAAACAATCTGTGTTTTGCACCTTTCCTGGGAGGCCAGTATTAGATTTCGATGCACCACTGCAGATTTACTGTAACTCTTGGACCTTGACTTTAACGATGAAACACAGAAATTCCATCGGGATTGAATACAAAAGGCACAATGCGGAAATTATCAACGCTTCATATAGTCAGCGTTGGAAATATTCCTGGGAGACCAGTATTAGATTATGATGTACACTGGCAGGTTTACCATAGCCCATTGACATTCACATTGACGATTGTCTAGGGGGAGTAACGCTTCGTACAGTCTGTGTTTTGAACCTTTCCTGGGAGTCCAGTAGTAGATTGCGTAGGACCACGGCAGGTTTACTGTAACCCTTGGACCTTTCTAACTGGCGATGAAACACAGAAATTTTCATCGGGATTGAGTACAAAAGGCCCAATGCTGACTTCTGTCCAGGGAGAGTAACGCTTCTTACGGTCTCTGTCAGAAACTTTAATGGGAGACCAATATTAGATTCAAATGCACCACGGTAGGTTTACTGTAGCCTTTGGACCTTCACACTGACGATGAAACACAGAAATTGCATCGGGATTGAATACAAATATCACAATGCCGACTACTGTCCAGGGAGAGTAACGCTTCAAACAGTCTGTGGTACATACCCTTCCTTGCAGTCCAGTAGTAGATTCTGATTCACCACTGTATGTTTACTGTAACTTTTGGACCTTCCCATTGAGGATGAAACACAGAAATTGCTTCGGGATTGAATACAAAACGCACAATGCAGGCTTCTGTCCAGGGGGTGAATAACGCTTCGAACAGTCTGTGCTTTGAACATTTTTTGGGAGACCAGTATTATATTACCATGCACCACGGCAGTTTTACTGTACCCGTTGGACCTTTACATTGACGATGAAACACAGAAATTGCATCGCTAGTGCTACAAAAGGCACAATGCCGACTTCTATCCGGCGGGAGTAACGCTTGTAACAATCAGTGCTTTGCACCTTTCCTGGAAGTCCGGTAGTAGATCCCGTTGCACCACTGCAGGTTTACTGTAACCCTTGGACCTTCACATTGACTATGAAACACAGAGATTGCATCGGGATTGAATTCAAAAGCGCATAATGGCGACTTCGTCGCCATTGAAATACAGAAATTGCATAGGGATTGAATACAAAAGGCACAATACCGACTTCTGTCCAGGGGGAGTAACGCTTCAAGCGATCTGTGTTGAAAGCTTTTCTGGGTGACCAGTATAAGATGATAATGCGCCACGGCAGGTTTACTGTAACCCTTGGACCTTCACGTTGAAGATGAAACACAGAAATAGCATTGGGATTGAATAAATAAGGCACAATGAAGACTTGTGTCGAGGGGGAGTAACGCTTCGAACAGTCAGGGCTTTGAACATTTACTGGGAGAGCATAATTAGATTGCGATGCACTACGGCACGTTTACTGTAGCCAATGGAGCTTCAGATTGACGATGAAGCAAAGAAATTTCATCGGGATTGAATGCAAAATACAACATGCCAACTTCGGTCCAGGTTGAGTAACTCATCAAAAAGTCCGTGATTTGAACCGTTCCTGGGACACCAGTAGCAGATTCCGATAGCCCACGACAGGTTTACTGTAGCCCTTGGACCCTCACAGTGACGAAGAAATACAGATATTGCATCGGCATAAAATACAAAAGACACAATGCGGACTTCTGTTCAGGGGGAGTATTGCTTCAAACGGTCTGTGTTGGAAAGTTTTCTGGGTGACCAGTATTAGAGTCTAATGCACCACGGCAGGTTTCCTATAACTCTTAGACCTTCAAATTGACGATGAAACACAGAAAATCCATCGGGATTGAATACCTAAGGCACAATGGCGACTTGTGTCCAGGGGGAGTAACGCTTCAAAGAGTCAGTGCTGGAACGATACCTGGGAGACCAGTAGTAGATTCCGATGCATCACAGCAGTTTTACTGTAACCCTTGGAGATTCATATTGACGATGAACCACAGTAATTGAATCGGGATTGAATAAAAAAGGCAAAAGGTCGATCTCTGTCCAGTGGGAGTAACACTTCATACTGTATGTGTTGGAAACTTGCCTGGAAGATCAGTATTAGATTCCAGTGCACCACGGCAGGTTTACTGTAACTCTTGGACGTTCCCATTGACGATGAAACACTGAAGTTGCACTGGGATTGAATACAAAAGGCACAATGCCGACGTCTGTCCAAGGGGAGTAACGCTTCAAACATTGAGTGTTGGTACCATGCCTGGGAGCCCAGTAGTAGATTCCGATGCACCACCGCAGGTTGAACGTAACTTTTGGAGATCCACATCGACGATGAAACACAGAAATTGGATTGGGATTGAATAAAAAATTCAAATCGTCGTTTTCTGTCCATGTGGAGTAACACTTTATATGGTTTGTGTCGGAAACTTTCCTGGGAGTTCAGTAGTAGATTGCGTTGCACCACTGCAGGTTTACAGTAACTCTTGGAGCTTCACATTGACTATGAAACACAGAAATTGCATCGGGATTGAATACATATGGCACAATGCCGACTTCTGTCTAGGGGGTGTAACTCTTCAAACAGTCTGTGCTTTGAACGTTTACTGAGAGACCAGTATTGCACTGCGATGCCACACGGCACATTTACTGTAAGCATTATTACATCAGACTGACGGTGAAACTCAGAAATCGGACCGTGATTGAATACAAAAGGGCAATATGGCGACCTCTGTAAAGGATGAGAAAAGCTTCAAAAGGTCCGTGATTTGAACCGTTCCTGGGATTACAGTAGCAGATTCCAAAGCACCACTGCAAGTTTACTGTACTCCTTGGAGCTTCTCATTGACGATGACACACAGGAATTGCACCGGGATTGAATAAAAAAGGCAAATCGTCGACTTCTGTCTAGGTGGAGTAACGCTTCAAACAGTCTGTAATGGAAACATTCCTGGGAGAGCAGCATTACATTCCGATGCACCACGGCAGGTTTACTGTAACACTTGGACCTTGAAATTGACGATGAAACAAAGAAATTGTATCGGGATTGAATACAAAAGGAACAATGCTGACTTCTGTCCAGGGGGAGTAAAGCTTCAAATTGTCTATGTTGGAAACTATCCCGTAAGAGCAGTATTAGATTCCAATGCACCACGGCAGGTTTACTGTAACTCTTGGACCGTCCCATTGACGATGAACCTCATAAATTCCATCGGGATTGAATACAAGAGGCACAATAGGGACTTATGTCCTGGGGGAGTAACGCGTCAAACACTCTGTTTGGAACCTTTCCTGGGAGACCTGTAGTAGATTCCGTTACACCACAGCATGTTTACCGTAACCCTTGATCCTTTACATTTACGATGAAACACAGAATTTGCATCGTGATTCAATACAAAAGGCACAGTGGCGACAATTGTGCAGGGGAATAACGCTCGAACAGGATCTGATTTGAACCGTTACCGGGAGACTAGTAATAGATTATGATGCACCACGAATGGTTTGCTGTCACCCTAGGACATTCACATTGACGACGCATTACAGAAATTGCGTCTCAATTGCATACAAAAGGCACAGTACCGACTTCTGTCCAGGAGGAGTAACGCTTCGAACAGTCTGTGCTTTAACGTGTACTTGGAGATCAGTATTAGGTTGCGATGTACTACGACTGGTTTACTGTAACCATTGGAACTTCAGATTGACGATGACACAGAGAAATTGCATCGGGTTTGAATAAAAAAGGCACAATGCCGACTTCTGTCCAGGGGGAGTAACGCTTCAAGCAGTCTGTGTTGGAACCATGACTGGGAGCTCAGTAATAGATTCTGATGCACCACGGTAGGTTTACTGTAGCGTTTGGACCTACACATTGACGATGAAACACAGAAATTCCATCGCGATTGAGTACAATAGCGACTTCTGTCCATGGGAGTAACGCTTCAAACAGTCTGTGTTTTGAACATTTTCTTGGAGTCCAGTAGTAGATTCCGCTGAACTAATGCAGGTTTACTGTAACCCTGGGAACTTCACATTGACGATAAAACACAGAATTTGCATCGGGATTGAATACAGAAGGCACAATGCCGAATTCTGTCCTGGCATAGGAACGCTTCTTACGGTCTGTGTTGGAAACTGCCCTGGGAGAGCAGTATCAGTTTCAAATGCACCACGGCAGGTTTACTGTGACCTTGGACCGTCCTATAGACGATGACACACAAAAATTGCATTGGGAAGGAATACAAAAGGCACAATGCCGACTTCTGTCTAGGGGGTTTAACGCATTATGCAGTCTGTGCTTTGAACGTTTACTGGGAGACATTAACAGCGATGCCCTACGGGAGGTTTACTGTAAGCATTATAAAATCAGACTGACGATGAAACACTGAAATCGCATCAGGATTGAATACAAGAGGGCAAAATGGCGTCCTTAGGATGAGAACAGCTTCATAAAGTCCGTGATTTGAACCGTTCCTGGGATTACAGTAGCAGATTCCGATGCACGACTACAAGTTTACTGTACCCCATGGAGCTTCTCATTGACGATGACACACAGGAATCGCATCGGGATTGAATAAAAAAGGCAAATCGTCGACTTCTGTCTAGGTGGAGTAACGCTTCAAACAGTCTGTAATGGAAACATTCCTGGGAGAGCAGCATTACAGTCCGATGCGCCACGGCAGGTTTACTGTAACACTTGGACCTCGACATTGACGATGAAACAAAGAAATTGCATCGGGATTGAATACAAAAGGATCAATGCCGACTTCTATCCAGGGGGAGTAAAGCTTCAAATTGTCTATGTTGGAAACTATCCCGGAAGAGCAGTATTAGATTACAATGCACCACGGGAGGTTTACTGTAACTCTTGGACCTTCACATTGTCGCTGAAAGAAATCGCATCGGAATTGAATACAATAATCACAACACGAACTTCTTTCCAGGGGGAGTAACGCATCAAACAGTCTGTGGTTTAACCTATCCTGGGAGACAAGTATTAGATTCCGATGCACCTCGGAAGGTTTACCGAACCCTTGGACCTTCACATTGACAGTAAAACACATAAATTGCATCGGAATTCAATACAGAAGGCTAAATGCCGACTTTTGTCCAGGGGGAGTAACGCTTGAAACAGTCTGTATTCGACGCTGTCCTGGGAGAGCAGTATCAGACTCCCATGCACCACTGCGTTATTACTGTAACCCTTGGATCTTCACATTTACGATGAAACACAGAAATTGAATCGGGATTGAATTCAAAATGCACAATGCGCAATTGGCTTAGTAGGAGTAATGCTTCAAACAGTCTGTGTTGGAAGCTTTTCTGGGAATACAGTAGTAGATTTCGATGCATCACTGCAAGTTTAGTGTAACCCTTGGACCTTCAGTCTGACGATGAAACACAAAAATTTGCAGCGGCTTTGAATACAAAAGGCACATTGCCGTCGTCTCTCCAGCGGGATTAACGCTTCCTGCAGTCTCTTTTAGAAGCTTTCCTGGGAGACCAGTATTAGATTTAAATACACCACGGAACGTTTACTGTAACCCATGGACCTTCACATTGACGATGAAACACAGAAACTGCATCTGGATTGAATACAAAATGCACAATGCCGACTTGTGTCCGGGAGGAGTAACGCTTCGAACAGTCTGTGTTGGAACCATGCCCAGGAGCCCAGTAGATGATTCCTATGTACCACTGCAGGATATCTGTAACGCTTGGACGTTCACATTGAAGATGAAACACAGAAATTGCTTCGGGATTGAATAAAAAAGGCAAGTCGTCCACTTCTGTCTAGGGGGAGTAACGCCTCAAACAGTCTGTATTGGAAACTTTCCTGGGAGACCAGTATGAGATTCCATTTCACTACGGCAGGTTTACTGTAACGGTGGGACGTTCAGATTGACGATGAAACACAGAAATTCCATCAGGTTGAATAAAAAATTCTCAATCACGACTTCTGTCCAGGGGGACTAACGCTTCATACGGTCAGTGTAAAAAAATTAGCTGGGAGACCACTATTAGAGTCCAATCCACCACGGCAGAATTACTGTAACTCCTGGACCTTCACATAGACGATGGAACACAGAAATTACATCGGGATTGAATACAAAAGGAATATGCCGACTTCTGTACGGGGGAGTAACGATTCAAATTGTCTGTGTTGGAAACTTTCCCTGAGGAGCAGTATTAGATTCCAATGCACCACGGCAGGTTTACTGTAACTCTTGGACCTACACATTGTCGATGAAAGACAGAAATCGCATCGGGATTGAAAACAGTAATCACAAGACGAACTTCTGTCCAGGGGGAGTAACGCATCAAATAGTCTGTGATTTAACCTTTCCTGGGAGACCAGTATTAGATTCCGATGCACCACGGAAAGTTTACCGTAACCCTTGGACCTCCCCATTGATAACGAAACACAGAAATTGTATCTGAATTGAATACAGAAGGCAGAATGCCAACTTCTGGTCAGGGGAGTAACGCTTCAAATAGTCTGTGCTTTGAACCTTTCCTGGGAGTCCAGTAGCAGAATCTGTTGCACCAATGGAGGTTTACTGTAACCCTAGGACCTTCACATTAACAATGAAACACAGAAATTGCATCGGGATTGAATACAAATGGCACAATGCCGACTTCTGTCTAGGGGGTGTAACTCTTCAAACAGTCTGTGCTTTGAACGTTTACTGGGAGACCAGTATTACACTGCGATGCCACACGGCACGTTTACTGTAAGCATTATAACATCAGACTGACGATGAAACACAGAAATCGCAACGTGTTTGAATACAAAAGGGCAATATGGCGACCTCTGTAAAGGATGAGAAAAGCTTCAAAAAGTCCGTGATTTGAACCGTTCCTGGGATTACAGTAGCAGATTCCCATGCACCACTGCACGTTTACTGTACCCCTTGGAGCTTCTCATTGACGATGACACACAGGAATTGCATCGGGATTGAATAAAAAAGGCAAATCGTCGACTTCTGTCTAGGTGGAGTAACGCTTCAAAAAGTCTGTAATGGAAACATTCCTGGGAGAGCAGCATTACATTCCGACGCACCACGGCAGGTTTACTGTAACTCTTGGACTGTCCCATTGTCGCTGAAAGAAGTCGCATCGGAATTGAATACAATAATCACAACACGAAGTTCTTTCTAGGGGGAGTAACGCATCAAACAGTCTGTGGTTTAACCTATCCTGGGAGACCAGTATTAGATTCCGATGCACCTCGGAAGGTTTACTGTAACCCTTGGACCTTCCCATTGACAATGAAACACAGAAATTGCATCGGGATTGAATAAAAAGGGCAAGTCGTCCACTTCTGTCTAGGGGGAGTAACGCTTCAAACAGTCTGTATTGGAAACTTTCCTGGGAGACCAGTATTACATTCCATTTCACCACGGCAGGTTTACTGTAACGGTAGGACCTTCAAACTGAAGATGAAACACAGAAATTTGCAGTGGGATTGAATACAAAAGGCACATTGCCGTCGTCTCTCCAGCGGGATTATCGCTTATTACAGTCTGTTAGAAGCTTTCCTGGGACACCAGTATTAGATTTAAATTCACCACAGAACGTTTACTGTAACCCATGGACCTTCACATTGACGATGAAACAGAGAAATTGCATCGGGATTGTATAAAAAAGGCAAGTGGTCCACTTCTGTCCAGGGGGGACTAATGCTTCATACGGTCAGTGTAAAAAAATTAGCTGGGAGACCACTGTTAGAGTCCAATCCACCACGGCAGATTTACTGTAATTCCTGGACCTTCAAACTGACGATGTAACACAGAAATTACATCGGGATTGAATACAAAAGGAATATGCCGACTTCTGTACATGGGGAGAAACGCTTCAAATTGTGTGTGATGGAAACTTTCCCTGAAGAGCAGTATTAGATTCCAATGCACCACGGCAGGTTTACTGTAACTCTTGGACCTACACATTGTCTATGAAACACAGAAATTGCATCGGGATTGAATAAAAAATGCAAATCGTCGACTTCTGTTTTGGGGGGTAACGATTCAAACAGTCTGTATTTAAAATTTTCCTGTGAGACCAGTATCAGATTCCGATTCACCACGGCAGATTTACTGTAACGCTTGGACCTTCACATTGACGGTTAAAAACCGAAATCCCATCGGGATTGAATAAAAAAGGCTCAATCACGACTTCGGTCCCGGAAGACTTTCGCTTTTTACGGTAAGTGCAAAAAAGTTAGCTGGGACACCAGTATTAGATTCCAATCCACCACTGCAGATTAACTGTAATTCCTGGACTTTCACATTGACGATGAAACACAAAAATTACATCGGGTTTGAATACAAAAGGAATATGCCGACTTCTGTCCAGGGGGAGTAACGATTCAAATTGTCTGTGTTGGAAACTTTCCCTGAAGAGCAGTATTAGATTCCAATGCACCACGGCAGGTTTGCTGTAACTCTTGGACCTACTCATTGTAGATGAAAGACAGAAATCTCATCGGGATTGAATACAATATTCACAACATGAACTTCTGTCCAGGGGGAGTAACGCATCAAACAGTCTGTGTTTTAACCTTTCCTGGGAGACCAGTATTAGATTCCGATGCATCACGGAAAGTTTACCATAACCCTTGGACCTCCCCATTGATAATGAAACATAGAAACCGCATCGGGATTGAATACAAATGGCACAATGCCGACTTCTGTCTAGGGGATGTAACGCTTGTAACAGTCTTTGCTTTGGACGTTTACTGGGAGACCGGTGTTACACTGCGATGCCCCACGGCACGTTTACTGTAAGCTTTATAACATCAGACCGACGATGAAACACAGAAATCGCAACGTGATTGAATACAAAGGGGCAAATTGGCGACCTCTGTAAAGGATGAGAAAAGCTTCAAAAAGTCCGTGATTTGAACCGTTCCTGATATTACTGTAATTGATTCCGATGCACCACTGCTGGTTTACTGTAATCCTTGGAGCATCACATTGACGAAGACACACAGAAATTGCATCGGGATTGAATACAAAAGGCACAATGCCGACTTCTCTCCAGGGGGAGTAACGCTTCAAATTGTCTGTGTTTGAAACTTACCCTGAAGAGCAGTATTAGATTCCAATGCACCATGGCAGGTTTCCTGTAACTCTGGGACCTACACATTGTCGATGAGACACAGAATTTGCATCGGGATTGAATAAAAAAGGCAAATCCTCGACTTCTGTCTAGGGGAGTAACACTTCAAACAGTCTATATTGGAAACTTTCCTCAGAGATCAGTACTAGATTCCGACGCACCACGGAAGGTTTACTGAAATCCTTGGACCTTCCCATTGGCAATGAAACCCAGAAATTGCATTGCAATTGAATACAAAAGGCGAAATGCCGACTTCTGTCCAGGCTGAGTAACGCCTCAAACAGTTTGTGTTTAGAACCTTTCCTGTGCGTCCAGTAGTAGAATCCGTTGCACCAATGCAGGTTTACTGTTACACTTGGACCTTCACATTGACGATAAAACACAGAAATTGCATCGGGGTTGAATAGAAAAAGCAGAATTCCGGTATGTGTCCAGGGGGAGTAACGCTTCAAATTGTCTGTGTTGGAAACTTTCCCGGAAGAGCAGTATTAGATTCCATTGCACCACGGCAGGTTTACTGCAACTCTTGGACCTTCACATTGTCGATGAAAGACAGAAATCGCATCGGGATTGAATACAATAATCACAACACGAACATCTGTCCAGGGGGAGTAACGCATCAAACAGTCTGTGTTTTAACCTTTCCTGGGAGACCAGTATTAGATTCCGATGAACCACGGAAGTTTTACCGTAACCCTTGGACCTTCCCATTGACAATGAAACACAGAAGTTGCATCGGAACTGAGTACAGAAGGCTAAATGCCAACTTCTTTCCAGGGGGAGTAACGCTTCAAATAGTCTGTGCTTTGAACCTTTCCTAAGAGACCAGTAGCAGAATCTGTTGCACCAATGGAGATTTACTGTACCCCTAGGACCTTCATATCGACAGTGAAACACAGAAATTGCGTCGGGATTGAATACAACATGCACAATGCCGAATTCTGTCGAGGGGGAGTAAGGCTTCAAACATCTGTGTTGGAAGTTCTAGTTGGAGCCCTGTAGTAGATTCCGATGCACCACTGCATTTTTACTGTAACCCTTGGATCTTCACATTGACGATGTAACACAGAAATGGAATCGGGATTGAATACAAAATGCAGAATGCGTACTTTGTATAGAGGGAGTAATGCTTCAAACAGTCTGTGTTGGAAGTTTTCCTGGGAGTACAGTAGTAGATTCCGATGCACCAATGCAAGTTTACTGTAACCCTTGGCCCTTCAAACTGACGATAAAACATAGAAATTTGCAGCGGGATTGAACACAAAAGGCAGAATGCCGTCGTCTCTCCAGCGGTATTAACGCTTCTTACAGGCTGTGCTAGAAACTTTCGTGGGAGACCAGTATTAGATTTAAATACACCACGGCAGGTTTACAGTAACGCTTGGACTTTCACATTGACGATGACACAGAAATTCCATCGGGATTGAGTACAAAAATCACAATAGCGACATCTGGCGAAGGGGAGTAACGCTTCAAACAGTCTGTATTGAAAACTTTCCTGGGAGACCAGTATTAGATTCCGATTCTCCATGGCAGATTTACTGTAATGCTTGGACCTTCACATTGACGATGAAATACAGAAATTGCATCACGATTGAATACAAAATGCACAGTGCTGACTTCTGTCCGGGTGGAGTAACGCTTCGTACAGTCTGTGTTGGAACCATTCCCGGCAGCCCAGTAGTTGTTTTCGATGCACCGCTGCAGGATTTCTGTAACGCATGGAGGTTCACATTGACTATGAAACACAGAAATTGCATAGGGATTGAATAGAAAAGGCAAATTGTCGACTTCTTTCTAGGGGGAGTAACGCTTCAAACAGTCTGTATTGAAAACTTTCCTGGGAGACCAGTATTAGATTCCGATTCACCACGGCAGGTTTACTGTAATGGGTGGACCTTCACATTGACGGTGAAACACAGAAATTCCATCGGGATAGAATAAAAAATGCTCAGTCACGACTTCTGTCCGGGGGGTCTTTCGCTTCATACGGTCGGTGTAAAAAAAATGAGCTGGGAGACCAGTATTAGATTCCAATCCACCACGGCAGATTTACTGTAACTCCTGGACATTCACATTGACGGTGAAACACAGAAATTACATCGGGATTGAATACAATGGGAATATGCCGACTACCGTCCAGGGGCAGTAACGCTTCAAATTGTCTGTGGTGGAAACATTCCCGGAAGAGCAGCATTACATTCCAATGTACCAAAAAAGGTTTACTGTAACTCTTGGACCTTCACATTGTCGATGAAAGACAGAAATCGCAACGGGATTGAATACAATAATCACAACACGAACATCTGTCCAGGGGGAGTAACGCATCAAACAGTCTGTGTTATAACCTTTCCTGGAATACCAGTATTAGATTCCGATGCACCATGGCAGGTTGACTATAACCCATGGACCTTCACATGGACGATGAACGGAGAAATTGCATTGGGATTGAATACAAAATGCACAATGCAGCCTTCTGTCCCAGGTGGAGCAACGCTTCGAACAGTCTGTGTTGGAACCATGGCCGGGAGCCCAGTAGTTGTTTCCGATGCAGCACTGCAGGCTTTCTGGAACGCTTGGAGGTTCAAATTGACGATGAAACACAGAAATTGCGTCGGGATTGAATAAAGAAGGCAAATCGTCGACTTCTGTGTAGGGGGAGTAACGCTTCAATCAGTCTGTTTTGGAAACTTTCCTGAGAGACCAGTATTAGATTCTGATTCACCACGGCAGGTTTATTGTAACGCTTGGACTTTCACATTGACGATGAAACAAAGAAATTGCATCAGGATTGAGTTAAATAATCACAATAGCGACTTCTGTCCAAGGGGAGTAACGCATCAACAGTCTGTGTTAGAAACTTTCCTGGGAGTCCAGTACTAGATTTAAATACAACACGGCAGGTTTTCTGTAACGCTAGGACTTTCACATTGACAATGAAACACAGAAATTCCATCGGGATTGAGTTAAATAATCACAATAGCGACTTCTGTCCAAGGGGAGTAACGCATCAATCAGTCTGAGTTTTAACCTTTCCTGGGAAACCAGTATTAGATTCCGATGCACCACGGCAGGTTTACTGTAACGCTTGGACATTCACATTGACGATGAAACACAGAAATTCCATCGGGATTGAGTACAATAATCACAATAGCGACTTCTATCCAGGGGGAGCAACGCTTCCAGCAGTCTGTATTTTGAACATTTTCTTGGAGTCCAGTAGTAGATTCCGCTGAACCAAAGTAGGTTTACTGTAACCTTTGGAACTTCAGATTGACGATGAAACACAGAAATTGCATCGGGATTGAATACAGAAGGCACAATGCCGAATTCCGACCTGGCGGAGGAAAGCTTCTTACTGTCTGTGTTGGAAACAACCCTGGGAGACCAGTATTAGTTTCAAATGCACCACTGCAGGTTTACTGTGACCTTCGACCGTCCCATTGCCGATGAAACACAAAAATTGCATTGGGATTGAATGCAAAAGCAACAATGCCGACTTCTGTTATGGGGGTTTAATGCATGAAACAGTCTGTGATTTGAACGTTTACTGGGAGACCAGTATTAGACTGCGATGCCCTGCGGCAGGTTTACTGTAAGCATTATAACATTAGACTGACGATGAAACACAGAAATCGCATACGGATTGAATACATGAGTTGCGACCTCGGTTAAGGATGAGAAAAGCTTCATAAAATCTGTGATTTGAACCGTTCTTGGGATTACAGTAGCAGATTCCGATGCACCACTGCAAGTTTACTGTAACCCTTGGGGCTTCACATTCACGATGACACACAGGAATTGCATCGGGATTGAATGAAAAAGGCAAATCGTCGACTTCTGTCTAGGTGGAGTAACGCTTCAAACAGTCTGAATTGAAAACTTTCCTGGGAGACCAGCATTACATTCCGATGCACCACGGCAGCTTTACTGTAACGCGTGGACCTCTACATTGACGATGAAACACAGATATTCCATTGGGATTGAGTACAATAATCACAATAGCGACATCTGTCGAAGGGGAGCAACGCATCAAACAGTCTGTGTTTTAGCCTTTCCTGTGAATCCAGTAGTAGATTCCGGTGCACCTCTGCAGGTTTACTGTAACACTTGGTCCTTCACATTGACGATGAAGCACAGAAATTGCATCGGGATTGAATACAAAAGACAAAATGCCGAAATCTGTCCTGAAGGGGAACGGTTCTTACGGTCTGTGTGGAATACTTACCTGGGAGACCAGTATTAGATTCCAATACACCACGGCAGATTTACTGTAACTCTTGGACCTTCACATTCTCAATGAAACACAGAAATTGCATTGGGATTGAATACAAAAGGCACAATGCCGACTTCTGTCCAGGGGGAGTAACGCTTCAAAATGTCTGTTTTGGAAACTTTCCTTGCAAACTAGTATTACATTCCAATGCACCACGGCTGGTTTGCTGTAACCTATGCACCTTCACATTGACGATGAAACACAGAATTTGCATCGCGATTGAAAACAAAATGCACAGTGCCGACTTTTGTGCAGGGGGAGTAGCGCTTCGAACAGTCTCTTCTTCGAACCTATACTGGGAGACCAGTATTAGATTGTGGTGCACCATGTTAGGTTTACTGTCACCATTACATTTTCCGATTGACGATAAAACACAGAAATTGCATCTGGATTGAACACAATAGTCAAAATACAGACTTCTGTCCAGGTTGAGTAACGCTTCAAAAAGTCCGTGATTTGAACCGTTCCTGGGAGTCCAGTAGTTGATTCCGATGCACCAAGGCAGGTTTACTGTATCCCTGGGGCCTTCACATTGGCGGTGAAATAGAGAAATTGCATCGGGATATAATAGAAAACGCAGAATGCCGACTTCTGCCCAGGGGGAGTGACGCTTTTATCGGTCTGTGTTGGAAACTTTTCTGGTAGTCCAATATTAGATTCCAATGCACCACGGCAGGTTTATTGTAACCCTTGGACCTTCACATTGACGATGAAACACTGAAATTGCATCGAGATGGAATAGAAACGGCACAATGGCGACTTCTGTCCAGGGGGAGTAACGCTTTGAGAGTTTGCTGGGAGTCCAGTAGTAGATTCCGGTGCATCACTGCAGGATTACTGTAATCCTTGGACCCTCACATTGACGATGAAATATAGAAATTGTATCGGTATCGTATACAAAAGGCGCAATGCCGACTTCTGTCCAGTGAGGGGGATGGCGGGGGGGGGGGGGGGGGGGGGACGCTTCGAACAGTCTGTGTTGGAAACTAAATTCCTGATAGTGAGCAATGAGCTCTGGCGTTACTTTCAAGCTCATCCAATATATGTCGGATATAGTACAGATCTCGCGATTTGGAGGTTCCGGAAAACCAAATGAAACTTACCATTTTGTTCTGCGAACCACTTCATCACGCTCCTGGCCTTCTGACATGGCGCATTATCTTGTTGAAAAATCCCACTTCCATCGGGAAACGTGATCGTCATGGAGGGTCTGCTTTGTCTACAACCACCGTATGGTACTCATTGGCCGTCATGGTGCATTGTATGAGCTCCACTTGACCGATGAATGCTCACCTGAATGTTCCCCAGAGTAGAATGGAGCTGCCACCGGCTTGTCTTTGCTTCGCAGTACAGGTGTCAAAGTGCTGTATCCGTGGAAAGCGATGGATTCACACCCACTCTTCCCCTTCCCCCCCCCCCCCCCCCAAGCGGTTTGATGTAGAAAGTATCAAGATTCATCAGACATGCAAAGCTCTGTCATAGTTCCAACATACAGTACCGGTGGTCAAGTGTCCATTTCATTCGCAGTAGCCGACGTCGCCGGCTGCAGGGGCCCACTGTAAGGAGTGTTCGGTGGACTGTGTGTTCAGACACACTTTCAGACCATCATTAAAGTCTGGTGTTAGTTTCGCCACAGTTCGCCACCTGTCCTGCTTTATCAGTGTGCCCGTCATACGATCTCCGGTATGTGTAATGAGGGGTTTAAGGTACTCATCTCAGCACTCGTTGGACGCCCAACACGTCATGCAGTTTCCTGAGCCTCAGGTCTATCACAATCTGCCCTTGTTAAACTCAGACGGATCGTGAGCTTTCCCGATCATACGCACAGAAAGCATGATCACTGATACCACATGCACCATGGGTGTGTCTGGCTAGAAGTCATTCCTTGCTAGTGGACGCTGCTATTGCCTGGACGCGCTTATATCGATAGTAGGTTGGTGGTCATAAAGTTCTGGCTTATTATTATTTGCCCCTTACAGACTATATATCACTGAAGGTACCTGCAAAACGTCACTACTCACAGTTCAGGAGATACGAAGTCATAAGCAGTGAGATTCGTGAAAAACTTCGCATCTTGCATGACGTTTTAGTTTATTACTTTTTTACTACCAACTCTGTTCACAGCACATTTGGCAGACAGTATCAAGAAATGTCGCTGAAGGTAAATGAAAAATTACATCACCGTGATGAATATAATAATTCCAATCCCAAATAAAGCAGGTGTTGACACATGTGAAAATTACCGAACTATCAGTTTAATAAGCCACAGCTGCAAAATACTCACGCGAATTCTTTACAGACGTATGGAAAAACTGGTAGAAGTCGACCTCGGGGAAGATCAGTTTGGATTCCGTAGAAATGTTGGAACACGTGAGGTAATACTGACCCTACGACTTATCTTAGAAAATAGGTTAAGGAAAGGCAAACCTACGTTTCTAGCATTTGTAGACTTAGAGAAAGCTTTTGACAAAGTTGACTGGAATACTCTCTTTCAAATTCTGAAGGTGGCAGGGGTAAAATACAGGGAGCGAAAAGCTATTTACAATGTTATTCCATCTGTGTATTGAACAAGCAGTAAAGGAAACAAAAGAAAAATTCGGAGTAATTATTAAAATCTATGGAGAAGAAATAAAAAACTTTGAGGTTCGCCGATGACATTGTAATTCTATCAGAGCAGTTCTGGAAGAGCAGTTGAACGGAAAGGACAGTGTTTTTAAAGGAGGATATAAGATGAACATCAACAAAATCAAAACGAGGGTAATGGAATGTAGTCGAGTTAAGTCGGGTGATGCTGAGGGAATTAGATTAGGAAATGAGACGCTTAAAGTAGTAAAGGAATTTTGCTATATGGGGAGCAAAATAACTGATGATGGTCGAAGTAGAGAAGATATAAAATGTAGACTGGCAATAGCAAGGAAAGCGTTTCCGAAGAAGAGAAATTTGTTAACATCGAGTATAGATTTAAGTGTCAGGAAGTCATTACTAAGAGCATTTGTATGGAGTGTAGCCATCTATGGAAGTGAAACATGGACGATAAACAATTTGGACAAGAGGAGAATATATGCTTTCGAAATGTGGTGCTACAGAAAGATACCGAAGATTAGATGGGTAGATCACATAACTAACGAGGAGGTATTGAACAGAATTGGGGAGAAGAGGAATTTGTGGCACAACTTGACAAGAAGAAGGGGTCGATTGGTAGGACATGTTCTGAGGCATCAAGGGATCACAAATTTAGCTTTGGAGGGCAGCGTGGAGGGTAAAAATTGTAGAGGGGGACCAAGAGATGAATACACTAAGCAGATTCAGAAGGGTGTAGGTTACAGTAAGTACTGGGAGATGAAGAAGCTTGCACAGAACAGAGTAGCATGGAGAGCTGCATCAAACCAGTCTCAGGACTGTAGACCACAACAACAACAACAAATGACATACAGTTCAGGAGATAAAGCGCCATAAACTTTGAGCAGTGTGAAAACGAAACTGCAGGGTGAAATTCGGAAGAGATGCAGTTGAAATATGTGAGCAGATGTGTGTGAAATATGTAAGATAATTTTTTTATTTAATATACAAATAGGACCAAATAGAGGAGCAAATATCCAAGGCCATGGAACGTGTCAGTACATGAAATTACAACACAAAAGTAATAACAGATAAAAATTAAATGTTTATGAACCCGAAAAATGTCAATCCACGCAATCAACAATACAACAATAATCAGCTTAATTTTTCAAGGAATTCCTCGACAGAATAGAAGGAGTGACTAATGAGGACACTCTTCAGTTTCGATTGGAAAGGGTGTGTATTATTGCCAAGATTTTTGAATTCGAGTGGTAGCTTATTGAAAAGGGATGCAGCAGTATACTGCACATATTTCTGCACAAGAGTTAAGGAAGTCCGATCCAAATGCAGGTTTGATTTTTGCCGAGCATCAACTGAGCGAAAGCTGCTTATTCTTGGAAATAAGCTAATATTGTTAACAAGAAATGACAGTAAGGAATATAAATTGAGAGGCCAATGTCAAAATACCCAGACTCGTGAACAGGGGTCGAGAAGAGGTTCGTGAATTACACAACTTATTGCCCGAACCGCCCGTTTCTGAGCCAAAAATATCCTTTTAGAATGGGAAGAATTATCACAGAATATAATACCATACGACATAAGCGAATGAAAATAAGCAAAGTAGACTAATTGTTGTGTCGAACGATCACTCACTTCAGATACTTTTCGAATAGCAAAAATGGCAGCATTAAGTGTTTGAACAGCACCCTGAACTTTGGCTTTCCACGACAGTTTACTATCCACACGGACACCCAGAAATTTGAACTGTTCAGTTTCACTAATCATATGCTCATCCTGTGAAATTAAAATGTCAAGTTTTGTTGAGTTGTGTGTTAGAAACTGTAAAAACCGAGTCCTACTGTGATTTAGCTTTAGTTTGTATTCTGCAAGTCATAATTTAGGTCACGAACTGCACTATTTGAAATAGAGCCAGTGTTGCACACAATATCCTTTACTCCACCAGCAAACATAAATATTTAAGGTTTACCCCTAACACTAGAGGGCATACCATAAATATAAATATGGAACAGGAGTGGCCCCAAACTAATGCCTGAGGCACCACCCACTTGACCGTATTCCGCTCAGACCCCACATCACAGCCATTATCAACACTGTGAATAATGACCTTTTGCTGTCTGTTGTTAAAGTAAGAGGTGGATCAATTGTGAGCTACTCCCCGTATTCCGTAATGACCCAACTTCTGGACAAATATTTTGTCATCAACACAATCAAACGCCTTAGTTAAATCAAAAAATACGGCGAACGGTCGAAACCTTTTGTTTAACCCATCCAGTACCTCACAGAGAAAATAGAATATAGCATTTTCGTTGTTAAACGACTTCTAAAGCCGAATGTACATTTGACAGCAAATCATGTGATATAAAATGAGCAATTATTCTTACATAGCAAGCACTGATGGCATAGAAATAGGTCTAAAATTGTCTACATTATCCTTTTCTCCCTTTTTATAAGGCAGCTTTACTACTGAGTACTTTTATCGTTCAGTAAACTGACCATTCCTTAAGGAAAAATTACAAATATGGCTAAATACAGGGCTAACATGTGCAGCACAGTAGTTTAATATTCTGCTAGGCACTCCATCATAACCATGAGAGTCCTTAGTCTTCAGTGATTTAATTACTGACTATTGATTATTATTGACTCAATCTTCCCCTTGTCTGTATCACAGAGGAGTATTTCAGACATCAATCTTGGAAAGGCATTTGCCAATAAAGTTATATGATTCCCTGTAGAAAGTAAATATTTATTTAATTCACCAGTAATGCTCAGAAATTGTTTGTAAAAAACTGTACATATATCTGATTTATCAATAACAGAAATATTTATACTACGAACTGACTTTATATCGTCGATCTTGTGCTGCTGACCAGACACTTTCTTCACAACTGACCATATGGTTTATTTTTGTCCTGTGAATTACATATTCCATTTACATACCCCATACTCGTTGCTTCCTAATAATACGTATTTTAAACACCTTAAAATACTGTTTGTAATGGGCTGCTGTCGCTTGATTGTGACTACTTCTAACATTTGTACATAATTCCCACTTTTTTCTACATGATATCCTTATCCCACTGGTCAGCCACCCGGGCTGCCTCTTACTCCTAATACCCCTTTTAGAACGCTCTAATGGAAAGCAGCTCTCAAAGTACGTGAGAAATGTGTTAAGGAAAACAATATATTCATCATGTATGTTATCGGCACTAAAAACATCCTGCCAGTCTTATTCCTTGAAAAGATTTAAAAAACACCCTAATGCTGTTGGATTAACTTTCCTACACAGTTTGTAATTATATGTGACATTTGTTTGAATACAAAAGCCTTTTAGTGTTAAAATTTTTACAAATAGAATGCCCATCTAGTAATGAAGATTGAATAAAAATATTGTCTAAAGCTGTGCTACTGTGCCCCTGCACCCTATCTGGAAAAACAGAATCTGCTTCAGATCATATGAATTTAGATCTCCAAACATCCTTTTTCTTGCACCATCATGTACAAAATTTATATTGAAGTCACCACATATAACTAATTTCTGGTGCTTCCTACAAAGTGAATCAAGAACCCTATCTAGCTTGAGCAGAAATGCTCTTGAGTCAGAGTTAAGGGACTTGCAAACAACACAGTTAGAAGTTTAGTTTCACTAAATTCAACTGCCCCTGCACAACATTCAAATATCTGTTCAGCGCAGTGCCGTAAAACGGCTGTGGACTCAAATGGAATACTGTTTTTTACGTTCATAGAATCTCCCCCACCCAGCAACGAACTCCTTGAAAAACAGCCAGCTAATCTGTGTCCTGGTAAAGGAAGCTTCTGAATTGTCAAATTATTTAAGTTGTGCTCCGACGTAACAATAATTTCAGAGTCAACATCTACAAGCAATTCGCTAACTTTATCTCTAATACCACTTATATTTAGATGAAATACGCTAACTTCTTCTCTACTTGGAAACATGACCTTCTCTGAAGGTGATTCCTTAGTTAGAGGGACTTCCTTTAAGCAGGTAAACCTACCAGTTGACTTCAGTTTAAAAAAGGTGCAGTTCTAATAACAACTACTACAGGAATTTTTCCATGAGTGTTCCCAACACCACCCACTACACTGTTACCTACAAGCTTTGCCAGCCTCGCATTCCTATACCTACTGAGGTGGAGGACATGCCTAGTGAAACCCGATCTACTGGTAGACCCAACTGGCACCACTCAGATGTGACCCATACTTATTATGTTAACTGAATCTTTCGTCGGTTCTTGGTAGAACAACATTATAATAAATGGAAAGCACTAGTTTGCTCTTGTTCTACAGTACTTGTTCCACAGTATCAGTTTAATTGTGTTCACCGACTGTCGGCTTACAAGACCATCTTCAAATATTAAGTTACTATTGTTCGCCAAAGAAGTAACAATACTTGGGAACGACACTGGAAAACAATGTACACATATAGACTAAAGCACAAGAGCGCAGTAAATGACATCTTAGACAGTGTGATGGTAATGCAATGTGAAAAGGAAAAAGGTGAACAATAAATAAACATAAAGGCAGTAAACAGGAAAAAACTTTAACACAAAACTGGGACAGCATACTTTCATAACTGTTTATATTAAGAAAAAAACCACTAAAATAAAATTAGTGCTTGATAGGAATACTTCACGAGGTATAAGACATGAAGATTGATACACAGGCCAATTAAAAGAAGGAATTATCAATGAATACATGAAGAACTCAAGAAATATCAATAAGATAAACAGAAATGAATAAATGCACGAAAATGGAGGAGTATGAGGAAACATACAGCAAATGGCATCTTTGAGAGTGTGATGGTATTGCATTTTAAAAAGAAAGAAGTTTAACACTATGCAAATACAAAGGGAGCTAACAGGACAAACGTTAACTCTATACAACAAAAAATGCGCCAATCTAACAGTTTGCATTAACTAAATAAATCACATAAAATAAAAGCGCACTTGACAAGACAACTACAAGAGGTATTAAACATGGAATGTAATACAAGTACCAATTAAAGTACTACAAGCCAGAGTGATATGTCCTTCAGGTAGCAAACAAAGGCCAAAAACTCAGTCTGCTGGAAGCTCTGGAAATTAACAAATATCTAGCTCGCCGTCTAGATGTAGTCTTAAATGACTAGACACAGCTTAATACTTCCCCTCTCCTGAACTTAATATAATCCTCTCAGTTTCTCATTAGTACCCACATTGTCTGTTCCTTCACATTCCCCCATTTTCCTGTAGTCATTCAGTTCGATTCTTTTACTGAAATGGCCTATGTAATCCACATATCCTGTAGTTAAAATTCTTAAGTCTTTAATTGACTAGTAGCTGTACTATTTTCCGTGTTTATTACCTCTTGAAGTTGTCTTTTCAAGTACTCTATTCATTTTACTTCGTTCATATATTTAACGCAAACTGCTGCAGAGGCCCAGTTTGTTTCTATTAGTGCTAGTGTTTTTCCTCTTTGCTTCCTTTATATTTGTATATTGTCCAACTTTTTACTTCTTAAAGTGCAGTACCACCATGTTCTCAAAGGAGGCAATTACTGTATATTTTCTCACACTCTTCCATTTTTCTGCATTTATTCATTTTTGTTTACCTTATTGATATTGCTTAAGTTCTTCATACATACGATAGTTACATTGATAATTGTTTCTTTTAATTGATTCCTGTATCAGTCTGCATGTCTTATACCTCCTGAAGTATTTGCGTTCTTTATGTTCACGTCTTTGATATTAAATTCTCTGAAAGCTGTTTTCACTTTTCTGAATGCTGAATCCGTGCTTCTGACGACTGTTTCCTAATTTTCCTCGCTTTGGTCTGTAAATATTTTGCTTTAGTTTCTATTCACATGGTGGCTTTCCTAAGCGGGCTCGTGCTTCCACATTCCTTTCCTTTCCTAAACGTTTTCGTGTTTTCTTATTTCTTCGTTCATTTCGAGTATTTCTTCAGTTAGCCACAATATGTTCATAGTTTCTCTTTCTTACGCCTGAACTTTGAGTTTTCAGCTTTTGGGACTACAATTTTCAGAGATGTCTACATCTGCTAAGGTGAACTACCCACAGTGAGATTTATTGTAACAGTATCTACAGTGTGAAAGATCTTCAAACGCACATTATCAATCCTCAATATTTCAGCAGCCTACTTCCTTGTGTATTGAATCTTCATAATGTTTATATTCTTTATCGTCATTACATTGTGATCTAAGTCTATGTTGGCTGCTGGGTACCCTTTAAAATTAAACATCTCATTTCGGAATGTCTGTCTCATCGTGAGGTAATACAACTGGTATCATCTCGTAACATCTGGCTGGTTTTAAGTACACTGAAGTACACCTACAGGTTTAAGGATTTTTGAACAGTGTGTCTGTTATTACAAGATAGAATTTATTTCGGAACTCAGGGAATTTTACACACACACACACACACACACACACACATACACACACACACACACACACACACACTGGTCCATTGATCGTGACCGGACCAAATATCTCACGAAATAAGCGTCAAACGAAAAACTACAAAGAACGAAACTTGTCTATCTTGAAGGGGGAAACTAGATGGTGCTATGGTTGACCCGCTAGATGGCGCTGCCTTAGGTCAAACGGATATCAACTGCGTTTTTTAAATAGTAACCCCCATTTCTTATTACATATTCGTGTAGTACGTAAAGAAATATGAATGTTTTAGTTAGACCACTTTTTTCGATTTGTGGTAGATGGCGCTGTAATAGTCATAAACATACGGCTCACAATTTTAGACCAACAGTTGGTAATAAGTAGGTTCTTTAAAATAAAATACAGGTACGTTTGAACATTTTATTTCGGTTGTTCTAATGTGATACATGTACCTTTGTGAACTTATCATTTCTGAGAACGCGTGCTGTTACAGCGTGATTACCTGCAAATACCACAATAATGCAATAAATGCTCAAAATGATATCCATCACCCTCCATGCATTTGGCAATACGTGTAACGACATTCCTCTCAACAGCGAGTAGTTCGCCTTCCGCAATGTTCACACAGACATTGACAATGCCCTGACGCGTGTTGTCAGGCGTTGTCGGTGGATCACGATTGCAAATATCCTTCAGCTTTCCCCACAGAAAGAAATCCGGGGACGTCAGATCCGGTGAACGTGCGGGCCATGTGCTTCGATGACCAATCCACCTGTCATGAAATATGCTATTCAATACCGCTTCAACGCACGCGAGCTATGTGCCGAACATCCATCATGTTGGAAGTACATCGCCATTCTGTCATGCAGTGAAACATCTTGTAGTATCATCGGTAGAACATTACGTAGGAAATCAGCATACATTCCACCATTGAGATTGCCATCGATAAAATGGGGGCCCATTATCCTTCCTCCCACATTGCCGCATCATACGTTAACCCGCCAAGGTCGCTGATGTTCCAATTGTCGCAGTCATCGTGGATTTTCCGTTGCCCAATAGTGCATATTATGCCGGTTTACGTTACCACTGTTGGTGAATGACGCTTCGTCGCTAAGTAGAACACCTGCAAGAAATCTGTCATCGTCCCGTAACTTCTCTTGTTCCCAGTGGCAGAACTGTACACGAGCTTCAAAATCGTCGCCATGCAATTCCTGGTGCATAGAAATATGGTACTGGTGCAATCGATGTTGATGTAGCACTCTCAACACCGACTTTTTTGAAATTACTGATTCTCGCGCAATTTGTCTGCTACTGATATGCGGATTAGCCGCAACAGCAGCTAAAACACCTACTTGGGCATTATCAATTGTGCAGGTCGTGGTTGACGTTTCACATGTGGCTGAACATTTCCTGTTTCCTTAAATAACGTAACTATCCGGCGAACGGTCCGGACTCTTCGATGATGTCGTCCAGGATACTGAGAGGAATACATAGCACACGCTCGTTGGGCATTTTGATCACAACAGCCATACATCAACACGATATCGACCTTTTCCGCAATTGGTAAACGGTCCATTATAACACTGGTAATGTATCACGGAGCAAATACCGTCCCCAATAGCGGGATGTCACGTGATACCACGTACTTATTCGTTTGTGACCATTACACCCTTCAAGCGAGACGAGTTTCGTTCTTTGTAGTTTTTTCGTTTGATGCTTATTTCGTGACGTATTGGGTCCGGTCACTATCGATGGACCACCTAGCATACGAGGGTTGCATCTTAAATAGTGGCAAGTATTTATTTACAGTTCGTACAAAATAGATACGTGTTTCAAAGTTTTACTGACCTTCAAAGTAGTCACCAGCTTTGTGTATTACCCGTTCCCAGCGATGTGCAAGTCGTAGGATACTCTTAGCAGTGCCAGTAGGCTTGACAGTTCGAGCGGCGCGGTCTGTTGGGCGACGAATTTGTAGCAGCTCTGAAGCGAATGTCGTGAAGTGTTTCCTTCAGTTTAGAAATCGAGTCGAACTCACGAGGGCTTAAGTCAGGGGAGTGCAGCAGGTGATATAGCACTTAGTAGCCCCATCAGTCAAACAAATCAGGAGCAGCTGGCACTGTACGTGCTTGAGCATTGTGTCATGCAAAATGATGTTCAGGTCCTGCAGAAAGTGTCATATATGACGACTTTGGTGTCGGAACTAATCTGTCAAAGAAAACGAGTTTCAAACGGTCTAGGGCGAATTATGACCAATGGCTATTCTGTAAGGGAGCTGGGCGGGCCTCAGTCCGCGTATTTCTAGCCACAACGTTCATATGCAGCACGAAAGAAAAAAAAATTTCCATACGATTTTTCGCCAGAACAAAATGATGCCTTGCACGGCTGGTGGCGATTATGATAATAGGCAAATTCTCCCTCTCACAGTGTACTGCGTGATGCGATGCCTCCGCTAACGAAGTATAGTCCTAAAATAAAAGGAAAAACCAATTACGGTTCGTGAGAAACATCATCTATGTACTGCACGTATAGTTACCAAAAGATGAAGCCAAAGGTATTCGTCAGGGAGTGCCCTCAAGGACATCAGTACAAGTATCTGAAGCTCCAAAACACTGCGCAGTATACAAAGAAAACGGCCACAGTTTACCGCTTACTCCCACAAAAGACTTATAGTAAACATGTGTACGTTATGCAGAGCAGTTTTATGTTACTTACTGAACGCATAATGGATCTATATCATGCAGAAAATCAGCACATTTTGACTACACCCATGTGGTTAATAAACCACACTGATGTGCAAGGATCTTAAATTATGCACGATAAACGTTCCAAAATACTCAATACAAGTGAGGCACAGATTTCTATAATGTTAGTAACAATCAAAATATTCTATCAAAACTTTGCGGGAAAGCCCCCATCGACACTGCCACCTTCACTTCGTACTCAAAAACACTGAAAATTATCCTAAAATTTATATAAATAAAAATGCAAGTATTCGCGTTTTCCATATCGTTAATCTCTGAAAGTCCTTGATTGATTGCTTTGAAATTTTGGCACAACGTTGAATTCTAATATGCGCGTGTTTTTATGTACCTAATTCTTTAATATATGTGTATTTTTAATGAATATAATATATAAATAAATATACACACTGATCAAATGGTTCAAATTGCTCTGAGCACTATGCGACTTAACTTCTGAAGTCATCAGTCGCCTAGAACATAGAACTAATTAAACCTAACTAACCTAAGGACATCACACACATCCATGCCCGAGGCAGGATTCGAACCTGCGACCTTAGCGGTCGCTCGGTTCCAGACTGTAGCGCCTAGAACCGCACGGCCACTCCGGCGGGCCACACACTGATCAGCCAGAACATTATGACCACCTACCTAACTGCTGGTATGTCCAATTGTGGCACGGGTAACAACGGCGACACGTCTTGGCATCGAACAAAGGAGACCTGGCAGGTCGCTGACGGAAGTTGGCACCACATCTGCACGCACAGGTCACCTAACTCCGGAACTTGGCGATGAGCTCTGACGCCACGTTCAATCACATCCCAGATGTGTTGGATCGGATTTAGGTCTGGTGAGTTGGGCGTCCAGCAAATCAATCGGAACTCGCCACTGTGTTCCTCGAACCACTCCATCATACTCCTGGCCTAATGACATGGCGCATTGTCTTGTTGAAAAATGCACTTACCATGGGAATATATGATCGTCATGGAGTAGTGTGCGCGGTCTGCAACCAGTGTATGATACTCCTTGGCCATCGGTGACTTGCACGGATTCCGCTGGGCCCATGGGTGCCCACGTGGTTCCCAAGAGCATAATGGAGTTGCCGCCAGCTTGTCTCCGTCCCGCAGTACAGGCGTCAAGACGACGGATTCGCGCCCTCCCAGCGGCATGATGAAGAAGGTATCGGGATTCATCAGACCATGCAATGCACTGTCGCTGCGCAAACGTGCAGTGGCGATAGTCACGTGCCCATTTTAATCGTAGTTGACGATGCTGTGGCGTTACCACTGAAACGTGCATGGATCGTCGACCGCGGAAGCCCATCGTTAGGAGTCTTCGGTGCACTGTGTGTTCAGACACACTTGCACTCTGTCCAGCATTAAAGTCTGATGTTAGTTACGCCTCAATTCGTGACCTGTCCCGTTTTACCTGCCTCCCCAGCCAAGACGTCCGACATGTAAATGAGGGGTGGCCGCCCTAGCCCACGACGTCAGGACGTGGTTTCACCTCGGTTACGCCACTTTCGAAGACACTCACCACAGCACTCCTTGAACATCAGACATCCATATTGTTTCCGAAATGCTCGTGCCGAGCCTCCGAAACGTCACAATCTCCCTTCAGTCAAATTTGGCACACATCGGACGATAGCGAGAGTAAACCATCCACTTCCAGTACTCCCTGTGGCAACGTCAACACTGAAATTAACTCGACATCCACGGAAAAAAATCGGTCCATTCAATATGACATTGTGGAATAGATGCCAAGAGCCAATCTACACCTAGTTATATATATAGTAACATGTCTTTTACATTGTATACCCGCTCCTGTCGTAAAGTTAGCAATGATGAAAAAATACATGTATGGATGAAAGGACTTGCTCATAAATTAAGGATAATGCTGATACATGGTGAAACAACGCTCTCGTGGGCGGTTTGCGGGTTTAAATCACCTCAGGTTATGATCATGCGGTGCATTTGACCTGCGGTCGTCGCATGGTGGCGCTGGCAGCAGTCCACATACGCAGAGGTGTGTTGGTGCATGTCAGAGTACGGCGCAGCGAGTAAGTATGCAGACGTTTTCAGACGTGCTAATGGTGAATGTGTGTTAAAAATGCCTCAAAGAACACATATGGATGACATTTGAAGGGTAGAATACTAGGAGCGACTGGAGGCTGATCAAAGACAGCAATGATGAAAAATACATATATGGATGAAAGGACTTGGTGTACTAGCTGAGAATAACTGTAACTGGTGATGTAACCTTGTACTATAATTATTAATAAATTCTGATCTATAGCGTCAACCGCCAAACGCACATCTGGTGAGTTTGGCACAAACTGAACTGCACAAAGTGTCATATTGAATGGACCGAGTCTTTTCCGTGGATGTCGAGTTAATTTCAGTCTTGACGTTGCCACAGGGAGTACTGGAAGTGGATTTTTTTTTCAAATTGTTGCAGCCTTGAGCCCCCATTCACCAGATGTACGTCCAGCGATTGGCGGCTGACGCTACAGATCAGAATTTATTAATTATTATAGTACAGGGTTACATCACCAGTTACAGTTACATTCTCAGCTATTACACCAAGTCCTTTCATCCATACATGTGTTTTCCATCATCGCTATCGTCCGATGTGAGAATGACTCTCTACCTGGATTGTAATCATTCGCCGACCGAGATGTCAGCGCTTACAAGACCTGGCACTGTGGAATAGATGCCAAGACCCAGTCTAGACCTAGTCACCGCTTACAAGACCTGCCATTGTGGACTTGATGCCAAGACCCAATCTAGACCTAGTTATGTATATAGTAATATGCCTTTTACATTGTATACCCGCTCCTGTCGTAAAGTTAGCAATGATGAAAAAATACATGTATGGATGAAAGGACTTGCTCATAAATTAAGGATAATGCTGATACATGGTGAAACAACGCTCTCGTGGGCGGTTTGCGGGTTTAAATCACCTCAGGTTATTATCATGCGGTGCATTTGACCTGCGGTCGTCGCATGGTGGCGCTGGCAGCAGTCCACATACGCAGAGGTGTGTTGGTGCATGTCAGAGTACGGCGCAGCGAGTAAGTATGCAGACGTTTTCAGACGTGCTAATGGTGAATGTGTGTTAAAAATGCCTCAAAGAACACATATGGATGACATTTGAAGGGTAGAATACTAGGAGCGACTGGAGGCTGATCAAAGACAGCAGGTCGCAGCACAGGCCCTCCGAGTGCCACAAAGTGTGATCTCAGGATTATGGCAACGATTTCAGCAGACAGGAAACGTGTCCAGGCGCTACAGTACGGGACGTCCATAGTGTACAACAGCAGAAGAAGACCGATATCTCACCATCAGTGCCCGCAGACGGCCTCGGAATACTGCAGGTAGCCTTGCTCGGGACCTTACTGCAGCCACTGGAACAGTTGTCTCCAGACACACAGTCTACAGACGACTGAACAGACATGGATTATTCACCGAGAGACTTACAAGATGCATGCCACTGACCCCTGGTCACAGGAGAGCCCGTAAAGCCTGGTGTCAAGCACACAGTACATGGTTATTGGAACAGTGGTCCCAGGTTACGTTCACGGACGAGTCCAGGTATAGACTGAACAGTGATTCTCGCTGGGTTTTCATCTGGCGTGAACCAGGAACCAGATACCAACCACTTGACGTCCTTGAAAAGGACCTGTATAGAGGTAGTGGTTTGATCGTGTGGGGTGGGATTATGACAGATGCACGTAGACCCCTGCATGTCTTTGACAGAGGAACTGTAACAGGTCAGGTGTATCGGGACATCGTTTTACACCTGTTCGTCCTCCTGTTCAGGGGTGCAGTGGGTCCCACCTTTCTCCTGATGGATGATAACGCACGGCCCCACCGAGCTGCCATCGTGGATGAGTACCTTGAAACAGAAGATATCAGGCGAATGGAGTGGCCTGATTGTTCTCCAGACCTATACCCCATCGAGGACGTCTGGGATGCTCTCGGTCGACGTATCGCTGCACGTCTTCAAACTCCTAATAATATGTTGCTAGAGAAGGCCTAAATGCACGCTATAAGCTCACGCAGGATGGCGTGAGGTCTGAAACAGGATACGTAATGAATGCTATAAAGAAAAGTACGTAGCTTCTGGAATACTTAACTTTAATCCATCATTGGTGTACATCGCTCTTGGCGATACAAGTTAGACTCTTTAGATACATGCAATATACTGTTAATGGCGCCTTGCTAGGTCGTAGCCATTGACTTAGCTAAAGGCTATGCTATCTATATTCTCGGCAAATGAGAGAGTCTCCGTCCGTGTAGTCGCTAGCAAAGTTGTCCGTACAACTGGGGCGAGTGCTAGTAAGTCTCTCGAGACCTGCCGTGTGGTGGCGCTCGGTCTGCTATCACTGACAGTGGCGATACGCGAGTCCGACATGAACTAATGGACCGCGGCCGATTTAAAGCTACCACCTAGCAAGTGTGGTGTCTGGCGGTGGCACCACATTCCTCCCTCGCAAATCGGCGAACGGTCGTGTTATAAGGCTTCCGCCCGCCGTGAGGAGGATCCCATGTTGGCGTATGCGATGAGGTGGGGAGCCTAACAACAGGCGAGGCTGTGCCACCCGCACCCGGCCATTCGGTCCGAGGGGAGCTAGGAAACGCCTGAAAACCTAGTCCAGGGTGCACGCCAACATGCGGTGTATGCGCTCGTAATGAGACAGGAGGGGCCGAAGGGTCGACCTCCATCGCGTCGGAGTACCCGACGCGCGAAGACGCCATGTGGTCCGGAGCGGGCAAGAGTTCCATGGCGGAGGACTGCTGGTCACGGGAAGCGATCGGCGGCGCGTGACCCAGGGAGGCGCATGGCGGCTGCAGCGACGCGTTCACTGCGGGCGGCGTCGGCGGGAGAACAGGCGGCGGCGGCGGCGGCGGCGTGTCGCCATGGGGCAAAATGGAAGGCAGCGTCGGTAACACCCGGGGATGAGGCGAGCCAGTAGACGGGTCCCCGGGCCGCTGACCGGACGGCACCGTCGCTGAAAGCAGACGGGGAGCGGCAGAACCCAGGCGACGACAGAGGCGCAGCTGATTGAGATGCCGACGCACCTCACCAGAGGCCCCCAAAACCAAATACATCGCGCGGCCGAGGCAGCTAAGAATGCGCCCTGCGAGCCAACGCCGTGAACCGCGATAGTTGCGATAGAATACAACGCCGCCTGGAGCAAAAACAGGAGTTTGCCGCTGCACAGGAACCTGATGCGGCGGATGCAGCAAAGACATCAAGGTTCGATGAGGACGACCGTGGAGCAACTCAGCCGGCGAGCGACCATCTCGGGGCTGAGAACGATACGATGACAAAAAGAGCAACAACGCGTCCTCCCGAGAATGCGACTCTTTCAACTTCAACATCCGTGACTTGAAAGTCCGGACCAATCGTTCAGCGGCACCGTTTGACTGAGGCAAAAACGGCGCGGATGTCAGATGTTGAATACCATTAGCCTTGCAGAATGACTGAAATTCTGCGGACATAAATTGTGGGCCATTGTCGGAAACAATAGTCTGTGGAAGACCTTCAATGCAAAAGATAGCGGATAACGCTTGGACGGTGGCAGATGACGTCGTGGAAGACATCCGGACAACAAAAGGGAAATTACTGAAAGAATCAACCACAACCAACCATCGAGCATTCCAGAATGGACCAGCAAAATCTATGTGCAAGCGTTGCCAAGGGGAAGTGGCTTTAGCCATGCAAAGAAGTTCCGCGGCGGTGTGGATTGTTGTTCGGCACACGCCATGCAAGAAGAGCACATTTTCGTAATCGCAGCATCGATTCCGAACCAAGTACAGTGCTGACGAGCAAGCTGTTTCGTTCGCACTATACCCCAATGTCCTTGGTGGAGAAGCCGTAAGACAGAGGACTGTAACGAACGTGGTATCACGACCCTGGACTGATCATTATCAGAACGCAACAACAAAACACCACGTCGTACAAAAAGTCTCTGCTTGTGAGCAAAAAATCTGCGAGCCAACGGATCCTCTATCCGTGACTTTGACAAGGGCCATTGCGTAGTAACAAAACGCAAAACGGTAGCAAGGACAGGGTCAGCAGCTGTGGCTGTAGCTACACGACGAAAATCAATCGGAAACGATTCGACCACGTCATCGGTTACCGCATCAATGAACATGCAAGCAAGTTCGGAAGAATCGAATGCTCTATCCTCAGCAACAGGCAAACGGGACAACGCATCGGCGTTTCCGTGCTTAGCAGTGGACCGATACAAGATATCGTAGCGGTACTGCCAGAGGAAAATAGACCAGCGAATGAATTTCTGCGCTGTACGTGGAGAGACAGGCTTGTTCGGATGAAAAAGCGATGTCAAAGGTTTGTGGTCTGTGATGATGGTAAAGTGACGACCATACAAGAAATCGTGAAACTTTGTAACACCAAACACGAGAGCCAAAGCTTCATTCTCGATTTGTAAGTAATTTCTTTGCGCTGACGAGAGGAATTCGGACGCAAAGGCAATAGGGCGACCATGCGAGCCATCTTTGTGCGCAAGCACAGCACCGATCCCGAAATCCGATGCATCTACCATCAACAAAAGGGGTTTCTGGGGATCGAATGGCGTAAGGCAAGTATTTGAAATCAACGCCGATTTCAACTGGCGAAAGGCGCGTTCGCATTCCGTCGTCCAGACGAACGGAACACCTTTACGGCGTAAGCGATGAAGCGGAGCTGAGATGGAAGAAGCGCGCGGCACAAATTTATTGTAATAGTTAATTTTTCCCAACACACTCTGTAGCTGCTTCAAATTCTGCGGCGAAGGCAAGTCTTGTATGGCACGGAGGTGCTCTGGACTCGGATGTATACCTTGGGCATTGATTACATGTCCCAAATATGGTAAGTCACGAGCAAAAAACACACATTTGTCCTTCCGCAAGCGAAGACCATTTTGTCGCAAGACCTGAAATAATGTCCGGAGGTTTGCTAAATGTTCGTCTTCTGTCTTTCCGGAGATCACAATATCGTACAGATAGTTTGCTGCAGTAGGGACCGACGCACAAACAGTTTGTAGATACTGCTGAAACAATGCAGGGGCGGATGCGCACCCGAATGGCAGTCTTTTGAAGCGATACAACCCAAGATGCGTGTTAACCACCAAAACGCGCTGGGATTCTTCGCCCACCGGTATTTGCAAGTACGCATCTGCTAGGTCCAACTTAGAAAAATATTTACCCGGCCACAGTTTGTCAAAAAGATCTTCCGGGCGGGGTAAAGGAAAAGTGGCAATCACCAGTTGGGGATTCACTGTTGCCTTGAAGTTCACACAAAGTCTCAATTTTCCGGAAGGTTTTGGCAAAATTACTAAGGGTGAGGCCCAGAGAGAAGCCTGTACACGTTCAATTACACCTTGTGATTCTAAATCGTGTAACGTTCTTGCGACCTCTTTTAAACCTCGTCGCCACTTAATATGTTGCTAGAGAAGGCCGAAATGCACGCTATAAGCTCACGCAGGATGGCGTGAGGTCTGAAACAGGACACGTAATGAATGCTATAAAGAAAAGTACGTAGCTTCTGGAATACTTTAATCCATAATTGGTGTACATCGCTCTTGGCGATACAAGTTAGACTCTTTAGATACATGCAATATACTGTTAATGGCGCCTTGCTAGGTCGTAGCCATTGACTTAACTGAAGGCTATGCTATCTATATTCTCTGCAAATGAGAGAGTCTCCGTCCGTGTAGTCGCTAGCAAAGTCGTCCGTACAACTGGGGCGAGTGCTAGTAAGTCTCTCGAGACCTGCCGTGTGGTGGCGCTCGGTCTGCTATCACTGACAGTGGCGACACGCGGGTCCGACATGTACTAATGGACCGCGGCCGATTTAAAAGGCTACCACCTAGCAAGTGTGGTGTCTGGCGGTGACACCACACCTAGGACACTTCAGGAGCTCCGACAGGCACTGGTGCAAGAATGGGAGGCTGTACCCCAGCAGGTGCTTCACCACCTGATCCAGAGTATGCCAACCCGCTGTGCGGCCTGTGTACGTGTCCGTAGTGATCATATCCCATATTGAAGTCGGGGTACATGCGCGGGAAACAATATTGTTTTGTAGCAAATGTGTTTCGCGACGGTTTTCTCAACTTATCACCAATACCGTGGACTTACAGGTCTGTGTCGTGTGTGTTCCCCATGTGCCTATGATATTAGTGCCAGTTTTGTGTAGTGCCATGTTGTGTGGCACCACATTCTGCAATTATTCTTAATTTACGATCATGAGTGTACATCACGCGCCTTCAACGTTCTACACACAGACAGCACGCTTTCTGATGCTACATGCAACGTGCGTGTTTCTGGTTGGCAGTCATTCCTCGCCAGGTTACACGGATGTAGCCTGGACGGGTTTATATCGATGTTAGATCAGTGGTCTTAATGTTCTGGCTGATCATTTTATATGTTGTTGTTGTTGTGGTCTTCAGTCCTGAGACTGGTTTGATGCAGCTCTCCATGCTACTCTATCCTGTGCAAGCTTTTTCATCTCCCAGTACCTACTGCAACCTACATCCTTCTGAATCTGCTTAGTGTATTCATCTCTTGGTCTCCCTCTACGATTTTTACCCTCCACGCTGCCCTCCAATACTAAATTGGTGATCCCTTGATGCCTCAGAACATGTCCTACCAACCGATCCCTTCTTCTGGTCAAGTTGTGCCACAAACTTCTCTTCTCCCCAATTCTATTCAATACTTCCTCATTAGTTATGTGATCTACCCATCTAATCTTCAGCATTCTTCTGTAGCACCACATTTCAAAAGCTTCTATTCTCTTCTTGTCCAAACTATTTATCGTCCATGTTTCACTTCCATACATGGCTACACTCCATACGAATACTTTCAGAAATGACTTCCTGACACTTAAATCTATACTCGATGTTAACAAATTTCTCTTCTTCAGAAACGCTTTCCTTGCCATTGCCAGCCTACATTTTATATCCTCTCTACTTCGACCATCATCAGTTATTTTGCTCCCCAAATAGCAGAACTCCTTTACTACTTTAAGTGCCTCATTTCCTAATCTAATTCCCTCAGCATCACCCGACTTAATTAGACTACATTCCATTATCCTTGTTTTGCTTTTGTTGATGTTCATCTTATATCCTCCTTTCAAGACACTGTCCATTCCATTCAATTGCTCTTCCAAGTCCTTTGCTGTCTCTGACAGAATTACAATGTCATCGGCGAACCTCAAAGTTTTTATTTCTTCTCCATGAATTTTAATACCTACTCCGAATTTTTTTTTGTTTCCTTTACTGCTTGCTCAATATACAGATTGAACAACATCGGGGAGAGGCTACAACCCTGTCTTACTCCCTTCCCAACCACTGCTTCCCTTTCATGTCCCTCGACTCTTATAACTGCCATCTGGTTTCTGTACAAATTGTAAATAGCCTTTCGCTCCCTGTATTTTACCCCTGCCACCTTTAGAATTTGAAAGAGAGTATTCCAGTCAACATTGTCAAAAGCTTTCTCTAAGTCTACAAATGCTAGAAACGTAGGTTTGCCTTTCCTTAATCTTTCTTCTAAGATAAGTCGTAAGGTCAGTATTGTCTCACGTGTTCCAGTGTTTCTACGGAATCCAAACTGATCTTCCCCGAGGTTGGCTTCTACTAGTTTTTCCATTCGTCTGTAAAGAATTCGTGTTAGTATTTTGCAGCTGTGACTTATTAAGCTGATAGTTCGGTAATTTTCACATCTGTCAACACCTGCTTTCTTTGGGATTGGAATTATTATATTCTTCTTGAAGTCTGAGGGTATTTCGCCTGTTTCATACATCTTGCTCACCAGATGGTAGAGTTTTGTCAGGACTGGCTCTCCCACGGCCGTCAGTAGTTCCAATGGAATATTGTCTACTCCGGGGGCCTTGTTTCGACTCAGGTCTTTCAGTGCTCTGTCAAACTCTTCACGCAGCATCATATCTCCCATTTCATCTTCATCTACATCCTCTTCCATTTCCATAATATTGTCCTCAAGTACATCGCCCTTGTATAGACCCTCTATATACTCCTTCCACCTTTCTGCTTTCCCTTCTTTGCTTAGAACTGGGTTTCCATCTGAGCTCTTGATATTCATACAAGTCGTTCTCTTATCTCCAAAGGCCTCTTTAATTTTCCTGTAGGCGGTATCTATCTTACCCCTAGTGAGATAGGCCTCTACATCCTTACATTTGTCCTCTAGCCATCCCTGCTTAGCCATTTTGCACTTCCTGTCGATCTCATTTTTGAGACGTTTGTATTCCTTTTTGCCTGTTTCACTTACTGCATTTTTATATTTTCTCCTTTCATCAATTAAATTCAGTATTTCTTCTGTTACCCAAGGATTTCTACTAGCCCTCGTCTTTTTACCTACTTGATCCTCTGCTGCCTTCACTACTTCATCCCTCAAAGCTACCCATTCTTCTTCTACTGTATTTATTTCCCCCATTCCTGTCAATTGCTCCCTTATGCTCTCCCTGAATCTCTGTACAACCTCTGGTTCTTTTAGTTTATCCAGGTCCCATCTCCTTAAATTCCCACCTTTTTGCAGTTTCTTCAGTTTTAATCTACAGGTCATAACCAATAGATTGTGGTCAGAGTCCACATCTGCCCCTGGAAATGTCTTACAATTTAAAACCTGGTTCCTAAATCTCTGTCTTACCATTATATAATCTATCTGATACCTTTTAGTATCTCCAGGGTTCTTCCATGTATACAACCTTCTTTCATGATTCTTAAACCAAGTGTTAGTTATGATTATGTTGTGCTCTGTGCAAAATTCTACAAGGCGGCTTCCTCTTTCATTTCTGTCCCCCAATCCATATTCACCTACTATGTTTCCTTCTCTCCCTTTTCCTACACTCGAATTCCAGTCACCCATGACTATTAAATTTTCGTCTCCCTTCACAATCTGAATAATTTCTTTTATTTCATCATACATTTCTTCAATTTCCTCGTCATCTGCAGAGCTAGTTGGCATATAAACTTGTACTACTGTAGTAGGTGTGGGCTTCGTATCTATCTTGGCCACAATAATGCGTTCACTATGCTGTTTGTAGTAGCTTACCCGCATTCCTATTTTCCTATTCATTATTAAACCTACTCCTGCATTACCCCTATTTGATTTTGTGTTTATAACCCTGTAGTCACCTGACCAGAAGTCTTGTTCCTCCTGCCACCGAACTTCACTAATTCCCACTATATCTAACTTCAACCTATCCATTTCCCTTTTTAAATTTTCTAACCTACCTGCCCGATTAAGGGATCTGACATTCCACGCTCCGATCCGTAGAACGCCAGTTTTCTTTCTCCTGATAACGACATCCTCTTGAGTAGTCCCCGCCCGGAGATCCGAATGGGGGACTATTTTACCTCCGGAATATTTTACCCAAGAGGACGCCATCATCATGTAATCATACAGTAAAGCTGCATGCCCTCGGGAAAAATTACGGCTGTAGTTTCCCCTTGCTTTCAGCCGTTCGCAGTACCAGCACAGCAAGGCCGTTTTGGTTATTGTTACAAGGCCAGATCAGTCAATCATCCAGACTGTTGCCCTTGCAACTACTGAAAAGGCTGCTGCCCCTCTTCAGGAACCACACGTTTGTCTGGCCTCTCAACAGATACCCCTCCGTTGTGGTTGCACCTACGGTACGGTTATCTGTATCGCTGAGGCACGCAAGCCTCCCCACCAACGGCAAGGTCCATGGTTCATGGTTCATGGTTTATATGTAAGATATAAAAGGAAATCATTGTTACCAAAAATCTCAAAATGCACCTTTCCTATTTAACTCAGATTTTTTCATGTCACTGTAACAAACGTTTAGACACCTGAGTAGAAAATACTTTTTAGGAAAGCTGCGTTTATGGCTAATTGGTTTATGATTAGAATACTACTATAGTACCTGAATTTGCAATAGCACTAAACTAGGCTCAGAGAGGGGGGAGGAGAGGGGATGGACAGAGGAGCGGGAGGAAGTGGATGTAGAAAATGAGAAGGAGGAGATGAGAAGAGAGAGGATGTAGCAGGAGAAGATGGACACAGAAAGGAGGAAGGCGCTAATGGAATGAGAGAGGAAGAGAGAAGGCGGATGGCAGGAGATGGAGAAAGAGTGGGTAGTAGAAGATGGACAGAGGGGGGGGGGGGGGAGGAAATGATGAACAAAGAGAGCGGGAAGGAGGAGGAGATGGGTAAGGAAAACAGAAGAGGAAGATGGACGGAGACAGGGGAGAAAATGAGATTAGGACGTAGTTCCAATTCCCATACATATTCGAAACGTGTCTTTCTCTTTCCTTTGCATTTAAGCTAACTGAGCTACAACAAATTGTGGCAGGGTACAGCTAGTTTACATACACCACTTTTTTAAATGGCTGTCCTACAGGGTGTTTCAAATATGACCGGTATATTTGAAACGGCAATAAAAACTAAACGAGCAGCGATAGAAATACACCGTTTGTTGCAATATGCTTGGGACAACAGTACATTTTCAGGCGGACAAACTTTCGAAATTACAGTAGTTACAAATTTCAACAACAGATGGCGCTGCAAGTGATGTGAAAGATATAGAAGACAACGCAGTCTGTGGGTGCGCCATTCTGTACGTCGTCTTTCTGCTGTAAGCGTGTGCTGTTCACAACGTGCAAGTGTGCTGTAGACAACATGGTTTATTCCTTAGAAAAGAGGATTTTTCTGATGTTGGAATTCCACCGCCTAGAACACAGTGTTGTTGCAACAAGACGAAGTTTTCAACGGGGGTTTAATGTAACCAAAGGACCGAAAAGCGATACAATAAAGGATCTATTTGAAAAATTTCAACGGACTGGGAACATGACGGATGAACGTGCTGGAAAGGTAGGACGACCGCATATGGCAACCACAGAGGGCAACACGCAGCTAGTGCAGCAGGTGATCCAACAGCGGCCTCGGGTTTCCGCTTGTCGTGTTGCAGCTGCGGTCCAAATGACGCCAACGTCCACGTATCGTCTCATGCGCCAGAGTTTACACCTCTATCCATACAAAATTCAAACGCGGCAACCCCTTAGCGCCGCTACCATTGCTGCACGAGAGACATTCGCTAACAGGATTGATGATGGCGATATGCATGTGGGCTGCATTTGGTTTTACTGTCGAAGCTTATTTTTACCTGGACGGCTTCGTCAATAAACAGAACTGGCGCATATAGGAAACCGAAAAGCCCCATGTTGCAGTCCCATCATCCCTGCATCCTCATAAAGTACTGGTCTGGGCCGCCATTTCTTCCAAAGGAATCATTGGCCCATTTTTCAGATCCGAAACGATTACTGCATCACGCTATCTGGACATTCTTTGTGAATTTGTGGCGGTACAAACTGCCTTAGACGACACTGCGAACACCTCGTGGTTTATGCAAGATGGTGCCCGGCCACATCGCACGGCCGACGTCTTTAATTTCCTGAATGAATATTTCGATGATCGTGTGATTGCTTTGGGCTATCCGAAACATACAGGAGGCGGCGTGGATTGGCCTACCTATTCGCCAGACATGAACCCCTGTGACTTCTTTCTGTGGGGACACTTGAAAGACCAGGTGTACCGCCAGAATCCAGAAACAATTGAACAGCTGAAGCAGTACATCTCATCTGCATGTGAAGCCATTCCGCCAGACACGTTGTCAAAGGTTTTGGGTAATTTCATTCAGAGACTACGCCATATTATTGCTACGCATGGTGGATATGTGGAAAATATCGTACTATAGAGTTTTCCAGACCGCAGCGCCATCTGTTGTTGAAAATTGTAACTACTGTAATTTCGAAAGTTTGTCTGCCTGAAAATGTACTGTTGTCCCAAGCATATTGCAACAAACGGTGTATTTCTATCGCTGCTCGTTTAGTTTTTATTGCCGTTTCAAATATACCGGTCATTTTTGAAAGACCCTGTATATGGTTCATCACTCACGATAGATCCTAAGACATGCGCACTAGGCGTTACTATTTTCTACAGAATCCTTATACAATGCAATACCTTCGCACCAGCGGAGCAGTCAAGTGCACCCCGTACCTCTGGCGTACTTATCTCGACTGACCACGCTCTGTCTAAATGGCACCACTGTAGCCTATGACCCGTTGCCAGCCTTGGCTCAAAACGTCTGATCATGACCTTCTGGTAGAGCGATTAGGTGTGCAGAACCGAAAACCGGGGGCCCACTACCAACTACTTTGAAATGTCGATGACATACGAGGGCTATTCCGAAAGTGAGGAACGATCGGTCGCAAAATGGAAACAACTGTGAAAATCCGACGATACTTTTCAGATGTTTTGGGCGCTGCCTCTAGTATGCTCGCCGATCGCATCAAGGCGCTCTTTTGAGTTGTGAGCGCCCTGTGAGCGAGTAAAGGTGCCCAGAACAACAATGTCTCCCACCGAGTAGGAGGGCCTGCTGAGAGGCTTCGCCTTAATGAATGCAGCCCGCCTGACACAACTGCCACGCACTTCCTTCTTCATGGGAATTATCAGCCGCACTCTGCAGGGGAAGTGAGGTCACTCCTGTAGGCTTTTCGATGGGAAGTGTTTGATCACCCGCAAGACAGGCCTAATTGGCTCGTCCTGTGTATCATCTCTGTTCACATGAAACGCTGGATAGGAAGACAACACTTGGGCGCATGCTACGCGCTATATACAAGCATAGAGAATTATCGCAAAGCATAGGCAGCTGTCTTCTATGACGATGGTGTTGGAAGTTTGGTTTAACGCTCCGACAAATGTCTAAATCAGAGAGGCGACTATGTTGAGAAGTATCTGGAAGGTGTAGCTAAATGTGCAAAGAAAACATTTTTGATTTTCGCTGTGGTTTCCATTTCGCGACCGATCGTTCCTTACTTTCCGAACAACTCTCATATTTTAAGGATAACAGTTAACCCATGATACGGTCTCAGTCTTGATACTGGAAAATGTAGAAAAATAATGTAATGAAAACTGCAAGCATCAGTCATTCTTGCAATCGAATCGATCCCTTACGCCGTTATAGCGTGTGAGACCTGCAGTAGTTAATCAAAAAGAAAAAGAGAAGAAAAGAAAAGGTTAAAAATGTGGGAAGATTTGTTGAATAAAGAGAGGGTTTTATAATCGTTAATGACCGTGAAAAAGGGAAAGAATGAAATGCAAATCGGACTTCGTATTACAGAAAAGCTATTGGACTTCGTGATTCGGAAAAGCAATTGTTGGGGTGGTCCTTGTGGCGTTTCTGAGCAAAAGTCAAACCAATTTGCACTACAAAAATAATTTGAAAGAGAACAGAGAATAACAAAATGTGATTAACAGTACATTCATTACCATGTTAATATGTCTTCTCTCGTGCGGCGTTCAGGTCTTGTTCTCCAACAATCTCCTGCTTCATTTCTGCATGAAAAAGTCGTAGCTGCTGCAAAATCTTACAGTAAATTTCATCGTCCAGGAATTACTAAAGTCTACGAATGAATACCATCTTGATATTGAATGCAATGTATTTTACAGCTGCTTCCATCCTCCAAATTTCATACAAGCTTCCACAATACTATATGTCGGCACATCACTAAGTTTTTACGTCTTAATCAGACCAAGACTAACGAATAAGTTTTTATGTCTGAATCAAATCAAGACTAGCGAATAAGTTAAGCTTTCGCTCTCAAGAGACGATAGCGGGTAGAAAACAAAAAGGGGTACAATTTTTGTACCTTCTTTTCTTATAAGTATTTTCTCTGCCGTCGAGGGCTCATACAGCTGCGACGGTATAATTTATATCTGAGGGAACGAGTGTAGCGCGGCGAAATTCAAAGTCCCGCTACAGACCCGATACAGATATGGATTATGTGAACACTTTAATAACCGACGCATGTCACACTGCAGTCGAAGGATTAGATTGTTGCACGCAAAGGTTATTAAATCAAGTGTTAGGACCTTCGTCTTGTCAGCCATTTACATACAAGTGAGGTACCCGGTGCCAATTAAATGCTGATTTACAAGTGTACTACATAAAAAAACTGAGGTAAAAATTTCTGACAGTTTTCCTAAAAAATATTACCCTTTTATCTAGCCCTTGGAATTGGACCCACAGACAAATTTCTTTACAAATAACAAGAAATTATCTTCATTGCTCTGTTTTTGGGAAATGTGCACCATTTATTGCTTAGTGATACGTGTCCCTCAGGCTTGACCAGCTGCAATCTCTAAACGTAAGTAGCCGACAGCCCCAACCGATATTGCGTCTCCTGGAAAAATGCACTACAGGCCATTAAAATTGCTACACCAAGAAGAAATGCAGATGATAAATCGGTATTCAATGGACCAATATATTATACTAGAACTGACATGTGATTACATTTTCACGAAATTTGGGTGCATAGATACTGAGAAATCAGTACCCAGAACAACCTCCTCTGGCCGCAATAACGGCCTTGATACGCCTGGGCATTGAGTCAAACAGAGCTTGGATGGCGTGTACAGGTACAGCTGCCCATGCAGCTTCAACACGATACCACAGTTCATCAAGAGTAGTGACTGGCGTATTGTGACGAGCCAGTTGCTCGGCCACCAGTGAGCAGACGTTTACAGTTGGTGAGAGATCTGGAGAATGTGTGCTGGCCAGGGTAGCAGTAGAATATTTTCTGTATCCAGAAAGGCCCGTACAGGACCTGCAACATGCAGTCGTGCATTATCCTGTTGAAATGTAGAGTTTCGCAGGTATCGAATGAAGGGTAGAGCCAAGGGTCGTAACACATCTGAAATGTAATGTCCACTGTTCAAAGAGCCGTCAATTCGAACAAGAGCTGACCGAGACGTGTAACCAATGGCACCCCATACCATCATTCCTGCTGATACGCCAGTATGGTGATGACCAATACACGCATCCAATGTGCGTTCATCGCGATGTCGCCAAACACGGATGCCACCATTATGATGCTGTATGTAATCTGGATTCATCCGAAGAAATGACGTTTTGCCTTTCGTGCACCCAGGTTTGTCGTTGAGTACACCATCGCAGGCGCTCCTGTCTGTGATGCAGCGCCAAGGGTAACCGTAGCCACGGTTTCCGAGCTGATAGTCCATGCTGCTGCAAACGTCGTCGAACTGTTCGTGCAGATGGTTGTTGCCTTGCAAACGACCCCATCTGTTGACTCAGGGATTGAGACGTGGCTGCACGATCCGTTACAGCCATGCGGATAAGATGCCTATCATCTCGACCGCAAGTGATACGAGGCCGTTGGGATCCAGCACGGCGTTCCGTATTACCCTGCTGAACCCACCGATTCCATATTCTGCTAACAGTCATTGTATCTCGACCAATGCGAGCAGCAATGTCGCGATACGGCAAACCGCAATCGCGATAGGCTACAATCCGAACTTTATCAAAGTCGGAAACGTGATGGCACGTATTTCTGCTGCTTAAACGAGGTATCACAACAACGTTTCACCAGACAACGCCGGTCAACTGCTGTTTGTGTATGAGAAATCGGTTGGAAACTTTCGTCATGTCAGCACGTTGTAGATGTCGCCACCGGCGAAAACCTTGTGTGAATGCTCTGAAAAGCAAATCATTTGCATATCATAGCATCTTCTTCCCGTCGGTTAAATTTCGCGTCTGTAGCACGTCATCTTCGTGGTGTAGCAATTTTAATGGCCAGTAGTGTAGGTACTTGCGAACCTCGTCGGCTGGCCCCGTCCCACGGATGCTGTTGAGTAATTATACAGATTATACAGCAGGCGGGCTCCTCGGAGCTCGAATTACGTCGCCGACTGTGGAGGGCGCTGCTGGCGTTGCGAAGGATTACCCGGCATGCTCCAGCGCCGCCGGAGGCAGCGAACGCTTCTTTCGCTTTTGTGTGTACAGCCGCCCCTCGCAGCGGCGCCATTCAGCTGTCAGGAAGTCTTTTGTCTTGTTCCGCGCGATGAGCGGAGCGCGTTAGCGAGAAGGCCCGGCGACTGCTGTCGGCAGGCAATGACCCGGCACCCAGGCATCCAAAGGGGTCTGCCGGCTCTGCTCAGCCCGTGGGGGCTGCTGGGCGAAAAAGCGTGATGTGTTGTTCACCGCCGTCTGAATAAGCGGGTGCCACTGGATGATTTTCTTCCCTTGTTGTAGGATTCCACACTTAACTACAACGTTGTGTTTGGCCTATTATTTTGAAAGGAGGCTGTTTAACTTGTTTTGTAAGCCTCACTCGGAATAAGACATCGGCACGATGGGTGGATAACTTCGGTTTTTGTCGCTGGAGGGCAGCACCGGACGACGGACTGAAAGCAATTGGCCTTTTACACTACTGGCCATTAAAATTGCTACACCACGAAGATGACGTGCTACAGACGCGAAATTTAACCGACAGGAAAAAGATGCTGTGATATGCAAATGATTAGCTTTTCAGAGCATTCACACAAGGCTGGCGCCGGTGGCGACACCTACAACGTGCTGACATGAGGAAAGTTTCCAACCGATTTCTCATACACAAACAGCAGTTGACCGGTGTTGCCAGGTGAAACGTTGTGATGCCTCGTGCAAGGAGGAGAAATGCGTAACATCACGTTTCCGACTTTGATAAAGGCCGGTTTGTAGCCTATCGCGATTGCGGCTTAGCAGAATATGGAATCGGTGGGTTCAGCAGGGTAATACGGAACGCCGTGCTGGATCCCGACGGCCTCGTATCATTAGCAGTCGAGATGACAGGCGTCTTATCCGCATGGCGGTAACGGAGCGTGCAGCCAAGTCTCGATCCCTGAGTCGACAGATGGAAACGTTTGCAAGACAACAACCATCTGCACGAACAGTTCGACGACGTTTGCAGTAGCATGGACTATCAGCTCGGAGACCGTGGCTGCAGTTACCCTTGTCGCTGGATCACAGACAGGAGCGCCTGCGAAGGTGTACTCAACGACGAACCTGGGTGCACGAATTGCAAAACGTCATTTTTTCGGACGAATCCAGGTTCTGTTTACAGCATCATGATGTTCGCATCCGTGTTTGGCGATATCGCGGTGAACGCACATTGGAAGCGTGTATTCGTCATCGCCATACTGACGTATCACCCGGCGTAGTGATATGGGGTGCCATTGGTTACACGTCTCGGTCACCTCTTGTTCGCATTGACGGCCCTGTGAACAGAGGACGTTATATTTCAGATGCGTTACGACCCGTGGCTCTACCCTTCACTAGATCCCTGCGGAACTCTATATTTCAGCGGGATAATGCACGACCGTATGTTGCAGGTCCTGTACGGGCCTTTCAGGATACAGAAAATGTTCGCCCCCCTGCTACCATGGCCAGCACATTCTCCAGATCTCTCACCAATTGAAAACGTCTGGTCAGTGGTGACCGAGCAAGTGACTCGTCACAATACGCCAGTCCCTACTCTTGATGAACTGTGGTATCGTGTTGAAGTTGCATGGGCAGCTGTACCTGTACACGCCATCCAAGCTCTGTTTGACTCAGTGCCCAGGCGTATCAAGGCCGTTACTGCGGCCAGAGGTGGTTGTTCTGGGTACTGATTTCACAGGATCTATGCACCGAAGTTGCGTGAAAGTGTAATGTCAGTTCTAGTATAATATATTTGTCCAATGAATACCCGTTTATCATCTGCGTTTCTTCTTGGTGTTGCAATTTTATTGGCCAGTAGTGTACTATCGAGTTGTAAGTTGGACTACAGAGAGAGGAGGAGGAGTGGGAGTTTGGTTGGTATTTAGAAGGAAAGTTTCTGAGGATTCGGGAGTGTTATTTGATGTATTTTCTATCAGGATTTCGTTTCACTTGTGATTATGTTTTAGAAGCAAGATTTTTTTCTGATAATCACTATTAAAAAAATACAGTTTTCCTTTACGTAACTGTGAAAGTCTGCTATACTGTTTCACGTTTTCAAACGCCTGCTGATAACCTGTCAGTTTTCAAGTTCATGAATGGAGACTTACTATTAGTAATAAATCTGCTTAACATTTTCATCACACTCCGTAAAGAATTGGTAATTCAGTTATATAGAAAGATTTGTAATTCATGTATTACGGTGAGTACTTTTTTCGGAGTTTGGGACAAATTTTTATTATGATACTGCAGTGCCACTGTTGTTCAGAAGTACGAAGTGTGACTTGGGAAGTCGGAATTAGCATGGAAGAACAAGGCTCCTATAAAGTGACTCCTTAAACTCAATAACTTGTAGGTCAATAAATTAGCAATTTATTCAAGACCACGTTCATAAAACAGCTAATATACAATCAACATGTGGCCGCCTTAAAAACAATCCAAAATAACCAATAGCTTCCTTCTCAAGCAAGCAGCAATTTAGAATTGCTTAATGAACAATAAATTTGAAGTAATTTAATGATGGGTCACACAATTTTTTTAGCAATAAAACAACCAGCACAATACGTTACACTTAATGTAATTCATTGGCGAGCCAATTTGATTTTTTTTTCTAAAAGATACGTGAGAGATGTTAGCTGTTTATCAAATGGGCAGTGACGCCAGGCTTCCCTGGACAAAAGGTGGTTTAACTGAAAGTGCTGGACGCAGCAGACTAGCCGTCCAAAACAACACCTAAACGCTGGGGCCCAACCGGGAGTCACTTCCCATTAGACGGCACGTCTGAGCTTCTGTGCACCGAAGCAGAACGTTGTACCACACCCACGCACCCCAACTCGCAGAAACACAAACAGACCGCAGAAGACACGGCAAACGCCGACCAAACATCAGTCAATATACGTTAAAAATTGCTAAAGAAAATACACAAACCACTTACTGTTGAGTGAGTGCATTCAATAAGTGCACGTATGTAATGAAGTACATGTAAATGACTAGCTTTACAAGTACAAGTTTTACTAATAACTGGTTTGCGAAACTTTTTTTTGTTTTGTTTTTTACAGCAATATACCAGGGACGTCGCTTGATGGCAAGAACCCTAAATTATATGTACGCCTTCATGCTAATCTGCATTTTAATAGACAATCAACCAGCGGATTTTAAAGCAAATAGTAACTGCTGGTTTGCATACAGTCACACAGACTCTGCCGGCTGCTCCTACTTCGACAACACGTACATTAGAACCAACCGAACACCAAATACACTCTCTGCAAGGCAAATCGTTTGACGAAACGAATGCACCAAAACCACTTATGTGTACAATGGAGAGCGTTGTTCGAGATGATCTCGAGGGATGGGTCTCTCCGAGAAAACGGGCTCCAACGTAATGCGACGAGCAGTGCCCAAAGTTGACATCAGGCAGGTCCACCACAAACTCGCGACCGCCTTGCAAGGTAGACCGGCCGCGCCACCGCTGGCCGAACCCCCGTGTTTGCCCCGTCGTCCCCTCAAGCACGTCCTAGCGCCTCGTAGAGAGTCCGGCGACCAACTGGCCTACCGCCAATACCCGCCGCCAGATTACAACAGCCGACCGCGGTGGCCAGGCGGTTCTAGGCGCTGCAGTCCGGAACCGCGCGATTGCCACGGTCGCATGTTCGAATCCTGCCTCGGGCACGGATGTGTGTGGTGTCCTTAGGTTAGTTAGGTTTAAGTAGTTCTAAGTTCTAGGGGACTGATGACCTCAGATGTTAAGTCCCATGGTGCTCAGAGCCATTTCAACCATTTTAGATCACAACAGGGGCAAAGATCGTAGTATAGTCGGGTAAACGATAGTCGTGCCAAACAGCTGGTGTGCCAGAAAAGGCGCACCACGGCTCAAGAAGCAATATTGCAAACATTTCCGAAGGAAGAAGTACTTCAGTGACTACAGCCGTTATGAAATGTATTCGCAGTTGCAAATATGGACAACTATTAGCTGCATAGTGGAAAGATGACACAAAGTTTCTGCGGGACCGGGGCTCGAAAACGAAATTTCCGCCTATCAAGAGCGGTCGCCGTACCACTAAGCTATCCGAGCCACTACACGGCTCCATTATATTGCCAATGGTTATCGTATTTGCAGCTGCGAATAACAGCTGTAGTTGCGGCTGTGCCTGTTCCTTCGGGTATACATGCATGTTCGAAGGAACAATGCATCGTACTTTTGGACAACACAGACACTGTAGTATTATATTTATCCGCCGATACCGGCCAAGCGAATTTTAATTGTAATGTCTCCCCTGTACGGGAATATACATAATGGATGCACGAGTGCAAGTAGGAGACAGATGGTTGACGACAATATGGAAGCTTGGGCCTGGCCGTGGAGCGTGTTCGGATAACCTAATGGTAAGCGATAGGCGGGAAATTCGGGTCTGGTAAAAAATTTCGTTATCACCATTCCTGTATACAGTGGATGGTTGCCCATAATCGCAGCTGGGACTATATTTCATTATTTTGATTGAATTAAGTGTTTTTTGTGGTATTTCGTCATGTTTCATTATCAGTTGATTATAAGAATTACAATGAAATGAATACCCCTAGCTGCATACAGGCGTTGATATATGTCAACGGCGACAGTAGAAAACGTGCAGCCCGACCGGTACTCGAACCCGGGATCCTCTGCTTACATGGCGGACGCTCTATCCATTCTTTTTTAATCGTTGTCTTTGGTCGTTGCGGACGTCACATGACATCCGGTCAAGTTCGTGTGTTGATCCTTCCACTCAATGTTTTTTTATCACAGAGGCCAACCACCTCTCTGACCAAACACGCTGAGCTACCGAGCCGGCGTCTCACGGGAGGCGTGCCAGAGATAAGTCCCTGCAGTCGCACTATCCTCTGTGTCCTCGGCGGCTCAGAGCCGGCACGGTAGCTCAGCGTGTTCGATCAGAGAGCTGGTTGGCCTCTGTAATGGAAAACTGAGTAAAAGGATCAACAACGAACTTGAACGGATGTCATGTGACGTCCGCAATGACCAAACACTACAATCAACAACGAACAAAATGCAACAAAGAAGAAAAGATGGATAGATCGTCTGCCATGTAAGCAGGAGATCCCAGGTTCGAGTTCCGGTCGTGGCACACATTTTCTACTGTCCTCGTTGACTCATATCAACGCCTGTATGCAGCTAGGGGTATTCATTTCAATGTAATTTCAGTCTAACGAGCTGCATGGTCACCGATGGTATCTGTTCTTTCGGACATGTCCGAAAGAACAGATACCATCTTCATATATGATTATAGGAATATTTATTTTTGAAGTGGCGGAAAATGGTTTTCGGGTTTCCGTATTCAATCAGACAACTGAATTCTTGCACTGCTACCAACCCAAGTATTTTGTCACAGCCTGAGAAACTTGTTTTCTTATACTACTCATTGATGGCGGGCTGACCGTCATCAAATTCCCATTCATCACCCATTAGACTACTTACAATTTTTAGATTAAAGTAAATTAATTTAAGAAGTTAAGTGTTGGTGATGAGATTTATGACAAGATTATGATGTGATGTACATTTTCCCCGATATGATGATGACACGATTGACGCTCCTTGTTACGTGGGTAGGGGTTGGACGGGGAAATTTTTGGAGAGGATGTTATATGGAAAAAGATGTGTATTGTCTATGTAAGAAGGAACTAATAGATGGTATGTGACTGCAAGGAGATGAATGACATGGGAAGTGGGCAAGGAAAGGTTTGGCAGGAGCGTTCATTTGAGATGGATTCCGCAGTGTAAGCTCTGGTTGGAAGGGAAGGGAAAGTAGATCTCGGGGATGAGTTCATGGTCTGCGAGAGGAACGTGATTTAAATTGCGCTGGCAAAGGATATAGAGTGTTTGGAGATGAGGAGAAGGTGGGACATATTGATAGAAGCGTTGCAGTGGGCCATAGACTCTAGGACGGCTGGGTTTCCTTTCATAATCTTCATTTAAAATTAAGTTCCACCGCCCCGGCCCCCTCTATTTCTCTCTCTCTCTCTCTTTCTCCCTCTCTCTCTTTTTCCCTCTCTCTCTGTCTCTTTATGATGTACATTGTGCTATGCCACTATCGACTGGAGTCGCACCACAATCTTTGCGTGACTACAAGCAATCGAGCCAAGGATGATATTCAGAGTCCTTTCCTCAACCCATGTTTATGGTATCTGTGTCAGCTAAATGCTTATAGTCGCGACAACCAAGAGAGAGAGAGAGAGAGAGAGAGAGCGCACTTCATTTAACAGCTCATAGGGTGTTGATTAAGTGTTTATTAAGCGCGCACGCTTGTGTGTGTGTGTGTGTGTGTGTGTGTGTGTGTGTGTGTGTGTGTCTGCGTGTGGACATTCTACAATTTTTTCGATGTCCGTTTCTAATAATTACCTCCATATCCATTGTCCTTGACGGTATCTCCTGCAGTTACAATTGCGACGTCCCCTAATTCTCAAATATCCGATGTCGCCAACGTTTAAATACCAGCGACGGAAGTCTACGTGGTATAACTACAGGCTCAGTCATTTCCGAATCAGTTTTCCTGCAATATCGAGAACTGGCGTTTCAATGTGTTATATTATTCAGTCATTATAAAAAATGCTCAAAAATATTGTTTCAGTGTGTTACAGTGCCAGCCTTTGTTAAAAATGCACAAATCGTTCGAATTAACTCGAGCAAAAATATTAACTTCCGCTACGGGCCTCCACAGAGTCCATTAAGCGTGGCCATGAACGTTTTAATCGAAACAGCTAACGATACAAGCAGAAAGTCGTGTTGTTGCGTTTCTGCCAAATTTTTCGCCCATGAGAGCATTCAGCAGCAGGAAGGTAGGGAGAGAGTACACTTTTGCGTTACACGTAGGCAACAGAAATGATATCTATCTACGTTTATCATCAGTACTTTATACATTGAAAGTAATTGGAGCTCAAGTCTTTAAAAGTATTCTGGTACATGTGAAAATAGTTTAGTCTGTCTATGCAAGAAAAGCATTCTCGCGTCTGTACCTACGTGCGAATGAAGTATGAGTTAGGCACCACAAAAATACAGTTTCAGTACTGCAAAATATCCTCTATAAATCAGCAATACCCTCCATCAAGCCAGCATAAACTGAACTTCTAGTTACATCAGTTCTATACCTTTCGTAAAGAAATACTCGTAGTTGTGATAGTCAGACCTCAGAACTCATGTGGAATGATAATACAACTGTCTGTGTGCTTTACGTTGCGCTATTTCATAAATAATTACCGAAAATTAAACTTTCCCCGTAATGGCGGACAACAAGGAGACCATCTATGTTTCGTTCGTCTCTGCAGTAGCGTGTGCTAAAAATGCTGAACACTCAAGAATGTGGCAAATGGAAATAACATTTCTATAAATGAAAACATGTAATCACATTTAACGCTAAGTTTCTGTTTCGGAATTAATCAAATTTAACAGATTAACAGACCTGTGTGCTGCAGTTCAACGTTACTCACACCGATTACATCATATCAATAGCAAGCGAACGAAACGATCAGACAATAGCAAAGGACAGAAAAACGAACAGAACAGAGCTCCGTTATCATATCGCATGATTGTATGTATTAAATAATAGCAGCCAGCGATTACATGTTTGTTTCTTCCATACATATACTTGTCATAGTCTTTAGCAATCATAAACGAAATATCTCGACTGTTGATTTTAACTTAAATATATCACCAGGTCGCTGTACTCCGTAGACAATGTTGTCTAAATCTACAATAAACGAAATTTTTACCAAATGCACATAATTACAGATTTCATCATTGTTTCTAGTATCAGAATAATATTTCACGTTTAACAAAAACCCATATAGTTTGTACATTTTGTATTGTCAAAAGTATCCACGGGGCGCTATAAGACAATAAGGATCTTATCTTGAAGTTGAGGGGCCGTATGGTATTTGCGAAAAGATTAAGGAATTTGAGGAGTGGGAGAGGAAAGATAGATATGAAAAGCGAGCCAGAGTGCATGGTGTTTTAACATTCGTAAGGACTGACAAAATCTTGGAGGCATGGAGATCCAGGCTTCTTTGCAGAGATAAGTGTCGGCTGTATAAAGTATCTGTAGGTGTGAAGCACACAAATCAGCAAATAAAGCCGTTTTGCAATTTCAGTCTGTTGTGTACTTTTCGGTGCACGGTTGGTAGTTTGTATCTTCAAGTTCGTTTGCAGTCAATATTTTTAATGTCTTAGCAAGTTTCGTGGCGTGCTTATAGATGGTACAGTGGAAATTAAGGAGGTGGAAACGATATGTAGTGCGTTTTGTGATTACTGTCTAGATTTGGATTAGACTGATTTTGAGATACCGGAGGTTATATCAACTGGAATTACTGAAGTGGCTGGGAAGATAATGTCTGAAGGATTTGGTGGAGAGGAAGGAAAGTGAGCCGCTGTACTCCGTCAAAGGCTTTCAGGTGGTCTTGGGCGATGATACTGGAACGGCGTTCGCTCAGGTTTACGGATAGGATGTGGTGAGAGGTGTTCATCGCTGCAGGGTAAACGAGACAGAAGCCAGATAGGGTGTTTGGAATGAAGAGATATTATTCCCGATGTTGGAGGACAATCTGGGCTGGGATGGTTCAAATGCGTTGCTGGAGAATGAAAAATAACGTAATGGATCAATAGGGATGAGATTTCAGTGTGAGCTTTCTTAAGCGTGGATTAGGGCGTCGTGTCACGGACTGCGCTGCCCCTCCCGCCGTAGGTTCGAGTCCTCCCTCAGGCATGGGTGCGTGTGTTGTTTTTAGTATAAGTTACACTCAGGCTCATAAATTAAGGATAGTTGCAGAATGTAGTGCCACACAACATGGCACCACACAAAACTAGTGCTAATAGCATAGGCACATAGGGAACACACACGACACAGATCTGTAAGTCCACGATATCGGTGATAAGTTGAGAAAACGGTCCCGAAACACAATTTGCTACAAAACGCCATTGTTTCCTGCGCATGTACCCCTACATCAATATGGGATATGATCACTACGGACACGTACACAGGCCGCACAGCGGGTTGGCATTCTCTGGATCAGGTGGTCGAGCAGCTGCTGGGGCATAGTCTCCCATCCTTGCACCAGTGCCTGTCAGAGCTCCTGAAGTTTCCTAGGGGTTGTACAGCGATACGTCGACCGAAAGCATCCCAGACGCTCTCGATGGGGTTTAGGTCTGGAGAATAGGCAGATCACTCCATTCGCCCGATATCTTCTCTTTCAAGGCAGTCCTCTGCGATGGCAGATCGGTGGGGCCGTGCGTTCTCATCCATCAGGAGGAAGGTGGGACCCACTGTACCCCTGAAAAGGCGGACATACTGGTGCAAAATGACGTCCCCATATACCTGACCTGTTACAGTTCCTCTATCAAAGACATGCAGGGGTGTAGGCCTAAGTGCACCAATCGTAATCCCACCCCACACGATCAGACCACGACCTCCATCAGGTTCCTTTCAAGGACATTAAGGGGTTGGTATGTGGTTCCAGGTTCACGCCAGATGGAAACCAGACTATATCTCGACTCGTCCGTAAACATAACCTGGCACCACTGTCCCAATGACCATGTCTGTGTTCTTGACAGCAGGCTTTACGGGCTCTCTGTGATCAGGGGCCAGTGGAGTGCACTTTGGAGGTCTCTAGGGACCTGCTACCGTCGCAGTTCTAATCCTGCCTCGGGAATGGATGTGTGTTATGTCCTTAGGTTAATTAGGTTTAAGTAGTCCTAAGTCTAGGGGACTGATGACCTCAGATGTTAAGTGCCACAGTGCTTAGAGCCATTTTTTTGATGGTGAGATATCGCTCTTCTTGTGGTGTGATACACTGTGGACGTCTCGTACTGTAGCGCCTGGATACGTTTCCTTTCTGCTGGAATCGTTGCCATAATTTTGAGATCACACTTTGTGGCACACGGAGGGCTCGTGCTACGACCTGCTATGTTTGACCAGCCTCCAGTCAGCCTAGTATTCTACCCCTCATAACGTCATCAATATGTGTTCTTTGAGCCATTTTCAACACGCAGTCACCATTAGCACGTCTGAAAACGCCTGCACACTCACTCGCTGCGCCGTACTCTGGCATGCGCCAACACACCTCTGCGTATGTGGGCTGCTGACAGCGCGACGACCGCAGGTCAAATGCACCGCATGGTCATACAGCGAGGTGATTGAAATCCGCGAACCGACCACCAGAGTTTTGTTTCACCATGTATTAGGATTTTCCTTAATTTATGACCATGAGCGTTGTTTAAGTTAGTTTAAGTAGTGTGTAAGTCTAGGGATCGATGACCTAATCAGTTTGGTCCCTTAGGAATTCACACACATTTGAACATTTGAACATATGAGAAATAAGAGGATAGACGTTTACTCGTAGGGAACTATTGTGGATGCCATGGTACAATTTGGCTACGGCTTGCAGGAAGGATAAGAGCATTTCTTTATGGTGCAGCAGGTAAAATGACTACTTCAGGCGATATTTTCTTCTTTACTTCTAGAGAGAGTTGTTTTAATGCTTGCTCTGTAATTGCTTTGTTTAAAGTTGCTGGGAGTAAGTCGTAGTGTTGTAAGATGGATATGTTGTTGAACATACAGCACCTTGGAATTGTCAAACTGACGCCATCGTCAAGTACGATGCGTTGGATGAAAGAGTGAATTATGGGTTTCAAACTGGATGTCTAGACTTTTGTGTGTAGTAGCATCCATTTAGATACGTTATATGTGATAAAGGTTTATGGAAAAGCATATGAGAGGGGAAGACGTGCCAAGTCTGCCCTTCATCTGAAATTGGACTGATTGTGATCAGTTGATTTGAGCATTCAACTGTAGGTATCCGTATACGGTTGGAGTCACTGCTCTGCTGCAGCCTCTACACAAGAGTGCACTGTTCCAAATTGATTTTCTTTTCCAATCGCAGCACCAGTTGCACCAAAACTGCACTTTCACTATTTTTGACCCTTAGGCTACTTTAAAGTGTTCACAACTGAAAAACAGAGCCAGCCGGAGTGGCCGTGCGGTTCTAGGCGCTACAGTCTGGATCCGAGCGACCGCTCCGGTCGCAGGTTCGAATCCTGCCTCGGGCATGGATGTGTGTGATGTCCTTAGGTTAGTTAGGTTTAATTAGTTCTAAGTTCTAGGCGGCTGATAACTCAGAAATTAAGTCGCATAGTGCTCAGAGCCATTTGAACCATTTGAAAAACAGGAAGTCCATATTCAAACATTAATATTTGGAAAATTGTGTAAGGCCTGAATCAAGATTTAGCTGCCGCTGGTGCTGCGATTCAATAAAAACACGGCTGACAGTTGCGAATGCCCTGTGTCCAAAGCAAAATTTTGAAAGAAATATTTTCCAATTCAACCATTTCCCATCTCCACGCTCCCTATAAGTTTGTGTCATCAACGTGAAAATCTGCAGCATTATTCAAGTAAAAACATTTTACTCTGTTGTATTTGTGGCTGATGAAGCAGTTCTTTGAGGCACCATCGAACTGTTGACCACAGATCCAAACAGGAAATGTGCAGTATGCATCGGACTGTAAGTGCTCATATTCTCCATAATTTACTAATCGTCAGTGCGTTTAAAACTATTCATATCGGTGTAAATATCTTTATTATGACCTTTAGAGTATCGAATTGATGTTAGCATAGCTCCAAGTTCTACATTTGGAGTCACAATATCGTCTAAGATAGAACTATTCAGCAAAATATCACCAAGATATTTTAAAGAAAAGTAAATAAATTAGTTACTTGTGGCCATACTGGCTGCTTTTGGAAACCGTGACTCCGTGGAATAATTGCTTATTTGTGTTTTCTGCTACCATTCACTTTTATTTGTTTTTATGTTTAATTGACATACTGCAACGCGTATCAGGCAAGTCATGCTCATCTTCAGGCGTGTACTCATAAAGAAAGTATTTACTTAAAAATAAAATGTCTTAAAATGGTTCAAATGGCTCTGAGTACTATGGGACGTAACATCTGAGGTCATCGGTCCCCTAGAACTTAGAACTACTTAAACCTAACTAACCTAAGGACGACACACACATCCATGCCCGAGGCAGGATTCGAACCTGCGACCGTAGCGGTCGCGCGATTCCAGACTGAAGTACCTAGAACCGCTCGGCCTCACCGACCGGCAAAAAATGTCTTAAACTATATTAACATACGACCATAGGAACAGAAGCTAAACTGTGCGCATCCCACACAAACTGTCGAGTCAGTCGTAATAAACAACGAGACACAGCTCCACACCAGCTGAAGATATCACTGGACATCATTTTTTCGGCCAATCCCTATCCCCCTGCCCCTCCCACCAAATAACCCAACAACCACACCAGCAAGGAAAATTACACAAAAGGTCCTACGTTAATTTAGTTTAAGACGTTTTACTTTTAAATAACAATTTTCTGTATGTATATACTCCTGAAGGTGAGCGGAACATGCTCGAAATGCGTTCCAATATGTTAAAGTAAACACAAAAGAAATAAAAATGATTGTTAAGAAAAATACCAATAAGTGACAAACTTAATAAGCATTTCTTTTTTATTTTGTCTATGTGAGAAGGACTCGATTTCTCGGAAGATTGTGTTTCCACCTGGAATTAGCTGTACACATTTATAAGGTAAATTTCCCTTTAAAGCTTGTCAAACGTAAGACTGCATCAGTATTTGTAACTTCATTGTGTTCAAGAGAATTACGCAAATACCCAATTTTAATAATTGGCTCCCAAAACATTACCTATACGTCGCCGCGGGCTTACAGTTCTTGAGACACTCCGAGCGCTCGCTGTATGTTATTCGGGGCCTGTGCATTCACCTGACGCAAAATACTACGTATAATGATACGGCGTCGGCGGCAGGGTACGTCAAAGCGAGTTGCGGGCCAGCCGCGTACCTGCCACCTCTCCATTCAGAGCGCTCTCAGAAGCCAAAATAATTAACTTAATGTAATATACTCGGATGGAAGCGAGACCCTGTTCGCAGAGAACCGCTGAATTGACTTCCCGCCAACTTCAGAAGTGCCGATGCAGCAGCGTCTGTCCCTCTGTTGGCATTTCTGTTCACCGGCGGCAGAGGTCTTTGCTGTTTATGCGCAAGCTCCAAGCACGTCGTTATGGAGCCTTGCTTTAAACGTTCCTGCCGCTGCTGTGGGCCGTATATTGGACGTCAGCAGCAGTTACCGACTTTATAGCAGAACGTGGCTCCCTGGGATCTAACCTACAACTACGTGTTATGTCAGACAACACGTCTAGCGGTGGACTTTACACTCGTATGTAAAACGAGACTGCATTGGCGGTGATTTTCGTTCCACGATCTGCGATAAGACGTACTTAATACTCAAGGTCTCCATTGCATAACATATCGACCCAATCATGTATGCATTGGAAAAATGGTTCAAATGGCTCTGAGCACTGTGGGACGTAACATCTGAGATCATCAGTCCCCTAGAACTTAGAACTAATTAAACCTGACTAACCTGAGGACATCACACACACCCATGCCCGAGACAGGATTCAAACCTGCGACCGTAGCAGTCGCGCGGCTCCGGACTGAAGCGGCTAGAACCGCTCGGCCACCACGGCCGGCTGTGCATTGGATTCTTCCCCCTGCTGCATTGTAGAACGTTACACTCTAGCGGAATCTGGTTATTCATTAGTGGCCATTAAAATTACAACACCAAGAAGAAATGCAGGTGATAAACGGGTATTCATTGGACAAATATATTATACTAGAACTGATATGAGATTACATTTTCACGCAATTTGGGTGCATACATCCTGAGAAATCAGTACCCAGAATAACCACCTCTGGCCGTAATAACGGCCTTGATACGCCTGGGCACTGAGTCAAACAGAGCTTGGATGGCGTGTAAAGGTACAGCTGCCTATGAAGCTTCAACACGATACCACAGTTCATCAAGAGTAGGGAATGGCGTATTGTGAGGAGCCAGTTGCTCGGCCACCATTGACCAGACGTTTTCAATTGGTGAAAGATCTGGAGAATGTGTTGGCCAGGGCAGCAGTCGAACCTTTTCTGTATCCACAAAGGCCCGTACAGGACCTGCAACATGCGGTCGTGCATTATCCTGTTGAAATGTAGGGTTCCGCAGCGATCGAATGAAGGGTAGAGCCACGGGTCGTAACACATCTGAAATGTAACGTCCACTGTTCAAAGAGCCGTCAATGCGAACAAGAGGTGACCGAGACGTGTAACCAATGGCACCCCATACCATCACGCAGGGTGATACGCCAGTATGGCGATGACGAGTACACACTTCCAATGTGCGTTCACCGCGATGTCGCCGAACACGGATGCGAACATCATGATGCTGTAAACAGAACCTGGATTCGTTCGAAAAAAATGACGTTCTGCCATTCATGCACCCAGGTTCGTCGTTGAGTACACCATCGCAGGCGCTCCTGTCTGTGATGCAGCGTCAAGCGTAACCGCAGCCGTGGTCTCCGAGCTGATAGTCCATACTGCTGCAGACGTCGTCGAACTGTTCGTGCAGATGGTTGTTGTCTTGCAAACGTTTCCATCTGTCGACTCAGGGATCGAGACGTGGCTGCACGATCCGTTACAGCCATGCGGATAAGATGCCTGTCATCTCGACTGCTGGTGATACGAGGCCGTTGGGATCCAGCACGGCATTCCTTATTATCCTCCTGAACCCATCTACTCCATATTGTGCTAACAGTCATTGGATCTCGCCCAACGTGAGCAGCAATGTCGCGGACAGGTCATGGTTCTTAACAGGATGGGACTTAACGTATGAGGTCATCAATCCCCTAGACTTAGAACTACTTAAACCTAACTAACCTAAGGACATCACACACAGCCATGCCCGAGGCAGGATTCGAACCTGCGACCGTAGCAGCAGTGCTGTTCCGGACTGAAGCGCCTAGAACCGCTCGGTCACAGCGGCCGGCTACTGAAGTGTATCTCCTGCAGTTGCAAGCGAGAGAAATTACGTTTTTAATCCGATCACCTAATTCTTGGCCGTATTCTTATTCTCCCCTCTTCGTTGTTGTACATATTACCCGTCTTTCCGTCATACCTTTTTTCCTGAGAATTTCGAACACTTACACAATTTTATATTGTCGAACTCTTTTTCTAGGCTAAAATATCTAATGAACGAGCCTTAATTATGGTTAACCCTGCTTCCATTATCATGCGCAACGACTGATCTGCCTGTGTGATGCCTTTACCTTTCCTAAAGCCCAACTGACCGCCATCTAACAGTTTCTCAATTTTATTTTTCGTTCTTTTGTGAACTTGCATGCCTGAGATGTTAAGCAGACTGTGCGACAGTTCTCCCAGTTATCTGCCCTTGCTCTTTGTGGGATTTTGTGGACGATGTTTTTTCCGGAAGTCTGATAGTATGTCTCCAATTTTACATATTCTAAAAACCAACCTGAATGGCGACGGATTTAACGGCTAGCCGTGCATTCTAGAGCTGTGTTGTTGGCTTACAGCTTGTCAGTGACGTACAAACAGTAGCACTCTATTTTAGTAGGCGTATTCCATTCACGCACACACACAAATGTATCTCTGTAGATTTTAGACGAATCACATGAAATGTAAGTCCTCTGTCCAGTGAGTGTTCTGGGCAGTAAGAGAACCCATACCGCTTTTATGGAAAATTTATGGTAAAAGTGATATTGAAGCTTGTGCTAAATCCAGAGAGTCTGTTGGCCAGGGGAGTACGGTAAACACACCCTGGTTCTCTTCAGGTTAACCAGCGACTTAATCAGATTAATTTTTTCTTCAGACAATAGAGGCGTTCTAATGTGTCAGGTTCGTTAGTAAACATAGTGTAATTTGGCGCAAAAATGATAGGTATACACTTTGAGATGAGAAGGCAAAAACATCAGTTCTGTGTAACTGCTCAAAATGATGACAGTCAGACTCAGTTCGGAAAGACAGCGGTTCAGATCTCCGTGCGGCTATCCAGATTTAGGTTTCCTGTCGTTTCCTTAAGTTACTTACGGGACATTCTGGGATGTTTTACTTGCGAACGGGACGGCCTATTTACACTCCCATCGTTCCTTGGTTCGAATAAGTGTTTCGACCCTTAAGACTTCGTCGCCAACCAATTGTTAAAACCTTGTCGTGCTTCCTTACAACCTCAATTAATGGTTTACAACATCGCATAACATTTTTCTGCACCTTTCAAACACCCCTTTATTCTTTTATACGCGTTCCAGTCATATTAATGTGAAAACCTGTCAGTAGCCTGAAAAGTCACCTTTTGCAGCTAGGACGCGCAGGAGGAGAGTTAGCCGGCCGCTGTGGCCGAGCGGTTCCACGTGCTTCAGTCCGGAGCCGCGCTGATGCTACGGTCGCAGGTTCGGATCCTGCCTCGGGCATCGATGTGTGTGATGTCCTTAGGTTAGTTAGGTTTAAGTAGTTCTAAGTCTAGGGTACTGATGACCTCAGTTGTTAAGTCCCTTAATGCTCAGAGCGATTTGAACCATTTGAAGAGAGTCAGTGAGGTTCTGGAAGGTACCGACAGGGATGTGGAGGCATGCCGACTGCAGTCCAGTGCCGTGGGTAGCTGCGCTAGCTTTCTCATACTGTCTATGGCGCGAAAAACCCAGTGGAGGTGATCTAACAGCTTCTTGGTTGGGCTTAAATCCGGGGAGTTTGGTGGCCCAGGGAGTACGGTAAACTCGTCCTGGTGCTCTTCCAACCACGCACGTACACTGCGACCTGTGTGAGAGTCGCATTGTCCTGCTGGTAGATCGTAGCGTGCCGAGGAAAAGACCAGCTGCGTGTAGATGTGGACACTGTCCCCAGGGTGCATTTATACTTGTGTTGGTCCATTGTGCTTCTCAGAATGACCACATCATCCAAGGAAGCCCTCCTGGGTCCTGGACACTTTCGACGATCATTACAAGGCAGTGCCCGCGAAAAACCGCCTTTCCGATGCAGAATAAAACGTTATTCATCTGAGGAGGCCACCCATCACTACTCAGCGGACGTCCACTCCCAGTACTGACGTGCAAATTCTAGGCTTCATCACCAGTGAACAGCAGTTAGCATGGTTGGCATGAACTAGGCGCCATCTGCAGAGGCACATTCGCAGCAACGTTCGCAGACCTGTCGTTGAGGAGAAACTGTTTGTGTACCATTGGTTCATCTGGGCGGTCAGTTGGTCAACAGTTGCGCGTCTTTTCGCCCATACACATGTACACAGCGGTCCTTCACACCTGTCCTTCCTCTATGCGTGTGTTGCATGATAGTTGCCTCGGGGCCAGTCTTGCCATTTTGCCATACACGATATACTTTAATGACGGCAGCACGCGAACAATTTGCAGACTTAGCTGTTTCGTGAATGCTTCCACCCTTGGGCCCAAAACCAATGATCATGCCCATTTGAATGTGAGTTAAATCGCTCCGTTTCCGCGCTACGATAACGACTGCACTGTTTCCCGCATTAAAAAAAAAAAAAAAAAAAAAAAAGGGTTCAAATGGCTCTAAGCACTTTGGGACCTAACATCTGAGGTCATCAGTCCCCTAGACTTAGAAGTACTTGAACCTAACTAACCTAAGGATGTCACACACATCCATGCCCGAGGCAGGATTCGAACCTGCGACAGTTGCAGCAGCGCAGTTCTGGACTGAAGCGCCTAGAACCGCTCGGCCACAGCGGCCGGCCTTTCCCCATTCACCCAACACACTTAACATACCCTCCACTTCTAGTGCTGCCACTGCTATTTGTGAGTGTTTGTTGCACGTTGACATTAATGTGAGTGGACAGTGATAGTAAGGACGCTTGTAAGCAGTTCCTCTTCACACTACGATTTCATAACCGACTTCACGTCCTTCGGGAATAAATCTACAGTGTTGAGGTACGATAATAACACCGGCTATGAGACATTGTGGCATCAACGTTCGATACCACACTTGTTAGGGGTTGCAATTGTCGACCACGGTCCATACCAGTATCGCTGGACCCACGAATCGAGACTAGCGCCGATAGCGCCGCTCCGTGGCTTGCAACAAGTCTCTAGCGTGCGCTCGGTCACTCTTGCTCGGGACGCCAAGTAGGAAAGTAGTATAGCCTTCAGCTGATAGGAAGCAACTTCTAACAAGGCGCTTACTTAAAGTATGGCCTGTGTGATACCTCTATAGCTCTCTGTTTGTAATTATATTCATCCTGACCATGAAGACTCCTGCACCACCAGTTAAGTACAATATATAATTTTTTACCAACGACTTCTAATTATTTTAGTGGTTGTAGACCCAGACCATGCAGCCAGCTCCTTATCGACTTCACTAACAAACCTGCTGTATATGCAAAGAAGAGATTTGTATGTTTCTGTTTAGCATCGGCCACCAGTCATTCACATTCACTACGACTCGTTCGTCGTTATCATAACAGACATAACATCCCCTTCGGTCCGGTAATGAAACCGTGGCCCCACCTGCTTACCTGTTTATGTCTCTCACCTTCTTTTATTATTGATGCACCAACTAACGCCACTACCTTGACAGCCTTCTTACTTCTACGAATCTATAACTGACTTCGTCCTTCATTAAGTTTCCGGGCGTTCGGATGTGACTGAAGTTTCTCTCGAACAGCCCTGCAAACTCCGTCACGTAACGATCTGATTCATACTTTACCTCTTCTTAGTTTATTTCTCAGGTCTGGCAAAATATCGCTCAGCGTCTTGATTTCACCACGCCTACATACTTTTATAACACAATCAAATTTCTCCAAATGGAGTACCCCTGGACCAGCGGACCGATGACTGTACTGTTTAGTCCCTTAACCACCAACCTACCAACCAACCAGTTGAAAGATGAAGTATATGTCAATCAGTTGCTTATTGTGGCGATGAAGCTATATATTCTGGCAAACAACGTTAGGTATTCTCCCAAAGAATAACGGCTATACATTTTAAATGTCAATTTGTTAAGGAGAGAAGTGTAGAGGACGACCAACGCTTAACTACAGTATGCAGGTACAAACAGATGTATAATGGGCGAGCAAAAAGTTTCCGTTCGAAGGCAGTAGAGCTCAGAATAGGTATGCCTGTCAGACAAAATGTCCGTGAGCATTGATGCAATAGCTCCGCCAGTGTACCAGGTGCAAAATACCCGTTTGGTAAACTCCGTGTCCTGCTGCCTGAAGGAGTCCGTAACTGCACATCCACGTGCGACAGGAATCAGGGATCCTTAAAGACTTTAACTAAGGAACCGAAGCGGTAATAATCGCGCGGGGAAGGACCAGGGCTGTAGGGGGTGGGGGTGGAGTGGGGGTTGCTCCCACCTGAGTACACGTAACTTCTGCATAAATTGAAAACATAATGTCTGAAAATGAGGCCGTGGTAAAATTTTGTCACTTTATTTTACAGGTCTGTCTTGACCAAACAAACGTTTACACTTTACTGTTACCGGTTTCGGCTACTGCCATCTTCAGGTCTGTTACAAATAAAACAGGGTGAAATCAACTAAGTTTCGTTGACGCTAAACTTATAAAAGACCTCGTGCTACGTAAGAAAAATAAACAGCGTTCCTACTATTAACAGCCATGAATACCGACCATATATACAATGAAATATTCTGATGTAGTAGCAACGTCAAACTAGACATAGAGGTACATAGTAAGTGCTGGTGACGATCAAAACGCGTCTGGTATTTATGCAAAAAGCGATACTTGTTAATCATGTACCGTAGCTATAGTGCCCTCTGCTGGCTTCAGTTTTTTCTATAAATACAAGACGCATTTTGAGCATCACCAGCACTTACTGTATACCTACATGTTTCCTTTGATGTTGATACTTCATCAGAGTGTGTTACGGTATGTATGGCTGGTATACATGGCTGTTAATCATGTAAACACCGTTTATCTTTCTTATGTAGCACCAGGCCTTTTACGGATTTAATGTCAGCAAAACATAGTTGGTTACACCCGGTTTTTGTTTGTAACAGATCTGAAGATGGAAGTAGCCGGAACCGGCAATAGTGAAGTGTAAAAGTTTGTGTGATCAAAACGGACCTGTAAAATAACGTTACTTCTGCGTTACGACGTTTGCGACATGAGGACGAGCATTGTCATGAAGGAGCAGCATTCCCGGTTTTCGATAGACATGTTTCCCCATGTACACTCTCCATTCTTCGATGGACGTCTGCCGATGTTTGTCCGTTGGAAGCCCGGAGAAGAACAATAGCACCTTGGTCAAGTTTGGACGCATTTGGTAATGACATCGCCATAGTTGAAGTTTCCGCGTTTACCGCACGCACGTCGGAAAGATACGAATGGCACACTGATTCCTAGTTTACATGTTGGTGCTTATATACCGGCATCGGAATCGCACTGCGTTTGGACATACACTGCAGCAACGTCCTCAAACGGAAACTTGTTGATCGCTCCTTACAGGTTACACTAGTCATGCAGAGATCAAGACGCTTGCACAAGATGGTTTAGGGTGAGCAGCAGCATCAAATCAATCTTCGACCTGAAGATCACAGAAACAACAACGACTGAACGCCAGCTTAAGTGTACATTTCAAACGGGATGGTAGCAAGAAAGGCCCGGGTAGCTGATCCTTTACAGTTGCACCCGAAAAATTGACAGATAATGTTTGCCGGTGATACGTAGCGATCTTCATTATTCCAATCATGGTTATTGGAGCTGAGCACCATCACGACAGCAAAAGTATTTTCTGTGAACAATAAAATCTATAGTAATTAATGTTTCTTCAATGGTTTTCACAGAAATGCAAAACTGTTTTAAGGGGTGTCATCGTCACCTCTGAATGTTAAAATTATTATTTATATCTAAAATACACGATCGAAAATTCCGTCTACAGCCATTTCCAAATAGAATACAGCGAAACCTTCGTGCTTAAGTGTATTTTTAAATATTAACATGCGTTGAAGTATCGAATTTCCTTGTGTACACTTAAAAATTGTTTATGGGTGAAATTTGTAAATAAGTAAATTGTGTCCAAAGAGAATATGAATTTCTACTTGCCAGGGTATCCGAGAGCGCTAGCGCGCTGCTTCATGGACTCGGAAAGGCGCGCCGGCCCCGGATCGAATCCGCCCGCCGGTTCAACGACGAGGGCCGGTATTCGGGCCAGCCTAGATGTGGTTTTTAGGCTGTTTTCCACATTCCACAAAGTGATTAGCGAGCTGGTCCCGACGTTCCGCCTCAGTTACACGACTAACAAACATCTGACCACATACAGTCTATTCCATGGATTACCCTAGACGCAGACAGTTGGGGTACACTAATTCTGTCCCGGAGGGTACGGGGTGGCGGCAGGAAGGGCATCCGGCCACCCCTTAAAATTAACATGCCAAATCAAATTAACCATTGCCGACCCTGCGTAACCGCGGGACAAGGCACAAGCGATAGATAGGATATAAATTTGTGTTTTTTTTAACCTATGGTAAATTCTAAGCTGCAGTACTTCGTATGGATAGCCCATCAACACAACTGAAATTTGGAATCAGAGTCACTTGACAGCGTTACTTGCCGACATTATCTTCGATAGATGGAAGGGGAAAACAGCTACTCCTTCCCCCCCCCCCCCCCACGCCCCCACCCCCCCCGCACCCCAGAGGTCTCAACACTATATTCTAAGTGTGCATCTCACGGAAAAATTTGCGGGTGCTTATTGACAGATTTTCTCCCATGACCCGACAACACCCAAATGCCATCCGCCCCCGGTAGTTGCGTGGTCAGCACGACAGAATGTCAGTCCTAAGTGCCCAGGTTCGAATCCCGGATGGGTCGGAGATTTTCTCCGCTCAGGCACTGGGTGATGTGTTGTCCTAATCATCATCATTTCATCCCCACGACGCGCAAGTCGCCAAAGTGGCATCCAATCTAAAGACTTGCACCTGGCGAACGGTCTACCCGACGGGAGACCCTAGTCACACGACATCTACATTTTATCCAAATGCCGCTATGAGAATTATTCTTTGTCGGAAACTTACGTCTCTATAACATAAGCCATCCAATTTCACCTAATAATTAGCGCTAAATATCTAGCAGTTAGCGTGCTGCCTGTTGTGGAACTTAACCATGTACTTTAGTTCGGCTTTCCGGGGAACTGTATACAGCTCTGCTACATACGATACTAAACGCGTGTTTGCAAGGCCATTTAAAGAGTAATGATCCGTCTACGACAAACAGTTTTGAGCTTACACAGTGGTAAAATTTACCGTCGGTTCATAACCATATTTCAAGGTAACGTCACAAACCTCGGTGCGATAGCCGTTATTATTGTGAACAATTACAAGTTTACAACCCCGTGACTCAAACGAAACACTCGTTCACAACTTCGTACCACTTGAAATATTCATGTTAGTCCATTGGCTCCTCATTTCGAAATCGTTTAGGATCTTCCACTGTCCGAATAATTCTGATGCTACTGGTTTTGTACGCACTGTATGCATTGTACAACAAGTGTACTATGGGAACGATGCTTGAATTGTATCGGGACATAGGTGCGGCACATATATTCTTCATTTCCGACTCGAGATTTTACTGTGAAGAACTGCATTCTCTATCAGAGCTAAGGAAATATGTCAGCTGGTTTCGCGAGAGGGCTGCAATCGACAGTCTGGGAGCCTCGGTAATATCTCAGCAAATTCCCCGCACAGAGAACGATCGGCAAAGAGCTGTGCTGTTTGCCGCAATAGCACTCTTTGTTTCTTGCCGACCTCTGTCAGTAGCACGTTATTCCGTTTCATATAGATGACTTTATTGTTGATCAAATTCGTAATTCATAATTGGGGAAACGACCTTTCCTTTCACATCATCGAATTTAAGGAGAAGCACTTTTGTCGTGCGTAGATATAGGAGTAATACCGTCAGTCCTAAATTTGTATACTCCACACATCAATAGCTGGCACAAGACTGCCAAAATGAATCTGCGTACTTCTAAAAGAGCAGTTGATATTGAAATAAACGTTGAAGTTAACGGGAAATTCTGTGTCGCGAAACGGTTTAATCCACATCTTCCTCGTTGATTAACTTTTTATGAATGACTGCTGGATATTCTGTAAATCACTTTTGAAAATGATCTTTTCAGCTTTTGGTTGTCCAGAATAACCAGCAACATTTATTGACGACGTTAACGGAGGTAACTGGAATCTCAGTGACTAAATCTTGTCCAGTGAAGCAGCTGCCTCCTACATTGTTGTAAGACACGATTTACAAGTCTAAATCTACATCTACACCAATATCTTCATCTACATTTACTCTGCAATTTACAATTAAGTGCCTGGAAGAGGGTTCGTCGAAACACCATCAAGCTGCACTGAAGCTCCAAACAAAGTGGTACAGGCACGCGTATTCAAATGCAGAGATATGTAACCAGGTAGAATATGGGGCTGCGGTCGGCAACGCCTACAGAAGACAACAACTGTCTGTCGCAGTTGTTATTTCGGTTACTACTGCTGCAATGGCAGGTTATCAAGGTATAAGTGACTTTGAACTTGGTATTATTGTCGGCGCACGATCGATAGGACACAGCATCTCCAAGGTAGCGATGAAGTGCTTATTTCCCCGTATGACCATTTCACGAGTGTACCGTGAAAATTAGGAATCCGGTAAAACATCAAATCTCCGACATCGATGCGGCCGTAAAAAGATCCTTGAAGATTGGGACCAACGACGACAGAAGAGAATCGTTCAACGCGACAGAAGTGCAACCCTTCCGCAAGTTGCTGCAGATTTTAATGCTGAGCCATCAAAAAGTCTCAGCGTGCGAACCATTCAACGAAACATCGTCGATACGGGCTTTTGGAACCGAAGGCCCACTCGTGTGCCCTTGAAGACTGCACGACACAGAGCCTCACGCCTCTCCTGGACCCGTCAACACCGATCTTGGACTGCTGATGACTGGAAACATGTTTCCTGGTCGTCGGACGAGTTCGATTCAAATTGTATCGAGCAGATAGACATGTACGGGTATGGAGGCAATCTCATGAAACCATGGACGCATGTCAGCGTGGGACTCTTCAAGTTGGTGGAGGTTCTGTAATTGTGTGAGGCGTGTGCTGTCGGAGTGATATGGGACCCCTGATACGTCTAGATACGACTCTGAGAAGTATCGCGTACGTAAGCATCCTGTCTGATCACCTGCATCATTCGTGTCCATTGCGCATTCCGGCGAACTTGGGCAATTCCACCTGCACAATGCAATACCCCACATGTCCAGAAATGCTACAGAGTGGCTCCAGGAACGCTCTTCCCAGTTTAAGCACTTCCGCTGGCCACCAATCTCTCCAGACATGAACATTATTGAGCATATCTGGGATGCCTTGCAACGTGCTCTTCAGAAAATACCTCCACCCCCTCGTACTCGTCAGGCTGCGGCACTTCTGTGGGCTCGCAGTGGCTCTGCACGATATTAGACAGGTGTACCAGTTTCTTTGCCTCTTTAGTTTATCTATCTACCGTTCCACTCACAAAGAGCGCGCGGGGAAACGGAGACTTACAACTTTCCGTATGAGCTCTGATTTCTCTTATTTTACTATGATGTCATTCCTCCCCATGTAGGTGGGCGCCAACACAATATTTTCACTCTCTGAGGACAAAGTTGGTGACTGAAATTTCATGAGATGATCCTACAGCATACAGAAATGCCCTTGTTTTAATTATTGCCAACCCCCCCCCCCCCCCCCCAAATGGTGTATCAATTCCTTGGCACACTCTCTCCTATTTCGCAATAATACAAATGAGCTGCCCTTCCCTGAACTTTTTCGTCGTCATTTGTCAATCTTGTCTGATACGAATTCCACACCGCACAGCAATACTCCAGAAGACGGCGGACATGTTAGTGTGAGCAGTCTCTTTAGTATAGCTGTTGCATGTTATAAGTGTTCTGTCAATAAATCGCAATCCTTGCTTTTCTTTCTCCACAACATTGTCTGTGTAATCGTCCCAGTTTAAGTTATTCGTTATTACGATCACCAACTATTTAGTTGAACTGACTGCCTTTAGATTTGCATTTTTTATCGTATGACCGAAATTTAACGGATTCCTGTTAATACGTATGTGAATGAGTTCACTCTTTTCATTATTTGATGTACCTCATAATGTTCGAATAGAGCATGTGTTCCAAAATCCTACTGCAAATCGACGTTACCTATATGGGACTGTAATTCTGCGAATCACTCCAATTTCCTCTCTTGGGTATTGGTATGACTCGTGTAACTTCCCATTCGTTAGGTATGCATTCTTTGACGGGCGAACGGTTGCATACGTCTGCCATTCTATCAGCATACTCTGAAACGCACCTTACTGGTGTGCAGTCTGGACCAGAGGTCTTGCCTTTATTAGGTGATTTAAACTGCTTCACTACACCGAGGATGTCTAAGTTCCTCATGTTGGTAGTTATTCTTGATTCGAATTTTGGAATATTTATTTCGTATTCTTTGGTGAAGGAATTCCGGAAAACTGTATTCAGTAACTATGCTTTAGTAGCACAGTTGTCCATAACATTACCATTGTTATCACTCCAGTGAAGGTATTTATTGTGGCTTTCAGGTGGTGTGTTTTACATGCAACCGAATGTCTCTGTATTTTCTGCCGGATCTGGATGCAGTTTCTTTGTGGAAACTACCAAATAGGTAGTAAGAAGTAATAAGAAGTACGAAGTTGTGTTTAGGACAATACGATTGATTTAGAGGAGTTGGCTGCCATGGGAATATTCTTTATGAGATCTGAGCCTGTCACAATTCAACTTATCGAATAATTACAGAGGTTGCCTGTAGCGAATCAGTACCTACAAGGTTATAAATTTCTGGAAGAGGCGACTAAGTTCCACGATATTTTCCTTGAAGACAGAAAAGGAAGTTACGACCTTTCAAGTTATCCAGACAGTGATGTCGTTGCCACCTTGCAAAGCGTAGGTCACTAGGTTCGAATTACATCTGAGGCGTTACTGTAGATTTGAAATGCGTCATTGTTGTGTATGTCCTTATAGACACATACATTTTATAAAGGCTAATTCCTGTCGATGCAACCACTCTATTCTGTCACTGCTTGTTCGTTTCTGTTCCACATAATTGTCACAACCTATGCTCTTCTCGCTGTCTTCCAAGTACTCATTCCTAGGGCGCCCTCTTCCTTTCATTTCCAGCACTTTTCCTTCAAGAATGTTAATGATGAATGTGCAGCATCTGATGATACGTACAGTAAATTTTATTTTTCTCAATTCTGTTTCCTTCAGTATTCTTCTCTCTTGCTGTTGAGGTCAGAATTATTAGAAGTTCATCACACTCGTTATCCCTAACCTATGTATCCATTACCTTGTCCTTCTGACGCTGGACAAAGCCAAACCTGCAATCTAAAAATGGAAATTGACGTTGTTCGTCAGTGAGCAGTTGTGGTACAACCCAGAGAATATGGAACCTTGAGGCAATTGCTTTACTGTCTGAACTGTTATATTGTTACGAAACACAAGCTCTCTAAATCTCGAATTCACGTGACGCACGAACTTGATCCTGCCGTTAGTGATCGGTTCCCTGTTTTGTGTAACTGGCCCGAACCAAAAGTTTTCTCTACTTTATTCGACGGTTATCATTTGCCAGTTGTCGTAAGTTTATTTATTTGTGTGTAAAAGACAGTTTTCAATATGCAGCTTCGCAATATATACATTCGTACGAGGGCTGTTCGGTAAGTAATAAAACACATTTTTTTTCTGAAGTCAGGCTAGTTTTACTCAGGATTCCTACAGACCATACTATTCCTCACTCTTTTTTAGCCTCAAAACCATATTTTCCAGCGTAATCTCCGTTTGATGCGACGGCGTTACGCCATCTTACTGAGGGGGTCTGTATGCCCACCTGCATGGTACCAGCCACCTGGCGGACGTCAGAGGAAACTTCTTCCTGTACCTATAACCCCCCCCCCCCCCCATCATCCACGTACCGATTCCTGCATAGTGCATCCTTCATTGGGCCAGACAGATGGAAGTCGGGAGGTGCGAGATTCAAGCTGTAGGGTGGATGAGGAAGAATAATGCATTGAAGTTTCATGAACTTATCTCGGTTGGACAGAGTTGTGTGAGATCTTGCGTTTTCATGGAGAAGGAGATGTGTTTGGTTATTACCCGTCGATCACCTCGAATGGGAGTATATTAAATGTATTCACATTTGCAAATATGGACAACCATTAGCTGTAGATGTGAAGTGCGATTTTACATCGTAATTAGGAATAACACAGACACTGCAATATCGTATTAACCGCCGGCACCGGGCAAGCGACTTTCAAGTAAAATGTCCCCCCCCCCCCCCTGTAGTGGAATGTACATAACGGATGTACGAGTACAGGATGTAGACTCAAGGTTGACAACATATGGAAGCTTCGATCTTGCCGTGAGTCTTGCTCCGTATAGCCAAATCGTAAGACGACCGCTCGCGATAAGTGTGAATTCCGGCTTCGAGTCCCGGTCCGACTCAAATTTTCCTTGTCATCATTCCATTCTACACCTGATGGTTGTCCATATTCGCAATTGTGAATACATTGCATGTATTTCATAACGGCTGTATTCGCCGCAGTGCATGTTCCTTTGGACATGTATGCATGTCCAGAGGAACTTCGCATCGTAAGCCAGAATAACACAGATACTGCAGTATCGTATCGTATCGATTGAGAGTGTCCGCACGTTCCAACAGTGCGGGAGTCACAACTGTGTGTGGCCTGTTAGCACACGGGAGGTTGGACAGGTTAGCGCGTCCTCGTCGCGATGGTGACAGGCGGCTCACGTAACGAGTCACCGCGCTTTTGTTTACTGCCAAGTCTCCGTAGACAAAATGGTTCAAATGGCTCTGAGCACTATGGGACTTAGCTTCTGAGGTCATCAGTCCCCTAGAACTTAGAACTACTTAAACCTAACTAACCTAAGGACATCACACACATCCATGCCCGAGGCAGGATTCGAACCTGCGACTGTAGCGGTCGCGAGGTTCCACACTGAAGCGCCTAGAACCGCTCGTCCACTCCGGCTGGCCGTCAGAATTATTCTGACAGTGGAATAAAAAGTTTTGCATTATTTATTGGACGTCCGTCATATTTTAAATTCCGTCGATCCTCGCTTGTCTTTCCAATAAGTGTTCCCACAATCGATCAGTTATCCTGGTATGGTCTTTAACCATAGTGCACCGACGCAAACTATTTGAGTCTGAATAGCTTCCGTTATCTAAGTGCCAGCTCCTCTTTTACACTGCCAAAATACGCCCTTTCCCTTGAATTGAGCTGCTTGGGAAATGTATCTGCAGTTTGTGACGCCTCATTTTATTTACTGCGGCACCACGATGCGACGTTTATTTTCGCGGCGTAAATACAGGCAGCAGAAGTGGAGCGTAAAATTCCTCCCCCTACTATATGGGAATTCCAGCTCCGTACACAACACCTTTATCTCACGTGATATGGGGGAATTTCTCTGCTGTTCTGATATTCCGAAATAAGTTTTGTCGTCTAGAGAGTACTGAGAATAAGGAACTTCCTCGTATGGCTTTAAGAAAGCAGCGCGAACTCTAACGTTTTTATGTCCACTACGTGAAATGACCTCCATACGGACAAGCTCAGAATGCATGGCTACGTAATTCTCCCGCTTTGTTAAAACAGCAGAGGTCTTGTTCGATGGAGATTTTCAGCATATTTCAGTGTACAAGGTGTTTGTTTTAACTTGAGGTAACTAAATATATCGGAAACGACGCATCGTATGAAAAAAGTTCCACTTGAGAAGTTAATATTAGTAAAGGGGACATATGTCTGTGCAACAACTGACCACCTCCTAATCACCTCTCCGGCGTAGGCAGGAACGACTTTGTACTTTCAGACGGGAACTCCTCGATTTTTATTCCCTATTCTGGTTCTACGCCAAAAAAGTGTACGGTCTATTCGAACCATTGTTGCCCATTCTTGTAATCGAGAAATATCAAGTGTGTCAGTTTTTGCAGTTAGTGACTGACGCATTTGATCTGAAATCTTATTCACGATAACCTTTGTGTTATAACGGTTGATGTTGATGTTAAAACGTTAACTGAGTTGTAGCCTCTGCATTATACTTGTTTCTGTTTGTTTCTGTCTGAAATTTAGCACAAATTTACCTCCCACTCTATAAAAGTATACGTATTACGAAAGGTATGTCTCCACAAATTTTTGTCCGACTGAAACTCATATGCTAACCTTTGATGAAACAGAACCTACTTTGAACTACACCATAACTGATCTCAATGCTACTTGTCTCTATATTGTTTGTATTACATGCGGAACTGAATTAAAACAATTGTGTGGCCCTGATCAAAATTTCCACTTACCTCGCAGCAAGCAGACAGCCGCTAACTTGTTACTATTTGTAAATAACATTTCCAAGCTCTACTCAAACTGTTTCATATCACATGGTACAACATTGTAATGTGCAATGATAAACAGTGGGATGTGGGGGCGTAATTATTCCTATGAAATGATATTCCGAAACAACGATTTTAGAATGAAATGTGTATTCAAAAAGACAGAGAAAAACTTCGAGTGATCTTCACACACAACACTGGTCTGAACTATTCTATGCTTAAAAGAGTGAACAATGGTTTAAAGAAGGTACAATGTTAACAGAGAATTTCTATAAAAATGAACAGCCTAATCAATTGATAATGTTTTAATGAATGACTCAGGGAAGTGGGGTACTCTTTCTCTCAGCTCTCAGCAAATAAACAAAGTTAACTAGCTGGCAAAAGTCATTCTCATAAACTAGCTGCGCAGTGATGCAGTCTTACCTCATGCTTCTTCTCTTCAAAAAACAATAACACTATTCATAATTGACGTTCCCTTCGTTTTCTGTCCTTTATAATGTATCTTTATTCATCTAACAATTATAACCTCAGGTCCACACAGCACTACCAAATACATCCATCACCTAGCACACTTCAAGTAAGAAGGTACCAGACCGAGCAGAGGCGAAGACAGTCCCACGACAAGACCAAAGATTGTTTAACAGTAACGTAACTCGCTCTCCCTCTGACTTGCACATCGATAACATACAAAAACCAAAATGACATGACCACCTCACATTGAGGTTGCACAGTACTAATAATATGGCTAGACATTTATATTTCTGGCAAATAAGCTACTTGTATGTTAGCGCAGTTCTCTGTTCCTTACGACGTTGATTGTGCTGAGTTCTCAAACCGTCGGAATGCATGATTTCGGTGGCCGCCCTTGACAACAGGGTGACTTATTTCGGTGTGTGTTTCCACGCAGGTCGCTATGCATCTACAGACGGAATACAAACCATCACTATTGTAATGACGTACAATATCCATGAAGTGATAACGACTGGCGTATCTGCCTTGGATACTCACCGAGATCAAGAAACACAGTGGAGGGAGACAAGGGGACTCACCATATCAAGTGTGCCAATGCGAATAGAAAACTATTACATCCACATCGTTGTCCTGGATCACGCCAAACGTAGTTTCTAACCAGACATCGATACGGCTAAACGTATTGTAAAGCAGAATCAGATTTGAAACACTCAAGTAAATATCAACCGTTAGAACACAAAGGTTTACGTTTATATCGTAAATAGAAATGCAGAATCAAACGCTTCGGATCTTAATTGCAAAAACAGGCACATTTGATATTTTTTGATTACAACACCATCCGCCACGGCTGGAAAACAGTGGTTTAAGTAAACCGTACAAACTTTTGGCGTAGAATCCGAATATCCAGTAAAGATGGGAGGTGGCCTTTTCAAAATAAAAAGTCGAACCGGCTCACGCAAGAGGGGTGGTAAGGAGGTGGCCAGTTGCAGCACATGTAGTTGTCCCCTGTACCAATATTAACTTTTCACCTAGAACGGTTTTTTCGTACGATGCGTCGTTTTCGAGATATTTAGTGGTCCCAGGTTAAAACAAACACCCTGTATTTTAAAATGTTGTATTTGTTGTGATTCACAGCCTCCAGATGATTCATAAACGTAAACATCGTCCGTAGTCGACTGCAATGCGATGTTTATTTGATTGTGTCATTAGCTAATTCCGACTAAGCATCATTGTCAAGCACAGATGTTACAAATGTGCTTGACAATGACGCTTAATCGAAATTAGCTAATTGTACAATTAAACAAATAACGTGTTACAGTCTACTACGAACTGAGTTTATGTTCACCAATCCCTGTATTTTGTCATTTTACCCCTCTCCCCTCCTTACATATTTATTGAGCCTGGGAACACAATAGGTCTTATTATACGTTTTCGGATTAGCAGTTACAGGTTTCAGTGCGATATTTCAATGACTGACGTTGGAAGACCACCAGACTGTGTTTATACACGATTTATCTTCCCAGCACGAAGCCAGCTCCATGTTTAACTAAATATTGTGTTGGGAAACGGTACAGTGAAACCAGCTGGAAACTTAGGGTTTGCGTGAATCACGTCTGTAGAACCTCACGAACGAAAATTTCTGCAAAGAAATTACTTCTCCTGAGAATTCTACTCCCGCCGAATTGTAACAAGGAACGATGGATTCCATCTACGCAAGAGAACTTCTGTGAAGTTGGGAAGGTTGGAAATGAGATATTGATCAAGTAAATCTCTGATGACGGGCCGTGAGTCATGCAAGGGTAGCTCAGTTGGTTGAGCATTTCCAAGCAAAAGGCAAGTTCTCGGGTTTGAATACTGGTCTGGCACAAAGTTTTAATCTGCCACGGAGATTCAAATAAGCGCTCACTCAGCTGCATAGTGAAACTCATTCTAGAGTCAGTATAATTTGAAAGATAAGATAAAATTTGATGTGTTGGCAAATGTGCCAACACCTTGTAGATAGAGGAGGCCGAAATGCACGCTATCTAACGCAGACGGGCGTGAATTCTGGAACAGGATAAGTAGTGAATGGTAGCAAGAAAAATACGTAGCTGCTATTATACTTAACTTTTATATTATCCTTGTTGGTTTACAACGTTCTTGATGAGACATTTCATACGATAACTATCAAACTATGTAAGGCTAATGGCGCCTTGCTAGTCGTAGCCATTGACTTAGCTGAAGGCTATTCTAACTATCTGCTCGGATAATGAGCGATGCTTCGTCCGTGTAGTCGCTAGCAAAGTCGTCCGTACAACTGGGGCGAGTGCTAGTCAGTATCCCGAGACCTGCCTTGTGGTGGCGCTCGGTCTTCGATCACACAGTGGCGACACGCGGGTCCGACACGTACTAAATGGACCGCGGCCGATTTAAGCTACCACCTAGCAAGTGTGGTGTCTGGCGGTGACACCACAAAATTCTTACCCAAAATTGTTGCGTCACTTCAGAGCTATATTTAGTAGCCCATTTTACTTATTCTGTTACATGTTTGCTAGATTAAACTGCATCTGAAGTGAGTGTGACGTTACGTATCGCTGCATGCCAAAATTTTGTCACCACGTTTTCCACTGTTTTATATGCAGTGGGTGCGGATACTATGTGTTGAATGATGACACATATGCGTATCATAAGCTTCAGATGTCAAAATCACGAAAATCACCCTTCGTACATGTGTTTTCACGCCAAAGCGTAATTTAACATACGTTGGCATGTAGTGGGTCTTGGTGGTCCATTCTCAAATGGAGCAAGGGAATAACAACTGTCTATACACTGAGCTGACAGAAGTCAGGGGATACCTCCTAATATAGTGGCGGACCTCCTTCCTCCCGACGTATTTCAGCAATTCGACGTGGCATGGACTCAAAAAAAATCATTAGAAGTCCCCTGCAGAAATATAGAGCTATGCTGCCTCTCTAGCCGACCATAATTGCGGAAGTGTTGCTGGTTCAAATGGTTCAAGTGGCTCTGATCACTATGGGACTTAACATCTGGGGTCATCAGTCCCCTAGAATTTAGAACCACTTAAACCTAACGAACCTAAGGACATCACACACATCCATGCCCGAGGCAGGATTCGAACCTGCGACCGTAGCGGTCACGCGGTTCCAGACTGAAGCGCCTAGAACCGCACGGCCACACCGGCCGGCTAGTGTTGCTGGTGCAGAACGTTGTGCACGAACTGACCTCTAGATTATGTCCAATAAATGTTCTATGGGATTCATGTCGGGTGCTCTAGGTGGCCAAATCATTCACTCCAATTGTCCAGAATGTTCTTCAAACCAATCGCGAACACTTGTAGTCCAGTGACATGAACACATTATCATGAGAACATAAATTGTCTCCAAGTAACCGGACATAACGATTTCGAGTCAATGGCAGGTTCAGTTGGGCAGAAGACCCTATCCTTTACATGTAAACACAGCCCACATCGCGTGCCTTGTTGACAACTTGAGTCCATTGCTTCGTGGGGTCTACGCCAAAGTCGAACCCTACCACGAGCTCTTACCACCTGAAATCGGGATTCATCTGACCAGGCCACGGTTTTCCTGTCATCTAGCATCCGTACGATGTGGTCGCGAGCCAAGAAGTGGCGCTGCAGGCGACGTAGTGTTGTTAGCAAAGGCACATGCGTCGGTCGCCTGTTACCAAATTTCGCAGCACTGTCAAATGGTTCAAATGGCTCTGAGCACTATGGGACTCAACTTCTGAGGTCATCAGTCCCCTAGAACTCAGAACTACTTAAACCTAACTAACCTAAAGACATCACACACATCCATGCCCGAGGCAGGATTCGAACCTGCGACGCAGTCGCACTGTTCCGGACTGCGCGCCTAGAACCGCGAGACCACCGCGGCCGGCGCGCAACACTGTCCTCACGGATACGTTCGTTCTGAAAGCTTTTTGTAAAAAAATTTCTGTGTTTGAGAGAAAACTGAAAACATTGATATAAAAATCTATCTGCTCATGTGACGTGTTCTTTACATACCGTGGAGAGTCACATATCGTGTTCAATTGCGTTGCGCATGTGAACAATATCGTGAAATAAAACTTTATACTTCACGAAAATACAAAATTTGAATTAAAGGAAATGAATCCAAGTACATACCAAAAAAAAAAAGCTAACTGCACGCACAGTGAAAACTACGTAACTAATACTCAGTACTCAAGTACAAATATATTTCGAACGTTGCGTGATAGGAAAAGCGATGTTTGACTTGGAATAACCACAAAAACAAGTAAATAAATAAATTTCTGCCCTTTTCCGAAGAAAATAGCTATTTGCAGTTACCAATACGGTTTATAGAAAATTAATCTTGTTGCTAGCACGACACCTGACATTCCTGCCTACACACACTTCGATCAAGAATGCAAGGTGAGATCAGCCCTGAAATAAAAGTGAGTTACCACTTGCTCAGCATACTGTTTTAATGTCTTGAGTAGTGACGTTCTCGAAAGAAGATACAAATCAGTAGATGTAGCGGCTAAAGATAAATAATTTACTCTAAATTTGTTTGTCAGAAGCAATGTGTTGCTGCGTCTGGTGTAAGTAGGAATGCACGCACTGCAGAATAATCAAAACTTTACTATGAATCCTTGAGCTAGGTTTTTCCAGAAAAAAATTAATTTTGAGAAATCAAACTCTGATTCTTCTCATTTTTCCTGTGTTACGTCTTTCCCTTTGTTGCTTCAAATACGTGGAGGTATGTACCGTCTATGCAACTAATTGAAGGCAGTTTGTTTATAGCCATAGGAGCGGTTCGCTTCTTTTATTTGGGAAGCATCATAATTGGCCTGTAATATATGTTTCCTTTTATACATACAATAAACGTATTACGTGGTAGATATAATATGCGGCTGTATTACATTTTGTCGTGCTTTTCTCTTGGATTTTAGGTTATAATCGACTTTCGTAGCACAAATTTCGTAATGTGAACTTATCGTTTGGTGTTACTCACGATTTCCACCGTTGTAATTTCATGTGTGTAGTCCTGGAGATGCAACGTATTCGTTAGTTTCCATACTCCAGCTGGACAATTTCTGGTGTTCTTTCACCCGCATTTGTCACACCGCAATTATCACCTGCCCTTTCAATTTTGTGATCAACATATGTGTGTTTTCGGTGTGTAGTGTTGCCAGTAGTTGTTGAGTGTTTGTCTGTCATTTCTTTGTGTTGTGTGTGGTTTGATATTTTTCATTCGTTGTGTGTGTGTATTTCCTGTGTATCATTGTGCAATTCTTTCTCGGGAGGGTGATTTTTTTATGGATATTTGTGTGTGTGTCTTGCTGTGTGTAAGTAACACTGAAGGAAAGGTCACATTCCTAAGTTTTTGCTATAAAAGTTGATTGTACCCTAGAAACCAAGAGAAAAACACGACAAAAAGTAATATAGCAGGCTATTGTACCTACCACATAATACGTTTATTGTATTTATAAAAGGAAATATATTACAAACCACTGATGATGTTTTCCAAATAAAAGAAGTGAAACGCGTATGGCAATAAACAAACTGCCTTCAGTTAGTTCCGTCGACGGCTCATACCTCCACGAATTTAAAGCAACTTAGAAAAAACGTGAAACAGAAAAAATGAGGATAATACAGGCATGTCAGGCATTTTCCGTCAAGTTATACAACAGTTTCAAGAATATCCATCTCAGATTCCACAAGACCATCTAACAAAATTAAATTCAGTCAGATCTGTAAAATAAATTAATTAATTCCGAGTTATATTAATGTAAATCTGAGAAACAGCTCTTTGGTGGCACAAAGAACTAAATCATTTGCAGAAAAACTTGGCTAAAAATGAAATCAAATCGCTTTATACTAAGAAATTCATACTTAATAGGATGTTATATGATCTACCTCTTGGATTATCAGCATTTATTAACAAACCAACAGTGATGATCAACATAATACAAAATACTGAACACATTACAGCAAGAATGCTGCAATATACACAGAACAACCGCAAGCAATAAATCAAAACAATCGCTAACAGAAATAACCAGAAAGGAAAGCATGGCAAAGTGCAACACACCCACCACCACAAATTTCGCCCAAAATTAATAAAACTCACACACACCGAATTAACAGAGAAAGAAACACAGCTATTAGAGAAAAGGCTGAAACACATCAGTACAAAAACAGATAATAGCTCTATAGAAAACCTGTTTGTAGAAACAGAAAATATCTTGGCAGAGGAAGACAAAAAAGAAAATAACACTATAAATATTGGGTTAACACGAGAACTAGTGAAGAAAGAAAAAAATAACATAATCACCACGTCAAAGGAAGAGCAAAACAGTAAAATTCAAACAGAAAAAAAACCACTAAGAAATTAAAAGAAAAGCTACAAGTTGACAACATCATAGTCACAGGAGCTGATAAAGGGAACAGCACAGTACTGATCAATAAAGAACAATAAATAATAAAACTAAAGATTTCATCTGCTCTAACAATATCACAAAGCTGAAATCTGATCCAACAGCACGCTTCCAGACATATACAAGAAACAACCTCAAAGACATCAGACACATACTCACAGGTAAACAAAAACAACACATCGCAGAGAAGAACCCAAAAGCACCAACACTCAGAAGTCTACCCTTAGGTCCACAAACCCCACATTCCATTGAGGCGTGTTACTAATTTTATGAATGCACCATCATACCATGTGGCAAAACACATGAACAAAATCATAACGTAACATTATGTAATGAAAAACAGCAGAACAGTGAAAAACATAAATGAACCCATAACACAAGTAAAGAACTTACACATCGCGCAAACAGAATCACTCATCTCTTTTGACATAGAGGACATGTACACCCCAATACCCAATGCAGACACAATAAAACTACTTGAAGAAAAGTTACTGACATAAAAATGGCTCTGGGCACTATGGGACTTAACTTCTGAGGTCATCAGCCCCCTAGAACTTAGAACTACTTAAACCTAACTAACCTAAGGACATCACACACATCCATGCCCGAGGAAGGATTCGAACCTGCGACCGTAGCGGCGGTACGGTTCCAGACTGTAGCGCCTAGAACCGCTCGGCCACCCTGGCCTGCACAGACATAAAAGAAACTAACTGCAGACAATATTAATGAAATAACTAAAACCCTCCAGGGAATCATATCGCAAAATTACTTCCAGTTTGAAAAGGAATATTACTTACAAGAAGATGAGCTTCCAATGTTATCCCCAATTTCAGAAACACTGACCAACATTTAATAAATTTTTCATAACGCGAGGCCACAGTCACAATATAGTTCTTTAAGGTCAGTACCGCCATTAGACTGTTGTTTATTTACAGTGTTACATATACACTTACACAATCATGATTTCGGTTTCAAAGTGATAATGGCACTTCGAAGCCGAAATCATGATTGTGTAAGTGCGAATGCAACACTGAAAATAAACAACAGTCCAATTGCGGTACTGACTTTAAAGAAACTGACAAACATATTCATCAACCACGTAGAAAACATAGTCTTTGATACAGTCATAACAAAGAAAGGATACAAAATTGTGTACTGGTACAGATATGCGTACGAGATAATCTGTATGGTAGATGAACTAACAGAGAAAATCGATAAAATTCATACAGATATAAACAACATACATAAAATATTTAATTCACCATGGAAAAAACACAAAATCGAATACATTTCTTGGATATAACAATAAAGAGAGACAACAGTAAACACACATTTGTCATCTTCAGAAAACCAAGCGCCACAGACATAATTATATATGCTTCATCCAACAACCTGCAAAATCAAAAATTAGCAGCCCTTCAACACACGTTACACAGACTAAATAACATCCCACTCAGCAAAGAAAACTATGAAAACGAATATCAAACGGTTCAACTCATAGCCACACACAGTAGTTGCAACATCCATATAGTACAAAAACGCAACAAAAATTTAAAACACAACTAAAGAAAAACCAAAACTAGCAGAGAACACAAACACCAAAGAACCCCACAAGCACTACAGCACACAAGGAAACACAAAGTAGTAACACTCAGACATCAATAACAAAAAAAAAATGGTACACTCTTACACACAAACACAAAGCAACACACAACATAGCAAATATACTAATGAAACAGGGATTACTAATAGCTTAAAGAACAAGAAACACACCCCAATCACATTTACAAACAACAGACAAACCAGATAGATACGAAGTAGCAGGTATATACCAGCTAGAGCGCCAAGAATGTAAATCAGTATATTTGGGGATGGCAAGCATGAACTTCAGAATTAGTTATAACGAACATATAAGAACTAGGAAACATGAAAACAGCCATTCTATCTTTCCAGACACCTGATAGACCATGGACGTGAACCATGGAATATGTCATGACAGTTATCAGAGTGAATAATCACAACAAAAAGCTCCTGACATTGCAAGAAAACTTTCATACACAAAGAGCCATTGCAATGTTAAAGAAGGTATCCAACGACCAAATCCATATGAGCAATAACTCTCTGGTCATGCTAGCCCGAAACAAGAATGGAAATGTAACCAGAATAAATAATTAATGAATCTCCTTCCGCACTTCTCCCTCCCTTCCCCCCCCCCCCCTCTCTCTCTCTCTCTCTGTCTCTCTCTCTCTCTCTCTCTCACACGCACACACACACACACACACATACTCCCCCCGCCCCCCCCCACACACATAAACACACATAAAAAAAACTCATTTACAGACAGCAAAATACACATACACACATATATCCAGAGAAAAAATCACCCTCTCAAGAAAGAATTACACAATTATACAAAGGAAATACACACACACACACACACACACACACACACACACACACAACAAATAAAAAATACCAAACCACAACACAACACAAACAAAAGACAGAAAAACACAAAAACACACAACAGTTGGCAGCACTGCACACCGAAAACACACAATAAGTTGATCACAAATTGGAAAGGCCAATTGTGGTGTAACAAATGTGGGTGAAAGAACGCCAGAAATCGACCAGCTGAAGTATGGAAACTAACGAATACATCTCCAGGACAACACACATGAGTTAACAACGCTGGAAACCGTAACACCGAAAGACAAGTTCACATTACGAAATTTGTGTTACAAAGTTGATTCTAACCTAAAAACCAAGAGAAAAACACGACAAAATGTAATATAGCAACATTTATATCTACCATATAATACGCATAGACGGTACATACCTCCACAAACTCTGATTATTGACAAAAAGACTGCACAGCATAAGAAGCCTCTGATAACTACAAAATTCTCTCATGACAATGGAGCTACAAACATACTCCTAAAATTCCTCCAACCATCAGTGTAAATAACAAGAAAGTATTGTAAATGAGGTTTCATCTTCATAATATAGTACTCCAGATCGTTTCTTTCAGATTCAGAAATAACAGATTACTTTCTTTGTATTACTGAGATGCTCGCTACTGTACCTCAAATAAGAATGCCCCAGCGCTGCACAACTGACTGACTGACAAGTCAACCACAGATAAAACTACACTCGGAGTTAAGAAACCTATTCACTACTCATCCAGTGCATTCATTCATCTTTATCCCAGTATAGTAAGGGTGCACTATTTACAAAAGCGAAGTACATATGAGAACCTTAGAGTCATACATCCCACATTGATTTCTGCGGTTATCTTATGCAGTGTTGCTCGTCTATAGCACTGAAAACTCTACACAAATGCCGCTGCACTTGGTCGTTACGTGAAGACCGTCGGCCATTGGGTTTGCGTGGTGAAAGGTAACGCCTGAAATTTGGTATTCTCGACACACTCTTGACACTGTGGATACTGGAATGTTCACTTCTTTGATGATTTCCGAAATGGAATGTCCCCTGCCTCTTGCACCAACTAACACTCCGTGTTCAAAGTCAGTTAATTCCTGTCATTCCGCCATAATCATGTAGGAAACCTTTCCACATGAATCACCTGAGTACAAATGACAACTTCGCCAATGCGCTGCTGTTTTATACCTCGCGTACGCGACACTGCTGCCATATGCATATGTGCATAGCGCTACCTCGTGACTTTCGACACCTCAGTGTATGCCTCCATATGAACCCTAATTTCTGTTATCTTGTCTTTGGTGTCCTTAAACGACATATACGTTGGCAGCGGTAGACTCAGTCTACAGTCAGTCGCGAATGCCAGTACCCTAAAATCTCTCAAACAATTTCAGCGGAAAGAGCGTCATATTCCCTCCAGCAATTACCATTGTGTTCATGGGGCATTTCCAAAATACTCGCGTGTTGATGGAGCCTACCAGCAACAAATTAGCAGCAAGCCTCTAAACACTTCGATGTCATCCTCTAACACAGTCGTCAGAGATGCAAAACACTTGGGCATAACTCAATAATGAGCCTCGCAATTGATCTGCATGCTGTCTCCACTATAGATCAGCTACCTGTCCTAGAATTCTCCAAATAAACTGAAGTCGAGCATTATCCTCCTCTACTATCGCCCTTACATGCCCACTCCATTTCACATCGCAACAATAGGCCTAGTATTTAATCAACGTAGATTTGTCAAGCAGCAAACCACTAATTCTGTATTCCAACACTACAGTATTATTATTCCTACGCATCTACATTAGTTTACATTTTTATATATTCATCACCTCAAATAAAAATTTCCTCCTATGGTTATTTAATGATGTAATTTTCCCGTAAAATAAAGCGTGTTCAGCAAACAGTCGAAGACTGCTTCTCACCCTGTCGGTCAGATCGATTATGTACATAGACAACTAAAGAGGTCCTATCCAGGCCAGGGTGCAGGGGACGGTGGGCAAACCAGGCCATCTGCTCCGGACGACTGTTTCAGGGGGCACCAAATTTATATTCTTGAAGAAAAAAACCTTATTTCAGAAAGTACCTAGCATCCAGCTCACGTTGGTCTATCCATTATTCATATGATTTTCAAACGCATCTGTGCTGGGTCTTTGAACATTTTTGAACAGATTATAAGTTGATTTCTGAAACAGGGAAGTTGATTTTTGAATGCGTGCATAGTGTACGTGATATCTCTCCCAGGGGAATCCCCGTCGCATCTAGAAATAAAAAAAAAACTTTCCCGCAGACAAAACGGCACGGTGCTATACGAACTCAGCCGAATAAACCCAAACGTGTGAATACCAATCGCTGTTTGTTTATGTGCTGGTATGCGGATGATGAGCGTTGTTAGAGTAATTAGCTAAATCCGTAGATTCAGAATGCATATTATCTTCTCGATGTATACAGGAAAATGCAAGTTTGACAGCACATTTTTGCCAGATCGCTACACTACTAACGGCCAGCTGTAAAGTCCCCGGTTGGCAGCCACTTTAAGTTCCATTCTAGGAATAGCGCGGAGCGTTGTACGAAGCCGTAGTAACGACTAACTGGAGAACAAATGCGGGATAACTAAACTGGTGATTCTGGTAAGGTTACTGAATTTAGACGGAGAATAAGTTTTGACGATGGCACGAATAGTTACAGAATTACCGATGACGTGATTGTTTGTTGAAGGAGAAGAAACGTGGGCATCATACAAATAAAATGGAAGAATATGACGATTCCAAACGTATATAAAAATTTCGTACTACTAGTACTACTTTTCGATCACATGCTTCAGAAACTGTAGCATAAGAATGAAATGTGAAACTATTTCTAAACAAATGTTGTTGGTGTTGAGACAGCAACCAGCCACAAATTTATTTTAAGTTCCTTTATTCAAAAGGACCATTACCGGTTTCGAATCATTACAGTTGTAATTCTTATTCTGCCGGTCACAAATGATCCCACCCAGAATTAATTCAGAGTGTTTTTTTAAAGAGGAGTAGGATGTCAAAGCGGCCAAATGGGAGCAGGAAAGGCACCAAAGGAAATTTTAATTTCCACTGTGCGAAAGACAGGTTTGATGGCTTTAATTACAAAATATAAATGTTTGAATTCTGCTGAGCATATACAGTGACGTGAGGCAAAAGAATGCTGTGTGAAGAGGCGTGGCACCGCACATTCGCACACTTAAGACCAAATAACATGTTTCACATTTGCTCGAACATACACGTTTTATATATCGAAATCTTCAGAAAGATCTGCGCTACAAAATAATTATTTTTGAAAAATGTTGACGTCCTACATCAAACGCTCGAGGGGGTCGGAGGGGCGCCACTATCAGGTTTTTGGACTGGTCCGGAAATATCGTAGACCAGGGGCTGGTCCTATCACACTTCTTTGGGGCACTTTAATGATGTCTTTGTCTCTCATGAGTGCTCGTTATCCAAGACAACGTACTGGATGCTATTACTCAAAATGACTTTGAGCGACTCATATGTCTAAGAACCTCTTCGGTATGCTCGGAACATCCCTGACAGTCTGCAATGGGTCACTGCGTGAAACGCATTCCGAAAATGTAGGAATGTGGAAACCGCATGCTGCCCAGCGTCCATAGCTCGCAGCATTTTGTGTGAGAGAAAGACAAGCTGAGTATCGAACGAGCAATGCATCCTATCCATGCTGATTGTTAAACTTTTCTGTTTCAAAGAAATTTATTGTATTTGGACTAGAGATATTCTCAACAATTGTGCTGCAAACCGACGTTAAGCATATTGGTGCGTAATTTTGTGGGGTAGTTCTTTTACCATTGTTACATACGGGAGACACGTGGGATTTTTCCTGTCACTAGGGAGTTTGTACTGGGCGAGAGATTCGCGATAAATACAAGCTAAGCAAGGGGTCAATGCTAACGAGAAGTATCTGTAAAATCGAATTATGATTCCATCCGTACCTGGTTACTCAATTATTTCAACTCTTCCCATGGATGCCTGTGTCTTCAACACGGGAGTTTTAACGACAGTAAAACTATGGTATGTCTTTGTGATCCTGTTGCTTAACTGTTTTTTAAATACAATACATAGAACTTCGGCTTTCCTTTCGCTGCCTTCTGTTGTCACACCAGACTGGTCTATAGACGACTTAATAAATGCCTCCGCCCCTCTTAGTGATTTTACGGTAGGAAAACAGTTTTCTCAGGTTCTCGGCAGGATCCTAAGCTATAACGTACGAGATGTTATGGGCATCGATTTTTTTGATAGTCTCACGAATTTCTGCTACCTTTGCCTGCCGAAGTTTTTCTTTCTTTTTCGAAACGAGAATGCAAAAATCTCTGTTTTCTCAGCATTTTCAGAATTTCGTTACTAAACCACCCACGAGGGTGGGTCTTTGTCTCCATAATCTACTTATTTGGCACACACTTCTCTTGAGTACTATTTACAGTCAGTTTAAACTATACACTTTATTCCTATACGTTCATCGCATTATAATTCTATTTATTTATTTATTTATTGTATAGAATGCATTAACAGACTTTGAATCACTTGATTAGCTGAACACATACAAAGATTGCTAAACTACTACATATTAATAGTTCAGCACATCTCCATAGCATTATATTATACTAATGACAGTAGTTATAAGTGAATATCAAACTCTTGTCACTGTCGGAAATCTTTGAAAGGACCCCTGTAGACACATGCAGGATATTTCGTTACAATATGAGCAACTGTGTGTCGTTTAGTATCACAGTCACAAGACTTTGACGAAAATTTCCTCCATTCGTAGAGAGCATCTGTAAATCTTTCAAGACCTTCTTGGATGTGCTTCAGACTAGCCAAGATTTCCGAGTCTGGTCAAATACAGAAGGTTTATTTTGGAGGCAGGGCAAGTTTACGCGACGTGGAGGGCAATCTTATTGCCAGCGCCGTTTCCATTCCGCCATAGCACTGAATTAATCATCAGCAAGAATCCTGACCGTGGTAAGAGAGGAATGTCGTGATCTCAATATTTTACTCTTCACAAAAACATGTTGTCAATTAGTTAAGTTGTGCGCCTGCATAGAAAAACTCTTAATATTTTATTAAATAGTCCACGTCTCCAAGCCTAGTTATATACTCTACTTAGATCAAAGCAAGCGATTGAAGTTTTCTGCCTCATTCCGTATTTTACCTGACTGAATGTTTAATTCTTTTTAGTTACAGCTAAATGATGTCCTTATAGTGTTTAAATAGGACGCTAATAACTGTATATCTGCTCCTTCCAGCATGAATGCTCTCCTTATCATCTTGTCGTATTTATGAACTTTAGCAAACATCGTCACTGTAACATTATAACTAATTAGTGTGTCTGAACTTATGATGCCGATAAGCTCAAGCATGTTTATAACAAGAAGATCTAAAATATTTGTCCGCAGCTCGTGGTCTTTTGGTCGCGTTCTCACTCCTCGAGCACGAGGTCCCGGATTCGATTCCCGACGGAGTCAGGGATTTTCGCCTGCCTCTAGATGAATGGGTGTTTGTGATGTCCTCATTAATGCATCATCATTCCTGAGAGTGGCGACACTGCACTGAGCAAAGGTTGGGAAATTGTCCGGTCGCTGATAACCACGCAGTTGAGCACCGCACAAACCAAACATCATCACCATCTAAAGTATTTATATCATATTTGGGTTTCCAAACTAGCTGCTCAAGTTATTTGTAGAAGAAAATGTTCGGAGCCACTTCAGAAGACGATATTTTCTATATTGCAGTGCACGTTTTGTTCAGAAGCACGACGCAATATTCATTATGTCCTCCACCATGTGGCTACAATCTGCATTCGTACATCCATTATGTATATTCCCGTATGGGGGAGATGTTTCAATCGAAAGTCGCTTGCCCGGTGACGGGTGCTCAATACATGCGTGTCCGAAGAAACATTTCGTCGTATTTCTGAACAACACAGGCACTGTAATATCGTATTTATCCGCCGATGATGCCGCAGCGGCCAGAGTTGCTGCCACCGACGACAGCCGTGTAGTGTGGTCTGGTTGCGCTACGACAGCTACGGAGTTTTTTCGCAATGGCGTTGGCAGAACGTGGTTGGCTTCTCGTGCTAGACAATACAAATGACAGGGTCGCCATAATAAAGTACTCGGGACCTTCGCCTTCCGGGATCAAGTGCTCTGGTCTGTTGCTCTACCACCTTGGTATTTCATTGTCGATCGGCTGGCAAGGAAGCACGGTGTCAGTTTTCTTTTTCCATTCTTCTCTGTGTTATTCTTGTCAGCAACTTCCATGCATGAGCTGTTAAGCTCATTGTGCGATAATTCTGGCACTTATCAGCTTTTGCAATGTTCGGTATTGTGTGAATGATGTACTTCCGAATGTCTGATGTTATACTACCAGCCTCATGCATCCTACACATCACGGGGAATAGTCGTTTTGCTTCCACTTACCACAACCATTATAGAAATTCTGCTCTCTCCTCTGCACCTAATTTCCATTGCACTCTTAAAGTTACCGCCCTTGCTTGTAATTTAGCCGAAGGTTGTTTTGACTTTTCTGTATACTGAGTCAATCCTAACAACCCCTTTTTTTGTTGTCGATTTCAGCAGTTTTCAAGTAGCCATTTTGCCTTAGCTTCCCTCCACTTTCTGTTTATTTGAGTCCTAAGTGACTTGTATTTCTGTATTCCTGAATTTCCCTGAACATTTTTTTTACTTCTTTCTTTCGTCAATCAACGGAAGTATTTCTTCTGTTATCATGCTTTCCTCGCACTTACCATCCTTGTAACTATGTTTTCCTTTCCAACTTCCGTGATTGTTCTTTTTGAAGGTGTGCACTACTCTTCAGCCTGTCTTCTCTGGTATTCCTCATCGCAGTATTCACATCCTTAGCCAACTTCAAACACTTGTCACCATTCCTCAGTACTTCAGTATCCCATTTCCTTCCCCACTGATCATTCCGAACGATTCTCCCAGCCTTCAGTCTACTCAACATTACTAAAATGTGTTCTGAGCCTATATCTGCTCCTCAGTATACTTTACAATCCAATATCTGATTTCGAAATCTTTGTCTGGCTACGATGTAGTCCAGCTGGAATCTTGCTGTGTCTCCAGGTCTTTTCCAGGTGTACCTCCTTCTCTTGTGATTCTTGAACGGAGCTTACCATCGGAAATTTATTTTAGAACTCAATTAGTCTTTCGCCTCTCGCGTTCCTACTGCACAGCCCATATTCTCCTGTACCCCTTTCTTCTTCTTCTCCTTACCCTCAAGTGCGTTAGAGCCCCTCATTTCCTTTTAGATTCTCAATAAAGCGTTAAGTATCATTATATACTTTCTCTATCTCTTCTTCCTCTGCTTGCGACGTGGCGTCTCTACCGGAACTGTTGTTATCGGTGTTGCTTTGCTGTCCAATATGATGAGAACAATCCTATCACTGAACTGTTCACACCAGCTCACTCTCTGCCTTACGTCCTTTACTTTCTACATTTGCATCTACATCTACATCCATACTCCGCAAGTCACCCGACGGTGTGTGCCGGAGGGTGCCTTGAGTACCTCTATCGGTTCTCCCTTCTATTCCAGTCTCGTATTGTTCGTGGAAAGAAGGATTGTCGGTATAGCTCTGTGTGGGCTGTAATCTCTCTGATTTTATCCTCATGGTCTCTTCGCGAGATATACGTAGGAGGAAGCAATATACTGCTTGACTCCTCGGTGAATATATGTTCTCGAAACTTCAACAAAAGCCCGTACCGAGCTACTGAGCGTCTCTCCTGCAGAGTCTTCCACTGGAGTTTATCATCTCCGTAACGCTTTCGCGATTACTAAATGATCCTGTAACGAAGCGCGCTGCTCTCCGTTGGATCTTCTCTATCCTTTCCTATTAGTAACGAATTCTTCTCCCTACCATTTTCTACTGCTCTTGATATTAGTCAATATTCAAGTGGCCGAGCCGGCGGCAGTGGCCAAGCGGTTCTAGGCGCTTCTGTCTAGAACCGCGCGACCGCTACGATCGCAGGTTCGAATGCTGCCTCGGGCATGGATGTGTGTGGTGTCCTTAGGTTAGTTAGGTTTAAGTAGTTCTAAGTTCTAGGGGACTGATGACCTCAGAAGTTAAGTCCCCTAGTGCTCTGAGCCATTTGAACCATTTGAATCTACCATGCCGGCAACCGCTCAACTACTCAAACACTATTCACTGCACCTCCTCACAGCTTTACTTCCGGCGATAAATCGCCTCCTACCTTCCAAACTTCACAGCGACTATCCTGCGAACATCGTAAGACTTGCAGTCCTCGAATGAAATTTTCACTCTGCGGCGGGGTGTACGCTGATATGAAACTTCCTGAAAGATTGAAACTATATGTCAGATCGAACTCGGGACCTTTCACTTGACCCCGAAAGGCGGAGGTCCTGAGTTCGAGTCGCGGTCCGGCACGCGGGTTTAATCTGTCAAGAAGTTTCAAATCAGCGCACAATCCGCTGCAGAGTGAAAATCTCATTCTGGAAACATTACTGTTTGATACTAACGGCCACTGTCACCAATACAGACCAAGACTACTCTGGAGCTGTATGTCGAGCAGTCGATACTTCCAGGCCGAAAGCTGGATCCAGAAGACCACTCCACCGATGTGCAGCTGCAACAAGGCGGCACCAAACCTGCACTGCAGCGAGCTCCGATTTCGAGTCACCGCAGTCTGTAACAACTTAAGGTCGGCACACAGACCAGTTGAGTTCCGACCATTAATAATTTTGTAAATACACTACAGAAATAACTACATACCGCAAAGAAATTATCCGAAAGGGACGGAAATCTGTAGGTGTCACATGTAGAGACAAACAAATGATTACAATTTCAAAAAAATTGGATAATTTATTCAAGCGAAAGAGCTTCAAAAATTGACCAAGTCAATAACGGGCTGTTCCACGTCTGCTCCTTATGTAACCAGCTACTCGGTTTGGAATTAATTGGTAAGAGCGGTGGGATGTCCTACGGGGAGATATCGTGCCAAATTCTGTCCAATTGGCGCTTTAGGTAGTCAAACTCTCGAGCTGGTTGGAGGGCCCTATCCATGATGCTCCAAACTTCTGGAGCTGGCGATTTTTCTGGCGTAAGTTGGGTTTGGCATGTACGCCTGCGGGCAGGTATCATCTAGCTGAAATGTGAGCCCAAGATGGCTTGCCATGTAAGGTAACAAAACGGGAAGTAGGATATCATCGATATACGGCTGTGATTTAAGGGTGCCGCGGACGACAACCAAAGGAATCCTGCTGTGAAACGAAATGGCACCACAGACCATCACTCCTGGTTGTAGAGCAATGACTTGTTGGTATCACACCGTTGAAAGAGGCGTTTCCAAACACGCCTTTTCTGGTCGTGAAGCCTGCAAATTCATTGACTACAGTAGAATTATCTTCAGAGATGAGTCACAGAACTGAGCTAATAACAGTATGATTCCATCCGATAGCCTTCCTAGGCTTTCTGACTTCATAGCGCATCGCGGTTTCGTCAAAGTGTCATCATGGTGCTGTGCATTGATTCTTGTTTTACACTCGAGTGACTAACCGAGCAGAGGGCCCCTGCAGTCAGGGAAGAAGGTTATCATGACCTTGCCGGAACTTGTGTGAGCAGGTTTGGGTTTTGTCGACGGGGGAGATGTGGGATGTTTCAACTGCTGGCTTTTGCCGTTTGCCCTCGGGCTGTCGGAACACTGTCTTACAGAATCATCCTGTTGCACGATAACGCCCGAACCGACACTGTCAATCGGACGAAGTCCACGCTTCATCGATTTGGTTTGGACAGCCTGTAACGTCCTCCGTACTGCTCGGATCTTTCACAGTGTGGTTTCCACATTTTTGGTGGTTGGGAGAAAGACATGTGTGGCCGCCAGTTAAGTCGGACGAGGAACTGCAAGAAAGGGTGCGGCTGTGGATCCGTCAACGACAGACCGCGTTCTACGATATAGGAACTAATCGTGTTGTCTCCATGGTCTCATTGTGGCGGGTACACAGTTTTCATTTGACTACCCTTAGTACATAAACGTGGTTACAGAGCACATGCATCTATTCATGCTAGGTGTCTGTCGATGGCTGTGGCATTTTCCAGCTGGATAATTATATGTATCGCAAGGCTTGATTGTAGCTGGAGTTGTCTGAGGTGCGTGATAGTGAAGTGACGTTGATGTCTTGTACATACAGAAGAACAGCTCTTAATGTTTCAAAATTCTCTTTCAGGGAGATCAAGGAAATTGCTTTCCAAGACAAAAGCTATCCCCTATTTCTTAAAAGATCGCAGTTGGTCTTAGATGACTGTGTTAAAGACATAATTAATCGAGAGCATCATTTGGCCAGCCCCTCTTTGACCGAAATGTTCAACCCTGATGCTGGCTGGATATCTCTTTCGTCACTATCCAAGTGGGATACCAGAGAACTCAGCCCCAAACATTAGTCTATCAAAAGGTGGGATTTCCTGTAAAATTGTTCTTACAGCACATTGTTCCTTGCTTTATATCCAGGAAACCTTAAATTCATTCCCGCTGTTACCGTAAAATAAATACCAGTTTTATACATTTATCATTAAACACAGAAGGCGGTATTTTCTGTGAAATTATTCTTACAGCACATTATTCTTACACTCGTTCCCTTTGTTACCGTACAATAAATATCAGTTTTATACACATACACTACGTGATCAAAAGTATACGAACACCTGGCTGGAAATGACTAACCACTCGTTCCCTCTGTTACCGTACAATAAATATCAGTTTTATACACATACACTATGTGATCAAAAGTATACGGACACCTGGCTGGAAATGACTTAAAAGTTCATGGCGCCCTCCATCGGTAATGCTGGAATTCAATACGGTGTTGACCCAAGCTTAGCCTTGATGACACCTTCCACTCTCGCAGGCATTCCTTCAATCAGGTGCTGGAAGGTTTCTTGGGGCATGGCAGCGCATTCTTCATGGAGTGTTGCACTGAGGAAAGGTATCGATGTCGGTCGGTGAGGCGTGGCACGAAGTCGGCTTTCCAAAGCATCCCAAAGGTGTTCTATAGGATTCAGGTCAGGTTTATGTGCACGCCAGTCCATTACGGGCATGTTGTTGTCGTGTAAGTACTCCACCACAGCCGTGCATTATGAACAGGCGCTCGATCGTGTTGAAAGATGCAATCGCCATCGCCGAATTGCTCTTCAACAGTGGGAAGCAAGAAGTACTGGAAACATCAATTTAGGCTTCTGCTGTGACAGTCCCACGCAAAACAACAAGGGGTGCAAGCTTCCTCCATGAAAAACAAGACTACACCGTAAGACCACCGCCTCCGAATTTTACTGTTGGCACTTCTCACGCTGGCAGATAACGTTCACCGGGCATTCGCCATACCCACACCCAGCCATAAGATCGCCACATTGTATACCGTTATTCGTCACTCCACATAACATTTTTCCACTGTTCAATCGTTTAATGTTTACGCTTCTTACACCAAGTGAGGCGTCGTTTGGCATTTACTGGCGTGATGTGTGGCTTATGAGCACAGCCGTTTGACTATGAAATCCAAGTTTTCTTACCTCCCGCCTAACTGTCATAGTACTTGCAGTGGAACCTGATGCAGTTTGGAATGCCTGTGCGATGGTCTGGATAGATGTCTGCCTATTACACATTACGACCCTCTTCAACTGTCGGCGGTCTCTGTCAGTCAGCAGACGAAGTCGGCCTGTACGCTTTTGTGCTGTACGTGTCCCTTCAAGTTTCCACTCCACTATCACATCGGAAGCAGTGGACCTAGGAATGTTTAAAAGTGTGGAAATCTCGCGTACAGACGTATGACACAAGTCGCGTCGAGTCACCTGACCACGTCCGAAGTCCGTGAGTTCCGCAGAGCGCCCCATTCTGCTCTCTCACGATGTTTAATGGCTACTGAGGTCGCTGATATGAAGTACGTGGCAGTAGGTGCTAGCACAATGCATGTAATATGAAAAACGTATATGTTTGTGGGTGTCCGGATACCTTTGATCATATAGTATATCATTAAATACAGAAGGGAGACAACTGGAATTTCAGTAACGTCACCGTATAACGTCTATCAACTGTTTTCACGGAGCTTCGGCATAGTGTGTATTAAATCATCTCATTTAAAACCTGACCGATTCCTAACTTTGTTTAATTCGAGGAAAAGTACATACTCAAAATATATGGGATTACATTTCATTATGGAATAAATCATCGTATTTAGATTCACTTTTTTACTATGTAATCAACTGTGATCTCCCAGCAACAAGTGTTTTTTAATTGCCTACTCGGCCATGTGCCACGAAAACGTATTTAATCTGCTGTACAAATAATATCAGAGTAATGGTTAGGCAAGAAAATGCGGCTATTCCGTTACTACAAGCAATCAAGTTAAAACCATTCAGAATGTAGTAATATTATAAAATATGCTGGTGTTCATGCTTTACATTCTGCCATCATTATTTCTTGTCATTCGTTACTACTTGTATTCTGAAACATTCTAATGATCGGTAATACTGTAAAACGCTCTGATACGGTTTGTCTGATATCTCAAGCCATAATAATGGCCTGCGTATATGCATTACGCTGCACTAACTCCAGTTAGTCGAAGTCTGCGTTCTGACGTATTTGTAACAGGATCAGGACAATATATAACTATGCATTAAATGTATTCGTAATTGGGAATATTGATAACCATCAGCTGTAGAATGGAATAACGAGTATGAAAATTTGTGTCCGGACCGAGGCTCGAACCCGGATTTCCCGCTTATATATAACTAATCTGGTACTGTGACTTCGTACCTAGTTTTTTTAAAAGAACTCTTACGTATACGTGTACCTTCACAAGAACAGTTTAGTTACTAAAGTTTCTTAATACTTTTCCCGTTTACACACTGGATTCTTACCAGAAATTCATTCCGAAAAATTCTCTTTTCGTTATGTCCTAGAACTGCTCAACTCTATTAGCGTTCATATGTTTTATTAGGTGGAAAATTGCACTTTTTTCTGAACAATTGTCGTACTTTAAATGCACAGAGCTTTACTATTACCAAGTTACCCCAAAACATATCTATTTTTATCTTGTGAATTTAATCAAAATATCCATGTGCTCTGATGTCGACTGATACTCGCATAGTGACTCATAACATAGTCGCAGATCTTTCTGATAATAGATATTAAATGTGGACTGGTGAATTCAATTTATCCTATCTCCTGTCGCTCCTATTGCGGGAATGTGCTTTCAGTGTTCGTATCTGAATTCTTGTAATAGATCTTTTTCATCTTGGTATTGACCAACCAGGATGACGTGACAACTGCAATTCCACATCTTTCTCTGTTCTTTTCTATTTTCCCACTACTCCTTCATTTTCTTCGCACGTTGTCTTGTTCTTCCTTCTGTCCATGGTGTTCCCCAGTAGTAATTTTTTCTGTTTTGACAGCCTAGTCAATTCAGTACTTTGTTTTTAGAAACGTTTCTCTTTGTTAGTTCTGATTCTACGGTGATGCATCTTTCTAGTTATTTTATTATTTCTGTTAGCCATGATACTGTCGAATGCATTTTCCCAGAAATAGACGAGTATTTATTTCGTTTACCTGTTCCTAATCATTCAGTATAGGTGCCCAATGAAGACCAATCCTCGTTTTGCTATTACTCCTAATGGTTTCTCTATAAGTTCGTAGATATCCCCGTTACTTCTTATTTTACAGCCCTCTGTAGTTTATATTGCATCTATTATCTTTCTAATAATCCGTCTTTCGAATACCTCTGTTTTGCACTCTTCATTGTTAAGAGTTCACAAGTATATAAAGATTTTGGCCTCACCAATGAGGTATAGTATTGTAATTTTGTAGTTCAAGGTACACATTTCTTGTAGTGCGTATGTTTTGCTAAACCGTATGCTCTTATAATTTTATTAACTCTAACACATATCGTAGATTTTTATAGTCAGTTGCACTGTATAGTTTCTTCAGTGCATTTTAAATTTACTAACCATTTCTATTTTACACACTATGTTTTTATGTATTGGGCGAATCTTTTACACGAATTGTATTTTTAAGCTGAAAATTTAAGGAAATTTCTATTTGCTATTTCAGTCAGTATATATGAGTAACCTTTTTTGTCAGATTTTCTCAAAGTATTGCAAAACCTGGTGGAAAAGCCAATAATTTACCTTTAACCCATTTGGTTTCCTTCCTTTATTTATTTGTTCAATATTATGATTATTTTAATTCCGAATTCCAGATCTTTATCTTGTGTTTCTAAAAGAGACTTAACCTATAAAATTAGACAAGTCCGTAATTTTTGATCTTTTTGTTCTAGTGCTTCTTCGCGTTCCTCGTTCCACTATGGCCTGTTTTTATTCTTCGTCAATCCTTAAGTCTCTCTGTCACTTCACTAATTTGTACATGAAGTTCATCTCAGCCACATTCTTATTTGTCTCAGATTCTTCTCTAAAGTTTTCTATATTTTCCGTTTGATATTGGCTCTACCGAAGTTGTATCTAGTTACATTCTGGGTTTTCTTTATTGTTTTACGTGATAGAAATATTATTTTAACAGGGAGAACAATTTGAATCAAGTTCCCCATCTCTGATAGCCTTAGCATTCACAATTTCATAGACATCCCTTTTTAGACATGACTATGTGACCCACTTGAACTCATTCTAGATTTGGATTTGGTGAGATTTAGGTTTTGACTTTTCCAGGTAGTTTGCCAATACGTGTGGACATCAGTTTTAACTAGAATGTTTTACAGATACTAATTAATTTTTCACCATCTTTGTTTGTTTTTAAATGTGCTAGATATTCACTTCGAGTATTTTTAAATTTTTGCGCCAAAAAGTGTTTTAAGATTTTAAATGAAACAAGACTGTATTTTTTCTGTTATCGACACTATTTCTTATTTTTTACTTAAAATCTGTTGTACTATCAGCAACTTTTTTTCCATAAAATGTTGTTCCACACATTGGCATATTTTCCATTATTTTCACTGCAGGGATTTTTTTATAAATTAAGTAATGTTGTTCGTCAATTGCATTCTGATGTGATAGTCTCGTTTCCAGCACTAGTAGCATTTACATATGGTGCTTCTGTAGAAGTAACTCCAATTCCTCCTGTTTTTCAATTTTCAGAGGACAAATTACATACAATGTTCCAAAGTAGTACTTCTTCTTCAACTTAAATTCGGAGGGCATGTCAGTATATTCCATTTCTTCTTCCCCGTAAGTGTTGGTACCCCTCAGAATACTGGGTGCCAATGCGTATGAAGACGTAACGGTAGATTCTTCGAGTCCTCCCTCGGACATGAGGGTGTGTATTCTTCTTAGCATAAGTTAGTTTAAGTAGTGTGTAAGTCTAAGGACCGATGATCTCAGCAGTTTGGTCCCTTTGGAATTCACAAGCATTTCAACATTTTTAGATTCTTTATCAGAGTTAGCATTATGCGAACTTTCCATTTTGTGATTTGAATTCGTAAATTTTAGGGACCAGGAAATAAAGGATCATCTCTGATTTCCGAATATGAGGCCAGGTTTATAGCCTGGAATTTTACTTGTTCAGCCACCTTTAACGCATGGAACGGAAACCGCCAAGATGCCGCCACTAAGATATGGTACGGTCGTGGCCACTTTCCATTTTGACCTTGGTCCACACGCTGCCTCTTCGCCAGCTCTACTGTTCCAAAGGCCATCGCGTCCGTCTTCGCTGCGTTGAGGCCTTCACTGTAAACGTACAAGGGCCCCATACTTGGTGCTATGATATGCGTCAGTTAAACCAAAGCTTTTTAAAGAGTTGTTACTGCAGTGATATGCGTTATTTATCCTGGCTTGTGACAGGCAACCTTGGAACCTTTAGGACCCACGTTGGGGGAGTTAATGCATCGTTTACTGTAAATGTCCTAATGCGAGTATTTAATGAATAAGGTTGTCTTTATTTTTTTAGCTATATCCGTATTTCTTTTTGCCATTGAAAGTTTCAACATACTATGGATTTGTTTATTTATTTATGTTATTCCCCAGGTGTTCTTATTCGTTGATAGTTTGTTCCACATTTATGAAACCTATCAATCTTACGAAATCTTTATACATGTAATATTGTTCGATGTTGTTTACGTAATAAGCACTTTTTGAGTTATCATAGTTTCTCCTATGCATGTAAGTGTATCCTGTTTTGAAGCCTATGGCAAGAAAGGGCAGTGTTTTAGATATAATCGGTAATTACTGGTGTTTTCTGGTTATTTATTTCATCCTGGAATAAAAATTTGATAGTACACCTTATGAATATTTTCCATGCGGAATTATTTGTTTTATCATGACTTTTCCGTGTTCAGTCTTACGTTTGTGTGTTAAGAAAGCAGTTTATTATAGCACAAAAAGAAACACTATCGAATCAAAGCCTGTGAATTAGTTATTAGGAACAACATATAACAGTAGGCATGAGTAGACAGTAAGTTTATTCCACAATACGGTAAAAGCCGTAAGAGAATAATACTATACGACAATGAATGATCTAGGGCAGCCACTGGGAATGCTGTCAGCACTGTAGTGGATGACACCGTGGTTGGAGTGCCGTGAACCAGAATCCCTTGGGTAATCCAGTTCCAGAAAGCCTGATGACGACCCGACTGATGTGGTGTCGTGGTATCAGTGGCAGCGAAGTCCACAACGAGGCTGCTGGAGTGAGGCGTAGCACGCTCTCATAAAGCCCTGGGCACCGTAGGAATATTCCCACCCTCGATGAGTCTACTGCAACGTGCCGTAGTGTATCTGGCGCGATAGCTATTTGACGTGGGTACGCCGCCCGAAGTTTGCTATGTTACCGCGGTGGCAGCCAGTGCATGGGATGCGCCTGCACTGTCCAACTGACAGCACTAAGCCTGCTCTAAGAACAGCTGGCTGCGGGTTGTCTGGCGTGTGACCTGCGGTCACGTGGCGCCCAGCACCATGGTGTAGGCATTGTTGATATCACACACTTTGCCCCCAAAATGTCTCACCTTGGTGGTTTACTGTGAGGGACCATGGCGATGATGGAGAGATTTGGGACAGAGGAAGGGCGATGAAGTCAGACCAGAAGCTGAATCTGGAGATGGGTGACCCGCGTTCCAGTATCCACTGCTCAGACTCCTGGAAAAACTGGAAGAAAAACCAGAAGCAGAATGTGCCTCCTGTCCAGTGGGTGCGAGCACTCCAGTGATGACATTAGGAGTGTCTAGGTCCATGAGCATACTGTACCTTCTTCTTGTCAGTGTTTTCCACATATTCGTTTTCTTCCCGATTCTGCGCAGAACCTCCTCATGTCTTATTTCATCAGTCCATCTTATTCTAAACATTCGTCTGTATCACCAAATCTCAAATGCTTCGATTCACTTCTGTTCCGTTTTTCCCACAGTCCATGTTTCGCTACCATAGAATGGGTCCTCTAAACGTACATTCTCGGGAATTTCTTCCTCAAATTATGTCCTATGTTTGATACTAGCAGACTTCTCTTCGCCAGGAATGTCTTTTTTAGCAATGTTCGTCTGCTTTTGGTGTCATCCTTGCTCCGTCCGCCATTGGTTATTTTACAGTCTAGGTAGCAGAATTCCTTAACTTCATCTACCTCGTGACCGTGAATCCTGATGTTAAGTTTCTCGCTGTTCTCATTTCTGCTGCTTCTCATTACTTCCGTCTTTCTACGATTTACTCTCAATCCATATTCTGCACTCAATTAGACTGTTTATTCCATTCAGCAGATCCTGTAATTTATTTTCACTTTCACTTAGGATAGCAATGTCATCAGTGGATCGTATCGTTGATATCCTGTCATCTTGAATTTTAATTCCACTCCTGAACATTTCTTTTATTTCCATCACTGCTTCTTCAGTGTGGAGACTGAACAGCAGGAGCGAAATACTAGAACCCTGTCTTACGCCCTTTTTCATCCGAGCACTCTTGGCTCTTGTACGTATTGCATATTACCCATCTCTCCTTACAGTTACCCTATTTTTCTCACAGTTTCGAACATCTTGCACCATTTCACATTTTCGAATGCTTTTTCCAGGTCTACAAATCCTATGAACGTGTCATTATTTTTCTTTACTCTTGCTTCCATTATCAACCGAAACGTCAGAATTGCCTCTCTGGTGCCTTTACTTTTCTAAAACCAAACTGATCGTCATCTACCACACCCTTTATTTCCTTTCCCATTCTTATGTGCATTATTTTTGTCAGCCTCTTGGATGCGTGAGAAGTTAAGCTGATTGTGCGATAATTCTAGTTCTTGTAAGCTCTTGCAGTTTCGGAATTGTGTGGATGATATTTTTCCGAAAGTCACATGGTATGTCGCCAGACTTATACGCTCTACGCAAAACAAAGTCAATAGTCTTTTTATTGCCACTCCCCCCAACGATTATGCAAATTCTGATGGAATGTTACCTATCCATTCTGCCTTATTTGATCTTAAGTCCTCCTATGATCTTTTAAATTCTGATTCTGATTCTGATACTGGATCCCCATCTCTTGTAAATCTACTTTTCTTTCGTTTTCTGTCACGACAGTCAGAGGCCTTCAACGTATTCTTTCCACCTATCCGCTCTCTCCTCTGCATTTAACAGTGGAAATCGCGTTGTACTCCTAATGTTACCATCCTTGCTTTTAATTTCAGAGGAGGTCCTTTTGACTTTCCTATATGCTGAGTCAGTAGTGCCAACAATCATTCCTTTTTCATTTCTCCAAATTTTTCCTGCAGCCATTTCGTCTTAGCTTTCCTGCACTTCCTATTTGTTCCATTCCTCACCGACTTACATTTCTGTTTTCTTGAATTTTCCTGAACGTTTTGGCACTTCCTTCTTTCATCGATCAACTGAAGTATTAATTATGTTACCCACGGTTTCTTCGCACTCACCTTATTGGTGTCTACGTTTCTCTTTCCAACTTCTGTGAGTGCCCTTTTTGGAGATGTTCATTTCTCTTCATCTGTACTGTCTACTGAGCTAGTCCTTAATGCTGTATCTGTAGCCTCAGAGAATTTCAAGCATATCTCGTGATTCCTTAGTACTTCTGTATCCCACTTCTTTGTGTATTGGTTCTTCGTGACTAATATCTTAAACTTTAACCTATTCTTCATCAATATTACGTTGTGATCTGAGTTTATATCTGCTCCTAAGTATTTCTTACAATACAGTATCTGATTGCGGGAACTGCGTCTGACCATAACTAATATAACTGAAATCTTCCCGTATCACCCAGACTTTCCCAAGTGTACGTGCTCCTCTTGTGGTTCTTGAACAGTGTATTCGCTATTACTAGCTGAAATTTATTACAGAACTCAATTAGTATTTCTCCTCTCTCATTATTTTTCTCAAGCTCATAATCTCCTGTAACCGTTTATTCTTCTCCTTCCCGTACAACTGCATTCCAGTCTCCTATGAATATTATATTTTCATCTCCCTTTACGTACTGTATTAACCTTTCAATATCTTCATATACTTTCTCATCGTCTTCAGCTTGCGACGTCGGCATGTATGCCTGAACTATCGTCGTCGGTGTTGATTTGCTGTCGATTCTGATAAGAACAACCCTATCACTGAACAGTCCACATTAACACACTCTCTGCCTTACCTTCCTATTCATAACGAATCCCACTCCCATTATACCATTTCCTGCTACTGTTGATAATCCCCAATACTCATGTGACCAGAAATCCTTGTCTTCTTTCCATTTCACTTTACTGGTCCCTGTTATATCTAGATTGAATCTTTGAATTTCCCTTTTCAGATTTTCTAGCTATCCTATCACGTTCAAGCTTCTGACATTCCACGCCCCGATTCGTAGAACGTTATCTTCCTGTTGGTAATTCACTCTTTTTCACGTGGTAACCTTCCCTTTCGCAGTCCCCTCCAGGAGGTCCGAACAGGGGCTATTCCAATATTTTTCCACTGGAGGGATCATCATGACAGTTTTTCAATTATAGGCACCATGTCCCATGGATACACATTATGTGTCTTTAATTCAGTGGTTTCCATTGCCTTCTGCATCCTCATGCCGTTGATCTCTGGTGATTCTTGCGCCTTTCGGGGCAGTTTGGCAATACAAAGAAAAGAGAGTGCCCTGAACCTCTGTCCGCTCCTCCGCCCTCTTTGACAAGGTCGCTGGCAGAATGAGGGTGCCTTCTTATGCCGGAATCCTTCGGCTGCCACTGCTGATTGTTAATCAAAAGGTAAGTGGAGGCAGCTTTCGAACTCAGAACCCAGGATATTTTGATTATTAATCCGTAGACTACGGGTGCATCCTGCGTGCTACACCTACGTTTTTAAAATTTCTGTCCAGAATGCCCCCTCCCCTATATCAACGTGATCGCTGATCTGGAAGGATCCAGTCACCCAAGCCACTCACCTGAATTTTTCATTTCCACTGTCTCTCATTTGGTACCACTGTTTCGATTACCAACAATCTCTTTCGTTATTTACTACCACTCTCTATGATTGGCCATTACTACCCCCTGACTCTTTGGCTCTCACTGCTACTGTCTTCATCCATTCCTCCTTCTGTTTCACTCTCTTGCTCTCTCTCTCTCTTTCTCACACACACACACACACACACGCACACACACACACAGTCTCCCTCCCTCTCTCTCTCTCTCTCTCTCTCTCTCTCTCTCTCTCCCTCTCTCTCCCTATCTCTCTCTCATATTCACACATCATCATCAGTGACTCCTCTTTCTCTCCCAGAGGCACTGTTTCTCTGCTACTTTCTTTCAGCACAAAAAAGTGCGAATGTGTTAGCAACCCTAAATTTTTGCTGAGGAAGGCCGAATAACGATTGAGTGAGCTGGTTCCCCACTTCTCCGTCAGAGAACATATTCGCCTTTTATTCTCCAATTGGAGTTCCCCTTCTTCTTTTCCCTGCTGCAGCTGGGTGTGCTGTTTGTATGTGCCGTCGTAAGACGTCACGCCACCGTGGCTGTTTCAATGGCTGAGCAGCTCCTTGGTGACGCTGGGGCGCGGGCGCTGCGATATAGTCACCACTGCGAGGAAGTGTGGAAAGACGAGGAAGCGGACGAGGAGTCTGATGTTGGACGGCAAACAGACAACAAGGAGCCGGCAGACACCAATAGAGGAAACGGCCGTTGCACGCCTTAGCTACCGTGGTGAGACAAATGCAAGAAGGAGGCGCGAGCTCCCAGGGTTCTACGAGTATTTGCTGTTTTCCTGCATGGGCTGGTACTGTTTATCGTGATTACTGTGTATTTCCTTTTCAAATTACGGTATATTTCATTTAAAAATTATTCAGTATAATTTGTTTCCTGCACAATCGTTTTCGTCTCTGCTGATAATTACTGACACATCTATCAGCAAGTTATTACGGAATATTTAAGTGTTCCAAATGTGGCTAAGATTGTGCTATTGTGGTGGTACCTTTTTTATGTTCCTTGTGCAGGCAAATTCAACTGCGGATCTTGTATTGCCTTTAGAAAATTATTTTGTCTTGCTTGAAATGAATTACTGGCTAATTGTTAACTGTGGGTTTAATTTAATTGATGTTAAAGGCGAAACATTATTGGTACTCCATGTAGCGTCGATTGCAAAGGTTCTGAACCATTTCTCTGGTATTTGAACACTATGGGACTTAACACCTGAGGTCATCAGTCCCCTAGAACTTAGAACTACTTAAACCTAACTAACCTAAGGACATCACACACATCCATGCCCAAGGCAGGATTCGAACCAGCGACCGTAGCGGTCGCGCGGTTCCAGACTGTAGTGTCTAGAGCCGCTCGGCCACCCCGGCCGGCTGCTACAGAGTTAACTTGTTATTTAATGGTGATCTAGTGAAACGTCCCCTTTGAAAACTTATACAGGACTGTGCTTAACCTGACACACAATATTTTTAGCGCAACGCAATCTGACTTTCAAAAATCCATACAAAAAAAAACGGCCCTGACTAACATTAACCTATGCGTTTCACAAATCGCTTACCTCACAAAAATCTTGGTCACTCGAACTACTGCAATACAGCAAGCGCCACTACTGCCAGCTAAATAAAAGATTCAAACTATGGAAGGCACTAACTACTGAAAGGGATAGTTAGCAAATGAAAGACATTAACAGAGAACAAACAATGTATTTACCTTAATATCATCATATATATATACACTCCTGGAAATTGAAATAAGAACACCGTGAATTCATTGTCCCAGGAAGGGGAAACTTTATTGACACATTCCTGGGGTCAGATACATCACATGATCACACTGACAGAACCACAGGCACATAGACACAGGCAACAGAGCATGCACAATGTCGGCACTAGTACAGTGAATATCCACCTTTCGCAGCAATGCAGGCTGCTATTCTCCCATGGAGACGATCGTAGAGATGCTGGATGTAGTCCTGTGGAACGGCTTGCCATGCCATTTCCACCTGGCGCCTCAGTTGGACCAGCGTTCGTGCTGGACGTGCAGACCGCGTGAGAAGACGCTTCATCCAGTCCCAAACATGCTCAATGGGGGACAGATCCGGAGATCTTGCTGGCCAGGGTAGTTGACTTACACCTTCTAGAGCACGTTGGGTGGCACGGGATACATGCGGACGTGCATTGTCCTGTTGGAACAGCAAGTTCCCTTGCCGTCTAGGAATGGTAGAACGATGGGTTCGATGACGGTTTGGATGTACCGTGCACTATTCAGTGTCCCCTCGACGATCACCAGTGGTGTACGGCCAGTGTAGGAGATCGCTCCCCACACCATGATGCCGGGTGTTGGCCCTGTGTGCCTCCGTCGTATGCAGTCCTGATTGTGGCGCTCACCTGCACGGCGCCAAACACGCATACGACCATCATTGGCACCAAGGCAGAAACGATTCTAATCGCTGAAGACGACACGTCTCCATTCGTCCCTCCATTCACGCCTGTCGCGACACCACTGGAGGCGGGCTGCACGATGTTGGGGCGTGAGCGGAAGACGGCCTAACGGTGTGCGGGACCGTAGCCCAGCTTCATGGAGACGGTTGCGAATGGTCCTCGCCGATACCCCAGGAGCAGCAGTGTCCCTAATTTGCTGGGAAGTGGCGGTGCGGTCCCCTACGGCACTGCGTAGGATCCTACGGTCTTGGCGTGCATCCGTGCATCGCTGCGGTCCGGTCCCAGGTCGACGGGCACGTGCACCTTCCGCCGACCACTGGCGACAACATCGATGTACTGTGGAGACCTCACGCCCCACGTATTGAGCAATTCGGTGGTACGTCCACCCGGTCTCCCGCATGCCCACTATACGCCCTCGCTCAAAGTCCGTCAACTGCACATACGGTTCACATCCACGCTGTCGCGGCATGCTACCAGTGTTAAAGACTGCGATGGAGCTCCGTATGCCACGGCAAACTGGCTGACACTGACGGCGGCGGTGCACAAATGCTGCGCAGCTAGCGCCATTCGACGGCCAACACCGCGGTTCCTGGTGTGTCCGCTGTGCCGTGCGTGTGATCATTGCTTGTACAGCCCTCTAGCAGTGTCCGGAGCAAGTACGGTGGGTCTGACACACCGGTGTCAATGTGTTCTATTTTCCATTTCCAGGAGTGTATATAGAGCAGTTCATGACAAATTTCAAAACTCCTCCATCTCTCTCCCCACATCCACCACTGCTGGCGGCTCACCTCCAACTGCCCAACGCTACGCGCTGTTCACATCCAGCTGCCGCTGCCCAACACTACAATGGCAGACAACAATGCAAACTAGCCACAGACTGCACACAGCACAGCCAGTGATTTTCATACAGAGCGCTACGTGGCGTTACCAATGAGAAAACCTAAACAGCCTACTTACACTAGTTCTCTTTCGTGCAAGTGTGCCTGCCTTAAAATTAGCTTAAATTCACTGTATGTATGGGAAAACAAATATTTAAAGCTTATTTTTGCGAGGAAAAAGACCACTCACCGCCCAGCCCAACTACTCCTTTTAGCGTCATATTATATAAAACGAATTTTATACGTCAGTTGAGTTTTGACAGTTTATTTATATACTTCAACACATTTGTATACTTTGACACATATAAACAACAAATAAGTATGTATCATATAAGGTTAATGTTAAGTCGTTTGCTTAACATTCTCTCTGAATACTTTACGCATCGATCGTAATTCGCCGAAAGTGTCCGGCTTATTATCTGTGTCTTAAAGGAGTAAAAATGTTATTAGTAATATGTTACGGAATTTTCTGTCTTTCCAGTTTTACATAGTTTTTGGGAGTCATTTTAAGATTTTTTCATTCATATTAAGGCTATTTTACCCTATTTTTCTCATTGCAATACCACCTGGACATATTTGCAAAGACGTGAAGTGCCCAATATACAAGATAGCGCGTCATGAAGATTTAGTCGAGAAAAAATACCGACTAAAAACGTAATTTGGAGATCTCAGAAAACTTGCGATGAACCTCGAGCCCTTGCCAGAGTTCACTACACCAGTTAAAACTACATTTGCGCCTCAGACCGGATATTACGTACGCATATTATGTGCACAAGTTCGGTAACTTTGAATCTCTGTATCACGGTAACAGTTTAGGACGTCGAAAAAGTTTCAAGGTCCCCTGAGAACATATTAAGAACATATAGTAAAAATTTCGACAATTTTCCATGGGTAGGAATTACAAACGTGGATATCCCCACAACTGGTGCTTTTGGTAGCGATACTCCCCCACTTTTTGTTACAGCATATAGTCCCTGTAAGGCATAGTAGTGAAACTGCCCACAACAACCTCGAGAGGTGTACGCTGGCCCCATGTAATGCGACGTTACCAGGATGTCTTCAGGCACCTTGTATGCGATTATCAGGTTACAAATGAGATCCGAGTTTCGTCCGGAAACTGCATCCGACGCCAACACTTGTACGACCATTCTGCATGATTTCTTGCCCATGTGTAACGGTGTCCATAATGTCGTGGTGTAAGACGTGCTACTAGTCGTCGTCTTTGGGAATGGAGATTCCCATCATGCAATCATTTCCTAACAGTCTGATGCGATACATGGCGTCATGTAGCTCCTTCGAACGATGCATGTTCACTATACTGTTCCACAGACGTCTTTAACGTATCCCTACAGTTGCTTTCCTTTCAAATGAAGTCCTGTAGTCCATTCCGGTGCCGCGTTCTGCCCATATGCAGCGCTGTTGTTAACAATGAGTATCTTTACAGACAATTTTGGGGGTGATCTACCGATCGGTTCAGGAACAGTCACCACAGCATCGCACGACATATCGGGATGATGCAACAGTTTTGTTAATGTATGCAATAATACGACTGGTGAACTAATTCCAGTAAGTGGGTATAGGTGTAGTAGCGTATGACATATAGTCAGGAAATAATATAACATGCAGTCAAGAAACAAAAACCAGAACTGCAGTGATCAAGGAAACATTTACAGGGAACTACTGTATGGGAGACTAAATTTACAAGTGAGAAAAGGAATGGGCGCTTGTTTAGTGCGGAGCGTTGTTCTGTATACTACAGTGAGATTACGATAAGAAACGGAGACGCTATAACGTTAAAGGCCTTTGTGTTGCGGGCATGGCTTCCTCTATCGTGTCTTAAATTTTTTAAACATAAATTTGTCATTTTTGTTGTTTCGATTTTTATCCTTTCTAATTGGTTCTTTAACGTTGTTGAGATAATTTGTAAGTCTTTTCTGTGCCCATTTGTGTCCATCAATAACCTTATTTTTTAATGGTTTTATCTAGATGTAGGAAGGCTATAAAAGTGTCGTGTTTTTCCTTTGATCCAGAGATCAAAGGAGCTTCTGTGGTATATTTAACTATTATGAACTTACACTAATCTTCTTACAGCGTTTATTCCTTTTTTCAAAATTTTCTTTTGTGCAGTACTCTAATCAGCAGCGAACATTGGTGAGATGTCTGACATAGCGTCTGACATTTATCACATTTGTCGTAGTAGTGTGAGTACAATTTCCTTCTGGAAAACGTAATGTAAGAAACCAGTTTCACAGATTTTTGTCATCAGATAACCAATACATTGCTGTCATCTAGAGATAGTACAGAATGTGTCCCATACTCTACTACCCCTAACTTTCAATCCATTAGCCGTATTATCTTGCTTTGGAAGTAGGTTGTTTAGGTTTTTATGTAAGTAAGATGTTTAGGTTTTATGTTGGTAACGCCAGTAGCGCTCTGTATTAAAATCGCTGACTGCGCTGTGTGCAGTCTGTGGCTGGTTGGACTCATTGTTGGTAGTTACTCGCCAGTGTGTAGTGTTGGACAGTTGGATGTGAGCAGCCCGTAGGGTTGGGCGATTGGAGGTGAGCTGCCAGCAGTGGTGGATGTGCGGAGAGCGATCCTAGATTTTTGAGGTGTTAATATCAGCGGACGATCTGGACGTGTGTTCGTCAGAAAAGGAAATTTGTTAAATTGGATGTCACGAATTTGTTTATATATTATGACTTTTGAACACATTATTAAGCTAAATACATTGTTTGTTCTCTACCAAAATCTTTCTTTTGCTAACTATATTATGCCTATCAGTAGTTAGTGCCTTCAGTAGTTTGAATCTTTTATTTGGCCTGCAGTATTGGCACTCCCTGTAGTGCAGTAGTTCGACTGACGAACATTTTTGTGAGGTAAGTGAATCATGGAGGGTATAGGTTGTTATTAGTCAGGGCTCATGTTTTGTAGCGATTATTGAAAGTCAGATTGCGTTCCGTTAAAATATTGTATGTCAGATTAGTAATGATCAGAATAAGTAAAGAGAAAACAGTCTCAGTATATTCAGTTTCACTCTGGAGTTTGAAAATCAAGTAACATAGAAGTTTTACCAGCACAGTCATTCTTTATATTCAAAGGGGAAGTTTCAGCTTCAACTACCGTACACTGATGGCCGTATTCGATTGCTGTATGATGTCACCTATTCTCTGTCCTGCATAAGTCTTTAGAATCCATATAAGTGCCACGTGCCGTCTAGCGCCAGTAGTACAGGATGTCTATAAACTGTCTTTATATCTTAAGACTATAATAACTTTAAAACTCTGCTAGATATTAAGAAACGGTGAAACGTCCCCTTAGAAAAATTTATGAATGATTGTGCTGATAAACCCCTTACGTTACTTGTTTTTCAAACAGCTGAGCAAAACTGAACGTACTCAGACATTTCTCTCTTTACTTACTCTGATCATCACTAAACTGGCACACAGTATTTTTAGTGCAACCCAATCTGACTTTCAATAATCCCTACAAAATAATGGCCCTGACTAACAATAACCTATAACTTTCATGAATAATTTACGTCACAAAAATCTTCGTTACTCAAACTACCGCAATACAGCGAGCGCCAATACTGCCAGCTAAATAAAAGATTCTAACTACTGAAGGCACTAACTACTGATAGGCATATTTAGCAAATGAAAGATTTTGATAGAGAACAAAAAATGTATTTACCTTAATAATATTCAAAAGTCATCATATAAATAAGTTCATGACATCCAGTCTTACAAATTTAATGTCTCTCATGGACACACGTCTAGATCATCCTCTCTCAAAACTATGCCATCTCTCTCCCCACTTCCACCACTGCTGGCGGCTCACCTCCAACTGCGCAACGCTACGCGCTGTTCATGTCTAACTGCCAAACACTACAATACCGAATATTACAACAATGCCAACCAGCCACAGACTGCACACAGCACAGCCAGTGATTTTCATACAGAGCGCTACGTGGCGTTACCAATATAAAAACCTAAACAGCCTACTTACAACGTTTTTCAACAAGTGATAACTCATACAGTTTTTTTATCTTCCAGGAGACGCAAAACTGAACTTGAAAACCTGATACAACGTGGACGCTACAGGAGAATGCTGAATATGTGGCCTGGTTCATACAGATGACGTTCGACATGGTATGGAAGTAAACCACCTTACTGATCAATTATTCTGGCATGATGTTCTTCATATATGGAAACAGCGAGTCTTCTTCTTCTTAAAAATAAATAAATAAATAAAAATTGGGCGCGTATGGCAGACAGAGAGTTGGAAATGAGACGATCACCAGTACGCAATATCTTGCATAAGAGTTTACTGCTATATCCTTACAAGGTGCAGCTGCTTCAGACATCAAAGTTTATGGACAAACCTTAGTACGAACAGTTTGCAGTGGACACGCTAGGTGAGACTGAGGCAGACTATAACTTTTTGGAAAAGGTTTGTTTGTCCGACTGGCAACGTTTCATGCATTCGGCGAAGTGAATCGTAGTAACATTCGTTTATCGGTTTCACAGCACCCTTATGTTACACTTGAAATGAAAAGAGGCAGTCCCGAAGTCAGTGCATGTTGCGGAGTGATGCCGAATTGCATCATTGGTCCATTGTCTTTCATCACGTCTGCCAACAACGGTTCTTTACCTGGGCATGTTGCAAGAGTCTGCTGGCCACAACTGGAACACTGCAACCTGATGTCATATTCCAGAGGAATGTAGCAATACCCAGCAGGTCCCTATTTTCCGTCAAATTCTAAATGAAAAGTTTCCGGATAGGTGCATGGGACGAGATGGTCCAGTTCGATGGCCGCCACGATCCTCTGATCTCACACCACTACACTTCTGCCTGCGGGGTTATGTAAATGATCTTGTGTGCCGAACCAAGGTTAGAGACCTGCGGAATTGACGGTATACATTCGCAGTGCATTTGAACATGCCACCACGGAGATCGTGAGTCTTACGTGGAGAGAAAGGGAATTCCAACTAGACATTAACCTGAAACGTCCCCTTTGAACAATTTATACATGACTGTCCTTTAACTGACACACAATATTTTTTAGCGCAACGCAATCTGACTTTCAATAACCCTACAAAAGAATGGCCCTGACTAACATTAACCTGTACCTTTCACAAATCACTTACCTCACAAAAATCTTCGTTACTCAAGCTACTGCAATACAGCGAGCGCCACTACTGCCAGCTAAATAAAAGATTCAAAGTACTGAAGGCACTAACTACTGATAGGCATAGTTAGCAAATGAAAGATTTTGATAGAGAACAAACAATGTATTTACCTTAATAGTCATAATATATATAGCAGTTCATGACAAATTACAAAACTCCGCCATCTCTCTCCCCACATCCACTACTGCTGGCGGCTCACCTCCAACTGCGCAACGCTACGCGCTGTTCACATCCAGCTGCCGCTGCCCAACACTACAATGGCAGACAACAATGCAAAACTAGCCACAGACTGCACACAGCACAGCCAGTGATTTTTATACAGACCGCTACGTAACGTTGCCAATAAGAAAACATAAACAGCCTACTTACATAGCCCCCATGCTCCCCACAAAAAATTTTACAAATTGTTTTGGGCAGTGGCCAAAAATGATTTGATAAAATTTTTCATAATTACATTAACAAAGATATCAAATGCACACACTTATTGATACAATGTTGGTCAAAAGCTAAAATTTTCTCACAGTCCACAAAGACAGTCCTGATTCATCACAGTAAAACTGCCGTTTCTTTTCTCAAAGTCTGAGCAGTAAAAGACAATGCACACGGAAGTAGTGGATTTCCATGCAGTCTTGAAGAATTAGTGTTGTCCTTCCAACGGAAAGACAGTGCTGACTCTTGACGTGCAGACAGGTAATGGGCCACAACAGAGCAAACCCACCGCAGAGTCAGTCGAAGTTTTGAAGAGTATTGGTAGGTAGGTCATCACAGAGTAGACCCACTGTAGTCCTGGTAGAGATTGTGGGATTGGTGGGCCACCAGAGGTGCAGACCCACGGCAGTCTTTGTAGAAATAATGGTATTGATGGGTCATCAAAGATGCAGACCCACTGTGGTCCTTGTAGAGACGGCCAGCAGCCGTCTGTTGCGACTGTGCAGGTGCACAATCACCATTGAAGAGTCTTGCGGTCAATATAGCAAGTCCACAAACCACCACTTGTGCACTCACAAAGTTTTTGGAATGTCCTTAGAACCAGCAATGCTGTTATCCAGTCCCTTGCTGAATTGTTAACACACGTGAAAACACTAACAGTCCCTACTTCTCACATATTGTCCATATACTATGACCAACAGAAACGTGTGCAGTGAAATGTGACTTACAAGTTAATAATATGATGAACTGGTGACAATTACAATTTTATAACATGAGAATACAATTACAAAGATGCAGAAAACATCATTAAAACATAATAATACAGATAACAATTGTAGTAATACAGGCTTTAAAAAAGAATAGAAATAAACATATACATCAGTGTTACAAAAATAATGACATAAGTACATACATAAAGATCAGAATAACTTTTGAAACATCACCTTCACATATGAGTAACAAAACAGAATAAATAATGTCTAAACATCTTTACAAAGTAAATAACATATTATTAATGCAAATTATATTTGAGGATAACAGTATTCCTCATCATAGTGAATGTAGCTTAGTATTAGAAGAGAAAAAAAATTCTATGAAACAGTACACAGAGACAGGAAGAAAACAAATACACATGGGTACACAAACACATAGGGGGATAACACAGAAGGAAAGGACAGGGTTTGTTTTCGGTGTAAGATTTGGTACTGCAGTATTTTGCAAACAAAACCTTTTTTGTTCTTGGAGATCTCCCTTCGTTCATCATTATTCCCAAAAAGTCCTATCTATACCTCCTTTCTGTATTCTAACCATATTTCTTTCAAAATAATTATGGCTCATTGTACAATACTCATTTTGGCCCACATCGTTTTCATATAACTTCTCAATGCATTCTTTCCCTATTCTCCATAGTTAGGTTCTTATATAGTCTACCCCCTCTTAAGCTAACTTAAATCTACTGAGCTCAGATGCTAAACTAAGGGACGAGGCAATGCAGCAGCACAAAACAATTAACACAAACATCAATGACAAAAAATTCAAATTGGCAAAGCAATTGCAATATTACAACTAATATAAGGCACTGTGCAGCAAACAAGAAAACTAAATCCGTAGTAAAACTGACTTAACAGCGTAATACAAAGTCAAATTCTGTAACATTATGCCTGGCAAACAGCAGCAGCAAATAAAAAAACATATATCTAAACATGACATAGCTCAAGCAGAAAAAATATTACACTAAAAATGGCCATGTCTAATACCTATGTCACATCTTAACACTAGAGTGATGCATCACAATTTATTCTACAAAAGAAATTACCAAGTACTTGAAAAGAAAATTATGAATGCAGTTCCTGTGATGGTAAATGTCGTTTTGTGCTTCCTCATTTTTTTGAAAAAAATTATTATTTACTCGATCTGTAGACAGAAAATATTTATATTAGTATATCTATAAAATTTTATTTTAACCAATGCTGCAGTGCAGCTAGAAACTAGATATCAAATGAAATAAGCAACTATGTACAAAGCAAAGCATAAGAACATCGTTCAATAGTCATGTGGCGCCACTACTGCCAGCTAAATAAAAGATTCAAACTATGGAAGGCACTAACTACTGATAGGGATAGTTAGCAAATGAAAGATATTAATAGAGAACAAGCAATGTATTTACCTTAATATCATCATAATATATATAGCAGTTCATGACAAATTACAAAACTCCGCCATCTCTCTCCCCACATCCACCACTGCTGGCGGCTCACCTCCAACTGCGCAACGCTACGCGCTGTTCACATCCAGCTGCCGCTGCCCAACACTACAATGGCAGACAACAATGCAAAACTAGCCACAGACTGCACACAGCACAGCCAGTGATTTTTATACAGACCGCTACGTAACGTTGCCAATAAGAAAACATACAAACCGTATCACTAAGGGAGCACACATTGATGTGTGCAAATGAGGAAACAAAACTTTATGGGTTAACTTATGACATGTTGGATACAGTTTGTTAATATCTAGTATAGTTTTAAAGGCAATAAAGTCTTAATTTATGAAGATAATTTAAGGACATCCTGGCCTTTTACCAGTTTGGAACCTCTCACTAGATGGGTACGGCTTATGGTGTGCTATGGAAGTGTGCGCACAACATAGCTGAAGGTGTGCTGTACATCAACGAGTTCCCGAAAACTTAAGGAAAAATGTTTGATGACGCAAGCAATGAAGAGAATGGAGAAGACGCGCAGGCTCACTATGGGAGTGGGATGTAACGCTGTGATTGTGCCGCTGTGAATCTTAAATGGAAACTTAGTGAAATGTAATGTTATACTTTTGTTTATGCCAAGATTGTAATGTGATGCCAAACAAACGCTAAATAAAAGTATATAAATTACTTCGACTGCGTTTTTTCAGGGAATGCACATAATCAGTCTGCTCTGTGTGTTATCCCATTCATCTTATAATTTCAAATATTTTTTGAATTATGTGTAGCATGGATGCAACAGAAAACCATTCACGCTCTATCTTAAATGCTGAAAGAATAAAAATATTAACTCTGAGAATGATACGTAGATGTTAATCGAAGTTTGAAGTGCAGATGAAATGAAGTTGCAATTAACTCCACTCTTTTGCTTAAAGCAGGTTTATACTCGCCTGCTGTGTTTGAATGAACAAAGAAAGAAAAATCTCTCTTTGGCCTTCAAGTGTGCTGCCAGAGAGACGCACTAATTTTTACTACCTATTATTCAAACTTTCATTGATGGGAGATCGTTATTTAACACCTACTGAAGCTAGTCGACGTCATCCCAGGGGACTGTTAATACTGAATAATTTTACAAAGGCTTCATATGGGTTGATTCTGAAACGAGACTACCATCAAACGTTTGAGCCTGTATTGCGAGTAACCTAATTAACTTGAGTGGATTGATTCAAAGTAGCGGAGTTACGAGCTGTTAGGAGAGGCACAGACATTTTGCTGAAGCACAGTGGCGTTGCCGGTAGCTACTCGGATTCTATCGCAATCTGCTCGCCACAGTCTTCGAATTCTGCAGCAGCCATCACCTACCGCCATAAATACTCCCAAAGCAGAAAATTCGGAAAAGATGTTACTCAATTTTTACGTTATACTCGAACACAAATTCCTATAAAAGTTTATTTGGTTTAACCTCTGTATCTCTTGGATATACAGCACAACAAAAAGGGCTCATGTGCAGACTTTTTGTATGTTGTACGGACATTAGCATGTTTTCACAGAGTATAGAACATTAGTCGCTTACCAAGACTTTCGGTAATTTTGAGTTCGTTGTGATCATGTGCAGAGTTGCCACATTACGTACTTACGAGCTACGAGATGGACACAGTTAACGATATACCGTTCATCTCTTAGTGTCTACAAACTCATTTGTGATCACGGATATGTCTATGTAGCTGAAAACATTTTTCACGTCGAGAAATGCTTTTTCCTTTCGTTCATGAGTGCGTCAGCGGTGGTGTTAATGAACCTGGTTCAATTATCGTTTCCAGTTCTGCTGTCAGTCGAATCTCAGCCATAACTTTTCTTCCAATGCGTAAAATTAGGGTAGCCCAAAAAAAACGCTGCTGCAACAATTCGTGATCACGCACTTGAACTTATAAATACATTGGCACTTCAGAACTGCGTGCCGGACAGGGTGTCGAACACGAAATCTTTCTCTTTCGTGCCTAGTTTCCCTACCGCAGCACTCACTTGGCTGCAGAGCGAAAATTCATTCTGAAAGTGAATGGATACTTTCGCTAGTCCATACCTCATCAAACTCTTTCCCTCTGGAACATAGGGCCGTGACGAAATTCCTCCAACTGGTACGATTTCTATCAAGTCTCTTGACTCCAGGTTTTCTCATCCTCTGCAGCTTTTCTTCCTTTTCCATGTCTGTTTGGGACGACCACGTTCTCTAACTACTTGAGGGTTCCAATCAAAAGCCATCCTTTCAATAGCTCCATCTGGTTTCCTCAATGTATGCCCAGTCTAGTTCCACTTTCTTTCTTTGATTTGTTTATTAATTTGTGGTTGATTTGTCTCCGTCCAAAGATCTTCATTTGTCATTATATCTGGCCATATCACATTTAAAATACGCCGGAGACAGCAGTTGATAAAAACTTGGAGCTGGTTTTTGATGTGGTTAGTCACCTCCCAAGTTTCCCAACCATATAATAGAACAGCCTTCACATTGCTATTGAAAAGCCGGAGTTTGGTCTTCTTTGAGATGTTCCTATTTCTCCAGACAGGGTACAGTTGTCCAAATGCACCATTTGCTTTACGGATGCGACTCCGGACGTCCTCCTCAGCGTCTCCTGTAATCGTGACTATACTTCCGGGATAGAGGAAAGATTGGACCTGTTCTACGTGTTCTCCATTAATGACCAGCCTATTCGTGATGGTCGAATTTATCCCCGTTTCTTTAGTTTGGCGAATATTTATCTTGAGGCCTGAAACTTTCGTCTCTCTCTGTAAGCTGGTCAGTTTCTCTTCGATGTCTCGATGTCGTTGTGCCATTAAGCAAATGTCGTCAGTGAAATCTAGATCTTCGAGCCTATCCCGCATCCCCCATTGTACGCCTCTCTTCTGTCCCCCCATCACTCTCTTCATCACATGGTCCAACACCAAAAGAAATAGTGTTGGCTAAAGAATACACCCTTGTCGTACTCCCGAATTAACTTGTAAAGGTTCTGTTAGTTCTCCATTATGTATTACGTGGCATTCATAGTCTTCATACATTTCCTTGATGATGTTAATAATCTTTGTTAGAATGCCATATTTTGCAAGAGTATCCCACATGACTCTTCGATTGACAGAGTCGAAAGCCTTTTCAAAGTCAATGAAGGTAAGGTAGAGGATGTGTTGCCATTCCACACTTTGTTCCAGTATAATTATGAGAGTACTGATAAGGTCCACACAGCTTCGATGTTTTATAAAATCCACCTGCTCTCTCCTCGGTTGGGCTTCCACAGAATCCTTAATGTGGTTTAAAATGATCCTTGAAAGTACCTTATTCGGTACTAACAATAGGGCAATGCCCCGCCGGTTGTTGCAGTTTGTAACATCTCCTTTTTTGGGTATTTTCACGATAATACCTCGTTTCCAATTTGTTGGCAGTTTCTCTTCTCCCATATCTTCCCTAAGAGGATGTACAATAACTCGGCAGTGGTGTCCAAGCCTGTTTTCAGCATCTCAGATGTTATATTATCTGGTCCTGTACATCGTAAGGGATTCGACAACTACATTAGCATACAAATTGTCAACAGATGTTCGTACTACCGTGTTCTGCTCGAAAGATGACACTCCGGTCACCACAAACCATGCCAGTGATGTCGTCAGGGCAGCTATCAAACGGGATGGTGTTTGCCAGGTATTTCCACATCCACGATCGCTGTGTACACAGTCGCAGACGATGCAGGATGGTACAGGGAAGACACCTACCAGACTCCGTGTAGTGGCGGGCCGTAGGAAGATGGGAAGCATGACAGACATAAACTGACGTGGCCCGATGGCTCAATGTGAATCGTTCTGTTGTTTCTCGGATGTGGCGATGGTTTATAGAGACCGAAACTGTATCCTCAAGGGCAGGGAACGACCGACCACATGTGACATCGGTAAAAGAGGACCGTTATTTAGCTGTAAGGGCACAACGGTACCGCTTTAGTTCTGTACGGCAATTGACATATGGCCTCTCAGCAACCAATGGGCGTGTTGTGTCGAGAAAAATGATGTACAGAAGGTTTCGGCAGAATGGCTTTTACTGTCGGAGATTTGCTGTATGTGTACTTCTGACGCGTCTTCACAGACGGGGACGTCTAGAGTGGATCGTCAACATGCCGCCTGGACGGCTAAACAGGGACAAATGTTCTTTTCACTGATGTGTCTCGATTTGATATGGAGAGTGATTCTCGACAAACTTGCATCTTGAGGAAACATGGAACACGATTTCGGGACGAAAACATTTTGGAAAGAAACCGATATCGAAGAGGATCCTTAACGATCTGGACAGGGATTGTGTTGACAACTCGAACACTTTCTCATGAAATTGTGAGGGTTATTCGGTAAGATTTAACTGCCGTCAGGTACCGTGATGAAATCTTAGGATATCATATGCGGTTGATGCGAGGTGCTGTGGGCCCAGGCTTCGCATCGATGGACGATAACACTCGGGTGGTTGATGTTTTCTTAAAAAACGGATGACACTGCACGCACAGCATGGCTTGCTCGCTCTCGCGATTTGAATCTCATAGAGCATGTCTTGCATGCACTAGGGAGACAGGATGCATCATGTCAGCATCCACCAACCACTCTCCAAGACCTATGATGTGCTCTCCTGGACCGGCCGTGGTGGCCGAGCGGCACTAGTCACTACAGTCTGGATCCACGCGACCGCTACGCTCGCAGGTTCGAATCCTGCCTCTGGCATGGATGTGTATGATGTCCTTAGGTTAGTTAGGTTTATGTAGTTCTAGGTTCTAGGGGACTGATGACCTCAGAAGTTAAGTCCCATTAGTGCTCAGAGCCATTTGAACCACTTCTTTTGCTCTGCAGGAAGACTGGACTTTGTTGCCTCAACATGAGATTGATGACATCGTTCACAGCAAGCACTATCATTCTCAGGCCCGTGTTGCTGCCAGAGGTGATCACACTCCATATTGAGCACATTAACAAGTTATTGGAATGCGAATCCGTTAAGTTGAAAAAAATTAACATTTTTGTCTACCGTTCTGTATGCTGCAGTTGTTTACGTTCTGTATTCGTTACGTGGTTTCTACTTTACTATCACCTGTTTATACTGTTTTTTGGCAAAATAAACGCAACCTTGCAAATTTTTCCTTTGTTGCTTTAATTTTGGACACCAGTTTACTTCATATATTGGTAATTTTTATCTAGATGGGATGTAATGTTTATATCCAAATTTTCTCCATTAAAGTACACTCCTGGAAATTGAAATAAGAACACCGTGAATTCATTGTCCCAGGAAGGGGAAACTTTATTGACACATTCCTGGGGTCAGATACATCACATGATCACACTGACAGAACCACAGGCACATAGACACAGGCAACAGAGCATGCACAATGTCGGCACTAGTACAGTGTATATCCACCTTTCGCAGCAATGCAGGCTGCTATTCTCCCATGGAGACGATCGTAGAGATGCTGGATGTAGTCCTGTGGAACGGCTTGCCATGCCATTTCCACCTGGCGCCTCAGTTGGACCAGCGTTCGTGCTGGACGTGCAGACCGCGTGAGACGACGCTTCATCCAGTCCCAAACATGCTCAATGGGGGACAGATCCGGAGATCTTGCTGGCCAGGGTAGTTGACTTACACCTTCTAGAGCACGTTGGGTGGCACGGGATACATGCGGACGTGCATTGTCCTGTTGGAACAGCAAGTTCCCTTGCCGGTCTAGGAATGGTAGAACGATGGGTTCGATGACGGTTTGGATGTACCTTGCACTATTCAGTGTCCCCTCGACGATCACCAGTGGTGTACGGCCAATGTAGGAGATCGCTCCCCACACCATGATGCCGGTTGTTGGCCCTGTGTGCCTCGGTCGTATGCAGTCCTGATTGTGGCGCTCACCTGCACGGCGCCAAACACGCATACGACCATCATTGGCACCAAGGCAGAAGCGACTCTCATCGCTGAAGACGACACGTCTCCAATCGTCCCTCCATTCACGCCTGTCGCGACACCACTGGAGGCGGGCTGCACGATGTTGGGGCGTGAGCGGAAGACGGCCTAACGGTGTGCGGGACCGTAGCCCAGCTTCATGGAGACGGTTGCGAACGGTCCTCGCCGATACCCCAGGAGCAACAGTGTCCCTAATTTGCTGGGAAGTGGCGGTGCGGTCCCCTACGGCACTGCGTAGGATCCTACGGTCTTGGCGTGCATCCGTGCGTCGCTGCGGTCCGGTCCCAGGTCGACGGGCACGTGTACCTTCCGCCGACCACTGGCGACAACATCGATGTACTGTGGAGACCTCACGCCCCACGTGTTGAGCAATTCGGCGGTACGTCCACCCGGCCTCCCGCATGCCCACTATACGCCCTCGCTCAAAGTCCGTCAACTGCACATACGGTTCACGTCCACGCTGTCGCGGCATGCTACCAGTGTTAAAGACTGCGATGGAGCTCCGTATGCCACGGCAAACTGGCTGACACTGACGGCGGCGGTGCACAAATGCTGCGCAGCTAGCGCCATTCGACGGCCAACACCGCGGTTCCTGGTGTGTCCGCTGTGCCGTGCGTGTGATCATTGCTTGTACAGCCCTCTCGCTGTGTCCGGAGCAAGTATGGTGGGTCTGACACACCGGTGTCAATGTGTTCTTTTTTCCATTTCCAGGAGTGTATATTTTTTCCATAACAGGTAAATATTTTTTTTTTGTAGAAATAACAGTTCCACATATATGCATTAGGTAATTTTTGCTACAAAGAACATGTATGATAATTGGTTTATTCCATCGACAAACATAGCTATTTACTTTATACATTACTTCATGTTTGTAGGGTTTAATGTCCTATTACGTTTTACACACTTTAATGCCAATGATATTATTATACTGTAATTTGTGAAAATATGTACATCTTTAGACTGAGACTCACTGTTTATATACTACACTGAAATGACAAAAGTCGTGTGATACCTACGAGAATACTGACATATACAGACGGCGGTAGTATAGCGCACACTAGGCATAAACGGGTATTGCAGTGGCGGAGCTTTTACTTATACGCAGATGATTCATGTGCAAATGATTCCGATTGTGACAATGGCCGCACAACGGGAAATGACAGACTTTGAAAACAGAATGGTAATTGGAGATAGACACCTGGGACATTTCATTTCAGAAGGCGTTAGAGAATTCAATATTCCTCCATCCACACCGTCAGGAGAGTGCCGAGAACGCCGCATTTCAGGCATGAACTCTCTCCACCGACAATACTGTCTCTGGTGGCCTTCAGTTGATAACAGAGAGCAGTGCAGTTTGATTAGAGATCTCAGAGCTAACTGACAAGCAAAACTGTATAAATTAACCGCAGCATTCAAAGTAGGACGTACGACGAACGTATCCGTTTCGACAGTGGTGCGAAATTTGGCGTTAATGGACTGTGGCAGCAGACAATCGACGATAGGTCTTGACTAACAGCAAGACATCCGTTGCAGCGCCTCCTCTTGGCTCATGACCATGTCGGTTGGACCTTAGATGACTGCAAAACAGTCGCCTGGTCACATGTGTCCAGATTTCAGATGCTAAGAGCTGATCGTAGGGTTCAAGTGTGGCGCAGTGTGTCATAGTGGCCGCTTATCGGTTACAGTACCCGCACAACAGACAAGCAAGGTGGGCTGCCGACCTCCCTTAAAGAGCTCCGATCGAAATATCGCCAGTGGATGTAAACAACAACAGACTTGCAGCGTAGACATGAAAGTACTTCGTGAGAAACCATGTGACAGAGAACCACCAATTAGAACTAATGTGACTACTTGTAGCACTCCAACGAATCAGCATTATAAGCACGCCAGCAGAGTCAGACTGGCAGTGTGTATCTGCAGCTAGGGCAGCTCCGACCAATACCTACGCCGGCACTTCCATGTTAGACACTCGCCGTAGTTTTCAGTAGGAAGTTTATCTTTGTAATAGTGCAGAGTAGTATCTTGGCTATTATTTTCTTTTCATTGTCTTGTACTCGTATTGGGTTTTGCAACCACAGTAAATGTTGTGTTTCTCGTTGTTCTTGAATTTAGAAATTAGTGCAGGCCAAGAAGGCGTTTTAGTTATAACAAAGTGCATTCAAAATAAATCGTTTTTTCTCTCCTGCCAACTGCAGGACACTACACAGAGCCCACAAAGCCATAGACCAACGCACTTTGGAAGCTAGTGGTGGCTCCGTAATGGCGCGAGCTGTGTTTACGTGGAATGGACTGGGTCCTCTGGTGGAACTGGACCAATCACTGACTCGAAACGGTTATGTTCCGTTACTTGTATGCCATTTGCAGCCATGCTTGGACACCATGTTCCCAAGCAATGATGGAATTTTTTTATGTATGACAATGCGCCATGTCATCAGACCACAATTGTTCGCGATTGGTTTGACGAACAGCTGTGCAGTTGGACAGTTCCAGCAAATGGTTTGGCCGTCCAAATCGCCAGGCATGAATCGGATCGAACGTTTATGGGACGTAACTGAGAGGTGAGTTGGTGTACAAAATCCTGCACTGTCAAAATCCTGCACCGGCAACACTTTCTTAAATACGGACAGCTATGTAGCAAACATTTCTCAGCACCCCTGAAGGGGCTTGTTCAGTCCCTACTACGTCGAGTTGCTGCGCTACGCTGGGTAAAGGGAGTTCCGACACGATCTGTCACCTCATTGTACCTATAGGCGTACAGGAGTGCTTTACAATAGAGAGGTAAGACCTCGAAGCTAATAGCAAAGAAAGAAATAATAAGAAAATATCACAATGCAGTTGCAGAACCACTTTTCCCAGACAAATATCTGTCAGGGTTACAAAGATTTTACAGTACTAGGAACAATAGTGCAACGGGAATTCCACTGTTAAATGCAGAGGAGAGAGCAGATAGGTGGAAAGAATACATTTAAAGCCTCTATGAGGGTGAAGATTTGTCTGATGTGATAGAAGAAGAAACATGAGTCGATTTAGAAGAGATAGGGGATCCAGTATTTGAATCTGAAATTAAAAGAGCTTTGGAGGACTTACGGTCAAATAAGGCGGAAGGGATAGATAACATTCTATCAGAATTTTTAAAATCATTGGGGGAAGTGGCAACAAAACGACTATTCACGTTGGTGTATAGAATATATGAGTCTGGCGATATACCATCTGACTTTCGGAAAAGCATCATCCACACAATTCCGAAGACGGCAAGAGCTGACAAGTGCGAGAATTATCCCACAATCAGCTTAACAGCTCATGCATCGAAGCTGCTTACAAGAATAATATACAGAATAATGGAAAAGAAAATTGAGAATGCGCTAGTTGACGATCAGTTTGGCTTTAGGAAGAGTAAAGGGACGAGAGAGGCAATTCTCACGTTACGGCTAATAATGGAAGCAAGGCTAAAGAAAAATCAAGACACTTTCATAGGATTTGTCGACCTGGAAAAAGCGTTCGACAATATAAAATGGTGCAAGCTGTTCGAGATTCTGAAAAAAGTAGGGGTAAGCTATAGGGAGAGACGGGTCATATACAACATGCACAACAACCAAGAGGGAATAATAAGAGTGGACGATCAAGAACGAAGTGCTCGTATTAAGAAGGGTGTAAGACAAGGCTGTAGCCTTTCGCCCCTACTCTTCAATCTGTACATCGAGGAAGCAATGATGGAAATAAAAGAAAGGTTCAGGAGTGGAATTAAAATACAAGGTGAAAGGATATCAATGATACGATTCGCTGATGACATTGCCATCCTGAGTGAAAGTGAAGAAGAATTAAATGATCTGCTGAACGGAATGAACAGTCTAATGAGTACACAGTATGGTTTGAGAGTAAATCGGAGAAAGACGAAGGTAATGAGAAGTAGTAGAAATGAGAACAGCGAGAAACTTAACATCAGGATTGATGGTCACGAAGTCAATGAAGTTAAAGAATTCTGCGACCTAGGCAGTAAAATAACCAATGACGGACGGAGCAAGGAGGACATCAAAAGCAGACTCGCTATGGCAAAAAAGGCATTTCTGGCCAAGAGAAGTCTACTAATATCAAATACCGGCCTTAATTTGAGTAAGAAATTTCTGAGGATGTACGTCTGGAGTACAGCATTGTATGGTAGTGGAACATGGACTGTGGGAAAACCGGAACAGAAGAGAATCGAAGTATTTGAGATGTGGTGCTATAGACGAATGTTGAAAATTAGGTGGACTGATAAGGTAAGGAATGAGGAGGTTCTACGTAGAATCGGAGAGGAAAGGAATATGTGGAAAACACTGATAAGGAGAAGGGACAGGATGATAGGACATCTGCTAAGACATGAGGGAATGTCTTCCATGGTACTAGAGGGAGCTGTAGAGGGCAAAAACTGTAGAGGAAAACAGAGATTGGAATACGTCAAGCAAATAATTGAGGACGTAGGTTGCAAGTGCTACTCTGAGATGAAGAGGTTAGCACAGGAAAGGAATTCGTGGTGGGCCGCATCAAACCAGGCAGTGGACTGATGACCAAAAAGAGGAATAGAGTCCATCGGCATATTCGAATATCGTTAAAAACATACTATAAAATAAATTTCTTTTCTCTCTCATGTTTTCTCACCTATGTGGGAATCATCGTGAGTCGGATTAGTTTTGAAGATTTTGTTGTTTTTTCTCTATGGGAAAAAAGCGCGTTGGTCCCGGCGGAGGTACGAGTCCTCCATCGGGCATGGGTGTGTGTGTTTGTCCTTAGGATAATTTAGGGTAAGTAGTGTGTAAGCTTAGGGACTGATGACCTTAGCAGTTGAGTCCCATAAGATTTCACACACATTTGAACATATTTGAAAAAGGTAAGGATACTGTTGAGTAGTACTCAAGCCCCGAAAAATTGTCAGAATTAAATGTTTACTGCATAATCGTAATATTGTTGACGACTATACGCTGAAGAAACGGCAATACGAACAACGGGTATCGGAAGAACTGCATTACATGTGTCATTATGAGAACGTGTTTCGTAGTGAGCAATCGATATCAAGTAAACAAAGTTTAGTAAGCCCAGTTGAAATAATTCAAACAGTTCATATGCCGAAATTGTCTCGATTGCAGATATCAGCACAATATGAACAACAGTCATATTTCGTCCTTGGACGAATTGGTTAGTACCTATGATTGTAGCCAGACGTGTTTACCGAAATACAGCCTTCTGTATTCGTATGTTCACACTTGTTACATCAAGGACCAAGGGTCGTGGAATTTCGGTTAAGACGTACCTTTAGCAGAACATTCTGGAGGACATTTGTATGGCCGGCCGCTGTGGCCGAGCGGTTCTAGGTACTTCAGTCCGGAAATGCGCTGCTGCTACGGTCGCAGGTTCGAATCCTGCCTCGGGCATGGATGTGTGTGATGTCCTTAGTGTAAAGCAGTTCTCAGTCTAGGGGACTGGTGACCTCAAATATTAAGTCTTATATTGCTCAGAGTTACTTGAACCATTTGTATGCTTAGCACGAGTTTTCTGGATGTGTGTGCCTAATGATTTGCATACTTACTGTCGTTGCCCCACTTTTGCAACAATAGAAACTACTCGAAGATGTCTCATTCCCTACTATTTAAACAATTCTTCAGAAGGCCTATCCTATATCTTCCAGTTTCGAAGTAGAAAATATTTGCATTGTGAATAGGTACATATACTCGTATTTATAATTAGGTAAGGTCTATCCAATACAAAAAATAAGCACATGGTACAGGAGACGATGTGATGCCGACCTTCCGCCAAGTCATTCTCTTCTCAATGGAGTCATTTCGATGGAGCACGGAGAAACTTGGGATCACCAGGCTGCTCTCCAAGACGTTTCCAGAGTTCTATACCTTGGAGTCCATTCTGAAGCAGCGTCTCAGTTAATCACAAGAGGCCCAGAACACTCCACCCCTGCCCGCACACTAAGGGAAAATCGCTGGCAGTACCGGAAGAGTAACTTGGTAGTCCGCATCATGGTCAGACGCGCTGACCACACAACTATGGAAGAGCACATATTAATTACAACAACAGAGAAGTCGTCCATAGCGCTAGTGTGCACGATATCAGACTTACACTTTAGAAAAATCTTTCCCTTCGTTCTATGCAGGGAATCATCGTCCGTACGAACCACATCGTACCATCCTCATAATACGTCAAAGATAAATGCTTCCTACATTTTCGATGGCTTGAGGATATGTTAGTCCACTTCAGCAGGGAACGCCTCACTCACTGAGCTTAGCAGCACGATTACCCTCTACGTGTGCCGAACAATAGTTACTTAAACCAGAATTACACATACAGATGTTGCATACCTGTAGTGGAAGGGACACCGACAAAGTATGTTAGGGTCTCTGTCCAGCTGGACTGTCCTAGACAGAGCCAAAAGTAACGGCATCACTGACTCGTTGGACTGTATCTCTATTTGTTACACGGAGGTGGTAATTGTCGGTGTGCAGCTGGCTTACGCTTTCACTTGCACACAGCTAATGAACCGCTAACATTAATACCGGGTGGTTGTAATTAAACTTTCCCTATTTAACACGTTACAGCACGGAAACTAATTACTGTACAAGTACCAAAATTGGTAGCGTTAATTTGTATGAGGTGCGTGATTTCCATGTATCACAGCGCCACCGTCCAGTTCAACTATGGTCACCACGTACCGTGATCAGCCATCGTGATCAATAGTCTCACACACCTGACCAATCGCAGTACACTTGTTGACGTGTCGACATGAGCTTGGACAAAAGGAACAGGGCATTATTAGTGAAGCTCTATTATCAAAAAACAGCAATGCTGCAGCTGCAGGGGAACGGAATATCGCCGGCTGAAAGGATTACAGAAGGGCCCTCTTTCTCCACCTCCTGCGCGGAGCATGATGAAGAAGTTCTAATCAACTGGTGAACTAGACGTCGCTCCGGAAAGAGGCCGATGACCGATTGCATCACAGGTGGTTGATGAAATTACTGTTGCTATGGTAGACAACGCCGCGCGCTATTCGTGACGGTCGGGCAGTGCACGTGCTGTGTCACTACAGTCGAACATTCCGTGGTCCATTGTACGGAAGGTGCTTCGAACTATTCGTACAGCAGCTTGCCCCATAGGATCGACAACGACGTGTTGACTTCGGTCTCCACTTTCTCGCCAGGATTGAAGTTGACGAGGGCTGGTCCTGGACCATCCTATGGACAGATGAAGCTTATTTATCTCTAACGGGTGAGGTGAACATACAGAATTGCCGAGTGTAGGGATCTTCGTCTCCGGTCACTGTGCATGGTGAACGTGTCACTGTATGGTGTGGGTTCAAGGCTACGTTCATCATTGGCCCATTCTCTTTTGAACGGTTTGGCGCTCAAGGACCAGACATGCAGTTGTGAGTGCCCAATCTTACTGCGATATGCTTCCCCAGCATTTCATACCCGTCCTGCAGGACAGAGACGCATTCAACTCAACAGTTTTCGTACAAAAAAATGGTTCAAATGGCTCTGAGCACTATGGGACTCAACATCTGAGGTCATAAGTCCCCTAGAACTTAGAAGTACTTAAACCTAACCAACCTAACGACATCACACACATCCATGCCCGAGGCAGGATTCGAACCTGCGACCGTAGCGGTCGCGCGGTTCCAGACTGAAGCGCCTAGAACCGCTCGGCCAGATCGGCCGGCTTTTCGTACAAGAAGGGCCCCACCGCACATCGATCGTTAAGTTCATCTGCTTTTTCATAATGTTTTTGGAAACGATCCAATTATCAGCCGTTCTTACCAAATGCTTGGCCGGCACGATCACTTGATGCCATTCCCTGTGATTTCTGGTTGGGGGCTACCTGAAGGACAGGGTTTACCAGGGGAACATTTACAAATGCTGATCAAAAGCGCAGCAAATCAAAAGAGGTAGCCAGCATACCTAAGGGCATGCTTCATTCTGCTGTGCAAAATGCAATCCTGCGTTTTCAGACTCTTCTGCACACTGACGGGCGCCATATTGAATCCCTTTTGTAGATGTAATGGTGCCGATATGTTATGGTACGATGTACAGCAGTAGCATATTGAAAGTGCTTCAATTTAACTGATTCTGCATTATTTCTCTTCCCCATGTCTTTGACATTAATGCTACTTTGTTTGGTACTCGTGCAATTATAACGTGTTAAACGGGGAAAGTTTAATTATAACCCCCCTGTATAAGCTTACCAGACAAATTATTAGTCACCTCCAGAGAAATCACGAGAAGCATCCGCTCATGGACGTGATAACCAGCTGGATTCGGTTAGGAAGTGAGTCCACTAGGTGATGCAGGTGCGTCGAATCAGGGTTACACCACTCGCTGAGGTTTACACGGCGTAATTCCACCAATCTGTGGGGACGCTGAAGTCGGCGTTTTGTTCGCTATTTGAAACATGTCCCCACAGATTTTCATGTGATGTTTGGAGGATAATCAAGAGCATTCAGAAAATCAGTTACATATTCTTCCCGCCGGATGAACTCTGCTGTTATCGCCTTGAAAATTAGGGGTATCAATATCATACTCATGAAGATGTTGACTGAACACGAGACCTTTCAGAATGTTCAAATAAACATGCTGGTTCATGTCAGTGGTCACCTCAGCGACCGGTCCCAATTCAGGCTACAAAAAACGCTCTCAAAACATCACAGGACCATGTCTAGTTTGACCTTAGTCTTGTACAATAACTATAAACGTGGAAGTAGTCAGAGTATTAAAATCGTACAGTGTACTTTGCTAAATAAGGGAAAGTCGTGAGCAAATTAATTAGACAGATATTACAACAGTTATTATTTCGTCGTAAAAAGTTTGATTCTTACTGACCAACAGATCATTCAGAAGCTCACCATTATTACCAGTTAAATGAAGATTACTTTCACGAGTACAGTTATTTTGGTTATGTTTTATGTACCTCCATTTGTTACCTTTTGGGATCCTTAATTGTTTTTACGACAACATCTGATTTAACAGCACTTCTTATTGCTTATGTTTTTTTTAAATTTCTGAGCATTTTGAATTAATATCATATGCGCTGTCACATATTATCAACCTAATGACCTTTATTTATTTTTGTAGTTACTTTTTGTCGTCTTATTCATACGTTAGTCAGGTTTTGCTGACACTAGGGCCTTGACGCACCGCCCAAATAGCGCAGGGAACGTGGTTTTCCCTCCGGACTGTAGTTTCAATGTGGCCGGCTATTAGACTGTTTAATCACGTCCTCTCCAGGTTCACTGATGTACATCTGGCTCTACGCTGTTCTTCACATGGTGAGTGTGACTGTTTCAAAGTAATTTCCTTTACTTTATTTGCTTGTGTCTCCTTCTCCCCTTTTATTTTTGCTTTTCATAAATTTTTCCCCTGTTTTTATCCTTTAAAGTTTATATATCTAGTTTTGTTCCAATGTATTTTGTTCGGTGGTTCTTCCTTTGGTTGTTAGCATCGTTCTGACTAATTACTCTATTAGCCGGTGATATGCATTGCTTTGATAGCAATGTTGTTTAATAATTTTTTGGAAACAGGTTAGATGCACGTTGCTTAACTTGTATATTGCTTTTACTTTTCTTTTAGAAAAATATGAGGAAGCCGTAACCAGTCGAAACTCGTTATCTTTAGTAAAAATGACTTCTTGATGAGGCTGTCTCTTTATACAAGGCTGGGAAAATAAAAGTGGTCCCGAGGACAAGGTTCCAGGGTACAATAAAATATAGTGCAAATCTGACAATTCAGATGCTGAAAGTGACCACCATTCATCTCTTGGCACTTTTAGGTCATGGTCAGAAATTTGCTGAATGTGGATCGAAGCTGGACTGCTGGAATTGCTGTAGTCTCATCCGAAATGTTCTGCTGCAGTTCTTGAACACTATGAGGGCTGTTCCGATAAATTTTAGACCTAAGGGCTTCCTACAAAAAGTAATCGCATACTGACAGATCAGGTGGCGAGGGTGGCCAGCTAGGACCGTGACCAAACTGACCTCTGCTAACAACTGAGTCAGGCTTGAAGATTGTGTAAGTGTACTTCAAGGTTCGGCTGGTGGTATGGACAGTTGCTCCATTCTGTTGGAAATAACTACAGATCTTTTCCTCCTCCGTTAATGTTGTCACACATGGTTTCAAAATGTTAGCAATGTAACACGCCGAAGTCAGCTTTTGATGAAAAAGATAGAACCAATAATGCGGCGTGCACACGCAGTGCCCAAAACTTCACCCTTCCGATCATACAATGATTTTTCGTGGAAGTCACGCAGATTCTCCGCTGCCCAGAACCTGTGATTCTGTGAGTTGAAATAACGGCTCAGCTGAAATCAAGCATCATCAGACATAAAGAACAGATCCATGTCCAAGCCTTTTACTGTTATCTCAGTGAACAGACATACACGACGAAACTGGATGTGCTCGGGAGATCTGCTGGTTTTAATGCGTGAACAACAGACACTCGGTGGGGATGCATGTGCAAGTCCACGTGGAGTCTTCGTCCGCATGATCGACGTGATATACCGGTCTCTTGCGACAGGCGTTTGGTTGACATGAAGCATTTTCTGGTGAATTACAGCCACATTTTCTGCTGGGCGTGCACGTTTTGGCATGATTTTTACTTATTCAAAACAGACCCCGTCGGGCGCCATTCTCGGACTAAGCGCCGCATAGCACTCTTTGCTCTCACTTTGACACAATTAAATTTTACAGCAAATATATGTCCACACCGTTCCGATGACTTTGTTCTTACGTAACTTCCCAATAACGAACATCCGCTGCTTCACTGTAACTATCATCGTCCCTTTTGCACTGCTCGACTCACACTGACATAGCCTGCACTACGCTCACATCAGGAATGTGGTGGGAGTACGCGTGGTGTGCGCGTCGCGGGAAGTGGTTATATGCATATATTCAGGTCCAATCGTATCCACTCGTCCGGGCCACTTTTATTTGCCCCATCATGTATAGTACTTCTCATTACTCTTGTCTTTCTTTCGTTTAATCTCAATCCATATTCCATGCTGGTTAGACCATTCCGTTCACGAGATACTGCAAAGCCGTCTTAGTTTTACTGAGGGCTGCACTATCATCTGCGAAATATGTCACTGATATCTGTTCCCTCTGAATGTTAAATTCATTCCTGAACTTTCCTTTTTTTTTCGACATTTCTACCCCGCTCCACAGGTTGAACGGTAGGGCAGGCAGAGTGCGTTCTTATCGCATGCCTGTTTTCAATCGAAGCGTTCTCTCTTGTAGACATATAAATAGAAGATGCAGGAGATTTGGATTGTGTATGTTGTGTCCTCCGTGCTCTGGGTAGGGTGGGAGAAAAAGCTAAGTGTCGCTAGACTGCTTACAGAATTGGTCGCTGGGACAAATGGAAAAGAAGAGATTTGAAATATGGTGTTGTAGAAAGAGCCTGGAAATTATGTGGCCAGAAACATGGAAACACCAAAAACATAACGGTGTAGTAAAATCGTTAGCATTCATAACAGCTTCCATTAGTTTCACACTGGATACGAATAGGTCCTTTATGCTTTTCAAACGAATCTTACACCATTCTCCTGCAAAAAAGGGTGAGTTCAGGTAATGAAGATTGAGGTGGAGAGCGATCACTCACCTTCCTCTCAAACTTAGCCCAGAAAGGCTCAACAGTATTGAAGCCTGGTGACTGAAGTGTCCAAGAAAGATGCGACACTCTGTTCTCGTGCTTACAAAACCAGTTCTGGACGATGCGTGCTGTGTGAACAGAACCTCTGCCGCCTCAAAACACAGCATCAGCATTGGGAAACAAACATCGTAACTTACAATGGACTTCATCAAATAAGCCGGTCGCATAATGTTTGTAATCAAGCGACCTAGCGGAGAAGTTCACGAAATAGCACGATGTGGTTGCCAGGTCACAACAGAACACCCGCTGTGTTTCACTCTTGCCACGTAAATCAGCCACGAATTGGAAACAATGTCAAACAAGAACCATCCGTCCACATGACATTCTTCCGTTGGTCACTGGTCTTGATTTTATGGCTTTGGCAGCATACTTTCTAGTTACGGACATTTGCAGCACTGACGAGCGCCTTAGAATTCCAGCTCGCCCTGCAGTTACTTGTTTACAAAACTTCTTTCGTACTGTTTTGGTGCTGATTGGGTTCGTGAGTGAGGAATTTAGTTCTGTAGTGGCTTTTGCAGCTGATGTCTATTTATTTTTCGTCACAATCACGTTTAACGACATTCGGTGATGATCATTCAACACTCACTTTTGTACGCGTTGTGACGTAGTGGGTGATGTTTCTTCCGCTTCCCCGTGTGCAGTATAGATTTTCAATAAGGCGATTCTCGAAACAGCAAACTCTTCGACTACCTTGGCCACGTAAGCACCCATCACACGACCAACAACATTTTGCCCACTTTCGAATAATCTGAGCTCTGAACACAGAACACCGTTATGACCACCACTGACATTCAGAAGTTATTGCGGATAATGCACAGGTGCCGTTCATGGTCAAATACACTAGCGCAACCTGCATGTTTGGCTAGGATCTGCAGTTATCTTGAAGCCTGCATTTTTCGCGGTATTTGCATATTTTTGTCCAACCACTGTAAGAGATTACGACGTTCTCCACGGATTCGGTGATGATATGACTCTGTGGAAAATTGTGACGAGAAGAAGAGAAAATTGTGACTAGAAGGAGAAGTAGGCTGATAAGCATGCGTTAAAACGCCAGAGTAATGGCCCCACGGACGGCAGTAAGTGGCAGGGGGCATCTCACGACGTTCGCGGGTGTGGGTAGACGATGACGCACTCCAAATACCATCTTCGAAAATCAGAAAACGCATATGATCGGAGCCGTGCACTAAAAATCACAGTTGAGTTTGTAAGAGGGAACAGAAAGTCCAGATCGAGACAAGTTTGACTGGGCACAAGAAAACAGGAACCTAAAGTAAGCATTGACCGAAATTTAATAGCAAAAGTAGGCACTGTCTTGGGATACCCGTACTGTGATCATTAGAACGTGCTCACGAGTCGCTCCTACTTCCATTAGATGCGTGGTAAATCAAACTTCTCAGGTAGGCTTGATGCCTATATTTCTTTCCAGGTCCGATCGCTTTGCAAGGTGGAAATAACAGTGAAAATCAAAAATGTTTTATTTCCCACTATTAGCAACTGTACATCATCCAGATGCTTCTCTACATAGTCTCCTCTCACACTGAGACATTTGTGGTTAACAAGTTTCCAATACCCTGACCATAAAAGTCAGCCATGTGATTTCCGCCAATTTTCTTCTCTGGTCTGCAGCTCGTTATATTTGTGAAAATGCTGTAATAGCCAGTAGTTCATGTGAGCAAAGAGATGAGAATCAGAGAGGGCCAAGTCCAGGCTGTATGGTGGGTGATCACTGATCAAAAACTCCCCATCGAAAACGCTGCAGGAGCATCTTTGTTGCAGACGCAGTGCACAGCCTAGCATTCTCTTGAAAGACAACTTTGCTGTCATGCATAACATTTACGTTACGTTACCTGTATGAAATCAGGCAGAACTGCTTAGCACGAGGATACTGAATGACAGCATGCACATCACACTTGCCTGGAGACTCTATTGATGTAGGAACCTTTACGCGCTCGATATGCGTTCAAAACTGAGAAATGCGACCTGACGCGATTGACGGGGGTACTGAAGACACTGCACAACACATCTGCACAACAAAGCTTCATCGGATTTTGGCTGTGGTTCTGTGGTTTTAGTATCGCTTCGGCCCTTGGAAAACAAAGCCGTAGTATATATACAGGGTGTTTCAAAAATGACCGGTATATTTGAAACGGCAATAAAAACTAAACGAGCAGCGATAGAAATACACCGTTTGTTGCAATATGCTTGGGACAACAGTACATTTTCAGGCAGACAAACTTTCGAAATTACAGTAGTTACAGTTTTCAACAACAGATGGCGCTGCGGTCTGGGAAACTCTATAGTACGATATTTTCCACATATCCACCATGCGTAGCAATAATATGGCGTAGTCTCTGAATGAAATTACCCGAAACCTTTGACAACGTGTCTGGCGGAATGGCTTCACATGCAGATGACATGTACTGCTTCAGCTGTTCAATTGTTTCTGGATTCTGGCGGTACACCTGGTCTTTCAAGTGTCCCCACAGAAAGAAGTCACAGGGGTTCATGTCTGACGAATAGGGAGGCCAATCCACGCCGCCTCCTGTATGTTTCGGATAGCCCAAAGCAATCACACGATCATCGAAATATTCATTCAGGAAATTAAAGACGTCGGCCGTGCGATGTGGCCGGGCACCATCTTGCATAAACCACTAGGTGTTCGCAGTGCCGTCTAAGGCAGTTTGCACCGCCACAAATTCACGAAGAGTGTCCAGATAGCGTGATGCAGTAATCGTTTCGGATCTGAAAAATGGGCCAATGAATCCTTTGGAAGAAATGGCGGCCCAGACCAGTACTTTTTGAGGATGCAGGGACGATCGGACTGCAACATGGGGCTTTTCGGTTCCCCATATGCGCCAGTTCTGTTTATTGACGAAGCCGTCCAGGTAAAAATAAGCTTCGTCAGTAAACCAAATGCTGCCCACATGCATATCGCCGTCATCAATCCTGTGCACTATATCGTTAGCGAATGTCTCTCGTGCAGCAATGGTAGCGGCGCTGAGGGGTTGCCGCATTTGAATTTTGTATGGATAGAGGTGTAAACTCTGGCGCATGAGACGATACGTGGACGTTGGCGTCATTTGGACCGCAGCTGCAACACGGCGAACGGAAACCTGACGCCGCTGTTGGATCACCTGCTGCACTAGCTGCGCGTTGCCCTCTGTGGTTGCCGTACGCGGTCGCCCTACCTTTCCAGCAAGTTCATCCGTCACGTTCCCAGTCCGTTGAAATTTTTCAAACAGATCCTTTATTGTATCGCTTTTCGGTACTTTGGTTACATTAAACCTCCGTTGAAAACTTCGTCTTGTTGCAACAACACTGTGTTCTAGGCGGTGGAATTCCAACACCAGAAAAATCCTCTGTTCTAAGGAATAAACCATGTTGTCTACAGCACACTTGCACGTTGTGAACAGCACACGCTTACAGCAGAAAGACGACGTACAGAATGGCGCACCCACAGACTGCGTTGTCTTCTATATCTTTCACATCACTTGCAGCGCCATCTGTTGTTGAAAATTGTAACTACTGTAATTTCGAAAGTTTGACCGCCTGAAAATGCACTGTTGTCCCAAGCATATTGCAACAAACGGTATATTTCTATCGCTGCTCGTTTAGTTTTTATTGCCGTTTCAAATATACCCGTCATTTTTGAAACACCCTGTGTGTGTATATATATATATATATATATATATATATATATATATATATATATATATATATATATATATGTGTGTGTGTGTGTGTGCGTGTGTGTGTGTTTTAACGTACATGCTAACAATCAAACTCCTGCAAGTAGCCAGATATACACTGAGGAGACAAAGAAACTGCTACACCCGCTTTATAGTGTGGTTGTGTAGAAGCCTCGAGAGCCTGCAGAAGTGCAATAACACGATGTGGCAAGGACTAGACTAATGTCTGATGTAGTGCTGGAGGGAACTGACAACATGAATTCTGCAGGGCTGTCCATGAACCAGTAAAAGTACGAGGAAGTGGAGATCTCTTCTGAACAACACGTTGGAAGGCATCCCAGATATGCTCAATAATGTTCATGTTTGGGGAGTTTGGTGGCCCGCGGAAACTCAGAAGAGTCACTGTGTAGCAATTCTTGACTTGTGAGGTGTCTCATTGTCATACTGGACTTGCCCGAGTCCTTCGGAATGCACAATGGACATGAATGGATGCCAGGTGATCAGACAGGATGCTTACGTACATGTCACCTGTCAGAGTCGTATGTAGCCATATGATGGGACCCATATGACTCGAACTACATCAGCCTCACACCAGTACAGAGTCTCCATCGGCTTAAACAGTCCTCGGCTGACATTCAAGGTTCATGCGTTCATGAGGCTGTCTCCATATGCGTATACGTCCATCTGCTCGATACAATTAGAAACGAGACTCGTCAGAGTAGGCCACATGTTTCCAGTCATCCACATTCCACTGTCGGCGTTGACGGGCCCAGGCGAGGCGTAAAGCTTTGTGTCGTGCAGTCGTCAAGGGTACGCTCCGAGAGCCCATATCGATGACGTTTCGCTGAATGGTTTGCTCCTGACACTTGTTAATGCCTCAGCCTTGAAATCTGGAGCGATTTGCGGAAGGGCTCCACTTCTGTCACGTCGAACGATTTTCTGTCGACATTGGTCCCCTTCTTGCAGGATCTTTTCCGGCCGCAGCGACGTCGGAGATCTGATTTTTTACTGGATTCCTGATATTCACGGTGCACCCGTGGAATGGTCGTACTGGAAAATCCCCACTTCATCGCTGTCTCGGAGATACTGTGTCTCATCGCTCATGCGCCGACTATAACGCCACGTTCAAACTCACTTAAATCTTAATGAACTGCCATTGTAGCAGCAGTAAGCGATCTAACAACTGCGCCAGAAACTTGTTGTCTTATGCAGGCGTTGCCGACCGCAACGCCGTATTCTGCCTGTTTATACACTCCTGGAAATTGAAATAAGAACACCGTGAATTCATTGTCCCAGGAAGGGGAAACATTATTGACACATTCCTGGGGTCAGATACATCACATGATCACACTGACAGAACCACAGGCACCTAGACACAGGCAACAGCGCATGCACAATGTCGGCACTAGTACAGTGTATATCCACCTTTCGCAGCAATGCAGGCTGCTATTCTCCCATGGAGACGATCGTAGAGATGCTGGATGTGGAACGGCTTGCCATGCCATTTCCACCTGGCGCCTCAGTTGGACCAGCGTTCGTGCTGGACGTGCAGACCGCGTGAGACGACGCTTCATCCAGTCCCAAACATGCTCAATGGGGGACAGATCCGGAGATCTTGCTGGCCAGGGTAGTTGACTTACACCTTCTAGAGCACGTTGGGTGGCACGGGATACATGCGGACGTGCATTGTCCTGTTGGAACAGCAAGTTCCCTTGCCGGTCTAGGAATGGTAGAACGATGGGTTCGATGACGGTTTGGATGTACCGTGCACTATTCAGTGTCCCCTCGACGATCACCAGTGGTGTACGGCCAGTGTAGGAGATCGCTCCCCACACCATGATGCCGGGTGTTGGCCCTGTGTGCCTCGGTCGTATGCAGTCCTGGTTGTGGCGCTCACCTGCACGGCGCCAAACACGCATACGAGCATCATTGGCACCAAGGCAGAAGCGACTGTCATCGCTGAAGACGACACGTCTCCATTCGTCCCTCCATTCACGCCTGTGGCGACACCACTGGAGGCGGGCTGCACGATGTTGGGGCGTGAGCGGAAGACGGCCTAACGGTGTGCGGGACCGTAGCCCAGCTTCATGGAGACGGTTGTGAATGGTCCTCGCCGATACCCCAGGAGCAACAGTGTCCCTAATTTGCCTCACGCCCCACGTGTTGAGCAATTCGGCGGTACGTCCACCCGGCCTCCCACATGCCCACTGTACGCCCTTGCTCAAAGTCCGTCAACTGCACATACGGTTCACGTCTACTCCGTCGCGGCATGCTACTAGTGTTAAAGACTGCGGTGGAGCTCCGTATGCCACGGAAAACTGGCTGACACTGACGGCGGCGGTGCACAAATGCTGCGCAGCTAGCGCCATTCGACGGCCAACACCGCGGTTCCTGGTGTGTCCGCTGTGCCGTGCGTGTGATCATTGCTTGTACAGCCCTCTCGCAGTGTCCGGAGCAAGTATGGTGGGTCTGACACACCGGTGTCAATGTGTTCTTTTTTCCATTTCCAGGAGTGTATATCTCTGTATTTGAATACGTATGCCTATATCAGTATCTTTGCCGCTCCAGTGTATAATCAGGAAGCGTACTTAAACACAGAGTATGAGATGTGTTATACTGGACAGATATGGTTGTTCTATCGTTGATAATAAACAACATACTCTGGCTAAGCGTCTTCTGCTTAAACTTATACCTTTTCGGGAACTACTACTATTGTAGCTTCAGTTTTTAGTGTCTTTAGCATAAATATTTCGGTAATGCTATTAAATCATCTCAAATAAAGACGTGTGGCCTATTGATGGGCAATACGTACGAGAAGAATGGGAAGTAGTGTGGTTTTATCCGTCTCAACAATTCATGTGTTGCGCTATACTTGATAAAACCCTGAGTCCAGCCAACGGCGTTTTACACAAGTAGAGTACAGGCATTAGATGGAGTGTTGTAACGGCCGCCCAGCATGTACTTTGTGCAAAGCCAGAAAGCAGAACTCGCAGAAATAGTTTAGCAAATGAATGGACTAACTGTGAAATTTCGTAGAAACTTTTAATGTAATCAGCAGATAAGCTCGGCAAAGTATTGGACTTGGCTAGCTGATAATTTTGCAGGACTGTACAAAGTTCCCTGGTCGCTAATGACCAGAACTCTGCTAGGCGATGTATCTTGAAGAAGATAAGGAGATGAGAGTAGGACGGAAGACACTGACAAGCAGCGCTATGAGATAGAGAATACTTTCGCAATTAATGTATCATCTGAGAGGGATTCCGGTGTCCGATGGACTTATAATTTGTAAAGTTTGGGATTGCTGTTTGCGCTGTGTCGCACATTTATTAATACGATAAATTTATGTACTATAAAATTGTATTACGCGACTCGGGCCGAGTCTACGAGCAGATTAATGGTTTTTACTCGTATTACAAGTGTTGAGTAATTCCTATGTTTCTCACGCCCGATAAGGTAATAGCAAAAACGATTCCACATCTCCTCAAGTAGACAAAATCAAAAGTGTAGACCGAATCACGTGTTTACCTTATCAGAATAAATCGTCATAGTACTTAAGAAGCATGAGTTTCATTGCAAATGAAAAGAACGAAGAAAAAATGTCGCCACCTGTGGACCGTCGTTTGTGGTGTCAACAAAAACCGGAATTTTACTGAGAACCTCAATAACAACGAAAGAGAGATAGGGCTTAAAATTATGAAAATATTGAAATTAAAAGGAGCTATTAATCCGAAACGGATTCAAGACAAGGGTGTCCACTTTTACCCACCCTGTTTAATGTTTGTATTGAACCTCTTCTAAAAATAGGTTCAAAATGTGGTGTCACCGCCACACTTGCTAGGTGGTAGCCTTTAAATCGGCCGCGGTCCGTTAGTATACGTCGGACCCGCGTGTCGCCACTATCAGTGATTGCAGACAGAGCGCCGCCACATGGCAGGTCTAGAGAGACTTCCTAGCACTCGCCCCAGTTGTACAGCCGACTTTGCTAGTGATGGTTCACTGACAAATTACGCTCTCATTTGCCGAGACGATAGTTAGCATAGCCTTCAGCTACGTCATTTGCTACGACCTAGCAAGGCGCTATTACCAGTTACTATTGATGCTGTAAAACATGTACCGTCAAGAGCGATGTTCACCATTTATGGGTTAAAGTTAAGTATTCCACAGCTACGTCCTTTTTTGCTAGTCTCATTTCCTTGACCTGTTCCAGACCTCACGCCAGCCTGCGTGAGCTAAAACGCGTGCCTTTCGGCTTCCTCTCATAGTGGGTTGGCTGTCTTGCCAATCCACAACACAAAACATCAAACGACGTTTAGGTTTTAACAATGTAAATCTAACAACTGCACTGTTCGTTAAGGTTCAGGTCATGAGAACCAATAACTAAAATGAAATACAAATTAGTAGGTAAACTGAAAAGAGTTGCGGCCACATATCGTATGACTGTCTCCACATATAAAAGTAAAATAATAATGTTTTACATGCGATGTCCGTCGTTAAAAGTCTATACTTTAACAATAGTGTTTGTAATGTAATAACGAATTTGAAAAACAAGTCATTTTTAGTGAGGGAAGAGTCGTGTTCAGAATATGAGCTTCTACGACCAAATGAATACATTAAGGTATTAGGACCCTAATAGCTAACAAACGTAATTAATGACAAGTAAACGAAAAGTTAGTCGGTTCAGGACAAAGATAAAGTTATAAGATTTAATTGCCATAAGAGGGTTGTACGAAATTATGTACAATTTAACAGATGATTGTGAAGTAGTCTGAGAAATTTGAAGAATAAGGAGAACTTTCATATTAACTAAGGATAACAATGATGCATGTATGTCGAATAAAGGGGAAATATTTGAAGCGATGCTGATACGTAGTTATTGGAAGTATGTTTAAAAATGGTCAGCGCCAACATGTAGGATACGAAGACCTTTAGAACTGAAGTTTCTGAAAAACTACAGATTTAGTAATGTCACTCTCAGTTAACTCGAAACGAGCAAATCGCTTCTGTATATGTAAATTATTTTAGCTGTGAGGTGTGGTTTACAAATTAAAACTTTAATCACAAGCATATCTAAATCTTCCTTCCTGGGCAACCACTATTGAATATTAGAATCTGCCTAGCAGATTATGATGTAAATCACTATTCCGTCGTAAAAATTATGTACCCAGAGCCAAGCACAAGAGTGTTTGATACTCGTAGAACGAGTTTAAGCCTGTGTAGACGCCAAAACGCTGAGAGCTTTCCCTAAGTAATCAGTACACCGAAAAATTTAGACGATAGCATGGTAACCAAAGAAATAAAGGCTACAGAAAAACGTGCCCTAGCCGACATTAAGCTACAGACTCAGGAAGTAGACCATAAGTGCTCTAGCCTTTGTTGTGTCTATGGTAAAGAAGTTTCCCTTTCATTGACATTAGTATGACTTATATTGGGAACTTTCCACTTATTGATTCAAATTACATCGTAATATTAGTTTTTCACGACAGATGATGCATTAGAGGCTGATCTTCTGTTCATATTTTTAGAATTTTTTGCTTGATTATGAGCAGTGGAGTACTAGCCAGACATAAGTAATATCACTGAGCAGCATTCCAACTGGAAATACAAGATACTTTACTTCTCAAAATTCTAGGTATGTTACGGAAATGTAAGAATCATATATCGATATTCTCCATTTCAGACAGTCGTGAGCTCGAAAGGGTCCTGAAACCAGTTAGTTACACGAAACGGAGCAGAAGACCTGACAAATACATTCTGGGACAAGCCGAGAAGGCTTGTCAGATCATGAAATTCATATGGGATTAAATTTCATTTCACCATTAGATGCAATGGCAAAGCAGGTCGACTAGCGAGGAATATAATTACCAGCGGACATATGGACATAAAGCTCCCATACACGGATTACCTCCTGAAACTAAAACAACAAGCGATTGTTTCGTGGCACGAACAATGGAGCGGAAGTCAAAATAAAAGAGGTCAAAGATTTGAATGACCAAGACAGCCATGGTTGGTGAATTCCAGGCATTCAGGTATAATAACATCGTATATTATGAGAAAACATCTCAGAAATGTATCTCTCCTCGCGTACTTACATAGGATCGGCGTACTGGAGACACGTTATGTCAGTGTATTGCCATCTAGAGTTATGATGTAAATCACATCGTATTTTAGTGCAAGTTCTATGGGAGAGGCAGAGTAAAGCTTTTAACTTTCGCGAGACTTGTTCACTACCAGCCACTTAGCACAATCTCAGTTGTTGGAGATTCCAGTAGGAATGCGCGGCTTTATAGCACAAGAAGACAAAAGCCTAAAAGCCCTAAAAACAATAGTGTCCATTGAACGTGGTTAAGGAAAATAATTAATTAAAGACACATTCACGAATGTTTGTCCAAAAATATATGAATGACGAAGATCAGAGGTTACGTTGCTGTATTTGTCCATCCCTTTAATTAGTGATTGCTTAGAAATTTATGTGCTGGGACCGAAAAAAAAATAAACTACCTCTTTGGGGGCTGATTGTTGATCAGGGAGAGCCGTGCGCCGTTAGAAATTTAGAGAACGTGTTATCTTCTAAATTAAAACAGAATTAGTGTAGGTTACTTTCTTGCGGGGCAATTTTTCTCTCCTCCATTGTTATATCTCTAGTTTTAAATCAAAGCAGGCTGATATTCTGCTTTTTGGAACCCAACAATAATACTGACGACTGGTATGATTCTAATCTCAAGTTGTATGCTTAGTTACCAATCAGTACATTCGTTGCGATAGTTGCTGTCAGTTTTCCGTACTCTCCCGTTACGTCAACTGCAAATTTATGATTGCTGTTTGTTAGCATTGTACTGCTATTGACGCTTAGATTTTAATTTATGTTCTAATATGTTTCTCGACATAAACGTTAAACAGTTGTGGCAAAACAGGAGACTTATCTAACGACATACCAATAGAATGTGTAAAAGAAAACACAACTTTCGAAACATTTTCTTCGAACACAATTAAGTTAACAAGCTACATGGACGTGTGTCCGGAAGCGTTTTAATTCCATGTTAGAACGTATTTTGTACAACTCTCTGCAAACGCTAATAAGGGGAAAAACAAGATTTTCGGTCAAAATTTGGTCCGACATCATTGTTGGTGAGCGCTAAAGCCTTATATTCTTCCACTGTAGCCTAATGACATGTCACAATGTTCTCTTAGCGAAAAATGTATTTGATTTGCTAGCAGTTGTATGTACTATTGCGTAGCAACGTGATTAAACGTGTATCGTATACACAAAGGAGTTCCTCGTCATTTTAAGGATAATGACCGTCAACTTTAAAGTAACACATTCTGTGCCCGCTGCATAGATAGAACTTGGTCTCCAAGTTATATGGCCCTAAGTCCACCTTTGTTTGTGTTACCCCGGCAGGCTCCTGTGTATCGAATAACAGTGTAAGAGGCTATCCTTTCACATGTACTGTGGAATGTTGCTAAATTGTACGCTATACTTCAGGAACTCTATCGGGCTGGTACCCACATCCTGCATCGGTTACAGAATTCGCTTTAGAAAACGTTCACATCCTCTCACATGAGATAACACTAGAAGTTGCAGGCGAAGGGTTGAGGGAGGGGAACGAAGGGCATCCGGCCACTTTCTACCACTAATATTGTCGCATCCAACAGTTAACATCACGACCCCCAGAAGACATGCGATAAAGGCCACGAAAGTTAAGAAGACTCCAAAAACTCATCAGGGCATCAGCATTTCGTTACGACGGTGGATTATGCATATCTGTTTTTGTTGTGGGTTGCCAGGAGAGCCAACACCGTGATTATTAGAGGAAGCCGAAAGGCACGCGTTTTAGCTCACGCAGGCTGGCGTGAGGTCTTGAAAAGGACAAGGAAATTAGAATTTAGAAAAACGGACGTAGCTGGTGGTATACTTTAATCCATTAATGGTGAACGTCGGTCTTGACGGTACATTATTCACAATATCAATAGTAACTGAACATGGCGCCTTGCTAGGTCGTGGCAAATGACGTAGCTGAAGGCTATGCTAACTATCGTCTCGGCAAATGAGAGCGTATTTTGTCAGTGAACCATCGCTAGCAAAGTCGGTTGTACAACTGGGGCGAGTGCTAGGAAGTCTCTCTAGACCTGCCGTGTGGCGGCGCTCGGTCTGCAATCACTGATAGTGGCCACACGCGGGTCCGACGTATACTAACGGACCGCGGCCGATTTAAAGGCTACCACCTAGCAAGTGTGGTGTCTGGCGGTGACACCATAGTTTTTCCCCTATCGGTTATTCGTCTAGTACGGGGTCCACTTGTTCAGCATTTGGACAATTTTGTTTTAGTACTTTAACTTAGTAGCAGTATGTTGCTTGTAAAGCCACTGTCGTCAATGTAAGCTAAGCCAAGGATGACCTGTGCTCCACCTGTCTGTGAATTGTGCAAACTTCATTCCATTTAATATCGTATTGTAACTATTCATGTATCCTAGTGTCTGAGGCAGAGGGGACCAGGTCAGCATTGGCCAGAACAAGCGTGATTAACCGCCTATGAACCAAGTCAAACTGGGACTAACACCAACCCCCGGACGGTAAACCGCCACGCAGATTCGATCTGGGCCTGGCTCACTGGCTCCAATGCTATGCGAGAGAAATCGTGCAAAAAGTTTCATGTAAAAATGTTTCCTGTTGTAGTCTTAAGTCCGAAGACAGCATTTATGCAGCACCATAGGCTTGTCCGCCCTAAACTTGACTGACTTCCTATACAATTAAGGGATTAGGCAAGACAGTTTTTGCTCGTAACAACATACTCCTTAATAGTTCCTGCGCAGACGTCCAAATGGCGGACAATTTATTCCAGTAACCTAGCGTCCAAGAGGATGCCAAGGACCTTAAGGCAGACGTCCGTAGGAAGTATAGTGGCCATCGCTTTTGTTTACATTCAGCTGCTCGCAGTACGAACTTATGAAGAACGTTATTGGTTAATGTTAGATCAGTTAATCACACCGACTGTAAATACTGAAAACACTGGTGTTACTCTTTAGGATTCATATTTTAGTCTGGCCCCTCAAAAGATACGTTTCCAATGCGGTTGAATCTACGTTATGGCTGTATAATTGTAATATCCATGGTTGGACGGGATCAGGGGGTGGGGAAGGGGAGGAGGAAGGGAAGGGAATCGGCCGTTGTGACCGATCGGTTCTAGGCGCTTCAATCCGGAACTGCGCTGCTGCTACGGTCGCAGATTCGAATCCTACATCGGCTTGGGTGTGTGTGCTGTTCTTAGATTAGTTAGGTTTAAGTAGTTCAAAGTTTAGGGGACTGATGACCTCAGGTGTTAAGTCTCATAGTGCTCAGAGCCAAGGGAAGGGAGGGTTGCTAGAAAATGGGTTCAAATAATCACCGATGTCCATGAAACATGTTTTCTTTTTCTTTATGTGAGGAATGTGCCTTCATAATTTGGCTGTAAGTTTTTGTTACTCACTGTAAGTCGCTCCTCGTTCTCACTTTCTCTTCTAATTCTTCCCAATCTCTTTTTGAAGAAGTAGTAAAATACCTTTCCATGTCTCTGTTTCAGGCCTACTCTTAATGGAATTTGATATCCTGTAGTTTCACAACAAATCTGTATTCAGGTAGTGAATTAAAATGTGCACATGAGCAGGCTGGTTATAGCTAACTAAAAAAATGTGGTTAGTTGTGACAGGTCGTAGGAATGGGAATCCATACAAATGAGCATAAGTAGATATTCATAGACTGAACATACCTATTCGAGTCGTCAATGAGTTGATACAATTTTGTGTGTTAGTTACCAGATTTATCTGGAAACCGGTGGCTGTACCTTGATTAATATGAATCATTGAAAGAAATTGTGAGTGAAGATCAGAAGTAAATATGGCAGTGCTAACGCACGGGTTAGGTTTCGCGGGAGGAGAGGTGTGTCACTTTAATGGATCAGCTGTACAACAGCGTCTACGTGTACTCTTCCACGTATCTTTTCAGTTCTTACTTCATACGTATACTTTTTATTTTTCCCATGTTCCACGTCTATACAACTCAGTGTTCGAGAAGATGACTTTCAGAGACTGTTTCCTCTGTACAATATTAGTTCTTAAAATGAAGTGCAGCTCTTTCGCTCAAAACATCTGTCTACTCTAGGACACGTACAACTGGTATAGTTCATGAGTCAGTCAACGTGCAGATAAATAAATGATTGCCGGCCCGTGTGGCCGAGCGGTTCTAGGCGCTTCAGTCTGGAACCGCGCGACCGCTACAGTCGCAGGTTCGAATCCTGCGTCGGACATGGATGTATGTGTTGTCATTAGGTTAGTTAGGTTTAAGTTCTAGGAGACTGATGACCCAGATGTTAAGTCCTATAGTGCTCAGAGCCATTTGAACCATTTGGAATAAATGATTGATTTCTTGTACTTCAGTATTTTCCCCTATTTCAAATCTGTTTCGTCTTTCTCAGTTGCAGACAGACTGCTCCTAATCCTTACTGTTAGTAAGTGTTCTGTTGGCAGCTTTTCAGCTATTCTGAAATTGTCTTTCGGTTGCCTGATTCCTTCTTCACCATATGACATTGCACAGTAATGATGATAATGAGCAACACGAAACTTTCTTTCTTGTCCTTCCGGTTTCCTGACTCTCATTTGCCTTCTGTAGTTATTTGTCAGTTTTCGTTACTACTGTACGTTTCATGTTAGGGTACAAACTTAAACCTTTTTCTCTCTCAGGACACCAAGGACATGTATTTACAAGGGGGTGAATTTTAAGAAAGGGACAAACTTAATACCTGAACCCCAACAAGCAACGTAAGTACATGTATATCCGCATTCCATTAGTTCTTCATAGTATGTGACGGAGACCACTCTGTATACCGCTACAGACTGGACAGTATATAGAGAGGAAGGCAGAGGACGGCTCTTTTGATTTGTATAAAGTCGAGCGTAGCGCTAGACGCCACATTGAAACTGTGTAAATGCGATACGCCAGCTGCTTGACAATAGGTCTCGAAACAGAAAATCTTATGAAACACAAGCGACTACATGAAAACATTTACGAAAGCAAATGCTAATGACAAAAGTAGTGACAAATCTTTAGTTAAGAACTTATCATCTAAGCTTTTAAATTCACCTCCTTGACACGTACAAAGTTTCAACTGGCACTGCTTTCAGCTTCGGATGAGAGTGAAGCTACTTTGTTTTCTAAATATCTGTTTTTTACTGCTGTAATTTTATTTTACTTCGTAATTTTTCTTTTCTGACCCTTTGAGTTGATAAATAACTTTTACTTTCAACAGAAACAGCAGTTACGAAACACTCTGCAGTAGTTTCAGTGTTCGTATCAGTGCTGGAATTTTCATACGTGTTTTCAGCTTGAAAGTAACACGCAAGTGTTATTAACTTTAATATGGCTGTAAGAATAGTCATTAATGACAATTGTAGCAGTCCGAAACTAATTTGAAATAAAGTGGCTTGCACAGATAGTGAAAATGAACCACTCACGATAAACGGGTTCAAATGGTTCAAATGGCTATGAGCACTATGCGACTTAACTTCTGAGGTCATTAGTCCCCTAGAACTTAGAACTACCTAAACCTAACTAACCGAAGGACATCACACACGTCCATGCCCGAGCTAGGATTCGAACCTGCGACCGTAGAGGTCGCGCGTTTCCAGACTGTAGCGCCTAGAACCGCTCGGCCACTCCGGCCGGCGATAAGCGGGAATACCGGGTTCGACTCCCGGTCTGGCACAATCTTTTCATATGTCACTGATAGGTAGTACATTCAAAGTTAACACAGCTAATGCCAAGATAATCGCAGTCAGCGAATTTATTTATAATTAACATAGGTATCACTTTAAATGAAGTCAATAGACTGCACTGGAATTTAAGTTCTAGAAATGTCCTGAATTAAATCCAGAGCTATAAGTTCTCTCTGACATAATACATAATGTGAATCATATTCTATTATGTAACTGCTGCTGCGGAATGTGTTCTTTTTCATGATTTTCTTCCAGCAGTAAGTACAACAGTAAATCGCGACTAGTAATTGGAGAAATGTGCGTCTACTTGCACGGACTATTCATGGCTGAGCTACGGGCTACTTGCACGTGGCGACGTCAGGTAGTGCTCTCAAATAAAACTTTACCTCCTATTTTCTCCATACTGTAGAGTGACATGACTTTCAATCCAGCTTTAAAAACAATTTTGATATCTTAGCTACATTTAGTCCACAGCGAAATGTCATCTAAAAAGAACTAAAAATACAGGTGCCAGCGACATTTTCACTGCAGACCCTCGAGATTTTATGCTACAAAGTACTAGGAAATTAGATACCATAGCAACTATGATCAATATCAGAACAACAGACTTCATTATCGAGGTGTTAGCTGAAACTATAAGACAGGAAAGACATCATTTTTGTGCGCTAACTAGTTTCCTGAGAACCGGATGAGAAGCTTTATATACAACAGCGACGAAAACGGGCAGTAGCAAAACAAGTCATTATTATTTTTTAAGGAAAAAGCACAACATCTACCGAAAAACTAACTCCATGAGTTGATCTAGCTGTGCTTCATTTATAAACAGTATTTTTCACAGTTTAATGACCTTTTAATGTTTAGAGCAAGAAAACTGGAAAACTTATTTTCCCCATGTATTGCTACGAGTCGCTTTGTCGGGGCCGCTCTTTGCTTTTCTGTTTGGTCTTTCCTCTTACTACTGCTCATTATGCGTTTCGAACTTAAACAGTGCATCAGTCAACTGTTTACTTGTACGTAAGCCCAGGAGCTAAAAATACACAATTAACAAAATAAACAACACGAACCCGTTTTTGGCATTAGACATAGCCGTTTTCTCGATTTCAAGAATTCTTACTAAATTTTGGCTCATGGGCACCAGCATTTGTCCTTTTTTAAAACGAATCCAAAAACGAAATACAGTCAGAGGACGAACTCCTGTGCAGTTTTCTACATGTTTGAGATGGGGAAGCTGTGGAGATAAATTTAAATGTTGTTTATAAGTTGTCCAAGGAACGTACGATCTCAGGATTTTAGAAGTGAGTCTCACCGTGACACACGGTGTCCCTTTTAGTGTATGACACTGGATGTGAATGACAACATCCACGCTTACATAACGAACCTGCGACGAACTATAGTGCTTTTCGTTGAAATTTTGTTTCACCTATGAATCCTGTCTTGTCAGATTCGCAGGTTGAACTTCCAAGTATCGACTGTACGAGGGTTTTGTTAGATACTTTCTTCGTTGGTGGACTACACTTACTGAGAACTATTCCAGTCAGTATCAGTGTGGCATCTTACCTGAGATTAGGTTCATGTGGCTTTTTCCGATTCAAACTACTCCATACGCATACTCCCAGGTATTCAGGGAATGTGATTGCGGCCGGCCAGGGTGGACGAGCGGTTCTAGGCGCTACAGTCTGGAACCGCGCGACCGCTACGATCGCAAGTGCGAATCCTGCCTCGGGCATGGATGTGTGTGATGTCCGTAGGTTAGTTAGGTTTAAGTAGTTCTAAGTTATAGGGGACTTATGACCTCATAAGTTCAGTCTCATAGTGCTCAGAGCCATTTGAACCATTTTGAATGTGATTGCTTCCAGTGATTTTTCGACAGCGGGTAACACCTCTTACCGCTTAAATAAGCGCAAAATGTTGCATTTGTTTGTATTGAGTTTTAACTGTCAAGCACTATATTGAGCGTCCATCCTCTGAAGGTCTTACCGAAATTACACTACAATTTTGCAATGTTGTGACGTATACACCATGGGATTATGCAGTGAATCACTTACTAATATTGTGAATCGTAATGGTTATCTGACACTCCCTTGGGATGCGTCAAAAACTACTTCTACTTTTCAGGTTTCTGTCAGTCAAGAATGACATTCTGTGTACTGTTTCCAAGGAACACCTGAATCCGATCGTAAAGCTGATCTGACATGCCGTATTCTCTTATTCCGGTCACCAAGCGACAATGCGAAATTGTATCGAACACCTTCCGGAGTCAACCAGGGTCCAGGTATTTACTGCCTTCTGGGTCTCGTGGAGAACAGAGCGAGCTGGGTTACACGTGATCGGCCGAATATGGATCGTGAGTACATTACATTACACGGCACCGATTTATTATTTAATTAATGCATGTTTGCCAACGTCGACGTCACTGACGAACATCGTTATTCTTTGTGTTAGAGGTTGTGTGCTTCATCATAAGTCGAAACACGACGGCTTATTATTTGTTCCAGTAGTAGATCTTGATGGACACCAGAGTGGAACTGCCGTATAACAGTTTGTCTCTCTTGCTGGAGGATGTGCCTTGACAGGAAGCCGAAACAATTCTGTGTGGTGAGCTCTGCCATTAGAGTAACCCCCCCCCCCCTGATTTTTACTTGTGGGGACAACTGGAAAGTGTCGTGTGTTCTGAGCCAGCCAGTGCCGTGTGTTCGTGTACCATGTGTCACTTTCCGAGTACAAGCTAAGGTATTCGTAAAAGTAAGACAATCCATAATACGATTTGTGAACGCTCGCATTGCATCTCCCGGCCGCCACTTTTCTAACGGGAAAGAATCTAACAGCATGCAACGTTCAGTTTAATGACCAGTACGGACTGCTTTATTGTGGACTCACCTTCTGTCTCCATACACTTCCTGACGAAAAAAGTGAAGCATGGTGGAGGGGAGCAGAGAAAAATGAAATTTGAAGGGCTGAGAGGGTATGAGACGATCCATCTACATGGATACTCTGCCTGGCAGAGGATCCATCGAACCATCTTCATAATTCTCTATTATTCCAATCTTGTATAGCGAGCGGAAAGAACCAACACCTGTATCTTTCCGAACGAACTCTGATTTCCCTTATTTTATCGTGGTGATCGTTTCTCCCTATGTAGGTTGGTGCCAACAAAATATTTTCGCACTCTGAGGAGAAAATTGGTGATTGGATTTTCGTGAGAAGATTCCGTCGCAACGAAAAACGCCTTTCTTTTAATGATGTCCTGCTCGAATCCTGTATCATTTCTGTGACACTCTCTCCCATATTTCGCGATAATGCAAAACGTGCTGCCCTTCCCTGAACTTTTTCGATGTACTCCGTCAGTCCCATCTGGTGAGGATCCCACACCGCGCAGCAGAATTCTAAAATAGGACGGACAAGCGTAGTGTAGGCAGTCTTCTTAATAGATCTGTTATATTTCCTAAGTGTCCTGGCAATAAAACGCAGTCTTCGGTTAGCCTTCCCCCAAAACATTTTCTATGTGTTGCTTCCTATTTAAGTTATTCGTAATTGTAATACCTAGGTATGTAGTTGAATTTATGGATTTTAGATTAGACTAATCTATCGTGTAACCAAAGTTTAACGAACTCCATTTAACGCTCATGTGGATGACCTCACACTTTTCGTTATTTAGGGTCAACGGCCAATTTTCGCACCACTCAGATATCTTCTCCAAATCGTTTTGAAATTGGTTTTGATCTTCTGATGACTTTATTAGCCGATAAACGACGACGTCATCGGCAAAAAACCTAAGACAGCTGCTCCGATAGTCTCCCAAATCGTTTATATAGATAAAAACAGCAAAGGGCCTGTATGATTACCTTGGGGAACGTCAGAAATCACTTCTGTTTTACTCGATGACTTTCCGTCCGTTACTACGAACTGTGACCTCTCTGACAGCAAATCACAAATCCAGTCACATAACTGAGACGATATTCCATAAGCACGCAATTTCACTACGAGCCGATTGTGTGGTACAGTGTCAAAAGTCTTCTGGAAATCGAGGAATACGGAATCGATCTGAAATCCCTTGTCAATTGCACTCAACGCTTCATGTGAATAGAGAGCTAGTTGTAGATGTTTTCTAAACCCATGCTGACTGTGTGTCAATAGACGTGAACGAAATGGGCCTGTAATTTAGTGGATTACTCCTACAACCTTTCTTGAATGTTGGTGTGACCTGTGCAGTCTCTGGGTACGGATCTTTCGTCGATCGAACGGTTTTATGTGATTGACGGTTTTATGTGATTGTTATGTATGGAGCTAATGCATCAGCATACTCCGAAAGGAACAGAATTGGTATACAGTCTGGAGCAGTAGACTGTCCGCCCCCGGTAGCTGAGTGGTTGCCGGCACGGTAGCTCAGCGTGTTGGGTCAGAGAGCCGGTTGGCCTCTGTAATAAAAAAAAAAACTGAGTGAAAGGATCAACCACCGAACTTCAACAGGATGTCTTGCGACGTCCGCAACGACCAAACACAACGATAAAAAAAAAAAAAAAAAAAAAAAGTGGTCAGCGCGATGGACTGTCAATTCTAAGGACCCGGGTTCGATTCCCGGCTGGGTCGCAGATTTTCTCCTCTCAGGGAGTGGGTGTTGTGTTGTCCTAATCATCATTTCATCCCCATCGACGCGCAAGTCGCCGAAATGGCGTCAGATCGAAAGACTTGCACCCGGTGAGCGGTCTACCCGACGGGAGGCCCTCGTCGCACGCCATTATTATTATACTAGAAGACTTGCTTTTCTTAAGTGACTGAACTTGCTTCACAATTCCATTTACTTCTACGTTACTCATTGGGCCGTGCGTTGCTTGTGTTCCCGCCATCATGTATTTTACACCCTGTTTTTAACGTACTTCCACCTCACTACCTTAATTTAAATTACTACTCTCACTCAGTTGCTGCTTTGCCTCACCGTGAGCGGCGTTAGCAGCGCGTATCGGTATATCCCCTCTCGTAGTATCTTTGCTTGACTGCTCTTACTTCCCGGTCGCTGTCTGTCGTAAGTGAGTTCGGGTCGCGAGTTCGGGCTGCCTGGTAGTTGGAACGTGTCTGGAGCGCAGTCCGGACCTGCCAGTCGGGGAGTTGCAATACTGTACTAGTGCTGTTGGGTTGGAGCAGTGAGGTCAGCGTAGTCATGACTCGTCCGACCGTTGCCGCGTCGCATCACTTGAGCCGGGACACGGTCTTGGTGGATCGTCGGTCGATCGTCCTACCGGACGACGCGTTTTGGGTCGTCGATCGTTCATGAGTCGGCTGCGTGTGTCTTTGTATCGACTCCCCGCTTGCCTTCGGGTGTGCTTAGCTACTGTCGGGTATCGCTCAGGTCTTCGTGCAAGTTTTTGGTCAGGTTGTGTGTGTAGTTGGTGTGATTTTGAATGACAAGTTATTTTAACTGGTGTCAGCGTATTGGCTCTCAGAGGTCGGTCGTCTCATTGGGCAACGTGTAACTGGTTCTCTGAGCGCTTCTGGGCCCCTTCAATTACCATCTTGTGGAACTTGTGTCGGTCCTTTCCTGGTGCAGGGATGTCGTTTAGCCAGTTGACGTGTTTCCTCTGCATGGCTGGGTCTAAGCCAGTATTTCCGCCGTCGTGTGTCTGGAAGTGAGTGGGAGACGCACCAGCAGTGGGGTCGCGACAGAGCAGCAGTCGCGGACGGACCAGCAGGCAGTCGATCGGTTGCTGCGGACCAGGGAAGATATCTCCGCGCGGTGCAGTCGGCCGGGTCCGCTGGTGGTCCCTGCACAGTGTCGGAGCGTGTGTGGAGCTTTCCGATCGCCATGAGCTTCGTGGTTCACCGAACCAGGACGTCAAGTTGAGTAGTGGTTTCAAGTACCCATGTACATTCATGTTGTGTGGTACGTTTTTGGTGGTCCGCTGTTGGGAAGGGTTTCCTGTGCGGAACACCGACTGTTTCTATTGATGAAATTTAGCTGCCATGCTGTGGAATTAACTATATTGGTTGACTAAAATTCAAGTGCAGCAGCGGAATTTTCTGCCTTGTGGCAGTTAGTGTTCCAGTTACCTGCCCTGGCCACTATCGTAATTTCAGGCAGTGTCCTTTCCTTACCTGTGGTGGCTGTCCAACATGGTGTGTAGTTTTGACAGGTTAATACATATGCATATTGATTGTAGTTAATCACGCCCGTAACATTTTGTGTTTGAATTCTCATGTACCGATTGGTGGCAAGCAAACCATTTGCCGGTCAGTCCGTGGCTGTCCCTTGGTTGGGTTCCGGCAGGTCAAGTGTAGTTGGGCTCACCACCTGTCTCACCTAAGTGAACTTGAGCAGACCGACACCCCCTGGAGTCTTTGAGTGCTGTTGTCTTTACTGTCTTTCTCACCGGTGTTTGTCTGCTTATAATCTACCATAGCTTAATTATTTTATTTGCAATTTTAACTGCTTTTATCTTTATTATTAAGATTTGTTGTTTGGAGGCCTTCAGCCGTGAAAGATTTGCATTTTGAATTTCTTAGTTGTAAATCTTCGGCTATGTGCCGCTTGGGTTGTAAAGGTGTTATTGAATTACAAGAAATTAAAGTTTTAAGGTGAAACTGACCCAGCCTTATTTGGCCCTTTCCACAACCCGAGTCACCTGTTCTGCCCAGCGGGCTTAGCGGGCATATCACTCATGTTGGCAGCTGTTCTCGATTCGATTTCTGGAGTATTTACATAGCCCTCTTTTGTGAAGGCATTTCGGAAGGCTGAGTTTAGTAACTGTGCTAACGATGCTTCACTGATTACAAAATCGACAAAAATTTACAAAGAATTTGGCAGTATAAGCCCTGTGTGACACCCCTTCGTGCAGGATATATACATGGAGTTGGAAAGAGTGTCATTAAGCCATTGTATCCCCTCCTAAGTCATGCTGGCCCACAACTGTTTACCTGGTTTATCTGCGTACTGCCACTGCGACGAAGTTCACGTCCACACTGAACTCACACGTCTTCTATTTGGGATCTTACTAGCTACAGCACGCAAATAGTTCATGGAAACATGTCTTTGGTGGACAAGCATTATCCTGTTGAAAAATCACAGCCAATCCTGTCACTTGTTATGTAACACATGGGGTTGTACGACGACCGTGTCACTACCAGCCATGACCTAAAGTAATACCCAGTGGGTCAATACGCCATGACGCCTTGAGTAACTCCACTGTGCCTCCCCGAAACACTGGAGTAATGATACCTCTACCTAGGACAGAGTCACGCAGTCAGTTGCGCCGGCGATGGGCAAGTGTATAACCGTGATTCAACGCGAAACGCTATGCGAGACCCATCATCGACAGTCCAAGTTTCAAAGCTTCCCTGTAATTGCACCACTTCAAGAGTAGCCCCTAGTGCTGTGGTGTTAACAGCAGACTATGCATGGGACGCTAATTCTCCAGTCCATGTACTGCTAGACTCCGAACAATGGCACAGGGTACCACAGAGTGTTGCAGGGAGTCCATTACTTATTCTCTTATGGCAGGTGCTGTTGTTATGTGGCTGGTGCCCAATACGATGATCCATTCTTGTGGTGGTCAGACATGGTCAAGCGGAACCTTGGTGACGAGTATACCTGTCCTTAGGATCCAATGCAGTCCAAAATCAAACCACTGTCAAATTCAAGACCCCACAAATACACGATTCAAGCATTTGCCCAAATGGAGCACGCTAGAAAGACGTTTTCAGATTCTGTCACGTGACACTAATGTCTCACACGAGTAGGCGGCATCTTCGTGTCCTTCAAGGAGATCTCTCGACATTTGACGCTACTACCGACATGGGCGCAAGATATAGGGTTAAAGATCGACTCATCCAAAACCCAAATGGTACTGGTTAGTATTCTAGACTCATTACCTCGAATTATCACGAATCCCTACCATGTCTAATCCTAAATGGGGCAAATATCAACTTCTCTCCTTCAGCAAAGAGTCTAGAAGTAATAATAGATGAAAATCTAAACTGCTCAGAACACATAACGGTAGCATGCAAGAAGGGACCAGCATCTCTCCGTGCCAAACAAAAATATAAATTGCTCTTCCCTCTTAATTTGAAAAACAAGCTTGTACAAACACTTATACTTTCAGCTATGGATTATAGCGAAATTATCCTGCAAAGATTTTCTCAGGGAAGTCCATCGCCCCTCGATTACGTTACGGATGCCAGTGTTCGTTATATCTGTAATCTTGGGTTCTTTGATCATATTTCACAACCATATGCGCAGGTGTCATGCCTGTGTGCAGACAAACGCAGGTATTTCCATAGGCTCTGTCTTGTCTGCTGCCCTACAACTGCTTCTCAGTAGCAGAAACAAGACTCTTGAATCAGCTCTTGCATTATACACTGAGGAGCCAAAGAAACTGGTACACCTGCCTAATATCATGGGGGAGCCCCTTAGAGCTCACAGAAGTATCGCAAGGCGACGTGGCATGGACTCGACTAATGTCCGAAGTAGTGCTGGAGGGGACTGACACCATGAATTCTGCACGGCTCTCCATAAATCCGTAAGACTACTAGCGGTTGGAGATCTCTCCTGAACAGCAAGTTGCAAGGCATCCTAAATACGCTCAATGATGTTCATGTCTTGGGAGTTTGGTGGACAGTGGAAGTGTTTAAACTCAGAAGAGTGTTCCTGGAGCTACTCTGTAGCAATTCCAGACGTGTGGGGTGTCGCATTGTCCTTCTGGAGTCGTCCAAGTCCGTTGGAGGGCACAATGGGCATGACTGGGCGCGGGTGATCAGACAGGATGCTTACGAATGTCACTTGTCAGAGCCGTATCTGGACGTATCAGGGGTCGCATATCAGTCCAACTGCACAAGCCCCACACCATTACAGGGCCTCCACCAGCTTGAACAGTTCCCTGCTGACTTGTAGCGTCTATGGATTCATGAGGTTGTCTCCATATCCGTACACGTCCATCCGCTCGATACAATTTGAAACGAGACTTGTCCGACCAGGCAACAGGTTACCCGTGATCAACAGTCCAATGTCGATGTTGACGGGCCCAGGCGAGGCGACTACCTTTGTGTCGTGCAGTTATCAAGGGTACTCGAGTGGGCCTTCGGCTCCGAAAGCCCATATCTATGACGCTTCGTTGAATGGTTCGACGCTGGCCCTTGTTGATGGTCCGGCACTGAAATTTGCAGCAATTTGCGGACGGGTTGCAATTTTGACACGTTTAACGATTGTCTACAATCGCCTTTGGTCCCGTTATTGCAGGATCTTTTTCCGGCTGCTGCGTTGCCGGAGATACGTTTTAGCGGATTCCTAATATTCAGGGTACACTCGTAAAGTGGTCGTACGGAAAAATTCCCAGTTCATCGCTACCTCGGAGGTTCTGTGCCCCATCGCTCTTGCGCCAACTATGACACCATGTTCAAACTCACTTAAATCTTGATAACCTGCCATTCTAGCAGCAGTAATCGATCAGACAACTGCGCAAGACACTTCTTGTATTATAGGCGTTTCCGACCGCAGCGCCGTGTTCTGCTTGTTTACATATGTCTGTATTGGAGTACTTTTGCCTACACTACTTAATTTGGCGCTTCAGTGAATTTGAGAATGAATAATTTCTCCAGTTTCAGAAGTCACTTAATGACATATCTACTGAAGCAACAGCACTGACTACTATTGTCCCTGAACGCACTCGTTACCCCTGTGTATTTTTCTTTGCAGCCAGATCTTTCTCATTTCCCGTTATTGTTAGCTGGTGCGATCTCCTTAAATTTCCGTTCTAGAGAACTCACTATATCACATTACATCTTTTTTGCACACCTATAAATTCTTTTATATCTGCAACTATCATTATTGTTAATACTGTAATTATCATTGTCTATGTGATTATTATTACTATTATCTCTACTAGTTAACTACTCATGTGATGTTAAAAGGTGTGAAACCCTGGTCCTATGTAAGATGGGGGCCTAATAGCCCTAATCAGACCAGATTCTGTAACTAAAATATATACCCTACGATGCCTGATTACAGCACCCTGGCTGCCGTTGTACGTCTCATAGAGAATTATTGTCCTACTCGTCGATGGTGTGTAAATGTATGGAGTTACACAGACGACCAACTATGTCTTCTTCGAGCTTCACTTTTTTTGGCAGGCAGTGAGTGTATGTCGATATGAACATTTTTGTTCTTTTCCCTGTCGGGAATCACCTTACTCAAGTTTGTCCCTGTAAATTTAAACTTGTGCATCCAGGATTGATCAACGTGCTATGCGATCATAAACGACTACTATGGTTCACAGCAAGAACAGGGTTATTACAAATGATTGAAGCAATTTCACAGCTCTACAATAACTTTATTATTTGAGATATTTTCACAATGCTTTGCACACACATACAAAAACTCAAAAAGTTTTTTTAGGCATTCACTAATATTCGATATGTGCCCCTTTAGTGATTCGGCAGATGTCAAGCCGATAATCAAGTTCCTCCCACACTCGGCGCAGCATGTCCCCATCAATGAGTTCGAAAGCATCTTTGATGCGAGCTCGCAGTTCTGGCACGTTTCTTGGTAGAGGAGGTTTAAACACTGAATCTTTCACATAACTCCACAGAAAGAAATCCCATGGGGTTAAGTTGGGAGAGCGTGAAGGCCATGACATGAATTGCTGATCATGATCTCCACCATGACCGATCCATCGGTTTTCCAATCTCCTGTTGAAAGATGAAGTCGGCGCTGTCGGTCACCAGTTGTGGCGTGAGCCAATTTTCCAGCATGTCCAGATACACGTGCCCTGTAACGTTTTTTTTTTTTGCAGAAGAAAAAGGGGCCGTAAACTTTAAACCGTGAGATTGCAGAAAACACGTTAACTTTTGGTGAATTGCGAATTTGCTGCACGAATGCGTGACTATTCTCTACCGCCCAGATTCGCACATTGTGTCTGTTCACTTCACCATTAAGAAAAAATGTTGCTTCATCACTGAAAACAAGTTTCGCACTGAACGCATCCTCTTCCATGAGCTGTTGCAACCGCGCCGAAAATTCAACGCGTTTGACTTTGTCATCGGGTGTCAGGGCTTGTAGCAATTGTAAACCGTAAGGCTTCTGCTTTAGCCTTTTCCGTAAGATTTTCCAAACCGTCGGCTGTGGTACGTTTAGCTCCCTGCTTGCTTTTTTCACCGACTTCCGCGGGCTACGCGTGAAACTAGTCCGCACACGTTTAACCGTTTCTTCGCTCACTGCAGGCCGACCCGTTGATTTCCCCTTACAGAGGCATCCAGAAGCTTTAAACTGCGCGTACCATCGCCGAATGGAGTTAGCAGTTAGTGGATCTTTGTTGAACTTCGTCCTGAAGTGTCGTTGCACTGTTATGACTGACTGATGTGAGTGCATTTCAAGCACGACATACGCTTTCTCGGCTCCTGTCGCCATGTTGTCTCACTGCGCTCTCCAGTGCTCTGGCGGCACAAACCTGAAGTGCGGCTTCAGCCGAACAAAACTTCATGAGGTTTTCTACGTATCTGTAGTGTGTCGTGACCATATGTCAATGAATGGAGCTACAGTGAATTTATGAAATCGCTTCAATCATTTGTAATAGCCCTGTATATACGTTCGAAAATAAAGATCCTAGAACCCGTTTTTCCCTATTACCAATCGGAGCCTTTCACTGTTCCCTTCAGATTGTATTCCACAATAAAGCACGATATCTCTGATCAGTGACAAGTGACAATTATACAGGCAAATGAATAATTAGGTAGCTGATCTTGGTAGCTGATCTTTATAGATTCTTATGAGCTGAATCCAAATCTAGCCTTAGTTTGTTGTATGACCCACAGTTTTCGAGCAATTTGCTTTTTACTATATAGTAAAAAATCCTATGCTATACGGTAATCGGGGAAATTAGTGAAACAATTTGTTAAACCATAAGCATGGTTTGTATTTACAGCAAGCTACTTAAGACAATAACATGTGTTAATAGGAGTTTCACTTGTCAGCTGGAATTGGTTTGTATTTTCTTTCTCTTTTCTCTTTGAAGCTTCTTGTGGAGCTTTTTCACGATGAGTCGCTTGCTGTACTTCTCGGTGAAGTGACCAACAGAAGTCCCCCATCATGTTGGTGTTCCAGCGGTCTTGGTAGCGTTTTTCCATTACTTTAACGTCCTGGTGAAAACGCTCGCCTTGCTCCTCACTAACATCTCCCATATTGTCCGGGAAGTGATCAAGGTGACTGTTGAAAAAGTGGACTCTCAGGCTCATTAAACGTCCTAAAGTTTTAAACTTCTTTAACATTGTAGGTATAATAAAACGTATTCTGGGTCCTTTTCATGTCCTAAGAACTTTGTAACGTCTTGCTTGAATGACACCCATGCTTCTTTCTCATTTGAGGTCATTGTGTGTTCAAAATTAACATCTAACATCAATTTCCTAATGTCAGGTCCGACAAAGACATCTTCTTTTAGCTTAGCTTCTGAAAGGTGTGGAAACTTTTGGCAGAGATACTTAAGACGTGGTCAATCTTACAGACTGTTTCACTAGGCCTAACTTTATATTTAGAGGTGGTAGGAGTACGTTTTTTGGATCTACAAGGTTTTTGCATAGAATTTTCTTCTCACCAGGTTTTAAAGACTCTCACACAGCCCAGTTCTTTCTGCACCAGTGTTGATCCCTAACCCTACTGTCTCATTCACACAAGAAACACGGAAATTTTGTAAAGCCACCTTGATGACCAAGGACCATGCATGTTACTTTTAGATCGCCACATATCATCCAACCTTGAGCAAAATAGCCTATTTTATTTAACACTGTTTCTAGGTTTTCAAAGCTTTCTTTCATATGCACAGAATGTCAAACAGGTGTAGATGCATACATGCTACCATTTTGTAATAAAACAGCCTTTAAACTAGTTTTGGATGACCCAATAAACAGCCTCCAGTCTTCCTTTTTGCATTCAATACCAAACTCATTCATCAGACCGGGAACGTCTGAGCAGTACACTAAATCACCTTCTTGTGGAAAAAACTTGGAAAATTGCTGGTCTCTCTTTCTATACAAGTATATGTTTGTTCCAACTGCCAATAAGTTCTTTTCTTTTAATGTCGAGCCAAGCAATTCAGCTTTTTCTTTCGTTAAGCCCAGGTCTCTAACCAAATCGTTAAGCTTGGTACGGGTAAACAACTTGGACTCTACAGTGGAATTCACCATCTGGTTCATGTACATCAGATTGTACATCAGAAAATACTTATACTGGAATAGAATTTAAATAATCTGGTTGTTCAGGAACCGGCAGATCTACACCATGCCCTACTGGTCGGAGGCGTAGCTTATTACCTTCTTGTTTTTCGAATTATGACCAGTAATATCAATACTGCAAAAGTAGCAATCATCGGAATGATTTCTTGGATCCCTCCATATCATAGGAACAGCAAATCTAAAGGCTTATTCCACCATTTTGGACCATTTTCTCAGATCTTCAACGCACACGTAACATACCTTATGCGGCACCAGAAATTTATCTTGATCACCAAGCTTAGATCCAAAGTATGATAGAGAAACCTTTTTCACAAAGACTGTAATGGTTCTTTAGTGTTTTTTAATCACAGATTCACCATAAATATAACAAAAACTGTCAGCAGAGTTTTTACAACCACAACTAGACATTGTACTGAGCACATGTACAGGAAATGGGAAAGTGAGGTTAGGTTGACAGTAAACAAAACACCATCTGTTAAGACAAAAATAGAATCGACCTTTTCTTGCCAGAAAATGTTTTTCAGCAGTGGTACCAACGTCATCTACATTCATTACACCTACTTTTAAAATTATTTTAACTGTATAAAAGCTGTTAATTTTTTTAAAAAAATCGCTTAATTTAATAGATTTAATTGTAAAATGTGAAGAATTGGTGGATGACACAGTTGGTTAAGTATCATATTTGGATTTACCTCCCTAAAAACATGGGAGTAAGCTGTCCTTAGCAAAAACGTTTTCCATCGTTGGCCTGTGGTAGCGATTAAAATAATGTGCATGTTTCCCAGTTGTCAGTATGGACGATAGACATGACAATATTCCTGAAATTTTTCCTCTGACTTGCCGTGTAGTGGTTACTCTCCGTTTGTCAGCTCTACAGCAGGCACTTTGGTATGCGGCCATTGGTATTATACAGCACATGCCCGTCTCCGTGGATGCTGGGCCAACGAAAAGCAACCATGCTACGACATGCGTTATATCGACAGAACACTTTGTTCGTCTTGCTGTTCTTTATTCTAGTAGCATTTTGCACCACAGATTGACGTCTCAGTCTACAAAGAGTCGTAACTGTGGATTGGAATACCTCTCCAGGACATCATTAACGCTCATTATGTGCCGCCTGCTGTCACATCTGTGGCATTGTGAGATCTTAGGTTGCAATGGTGGCGCAATCCATAGGCCGTGCCGGGCAAGCGGGAGTGGTATGTGATGAGCCGCGAACGAGATAGTGCTGCAGGCCCTATTAATAAGGGGCATAACTCGCCGAGCTGATCACAGGAAAACGGGGTTTGTACACGGCCATGTATACGGTGTGGCGACTTCGTCGCAGAACTGGACTAGAGCGCCAAAGAAAGTGTTATAGGTATTGTATTCACATACAATCTATGTAAACAGGGAGAATACGATGCTGTGGTCGGCAACCCCTACATAATCAACTAGTGTCTGACGCAGTTGTTAGATCGGTTACTGCTGGTACAATGGCAGGTTATCAAGATTTAAATGAGTTTGAACGTGGTGTTACAAAAAAATGGCTCTGAGCAGTATGGGACTCAACATCTATGGTCATCAGTCCCCTAGAACTTATAACTACTTAAACCTAACTAACCTAAGGACAGCACACAACACCCAGCCATCACGAGGCAGAGAAAATCTCTGACCCCGCCGGGAATCGAACCCGGGAACCCGGGCGTGGGAAGCGAGAACGCTACTGCACGACCACGAGATGCGGGCCGTGGTGTTACAGTCGGCACACGAGCGATGCGAAACAGAATCTCCGAGGTAGCGATGAAGTGAGGATTTACCCATACGACTATTTCACGAGTGTACCGTGAATATCAGGAATCCTTTAAAACATCTAATCTACAACATGGTTGCGGCCGGAAAAAGATCCTGCAAGAACAGAACGAAAGACGATTAAAGACAATCGCTCAACGTGACAGAAGTCAACCCTTCCGCAAATTGCTGCAGGTTTCACTACTGGGCCATCAACAACTGACAGCATCAACGATATGGGCTTTCGGAGCCGAATGCCCACTCGTGTACCATTGGTGACTGCACGACACAAAGCTTTACGCCTCGCCTAGGTCTGTCAACAACGACGTTGGACTGCTGAGTGGAAACATGTTTCCTGGTCGGACACGTCCTGATTATAGAGCGGATGGACATGCACGGGTATGGAGACAACCTGATGAATCCATGGACCCTGCATATCAGCAGAGGATTGTTCAGGCTGGTGGAGGCTCTGTAATGGTGTGGGGCGTGTGCAGTTGGAGTGATATGGAACCCTTGTTAAGTCTAGATACGACTCTGACAGGTGACACATTTTTTTTTGGTCATCAGTCTACTGACTGGTTTGATGCGGCCCGCCAAGAATTCCTTTCCTGTGCTAACCTCTTCATCTCAGAGTAGCAACCTACGTCCTCAATTATTTTCTTGTCATATTCCAATCTCTGTCTTCCTCTGCAGTTTTTGCCCTCTACAGCTCCCTCTAGTACCATGGAAGTCATTCCCTCATGTCTTAGCAGATGTCCTATCATCCTGTCCCTTCTCCTTATCAGTGTTTTCCACATATTCCTTTCCTCTCCGATTCTGCGTAGAACCGCCTCATTCCTTACCTTATCAGTCCACCTAATTTTCAACATTCATCTATAGCATCACATCTCAAATGCTTCGATTCTCTTCTGTTCCGGTTTTCCCACAGTCCATGTTTCACTACCGTACAATGCTGTACTCCAGACGTACTTCCTCAGAAACTTCTTCCTCAAATTAAGGCCAGTATTTGATATTAGTAGACTTCTCTTGGCCAGAAATGCTTTTTGGCCATAGCGAGTCTGCTTTTGATGTCCTCCTTGCTCCGTCCGTCATTGGTTATTTTACTGCCTAGGTAGCAGAATTCTTTAACTTCATTGACTTCGTGACCATCAATCCTGATGTTAAGTTTCTGGCTGTTCTCATTTCTACTACTTCTCATTACCTTCGTCTTTCTCCGATTTACTCTCAAACCGTACTGTGTACTCATTAGACTGTTCATTCCGTTCAACAGATCATTTAATTCTTCTTCACTTTCACTCAGGATAGCAATGTCATCAGCGAATCGTATCATTGATATCCTTTCACCTTGTATTTTAATTCCACTCCTGAACCTTTCTTTTATATCCATCATTGCTTCCTCGATGTACCGAGTGAAGAGTAGGACCGAAAGGCTACAGCCTTGTCTTACACCCTTCTTAATACGAGCACTTCGTTCTTGATCGTCCACTCTTATTATTCCCTCTTGGTTGTTGTACATATTGTATATGACCCGTCTCTCCCTATAGATTACCCCTACTTTTTTCAGAATCTCGAACAGCTTGCACCATTTTATATTGTCGAACGCTTTTTCCAGGTGGACAAATCCTATGAAAGTGTCTTGATTTTTCTTTAGCCTTTCTTCCATTATTAGCCGTAACGTCAGAATTGCCTCTCTCGTCCCTTTACTTTTCCTAAACCCAAACTGATCGTCACCTAGCGCATTCTCAATTTTCTTTTCCATTCTTCTGTATATTATTCTTGTAAGCAGCTTCGATGCATGAGCTGTTAAGCTGATTGTGCGACACATACGTAAGCTGAAACTTGCCCTTTGAATATAAAGAATGACTGTGCTGGTAAAACTTCTATGTTACTTGATTTTCAAACTCCAGAGTGAAACTGAACGTACTGAGACTGTTTTCTCTTTACTTATTCTCAATATTTCCATACTTACACAATATTTTAGCGTAACGCTATCTGACTTTCAATAATCCCTACAACAGAATATCCCTGACCAACAATGACCTATACCCTTCGTGAATCACGAACCCCACAAAAATCTTCGTTACTCGAGCTACAGCAATACAGCGAGCGCCAATACTACAAGCTAAATAAAAGATTCTAGCTACTGAAGGCACTAACTACTGATATGCATATAGTTATCAAATGAAAGATTCTGGTAGAGAGCAAACAATGTATTTACCTCAATAGTGTTCAAAAGTCAAATGGCTCTGAGCACTATGGGACTTAACATCCATGGTCATCAGTCCCCTAGAACTTAGAACTACTTAAACCTAACTAACCTAAGGACAGCACACAACACCCAGCCATCACGAGGCAGAGAAAATCCGTGACCCCGCCGGGAATCGAACCCGGGAACCCGGGCGTGGGAAGCGTGTTCAAAAGTCATTATATATATATATATATATATATATATATATATTCCCACAGTCCATGTTTCACTACCGTACAATGCTGTACTCCAGACGTACATCCTCAGAAATTTCTTCCTCAAATTAAGGCCAGTATTTGATATTAGTAGACTTCTCTTGGCCAGAAATGCTTTTTGGCCATAGCGAGTCTGCTTTTGATGTGTATATATATATATATATATATATATATATATATATATTCGTGACATCCAGTTTAACAAATTTCCTTTTACTGACGGACACACATCCAGATCGTCCGCTCATATTAAAATCTCAGAACTCTGGCATCTCTTTCCCCACATCCACCACTGCTGGCGGCTCACCTTCAACTGCCCAACGCTACGGGCTGTTCACATCCAACTGCACAACACTACACTGGCGAATAACTTCCAGGAATGAGTCCAACCAGCCACGGACTGCACACAACGCAGTCAGCGATTTTAATAGAGAGCGCTACGTGGCATTACCAACATAAAAACCTAAACGACCTACTTACAACTCATTGTATCTGATCACCTGCTTCCATTCGCGTCCATTTTTCTTTCCGACGAACGTGGAAATTCCAGCATTACAATGCGACATCCCACACGTTCCAGAATTGGTTCAAATGGCTCTGAGCGCTATGGGACTCAACTGGTATGGTCATTAGTCCCCTAGAACTTAGAACTACTTAAACCTAACTAACCTAAGGACATCACATACACCCATGCCCGAGGCAGGATTAGAACCTGCGACCGTAGCAACAGCGCGGCTCCGGACTGGAGCGCTTAGAACCGCACGGCCACCGCGGCCGGCGTTCCAGAATTGGTACAGAATGGCTCCAGGAACACTCTTCTGTGTGCCACCAAACTCCTCAGGCATGAACATTATTGAGCATATCTGCGATGTCTTGCAACTGCTGTTCAGAAGAGATCTCCACCCTTTCGAACTGTTACTGATTTATGGACAGCGCTGCAGGATTCATGATGTCAGTTCCCTCGAGCACTAGTTCAGACACTAGTCGAGTCCATGCCACGTCGTGTTGCGGGATTTCAGAGTGCTCACGGGTTCCCTACACGATGTTAAGCAGGTGTACCAGTTTCTTTGGCTCTTCATTGTATATTGGATTGCAGTTGGCGTTCCTCGTTACTATTGACGGATGTAGAAACAACTACCTGACGGTAGTGCATTGAGTCACAGTGAAACTTCCTGGAGGGGAGTTATATTCGTATACAGCCTAGGGTAGTACCAGGAACTATGATATTAACGGTATATTTCTTCTGAATTTAAATTGTTGGTCGGTCTAAGTTGTACTTCAGTACTGCAGTAACGGTGTTGCAGGTGTGTGACTAACCCGACCATTATTTTAAAGCATTCCGATACTGTGCTCGCAGGTGACACCTCCGTTTAATCCCTGTGCAGTTTCCGATATTAATAGTTCTTGAAACTTGGAGTTTGCATATGTCGTTGTAACTTCTAGTGAAATTAATAAGTGGGCTGAGGATCATTGAATTCACGGGCAATTACTACAAAGGCGCTTGTGTAATACTGTTGCCTGGCGGTTCATCGAACTGCCCAGTGCGAGTTGCGGAATTTGTACTATAGGTTATGCTAAGAATTTAAATGAACCTTGGCATTGTAATCTGAGAACGGCTGACTTCTCTTGTTGATTACTGCTAAGCATCGTGACCTTTCCAGGGTATCATAATAAGCCCAGTCCAGATTGTTGGGGTAGAATTATAACGGTAATTGGTGAGCACCAAGCCAGATTTCTTTTCAGACTGCGTGAACTCATGTATTTTATACACCGTGCTAGTTTTACAGCGAAGCTTGTGGTCTATAGTGCAATCCATTTAGTAATATTAGATACTGCTGTAGTGGTTGATGCGATGTAAGCTCCCAAAAACTAAACTGAACTCCGCCGGAACAGGCCATGAAGGCCCAACGCATCCGACGGACCACCGTGTCAGCCCACAGGCGTCACTGGATGTGGATATGGAGGAGCATGTGGTCAGCACGCCGCTCTCCCGGCCGTATGTCAGTTTACGAGACCAAAGACGCAAGGTTTCTGTCAAGTAGCTCCTGTGTTTGTCTCAAAAGGACTGAGTGCAGCCCGCTTGCCAACAGCGCTTAGCAAATCGGATGGTCACCCTTCTAAGTGCTAGCCCAGCCCGACAGCGCTTAATTTCGCTGATCTGACGGGAACCGGTGTCTGCGGCAAGGCCGTGATGTATGCTCCAGAAAGGGAATAAATAATCTGGTTGTTACAATACATTGCTGAATCTCTTTTACATTGTAAAGTATCAAATTTAATTTCTGCAGTTAGGTGTTTTAGCACAGTTTCTCCAAGTTTTAGTTGAACTTAAAGACATTTATTAAAAAAGTAATGTATTATGTTTGGTTCAAATAGACAACAACGAGTTTCAATTTTTTTAAATTTAAATTCGAGCTGTCGCCTAATATTGCAGCTCATTCTTAACTGCTCGTGTATTTGGATTACGGTACAGCATTAAGCTGGTTTGTGGCCACATTTAAAATCGGTATAAACTAGTGGCTGCCGAGGTAATTTTTTTATCATGTTTCCGGTTTCCTTGGGTTACATCTTAAAAAGTAAATCTTCATAATTTTTTTTTAAATCGTATGTTAACGAGATATACAGTTAACTGGTGAAGCTTGAGTTGGAATGTGAGCACATGTTCATCACCACAAAAGAATTATTTGTTGTGTCAGAGTACCGTAAACCGGGTATACTTTGACCAATTTTCCGATTCAGATGTGATTACCATAACTGTTTTTTAACTTAAGTGCTATTTATGTTAGTGAACATATCGGCTTACAGGAAAGAATTACATACGCATTAGTACAGTACATTTTCTAAAATTCAGAGGAAGTAATAGAAAAAAACTGTAGGACGTCAAAGTTAGCGTGGATTTGGGGACCTTACACTACCACCACAACTGTCAGCTGTCATTCCATTCGTGGTCAACATTTCCAAAACACAATGAAAATTTGATCACCCAGAAATAAATACATCGATCTAAAGTTTTCTCATAAAGGAAAAAAAAATCCAGTATGGTACATAAATCAGTGTGGTAATTCATCAAAACTATAAATATATACACATGTACTAAGACGTAGTGCCACACACATAGCGCCAAATTTAGTTCAGCTGATAGATTCAGTTTCATCCACCTCAAGTCTATGATAAATCCTCCTTGTAAAACACCAGATACAGTTAGAACTAATATTGACTGTTCGTCATTTATCGAGTCAATATTGACGCTTGTGGCCAAACAAACATTATTCGTAGTTTCCGGAGATGTTTGAGATTGCAAGTTGTATCTGAATCAATAACAGGCGCACAACTGTTTGCAATTTGTAATTTGTTTTCCTTAATTGTAGTCACAATAACAAGTACAAATCAGCCACCGTCTGTATACTGATGGTTAATGTTTGTAGGCCTCAGTTCATACTGTTCTTGGCGTCAACACGTTTAACAAATTGTGTATCTGAAATCCTGGGGTAGCAGTCACTAGTGACTAAAGTAACCCCGAAACAGAGAAATCATACCCATGACCTGAGAAATCGTAACATAGTGACAGGTCATATATGTGAACAAAGAACTAATCAGTGGTCTGTTTTGAGAATTAGTAGAGTTACATACCTGATACACACTAAAGAGCGAAACAAACTGGTACACATGAGTAATATCGTGTAGGGCCTTCGAGAGGGCGCTGAAGTGCCCTAAAACGATGTGGCATGGACTCGACTAATGTCTGAAGAATTTCTGGAGTGAATTAACATCATGAACCCTCCAGGGCTGTCCGTAAATCGGCAAGAGTACGAGGAGTAGAAGATCTCTCCTGAACAGCACGTTGCAAGTTGTCCCAGATACGCTGAATAACGTTCATGTCTGAGTTTGGTGGCTAGCGGAAGTGTTTAAAGTTCGGAGAGCGTTCCTGGAGTCAATCTGCAGTAATAATTTTGGACGTGTAGGGTGTCGCATTGTCTTACTGGAATTGCACAAGTCCGTCGAAATGTAAAATGGACATGACTGGATGCGTGGGATCACACAAGATGCTTATGTACGAGTTACCTGTCAGAGTCGTGTCTAGACGTATCAGGGGTCCATATCACAGGAGTAAAGCTTTGCGTCGTGCAATCATCAAGGGTACACGACTGGGCCTTCGGCCCCAAAAGCCCATATCGATGATGTTTGGTTGAATGGCTCGCTCGCTGACAGTCGCTGGTGGCCCAGAACTGAAATTTGCAGCAATTTGCGGACGGGTTGCACTTCTGTCACGTTGAGCGATTGTCTTCAATCGTCTTTGGTCCCGTCCTACCAGGATCTTTTTCCGGCCGCAGCGATATCGGAGATTTGATGCTTTTCCGGATTCCTGATACTCATGGTACACTCGTGAGATGGTCGTACGGGAAAATCCCCAGTTCATCACTGCCTGGGAGATGCTGTGTCCCACCGCTCGTGAGCCGACTATGACGCCACGTTCAGACTCACTTAAATCTTGATAACCTGCGATTGTAGCAGCAGTAACCGATCTAGCAATTGCACCTGACACTTGTTGTCTATACAGAGTGGTCCATTGATCGTGACCGGGCCAAATATCTCACGAAATAAGCATCAAACGAAAAAACTACAAAGAATGATACTCGTCTAGCTTGAAAGGGGAAACCAGATGGTGCTATGGTTGGCCCGCTAGATGGCACTGCCATAGGTCAAACGGATACCAACTGCGGTTTTTTTAAATAGGAACCCCCATTTTTTGTTACATATTGTAGCACGTAAAGAAACATAAATGTTTTACTCGGACCACTTTTTTCGCTTTGTGATAAATGGCGCTGTAATAGTCACAAACATATACGCACGTGGTATCACGTAACATTCTGCCAGTGCGGACGGTATTTGCTTCGTGATACATTACTCGTGTTAAAATGGACCGTTTATCAATTGCGGAAAAGGTTGATATCGTGTTGATGTATGGCCATTGTGATCAAAATGCTTAACGGGCGTGTTCTGTGTATGCTGCTCGGTATCCTGGACATCATCGAAGAGTCCGGACCGTTCGCCGGATAGTTATGTTATTTAAGGAAACAGGAATTGTTGAGCCACATGTGAAACATCAACCACGACCTGCCACAAATGATAACGCCCAACTAGCTGTTTTAGCTGCTGTCGCGGCTAATCTGTACACCAGTAGCAGACAAATTCCGCGAGAATCGAGAGTCTCAGAAACGTCGGTGTTGAGAATGCTACATCAACATCGATTGCACCCGTACCACATTTCTATGCACCAGGAATTGCATGGCGACGACTTTGAACGTCGTGTACAGTTCTGCCACTAGGCACAAGAGAAATTACGGGACGATGACAGTTTTTTTGCACGCGTTCTATTTAGCGATGAAGCGTCATTCACCAACAGCGGTAACGTAAACAGGCATAATATACACTATTGGGCAACGGAAAATCCACAATGGCTGCGACAAGTGGAACATCAGCGACCTTGGCGGGTTAATGTATGGTGCGGCATTATGGGAGGAAGAATAATTGGCCCCCATTTTATCGATGGCAATCTAAATGGTGCAATGTATGCTGGTTTCCTTCATAATGTTCTACCGATGTTACTACAAGATGTTTCACTGCATGACAAAATCGCGATGTACTTCCAACATGTTGGTTGTTCGGTACATAGCTCGAGTGCGGTTGAAGCGGTATTGAATAGCATATTTCATGACAGGTGGATTGGTCATCGAATCACCATTCCATGGCCTGCACGTTCACCGGATCTGACGTCCCCGGATTTCTTTCTATGGGGAAATTTGAACGATATTTGCTGTCGTGATCCACCGACAACGCCTGACAACGTGCGTCAGCGCACTGTCAATGCATGTGCGAACAATACGGAAGGCGAACTACCCTCTGTTGAGAGGAATGACGTTACACGTATTGCCATATGCATTGAGGTTGACGGACATCATTTTGAGCATTTATTGCGTTAATGTGGTATTTACAGGTAATTATACTGTAACAGCAGGCGTTCTCAGAAATGATAAGTTCCCAAAGGTACATGTATCACACTGGAACAACCGAAATAAAATTTTCAAACGTAGCTACGTTCTGTATTTTAATTTAAAAATCTACCTGTTACCAACTGTTCGTGTAAAATAGTGAGCCATATGTTTGTGACTATTACAGCGCCATCTATCACAAAGCGAAAAAAGTGGTCCAACTAACACATTTGTATTTCTTTACGTACTACACGAATATGTAATAAAAAATGGGGCTTCCTATTTAAAAAAACGTAGTTGATATCCGTTTGACCAATGGCAGCGTCATCTAGCGGTCCAACCATAGCGCTATCTGGTTTCCCCTTGAAGCTAGACAAGTTTCGTTCTTTGCACTTTTTTCGTTTGACCCTTATTTCGTGAGATATTTGGCCCGGTCACGTTCAATGGACCACCCTGTATAGGAGCTGCCGACCGCAGCGCTGTATTCAGTCTGTTTGCATATCTCTGTATTTGAATACGCATGCCTTCACCAGCTTTTTGGCACTTTAGTGTAGTTGAAAACACCAGCGGTTTTGCAGGTAAATGGTATCGGTGGATATGGCACGATCAGATTTTAACACACTTTTTTGTACACAAATACGAGGGTCGCCCCAAAAGAAATGCATACTATTTTTTTTAAATCCATCTTTTATTCTACATGTTTGAAAGTTTTACAGTGTGTGGATACATCCTTTAGGAACCATATTTTCTGTTCTCCACATAAGTTCCACCCTTCTCAACTGCCTTACGCCATCTTGGAACCGGCTCCTATATACCCGCATGGTAAAATTCTGGACCAACCTGTTGGAGCCACTGTTTGGCAGCGTGCACAAGGGTGTCATCATATTCAAAGCTTGTTCCACAAAGAGAGTCTTTCAGTTTCCCAGAGAGATGATAATTTGGAGCCAGGTCAGGACTGTAAGGCGGGTGTTTCAGTGTTGTCCATCGGCGTTTTGTGACCGCTTCCATGGTTTTTTGACTGACATGTGGCCGTGCATTGTCGTGCAACAGCAAAACATCCTGCTTTTGCCGATGTGGTCGAATACGATTCGGTCCAGCTTGAAGTTTCTTCAGTGTCGTCAGATATGCATCAGAATTTATGATCGTTCCACTTGGCATGATGTCCACAAACAAGAGTCCTTCGGTATCGAAAAACACCGTAGCGATAACTTTTCCAGCAGAAGGTGTGGTTTTGAATTTTTTTTCTTGGGTGAATTTGCATGATGCCACTCCATTGATTGCCTCTTCGTCTCCGGTGAAAAATGATGGAGCCATGTTTCATCACGTGTCACAATTCTTCCAAGAAATTCATCTCCACCATTCTCGTACTGTTCCAAAAGTTCGCTGCATACCGTTTTTCTTGTTTCTTTGTGAGCCACTGTCAACATCCTGGGAACCCTCCTGGCACAAACCTTTTTTAACGCCAACACTTTCAGTATTCTGCAACCACTGCCTTCCCCTATCCCATCGTAGCTTGACAATTCGTTCAATGTGATGCGTCTGTCAGCAGGCACGAATTCGTTAACTCTCTGCACATTGTCTGGAGTGTGTGCAGTACGAGGCCTGCCGCTGCGAGGACAATATTGCCGTGCCCGCTTTCATCACGTAACCTGCTTGCCCACCGACTAACTGTAGTGCTATCGACAGCATACACGTTTTTCAGCCTCTTGTCGATGTTTCCCACTGCCTCGTTTTCACAGCATAGGAATTCTATGACAGTACGTTGCTTGTGACGAACGTCAAGTGTAGCAGCCATCTTGATGACATGCTGTGACAGCGCCACTCACGGGAACGGGTAGAACTAAGTTTGAAAACAAGCGGGAAGGGATGTAAGTACACACTTTAAAACTTTCACACGTGCAGAATGAAAACTGTAGTTTTACAAAAATAGTGTGCATTTCATTTGGAGTGACCCTCGTAGAAGTGACTACGGGTTCGCCAACTGCTGCGCAAGAAAATCGGCTCTACGGCGCCATCTAGTATTTATTGATGGGATTTTACCTCGAAACAATATACTCTAAGCAGTCAAGTTAGAGCCAGCAAAGAGCTGTAAAACTGTCGGTGTGTCAGTGCTCGAAGTAACCAGGACGAGCCGGCCGGAGTGGTTGACGGTTCTAGGCGCTTCAGTCTGGAACCGCGTGACCACTACGGTCGCAGGTTCGAATCCTGCCTCGGGCATGGATGTGTATGATGTCCTTAGTTAGGTTTAAGTAGTTCTAAGTTCTAGGGGACTGATGATCTTAGATGTTAAGTCCCATAGTGCTCAGAGCCATTTGAACCATTTTTTAACCAGGACGATCAAAATATGCCCGGTTTACGGTATGTATTGTTATGAATAAATGTATCAGATGGTCATTCTGCACATTATTCACCCAGCCCTCGCTCTGCACACACCATGTGGTACAGTGTTTGCCTGTATTCAGTACTGAAGTAAGGGCTGACACTGCGCTTGAGACCCCGTCTTCTGATCTAGAAGCGAGCAGCTGCTCTCTGTTTGTCCACGACGGAGGGCTCTCTTCAGTATACGTTGATTGGACCGTGCGCCATTTGGCAGTTTCCGTGAACGGCGTACCAACAAAACGAAAGCATCGTATAATCGCGTTATTTCGCGAGAACGCCGCGTTCACCCTGCCACTCCGCCCTCAAGACAGCTGCAGACGGCGGCGCAGGCGCCCGGGTGCGATTTGAGCGGTGCTGCGGCCGGCATGCAAATCATAGTCGTGGGCGAACAAAGCGGTCGGACAATGGCCACGCGGGAACAAAAGGCAGGCAGGCGGGCGGGCAGGCGGCTGCTAAACAGGCGGCGGCCGTTACGTGCTCCCCAGGAATCAGTTTACGGCCCGGCGCTACCGGCGCCTCGCCGCCGCGACAACGCGCCGCCGCCGCCGCCGCCGCCCGGCGGGTGCCTTCTCCGCGCCGTCTCGCCCGCACAGTAAACCGACTCGCCCGTAACGCTGGCCCAAGTTTATAGCAACAGGTCCTCTTTTTATCCCCTCGACTCGGCTCGTGCCTTCAGCACTGTAATTAGCTTCTTTATGTTAGCCTAATAAAAGGTAGGAGTGCTGGGGAATGCTGCGACGCCGTCAGCGTGTGGGGGGCCCCACGCTCTTCTGTGTTGCGCGAGGATTAACGTGAGCTCCGGAGCAGTTTTTCATTAACCAGTACTTACTTGGCGTCGCGGCTGGTAATTACTCGCTATGTTACCGTACTGTTTATTATCATAACGTTATATTCCCAGAGACTAGGCTACTGTATTTTCCTGCATCAAATTTTTGACACAATCGTACTTTCTGCTCCATCCACAAGTCTCAAATATGCTCTAAATCGAGTATTTGGGTAGCAAGTAACCCCACAGAAAATAAAATAATTCTTCAAATATCTGTGAAAATTTTAACGCATTTTTCGTGATCTTTATAACGCACCACCTCATGAAAACAGCGAAGTAATATTTTTCCTTACTGACTTCTGTGTAAATACTCCTGGTATCATTTCAGTTAAAATGTTTGAGGACTTATGACAGCTACGCTAAATGAACACTAAAAATCTATACTCATAAAAGGACAAACACTTTATAAAAAAGAATCTCTGTTATAATCTTAATATACATCTACATCTACCTGGATAATCTGCAAATCACATTTAAGTTCCTGGCAATAATTCTCTATTGTTCAATCTGATAGAGCGCACGGAAAAAACCAACAGGTGTATCTTTCCGAGCGAGCTCTGGTTTCCCTTATTTTATTATGGCAATCGTTTCTCCCAAATTTGTCAAAAAAATATTTTCGCATTTGGAGGAGAAAGTTGATGACTGAAACTTCGTGAGAAGATTCCGCAACAACGAAAAACGTCCCCATTTGACCGGGGTACAATACAGATGTAAATGGGTACCTTGTAAAGTTTTGCCAGTAATAGTTTTATCATTTTGTTTCGAAAACGTGTTTTACTTAGTGAAATTTTAAACCTTTCTGTTCTCCTTCACTAATTGTATGAAGCAAGAGATTTTTGGCCATTTGATTGAAGCTGAAATTACTTGCTTGGTGACGCAACGACTGAGAACCGTAAGTCATCTATCGCTGGGTATTTTATCTTTTGAAAGTCGAACCTGCATCTTTATGTGAAGTCCGATTCAGTTATTAAAAAGTAATTTCCGTTGTATGAATACTGACTACGTTCACGGGTATTCGTCACCTAGCGCACCGCTGACTAACAATGACAATTTTCGCCCGAATTTAATATTGATTTTTTTAGGCTGTAACTTCAGGAAGTCTGACTTTATTATGAACTGAAATAACCAGTCTTTAGAATTACTTTAAGTGTAACTGGTAATAATTCTGTTTCTATATATGACGGCAGTATCTGTTCCCAAAAGAACAGTTGCCGTGGATGACCATGCAGCTTTGTTAGAAATAAATGATAATTAAATGAACACCCTAGCTGCAAACAGGCGTTGATGTACTTCACTGGGGACATGTTGAAAATGTGTGCCCCGACCGCGGCTCGAACCCGGGATCTCCTGCTTACATGGCAGACGTTCTATCCATCTGAGCCACCGCGGGCACAGAGGATAGTGCGTCTGCAGGGACTTATCCCTTGCACGCTCCCCGTGAGATCCACATTCCCAACATGTCCACACCACTACATTCGTAGTGCGCCTAATAGATGTTTGCCCATCATACTCATTACTCGTGGCAGATTAATCTACCAAGTCCCGTACGAGTTCGGGCATAGCGTGTGCGTTCGCACAAGAAGGTCAATGGTCGGGAAGCCATATTTTAACTATATATGACGGCAGTGTCTGTTCCCGAAAGAACAGTTACCGTGGATGACCATGCAGCTTTGCTAGAAATAAATGATAATTAAATGAACACCCTAGCTGCAAACAGGCGTTGATGTCCTGCATTGGGGACATGTTGAAAATGTGTGCCCCGACCGGGACTCGAACCCGGGATCTCCTGCTTACATGGCAGGAAGTTTGGTGGCCAGCGAAAGTGTTTAAACTCAGAAGAGTGTTACTGGAGCCGCTCTGTAGAAATTCCTGACGTGTGGGGTGTCGCATTATCCACCTGGCATTGCCCAAGTCCGTCGGAATACACAATGGACATGACTGGATAAGGTGACCACACACGATGCTTACGTATGTGTCACCTGTCAGAGTCGTATCTAAACGTATCATTGATCCTATGTTACTCCAACTGCACACGCCCCACATCATTACAGAGCCTTCACCAGCTCACGTGGAGCGTCCATAGATTCATGAGGTTATCTCCATACCCGTACAAGTCCTTCCGCTCGATACAATTTGAAACAAGACTCGTCCGAACAGGCAACATGTGTCCAGTCATGAACAGTCCAGTGTAGGTGTTGAGAGGCCCAGACGAGGCGTAAAGCTTTGTGTCGTGCAGTCATCAAGGGTACACGAGCGCCCTTCGGCTCCGAAAGCCCATATCGATGTCTTTCCGTTGAGTGGTTCGTATGCTGACACTTGATGGTCCAGCATTGAAATCTGCAGTAATTTGTGGAAAGGTTGCGCTTCTGCCTCTTTCAACGATTCTCTTCAGTCGTTGTTGGTCCCGTTCTTGCAGGATCTTTTTCCGGCCGCAGCGATGTCGGATATTTTTATGTTTTACCGGATTCCTCATACGCACAGTACACTCGTGAAGTGGTCTAACGGGAAAATCTCCACTTCATCGCTACTTCGGAGACGCTGTGTCCAATCACTCGTGCGCCGACTATAACATCACGTTCAAACACAATCTTGATAACCTGCCATTGTAGCAGCACTAACCGATCTAACAACTGCGCCAGGGACTTGGTGTCTCATATAGGCATTGCCAATCGCAGCGCCGTAATCTTTTCATTTCGTTGTATTTGAATACGCATGCTTATACAAGATTCTTGGGCGCTTCTGTGTATGAATATTCACTATTTTTATGTCGGTTCGTTAACAATAATTCTCCGGCCACTAAAGAAGATGTGAAGGTTTTTGGAAATTTTTAGTAAGATCTTATGGGACCAAACTGCTTAGGTCATCGGTCCCTAAGCTTAAACACTACTTAATGTAACTTACGCTAAGGACAAAACACACACACACACACACACACACACACACACACACACACACACACACCCATGCCGGAGGAAGGACTCGTACCTCCGCGCGAACTGTGGCAGGACGGGCGAGACCGCGTGGCTACCCCGCGCGGCTAAGGTTTATGGCCCATACAATATGATGACATCCAAAATCGTAGTTCCACCGAAACCATGTAAGGAAGTTTAGGTTCTGCACGACTCTTCACATACGTGAACCTGCCAGCGCGGCACAACGACTCTGTTGTACAGATTATGTAGCATCTAACGGCGCCATTCAGATATTCGTCGACTGGAAGGTGTGAAACCATAGCACAATAACAAAAGGATAATTAGCTGTCGTCCAGCAAACATTTCAAATGAATGTCAATTAAACCTCTTTGTATTCTAGTAAACTGCTAAGAAACGGCTAGCCAATCAGTTTACAAAGCTGAAATAACCTAATAATATGGACAGGATTCACACAGATTATGCTCAATGTGTTTGAGTGGACGCTTATTTTGTCAGTTTAATGTGGAACATTATTAAGTGATGGATACAAGCTAGGAAGACACAATAACATTTAAATTACCATAATAAAAGACATGTGATAAAATTAAACAAAGTACCCACCTGTAGGCAGAGAGGAACTCAATAATTATATTACTTCTTTCAAATAAAATATTAATTACTGAACAAAGTCGTTTACACTTCAGTCAGTTCGTTAACTTATGCTCAACTACTATGAACCTGGTTGAGGTAGACTTCTGCAAATGGGATTTTATTTTTGTAAAGTTTCCTGTATGAAATTTTATACTGTGTCGTTGTTTGTGGATTTCGGAAATTATATGCCACTTTATACTGTAGAAAGTTTTATGTTCAAACTGGGAAAAAACAGGTTTTTGATCCTTCCCTTCAAAATGTTAAAATTGATCCTCCTAGTAACAAATGGTGATAGGCCACTTGAATACTTATTTAACTTTGAATTACGACTTTAAGGAGGAACTAATTACATGAATGAACTTCGTATCATTAATGAAATTGAGTTCTATTTTAGCCACACATATATCGAACGTCGGCGCGAATTGTATTAGAACTTTTTGTTACACCGCTAACTGCATTATCGAAATATATGTGAGTTCATTTTAAGTTAAGTTAAGGAAAACACACAAAATTAATTTTGAAAACGACGTCTTTATTTTCTCCTGAGTGCAAAAATTTGCACAATCCACTTCTATAATATCGACTGTGTGGCCATTATGAACTGGGAATACATACACTGAGTGGCGCTCGCATCTTGCCATGCATGTAGCTGTTAAATTGTAAAATACAACGCTAAAAATAAAAATGCATTATTGTATTGCGCAATAATAGGTTACTCACATTGTTAATCATATAATATTAACTATCTGACTGCTAGAATATGGAATGTCTGAACCTGCATGATGACAGCTGGAGACATAGGATTTGATACGAATGTTATGTAGTAGTAAGGTCTGTGTTATATGACTTTCTACCTAATCTAGACTGACAACAACACGCTCACAATTTTTGTAGGTTGGAGTAAAGAGGTTGCCACTTAAGAAGACTACAGGGATAGCAACTCCTGTATTCCTAGTACAAAACTTGAATAAGGGAAAAACAAATTATCACAACATTCATGCCATTCAAAAATAGATGTGCTGTAAAAATAAGAATGAGAGACAAGGAACTGAATTTCACGACAATGTTCAGAGCATTACTCACACTACTGATTAGTAGGAGTAGAATGAGAAAGGTATCACCAGTGACCATATAGAAGAAAACTGGGTATTAATTAGTTTTAATGATGTAGGGAATATGATTTTCTATGGTCCAACTTCATTGCTTCGATTTTTTAAAATAACTGGCTTTCGATCAACATGAATCATCCCCAGATCTATAGCAAGCGTGAAATAACTAATCAACAAATTACGAAATAAACCAATTTAATACATCGAATGTATCAGAACCTTGCTGGCTATATGTGTTACAAGAGGAACTTGTCCAAAATTCGTGTGCTGTGTCACAGGATAAACTTCTAGTTTTGTGGACCCCTCGTCATCACGACTTGTTGGCAGCTCAACATGCAGTTGGTCCGATGAAAGAACTCTGTGTGGGCTAACTCAGCTGGCAAACTTTCGTGACAAGAGTTGGCTCTATGAACCGAGGTAAGAAGTACTCATAACACTGAGGCCAAAGGTGTAACTGCCAGCCTTAAGATACAAATCACTGAGAGTTAGATATGAACAGCATGATGCAACGTACCATCACCATGTGCACCTCTGGCGAAGACATTAAAGAAAGTAAAGAAGTCATTCTTTTCAACATCCGTAGTGATGTGAATATTCGAGAGGATTGAACTGAGATATTCTAAATAGTTGTGTAAATTGTCATGTCCATGGCACAAAATAACAATACTACCACTTTCGTATACAGACAAACATGTATATTACCATACTGCAGAATCCACAGGAAATTCATTGAAATGTTCCATAAAACGATTGGTAACAACAGGTGAAAAAGGGCTCCCCAGGGTATTTTCGTTACAACTAGAAGAAAATGTGTGTTCTTCTTGCCAGATGCGTTTCGCTTTATTGATATATAGAATCATCAGTGATCTGTAATTAAAGACATTTACAATTTCATTTGTTTTTATGACTGAAAAACACTTTGTTAAGATTTTATTGTTTTTTAACTTAAAGTGAGTGCTGCTTGGTTTCTTGCTTACATCAGGAAATGCCATCTGTTAGCACGTCTTTGGAGTCTTTCTTCATTAGACATTGACTATCGTAACCTAATTTTTCGCTGCTCAGCAGAACTATGTATTTAATACGTTTTAAACAGCACACTTTTCATACAACACTGTTTACTGCTTATTTTTATAAGCTTGTATCATGTTTTGTAGTGTTGCCAGCATAACATTGCCGGTAGTTTGTTTCTGATTTTTTTGGTTAATTATGTGTTATTCTGTTTAATTATGTCGCCTGGTATTTATGTACTATGTACGAGTAATGAAGTAATAGCGTGTTTTTATGCATGGACATCAGTACTTAGTAGCATGATAGAGAGCTGGTAGAAGGAAAAGCTGAGGAGCAAGAAGTAAAATTTAACTGGGAGATGGGGGTGTGGTGGGAGAGGGTGAAGGATAGAAAGGACTCTTTACTTTTCATATCACTTTCTTCAGTTTCTAAATATTGTGTTTGGTATCTAATATTTATTTGGTCATTGAGCAACTGTTTATTTAGTATTAATGCATTCAGTATGTGAAAATTTTCTTGGGGGAGGTTTATGTCTTTACTGATTGTCTTGGTATTTTTATCTTTTTCAATATTACTTGGTCTGTGGTATTCCTGTTTTAGATGATCTGCAGATGTTGAATGGTTTGTACTGTATCTCAGTGCTCTGATGTGTCCTTTATACATTGTGTTGATTGTTCAGCGAGTCATCTCAACGTACATTGTGTCACAATACATGTAACTGAACTGCTAGATACCAGATCGTTGGTCTGATTACATTTTTGGGATGTGTTTTTGCATTGAATTGTTTGTTCTGTAACTAATGTTTATGCCCTGTTTGATAAATATGTTACTTATTTTATTTGTGACTTTGTTATGACAAGTCATTCTACCCCATTTTTGTGGTAGTGCATGTCGTATATGTTTGTATCGTTTGTTAAGGTTTTTCAGTATTTGTGTCTACTTTTTTTTGGGTGCCTACCATTGCTTCTTTTTGTGTCCATTTCAATGCTCTTTGTTTTGTAATGGCCGTATCTATTTGGTAACATAAGCGTTTAGTGGATCTCAGTCAGGCCATTGAACATGTATCTGATTGTAACCTGTTTCTTATTCTGCAGGTACTTTGAGGTTGCGTTTAAGATAGTGGTACTTGTTGTGGGTTTTGTATAAATGTCAAATATAATTTGAGACTGTTTTTTCTTAAGGTTATGTCTAGAAAGTTGAGTGTGTTTTCTTGTTCTTCTTCTATTGTGAACTTCATGTTTTTTTTGTACAGTTTTATATCTATGTAGTTGTGCTATTCTATTTTTAGGTTTATCTACCGAGCACATTATGTTATCCATGTACCTGTTCCAGTAGATGTTCCTGGAATAGGTGAACCCATGGGTAATCCTTCTTCTTGTGGTGTGACCACTATCCTTATGTGTTTATTTCTTGTATGTGACAACTATCCTTATGTGTCTCTTTCTACCTTACTCTCTATACTTTTGTGTGTTTCACTAATGTCCACACAGACTTCTTTATATGAACAGCTTTAGAGATTTCTATAGGTCATTCTGTACACATATAACAAATGTTTCTTATCGTGATTATTACTGTATACTGTTATACATGACTTACCTGTCTAATGTTTTGTAATTCATTATTGTAAAAATCATTATGCCACTACTTCTTACTTTTTTATAGATTAGAAATCACTCGTTACCAATACACTGCAGGTGCTCTCCATATCCGCAACTATGTGAAAGCGTATTGCACCTGTCTTAATTTAGGTAATTGTATATTGTAAATGTAACAGGTTGTAACTGATTGACCATTCATCACAAATGGTTGAGACTTTCCAATGTAGAAGAAATTTGTCTGTTAATTATATACTGAAATATTATCTGATAAATGTGGGTATACTTCACCAATACAAGCTGCAACTGAGTTTTATATGGAACTCATCAATACTACAAGATAATTTTAGAGCTATCAACGGCTCTAGTCTGCTTCAAGCAGATACTACTACATATTTTACTGTTTGTGTGTGTGCGGGATTGTCAGCTAGGAACTGTGCTTAGTCTCACTAAGTTTGCTTCCACATGACTTCCCAAAACAGTGACATTACTGGAATGATCTAAGGGAAGTTTGGTCATTTGCGACAAGGACACTCTTCTGCTTCCTTTTATCATGAAAATAACTACTGCCATACTTGGCTGTGCTCCAGAAATGTAGGCCTTGTGTGATATAGATTCTCTAATTTACTTCCCGTGTGCTACAAAAAATGGTGTAGATCACCAATACTACTGCAATACCAAATGTGACATATAAACTTTCAAAATAGCCCTGCACAGAAAATTTGCATACACATTATGATACATGATAATCTACTTGTGACTCCTATTGATCATTCACTTGTTCTTGAATTTTGTAAATATTTTTTACTTATAGTACATTGATCCATTGATCCATATTCTTGTAAAACTATTTCTCTCTTTGTATTTGTAACATGTTTTGTATGTTCCTATCTGTAATGTTTAGAATCTTGTCGTCATCCCATTCGTATATGAAATGACCGTCATACAAAATTCTCCTAGGGGAAGGTGGATGATACGTAAGGTGGTCATATGACTCTGATTTTTGTATGCTATCAGTGTGCATGTCGGAGATAGAGCAAGTTATATTACTAGTAAACAATCCTTGGTCTTGTCATGGCACAGCCTTTGCCTTTGCACAGTCTGATACATTCTTACTTGAAGTTTGGTAGGTGATGGACGTATTCAGTAGTGCTGTGTTGACTTTTGATTGTACCTGTTAAAAGAAGAAAGATTTATTGTACAGGACAGCAAGGATGAATATGATGTACATATTGGAAAGGGAATATAAATTTTAATAATATTGTTATTTCTGAAAAGAAGGAGGTTGAGGTAAGACTGCAGCACTACAAAGCTAATGCTTTAGAGTAATTATTGTTAGCTAGTTACCTTGCCAAGAGATGAGAAGAGGACCACTCCACTTCCCTGACTCATGCATTAAAATATGAACTGATTAACCTGTTCGGTTTTTACAGAAATTCTCTATTAAAATCGTGTCCTTTTCGAATCATTGTTCACTTTGTTAAGGATAGTATTGTTCACACCAGTGTTATGTGTGAAGGGCATGTCCAATGTTACTCTGTCCTTTTGAATACATACTACATTCTGAAATCGTTGTCTTAGAATATCATTTCATAGGGAGTGTTACTCTCCCCACTACACTGTTTGTCTTTACATATTACCACATTGCACCATGTGGTTTGCAACAATTCGAGTGTTAATTTAGAAACATAAATCTAGCTTAGCCAGTGCCAGCTTGCTGTTTACTGTTGTCATTTTGAGAAATCAGCAACAATGTTATCATGACACAAGGTAAGTGGAAATTTTGATTAGAGCCAGATAATTGTTTTTACTCGGTTATACATTTAACATAAAGTCAGACTGTATCAAGACCAATTACAGCTCAGTTCAAATTAGGTTCTGTTCAATCTAAGGTAGCATAAGAGTTTAAGTCGGATAACGGTCTGAAACTACATAGTTTTTATTGAGTGGGGGTAAATCTGGGCTAAATTTCATACAGAAGCATATATTGGGAAGGTTACAAATGACCTAACATAAAAAATTCACTCACGAAATAAGTAACTTATTCAAAAAACAGTGCATATCGATGCTTACAAAACATACAACTCTATACAAAAATATCTCCCAAGGCTATGATCAAAACCAGACTGATACCAACGATGTGGTATCTATCGGGTCAGTTGCAGAGATTGTGAACAATGTACGTTGGAATGACTGGGAGGACATTAGACACAAGTTATTTAGAACATATCAGAGCATGGAAACATGGTAAATTCATTCAACAAAATGGAAAAGCATCTAAAACAGGAATATCGCAGATCAAGAAATATCGAACATAATATAAACATCATAACAATCAGTAAAGAAAGGCACGTCCTCCAATAAAAGTTCGACAAAGCATAGCATTTACACAGTTTGCTCAATGAGCTAATAAAATATTGGAAAGAAAACACTATATATAATAATTGAAAAAATCACAAAGAATCACCCCCCACCCTCTCCCACCAGTTTCATTTCACTTCTTCCTTCTTACCTTTTCATCCAACTTGCTCCCCAAACTTCTGTGCAGTTACATCCACTAAAACAAAAAAAGAGGTTGTTAATGAACTGTTTTCCGATCTTAAAAACAAATCAGATTGTAGATATCTCTAATTACAGACCACTGATGATGCTTTATTTCAATACAGCAAAACGCTTCAGGTGAAAAGAAGAACATGCATTTTCTTGTAGTTAAAACGACGGAACAAAAATGTCCTCAGGAACTGTAAAGCAACTACAGACCATATCGCCACACAAATGAAGAAATTAATATATCAGACTGAATCAAACGCAATGTCTCTAATCGCTGATTGGAATTCTTAACGTGATGTGTACACAACAATTAACGAAGTGTTTTTTTTTTTTTTTAATTTGGGTTGTTCACAGTCTCTATTATATATCTTTTATAAATAACTGTTTGTAAACTTAGTACTAATTTAAATTAACTGACAAGTCAGAATCTGCATACAAATTTTAACCACCATAAAATGTGAGCGGCTCTTTGCTGTCACGAAGACTTAAGGCGGTGCACGGTCCACCAACAGTGTTCTTCGGAATATATAGTTGTATTTCCCCACGTTATTTGCCTGATGGTGTGATTTGAATCCTCCAGTAGCTCTCGAATTCCCTGCAGTGTTCTTCTAGTGACGTTTTTTCATATGATCGAATACAGGAAGTTGGAAGATTCCTCCTGGCAATCAGTCCGAGCTTAGGAAAACGTTAAGAGAAGTACCGGATTTCGAAACATAACCAGTATGTTGGGCATAGCGATAAATAATTATTCTAGGCAAAAAATGTTCACTTTCTGTATTAAATTTAATAGGAAAGATTGTTGTACTATTGTTAACAGACTTTATGTAAGGTGGCACACATACCCTAATATTGTTTTCTATTTCAATTCACTGGACACAAATAGCTCCCACTTTCCTCTACTCATAACGGAGGAAGGTGCTCACATGCAAGGCACTGGACTCGCATTCGAAAGTACGATTGTTCAAATTCCTTTCTGGTTATCCAAATTCATTTTCTTCTCTAGAAAGGCAAAGGGTTCTTTATGTTTATATTGCAACTAGTCGCTTTAAATTCCTTGAAATAAGTATATATACACTTTTGAAGTCTTCAAGATATGTTGACATCAAAAGGCCTAACATGTGTAGCATTACGAAACACTACGTTACTGCTCAAGTTTCTGTCTCCTCTAGGTGTCTATAACCATTACACACCTTTACTTTTATTCATCTAACTGTTCTTCAGTGTTTGCGTAATACCACTTCACATCTGTTAGTCACTTGCATCTACATGGAGCTCTAAGTACACACTCTCACAGAACACTACAGTGTTGTAAAATTACCTCTAACCCAATTTAATCATTATTTTTGCCTTATGTACAAGGGGCACTCGAATGAAACCGAGACAGATGGAAGAAAGTGCATAAATTGTTTATTATTCCGAAAGTAATCCACGTAACTGCTCATACGTTTATCCCGCTGTTAAAGAAGTCGGTCAATGCTTTCATGCAGAAATGTTTGCGGTTGCCTGCGGAACCATGATTGTACCCTGGCGCGCATCTTTTCAGCGCAAGAAAAATCTACGGTCACGAATGTTTTTCCTCAAGGCTCCAAAAATATTGAAACGCACGAGTAGAGGTCGAGAGTGCAAGAAGGATAAGTAAGGACTTCAACAACGACACTTCTGCGATGTAGAAGAAACAACTTTGGCGACTTGTGGAGCACTTTGACTAGAGGCATAATGATGTTGTGTAGCACGAGGCGGTTCACCTGCGCGTACTAAGACAGAGCAGAACACAGACATTACCTATTTTGCTTACATACAGTTTTCTGGAACGTAAGTTACAGTGACATAACTATCTGTAGCGTAAGCCGGGGTATTGGTTGCAAGAATGTCACTTTAAAAATTTGAGGTTGTTGTCCTGACAAACAGGTACGGTAAGCAATTGTCTTAGCAGTTCCGTTAATTATTTTCAGGACCATGCAGTGGATAAATAAACCACAAACATAAATTCAGTTATGTCATATGCATCAAGAATAAAGAAAACATACTATTAGCAATAAATTGGTGATGGAGAGCTCATCGCACTATCCACAATAACAGAACACACATTTGAAATGTGGACAGTAAAGGCGTTATATGTGATAGACCTTTGCTAAACTCAGTCATGTGGAATAGTTTGGAGGACGGACTAGTAAATAACAGATGTGTATGTGAAACAGAACGTATTCCACATACAAAAGTTACGAAATGTGTAACTGTATCGTAATATAGTCCACTTCAACTACGGCAACATGCTTCAGCGCACGAAGAAAGTGGCACCAGTAACTTAAATATATTGCAATTTATATGTAATTAATAAGCAAAACACTCCCATAGTATTTTTAAAAAAGGATAAAAGATGTTTTGAAACATTTACTGGTATTGCAAAGTGAAAAGCCTGTCCTTTAGACACGTAGTTTAATATACAAAGGAAATGGCATCAGTTCCCTTAACTAAATCTGCATCTACATATCAATTAGCAAAACACTCCCACGAGGTTGTAATCAATGAGTCAATACAGGTTGAAAACATTTAATGGTATTACAACGTGAGTAGGCTAGCGTAGTTCACCGTATTAAGAAAGCACCGTCAATTAGTGGCATCAGTTCGCTTAACTGTGCCGTGTGGAATGGCACAGTTAGTTTTCTGGCGCCAGGGATCATGGTGAGCGGTGTTGCGCTGTTGCCGACAGGGGATGGATGGGGTGGACACGTGAGCATCACGAACGATGCCATGGCTGACGTGGAGGTGTGGACAGAAGGTGGCTGGCCCGTTGCTGGAGTGACAGGAAAAAGAAGAAAACATCTCTAGGCGGAGAATAGTCCAGGGGCCGCAAGAGGTTGGTGTGCGAGACGGTTATTGGAAGAGCTACAGAAACATCGCTACAGTGCGGAAATGCTAGGGCTGTAACAAATATGGCTGAAAAGGACGCGCGCAGATCGCGGTTTTGTGAGAAGGTTGGGGGGGGGGGGGGGGTCGTCTTGTGCTTGGATCTTATTTGTGCAAAAACAAGGTACGAAAAGGTTTTGGTTTAAACTGGACATCCGACTTTGTATAGCCATCCGAACATCTCACTTACTGTACCTATGTTACAGTGTATTGAGAAAGGTTTGACGGACGAACCGGGGTTGCTAGCCATTAAATTTTGCGAATTGACTAATTCCTTTTGCAAAAGATTTTAATTGGCCTGAAATTAATACTCAGCTAATGGCACCATTTTCATGTGCAAAAACAACCACTGTCATTCGGACTTTACTTGCAGACCCAGTCACTCTTAAAAAATTCCGGACTGGAGACAGACTGATGGTTCAAGTTTGGTGCATCGGACGTTGATCTGACTTCTAACAGACTCAAAAAAATCTTGCTCAGTTTTTGCTAGGTTTTTGAAACGCGTCACTCTCGTAATTTAAACTTCTACCAAACGATTCAAACTTTTCACTGATGAGGATAAATGGATAAAGTCGAAACAATTTTTTGTATCCAGTTATCTGTATCCACTGTCGAGATACGATATTTTAAAATCGAACTAAATGTGGCTCGTAAAATTCGTTCTTATTTTATGGATGTCTATTGTACTGCATGGACGAGGGTCTTCAACTAATGATGTTTATGAGGAAAAGTACCATCTGAGCTGTGTCTTGAGATTGACATTATTGTCTCACAGGACTAGTTTCAGCGGTTTATTACCGTCATCCTCGGACCCACGACTGCAAAAAGAATATTAGATTTCCTTGATGCATTTATTGTGGAGTCCTTGTTACTAGTACACAAGATGCCGAGTAGAGACTCCTGAGGAGAGCTAGCCCATGTGTACTAGTAACAAGCAGTCCACAATAAACGAGCAAAGGAAATCTTATACTCTTTTGGCAGTGCTGGGGCCTGAAAATTATGATGACGTTTGGTTATGGGAAACTCAACGGCGCCGTCATCAGCACCCGTACAAAGTCCCAATTTTTACACAGTCCAATCTTTTTCATAGCCCAATCTAGACACTGTCACGAGTTATGATGATGATGAAATGATGAGGACAACACAAACTCCCAGTCCCCGGGCAGAGAAAATCCGCAACCCGTCCGGGAAGAGAACCCGGGACCCCGTGATCCAGAGGCAGCAACGCTAGCCACACTAGACCACGAGCGGCGGTCCGGGGGGTGAAGATTAAAGATGGCGGTAATGTGCCGCCGAAACTAGTCGTCTGAGACAATAAAATCATTCTCAAGATACAGTTGTGGTGGTACTTTTCATCATATAATTCGTTCTTATGTGAACTGATTGGGCGGAAGTGGCAGTGAATTAAGTAAATAAAACCTGAATTTTTACTACAAAATTGAAAACTCTCTCGCAACAATATAGCTTTATTCGGATTTTATGCGCGAAGAAACTTCTTTTTTTTTTTTTTTTTTTTTTTTTACGTCTGCCACTTCTAAGTTTCAAACTTGTGCGAATCGTTTCTAATTTTGTTTTTGTTAGAAGGTAGACTGTGGTGTCACCGCCAGACACCACACTTGCTAGGTGGTAGCCTTTAAATCGGCCGCGGTCCGTTAGTGTACGTCGGACCCGCGTGTCGCCACTGTCAGTGATTGCAGACCGAGCGCCACCACACGGCAGGTCTAGAGAGACTTCCTAGCACTCGCCCTAGTTGTACAGCCGACTTTGCTAGCGATGCTACACTGACAAATACGCTCTCATTTGCCGAGACGATAGTTAGCATAGCCTTCAGCTACGTCATTCGCTACGACCTAGCAAGGCGCCATTACCAGTTTGTATTGAGATTGTTATTGATGTATCAACAAGAGCGATGTTCTCCAATTATGGATTAAAGTTAAGTATTACATCAACTTCGTACTTTATTTGCAATTCTCAAGACATTGTCCTGTTCCAGACCTCACGCCAGTCTGCGTGAGCTTAAACGCGTGCCTTTCGGCTACCTCCGAGTGGCTTGGCTGTCTTGCCAAGTCACTACATAGACAAGTACAGGTAATTCATGAACCTGTTATTTTGTGAATGACTTATCTGTTGCCACGATATAAGCACCATGGTTCGAATGACAAATAAAATCCTACCCCGGATCAGCCGCCCGAGTCAACAAAGATCTACATCGGTTGCCAAGCTATGGAGGTCTAACGTCAAAGTTGTGGAAGAGTGAAAGCTGGGAAGCAGAATGAAAAATTCTCCCATAGTAGCACAAGAAAAGGTGAATAGGTCCCTAGTAGGGCTAGGGATGTAAAATAGAGGAACTAGATTTCCGTCTCATCTGGCAGTATCAAAGATATTTTGAGACCGAACATCTTGACATATTTTCACTGTTTTACGAGTTAACCCTGCTTCCTCAGCGCAGTGAGATCTCTTAGGTCCATCGCCTTTACTTGTATGGTGAGGGCTGAAGGAACAAATAAACACAAATTTAAGTGCCCCTAAAAGTGGGACGCATTTACACTAGCAAGTGTCCGAGTGTAGAGATGCATCTATAAAGGGAAGTATCCCAGAGGGGAGATACACGCTTCCTAAACTTCAATGACGCGTTGTGTCATATTGCACGACATAAGAGACGAAGTAAGAGTGATTTCAGGTGTGCCGCAGGGGAGTGTCGTAGGACCGTTGCTGTTCACAATATACATAAACGACCTTGTGGATGACATCGGTAGTTCACTGAGGCTTTTTGCGGATGATTCTGTGGTATATTGAGAGGTTGTAACAATGGAAAGTTGTTCTGAAATGCAGGAGGATCTGAAGCGAATTGACGTATGGCGCAGGGAATGGCAACTGAATCTCAATGGAGACAAGTGTAATGTGCTGCGAATACATTGAAAGATAGATCCCTTATCATTTAGCTACAAAATAGCAGGTCAGCAAATGGAAGCAGTTAATTCCATAAATTATCTGGGAGTACGCATTAGGAGTGATATAAAATGGAATGATCAGATAAAGTTAATCGTTGGTAAAGCAGATGCCAGACTGAGACTCATTGGAAGAATCCTAAGGAAATGTAATCCGAAAACAAAGGAAGTAGGTTACAGTACGCTTATTCGCCCACTGCTAGAATACTGCTCAGCAGTGTGGGATACGTACCAGATAGGGTTGATAGAAGAGACAGAGAAGATTCAACGGAGAGCAGCGCGCTTCGTTACAGGATCATTTAGTGATCGCGAAAGCGTTACGGAGATGATAGATAAACTCCAGTGGAAGACTCTGCAGGAGAGACGCTCAGTAGCTCGGTACAGGCTTTTGTTGAAGTTTCGAGAACATACCTTCACCGAGGAGTCAAGCAGTTTATTGCTCCCTCCTACGTATATCTCGCGAAGAGACCATGAGGATAAAATCAGAGAGATTAGAGCCCACACAGAAGCATACCGACAATCCTTCTTTCCACGAGACTGGAATAGAAGGGAGAACCGATAGAGATACTCAAGGTACCCTCCGCCACACACCGTCAGGTGGCTTGCGGAGTATGGATGTAGATGTAGATGTGACAAATGCCATGTTGGATGACATGATGGACGTGTCATACAACAATACATCATGTGTCATGTTGCTTTGCTCGATACAACGTATGATATATTACACAAATTGGGTACTAATAGTAACAAGTAAAAAGTCCAGACAATATCAAGGTATTTTTGATTTAAATGTCTTTGAAGCTGTCAGGTAAGACATGAAACTAGTTCTCTTCTTTAACATACCAAACTCTGTCAACGACGTTTTCGCCTCTTTTGTTCTACGGTAGGGCCATTTTCCTTTCTGATAGATATAATGTTATTCTAAGTGGTTTACTATTCTGTCATTTGAAGCTTGGAGGCGGAATAAAATAACTGTTAAACTGAGCCTCACCTCTGTACAACCCCCAGCCCGAACCCCACTCCACTAATCAAAACGAAATTTGTATGAAATCGATGATCGTAACACTTTCGCAATATTATAGGCAGTTAAATGCCACTTAGAAATATATGTGGAGGGGTATATTAGCCAGTGACCTCGGACTGGCGTACGCTTGGGCTGACTAGCCTACCCCCGAATGCCGCCATATAAGAAGTGCCCTTGGATCGTTAGCAGTCCCGCTCTCTCCCCTCTAGCGGTTTCCACTTCACAAGATTTTACCCTTACTTCCAGCTGCGGCAGAAAAAGGCTCCCAAAGCTTCACAACACTTTCAAATCAAAGACTTGTGTATGCTATCACAAAATCAAAAATAAACTCCCCAGTTCAGTTTGAAATTTGGCGGGATTGCTGCAAGTCGCTAAGATATGAACTTTGTAGCTGTTACCAGGTTGATGTTACGAAAGGTATGGAGAGCAAGTCTTCTGCTAAACGTTAGTCGTTTCTCCAACTATATGGAGCTTAATGAGGCTCGAATGATGAAACCTTAGCGCCTTAGTGACTGACACGTTTGAAGACTACGTTAGGAGGTGGCAGTTTGCAAAGGCAACGAACGTGAATACGAAATGTTAGTTGAGGTGACATACTGTTCTGTGATCTGTAGCGAACGCCGACGTCGTGGCTAAGTTGAAAGGTGGTAACAGAGTGTGGCTGAATGCAGCGAAGGTAATGTCATGAGAATAACTATAGTTCTTGTCGCTGCGCTTGTCTTGCGTATGTTGAATTTCCAAGAGTAGTTTAGTTTGATGCTTTCGTTGGTTAAAGCATATGGGTGTTGTTGGTAACTACAATATTCTCTATTGTTGTGTGTGAGCAAGTCATGGAGTCACCGACATTTTCTGTCACTGCGTTACTAAAAACTGACTTGCATAAAGTCACAGGAAAAGTCGTCTCATTTGAAGATGGGCCGTGTATGACATCCGAATGTTGTAAATAGTCGCGGCATTGCTGCCTGAAAATAGGACATCTCAGGAGTCTGTTGCAGATAGACCAGTATTGAAAATGGCTACACATCACGAGTCAACCGGCTTTGATTGTGGCATAATAATCTGTGCAAGAGGTATGTTTCCCACCATACTGGAGATTACACAAGATTTCAGTGCTTAGATCTCTAGCATCGCACCCTTAAGCCGCAGAACATGCGACCTTTGGCGCAGTTATGACTGAGGTGATACGACACAGTCCGACTCACTGTACAGTGTAGAAGCAACCAGCACTGAAAGAGCACACTGAAAGAGTACTGGGGTGACAGCAATACAACAACCACTCGATTCTCTGTCAGATCGCTCGGTGCAACAGGGATGGCTGGTTGCTTCACGCAGCTGTGTCATACCATATGCAGGCAAGAAAATTTGAAACTATTATGTTCCTCAAAATTTTTTTTATGTAGTTGATGTAATGCTACACCCATTTTGTAGTTAGTTTCTCAGTAAGACTTCAGCTTTTTGAGAAACAATGAAAAACCGCTGTTTTTCAATCCGTACATGTTATCTGTTATGCAGGCTATCTTTTTCTATTTTGTGGGAACAGTTTGATAAAAACAGCGACTTTTTGTATCTTATACTGTGACAGCACAGCTTTCATAATTGACTGGTTTTCATTTCTCTATTGCCCATAGCTATTGTGATACTTCAGAATTAAGTAAAACACGTGCATATTGTGAAAAGTTAGCGGTAAAGAAATTATAGTCCATGGCCAGTTTACATTTGGTGCGTTTCACGTCATACATGGCTGCATTCCAAACGTAGCTAACAGGTCGAGATTATTTTAACGCTGGAAGGACAGACGTACCTTCTTCCAGTCTGGAGCAAATACGTGGCTTATTTGCAAGTTGTACACGACAAGGCTGGCAATGGCGTGCCACATGTGAGGCTTTTGCCGGCTGCTGTGTTTTGTTACTTCTTGTATTGCAGGTGTGGCAACACGAATAACGTTTGGGCAACCGCAGTGTAGTGAAACATTTAATACAGAGTGTCGTATCACTGATCGTAGCGCCACGGTGAGAGCCGCACCTAAGTGTTTGATGAAAGAACGTCACGTACACTCTTCGGAACTAGATGAGGTGATTCATGGTCTACTGCGAGTCTCATCGGCACTGATATGAATGTGGAGCACCAGGAACTGATTTCCGTCAGAACTATACTGAGGTGAAATACCTCACGTAGGCTTAAGCAGCCTAGAACAGACCTCATAACGTTACGCCACTCGGTGCACATCGTAATTAGGAATGGTCCTACTACGCATCCTTGAGGCGCGCAATGCGATACTTTCTCTTCCGACCATGTTTCTATTAATAAAGTCCTGACTTTCCTTCTCCTAAAAGACGTACGCGTATCTGTGTGATATTCCGTAGATAAAACGTTATATTTACTAAGAGTTCGTGTGAAGAAGCATGGTACGCCCTTCAAGGAACTGAGGAACCTTGCAGCGCGGGATAGCCGTGTCTGAGGTGTCTTGTCACGGTCCGAGCGGCTACCCTCTCCCCTCCCCCTTCGGAGGTTCGAGTCGTCACTCGGGCATGGGTGTGTGTGCGTGTTGTCCTTAGTGTAAGTTGGATTGAGTAGGGCGTCAGCCTAGGGACCGATGACCTCAGCAGTTTGGTCCCATAGCCCTTACCACAAATTTCCAAATTTTTGAGGAACCTTATCATCAACCTTAATAAATTCTTCCAGCATCAGTCGTATACAAAGGAAAGAACGACGGCCGTCAAATGAATTATCTGAATGGGGTGAATATCGCTACAAGTGATGTACATGTACAGCTAAACAAATAATTACATTTTCAGAATAATTGAACGATTTGTTTAAGAGAAAGATGGTCACACATTGAACAGCCAGTAACGCGTTGGTTCATCTCAGGCCCTTATGCAAGCAGTTATTCGGCTTGGCATTGATTGATAGAGGTGCCGCTTGTCCTCTTGAGGGATATCGCGCCAAATTCTGTGCAGATGAAGTCTTATCTCGTCAAAATCCCGAAATGATTGGAGGGCTCTGCCCATAACGCTTCAAACGTTATCATCTGCGGAGAGATTGGGCGACTTTGCAGGCCAGGGTTTGGCAAGCACGAAGAGAAGCTGTAGCAACTATCCCTGTGTGCGAGCGGGCATTATCCTGCTGAAATGGAAATCCAGGACGGCTTGCGTTAACGGCAAAAAACAGGGCGTAGAATATCGTCTACGTACTGCTGTGCTGCTGTAAGGGTGTCCCCGACGACAACCAGAGGGGTCCTAATGTGAAAAAGAATGGCTCCCCAGATCTTCACTCCTGGTTGTGGGGCCGTATGGCGGAAGACAGTCATGTTGGTATTCCATCTCTGGCCGGGGCGTATCCAGATACGTCTTCGGCCTGGAATCTCATTGACTAGAGTAGAGTTGTCTTCAGTGACGAATCAACTTCGAAGTGAGCCCCCGTGGCCAGTGAAGACGTGTCTGGGGACGCCCTGGACAGGAGAGGGATACCAACCTGACTGTCTCTCGCCATATGGTCCGACAACCAGAAGTTATGGTCAGGGGAACCATATCTTTTCGTATCAGGACACTCATGGTTGACATCCGCGACACCTTTACAGAACAGCGGTACGTCGACTAAACTCTACCCCTCGTTTTGTAGCCCTTCATGGCAAGCTGTCCTGGACTAACATTTCAGGCAGATAATGCCCGCTCGCAGACGGCGAGTGTTTCTACTGTTTGTCTTCGTGCTTGCCAAACCCTACGTAGGCCAGAAAGATCACCAGGTCCCTCCCCAGTTCAGAACGTTTTGAGCATTATGATGTAAAGTTTATACCACATCTGACACCAAATGTGAAGTATACGGGCACCAATGGTAAATGTATATGATCCCACTTCCGGTCACCAATTGCAAATGTATTCAGGGTTTGGAAAAGGTGGGAGGCGGGTGAGAGGCGCTTGTTACATATGCCTCATGACGACAGGGTGCAGGAGGTCGAGCGGTCAGGAGTAGAGAGTGGGCATCCAGGGCTGCCGTTAAATGGCAAAACAGGAAATTAGGTACAATGAACAGGGGATATTTCGACATACTGAGTACATAGGGCGCGCCTAGGGTCGGGAGTTACCAGGTTTAGGTCAGTCTAGTAGGTAGAACAATTAATTGAAATGGGCAATGGAAGTGGAAGCGGTTCATGTTAACTTACGATGGTGGCCGGGCGTGAAAAGCAGTGTCAGAGGCTCTGCCTTCCAGAATGACGTCTGTTCTGCTCGAGGTCTGGATTACAAGAGTGAGAAGCAAGTGTGTTCTGCTCCGCAGAACATTCCAGGGTCCACGCACGTGATCGGTATCCCGTACACGCTATTGGTTAAAACCAGTGGCGTGAATTCGCTAGCAGTTTCAGCAGAGGGCTCAAGGCGTCTCTTGTCAGCAGCTTTAACTGGACAGAACTGCCTCGGTTGTCAAAGACAAGCAGCTTGTGTCACATAGGCACTTCGTAAGTTACTCTGGGAGAACACTTGTAAAGATTTGACTGGGCCTTTGAAATTAATTTTTGGAACTAATTCCCTAAAACATTCCTTGACTGGCTGCCACCATGTACAAGTAGGACTGTCCAATCGTCTCAGAATTTTGACGATTGGACGAAATTTGGCCCCAGATCTCTCAGAAGGACGTCTAAAAACTCATTCAATGACAAGCCGAATAACTGCATGCATAAGAGCGAGAGGTGGACCAATGCGTTATTGACTTGCTGAATTTGGGAGGATCTTTCTCTTGAATAAATCAGCCAATGTTTTCGAAACCGTAAACATTTGGCTCGTTGTGCATATGCATCACATATACCGATTTCCGTCCCATTAGGATAATTCCTTCGTTGTGCGTCTTTTTTTTGTTTTTTAGTCCTAGAGCATTTTTTTAGATAAATCAATCGAAACCTGAATCAACATCACCGTACTGGGCATTATGCCAGTTCACCGCTTATTTGTGACGTTGAACATTGCAAAGAAGGAGACAGGAACCAGCTTCTGTTAATAATGCTGTTCATTTAAACATGTAGCTCAATTACCGGGTTTGAACCGGCAAAGTCACCTTCAGACAGCAGTTCACATTTACATTACAGCTGTCTTGTTCGTATTAGTTGTTTGCTATTTTTTCCCCATTGCGGCTGACGTTCATCGGGTGGGGATGCACTGCAGCAAAAACTGATGAGAGAACTGGCCTATTTGAGAATAACTGTACCCATTAACGAATTCAACAATCTACATAAATCTCTAAGGTAGAACTGCTATAGTTTTAGGTAACTCATGACGAGGTTCCGCCGTGATTATGTTATGTTGTGTACTACACTCCTGGAAATTGAAATAAGAACACCGTGAATTCATTGTCCCAGGAAGGGGAAACTTTATTGACACATTCCTGGGGTCAGATACATCACATGATCACACTGACAGAACCACAGGCACATAGACACAGGCAACAGAGCATGCACAATGTCGGCACTAGTACAGTGTATATTCAGCTTTTGCAGCAATGCAGGCTGCTATTCTCCCATGGAGACGATCGTAGAGATGCTGGATGTAGTCCTGTGGAACGGCTTGCCATGCCATTTCCACCTGGCGCCTCAGTTGGACCAGCGTTCGTGCTGGACGTGCAGACCGCGTGAGACGACGCTTCATCCAGTCCCAAACATGCTCAATGGGGGACAGATCCGGAGATCTTGCTGGCCAGGGTAGTTGACTTACACCTTCTACAGCACGTTGGGTGGCACGGGATACATGCGGACGTGCATTGTCCTGTTGGAACAGCAAGTTCCCTTGCCGGTCTAGGAATGGTAGAACGATGGGTTCGATGACGGTTTGGATGTACCGTGCACTATTCAGTGTCCCCTCGACGATCACCAGTGGTGTACGGCCAGTGTAGGAGATCGCTCCCCACACCATGATGCCGGGTGTTGGCCCTGTGTGCCTCGGTCGTATGCAGTCCTGATTGTGGCGCTCACCTGCACGGCGCCAAACACGCATACGACCATCATTGGCACCAAGGCAGAAGCGACTCTCATCGCTGAAGACGACACGTCTCCATTCGTCCCTCCATTCACGCCTGTCGCGACACCACTGGAGGCGGGCTGCACGATGTTGGGGCGTGAGCGGAAGACGGCCTAACGGTGTGCGGGACCGTAGCCCAGCTTCATGGAGACGGTTGCGAATGGTCCTCGCCGATACCCCAGGAGCAACAGTGTCCCTAATTTGCTGGGAAGTGGCGGTGCGGTCCCCTACGGCACTGCGTAGGATCCTACGGTCTTGGCGTGCATCCGTGCGTCGCTGCGGTCCGGTCCCAGGTCGACGGGCACGTGCACCTTCCGCCGACCACTGGCGACAACATCGATGTACTGTGGAGACCTCACAAATGGTTCAAATGGCTCTGAGCACTATGGGACTTAACAGCTGTGGTCATCAGTCCCCTAGAACTTAGAACTACTTAAACCGAACTAACCTAAGGACATCACACACATCCATGCCCGAGGCAGGATTCGAACCTGCGACCGTAGCAGTCACACGGTTCCGGACTGCGCGCCTAGAACCGCGAGACCACCGCGGCCGGCTGGAGACCTCACGCCCCACGTGTTGAGCAATTCGGCGGTACGTCCACCCGGCCTCCCGCATGCCCACTATACGCCCTCGCTCAAAGTCCGTCAACTGCACATACGGTTCACGTCCACGCTGTCGCGGCATGCTACCAGTGTTAAAGACTGCGATGGAGCTCCGTATGCCACGGCAAACTGGCTGACACTGACGGCGGCGGTGCACAAATGCTGCGCAGCTAGCGCCATTCGACGGCCAACACCGCGGTTCCTGGTGTGTCCTCTGTGCCGTGCGTGTGATCATTGCTTGTACAGCCCTCTCGCAGTGTCCGGAGCAAGTATGGTGGGTCTGACACACCGGTGTCAATGTGTTCTTTTTTCCATTTCCAGGAGTGTATTTCCATTTACGAAATAGTAAAAGTATGTAAAATAGCTTTTTTTTATATAAATTTCTTATGTTTTATATATTTCTCGCTATTTCTTCAGAAGCAGTCAACAGTGCAAGAGAATGAAGCGGGAATTTCGTGTAAGTATCCTAATACTATAACAGTTATATTTTAATCCCTTTTTATATTAAGTAATCCGTTCTTACGTACACTTGCAAAGAAACAGGCCACTTCTCACATCGTATATTGCTGTAGGGCACTACCACAGCAAGGAGTATTCGCCACAACCGGGAAAAATAGCCGACAGCTACTATAAACAACAACAACTGTAATATAGAGTGCCGGCCGAAGTGGCCGTGCGGTTAAAGGCGCTGCAGTCTGGAACCGCAAGACCGCTACGGTCGCAGGTTCGAATCCTGCCTCGGGCATGGATGTTTGTGATGTCCTTAGGTTAGTTAGGTTTAACTAGTTCTCAGTTCTAGGGGACTAATGACCTCAGCAGTTGAGTCCCATAGTGCTCAGTTCCAATATAGAGTGGCCGAGCGGTTCTAAGCACTGCAGTCTGCAACCGCGCGACCACTACGGTCACAGGTTCGAATCCTGCCTCGGGCATGGATGTGTGTGATGTCCTTAGGTTAGTTAGGTTTAACTAGTTCTCAGTTCTAGGGGACTAATGACCTCAGCAGTTGAGTCCCATAGTGCTCAGTTCCAATATAGAGTGGCCGAGCGGTTCTAAGCACTGCAGTCTGCAACCGCGCGACCACTACGGTCACAGGTTCGAATCCTGCCTCGGGCATGGATGTGTGTGATGTCCTTAGGTTAGTTAGCTTTAAGTAGTTCTAAGTTCTAGGGGACTGATGACCTCAGAGAGTTGCGTCTCGTAGTGCTCAGAGCCATTTGAACCAAATATAGAAGTTAACAAAATAATCAAATGGCTCCGAGCACTATGGGACTCAACATCTCAGGTCACCAGTCCCCTAGAACCTACGACTACTTAAACCTAACTAACCTAAGGACATCACACACATCCCTGCCCGAGGCAGCATGCGAACCTGCGACCGTAGCGGTCGCGCGGCTCCAGACTGAAGCGCCTAGAACCGCTCGGCCACAACGGCTGGCCTAGAAGTTAACAGCCGCCAGAAAATGAACCATTCTACAGCTAGTTGCTGTTATAGTCTTTGCAAGAATTTAATTCTATTTTGAACTCGGCCACGGTATTAAAATGTCAGTTTTCGGCAAAATAGCTTGTTTGTTATGTTTCCTGAGTTACGGGGGCAACGACAAATACATAATGTTTCCCGTCAGCGTTCCGTCTCTACCAATCAATTAGTAACCAGGAAACAATATCTGATTACGGACGGCATGCAGTGTTAAACAAACAGCAATCGTAACTGCACTGCGCAAGATCAAACGCCGCCATACTGCTCATTAGCCTGTAAAGTAATTTACCTGTATTGTGCCGAGGATAATTATTCGTTAAATGATACTAATTTCCGCGGGCGTCCCCATTTCCTTATTTTTGTGCGTTTCTCTTGCCACCGTCTCTACATTTCAAATTGCCAGCTGTCAATACGTACAATTCCCTGTTGTTCTCAAACTGTTGTTGCCAATTATCTACAAGTCCCTATGTGGCGAAACACGCATCTCCTCACTAAATATGCAAATTAAACAAGCAACATTTACCAATTAAAAACAGAATTTATCCGGCGCTATTGAAAAGCGTTGCGCGAACTGCGCCCCTGTGGCACAAATGGCATCGTTTGGCCGCAAATGCGCGCTGCAAACTGCGCGAGCGGAGCAAAGCGTCGACGCCCTGGCTGCTGCTCCAACTGCGCGGCCGAATTTTGCGAGGACCGCTGTGCCATTAAATTTTATTCGAAAAAAGGTCTTCGTTAAGCGAGGGCGGCCTGTAAGGCAAGCTATCTGATTTTACAGTTCTGTGCGGCCGCTAATCCCTTCGTAGGGTGCGGTCGGTCGCAGCGTAGGGCATGGAATTGGCGATGATTTTAACAGCGCTTCCATAATTGCGGGTACCAACAATCTGGAAAGTGAGGGACGCGAACATTACTGAAATTAGCAGATTGTCTTAACAGTCATTGTATAATTACACTCTCAACTACACTGTCCGCTACAAATGGCTCTGGTTCAAATGGCTCTGAGCACTATGGGACTTAACATCTATGGTCATCAGTCCCCTAGAACTTAGAACTACTTAAACCTAACTAACCTAAGGACAGCACACAACACCCAGCCATCACGAGGCAGAGAAAATCCCTGACCCCGCCGGGAATCGAACCCGGGAACCCGGGCGTGAGAAGCGAGAACGCCACCGTGTCCGCTACACCGACAGGGCAATTTTGTTGGTGTAACATACATACCACGATGTGATAATTTCATGTTTAGCAGAGGGGGTGTAATTGCTAATATTTTATTAGGAACAGAGCTATGTCGGATGTCGTGTTCTGTACACTGTGTCCAATACAAAATCTGTACCAGCATTTCATAAACGATGGAAAATATCTACAAAGCTAGTGATTTAAATAAAGGCGCCATAACTTGAACAACGCTGTGGTAGCCGTAACTTTTGAATCTGTAAACGTATCGCGACGAGGACTCTTCGTTATTAAGACACTGAACGACGTACACTGTGGCGCAAAAAACTGTAAATAATCAGTAATTCCCTGCTACATTGGTATACATAGCGTGATTCTTCTTTTATACACATTTGAGTCTCAAAGCACACATGATCAGAAGGGTGAACATATGAGGTTCAAGCGAGATTTGTGTTTGGGTTTGTGGGGAGGACCAGTATGTTGTTTTGAGTGGACAGTCATCGACACAGGTGTAAAGACTTCAGATGGGCCCTAGGTATGTGTGTTTGCACCGTCGCTGCTCATGTTATATAAAATGGTTCCAAAAATGTCCAAATGTGTGTGAAACGTATTGGGACATAACTGCTAAGGTCATCAGTCCCTAAGCTTACACACTACTTAACCTAAATTATCCTAAGGACAAACAGACACACCCATGCCTGAAGGAGGACTCGATCCACCGCCGGCATCAGCCGCACAGTTCATGGCTGCAACGCCTTAGACCGCTCGGGTAATCCCGCGCAGCTAAAATGGTTCAAATGGCTCTAAGCACTATGGAACTTAACATCTGAGGTAATCAGCCTCCTAGACTTAGAACCACTTAAATCTAACTAACCTAAGAACATCACACACATCCATGCCCGAGGCAGGATTCGTACCTGCGACCGTATCAGCCGCGTGGTTCCGGACTCAAGCGTCTAGAACCGCTCGACCACAGCGGCTGGCATGTTATATATTAATGACCGTGCATAAAGTATTAATAGTAACTTCAGACTTTTCACTGTTGATGCAGTTATTTATAATCAAGTACAGTCTGAGAAAGCTGCACAAATATTCAGATCTTAAGATTTCAAAGTGGTGCAAAGACTGGAAACTCGCCTTAAATTATCAGAAATGTAAAATGGTGCAGTTCACAAAATGAAAAAAAAGTTGTATTCGATGGTTAGAATGTCAGAGAGTCGCTGACTGAATCAGTCGACTGACACAAATTCCGCCGGCCATTGTGGCCGAGCGGTTCTAGGCGCTTCAGTCTGGAACCGCACGACCGCTACGGTCGCAGGTTCGAATCCTCCCTCGGGCATGAATGTGTGTGATGTCCTTAGGTTAGTTAGGTTTAGGTAGTTCTAGGTTCTAGGGGTTCAAATGGCTCTGAGCACTATGTAACTTAACATCTGAGGTCATCAGTCCCCTAGAATTTAGAACTACTTAAACCTAACTAACCTAAGGACAACACACACACCCATGCCAGAGGCCGGATTCGAACCTGCGACCGTTGCGGTCGCACGGTTCCAGACTGAAGCGCCTAGAACCGCTCGGCCACACCGGCCGGCGAGTTCTAGGGGCCTGATGACCTCAGATGTTAAGTCCCATAATGCTCATAGGCATTTGAACCATTTGACACAAATTCCTGTGTGTAGCAGTTCGTAGGGATAGGAGACTTACGGGGTTTGAGTACGTTGGTCATAGGTACACGTTTGCTTACTCCACCGACCAAGGAGGGTGGTAGCAACAACAGCGCCGATTTTTCCACAAATACGACATTGCAGTTAGACTGTCGAGCGAGAAATAAGCATCATTTTATGTTTTATTGTTAATGAATGGAAATTTTACTTGCTCAGTACACTTTGTTGTGTACTAGAAGTCAACGCTCCATAGACGAAGGATTATTTTCACACTGCATACAGCGGCAAATATTTAAAAAGTATTCGCAAACGAAATAAAATAATTAAATTATGGTGATAGGGTGAAATGACCCACATAAATAGCGGCACGATGGCCCAAGTGGCCAACGTGCATCACTACCACTTTCTGGGTAACTTTTGGTATGTAGTAGGTCCGACGTAATCGAAGTGCAGATCATATCCAAAGCAATATTTACGTATGCAAATTGTATCTTGCATTTATTTTAAATCGATAACATACATGCGACGTTTGATACGTTTTTTTATTTATTTTTATTTTTTACCGATGGCTTCGTACACAAGGAATAGACTTGACCCAAATGCTGCTGGTTGTGGTTTAATTGCTGAAACCGGCCCTTCAGCTGCCAAGAACACAGAAGCCCATGCCGTCAGTAACAACTCCCGCTGAGTTAAACGCCACATCACCTGACGAAGCTTTCCAACACCTGGAAAAGACAGGCAATTTGAAAAATAACAACGAAGAAAAGTACATGGAACAAACGAAAAAGAACTGTCAGAAACTGACGCTTCGGTAAATTTCAGTTTCCTTTTGCAAAACGTTTCATACTGAATGGAACTGAGTGCGAGAAATATAGCACATATGGTGCGATGACAGAAATAATGAAATTATTCCTACATCTACATCTACGTGATAACTCTGCTACTCACAATAAAGTGCCTGGCAGAGGGTCCATGAACCACCTTCGTGCTGTTTCTATACCATTCCACTCTCGAACGGCACGCGGGAAAAACGAGCACTTAAATTTTTCTGTGCGAGCCCTGATTTCTCTTATTTTATGTGTGAAATCTTATGGGACTTATGTGCTGAGGTCATCAGTCCCTAAGCTTACACACTACTTAACCTAAATTATCCTAAGGACAAACACACACACCCATGCCCGAGGGAGGAGTCGAACCTCCGCCGGGACCAGCCGCGCAGTCTCTTATTTTATAGTGATGATCATTGCTCCCTATGTAGGTGGGTGCCAACAGAGTGTTTTCGCAATCAGAGGAGAAAACTGGTGATTGAAATTTGATGAGAAGATCCCGTCGCAACGAAAATCGCCTTTGTTTTAATGATTGCCACTCCAATTCACGTATCATGTCTGTGGCACTATCTCCCCTATCTCGCGATAATACAGACCGAGCTACCCCCCTTTGTAGTTTTTGGATGTCATCGGTCAGTCCCAACTGATGCGGATCCCACACCGCAGAGCAATACTCCAAAATAGGGCGGACAAGCGTAGTGTAAGCAGTCTCTTTGGTAGACCTGTTGCACCTTCTAAGTGTTCTGCCAATGATTCGCAGTCTCTGGTTTGCTCTACCTACAATATTATCTATGTGATTGTTCCAATTTAGGCTGTTTGTAATTCTAATCCCTAAGTATTTAGTGTGTCTAACACTCGCAAACCATATTTCAGAAACTGTCGTGGTGGGAAAAGAAGGAGCACGTATATAATAATATTAGCCAATAATTTCTTGTAATTTAGGTAGGATCTAAACGCGTCGAAAAACGTGATTGATATAAGCACTATGGTGAATGGAAGTGAGAAATTAGGTTTAGACGTTTTTACATAAAATGTAACGCTTTTCAATTTTTTGCCCTGTGCAAATCACTCAACCGGACGTGTTCAGAAGAAAGCGGTCACAAAGTTCCGCATCCATTGTAGCTTGTGTGCGCTGGAACATCCTGCTTAGATGCCAGGGCTGCTGCTGATGTTTCAGAAAACCATCCACCGCCCCTCCACCCCCTCCCAACGTCCCGTTAGCAGCGTCAGAAATTTCCACGCTCCAGGCCAGTATCGGAAACAGCGACATATGCGCGCGGTAAGCGTGTGACAGTTCTAAACACAGTTTCAGGAATGACGATACTACGTGAATATTGTAGCTGTTATTGACTGGAGGAAGTTCACTGTTGTTACTAAATTAGAGCGCATCAAGCCTTCATTGAAAAGACACATCTGAAAAGTCACTGAAACTGTATTGGACAGTTGGGAGTCTTGTAATTGTGTTGTAACGGAATATGCACTTCGCTTACGAACTAGACACATCGAGCAAAATCTGGGTCTCTGGTAACTGATTAATCATCAGGAAGCTTGTGAAAGGGAAATTAGTTTCATGCCAGTGGAATGCAGAGACGCTTCTAGATGTCACAGCCCCGCTTTGAAGCCATTATGAAATTTTCTCCATTTCAAGAAATTTCTGAGTTCGAGAAATACCGCCGCAGAATATGAAGTTAGAAGATTTGTTTATTATTTTCGTTACTGCTATTACTTCCTTCATTCCGCTGCTGCTACATGTGTACTTGAAGGAAGCGTTTAATGCTTGTCGACCATTTTTACCAGCATCTAATAATTTAGTTAAGAAATTTCAGTTTTCCTATGTTGCTCAAATGTACGATGGTGTGTTCGAAGAAACTTTGCATCGTACTTCTGAGCATCACAGGAACTGCAATATCATACTTATCAGCCGATACTGGGCAAGCGACTTTCAGTTAAAATGTTTCCTCTCTACGGGAATACTGATAATGACTTTAGAAGTGCAGGTTGTCGACACCTCGTTGACGACGTATAGAAGTTTGGGCCTGGCCGTAAGTAGCGCACGGATAGCCTTGTGATGGATTTACCTTGGCAAGTACCAGAAGTAATACCTGGATGGCGGCTGGTCCCTGCGGAAGTTCGCGTCCTCCCTCGGACATGGGTGTGTGTGTTTGTCCTATAATTTAGGTTAAGTAGTGTGTAAGCTTAGGGACTGATGACCTTAGCTGTTAAGTCCCTTAAGATTTCACACACATTTGAACATTTGAATACCTGGATGATTAACTTATGGGAAAGTTTCGTCGTTGCCCTTGGCGCTGCGCTGCGCTATGTGCCCCCTTTTTATTTTTCGTCTTAATAGAGGAAATATCCCCGGCTGTTTTTGTTTCCTGTCCAGCGTGTAATGCAGTGATGTGGATTTCGACATCCGATTTTATTCCATAGCTTCCTAACCCACACACTTCACTCCCTTTTATTTTGGCAGAGACAGTCGCTATATGTTATGTTCTCTCGTTCCCTCCACGCACTTAGCCTCCAATCTGATACAACACGTGAACTACTCAGTTTCTGGGTCTTAAAAAATAAATGCAGAAGGAGGCATAATTTTCATTTGATGAAGAAGACATTATTTTTTACTTTTTTTCGGAAAAATAAAAAATTATTAGACAAAATTATAAGGCGACCGTTCGCGTCAAACAGGAAATCCGCTTTCGAGTCCCGGTCCGACAAAAAATTTTGAGTGGCGTCATTCCCTTACACAGCTGATGGTTGTTCATATCCGCAAATGCGAATACTTTTCATCAATTATTTAGTTCTTTCAGTGCCTGATCAAAAGCTTCTCAAGTTAATATCGGACACCTCCAGTTATTCGTTGATTACAGCAAAAATAAATTATTTGGTGAAGACGTTACTTGATAGCAGAAATAGCGTCGCAGTTTACTACGGTTACTTGCTCTTAGTAACTAGACTTGTAATATGCTGAAGCTGGCAGTAAATGCCAATTCCAAAGTCAGTGGATGCTGATGTCTCCAGTTAAACTTCACTGTCAGTCGTTCCAGATGGCATGGTCGACTTCACCCATTTCGGATAACATAAGGAAGAGAATAGTACAGACGAGCAACAGTTTTCGTTGTAGTGAATCAACATTCTACATTTTCCGTGGTCCAAGTGCACACTTCCACTCAACTGATTTAAATTTAATGTTCACTTCAGGAGCGTAGAAAAATATTGCACAGTTGCAAAACTTACATCTGACGCATTGTGCTTCCACTTAGTCGCAAACTGGAAGGTCTAACTCTGTGGAACGCTAGTATCAGTAATCTTCTGCAGCGAAGGCAGTTGACTTATTCGACTCCATAGTTACGCCGTACAATTATTTTCGTATCCAAGCAGTGCATAAGGACTGCAGGATGTCATAGTGCCATGGCTTCCATGACTGTATGTGCCTGAGCTAAACTGTATTATTTCATGCCCCGGGTAGTGCAACATAATACTGACACAAGCAGTGTACACGTACTGCCAACTCTATTGTTCATTTCACTTGATTTTATTATCACTGAAATAAAATCTCATACCGACATGAGATATTCATTTCAGCCTTCCTTTCCTTCTGAAGAAGTTTTTTTGTCAGGTTTTTTCCATCGAATAATGGGTATGCGGCAAACTGCGGCCCTTAATACACTACAGGCCATTAGAATTGCTACACCAAGAAGAAATGCAGATGATAGATGGTTATTCATTGGACAAATATATCATACTGCCACTGACATGTGATTACATTTTCACTCAATTTGGGTGCATAGATCCTGAGAAATCAGTACCCAGAACAACCACCTCCGGCCGTAATAACGACCTTGATACGCCTGGGCATTGAGTCAAACAGAGCTTGGATGGCGTGTACAGGTACAGCTGCCCATGCGGCTTCAACGCGATACCACAGTTCATCAAGAGTAGTGTCTGGCGTATTGTGACGAGCCAGTTGCTCGGCTACCATTGACCAGACGTTTACAATTGGTGAGAGACCTGGAGAATGTGCTGGCCAGGGCAGCAGCCGAACATTTTCTGAATCCAGAAAGGCCCATACAGGACCTCCAACATGCGGTCGTGCATTATCCTGCTGAAATGTATGGTTTCTAAGGGATCGAATGAAGGGTAGAGCCACGGGTCGTAACACATCTGAAATGTGACGTCCACTGTTGAAAGTGCCGTCAATGCGAACAAGAGGTGACTGAGACGTGTAACCAATGGCACCCCATACCATCACGCCGGATAATACGCCAGTATCGCGATGACGAATGCACGATTCCAATGTGCGTTCACCACGATGTCGCCAAACAAAGATACGACCATCATGATGCTGTAAACAGAACCAGGATTCATCCGAAAAAATGACGCTTTGTCATTCGTGCACCCAGGTTGGTCGTTGAGTACACCATTACAGGCGTTCCTGTCTGTGATGCAGCGTCAAGGGTAACCGCAGCCATGGTCTCCGAGCTGATAGTGCATGCTGCTGCAAACTTCGTCCAACTGTTTGTGCAGATGGTTGTTGTCTTGCAAACGTCCCCATCTGTTGACTCAGGGATCGAGCGTGGCTGCACGATTCACTACAGCCATGCGGATAAGAAGCCTGTCATCTCGACTGCTAGTGATACGAGGCCGTTGGGATGCAGCACGGCGTTCCGTATTACCCTCCTGAATCTACCGATTCCATATTCTGCTAACAGCCATTGGATCTCGACCAACGCGAGCAGCAATGTCGTGATACGATAAACCGCAATCGCGATAGGCTACAATCCCACCTTTATCAAAGTCGGAAACGTGATGGTACGCATTTCTCCTCCATACACGAGGCGTCACAACAACGTTTCACCATGCAACGGCGGTCAACTGCTGTTTGTGTATGAAAAATCGGTTGGAAACCTTCCTCATGTCAACACGTTGTAGCTCTCGCCACCGGCGCCAACCTTGCGTGAATGCTCTGGAAAGCCAATCATTTGCATATCACAGCATCTTATTTCTGTCGGCTAAATTTCGCGACTGTGGCACGTCATCTTCATGGTGTAGCAGTTTTAATGACCAGAAGTTTAGATTCACAAACCGCTATTTAGTACTGTTAAGATTTCTTTTGTCATGAGTAAAGGCATTTAGTTTCCCCTTAAAACATCTTAAACAATAACGTTCCCGAATCTTCCGAATAAGATTTTTGCAGGTAGGCAGAAGTTTAAAAAGAAAGTCCGCACATTCTGGGCCAGGTCGATCATTTCGGTTGATAGCACTGCATAAGTATTTTGCCTGAGAGGCATCACAATCTGGGTTCCTGTAGCTGTGGAAATCATAAGCTAAATCCGAGCTGCTAAGAATACAAAATGATGCGAATGTTCATCAGACATACAGATTTTAGTCGGGAGTGCCCCAGGAAGTGTTATAGGACCACCGTTGTTCTCTGTATACAGAAATGATTTGGCGGACAGGGTGGGCAGCAATATGAGGTTGTGTGCTAATAATGCTGTGGTGCACGGTAAGGTGTCGAAGTTGAGTGACTGTAGGGAGATACTAGACGGCTTAGAAAAAAATTTCAGTTGGTTGGATGAATGGCAGCTACCTCTAAATGTTGAAATATGTAAGTTAATGCGGATGAGTAGGAAGATCAAACCTGTAAGGTTTGGATACAGTACTACTAGTGTCCTGCTTGACACAGTCGAGTCGTTTAAATATCTGGGCGCAGAAAAGCGATATGAGCATGTGAGAACTATAGTAGGGAATGGGTCTCGTTGACTTCGGTTTATTGGGAGACTTTTAAGAAAGAGTGGTTCGCCTGTAAAGGAGACTGCATATAAGAGGCGCATGCGACCTATTCTTGAGGAATGCTCGAGAGTTTGGGATCCGTATGTAGCCGGATTGAAGAAGGGCGTCAAAGCAGTTCAGAGGCGGGCTGCCAGATTTGTTACCGGTAGGTTCTAACAACACGTAAGTGTGCTTCGGGAACTAAAATGGGAATTCCAGGGGGGGCCGGGGGAGGGGGATGGGGGGTGGGGGGTGGAAGGCGACGTTCTTTTCGAGAAAGTTTAGAGAACCGCAGTTTGAAGCTGACTGCCTAGCAATTCTACTGCCGCCAACATACATTTCGCGTAAGGGCTACGAAGTTAATATTCTAAAAGGACTTATACGGAGCATATAGATAGTCGTTTTTCCGTCGCTCCATTTACGAGTGGAGCAGGAAAGCATATGAGTGGTAGTGGTACAGGGTAAATTCCGTCACGCACAGTACTGCTGCTTGCAAAGTATCTATGCAGATGTTGATGCAGGTTATCAACTGAAGCCTTAGGTCATCCCCAAACTGAAGCGTATTTATACACACACAAAAAAATGTTTTACGTCACCCCAGTTCCCAGAACTCATGAAGCTAGACGTTACTGTGTAAACTGTATAACAGACATAGTCCATTTGACTGTTCAGAGATGTCACTAAACCCGTTTAAAGATGTTAACAATCATGCATGAGCAGTGTCTATTAGACGGAGGGGTCCGACGGCCGACCAGTTCCAGTCATTCCACCAGGAAGAAGGTACACGGCTCGTGTTGTCTGTAGTTCAACCATGCCTACACGGCCAATACCGCTGGTCGAAAGCATCCGCATTTTTACTTTGTACCAGGAAGGGCTCTCAACAAGGGAAGTGCCAAGGCGTCTCGGAGCGAATCAGAGCGATATTGTGTGGACGTGGAGGAGATACAGAAGACAGGCTATCCAAGGGCTACTACTGCAGTGGGTGACAGCTACCCACGGATAATGGCTCGGAGGAACCCTGACAGCAACGCCACCATGTTGACTATTGCTTTTCGTGCAGCCACAAAAAGTCACCTTACGACTCAAAACGTGTGCAGTAAGCTGCATGATGCGAAACTCTACTATCGACGTCAATGGCGAGGTACATCTTTGCAACCACGACGCGATGCAGCGCGGTAGAGATGGGCCCAACAACATGCCGAATGGACCGCTCAGGGCTGGCATCACGTTTTCATTACCGCTGAGTGTTGCATATGCCTTCAACCAGACAATAGTCGGAGACTTGTTTGGAGGCAACCCGGTCAGGCTGAACGCCTTAGACACACAGTCCAGTGAGTGCAGCAAGGTGGAGGTTCCCTGCTGTTTTGGGCTGGCATTATATGGGGCCGACGTACGCCGCTGGTGGTCATGGAAGGCGTCTTAACGACTGTATGACAAGTGAATGGCATCCTACGACCAATAGTGCAACTATATTGGTAGCTTATTGGCGAGGCATTCGTCTTCATGGACGACAATTCTCGCCCCCACCGTGCACATTTTGTGAACGACTTCCTTCGATAACGACATCGCTCGACTAGAGTGGCCAGCATGTTCTCCAGACATGAACCCTATCGAAAATGCCTGGGTTGCATTGAAAAGGGCTGTTTATGGAAGACGTGACCCACCAACCACTCTGAGGGATCTACGCCGAATCGCCGTTGAGGAGTGGAACAATATGGACCAACAGTGTCTTGATGAACTTATGGATAGTATGACACGTCGATTACAGGCGTGCATCAATGCAAGAGGACGTGCTACTGGGTATTAGAGGTACCGGTGTGTACAGAAATCTCTACCACCACCTCTGAAGGTCTCACGGTTTGGTGGTGCAACATGCAATGTGTCTGTTTCTTGTGCAATAAAAAGGGCGGAGGTGATATTTATGTTGACCTCTATTCCGATTTTCAGTACAGATTCCGGAATTCTCGGAACCGAGGTGATGCTAAACTTTTAATGATGTGTGCAGGATGATTGTACTGATAAATAAATGAAAGAACTACAGTGGCTATTGGAAAAACCATTGCATACAAAGTAAAAAATTGACGGTCATGAACCACATGAATTCCATAGAACTGATAAATGGCAATATTTACTAACCAACTACGTTTTTCGAAACCTTCTTTGAATTTTTCAAAATATATTTTAACGCTCTACACTTTTCTCGTAGAAACGTCCTCTTCAAATTTGCCAGTTCTCCGACGTAACAGATGCTTATCGAAAACTGAAGAACTATATTTCGTGATGGTCTATTGCAGATAGTTACAGATTCAACTGCGGTGCATATATGAAATAATGAATATGAAGTGAAATTAAAGCTGTTCCACCACAATTGTTCACTGAGTGCTAAGCTTATAGTGACCTCAACCATAAAACAAACGGTGAGGCGATTTCCGACTGTACCGACTTGTGCCGACCAGGAAAAGAGGGAAATCTGACAATACAACGTTTATAAGCTAGAGTTGAAATGTGTCGGCCGGAGTCTTGCAGTATCTGGCCATTATCAACTTTATCGATCTAACATTTTTACAATACGCCTAATTTTATTTCGTGCTTATTACTAACAATAAACACCACGTTTCAGCACAAATGCTACTATTCTGCACTTTCACGAAGCCCTATGATTTTCATCTGTCATTTCCACCATGGCACTGAGAGGGTAGGTGTAGTGCCTAACGTGCTAGTTTCGCATTCGGGAGACCGGAGTTCAAACCGACAAGCGCGATCCAGATTAGAGTTTTAGGTGGCTTCGCAGTTCACCCTTGGCGAATGACCTTGAAATGGCCACGCCGCTTCCTTTAAATCCAGTATTGGAAAATGAGTGCAGTCCTCCATCTGCTAATGATTTTAGGTGTCGACGAGACATAAAACACTAAACTTGCTCCCTTATTTCAGCCACAATAGACGATCGACGGGGCTACGAAATGGAAACCGTGCTCTGAGCAAGGTAGAAAACCTTTTGCTTGACGTTCTGTTCTTTTCTGGCGGCCAACGTGTACTGCTACCCCCACTCAGTAACTAGTTACTGTTTGAAACTGTACGATTTGTTGCACAGACGTGGATTGCCGACATGTATGCGCAAATGTTCACTGCCATCTCTAAAAAAAGTCTCCTGCCGACATATTGCAATATCGACAAAAGAATTTTACTGACTAATTTATGCTTAATGATAATTATTATGGTTTACCAGCTAAATTCTTTTTCTAAGTACCCACACTACATGTGCCGTTTTGTGTATTGTTACAATTCCACTTTATAACGATAACCATTTGTTGAAATCCACTACTCATATGCTTGCCCTATGCTGTGCAGCGTGGGCACAGTTAGATTACCCCCCCTCCCCCCCCCCCCCGCCCCACCCGCTACACCCGCCAAATTAACAACCATCACAAAGTCGGCCTGCGTGCCCGAGCGGTTCTAGGCGCTTCAGTATGGAACCGCGCGACCGCTATGGTCGCAGGTTCGAATCCTGCGTCGGATGTGTGAGATGTCCTTAGATTAGTTAGGTTTAAGTAGTTCTAAGTTCTATGGGACTGATGACCTCAGATTTGAAGTCCCATAGTGCTCAGAGCCATTTTTGACCAACACAAACCTCTAAACTTGAATAAATATCATGAACAACAGTTCCTTAGAGGAGTTTTCTAGCGATATGAAATATGTAGAGCTGCTTGTGAGAGACACTGCACAGTTACCGATGGAGGTCTATGAGCCTGAGCCCTCTGAATCACAACATAATTGGTTTCAAGTGTTCTCCCACCTGGTTCAGCACCTTTAAGAAATGACATAACATAAGAAATCGCAAAGCAACGAAGTTTACTGCAAGTAAAAGTGCAGAGCAGATGACATTAATCCGAAGTTGATGTGAAGACAAAGTTTGCTGTCATCCCTGCGTCTAATGCCGATCAGTCAGCTTTCGTGAAAGACGTTTGCACAAATCGCACTTTTATCATTACGGGGCGAGTGAAACCGATCAACGCAATGGCATATTCATACACAACATGACAGAGTTAATTATGAGTTAATTACTGTTTCTGTAGCTTCGTATCTTTCTTCACCAATCTCAATGCATATTGGGACCAAAAATAAAAAGAGGAATGTTTAGTAGCAAAATTCGTACAATCGAACTTTCAAAACGTGAAAAAATAGGAAAGAATAATTTTTAACATTTCATTTTAAAAACTGTTTCTAATCAGATGCAGAAATTAATTCATTGCTTCTTTTGGGCTGTAGTGCTGAACATAACGATGCCTCTGTACTTCAGGAGGACGATGAAAAGACTGTTAATATAATACAGATTTCACAAGGAAAAACCAGTGTGGCTCTCGATAAAGAACATTTTCGACTGTGGAAAGTATTGTTAAAGAAATTGTGGGACAGTAGAATTTCCGACAGCCCCGTGTCATTTGGGGTTTACCTGAAAGCAGTATTCTTAAATTTCAATCATTTGTGCATTATCAGTTTACTTTGGTACATTTTACGAATTTCTAAGTAAGCTCGGTATGCAGCACAGTAAGCAGAGCAACGGCCAGTACCATTTCTTACTCCACCACAACTTTGTCTAAATAAAACTGATGATTGTAGTTGTAGACACGAATGACGGCGATCCAATTTAGGCTTGTTCTGAACACCTACGTCACACATTCTCTGACTGCCAATGAGCGTTCAGGAGTGTTCTGAGCACTCTCCTCTGAATGCCGTAGTTAATGTGAGCATTAAAAGTAATCGTAGCGATTTGTTAGTGAATTTTATTTCATTTGTTGCGAATTATCATTGCTGATGGAGGTGGTAAGTGATACATTCCTCATAAGCAAGAGTGGGGCTTGAAGGACATACGCTTTCTTCAAGCGGAAAGCACGCGCATGTGCCTACCGCAATTGTCGCTTAGAATCGTCAACAATACTATCCTCGTCCGTGCCTCGACATTCGCGAACCGCCATCGTTCTTGAATCTGACTATTATGTGAGATGCCTGAAAGCATTAACTATTCTTTCTTCTGCTGAGCCTGGCGTAAGGAAAATATTTGTTTTCGTCATTCAAACGACACGTCGCTTTACTGTGACAACTAAGGAGGAATAAACTAGGAACGCTTTTATTATTACTAAAATATACATTATTCAAAAATTATCGTAAGAACCGTGCTACAGGAAGTGCAATAAAATGATGTATATACAAAGGTTAAATGTGTTTCATTTCAATACATTAAAGTCATAATTGATGGATGTCTTCTGAAAGTAACATCAAGCACTGCCTTGATTTATTTTCCTCTGCTAGTCACCATTCTAAGAAATACATATGAAGCAATTTAGCTGTTGATCCGAACTACCGCACCTTTTATTCAAAACATTAATGACAATTGAAATTTTTATATGATTTAAATACTTCAAATTCGTTTGTGTCAATCCGGTCATTAACACCACGCTGCGCTATGCTCTCTCGTCACGGCCGATCGAGTGTTATGCAAGAAGGGTTGTACAAACCGTTATCATAAACGGTTCTTAGTAGTACAAAAACGAATATCTTCAACAATACTTGTAGTGCGTTCGAGCAGGTAAATTTTTGACAGTGAATTTCTTTTGTTACATTCTACCTCCATAAAAAGTTTCAGGGTGGGTTTCGAGACGTCAGGTTGGACCATTCGCTTGTGAGTCAAATGTTTTTCAGATATCGAGAAATACAGCGTCTGCATGACTATCTTCAACGAAAGCTTTCAGGATGTCATATGAAAAAAGCTGTAAACTGGGTCTCACATGGTCAGTGTTTTCGGAGTCTATACTGTTTGGCATGGAGGAGATGTACTACTTTTTAGCTCAGAATATGCTGTACGACTCTGCAACAAATGGATATTATGGATGATGCACGTTAGTTTTCTTGTTCACTTCTGATACTCTTCTTGTACATGCCCACGACTGTGCTTTCTTCCATCCATGAGGCATCCCTTTTTCTTCGATGTATCTATGATAGATTATGGTAAAGGGGGGGCTTACAGACGGATAAGATCTAATATGGATTCCATCGAGAACAACTTTGTTAAATTTTATTTCTTTCAGGTGTTTCTCAAAACCACTAACAAAAAATCTGTCACTGCTCTGTGGAGTGGTGCGACAGTTATGTAGGAGAAATGCGCCTGGATAATTCTGAATATCATTGTTGTTATAGCGAGGTGGAAGACACATGAACATTATAAAATTGTATATTAAGTAAGAGAAACTTTAGAAGAACAGAGTGTTTATCGCAATTTACGTAACATTATAACTCACGAACAAAAAGAAAAAAAAATTCAAGGTGACAAAGCATAAAACATTTTCATATCTGGAGAGAGTATGCATGTTGATATTACCGATGATAGTGCCACTGAAGAGGAGTTACAATATACGGTTTTCCGAAAGTTCTTCAGCACAGAAGTAAATACTCCAGAATTAGAATCGGTAACTGTTGCCAATACGAATAACTTAGATGGATGTATTCTCGGTGTGGCGAAAGAACACAAATCACTAAATAAAGATAGGTCTTCTGATCCAGAATGTATACCAATTAGGTTTCTTTCAGAGTACGCTGATGTAATACTTCCGCATTTTGCAATCATATACAACAGCACGCTCGACGAAAGATTCGTACGTAAAGAGTGGGAAGTTGCGGAGGTCACAGCAGTACCTACCAAATGAAAGATGAGTAATCTGCTGAATTACAGACCTTTACCACTGACGTCGATTTGTAGCAGAAGTTTGGAACATACCCTGCGTTCGAACATTATGTATTGCCTATAAGAAAATGATTTATTGACACAAAATCAGCACGGATTCTGAATCGTCGTCCTTGTGAATTAGCATTCTGTTCTCGTTGAGCAGTGAGTGCTATCGAAAGGATCTCAAATTGACTCCATATTTCCAGAAAGCCTTTCATACTTTCCCTCATAAGTGAAACCTAGTCAAATTATGTCCCTATGGAATATCGTCTCAATTGTGCGACTGCATTCATGATCAGGAAGATCACAGGTCACAGTAAATGACATAGAGTTTTCGAGAAAAACAGAAATGATATCTAAAGCTCCCAAAGTATATATAAATGACTTAGGAGACAATTTGAGCAGACAACTGAGATTTTTGCACATCATGCGGTCATTTGTCATCTAGGATCAGAAGATCAAAAGCAATTGCAAAATGATTTAGACAAAATATCTATATGGTGCGAAAAGTTACAGCGGTGGGTCTAAATAATGAAACGTGTGACGTGATTCACGTGAGTTCTAAAAGGTATTCCTTAAAAATCTGTTACACGATAAATGACACAAATCTGAAGGTTTTCAGTTTAACTAAATATCTAGGACAAGAGTTACGAACAACATTCATTTGAACGACCATAGAAGATAATATGAAGAAAGCGATCCAAAGGCTGCGTTTTATTGTCAGTACTCTTCATAGATACAGCAAATCAAGTAAAGAGGCTGTCTACAATACGCGTGTCTATCCTCCGCTAGAATTTTGCTGTTCTGCATGGGATTCTTACCAGCTAGGATTGACTGCGAACATCGAGGAAGTTCGAAGAAAGGTGTTTTGTTTTGAATAATAGGGAAATACGGGAGTGTGTCACGGATACGATATGTGATTGGGGCAATCACTAAAACAATGATGTTCTTAACTGCTGCGAGAACTTTTCAACTCATTTCAATCTCTGGCGCTCACCACCGATTGTGAAAATAGTTTATTGACGCTCACCTACATATGTAGAAATGAGCATAGTAAATAAAAAAATAAGATCTCGCACAAAAAGATTTGAGTGTTTAACAAAGAATTATCTTGTAGACTTAGAGAAAGCTTTTGACAACGTTGACTGGAATACACTCTTGCAAATTCTGAAGGTGGTAGGAGTAAAAAACAGGGAGCGAAAAGGTATTTACAATTTGTACAGAAACCAGATGGCAGTTGTAAGAGTCGAGGAGCATGAAAGGGAAGTAGTGTTAGGGAAGGGAGTGCGACAGGGTTGTAGCCTACCCCCAATGTTATTCAGTCTGTATATTGAGCAAGCAGTAAAGGAAACAAAAGAAAAATTCGGAGTAGGAATTAAAATCCACGAAGAAGAAATAAAAACTTGGTTCGCCGGTGACATCGTAATTCTGTAAGAGACAGCAAAGGACCTGGAAGAGCAGCTGAACAGAATGGACAGCGTCTTGAAAGGAGAATATAAGAAGAACATCAACAAAAGCAAAACGAGGATAATGGAATGTAGTCGAATTAAATCCGGTGATGCTGCGGGAATTAGATTAGGAAATGAGACGCTTAAAGTAGTAAATGGCTTTTGCTATTTGGGGAGCAAATTAACTGATGACGGTCGAAGTGGAGAGGATATAAAACGTAGACTGGTAATGGCAAGGAAAGCGTTTCTGAAAAAGAGAAATTTGTTACCATCGAGTATAGATATCAGTGTCAGGAAGTCGTTTCTGAAAGTATTTGTGTGGAGTGTAGCGATGTATGGAAGTAAAACGTGGATGATAAATAGTTTAGACAAGAAGAGAATAGAAATTTTCGGAATGTGATGCTACAGAAGAATGCTGAAGATTAGATGGGTAGATCACATAACTAATGAGGAGGTATTGAATAGAACTGGAGAGAAGAGAAATTTGTTGCACAACTTGACTAGAAGAAGGGATCGGTTGGTATGACATATTCTGAGGCATCAAGGGATCACCAATTTAGTATTGGAAGGCAGCGTGGAGGGGAAAATCGTAGAGGGAGACAAAGAGGTGAATACACTAAACAGATTGAGAAGGATGTAGGTCGCAGTAGGCACTGGGAGATGAAGAAGCTTGCACAGGATAGAGTAGCATGGAGAGCTGCATCAAACCAGTCTCTGGACTGAAGACCACAACAACAACAAAGAAATTCGCCAAACAGCCGTGCAGGTTGAGAAGTTATTTTATTTTTGCTACCAGTTAACGAAATTCAATGAGTCATCTTCAGCCCCCATGTGCATTCTAAAAAATTATCGATTTGCCATACTGGGGCATCTGTTTCTGGATGTCGTGAATTCTCACGTCTGCTCTTCGAAGGCCTCTGTACGCCGAACTCCGAACTCCGTCTGAACAGGCATCGAAAGACCGTAACGGTACTGACCGACCGCCGTGCCATCCTCAGCCTATAGTCGTTGCTGGTAGCGGATATGGCGGGGCGTGTAGTCAGCACACCGCTCTCCCGCCTGTTGTCCGTTTTCGTGACCGGAGCGTCTACTTCGCAATCAATTAGCTCCTCAATTTTTCTCAAAAGGGATGATCGCACCATGCTTGCCAACAGCGCTTGGCAGACCGAACGGTCACCCATCCAAGTTCTAGCCAAGCCCAACAGTGTTCGGTGATCTGACGGGAGCCGGTGTTACCACTGCGGCAAGGCCGTTGGCTCCCCGTACGCCAATATCATAATGTTTTAGACGTGCACATTGGGCCTGAAGATCGCACATTGAATTGCCGAAACTGGTAGCGAAACTAAAATAAAATAACTTCACAATCTGCACGACTGTTTGGTGAATTTCTTTGTTAAATATTTGTTCAGCGACTGTTCCACGTCCTAAATGGATCAACAGAGACGAAAAGATTTAAGGGTTCGTATTTTCCGCTCACAGTTCGATATTGAAACGGTAGAGAAATAATGTGAACATGAGTCTATGAACAAACGGACAGGTACTTAAGTATGAACTGCAAATCAGTCATGTAGATGTAGGTAAGCATCAAAAAAGAAGAAAACGTACGACAAAAAGGTGAAAGGCAAGTCTTACTAGTGCCACATGTAGGTAAGATCTTCTGGATTATTAGGCCGCGTCATATTTCTACTAAAATGATGGACGTTTCGACCTTTCTGCTGGGATCTTCCTCAGGATCTTGTGGTGTCTACTACTGCTAGAACACTGTGAGAGACGAGTGTCACGTCCTCTTATAAAGGGGAGTTTTCTCGCGTTCGTGCTGGAGAAGTGATGGTATTGGTTGAAATTCATATGGCTGCCATTGGTGGGCCATAGTCATAGGCTAATATTCCCGCTCTGATGCAGACGAAGGGCACAGGCGGCTAAAACAAAGCGCAAAACCAGCAGTAGCGGAACATCACGAGAACTATGGCTCTGACATGGATTTTAATAATGTACATTTATAGAAGGAAAGTCCGAGAGCCGGCCAGTGTGGCCACGCGGTTAAAGGCGCTTCAGTCTGGAACCGCGCGACCGCTACGGTCGCAGGTTCGAATCCTGCCTCGGGCATGGATGTGTGTGATGGCCTTAGGTTAGTTAGGTTTAAGTAGTTCTAAGTTCTAGGGGACTGATGACCTCAGATGTTAAGTCCCATAGTGCTCAGAGCCATTTTTTTGAAAGTCCGAGAAGTGGTTGAAATTTCCAAGAATGCATGTAATTTCAATAGAGTGGACGGCTATAGGCTTCCGGCATCGTGGCTCCCCGCCATCAAGGAAGTGAATACGCGGCCGCGGTGTCGAGCGACATAAACAAGGCGCTGCAAGTCACCTCGGCGGACAATAATATTTTTGGTAAACATTCCCCCTCATGCGCTGTCCGTTTCGAATCTAGCCAATGATGACGACCAACAAATAGCAGTAGCAGGAATTTCAGCCAATACTTCTTCTACATTGTAAGTGTGGAATACTGCCTTTCTAAACAATTACGATCGGCCGCCAAAGGTATCCACAGGAGATTAGCCAACAACGCCCCTTCTTCTGCACCAGAGTGGTAAAATTAGCCTATGACTATGGCTCACCAATGGTAGCCATATGAATTTCAACCAATACCATCACTTCTTCAGCACGAACGCGAGAAAACTCCGACAGTGTTCTAGCAGTAGTGGACACCAGAAGATTCTGAGGAAGATCCCAGCAGAGGGGTCGAAACGTCGATCATTTTAGTAGAACTATGACGCGGCCTAATAACCCGGAAGTTTTTACCTACAGTCACAACGGCCACGAAAGCCTCCAGAATTACATAGTACCACATGCTTACGTAAAAGGGAATACCGTAGAAGTTTGTGTGGGTAATTGCTGGCGCTCTAGCTCTTTTTTCAAGCGGTGCGATATTTTTTTCGCGTTGAGCATTTACATGGCGGCGTCGCCGCGACTCCGACAGTGTCGCACAAAATCCCACAGCGGGCGTAGGAAGTGAATAAATGAGGACTCGGCGTGCAGGAAGGTTGTGACATAATGATGAGGTAGTTTCCACGAATATTGGGTGCAGATTTTCCAGATTTCTGGTCGGCTGCAAATTTTTCTGGGTATGGTTGACCAGTGCAGCACGGTCGGGTGAGCTACGGCTAGGTTAAGCAACTCACTCGTATTTCCCGGGATCTCCCGTATTATAACAACACTTTCTTAAATCCTATCGGTTTTCTTATTATATACCTGTATCTCCCGTATATTCCGTCTGTGTTCACTGTTGTAAATATTAATTCTGAGAAGTAATGTCGATAGTTCCAGTTTCGCGACGAACAAATCACAAAACGTTTTTTGTAGTCCTCGATACTATTGAAGACATGTAGTCTCTTTTCTGTTTGTGCTTTCGTGGAAAGAAGGCGATTTGGCTCGAGGAGAAGCGAGGAGCGGAGAAAGGATGACGCAGTCTACACTCCTAGATGGGTAGTGGGAGGGGAGTGTTGTTTACTCGTACCTCGGTCAGTACCGAGAACCAACGGATGCGCTCATCTCGATCTAGACAGCAGCTGTGGTACAAATAACACACGGAAGTAACAAGGACTCTCGAAAGAGGAGTATGGAGACGTTATTTATTTCTCAACTCACACACCACCACATTTCGCAACGCTCTGAAAGAGTTACTTTTTGCAGAAGGTGGATCGATCAGAGAAACAACAGCAGCTTATTACTAACTGGAAGCTTATGACTGAAATCAATTTTGATTAACATTGCGAAGAAATTTGCGCGCGAAGATAAGAAATTACAAAACTCTGCTGCTTCTGTACATAAGTACACTCGTGTACAGAAAAAAACGGGACACTTTGAACGACAATAGACAGGACGTATATATTCACAAAACATATACATTAGTATGTTCAGACACTTCGGTTTAGCATGCGTCCTATTGCTTAGTAGGCACCGGGTCCGCCATGAGCCCTGATATCTTGTTCCATGCGTGGTGGCATCGACGCATATTAGGCGCGAATGCAGTCTTGTATTATAGCCATTCATTGTGCATTCACCTCGTTCCAAAGTTCATCTGTGAAGCTTGATACTGGTACACAGAACTGCATCCATCGTTTCACCATACCCCACACATTTTCGATCGGCGATAAGTCTAGTGATATGGTGGGCCACGGCAAAAAGCTGACATCCTGTAACACCAAGAAGGCATGTTTTCGTGCAGCAAAGTGTGGTCGTGCATTGTCTTGCTGAAAGACGGCGTCTGGACAGCTGTGCAGTAAGGGTATGGCGATGGGTCGTCGGATATCATACAACTCTATCACACTGATCACAGTGCCCGGGACATGTACCAACTGCGATATGTGGTTGTACCCAGTAGCATCCAACTCTGTAAGGCCTTGAGTTGGTGCGGTATGTCTTGTGCGAATGCAGTCACTCTGATGCCGTTCCCCTTGTCATTAGCTAACCAAAATGAGGCCATTGTATCCAAACAAACAGAACTTGGATTCGTCCGAAGACACTGTCTGATGCCATTCCTGTCCCGCCACGTTGTACCATACACTATTGCCGTCTAGCATGATTCTGAACATTCCTCATGGGTAGGTGGAGAGGTAGACGACGCGCACGCAACCTATGCCGTGATAAACGGCGACGGACTGTCACCCCTCGAGGTATACGAAGTGTTCCATTGTTCCACTGTTGCCCCAGGGCCGAGGAAGATGCAGATCTGTTCTGCAATGCCATTCGGATGAGGTGTCGATCTTGTCAGGGGGTGGTCTGGGTGGTGCGACCTGACCCATCTCGTCGTATTCTGTGGCCTTCCGTGAACTATTCTGTACAGACCGGTTGCACTGCCGAAACAATTCGTCCTACAAGAGCAGCAATTTCCTGGATGGATGCATCACATTCTCTCATGCTAATAATACCCCCTCTTTCAAATTCACTTATCTGTCGGTACGGCTTGCGTTTACGTCTGTGATGCACCGTGCACGTCTGCTCAAGTCACTCTGATCCATTTCTTCAGGTTATGGCGACAACGAGAGCCGCAGTCACATATTGCCGATAGGTGCTGTTGCGCCACGATATCGATGTTGACCTGTAACGATCGGGCGACATGGTTCAAATGCTAATCATTTGTGCATAAGCTATAAATGTCCACGTGCTGTGAATATGAACGTCCTAACTCTACTTGTTCGTGGTGTCCTGTTTTTCTGAACATGAGTGTACTTGTAGAATACACATAGATAATATAAGCACATTAGTTAAGTTTTATTGGGATTATATCTCTATGTTATATACGATGAACAAATGAAATTGTTTTGTTTAGATTAGATTTATTTTCAATTCTATAGACCCAAAAACGAGGCGATTCTCGTAGTTGTGGAACATGTCACAAAACGTAATATAACGTATTTAGAACGCTTGACCGTAATACTCACTTCTGAATGTACATAGCCGGCCGTTGTGACCGAGCGGTTATAGGAGCTTCAGTCCGGAACCGCGCTGCTCCTACGGTCGCAGGTTCGAATCCTGCCACGGGCATGGGTGTGTGTGATGTCCTTACGTTAGGTAGGTTTAAGTAGTTCTAAGTCTATAGGACTGATGTCCTCAGATGTTAAGTCCCATAGTGCTCAGAGCCATTTTAACCATTTTTTAAATGTACATAACAAATGAGTCGTATTACACGCTTTTGTACTTTAAAAACTTTCTCTTGGTTTGCGGAGCTACGCCAAAATATGATACCGTATGACGTAATAGAGTAAAGTTAAGCAAATGGTTCAAATGGCTCTGAGCACTATGCGACTTAACTTCTGAGGTCATCAGTCGCCTAGAACTTAGAACTAATTAAACCTAACTAACCTAAGGACATCACACACATCCATGCCCGAGGCAGGATTCGAACCTGCGACCGTAGCAGTCGCGCGGCTCCGGACTGAGCGCCTAGAACCGCTAGACCACCGCGGCCGGCTTAAGCAAATTACACCACTTTTTTAGTTATGTCTCCATTGTCATCCATTCCCAGCAAATAAGACGTAGTTGTACTGTTGAAATTTATTGCAACCAAATCTCCCCTAACATCCTTTAAAATCGTCGTCATATTTTGGTCTCCCTAGCTAGGCCCAACTGTCTGACTGCTGAAGCTTCACCTGTTTGCCCATCCCTGTCCAGCTTTGTCTGCGGGTACAAGACTGCCTAACAGTCAACACTCAAATAGGAGCAGTTTGTCCTATGTGACTGTTTGATGGCTACCAACATGCCGATCACGGGGAGGGCGAGGGATCGCGGACGAAATGAACATCCCTCCGAGCCAATGAAATGGATATAATTATTTAGAAAATAATTAGTAAAGATGAACTGCTGAAACAGTGGTCAGACGTAATTTACACATAATAAACAGACAGAATTTGGAAAACATTCCCACCATTGCTCATGGAAGGCACAGCCGTTAATTCTGTTCCACCAACAACTTTTCAGTAGGGTTTGGAGATTAATTACAAAATTTATTTGTACGTTATGCTGTGCCTGCAATTATTAGTATCGTAGTTACCTACGCCCATACTAAAAGAACTTTTCATTTACAGCTCACAAAATCTGATATTATCTGTGGATGCAACTGTGCAACTCTACTTTTCATATGTTTCTTTATATTTGTCACTATTTGTCAGTACGCGTGGGTGTGTCTGTAAGTTCTGAGACTCTGACGCATAACGTAGCAGTGTTAGCATGTCCTTCAAACCTAAGCGCACGTTTCATCAAAGAACCAAACAGAAAGGCCGGCCGCTGTGGCCGAGCGGTTCTAGGCGCTTCAGTCTGGAACCGCGCGACCGCTACGGCCGCAGTTTCGAATCCTGCTTCGAGCATGGATGTGTGTGATGTGTTTAGGTTAGTTAGGTTTCAGTAGTTCTAAATTCTAGGGGACTGATGACGTCAGAAGTTAAGTCCCATAATGTTCAGAGCCATTTGAAACAAAAAGAGAGATATGTCTGTTTACTTTCTGTTAAATATTAGCGGGCACTCTCATTGTAGTTACTCAGACGACGTTGTCGAAAAAAATTTCCATTCGTGTTATACAAAACAGTCTGACGATTACGCCAGCCCAGAATCTTGCACAAAAGATTCTACAGTAGCATTTGGAGCGATCTGCCCTATTCGTGTTGCTGTAAAGAGGAGGCATCAATGCATGAGATTGTCGGAAACATTGTTTCCGCCCATACCTCGCCGAGGTGTCTGTGATCAACAATATATCTTGCAGAGCCAGTACATCGTGCCAGATTAGTAAAGGTAAAACGCCTTTCTGCAATAAAATCATCTACGTGGCAGGTAGGATCGTTACGCAAGTCTGAGAAACGATGCGTTACGAAGTGATAGTGTGTCAAGGCATATTCACACTGCATGTACAAAGAACTAACTAAAAATGGTAAAGAAAAGTAGCTATATGCAATGTTCTTATTTCATTATTAAATGAATTATATATTTGTTGTGTCAAACACTTCCCGATTAATGGAAGACTTTATTTCTAAAAAGAAAAGAAGCATCTTAACTTCTTGTTATGAGGTAACTTTATACGCTCCAGTGCCTCCTACACGTAATTACATTTGCATTGTTTCGGTGCTCGCAGGACACAGGCTAAGTATCGTCTTAGTATTGCTCAGCGCTGATTCTCTCGAAGTCTGCGATCGAACTTGGGCCGAACAGTGTTGGGCGGTTGGTTGAGCGTTGACAGGGGGCGCTGAACTCTGTCTTGCAGGACGTATGGCGCTGACCGCTCTTTCCATTGGGACGCACCTTCTCAATGCGCTTTCGCAGCGCTGCCCACTGGTCGGTGTGCAGTCGGTGCTCCCCCCAAAATGCCGCACTGTTGTGTAGGTAGCCATCTTGTGTCAACGAGGGGATGGAGGTGGGGTGGGGGAGTTATAGGCAGGAAGGTGGGTGCCGTGAGGAACCGGTAGCGGCCGCTGGGACCCATGCCGGTCTCCGGGTCACACCTAGGGTGACCAGATGTCAGGATTAATCCGGACATTTCTTCCTTTTTAGCTCTTAGTCCGGGGTCCGGGCGGATTTTTACAGTGTGCGGATTTTTCGCATAGTTCAGCGTAATACAGTTAAATTTACAATTCGTCCTGTTCTCTTGCTCTTTTCTTAAATTTTTTAACTATTGGCACGGCCTTCGTGACAAACAGGTACAAAGGCGGTGTTAGAAAGTGGCACCAGCATCGTCGATGTTATCGCTGAGCTACCTATAAGCGAATGCAAATATCGATTATTTAAAATTTTCATTTTGTATTTTCGCTTTGTATTGGCTTGGCTTCCTGTAATGCACGTGTGATTTGTGAGTATAATGTTTAACCGAGTGAGTTACGTAAAATATTTGACTATGCCTAAACGACAGTATACATTTTGTGATGTCCTTTCCTGCAAATATCCGGCTTTAAGAAAGGGAGAAATGAATCTGAAGCGGAATGTAAGATATGTGGAGCTGGAACGTATGTCTCAGTGGCCAATAAAGTTAAGAAATAACTCGACAGGTTAACTGTCATGGTTTTATTTCATTGTTTCATAGTCATTCAATTTATTTGTATTCGGAAGGTTAAAAAAGTGCAGTTTACATGTCGTCAGCTGCTGCTTGAATTGTAGATTTTGGTAGCGGTGCGTCGAATGAAGGGAGGTGAATGCTATCTAGGTTTTTCGCTTTGTAAACAATTCCGTGATGTTGACATAAAAAAACAATTGACGCCATACTGTCACCACAATCAATTTTTTTAATTTTTTTATATTGCATCAGTAACAATTAACTACTAATTTTACCGGTAATTCCCGGCTGTCACGTGACTTGACCAAAGCTGACGGGTGGTATCCTCATCTGCAGTTGACTCGTTTGATGTGTCCTCTTTTTTCTTCCTTTGTCCTCCTTTTTGAAGCTGTTGAACAATTGCATCTGGTCACCCTAGTCACACCCCAAAATCCGTCCTGCACTCTGAGGGGAACGTCGGACGGGTAACCCGCGAAATGGCGCGCACCCTCTTCCTGAGCCGGTCCGGCAAAAAAAGGGAGAGGGCGGTGATGGCGATGGAGGCAGCGATGACGTCGACGGTGGCAGCGGCGCCGGGTCTACACAAAGCCTTCTAGATACAAGGCCTGCGCACAGCGGCCATATTGGCACGTGACGTCACAAACTGTGGGCCATCTTATCTTCAGTCGGCAGTCCTGTTGGCGTGTATGTTGTGTTGAAAGTGTGTGACAGATGAGACTGATATGTATTTATTACAGTATTCGCCTACAGTTGTTCGAAGTATGGGATACAAGTGCTGTGTTTCCTTTTGCCAGGGAAATTATAAATCCCAAAAAGCCATTAAAGTGCACTTGTTTCGATTTCCCAAATGTGTGAAGTTGAGAAATCGCTGGATTGCAGCTATTTCCAGACAGGAATTTGTGTCTACGTATGATTCAAGCGTAAGTAAATGACAAAAAAATTGTAGCGTGTTATTTGTTTCCATTGCACCACATTTGCCAATTGTTTTTAAAAAGCAGTTATGTATCATGTATCAGTATTATTTGTTTCTTAATTCTGGACCATTGCTGCGAGGTTAATACGAAGCTGACTGTGAAATGTCTCTCATATTTGCAACTATTGTCACACAGAATAGTTATATTAATTAGTGTGACTCGAAAATGTTTAGTATTCGTTATCATTCCTACCAGCTTATTGAGTTTCCAGTACTTTCATTTGGAAGAGCTACAGAATGATTTTGTTGAGTTTTACATATACAGCTATTCGGAAATAATTTCAGTTTGAGTAAACTACCTTAGAAAATTGCTTTAATGAATTCTGTGTTCGTCAGATTACCACAAGAACTATAGAAAGCAGAATATCGAGGTAAGTGCATTATGATTAAATTAACAGCACTCTGAGACACGAATTGTCAATCAAGGATATAAGAGAAAAAATCGTTTCATGTTTAAGGTTCTAAAGTTCTGGAGAAACCGGGAAATAAAATATTTTTTCCGGTTTTTTAATGTATTAAACATTATTTCAGGAAGTGCTCCATTGCGTCGAATGATTTGAGTGTCGTATGAGGTCAGCAAATTTTGAAGTGGAGAGGAAAATTTACGAAAATAACCAGGGAAACAAATTCTTAAATTCTGTAGGAGCTTCAGTTGCTTTATTTAAAACCGAAAACGTCTGCTTGTTGTTGCAAAAAAAAAAAAAAAAAAAAAAAAATGACTCTGAGCACTATGGGACTTAACTACTGAGGTCATCAGTCCCCTAGAACTTGGAACTACTTAAACCTAACTAACCTAAGGACATCACACACATCCATGCCCGAGGCAGGATTCGAACCTGCGACCGTAGCGGTCACGCGGTTCCAAACTAACGCGCTTAGAACCGCACGGCCACACCGGCCGGCTTTGTTGTTGCATATTGCCGATTTTTTACTGCAAGAAAGCGTAGCTCCTGAGGTAAAAGACATAATTTAAAAATACAGTTTGTATTTAATGCTAGAAACGCGTATTTAAGCAAATCGTCAAAATAATTTTGCATCTTGAAATAACATAGGGCAGTTTTGTTCAGTTACTTTACGCAATGATATAAATTGCCATACTTTCATTACAAGGCCATGCAGCAGTGGAAAGCACGAGAATCCCTATGCGGTCTCAGCTCTAAAAACTCGTGAAGTTCGTATAGCTGCAGAGTGCTTAACAGGAGCGTTCCGATACAGACCCGGCCATCAGTATGTGACGTCACAAGTGTGGGCGCAGGCCTGTAGTCTAGGTGGTGTTGGTCTACAGCGGGCGCCGTGACGTGCGGCAGGAAGCCTGCTGCAGCATCAAAAGCGATGACTCCAGCTCCATCGACTCCGCAGGCGGTGCTGAACAGGCTCCTGGAGTCGGCAAGATAAAAGGAGGAGGCGCATCTGGGGACAGAAATTCTCCGGAAGTATTTCGCAATCGACAAGCACGAATTCGGATCTTGAATTGAATACACAAAAGCGCCCAAACTGCGAAGAAGCGTTCCTAGTGCGACCCAAAACTCTGAAAAGAACAGAATCATTAAGCGGGAAGCGGTACTTGTGGAATGGGCGGAGGCACCGTGCGCTGCAGTGGATGCAGCAACTGGAGCAGCGTGCGGTAGCGCCGACCATGTAGAAGCACCACCGGTGACGGACTGGCGCGGGGCTGAGAGGGGTACGTTGCGAGGAAGACCAGCACCGCCTGTTCCCGTGTGTGGCAGGCATATAGTTTGATCACGCACAAATCGTTCAGCTGCATCGTTCGACTCAGAAAGAAACGGAGGACTGGTAATGTCAGTAATACCATTAGCTGTAGAAAACTCGTTGTCTGTAACCAACACTTCAGGCAAACCTTCCAAGCAAAAATTAGACAAAGCCTGAACAGTATTATGCGACATAGTCGAGTTCATGGGCACTGCAAACAGATAACTGCTAAAAGAGTCCACAACAATAAGCCAACGAGTGTTCCAAAAGGGACCATCAAAGTCAATATACACTCGTTGCCACGGCGATTGAGACTTTACCAGGCTTACCACGTTCGCAATGTCCATGCCCGGCCAAGTACAGTGCAGATGCGCCGTCTGTTTTGTGCGTAAAATTCCCCAGGGCCCTGGAGCAATCTCAACATAGCTTTTTGCCACTCTTTAGGGACAAGCACACGTGATTGTCCCGAGTCATTTTGCAATAAAACCACACTGTGTTTGACGGTGAGGCTATGCCGACGAGCAAAATATCAACCCACAAAACATTCTGAATGTTTTTCACTGAATGGGGCCAAGCAGTGCGGATGTAGAACAACGAAAGGGTTCAAGTCAGTGTCGGTTTCCGTGGCTTGTGCACTTTCCTATAACACGGTGGAAAAGTCAGTAAAAGTTCAGTGTCTAAGCGTCGATTTGACAAAAAGATGTGCCAGTGTCATCAAATTCAGAATCAGGACCTATATGAAGGTGAGGAAGGACGTCAGCGTTTGGATGCTTCGACATGGGCTGGTAGTCTACAACATTTCGTACTGAAACTGTGATGGTAACAAAACCCAACTTTGCAGCTTCTGAGCCGTGCGTGGCGGGATGAAACAAAGTCTGAAGTGGCGTAATGTCTGTCACTACTTATAACTTCCAAACTAGCAGAGAACGGTGACACTTTGTCCCGCCATAGATAATAGCGAGCGCTTCCTTCTCGACTTGAGATTGGTTTGGGGAATAGTTACATTGAGTCCATAACTTGAAAGAAACCGGTCGGTCCTGTGAACCAAATCTTTTCGAGAACATGGCTCCGATTCCCTACGAAGAAGCGTCCACTGGCAAAACCACACGCTTAGCAGAATCGAAATGAAAAAGTCGTCTTTCACTCAATAAGGCATTTTTAAGTTTCTGGAATGCATCCTGATACTCTTTGGTCCAAAGGAAAGGTACATTCTTCCCGCGCATACGATGCAACGGAGCCGCGATCTGGTATAAACGGGATATAATACATCTTCCCGAGAACTGACTGTAACGCCGTCAAGTTCCACGGGGAAGGAATGTCCCGTATGGCTAACAAATGTGAATGAAGAGGATAGACACCTTGGCTATTAAGCACATGGCACAAGTACTGTATTTCAGTCTGGAAAATGGCACGTTTGTCAAGGCGACACTTCAAACTGTAAGTAGGCTGTTTAGGTTTTTATGTTGGTAACGCCACGTAGCGTTCGGTATGAAAATCACTGACTATGCTGTGTGCAGTCTGTGGCTGGTTTTGTTGGAACATTTGCTATTGTAGTGTTGGGCAGTTGGATGTGAACAGCGCGTAGCGTTGAGCAGTTGGAGGTGAGCCGCCAGCAGTGGTGGATGTGGAGAGAAAGATGACAGAGTTTTGAGAGCGGACGATCTGGACGTGTGTCCGCCAGAAAAAGGACATTCGTAAGACTGGATGTCATGAACTGATTATATATATATACATGAACTGATCATATTCATATATATATATATATATATATATATATATATATATATATATATATGATGACTTTTGAACACTATTAAGGTAAATACATTGCTTGTTCTCTATCAAAATCTTTCATTTGCTAACTATGCCTATCAGTTGTTAGTGCCTTCAGTAGTTTGAATCTTTTATTTAGCTGGCAGTATGGGCGCTCGCTGTGTTGCAGTAGTTCGAGTAACGAAGAATTTTGTAAGTGATTCTTGTAAGGTATTGGTTATTGTTAGTCAGGGCCATTCTTTTGTAGAGATTACTGAAAGTCAGATTGCGTTGCGCTAAAAATATTGTGTGTCAGTTTATTGATGATCAGAATACGTAAAGAGAGAAATGTCTGAGCACGTTCCATTTTGCTCAGCTGTTTGAAAATCAAATAATGTAAAAGGTTTACCAGCACAGCAATTTATAATTTTCCAAAGGGGACGTTTCAAAACATACAGCTGAAAATATTTGAAAAAGCATACCAAGGTTACTGATACGTTCCTTTCGTGTACGTCCTGACGCCACAATATCATCCAAGTAATTTGAACAGAATATGACATCTGATGTAAGTTGGTGAAAGTAGCTTTGGAATATGGCAGGCGAGGAAGCGCTGCCAAAAGATAAGCTCAAAATTTTGAAGCCTAAATGTGTGTTGACTACATACACTTTGTGAGACTCGCCATTTAGTGGAATTTGCCAATACGCATCAAGTAAGTCAATTAAAAAAAATTGCGGCCTGCACCAACACTGTCCATTAATTCCTCAGGACGAGATAACGGCTGGTTCAAATGGCTCTAAGCACTATGGGACTTAACATCTGTGGTCATCAGTCCCCTAGAACTTAGAACTACTTAAACCTAACTAACCTAAGGACATCACACACATCCATGCCCGAGGCAGGATTCGAACCTGTGACCGTAGCGGTCACGCGGTTCTAGACTGAAGCGCCTTTAACCGCACGGCCACACCGGCCGGCGGACGAGATAACGGATAAGCATGAGTTAATCTGTGTTGATTCACAGTGAATGTAAAGTCAACATAAAAACGAAGTTCTGCAGAAAACTTTGGTAAGATTACAAAGGGAGAAAGTCCATTGACTAACCTGGATAGAAGCAATAACACCATTGTCTTGCCATTCTTTAAGTTCACTTGCAACTTTGTGTCCAAGTGCATGAGGGACAGGACGAGCCCGAAAAGCTTAGGTTGCGGATTGTTCTTCATTATAACGTGCAACAAGAATTTATTTGCTCTGCCAAGTCCTTGAGAAAATAAAAGACCAAACAAATAAAAATATTTTCATAGTCACGCGAACACAAAATGTCAGTGCTCTGCGGTGAGAGTGAAATATTGCAGGCGAACTACATGTACCAAGCATTGGAATGTCCTGACTGTGATACGCAGTGAGCTGTGCCCAAGATTTTGTCAACAGTGGCGAGTCCAACTGGTCATAAGTGGCATGATTAAGCAATGCAACGGAAGGGCCAGTGTCTAACTGAAGCTGCACACAGGGACCGGCAGTTCACTAACAGTTTGTCTGACTGTCGTGGCACAGCACTTGAGCAATGTGAATTCACATCCTGAATTTGGTCATTGCTAATACCGACAGCCGGTTTAGAAAAAACTACATTCACTGAATGAGAAGGTGCTGCACGAGAGCGAACGTGGGGAGAGTTCTTTTCCGTTGCAAGCACAGACTGTACATGACCTGGCTTCCCACAAGCAAAGCAGTCGCGTTCCGTGGAGGGAAATTTTGTCTTTAATGCGTGGAAGAGCGACACCGACATGATTTCACAGCATACATACGCGTTGACGCTCGTTAGTTTTGTCCACGGCGCTGTGGTGTGTTTGCGTGCAGGGGTCGGTCGCAATGACGTGCCTGTACGTCACTTCGGGTTACACTGCTAATGGAAGACGTTTTCCACGGTAGTATCATAAGAGTACTGACATTCAATAGTTTGTAACATTTGTTTCACAGTAGGATAAGAATGTTTGATAATTTGTTTTCGAGCCCTTCTGCCTGGCACATTGTACGTAATTGCATGACGAATCATTGCGTCACTGTAGTACTATCAACAGTCACACTGAAAGACACTATCGTGTCAAATCCGGAAGTTCATTGACCAATTGACGGTGTCTCTGATCTGGCTTTTACCGCAGTCGGAAGAACGAGCTGCAGCAGCCTGTACCTGACCCCCGCAACACTTGCTGAGGGCTCAAACTACACTGCTGGCCACCGTAAATGCAACACACTGAAGGAAGCATCCGAATCAAGTGAAATTTACACGATGGGTTTGCAGCGATGAGATATGCAACTGATTAGAATTTCAGCGCAGACGCACATCACACGCGCCTGTGGCGCCACCTCATGGCGCCATTTAAGGCTTGGCGATTTCGACGAGTGTACGTTCGGCACGTGTGTTTACCTTGTGGTTGTTTCACAAGACGATCAGTTATGCCTCGTAGACAACAGCGAACATCGTTTGATCAAGTATCCGAGTTCGACAGAGGAAGGATAGTGGCTTACCGAGATTGTGGATTATCATACAGAGAAATCGCTAGTCGTGTTGGACGAAACCAAGCAACTGTAATGCGGATATGTGACCGTTGGATGCAGGAGGGTACGACGGACCGACGTGGTCGATCGCATTCACCTCGGTGCACCACTGCACGTGCTGATAGGCAAATTGTGCGCATGGCAGTGACGGATCGCTCAGTGACATCCCGAACCATAGCACAGCACATTGCGTCTGTAACGCATCATCCAGTGTCTGCGCGTACCATTCGACGCCGTTTACAGCAGAGTGGTCTGTCCGCAAGACGTCCATTGCTTCGTCTACCATTGACGCAGAACCACAGACGTCTCCGTCGCCAATGGTGTGATGTTAGACGGATGAGGACGGCAGAATGGAATGACGTTGTCTTTACTGACGAAGCACGCTTCTGTCTGCAGCACCACGATGGTCGGATTCGAGTGTGGAGACACCGTGGAGAGAGGATGCTGGACAGCTGCATTATGCGCCGCCACACTGGTCTTGCACCGGGTATTATGGTATGGGGCGGTATTGGATATTACTCTCGCACGCCTCTAGTACGCATTGCCGGTACTTTAAATAGCCGGCGCTACATATCCGAGGTGCTGGAGCCAGTTGTCCTTCCTTACCTTCAGGGCTCGGCCACAGCCATATTTCGACAGGATAATGCGCGACCACACGTGGCACGCATTGTCCAAAGGTTCTTCGCCAATAACCAGATTGAAGTGCTTCCCTGGCCGGCTCGCTCTCCGGATCTTTCGCCGATAGAAAACATGTGGTCCATGGTTGCTCAACGAGTGACCCAGATTACATCCCCAGCTGCCACACCAGATGATCTTTGGCAACGTGTGGAAGCTGCTTGGGCTGCTGTACCCCAGGAACACATCCAACGTCTCTTTGACTCAATGCCGAGACGTGTGACAGCGGTGATCTCCAACAATGGCGGCTACTCTGGCTACTGATTCTGGCAGGAACCACATGTCACAGACGTCTGTAAACGTAATCATTTGATACTTGGTCAACATGTTATCGACAAAATAAATTTTGTTGTGCTACCTCTTGTCTTTCTTGGTGTTGCATTTACGGTGGCCAGCAGTGTAAATCTTCAAAAAGTAGCAACTCCGGCATACTAGTCGGGAATAACTTCTGAGCGAGGCGGTAACCTGCTGACAAGAAATAAAAAAAGTTTCACAGTACCTTGCATTTATTGTGTAGCATAATGAGCGTCGAACTGAGTACAGTACTCGTTCCATTCCTCTTGTTCTTCATTGAAAGCTCGGAACTGTGGAACGCAGGGAGGCAGTGACATGGATGTGGCTGGCTGTTGTGGCGGAGTTGACGCAGCAGCGTCTTGTACATTAACGAGCTGCTGGACTGCCGTCATCAGCTGCGACATTTTGTGGTTCTGAAACAGAATAAACTGCATCAGATGAAAGCCAGTAGCAACTGGAGGTGTAGGAGCTGGTGGTGTAGGAGGCGGGTTAGGGGTCACTTTCATAAGAGGAGCCGCAACCAGTAACAATAAGCAATGCAAATACACACATAGCGGAAGCGTTGCGGCTAGTCTACAAGAAAGAACGCAATTAGTAGCAATGTGTTATATTGCTAGAGAAGGCCGAAATGCACGCTATAAGCTCACGCAGGATGGCGTGAGGTCTGAAACAGGATACGTAATGAATGCTATAAAGAAAAGTACGTTGCTTCTGGAATACTTAACTTTAATCCATCATTTGTATACATCGTTATTGATGAGACATGCTTCATACGATAACTATCAATTGCTATGGCGCCTTGCTAGGTAGTAGCCATTGACTTAGCTGAAGGCTATTCTAACTACCTTCTCTGCAAATAGACGAGGCTTCGTCAGTGTTGCATCGCTAGCTAAGTCGTCCGTAAAACTGGGGCGAGTGCTAGTAAGTCTCTCTAGACCTGCCGTGTGGTGGCGCTCGGTCTGCAATCACTGATAGTGGCGACACGCGGGTCCGACGTATACTAATGGACCGCGGCCGATTTAAAGCTACCACCTAGCAAGAGTGGTGTCTGGCGGTGACACCACACAACGTTCCTCTGAAAGAAAAATATATAAATGTTAGTGACGCGGTGTGTCGGAGCGGTGAAGAGCGAAGGTACCGCTGATTGTGTAACCCGCGGCGCAACATGTATCGATTAACTGTGGGAGTCAGCACCGACACAAACATGGAAGGAGAGAAGTTGCGATGGCTAGTGGCAGGAATCCAAAACGATCTGTACATAACACTTTCAAATTAATGGAATACTTTATTTCTAAAAAGTAAAGAAAAGTAACCTAACTCCTTGTTACGAGGTGGCCTGATGTACTCCTGTGCCTCCCGCGTGACATTTACACTCTATTACCACACGCAGAACGCAGGCTGAGTATCGTCTTCCCGTTATTCAATACTGGTGGTCACGAAGTCTGCGACCTAACTGGGGCTTACCAGCGATGGACAGCTGGTTGTCAGCGTTGACAGAGGGCGCTGTCTTCCTGCAGGCGTGGCGCCGCCCTCTCTTTCCATTGTGTCGGGGGTCTGCGCCTTCTTGATGCCATTTCGCAGCGCTGCGCAAGTCGGAGTGCAGTCGATGCTTTAGGAGTGCACAACATGAAATTGTTACATTAATCTATTTTTTAATTGTTATTTATGTACTCTTTTATTTTTAACGCTATTGAAAATTATTATCTTAAATAATACGATTACATTATAATGGTATTATATACCGTTAATATTAATAATTATATACTGTTAATATTAATTACATTCGTGATTATTCTATTGTAACGGTAATATTTATTTTATTACCATAAATAGTAATGTGTCTACTATTATACATAGTATTATACTGAAATTATTATATTACAGTAAAATTATTATTTATTTATTATTTATTGAAATATTACTGCTTTATGTATAATAATATAGTAATAATAATAATTTTGTACTATTATTAATAATATTTATTATTAAGGCTAAGAAAAGCAGATAAACTTGCTTAGTGTCCATGTCGGCTAGCTTGTCAGATACATCAAATTTTTATTTCGTTTATAATGTTTCAGTCTGAAATTCTCATGCAGTGTTCAAGTGCACAAATCGAAAAAATTGTTCATCACCCCAGTTCCCAGAACTCCTGAAGATAGACGTTGACTGTGGATATTGTATCACAGACACAGTCCCTTTGAGCCGGCCGGTGTGGCCTAGCGGTTCTAGGCTCGTCAATCTGGAACCGCGCGACCGCTACTGTCGCAGGTTCGAATCCTGCCTCGGGCATGGATGTGTGTGATGTCCTTAGGTTAGTTAGGTTTAAGTAGATCTAAGTTATAGTGGACTAATAACCTCAGATGTTAAGTCCCACAGTGCTCAGAGCCATTTGAACCACAGTCCCTTTGACCGTTCAGAGATGTCACTAAACCTGTCCAAAGATGTAAACAACCATGCATGAGCAGCTACTATTAGACGGAGGGGGTCCGACAACAGATAAGTTACAGCCATTCCACCAGGAAGATGGAACACGGCTCGTGTTGTCTGTAGTTCAACCATGCCTAGACGGTCACTACCGTAGTTCGATCGCGTCCGCATTGTTACTTTGTGCCAGGAAGGGCTCTCAACAAGCGAAAAGTCCAGGTGTCTCGGAGTAATCGAAAGCGATGTTGTCTGGATTTGGAGGAAATACAGAGAGACAGGAACTGTAGATGATATGCCTCGCTCAGGCCGCCCAAGGCCTAATACTGCAGTGGAAGATCGTTACCTACAGATTACGGCTCAGAGGAACCCTGACAGCAAGGCCACCGTGTTGAAAAATGCCTTTCGTGCAGCCACAGGACGTCGTGTTACGACTCAAACTGTGCGCAATAGGCTGCATGATGCGCAACTTCACTCCCGACGTCCATGGCGAGGTCCATCTTTGCAACCACGACACCATGCAGCGCGGTACGGATGGGCCCAACAATACGCCGTATGGACCGCTCAGGATTGGCATCACGTTCTCTTCACCTATGAATGTCGCATATGCTTTGAACCAGACATTAATCGGAAACGTGTTTGGAGGCAACCTGGTGAGGCTGAATGCCTTAGACACACTGTCCAGCGAGTGAAGCAAGACGAAGGTTCCCTGCTCTTTTGGGGTTACATTATGTGGGGCCGACGTACGTCGCTGGTGGTCGTGGAAGTCACCGTAACCACTGTACGATACGTGAATGCCATCCTATGACCGATAGTGCAACCATATCGACAATTCGCGCCCCCATCGTGCACATCTTGTAAATGACTTCGTTCAGGATAACTTAGACGTGACCCACTAACCACTCTGAGGGATCTACGCCGAATCGCCGTTGAGGAGTGAGACTGGACAAAAGTGCCTAGATGAACTCGTGGATAGTATGACACGACGAATACAGACATGCATCAGCGCAAGCGGACGTGCTACGGTATTAAAGTTACCGGTGTGTACAGCAATCTGGACCACCACCCTTGAAGGTCTCGCTGTATATTGGTAGAACATGCAAAGTGTGGTTTTCAAGAGCTATAAAAAGGGCAGATATGATGTTTATGTTGACCTTTGTTCCACTTTTCTATACAAGTTCCGTAACTCTCGGAACCGTGGTGATGCTAAACTTTTTTTGATGTGTGCATAATTTGTTGTCGCCTACACACCGAGAAGGATCGCCGCTTTGGAAGTGGTTGACAAATAAGGCCTGTTTTGACAAACAGAGCTAGTATGAACTGCTGTTGGTAGCCAATAGGGAATGTGGGAGAGAAATCATGTGTCAGTTTCTGGCCGCGTCTTGGGATGTCGATACTGGCTGTAGTCACTCTCCCTGGGGCACTGGATTTCAGCTAGAAATGATGTGATTCCTCTTTCACTCTCCATTTTTCTCAGTCACCGAATATAACCTCTTCTCATGATCCCTATCAGTAGCAAACAGACACACAGACTGACCTGGGAGTGCCTATATGTATCCATTAGAGAAGACACTGTACTTTTAATTTTTAATCAACTCTTTCCTTGCAAAACTGCCTTCAGACATCCACAGCCGTGCCTATCCTGACCACATGTATATTAGTTTTGACTGTGACAAAATCAGATTTCACTCACTACCTCTCACCACAGACAACGCAATGGTCGACGGCCTTCACTTAGTCCGAGAGGAGTTGATTTTGTGTAGAATTATCAGGGCTGAAAGGGAAGCAACACAGCGTGAAATAACCGCAGCAATCAATATGAGACGTACGTTGTCAGAAAGGGCTCCGAGATTTAGCGTTAGTGGGCTGTGGCAGCAGTCGACTGACACGAGTGCCTTTGCTAACAGCACGACATCGCCTGAAGCGTCCCTCCTGGTCTCGCGACCATACAAGCTGGACCGTAGACGTCTGGAAAACCGTAGCCTCGTCAGATGGGTTACAATTTCATTTGATAAGAGCTGATGCAAGAGTTCGAATGTGGCACAGACCCCGCGAAGCCATGAACCTAACTTATCAACAAGGCGTTGTGCAAGCTGGTGGAGGCTCCATAATGGTGTGGGCTGTGTTTATGTGGGAATGACTGGGTTCTCTGATCCATATAAACCACTCGTCGGCTTGAAATAGCTATGTCCGGCTACTTGGCTGCCATTTGAGCCTTCCTATTTCCAATCAACGAGGAAATTTTTATGGATGACAAGGCGGAATGTCGCCGGACCACAACTTTTCGCCATTAGTTTGAAGAACATTCTGGACGGTTCGAGCGAATGATCTGGGCAACCAAATCGCCCGGCATGAATCTTGTTAATAATTTATGGGACATAATCGAGTGGTCACTTCGTGCACAACATCCTGCGCCGGCAACACTTTCTCAATTTTGTACGGCTATAGGGGCAGCGTGACTTAATATTTGTGCAGGGGCTCCCCAGACTTGTTTAGTCCATGCATGAAGCCTGACAAAAGGTGGTCTGACACGATATTAGGAGGTATCTTATGACGTGTGTCACCTCAGTGTACCTACTTAACGGGACTGGTGTTAAGAATAAATGGTAAGAATAAACTTCCTGGCAAGAAATTGGCATACTTTTCGAATCGGATCGTAAGCTCAGTAACCGGTATTGCGTAAATGTCAATGGCTAGGTTAACGGCCCATAGGGCAGCGACGTTAAGCCGGCCTGCCGCTGCGATAATGGCCAGCGCGGAGCGTAGCGCCGGAACAGTCGCAGTCGTACTGGCAGGCGCTACAGCAGCTGCTCCAGGGCTCGCAGTCGCCTATGCAAATGGACCGCATTTCGCCGCGGGTCTTTACCTGTATTACAGTTGCACGACCTGGCGCGGCCGGCAGTTAGGCGCGCTGCCCCACACTGTACACTCCTCGACTGCGCAGTGCTGCCCTCTGGAACCCACCCACACCCCACTCTCCAACGCCCACAGCGCCACGCCACGCCCCTGTGTAGGCAGTCCACTGTACGGGACCAGCTGCGAGCTGTCTGCCTGGAAGAAATGCAATTAAAGCGGAGACGCTTCAATTAAAGGAAGGCCTTTCCCCGGCACGTTGACCGGAGAGAGAGTCCCTACCCTGTAGTAAGGCTGATGGCCCACAAAAAAGGGAACGAAACAGCCGGCGGCAAATACCTTTGCAGCGCGTTGTTCGAATTCTTGTACCACCGGGCGCAGCTGTCTCTTTATTAACTTCCCTGATGGATGTAGCGGGGATCTTCTCTCTCTCTCTCTACTAATCTCAACTTCCGTACCATAATATATGTCAGCTACACAATGTGAGTAATGCCAGTCAAATATTTTGGGAAGAATTTTTTTTTTGTAATGTTCCGCTTTGTATTTGAACTAGAGTGCATCAGATATAATGGCGTAAATGCATACCTTTGGATATACAGAAAGCCGGGCGCGGTGGCTGTGCGGTTCTAGGCGCTCCAGTCTGGAGTCGCGCTGCTGCTACGGTCGCAGGTTCGAATTCTGCCTCGGGCATGGGTGTGTGTGATGTCCTTAGGTTAGTTAGGTTTAAGTAGTTCTAAGGGACTGATGACCACAGCAGTTGAGTCCCATAGTGCTCAGAGCCATTTGAACCATTTGATATACAGAATGCTGGAAGCAAAAAGTCTGAGTAAACATAGCTCCGCAAGAGAAACCGTGACTTTGTGGTTCTCAGCCACCTGAATACGTCATCCCAGTGAAGAAAAGATACTATACAACTTTAAGACAAGTTATTAGAGACATTAGGGTAGACGTGCAGGTTTTGTCAGTGGACACAGCAACAGTTACATGACTGTACTCCTAGTTGAAGAAAGGTGTTCGAAGTCTCGTCAATATACCTGGATGCCGACCTAGACCCGTCGCCGCTATGAGTTTTGAATTCTTTCAGACCTGTCTGCGTCATTCCAAAGTTCCTTATAATCAATGACAATTTTCTGTCCCAGTTCTTCAACTGTATTAACTGGAGTGGCGTACGTAAGATACTAGAGGTAGCCCCAATCACATAAATCCAAGGAGTTCAAATCAGGTGACCTTGGAGGTCACGGTACGGGTCCTCCACGTCCTATCCATCTCAGGTACCTCGGAGCGTTAGATGTCGTCTCATAATAGCTGCAAAATGTGCCAGTGTTCCATCAAGCATGTACCTCATCATCTGGCGTTGCTCTAAGGGAACATCCTCAAGCAGTTCTGCAAGATGATGGTGCAGAAACCGAAGGTAACTCCGCCCATTGAGTTTGTTTGGCCAGTTTCTCGGATCCGTTGGAGTAGCCTTGTAAAGCTAGACTCTCACGTGCCACTGGTTGGAAGTGTGCAGTCTCACGTGCATTGTCGTTAGCCCTATCATACATGAAATGCATATCCTCATATTCCTCGTTATTGTAACGTTCCAGCCGGCCGCGGTGGCCGAGCGGTTCTAGGCCCTTCAGTCCGGAACCGCGCGACTTCTACGGTCGCAGGTTCGAATCCTGCCTCGGGCATGGATGTGTGTGATGTTCTTAGGTTAGTTAGGTTTCAGTAGTTCTAAGTTATAGGGGACTGATGACCTCAGATGTTAAGTCCCATAGTGCTCAGAGTCTTTTTTAACGTTCCATATTACCTCCAAAACTCGTACAACAAAACGTACTCTCCGCAAACAGCTGACATGAGTGACACCCTGACTGTATGCTGTAATGTTGTAATTCTGTTTACAACTTCACGTCCGGAAAATGTAAACGAAGACCAAACCACCGAATGGCATGATGTGTTTACACAGAATCACGTCTTCAGTGTCTGGTAACCACAAGATCACAACTAACACTTACACTATGTGATCAAATGTATCCGGACAACCCCAAAAACATACGTTTTCATAGTAGGTGCGTTGTGCTGCCACCTACTGGTAGGTACGCCATATCAGTGACCTCAGTAGTCATTAGACATCCTGAGAGAGCAGAATGGGGCGCTCCGTAGAACTCACGGACTTCGAACGAGTGAAACGGAACTTGCTGTCCCGTTCCATATTTTTCTCAATAAATTCTGGTACAGGAGAATTATAAGGAGAGTGTGTTTACTCTGTGGGTAACAAGCAGGAGAGAATGGACCAAGTGGTGTTCATTCATTTATAGATTGATTTTATTTCGTGTGTGCCACGTTTCCCTGCATCCTTTCGCTTATGCGACCTGGACCGTATGAATGAGATATTATGAGAGTAGCAGAAAGCTTTAGTCAGAGATTGTAGCATTTCATGAGTAGAGTGGTTGTATGGTAGGATAGTACCAACCCCTAAACGCAGAAACGTAGGCGTGGAAAAGACGAGGAATACCGTGACTTCGAAGAGAGACTCTGTAATCAGAGAGGAAATTCGGCGCCAACTGCACGGACGGTACGAATTCCAATAGTGACGAGGAATAATGCAGAAGACATTTTGTCTCAGAATAATCTTACTCTCTTTTACCAGCCCCGCATCACGACATAGCACCTTCGATGTGGTTAAACTAATTTGAGCACTCGCTACGACACTCATGGGGAGATATGCTCAGAATAAAATTCGCGTGCAGTTACCTGAGAGGTGCAACGGCTTTCCGAATGCAAATAGTGCTTAAGGACTGTCGAACGTACGAGGATTTTAAAGCGGCTTTCTTCATCGAGTTCTGGTCTCCGAGCATGCAAGAACGGCTAAAGTTAAGCATATTTATGCGAGAAAACTATATTTACAATACATGGAAACACCCAGTGGAATTTTACAAAGAACTCGTCAAAAGTAATCAGTATCTTAATGCTCCGTATGATCCCAAGGATCTTAACAGAATTTCTCTGACTAAGCTTCCGAATAAAGTGCGCAAAGAAATTACAATTCGGGAAGAGGTATGGATGACGTTAGTGGTTTTCAGAACCTGCTGCAAGAATTAGAATTTGAAAGAAATGTAAATGAGCAGCAAAACGTAGTTAGTTTCGAAGGTAATCATGACGGAAATTGCGGGCAGAGGCGCAAACAGATTTGGAGGCCTCAGTTCGCTCGCAATAACAATCATGATCGTGGTAATGACAGGCGTGGCCATGGACCTTGCAGCCCACGGAGCAGCATTAGGGGCTGGAGACGCCTTAGGGAAGATCGGCCCCGGCCCGATAACGGAAAAGTGTTGCACACAACGGAAGGGAGGTCAGTGGAGCCACATGATAATTCTCAAGGCAACAATATAAATGAAAGTATGGACGTGTGATTAGCAGTGATAGGAGCGAGCACATCTGCGATGCGGGATGATGAAGCTTACGATGTCAACGCAATGTGCTTAGAATTCGAAGACATCCGGGACGTGTTACTGTGGTGTCACCGCCAGACACCACACTTGCTAGGTGGTAGCCTTTAAATCGGCTGCGGTCCGTTAGTATACGTCGGACCCGCGTGTCGCCACTGTCAGGATTGCAGACCGAGCGCCGCCAAAACGGCAGGTCTAGAGAGACTTCCTAGCACTCAGCCCAGTTGTACAGCCGACTTTGCTAGCGATGGTTCACTGACAAAATACGCTCTCATTTGCTGAGACGATAGTTAGCATAGCCTTCAGCTACGTCATTTGCTACGACCTAGCAAGGCGCCATTATCAGTTGCTATTGATCTTGTTAATCATGTACCGTCAGACCGACGTTCACCATTAATGAAGTTAAGTATTCCACCAGCTACGTCCGTTTTTTTCTAAAGTCTAAATTCCTTGTCCTGTTCCAGACCTCACGCCAGCCTGCGTGAGCTAAAACGCGTGTCTTTCGGCTTCCTCTTGTATCCCGGTGTTGGCTCTCCTGCCAACCCACAACAGTTACTATATGAAACAGCAGTAGTAAACTCACTCAAATGCCCTACGATCAACATAACTATTAACGGAATGACGATCCCCTGTCTATTTGACTCAGGAAGCGAGGCATCGGTGATGAGAGAAGATGTGTTCGCGTGGTGCAGCGTGAAGAGTCTGTGGCAGACGCTTCCTTTGCAGAAAACAAGAGTGCTTGGTGCCGTAGGGAATAAGAGCGTAGAGACAAAGCAGCAGGCGTACATACATTTCACTTGTCAGTCGTACGGTCTTACGGCGGTGTTCCTGATAGTGCCGTCACTAGCAATTGAGACAGTGCTTGGCCTGGACTTTCTGAGACATTATAATGCCGTTCTAGATTTTAAAAATATGTGCGTCCATTTGAGCGATCATAAAACAAAGTGTTGCTTTCGATGAGGGACGCGCAGAAGAAGGAGTCGGATGAGCGTCCCTAGGTATGCGCGTGATCGGCGAGGATGATGACGTAGAAGTGTGCATATGCATGCTAGATACAGAGGGAGGAGACCGGGATAGCGAGAAACCAATAGAGGAGGTAACACGCTAGGAAACGCGGTATTTAGGGTCGACAGAGATAAGGGAACAACTGCGTGGAATTCACTGAAGGTACCATATCGTTTTCTCAGAGTCCCCTGGGCCCACAGAAAGTTTCAAAAAGAAAGCGCAACAAAAGGGAAGTTCAAGACAATCAATAGGAGATAAAGTCCTCGTTAAAACTCATAGATTGTCCAAAAGACAGCAGCAAATTTTTCAATGTTTATTCTGGACAATCTCGGGTGAGACGCGTCGCTCATCAGAACCCGTTTGAAATACAAACTATCAGGTCTCGTGAGCCTAGAGGTTTGCATCATATTTCTAATGTAAAGAAATAGATCGAGTAAGAATCAGCAGAAGAAGTCTCATCTCTTGTAAACAACAAATTGGAAATGGAAATGAAAGGAAGTCCCATGCTTCTTTACAGAGCGTAGGGGAACGATGCGGGAGACCCGCACCGCCTTACTAGGCAAGGTCCTAATGGAGGTGGTTTGCCGTTGCCTTCCTCCGGCCGTAATGGGGATGAATGATGATGATGAAGACAACACAACAACACCCAGTCATCTCGAGGCAGGAAAAAAATCCCTGACCCCGCCGGGAATCGAACCCGGGACCCCGTGCTCGGGAAGCGAGAACGCTACCGCGAGACCACGAAGGTGGACAAACAACAAATTGGCACAGTATAAAAACAGTGGTCTGCAACATCATATGTGACGGATTTTACACTTTTTACTGTCTTTACCCGGTCATCTGCTAGGTATGAATTGTAATAACAAGTATCGAAGGAAGATATTCGTACGTTATGGTCGTGATTTGCTTTGGAGGAGCGATGAGCATTTGCAGGGGAAACAAGAAGGAGCTACGTTAGGAAAGGTAAACCTTTCGCAATGTATAATGGTGGGGAAACGCACCGCAGATGCGCTTATGTGGAGTAAAGGCTCGCGCCGAAGTAGCGATGAGACCAAGTGTTGGATGCTAAATGCACCGAATATTGCGTGTTGTAATTATGTTATAGGGATGCGCAGAGACGCAGCGCTATGAAGTTTTACTCACTTAGCCAGTGACGATTTCGAGAGACCCCGAGGGAGAGCAGAACTCTATAAAGAGTGCATGACAGAACATAGCAAGGAAAATCAGATGGAAGCTAGTTAAGCATCCTGCGGGTACACCATCCAGAGGAATGAAGGCAGGACTAGCTAAAGAGGAAGCCCATAGAGGTAACAGAAGAGATTGCTGGTTGTAGTATTGAATGTCATCTATTTGGCGAAAGATGATGATACTTGTAGAATAAGAAGTAAATGTAAATTGTGCTTCAAACTAGTAGTATGTGGTATGAAGTAACTGTGCTTGATTTTTATTCACAGGGATTAAAAGGCACTAATGAGGACGAGAAGCTGATGAGATTAGATCGAGATGAATTGCGAATAACAAGAATTGGTGCAATGACTGAAGTGGAGGTGTAATGTTTCTATGAGATTTTAAGTGAGCAACGCCGTAGTGGTTTCCTTAGCGAACTAAACTTGATAGAAAGGAGAGCAAGACGCCCGAACTGAGTAATGTATGAGTGTGGTCTAACTCCAGGTGATATCGTTCAAATGAGTTTTGATTTTGTATATTATTCTCTTATACTGTGTAATTGTCTACTTAGCATTTGATGGTGTGTTATCCTGGTCATACCCTCATAGATGAGCAGATATGTCACCTGTTTTGGCTGTGTATGTGTGTGTGTGTGTGTGTGTGTGTGTGTGTATGTATGTGTGTGTGTGTTTGTGTGTGTGTGTCTGTGTGTGTGTGTATGTGTGTGGTTAGGGAATAGTAATAAAACATCTAACCTGTTTTGGAGGAAAGGGTTCAAAATGGTTCAAATGGCTCTGAGCACTATGGGACTTAACATCTGAGGTCATCAGTCCCCTAGAACTTAGAACTACTTAAACCTAACTAACCTAAGGACATCACACACATCCATACCTGAGGCAGGATTCGAATCTGCGACCGTAGCAGTCGTGTGGTTCCGGACTGAAGCGCCTAGAACCGCTCGGCCACCGCAGCTGGCAAGGAAAGTGTGATAGTAGAAAAGAATATGTTAGACGATACTGTGATTTGTAAATGTTTTGGGCCATCCGCATGTAAATCTATGAAAGGTGAGCATGCAGAATCTAGGAAATAGACATGTATATAGTCTTGGTGGTGTAGTGAATTGCATACCAATCCCCACAACCCATGATAACTGTCCTGACTGACTCCACAATTTGCGCCTTTATGGGTAATCAACCACATTTAAATAAGAAATGGGCTAGTTATTGTTGGATGTCTCCGACATTGTAAAGACATCTAGAGACGTATTTTCTTTATTTAATTGTCATTCAGGGATCAAAAGACCTGTATTGTTAATTCATTTAGTAAGTTTAAAGTGCCTGACAGATGAGAATGGACATTTTAGAGGCCTGTGTTTGAAAGCAACAGGACTGTTTTATTTTTATTAATAATTATTCTCCAATAATGGTAAACCTCTGGCGAAATCTGTAGATAATTAAGTTTTGATGTACAGTAGGATAAGTGAAAAATTGTACTTGGTACAAGCAACAGAGGAATTGAGGAACTCTAAAGTTTAAGGGAGTGACAACTGTTCTGTTATTTGTTGCAAGGTGACGGCGAGGAGAAAAGGGCAGCCTGTCGGCTCCGGACGTCAAGGACACTGGAGGACCCGTCCCTGTCAAACAGCTGATCCCGTGGATGCGAGCGGCAGACCGGGACTTAACGAATGGAGTCTGGCGCTACACTCCCCCCTCTTCCAGGCGGCAGTGGCGGCGGCTGAAAAGGCAACAGCCGAGGTGGCGCGCTCACGCACGGCCCCGAGCTGCGGCACAAGGCGACTCTGGACGGCTACCTGCGAAAGGGTCACGGCCAGTCAGACTGACTAAACTGTTTTCGCTACAAAGGAGACCCCTGTTTCCAGAATGAGATTTTCACTCTGCAGCGGAGTGTGCGCTGATATGAAACTTCCTGGCAGATTAAAACTGTGTGCCCGACCGAGACTCGAACTCGGGACCTTTGCCTTTCGCGGGCAAGCGCTCTACCATCTGAGCTACCGAAGCACGACTCACGCCCGGTCAGCGCACACTCCGCTGCAGAGTGAAAATCTCATTCTGGAAACATCCCCCAGGCTGTGGCTAAGCCATGTCTCCGTAATATCCTTTCTTTCAGGAGTGCTAGTTCTGCAAGGTTCGCAGGAGAGCTTCTGTAAAGTTTGGAAGGTAGGAGACGAGGTACTGGCAGAAGTAAAGCTGTGAGTACCGGGCGTGAGTCGTGCTTCGGTAGCTCAGTTGGTAGAGCACTTGCCCGCGAAAGGCAAAGGTCCCGAGTTCGAGTCTCGGTCGGGCACACAGTTTTAATCTGCCAGGAAGTTTCGAGACCCCTGTTGTTATCGCTACGAGGAGATCCCGATTTCGGTCCGCCGGGACGCAGGAGGCGGCGACTTGGCAGAGGCTGTTAGCGCTACTGAACCTGTTAGTTGGTGACGAAGAACACTGTCGCTTTTGCAAAGGTCAAGGGATAAAGGACAAAACACTAAGGACTAAGGTCTCATTAGTAACCATTGTTGGATGCTTGAACACTGAGAATAGGTAGAACATGCAGTCGGACTTGCAACGCAAAGACAGCTGGCTTCGAACTTAGAAATAGGGGCTATATAAGTCGATATTATTTGAGTAAAGTGTGTGTGTAGTCATGAGGAATTTCACTTATGTTTTCGTGATCCATGACGGTGAGGGGTAGGCAGAGACAGCAGTGTCAGACTGGAAACGGTTCATCACAGAAATTAGGCCCGTAATTCATTGCAAAAATTCCTGTTAAAGGATTCGGAAGTAGACTGAGGACAGCAAAATAGGTCAACAACTTAGAGACAGGTACATGCAGTGTAGTTGTTTGACATACAGCTTTATTTGGATTACTGGAACTGGTGTACCATTATTGCAATCCATTCTACAAGTCGAGTTGCTCTAAGGCTAATACAAAAAGGGGAACTGGTTTCTGACAGTGTGTTTAAATGGACAACTAGTTTGCCCCCATAATTCTGCAGAAAGAAATTGTCTAAGGTACAATAAATTTAGGGAAACAGTATGGGATAAAGGAGAGTCGGCTGAGTGTAATAGGTTACCTCCAAGTTCGTTTGGAAGAAAGCCTTCCCCGACGATTACCCTAGATAGTGTGCGTGTGACTTCATAGTGTCGTCTGACTACTTAAAGGTAGGGCGTACGAAACAATAACTGAACTTGCGTGAGAGCTGGTTCTTTGATCATGCGCATAATGTGGATCTTCGTCATGATATCCTCATATTAATGTCCTGTGTTTTTGTTTATGACTTACTTAAACATGTTGAGTAGGATATGAAATGCTGTTTGTCTTAGGTTAGTCACTTCATGAAGGTTTCCTTTCTTTGCTGAAATTTGCAACAGAACAGTACCTTGTTTACTGAGTAACAATTTTGAGCAGAGAGGAACGAGGGAATGTTTTGCTTTAACGTAAAGAGTTACCTTCAATCTTAGAAGCGCGATCGATGGTATGTTCTTTTCTGTCAGTTATCAGCCTGAAAATGGGCCGGTGAGAGGAGCAAAAGTTTGATGGCTCAAGGCAAAATCTTGTCGAATAACTCAATCAGAAAGTAGGTCGACAGTGTTTCCCTCACCCCTGCCTGACCAGAACTAAATTTGTGCATTAACAAAGACGCCATAAGCAGATATAACGTAGTCGAGTGTTATCTGATCATAAAATGTTTAAAGGGACTCTCGCTCTGTGAGTTAACTACATCAAGATAATTCATTACATTGCTTTCATGACGTACATAACTTGATTACTAGTCGGTAAGTAACAAATTACATAGAAAAAGTGTAGTGTCAAAATACAAAGTTGCTTTTCGATGAAATTTGTGAGCTACCTAATGTACCACTGTATAATTTTGTGCTAGTTTAATTTGCGAGTTGGAGTTACCAAAAGATTATTTTATTAAGAGTTTCGTTATGAGTAAATAGTGTCCAGTAGGATCTGTTTCAATTATGTACTTTCTTTATCAGAGTTATTGTTAGCGACTAGGTAATACCCATAAAAGTAAATGTTTATGGAGCCATTGAAGGTTGGGTGTTTTGTGTGATTAATTGCATTGAAGGTTTACTGATTTTTTGATGTTTCGCATGTGGTATCAACGTTCGATACCACACTTGTTAGGGGTTGCAGTTAGCGACCGCGGTCCGTATCAGTATCGTTGGACCCGCGAGTCGCGACCAGCGCAGCTCCGCGGCTTGTATCAAGTTTCTAGCGACCTCTCGTCCACTCTTGCTCGGGACGTCAAGTAGTGAAGTAGCATAGTCTTCAGCTGATAGGAAGCACCCTCAAGTGAGGCCTCAATAGCTAACTGTTTATAATTACACGTGTGCAGCCAAGAAGAATTATGCACAACCAGTTAAGTACAATATATATTATTTTTTATCAACGACTTCTAATTATCTTAGTCCTTGCAGATCCAGACCGTGCAGCGAGCACCTTAGCGATGTTACTGACAAACCTTGCTGAGATTTACATGTTTCGATTTAGCATTGGCCACCAGTCAACATTGGCGACGACTCGTTCGTAATCATTGTCCCATAATTGTTGAATAGGTAATCGGTATAACAGAAAATGTTTTGAAGCCATTGTGCGCTGAGTGTTTTATATTATTGACTGCATTGAGTGTTTACTCATTTTTCGATGCTTTTTATAGAACATACTGTGCTTTTGTTGAAATACACTAACAGTCACCCTTGTTATCAGTATTTGATTCTGATAGGAAAATTTACTGTGTTTACGTAATGAGTACCAAACTGTATTGGATGTAAGTATGATTAATTGCTTAAGATGATTTCATTTATAGAGTTTTTGTAATGTTATGAATATTTACATAATGAGCAGCAACCTTTATTGCATATAAATGTGATTAATAGCTTAAGATGATTTCATTTATAGAGTTTTTGTAATGTAATGAATATTTGTGGCAATGGCCGCTACGTCAATGGTATTATGTTGTGTGGTCTAGGATAGTTAACTATTTCAGATGTACTTTGGTCGTTGCCAAGCATAACAAGAAAGATAATAATAATAATAATAATAGTAATAGTAATAACAGATTGGTATTGCGTGGAGATTAGGGTCTGCTCCTTGTGGCATCCACTGAAAAATGTCCTGGATTGTCGTTCCGCCGGAAAGACAGCCCTGAGTCCATTTTCTTCGAATATACCCAAGAGTGATGAAACGGAAGTTGTTGCCCCGTTCCATATTTTTCTCAATAAATTCCGGCACTGGAGAATTATAGCGAGAGTGTTTTCACTATGCAGAAGTAACAAGCAGGAGAGAATGGACCAAGCTGTGTTTCTTCGTTTATGGATTGATTTTATTTCGTGTGCTCCGCATTTCCCTACATCCTTTCCCTTATGCGACCTGGACGGTATAAATGAGATACTATGAGAAGTACCAGAAAGCTTTAGTCAGGGGTTGTAGCATTGCATGAGTAGAGTGGTTCTGTGGTGGGATAGTACCAACCCCTAAATGCGATCAAGTTTGGCTAGGAAGGTGAGCAAGGTCTAGAAGGAACAAGTATTGGCTCTGTCAGGTTGGCGAACCATCCGCTCCACCACCTTTTGAACTAACAATGGTTAGGCGATGTGTCCGCAGGTCTACTTGTTCCTGCGTAGCGGCGCTGGACAGATGTGAAGACGCAGCTCTCGATTTTGGTATTGTTAAGAAAGTTATTACAATGTTTCAAATCTGCTCGTTAATAAGGTCCAGATGTTGAAATCAGGTGTGAGATTACCACTAAACCTCCATAAGGGAAGTTAATTTAATAATTTCGTCAAATTTCAGTTACAACTTTGCGTTTGTGCCTTGCTCAGGCCACACACAATAGTCCTTAAACTCACAGTCGAATTATTGCTCTGTGCTTAACAGAAGTTAACTCATACAATGTATTTTAATGTGGTCTTTCTTTTACAGTAATATTTTGGGGGATATTTTTCATTTTTCTTACGTTTCCGCCACGTGGTTGGTGGGACAACCGCCACATTGGTAAAGTGCTGTCTCTGTTCAAATGGTTCAAGTGGCTCTGAGCACTATGGGACTTAACATCTGAGGTCACCAGTCCCCTAGAACTTAGAACTACTTAAACCTAACTAACCTAAGGAGATCACACACATCCAAGCCCGAGGCAGGATTCCAACTCCAGACTGAAGCGCCTGAAACCGCTCGTCCACAGTGGCCGGCTGCTGTTTCGGTCTGAAAATGTATAGTAGACGAGTGAATAACCATACAGTAATTGGTGAGTGTAAGATAAGGAAGGAATGATTTTGTGAGTCCGTATCTTTAGTATTTCTGTTGGCTACAGCAACTTGGCCATGTGTGTGGAATAGTATTAATGTGATAATTAGTTAATGTTTCTCGTGCCCCCCGTAACTATTTGATTTGATGGCAATGCTTCACGTTACAAAATATATACGGACTAAACTCTTGTATCGAGGGGATTTCAGATTTTAATGCTAGCTGATCGGATAAATACTTGCCAAATTTTCCCGCCATATGATAGTAAATGACTTTCCCCCAGCTCAGTAACGTGGTGTTGTTTCTGAACGCAAGATTAGGCCAAACTAGGCAGTCAGACTCAAGTGCACTACTTGCTACCCCCTCTTCAGCGTACGTTTTAACGAAAATTTAAATATTTAGGAAAATATTCTTCCGCCCTGACCGAGTTCGCTTCTAGTGTCTTTGCTGTACTTGTTCGGCGTGACCTATAGCAATTAAACGTAATAAGCTTAGGTTTAGGTATAATTGTGTGCCTGCATAAATTTCCATTGAAGCCAGTCTGTGTTCTCCTCTCCCTTTCCATAATTACATGGCGAAAGTGAATTATGTTTACTAGTTGTGACACCAGTTGTGATGATGTATGTTCCAACAGATACGCGGCTAGTAATTTAAATGCCATCGGTATTGTATAAATATCAGTTAATCTATACCCTCGACTGATTATTTCCTCCCTTCATCGTAAAGAATAGGTGAAAGTTAGTCACTATCACAGTCGAATGCTGGGTCGACTAATGAAAGTAAATAAAAGCTCTATGCTGCCTATTAAGCCCTGCATAGGTGCCTTCTGTAGTGCTTCTAAAAATGTTACGTTATCCGTCGCGTTCGAATTTTTACCGCGGATTAAACCCACCCTTCAGTAACTCTCAGGGACCTGTAATTTCGTGGACCACGCGAATTGGTTAACCCATTACTACAGAGGGTAACTTGCAGGAGCTGTGTGACATGATAAGCGACGGTAATCTTCCTACCAGGTCGAGTTTTAATATTAACTATACCACCGGTAGTAAAATATTAGCCGGCCGCGGTGGTCTAGCGATTCTAGGCGCTCAGTCCGGAACCGCGGGACTGCTGCGGTCGCAGGTTCGAATCCTGCCTCGGGCATGGATGTGTGTGATGTCCTTAGGTTAGTTAGGTTTAAGTAGTTCTAAGTTCTAGGGGACTGATGACCACAGACGTTAAGTCCCATAGTGCTCAGAGCCATTTGAACCATTTTTTTTAAATATTACGTTGCATGAGGTCAGGTGATTGGGTATCAACACCCCTAGGTCCACTGTTTCCGATGTGATAATGAAGTGGAAATGTGAAGGGACAACACACAACACGAAACCGTACAGGCTGACCTCGTCTGTTGACTGACAGAGACCGCCGACAGTTGAAGAGGTCGTAATGTGTAATAGGCAAACATCTATCCAGACCTTCACACAGGAATTCCAAACTGCATCAGGATCCACTACAAGTACTATCACAGTTAGGCGGGAGGTGAGAAAACTTGGATTTCATGGTCGAGCGGCTGCTCATAAGCCACACAGCAGGCCGGTAAATGCCAAACGACGCCTCCCTTGGTGCAAGAAGTGTAAACGTTGGACGATTGAACAGTGGAGAAACGTTGTGTGGATTGACGAATCACGGTACACAATGTGGCGATCCGATGTCAGGGAGTGGGTATGGTTAACATCATCTGCCAGCGTGTGTAGTGCCAACAGCTAAATTCGGAGGCGGTGGTGATATGGTGTGGTGTTTTTCATGGAGGGGGCTTGCTCCCCTTATTGTTTTGCGTGGCACTATCATAGCAGAGGCCTACACTGATGTCTTAAACACCTTCTTGCGACCCACTGTTGAGGAGCAATTCGGGGATGGCGATTGCATCTTTCAACACGATCGAGCACCTGTTTATCATGCAAGGCCTGTGGCGGTGTAGTTACACGACAGTAACATCCCTGTAATGGACTGCCCTGCACAAAGTCCTGACCAGAATCTATAGAACACCTTTGGGATGACTTGGAACGCCGACTTCGTGCCAGGCCTCACCAACCGACATCGCTACCTCTCCTCGGTGCAGCACTCCGTGAAGAATGGTCTGCCGCTCCCCAAGAAACCTTTCCAGCACCTGACTGAGCGTCTGCCTGCGAGAGTGGAAGCTGCCATCAAGGCTAAGGGTGGGCCAACAGCATATTGAATTACAGCATTACCGATGGAGGGCGCCAAGAACTTGTAACTTATCTTCAGCCATGTGTCCGGATACTTTTGATCACATAGTGTGCGTTCGTGGGACTTTTTTGCTTCTAGTATCGTGTACTTTCAACTGTATGCGTTTACGCATTTACGATACAATCTACACACTGTGTTTTTCAAAAATATTAACCTTCTTTCACAAAACTATATATTCTAGACGGATAAAGACAGAACTTCAGGTAACTTTTAACTTAAGCATAAAAAATTAGAAGTTACCTTGGTGCCAGGCGTAAGGTATTTGTCGGTAGGGACTCCCCGATGGTGCCAGCTCGCTCGCTTACCAGCTTAACTGACTCTTTACGTAATGGCGAATCCATGCTGAAAAATCCATTTTCAACATGAAGGGCTACAACGCACTGGTCCCTGTATATGAGAACAGTTGTTAACAATGAGCTGCCTTAATGATGCTCTGCACTATTAGCCTCCATGGTCGCCTAATATCACGATGTGTGTTCTTGTGTGCGAGTTTGTGAAATACTCTATCTACGTGGTTCTTATTCGAGCAGCTTTGAAAGGGCTGAGACGACAACAGCAGCAGCAACAAATGGTGTAGTCCCAGGTAGTGAACTAGTTTGACTGACGTCTGGACGTTTGTCGTGTGTCTGGTATTTACACTGAACATTTTTGGATAATAAATGAAAACTATGATCCTAAACTAATTTGCTAAAACATCCATTGTTTGTATGTGCATGCTTATAAAAGATATACTCTTGTAAATTCAGACGGTTCTTTTCAGTATAAAAACTTTATTGCTATCTGTAATTGCAGACTCACCTCGTGTTTCTGTCTTCATTTGTGTAGATGATATGGTGTTTCGAAATGGAAAATGGGTGTTTGATTAGAAGCAAGCGATCAGACACGATCTCCTTGCAAGATCTGACCGTAAAATTAATCTATAAGGCAGCAAGATCAGCCGGCGTTTTTTATGAGAAACACCACAACATCCCAATTCTTTCACCCTCAAAAATTATAGCACAGTCGATATGGCACCCGTCTCATGCATTTCTCAAAATTAATACACTGCCATCATAACACTTGCTGGCTTTCCTTGATTCCTCGTTTAACATTTTGGCATCTCTCCAATCAAAATATTATGCTAACTCCTGTCTTTATTGGTGTGATGTATGGTTTATGAAGAATGTCTCCTCCGTGCAACTTCTGCACGTCTGCTTCTTATTATGATACCATGCCGCAAAAATGTGATACCAGCGCACTTTGGGCTTCATTGGAAATTTTCGATATGAAAGTTTCACATTTTATTTGAGATCGATATTTGAAAGAGCAATGGAGTCTGTACTCCCTAAGTACGGACGATTTGTCCCATTTGCGTATGAATCTATACAACTGTGAGAATCAGAAACGGTTCAGATCAGAATCGGGGTCGAACGATGTGGCAGTGGTCGAGGTTCCAGACTGGTATTTGGGAGAGACACCGTCGAAATCCCAGGCGGATTTTCTCCTGATATTGTAGCGTGGTATAATTAGTTTGGTTTTAAAACATTCTCTTACAAAACTGTGGTACATAAAGTCAATATTTAATACTTAACAAGTGTTCTTTATGTCAATGATAGATGTTCTGATAAAGAGCATTGCGACTAATGGTGCAGAGTCTTCGTTACATTGCGCCTTGTCTTGGATCGTGATGATAATTATGGCAAATACTGATAGGCTTGCAACACACGTGGCATGGAAAGATTTTTAATTGAAACATGCAACCAATCAGTAACCAAGCCATGTTTTCAAAAAATTTAAAGTGTGTCTCATTTCAAGAACGGCAACATGACATTTAAATAGTAATAGCACAATTTACGTAATGACATTTTTGTTTCGACTAATTTCTTAAGTAAACTAAATACAAAAGGTGCGTGTGGCGCTGTTGGATCTTAATAATACGTAACAAAAGGAATGTTAAACTTGGTATCGAATGTTTGAAACGTTGTGGAAGGAGAAAAGGAATTTAATGGCATGGAGAAAAGTTGTGAGTTGTGCCAAACGCGGTTCAGTTTCGGTTCCACTTCCATTTTTCACGTAACGACGTTATAATTAGTCCTGTTAGACATTAGTACAAGAAACTGATAGTAAATTACATAGAATCATTACGTGGTCCCCTGACGATGAATTCGCCCTCAATTCTGAGAAAACGAAGTGTATCCATTTCTGTACAGCAACACAACTATCATAAAAAGAAAAAAAAGCACACATATCACAATTGGTGGCAATGGTATAACGTTGCAGATTGCTGACTGTCCCTAGTGATTAAAATTTGAAACTGGAAAAGGAAATTGTTGAGCTTTGCTAACAGTTGAATTTCAACAATATTTTTCTTCGCTCAATTGCAATTTCTGTAAACAGTAAACAAAAATTATGACATGTGTTACGTATTTACAATCATTAATATATTAAGAAATAATTTTCTTGAGTAACTCCACAATTAGGAAGAAAGTATCAATAACACAAAATCGAACAGTGACGTTTATCCATAGTGAGCTTGTAGCCACCTACTCAAGGAGTGAGGAAGTCGAGGTACATCTTCAATATATATAACTAAAAAGAAATTTCTCATTCGTTACTCATGACTTAGTTTTCAGCATCACTGAGAGAAATTCAACTAGATACAAATATATTTTATCGGCAATAAGTTGCTGACAAATGTTCTCAGTCTATACTCATATCGTATTTCTTGGACAACTTATTCCATTTTGGAGATGAATTTATGTCTCCTGTGCTACACAAGATACTACTAGTTGGCAAAGATTCTATTTTTACTTTGCTGTTATGACTCTCTTGCCCTTGCGGTGGAAACTGCTCCTAAAAGGCGGAGGAATCGGCTATGATCAGTGGTATGAGTATGCAGGAGGCAATGGAAATCACTGCATTAGAGACACGTAATGTATATCCATAGTACATGTGGCCGGGAAATGAAAAAGCATCAAGATGATCTCTCCATTGGCAAAAGATTCCGGACTAGATCCCTATTGTGAACTGCCAAGGGGAAGATGACCGTGAGAAAAAGATCGAATAATGAGCGAATCAACCAAATGGTAACGTTCTGTTAGTCAAGGCGTGGAACGTCAGAAGTCTGAACGCTGTAGGGAAGCTAGAGAATCTGAGAAGAGAAATGCAAAGGCTCAGTATAGATATACCGTGAGAGTGAAGTGAAATGGAAAGAAGACAAGGATTTCTGGTCAGATGAGAGCAGGATAATATCAACAAAAGCAGAAAAAGGTATAACGGGAGTAGGATTCGTTTTGAATAGGAAGGTGGGGCAGAGAGCGAGTTACAGTGAACAGTTCAGTGACAGGGCCGTTCTCATCATAATCGACAGCAAACCAACACGAACAATTTTAGTTCAGGTATACATACTGAACTCGCAAGCTGAAGATGAAGAGAACGGGTAATTCAGTACGGAAATGGATACGAAACCTAATTGTCATGTGGACTGGAATGCAGTTGTAGGGAAGCGAGTAGAAGAAAGGGGGAATGGGAGAATATGGGCTTCGTGCTAGGAATGAGAGAGGAGAAAGACTAATTGAGTTCTGCAATACATTTCATCTAGTAAAAGGGAATACTTTGTTCAAGAATCACAAGAGGTGGAGGTAGCCTTGGTCTGGCCGAGTTACGGGAAGTGGTCAGTTAGATTACATCATAGTCAGACAGAGATCCTGTTATCAGATATAGCACTGTAACGCGTACCTAGGAGCAGATATTGACTCAGGTAAGAATTTGGTAATGATGAAGAGTAGCATGAAGTTTAGGAGACTAGATAGGAAGAAACAATGAGCAAAGAAATGGGTTACGAGAATACTAATGAATGAAGAAATGCGCTTGAAATTCTCTGAGGCTATAGATACTGCGATAATGAGAGCTCGGTAGGCAGTTCAGATGAAGAGGAATAGACATGTCTAAAAAGGGCTATGACAAAACCTGTAACGAAAAACTTGGCTACAAGAAGGCAAGTGGGTAGAAAACATGGATAACAGAAAAAAATACTTCTGCTGTTCGACGAAAGAAGAAAGTCCAAATATGTTCAGGGAAATTCAGAAATACAGAGGACATGAAATAAAGGGAAGCTAAAGTTAAAAGCCAGCATGAAAAATATGAACGAATCGGAAAAGGAATGATTGCTGCATGGACCTACTCAGCATGTAGGAACGTCAAAACAAATCTTCGGTAACATTAAGAGAGCGATGCGAATTTCGTTGTTAAACGCAGAGGAGAGAGTGGATGGGTGGAAAAAGTAGACTGGACGTCTCTATGACAAGAGTAGATAGGGAAGAGATAGGGGATCCAGCACTAAATTTGAAAGAATTTTTAAGAATTTAAGATCAGATAAGGCCGAAGGGATTGACAGTACTCCATCGGAATTTCTAAGTTCATTGGGAGAAGCGACAACAAAACCATTGTTCACGTTGGTGTGTAAATGTACGAGACTGGTGGTATAACATCTGACTTTCGGAAAGCGTCATCCACACAGTTCTGAAGATTGCAAGAGTCGACAACTGTGGGAATTATCGCGCAATCAGCAACTCATGCATTCATGTTGCTGATAAGAATAACATACAGAAGAACGGAAAAGAAAACTTAAGATGTATTAGATGACGATCAGTTTGACTTTATGAAAAGTAAAGGCAACAGGGGCAGTTGTGATGTTCAGTCTGATAATGGAAGCAAGATTAAGGAAAAATCAAGACACATTCATTGGATTTGTCGACCCGAGAAAAGCTTTCGACATAGTCAAATGGTGTAAGATGTTCGAAATTCTGGGAAAAATCTATAAGGATAGATGGGTTCTATACAATATGCACAAGAGCCAAGAGGAAACAGAACGAAATACTCGGATTAAAAAGAGAGTAAGACGGGGATGTGATCTTTCGTTCTTACTATTCAATCTATACATCGAAGAAGCAATGACGGAAATAAAGGAAATGTTGAAGAGCGGAACTAAAATACAAGGAGAAAGCATATCAATGATAAGATTCTCTGGTGCCATTGCTGTCCTCATTGAAAATGAAAGAGAATTTCAGGATCTGTTGAATGGAATGGAATGGCTACAGAATACGGATTGAGAGTAAATCGAAGAAAAACGAAACTAATGAGAAGCAGAGGAAATGAGAACGGCGAGTAACTTAACATCGGAACTGAGGATCACGCAGTAGACGAAGTCAAGCGATTCTCCTACCTGGGCAGCAAAATAACCCATGACGGACAGTGAAAGAAGGAAAAGAAAAGCAGTCTAGCATTGACAAAAAGGGAATTCCTGGTCAAGAAAAGTCTACTAGGATCAGAAATCTATTAGCATCATACATAGGCCTTAAATTGAGAAGTAAATGTCTGAGAATGTAAGTTTGGAGCATCTCATTGTTTGGTAGTGAAACTTGGACTGTGGGAAACCCGGAACAGAAGATAATCGAAGCATTGGAGATGTGGTGCTACAGAAGAATGTTGAAAGTTAGGTGGACTAATAAGGTAAGGAATTAGGTTCTCCACATAATCGGCGACGAAAGGAATATGTGGAAAACAATGACAAGACGAAGAGACACGTTGGCAGGACACCTGTTTAGACATTACGGAATAACTCCCATTGTGCTAGAGAAAGCTGTATAGGGTACAGATTGTAGTAGAAGACTTGAATATATCCAGAAAATAACTGAGGGCGCAGGTGGTTGCAGCAGGCAGAATACTGATTACCCAAAGAAAAAATACAGCAACATGACTAATTCATAAAATCAAATCTTCCAGGTTTCATTAAATTCAGCGGACTATGCTATTTTGACAGCAAATAGTCATTGTTGCTGTGGTGCTTAAATTCAAAGACTGACTTGATCCTTTGCGAGCCTCTCTTCTCTGCAAAATTACCGCAACGTACATAAATGTCAGCCTATTTGCTGTAATCAAACTCTTAATTCCCTCTAAATTTTTACCCTTTACACTTTCCTCCATTGTGTGTCCTATTAACTGACCCCTCCATGTAGTCAAGTTCTGTCTCAAAACATCATATTTCAGGAGCTTGAATTCTCTTCTTGCCTGAAATGATTATCACGCGTACGAGGCTACAGTCCATATAAATACCTTTAGAAAATACATCTTAATGCTTAAATTTAAATTCGATGTTAAAAAATTTCTTTTATTTGCTGTTGCCAATCAGCATTTTGTATCGTCTCTACTTTGGGCATCGACAGTTATTTTGTTGCTCAAAGATCAAAGCTAATCGATTGCTTTTAGTGTTTCTTTCCCTCATCTAACTGTATCACAATCAATGTGATATAATTCAATACCTTTCAATACTTTTGTTGATCATCTTATAATCGCTTTCCAAGACACTATCCGTTCCGTTTAACTGCCCTAGGAATTTTTTTTCCGCCTATGACAGAATTATAACATCAGCAGAACTCAATGGTTTTTTCTCCTACCTAAACTTCATCTCAGTTACCAAATTTCTCTTTGGTTTCCTCTAGTGCTTGCTTAATGTACGTGACATTGGCGAGGATCAGTCAATCCAGAAAAAGCGTTCAATAATGTAAAATTGTACATGATGATCGGATTCTGAGAAGCAAGGGTGTAAACTATAGGGAGTGAGGGGTAATCAGTATATGTTACGGAAGTAAGTGTACAATATGCGTGCCGCTAAAACTCAGAAATGAGTCCCGGTACGATCAAGGGAGTTATATGTTGCGATAGCCCTCTATCCCCCGTCGATGAAAAAGGTTCCTTTTTTTACCTGAAGAACGTGCTTTTGAAGATATAAGTTTCGCCCTTTAGAAATTTCTAGAACGTTCCAGAACATTCTAGACTATTCGAGAGCTTTACAGAGTATTCCAGAATGTTTTGGAATGTTCAGGAATTCTCTGGAACATTCGGGAAGATTTCAGAATGTTCGGGTACGTTCCAGAATATCCCAGATCATTGTGGAATATTCCAAAACACTCTAGAATATTGTGGAATGTTCTGAAACATTGTGTACCATTCCAAGCCTTTTTGGTATGTTCTGGAATTCACCACTGGTGGGGCTAGCCTTTCCCAACGACAAAGAACGTGCACCTCGAGAAGCAGAGAAACCGAGGAAGAACGAAATTAACGGATTGGAGAATCAAGAAAGACGACACAATCTTATAATAAGGGACTGTGAACTGAAGTCAGCCATGTAAACATCCCGCAACGAAAAGCGCGGACGTGAACAAGTAAACAGTACAGCCTAACAAATGAAGCATTCTACTACGGCCTGAGGGAACAATATAACGAACACAAACATGACGTAATCTGAAAAATTGATAACATCTGCCAATTTTGCAACGCGAAAAAATTCAGAAGAGAACCACCAGTATTCTGTTGCCTGAATGAAAAAATTCGACTACCATCACTTGGAGCAACTGCCCAGAAATTTTTATTGTACATTACATGACCGGGGATCATAATCACTACACTTTCTTCAAAATATAAAAGCGTACAAAGGCTGCTTCCCAATGACTTCGTTCGGTGTCACTTCGATCGACATTAACACAGATGAAATCGATTTTTTTTTCATCCAGGGACAGATGTACCACAACATGGAATCATCACTACCACTGCACAACGAAGACCATAAATTTCTGCAAGTAGTTTTTATCGGAAATGAGGAAACAGAAATAGATCAACGATGCACAGATATCAATGGTTTGAGCAGAGAAGTAGTCCGAGATGTACACGAATACAATCATCTGATACACCTATTCAAAACAGCACTAGACCGAATGATTTCTGATGACTATAAAGTTATAATTAGAGCAAACAAAAGGCGGCATGGAGAACACGAACGTCAAGTTAAAGCACTCAAATTAAAGCAGCTCGGGAAGACGAAGTCGCCATCGTAGTTGTGGACAATGAAAACACACGCCGAAAATAATTGTGAGACGAAGAACTACCACACAATCTCAGGTCAACTCCCTGAGCAATGCCGGGTACCGCAGGTAGTGTACAATATGTAGAAGAACCAAGGACAAAAACGAAGTGACCAGGTTCAAAAAGTTGTAAGCCAGGGACGCAATCTTGCACCCCTACCGTTCAAATTATACCACGGAAAAATAATTACGGAAATCAACGAATTTTTCAAAAGTGGAATAATATTCAGGGTGAAATAATATAGCACATTCGCTAATGGGATTGCTATCCTCAGTGAAACTGTAGAAGAACTGCAAGATCTGTTGAAAGCAATGAACAGGAACGTGGGCTGAGACTAAACCGAAGAAAGTCGAAAATAATGAGAATTAGCAATAATAATAATATTAACGTGTAACCTCCCCACAAAAATTTTAAAAGAAAATATAGCAATACTTAATAGAAATGGGAGCCAAGTGTGACCTCCCCACAAAAATTTTAAAAGAAAAAGGACGATACTAATTAGAAATGCTGATGGACATGGCTCTATGCGTAACCTGCCCACAATGAAATGTACTGACAATGGCAACAAAAAATGTGAAATTCGCAATCTGACTCAAATATAAATCCTTCAAAAAATTAAAGTCCATTCAGTGACAAAAAAATTCAATTAAACCGAAATATCGGTCTTTGGCCCTGTGTAAAACAATCAGAATTAAAGTCTTACCTCAGAATAAATGGATGTCACATATCTGCTCTTGTTGTTGCGCACCGCTTCGAGGAACTGCATTGCAAATAATAATATTCTCTTTTTTTGTGATTTTAGTGGAGTTTTTCTTCAAAAGAAGTGGAATGAAATGGGAAGTGCAACGAAATCTTGAGTTCAATAAAAAATTAAATTTTTGAGAAAATGCTTTTGAAATAAAAAAATTATTATTGGGAGACTTGTTGGAGAATAATTACAATAAATAAAATTTTTCATTATCTAATGATTATATTAATTAACAGTATACCTTATTCCTCATCTTGACCAGTGTTGCCGACCGCCTACATCACACAACCGCACTGGGCTGCTACTACTGACCGACCGCTCTGCATGACGACTACAGACTGAGTACTGCTCTCAACTAGACAGAGCTACAGACTCGCAACGACTGACTGACTGACTACTACTGACTGACTAGCAACGACTGACTGACAGACTGAGAACCGCTCGCAACACTCGCGCGGTCAAGCGCATACTCTCTGGTCACAGATGCTACAGTGCCTCGCCATCGCTGCTATGTTACATACGTGTTTCATAACCCTCCACTGGGGGGGCAAAAATTTGGCAGCGATGGTGAGTCATTTGGACTTGCCAATCGCGGCAAAATTTTTAATTAACTAATAAACTTCTACAATTTACAGAATAATTAGATGTCGTACATAAAGTAAATGTTGTGCACACGCACTAAGTACAAAATATATCAGATAAAGACAAAATGTGAGTACAAAACATAGTAGCAAATCAGAAAAATGTATATACAAATTATTTGACAGATAATAAAGTGCACAGGCACTGAAAAAAAATTCTTTAGCATATGCAGAACAAATAAACAGACTGGCAAGAATAATTAGATGTAGTACATAAAGTAAATGTTGTGCACACGCACTAAGTACAAAATATATCAGACAAAGACAAAATGTGAGTACAAAACATAGTAGCAAATCAGAAAAATGTATATACAAATTATTTGACAGATAATAAAGTGCACAGGCACTGAAAAAAATTCTTTAGCATATGCAGAACAAATAAACAGACTGGCAAGAATAATTAGATGTAGTACATAAAGTAAATGTTGTGCACACGCACTAAGTACAAAATATATCAGACAAAGACAAATGTGAGTACAAAACATAGTAGCAAATCAGAAAAGTATATACAAATTATTTGACAGATAACAAAGTGCACAGGCACTGAAAATTCTTTAGCATATTCAGAACAAATAAACAGACTGGCAAAAAAAAAAATATTATGTTGACAAGTGACATGAGTGTACTTAATGAACATATCAGGAAATCATAAAAGTTATACAAATCATATTGAAAGATGAGAAAGTGCACAGGCACTGAAAAATGTCTTTAGCATTTTCGCAATAAATAAACATAATGGCAAGAAAATCATGTCCAAAGTGCACATGCACTGAAAAATGTCTTTAGCATTTTCACAACAAATAAACATAATGGCAAGCATCATGTCGACCAATGACATAAGTATACTCGCACTGGAGTTCAACAAATCGAAAAAATGTATAACCTATGAACATAAATGATGTTACCAAAAAAAAATTTTTTTTTTCTATGTGACAAGAATCAGGATAGGAAAGGGAAGGATTGCATCATGGTTGTAGCACTTTAGATTGCACACAGCTGCTCTGAAAGTCCATATCTTTCCACAGAAGTACAACACCAAGTGACACAACTGGAAGTTCTTTTCCCATCAGAATTTAACAGTGTAGCCAAGACACTGAACTGTCGTAGTAATGTTCCATGTTTTCATTTTGGCAGTACATTACGTACACCAAACAGTGGGACCATAATAATGTCTTCATCGCTCACGGTGGTGGACAGCATGTCGTGTCAACACCACGCTCTTACAAGGCACACCCACGTAGAATTAGTGCAAAACCAAAGATAGTGCTCCATGATCACTAGGATAAACAGGACAAATGGACATTGCAGTAATTCAGGGTAGTCAGCTTATGAGGTGAAGGACATCAAGTCACATAATATTGACAATTACAGACTTAATTAGTAGTTTGTGGCATTCATAGCCCAGTTATTGAACATTTCTGTACCAAGTATGTAGTATTACAGAAAAATGTTCATTGATTGTTTTACATAGAATCAGTAGCCTTCTTTTCCTGGTTACAAAGCATTATGAAATAAATGCATTATTTTCAGTTACAGAGTATAATTAAGAATCATTAACCTTCTCCTAATTACAGTTAATTAATCATTTTCATTCCAATAATCATTAGCCTTTTCCTAATTACAGTTAATTAATCATTTGTCGTTAATTAATCATTTGTCTAATTACAGTTAATTAATCATTTGTCTAATTACAGTTAATTAATCATTTGTCGTTAATTAATCATTTGTCTAATTACAGTTAATTAATTAATCATTTGTCATTTCAATATAGTAAGAATTATTAGCCTTAATTAATTACAAAGCATTATTAAACAGTACCATAGTTAATTAATTATGTGTCATTCCAATCTATTAAGAATCATTAGTCTTTTCCTAATTACATAGCATTATGAAACAGTCACATTCATTTCCAATAACAAAGTATGGCATCGTTAATTAATCATTTGAAATTCCAATATAGTAAGAATTATTAGCCTTCTCCTAATTACAAAGCATTACGAAATAATCACATTCTTTTCCAGTTACAGAGTATAATTAAGAATCATTAGCCTTTTTCTAATTACAAAGCATTATTAAACAGTCACATTCTTTTCTGGTTACAAAGTATCAACATTGGAAACAAGAGCTAATCAATGGCATAATTAATCACAATTCGTGGAGTGACATTAATTATTGGCACTCAGTGGCCAGCAAGTATTGAATAGAATCATCATTCAGTATTATTCAGATTATTACGAAGTCATTATTAAAAATCAGTTAATTACAGTCAAATCATTAATAATCACAGGCATTATAAGTGGTAACATTACAATAAACAGTGTTCCTCCTTCAGTAGTATTCAGACCATTACAAAGTCATTATTAAAATCAGTTAATTACAGGCAAATCATTAGTAATCACAGGCATTATAAGTGGTAACATTACAATAAACAGTGGCAGTTGTTAGCTAGTGACAAAGCATCATTTTGAATATAGTCTCATTAAGAGGTCATTAATCAAGTGACATGCTATTCAGAGTTGATCAGTATTATTCAGAATTTTCTCAAACTGGTATCACTATTTGGGACTGTTAACACATTTTATTTTTTTTTTTTTTTTTTTTTTTTTTTTGTCAGCAATGCATTGCGTTGGGATCGATAATTAATTGCTGAAACATAACACTATTTGCTTTTGACCTATTGCAGCAAATGAGGATAGGTAACGTCATTCGTCATGAGTCAGCTGTAGCAAGATTATGTAACAAGGCAGTACATGTGATCACATTTATAAACGATAGACACAAATGGGTAAAAAATATAAAAATGCAAGTACTAGAACAGGTATAATAAGTAACAGGTTTAGTAAGTGTCATGAAAAACTTCTCCTGGAAAAAATACAAAAACGGATTATTGACCTGAAAGAAGAAACGCACACTATGCTGAAAAGTAGTGAACTGCGAATTAACAGGCAGTGAAGTGTGTATAAAAATGTGTTCCATAGCTGTCCTTTCCAAAACTTTCAGTCATCCTACTATGCAATGTAACACCTGCTGTCAAAGCAAACTGCAACAAATACTTAAATAACTACGTAGCATAAATACATTACTTCAACATTATCCTCATCTGTAAAGAAAAAACTTCATTATCCATATCATCATAACTTCACTATTATCATCATCTGTAAAGAAAAACTTCATTATTCATAATACCATATCCTTCATCATTATTCATCAGTATTCATTATCATCTGCAAAAAATCACTTCATTACTCATTATACAACTATTCCTTATCTCTAGCATATTTCATCACTAAAACTAAGGTGTGTAGTTCAGTCTGACAGCCTGCATCAATCACCTTGTATTCTGAAAGAAAAAATTAGTTAAGACTGCTATTCTGTGATGAGTATAGTATAGTCTTGTTAATGCTTGTTAATCCTGATCCATTTACTCTTCCTCATAAAGTTATTGTATCTTCTTTCGTTTATTCCGTAGGTGAAATTCCCATTTCTGTTGAATTTATTTCTTACATGCATCATTTCTTTCTGAAATTGATGACAGAGATTAATGTCCTGCATTTAAATCATATACCCACTAAATAATGACTGGTTTATGGTAACATACTTAAGCATACAGCATAACATGACAGAAAACGTAATATGTCAAAAACATTGACAGTGTTCAAATGCAAAAATGTACACAGAATAATACAATGCAGCAGCAAAAAAAATGTGAAACAGTCACGATGTTGAGATGTCATAAGGCAAAAAAAAAAAATGTCAAAGTCGACTGGTGTGTGTTATATCTTAACTATTTCATAGTGCATACAAACAAAACTGGAGTACAGTCATATACACAAAAAAATGGAAAATGTGCACGGTCTGATGTGTAACGACAAGAAAAGCGACCTGCTAACCTTACCTTGCCGGGCACTTGCCAAGAAAAAATACGATAATCATCAATAAGTAGTCACATAAATATAATTGTAGAAATAGTCATAAATGTGTAAATTCATCTGGAAAAATATGCATGGTCTGATGTGTGACGACAAGAAAAGCGACCTGCTAACCTTACCTTGCCGGGCACTTGCCAAGAAAAAATACGATAATCATCAGTAATTAGTCAGGTGAATTAATTGCATTAGTAAATGGCATCATAGTGTGTTGAATCATACAGTGGTTTCACTCAATAAACGGTTTAATGTTTGAGATATGGTGATTGCCTTTCGATTTTCTGGTTCTCAAAGTTTCGACGTGTACAACATTGGGGTGAGGGATGCTGCGAATCCGATATGGACCTGCGTATAGAAGTTCAAATTTACTGCACTTACCTTTTAATTTGCTGGATAAATAGTGTGTACGCACTAATATTTTCTGTCCAACGTGAAAGTCTCGGCGTTTACAAACCTGTTTTTGCTGTCTTCTCCGGCGCTCTGCGGCACGTTTGATGTTCTTCAGCGCAATGTCAATTATTTCGTGGTGTCGTAGGCGACGACTTTTGGGAAATTCTATTAATTCTTTAATTTTGTTCGGTGGTTCAACGTTTTTCAGTATAACAGTCGGAGATAGCATAGTGGATTCATTTGGAATGGAATTAATTACATCTTGGAATGAGAGTATGTGTGTATCCCAATCAATATGTCTTTTGTGGCAGTATATTCGGCACAGCTTACCAATTTCTTTCATTAATCTTTCACAAGGGTTCGAAGAAGCGTGGTACTTGGATATATAAATCGGAGAAATGTTTCTGGCTCGTAACATGCGTGTCCATACACTACTACGAAATTGTGATCCATTGTCGGAAATTACTTTCATTACATGCCCTACATGAGATAGAAAATGTTTTATAAATGCATTTGAAACAGTTTTAGCAGTAGCTTTGCGTAATGGAGTGAAAGTAACAAATTTTGAAGTGAGCTCAACAGCGACAAATATGTAGCAAAAACCTCTGTTAGTTCTGGGAATCGGACCAAAAATATCTACAGCGGCCATGTGTCTTAATTTAACAGGTATAATGGGATATAACGGAGGAATATGTGAAGTGGTGTCTGATTTAGCTTTCTGGCAAATTTTACAAGACGCTAAAACTCGTCGTATACGTTTTTCCATGTTAGTAAAATAACAGTTCTGTCTCAGTATAAGAAAACATTTTCGTGCTCCGTAATGTGCGTAACTTAAATGAGTGTACCAAATTAGTTTGTTAACCAGTTCGTCAGGAATGCATAATAACCAAATGTTGCTGTCAGGATGAGAGCGGCGAAACAGAATGTCATTGCGTACAGTGTAGTGGTTTCTAATCGTAACATTATTCTTATCTTGCCAAAGGTGTTTAATTTCTTTCCACACATTGTCTTTATTTTGCTCCTTTGCTATGTCCTGTAATGACGATGAAATAAAATTTTCAAATGCAACTTGCTGAATGTACATGACACTGAAATTTGTTTTACAGAAGTTGGTTGCTACGTCTTGCAGATTGTTGCCGAGAGAACGCGATAGTGCGTCTGCTATAACATTTTGTGTACCGGGAATGTGAACAATCGTAAAATTAAATTCCTGTAAATACAGTTTCCATCTACTTAATCTATCGTGAGTGAATTTGGCTGAAAGTAAAAATTGTATCGCTCTGTGATCTGTGTAAACTGTGGTATGTCTGCCATAAAGAAAGTGCCTAAATCTCATAAAAGCCCATACAACACATAATGTTACAAGTTCTGTAACGGAGTAATTTCGTTCAGCAGGTGACAAAATGCGACTTGCAAATGCGATGTTTTTAATTACTGTAGAACCATCTTCTTCAATTTCCTGAAAAATATGTACACCTAAAGCGGTGTTAGAGCTGTCAGTGGCAATGGAAAAATTTCTGGTGAGATCTGGGTGCGATAAAAGTGGAGCATTCAACAGAGCATGTTTCAGGTTCATGAATTCAGAGTGTGCTTGCTTATCCCAAGACCAAATAGTGTTTTTACCCGTTAATTGGCATAGTCTAGGCGTGTCTAAAGCAGAATGGTGAATAAATTTACGAAAAAAGTTAATTAAGCCTAAAAAACTGCGTAGTTGCTTTTTTGTCGTAGGAACAGTAATGTCACGTAGAGCTTGAAGTTTTTCCGGATCAGGTGCAATGCCTTCTGCTGAAATTACGTGTCCAGGAAATTTTATGGAAGTTTTGCCAAAGTGCGACTTACTAAGATTAACTGTAAGTCCTTGTGCATGAAAAGTTTGCAACAGTTGTTCAAGAATCATATTGTGTTCAGACCAGTTAGCTTCTGCGATAAGAATATCGTCTACATACGTCGTAATTCTGTCTTTAAGTTCTGTCGGAAGTATTGTGTTCAAACCGCGAATAAAAGCTGCAGAAGAAATAGTTAAGCCGAACGGTAGTTTGCAAAATTGATAACAGTCGCCGAAACAGAGAAAAGCTGTATATTTTCTACAATTCGGATGAAGTTGAATTTGCCAAAATCCCGATTTCAAATCTAATGTGGAATAAATAGCTGTACCGTGAAATTTCTGTAAAAGTTCCTCTAATGTCTGTGGTCGATCTGTTTCATTAATAATAATGTCATTAATGTGACGTGAATCAAGTACAAGGCGAAGTGAGCCATCCTTTTTCTTAACAATATGTAGCGGGTTTATGTACGGACTAACTGCTGGTTCAATAATTCCCTGATCAAGCATATCCTGCAATTCTTTTTTAACTTGTTCTCTATGAATATACGGAATAGGATAATGCTTTGCTTTAAATGTGTCGTGCGGTTTGACTTGAAATTCATACATAAACCCGGACATAGTACCAGGAATGTTGTCGAAAACTGGAGCTTGCTGTAAAAGAATTTTGTGTAATTGCGTTCGTTCGTCGTCTGTACTTGCACTGCTCTCTTTAACCTTATCAGAAATCAATTGCATTACGTCGTAGTCAGCTTCTTCTGGAGTATTATAGTTGTGTACGTACGTATCCGTGAACAATGTGGGATTACAGTCTATGTTACGTGTTGCGGAAATGACCTCTGTGCGGTTAATTGTTTGTTCTTCCGTAGATAAAGAGTGCTGAAATTCTAAAGCAAGTTGTACATTTTCATCCTTTAACATTAAATAAGAATTCTGAAAATCAATAACTGCGTCGTGTTGTACCAGAAAATTCGTACCTAAAATAATGTCTGTTGTCAATAAAGGCACAATCCAAAAATTAGAGTGAAAAGTATGACCTCCAATACAAAATGATAAATGCGTCTGTAATTTAACGTCTACACCTTTACTCGATACTGCTCCTTTCACTTTTGTTTTGCCTAAAGGTAGTGTCGGATAGGTATTCTCTTTGTTGCACTCATTAAAAGTCTCCTCATTTATTACTGATATAGGTGAGCCGGAATCAATTACTGCTGAGAATTTCGATGAACCAATTTTAATTTCGATAACAGGATGTGAAATGGTTTTCTGAATAACTGGTCTTTCCTGTAAAAGAGTGTCTCTGATGTCGTCAAAAGTAATTACATTTTCGTGAACAACATTTTGCATGTCTAAGGTAATGTTTGCGTTACTGTAATATGCAATCTGTGCTGTATCTGGTTAAAATCTATCGTACGTTCCGTTATTTATTTTACGGGAGAATGTTGTGGCATATCCACTATATGAACTGTTCTGTTATTTCTTACTGACGTGTCACGCTATGGATGACACCTATTGTCTGTTTCATTCATGATTATTTGTTGTTGCTGATGTTGTTGCTGCTCATAAAATCGACTGTTATTAAATGTACGCTGAAAATTGTGCTCGTTATTTTTACGTCTGTCATGATAGTAATTTCTATACGGCGCATTGCGATACGAATTGAAATGGTGTGTTGTCTGTACGTAGTTATTTTTTTGCTGCCATGCGTTACTATTTGTTGGAGCTGGGACCATACGTGCACGCGGCGAAACATTAAAGTTTGGTTGACCTTGTAGACAGCATTGTTGGTTAGGCATGCTAAGCGGCTCACTTTCATGCTGTTGTGGTGAAAAGGTCTATTGTTACCAAAAAATGCGTTTGCTGTTAATTTTACACATACTGATGATTACGATTTTATCTGTAATTAAAAATTACGGCGGTAGTTGTCATTACGGGAGTGCCTACTGAAAATTGTCACATTCGGTTTTCATTACTCGTTTCTTAATACTAGGTAGAGCAATAGTTGAAGAGCAGTTTGGATAGATATAAAGGATAGTGGAAGAAAAGGCAGCAGTGCAGAAAACTAAAGATGAAACAGCACTACTACAGCTCGGGGCCCTATGCTCGCTACGGCACATATTCATTAAAGCGTAATGAATCCCCTGAGGTCTATTACGCACTGCAAATACATTTTAGCTTTTGCGTTGCACGCAATAGCGGTAAAAATTCAAAAGCAAATAGTTGTATCCATGTTAATTCTAGTTTCCTCATTACAGGCAATGCTGATGAAAATACAATAGCAATTTGTCGCTTCAGGTTCAAAGCTAGTTTCTCCATTACAGGTAATAGCGGTGAAAGTACAAAAATAAATTGTCGTATACAGTGCAAATCGTGTATCTGTGTTCTGCCATTATTAAATTCCTTACATTTTCTTACAAATGCAAACTGCTTATTATCAACGCTCTCGTCACTGAATTTGAGAACACGTTCAGGTTTGTGTGTGAATCTTTTCGTCTGTGTCGTTTCGTACTTCAAGTTGCGTAGCTTTACATATTTTAAGTCTCGTGGCTTTTCGGATTTTACGTCTCGTAGTCTCTGTAAATTGCTCACATTATACGCGCTGCGTAAGTCTGACAAATGCTCGCAACGTGGCGGATTCTGTGACGTATTGGTGACTGAAATAGTTTTCAACTCTGTTACTGTAACACTTTCGACATTTTGGTTGTTCTGTCGTTCACTCTTATAATTGACTTCCGTATTCGCAGTGTGTGAAACTTCCACTGACTCTAAATTAACTTCGTCGCAAATCTGTACTGCGTTTTTAGGGCATTGTTCAGTGATTGCATTAATTTCGTGTACTTGTGTTTCGTTTGCTGAACATTGTTCGGTGACTCCAATAATCCCGTCTTTATGTGATTCTGTTGCGCCTACACGTGTGCTACTTAATTCTTGTGCAACAGTGCCAACTTTTTCATTACTGTTATTAGCACAAGTCTTAGTATTCACACGTAATTGTACTTTAATGTCCTGGCATTGCATGGTAACACCTGTAATCTGTTCGCTAGCTTGTTTGTTCTGTTCATTAAGGTTTTCATTAAATTGTTTGAAACAATTATTTATCATTTCCTTCCGCTGTTTGAACATTTCAATAAGTTCGTTCCTAAACTGTAGCATTATTGCCATAAATTGATCCAAACTAACATTACCTACTCCATTATCTGTGCTGTTTGATTGTGTACCTGGAATTGTCGCGCTTTGTGTGACCATTTGGTCATTCTGCAATTTACAAAAAGGATTATCAGTCGGATGTACACTGTCAGACATTATTTCGGAATTAAATGGATCCGTCATACTCTCACTACACTGATCATTTTCATTCGAAAAATTCGTCTGTACATTACTTGGATTTTCTAAATCGGGTGTGTTAAACTCGGCAGCGCTCATTACCATAGACCGCTCCGCGCCATCAATTGTCGTCAAGTTAACAGACGAGACAATTGAGTTCGTTTGTTCATCATTAAGGTAAAAGTCATCATTAGTGGTTGGAATGCACTGATTGTTAGTGAACGCAGGATTGTCATCATTACGTTGCGTATCACAATTACTATCGGTCACGTTGTTTAAGTCGGTAATCTCATTCACAATACTTCGCGATACACTATTCACAGTCTTTCGCGGCATTTTTACAATAGTCAAAATTTTTCCCAAAACAAATGAGCACAATGCAAAAGCAACACACAAATACAACAAAGCAACAAATTGCCGTTGACCTGTAGAGAGAAAGTCACAAGATTAATAAAAGCGTAGCGCCAAATCCTAATTATACTTAAGCAAATAAGAGCAGATATCTGACTGTTGTTCAAAAGACTCTCAACGAAATACGATCCTGGACTGGGTGTCGCCAAGTGTAACCTCCCCACAAAAATTTTAAAAGAAAATATAGCAATACTTAATAGAAATGGGAGCCAAGTGTAACCTCCCCACAAAAATTTTAAAAGAAAAAGGACGATACTAATTAGAAATGCTGATGGACATGGCTCTATGCGTAACCTGCCCACAATGAAATGTACTGACAATGGCAACAAAAAATGTGAAATTCGCAATCTGACTCAAATATAAATCCTTCAAAAAATTAAAGTCCATTCAGTGACAAAAAAATTCAATTAAACCGAAATATCGGTCTTTGGCCCTGTGTAAAACAATCAGAATTAAAGTCTTACCTCAGAATAAATGGATGTCACATATCTGCTCTTGTTGTTGCGCACCGCTTCGAGGAACTGCATTGCAAATAATAATATTCTCTTTTTTTGTGATTTTAGTGGAGTTTTTCTTCAAAAGAAGTGGAATGAAATGGGAAGTGCAACGAAATCTTGAGTTCAATAAAAAATTAAATTTTTGAGAAAATGCTTTTGAAATAAAAAAATTATTATTGGGAGACTTGTTGGAGAATAATTACAATAAATAAAATTTTTCATTATCTAATGATTATATTAATTAACAGTATACCTTATTCCTCATCTTGACCAGTGTTGCCGACCGCCTACATCACACAACCGCACTGGGCTGCTACTACTGACCGACCGCTCTGCATGACGACTACAGACTGAGTACTGCTCTCAACTAGAAAGAGCTACAGACTCGCAACGACTGACTGACTGACTACTACTGACTGACTAGCAACGACTGACTGACAGACTGAGAACCGCTCGCAACACTCGCGCGGTCAAGCGCATACTCTCTGGTCACAGATGCTACAGTGCCTCGCCATCGCTGCTATGTTACATACGTGTTTCAAACGTCGTGTGACTAGGGCCTCCCGTCGGGTAGACCGTCCGCCTGGTGCAAGTCTTTCGCTTTGACGCCACGTCGACGGCTTGCGCGTCGATGGGTATGAAATGATGATGATTAGGACAACACAACACCCACTCCCTTAGCGGAGAAAATCTCCGACCCAGCCGGGAATCGAACCCGGGCCCTTAGGACTGACATTCTGTTGCGCTGACCACTCAGCTACCGGGAGCGGACACGAGAATTAGCAGAAATGAGGTTAATGACGATCTTAACATCGATGTTAGTGACGATAGTGTAGATGTTGTCAAGGAATTCCGCTATGTTGAAATAGCTTTGGGATGCTGTGCTTTAGAAGGATGTTGAAAATTTGGTGGAAGGATAATGAATGAGCAATTTCTCTGCAGAACCTGCGAAGAAAGACAAATACGAAAAACACTGACCATTAGAGAGGACTGAATGACAGGAAATTTGTTAAGACATCGGGGGGGGGGGGGGGGGGGGGGGTAACTTCCATGACACTAAAAAAAATGGTTCAAATGGCTCTGGGACTTACCATCTGAGCTCATCAGTCCCCTAGAACTTAGAAATACTTAAACCTAACTAACCTAAGGACATCACACACATCCATGCCCGAGGCAGGATTTGAACCTGCGACCGTAGCGGTCGCGCGGTTCCAGACTGAAGCGCCTAGAACCGCTCGGCCACTCCGGCCGACTCCATGACACTAAAGCGAACTGCAGAAGATTAAAAGTTTGGGGGGGGGGGGGGGGGTAGGGAGATATTGGAATATTCGAAACAAATAACTGACGACGTTGCCTCGATGAAATGAAGAGTTTGGCACATGAGAAGAATCGTGGCAGGCCGCGTCAAACCAGCCCAGAGTGGGCTGCAACTATGGCATAGTTGCGAAACTCGGTAGATGTGCTGATGCGTTAATGCGGAAGCGATTTACATTAAAGAAAAGTAGTTCCAATTTTGGCCACGAGATGCAGATCAGGCGCTGTGAATGTAAGAAATACGTACAGAAAAGCTTCCTTATGTAATGGATAAGCAACATGACGTGAGCAGAAGAGGTATAAAACACTGAGAATGGCAATATGTGGATTTTGTTATTAACTGCCGCTTGGACAGTTTGTTCAGTATGAGCACTGGAGGCGTCGACGAGATGCCGCGTGCGTGAAACGGTGGAATGTGAGCAGCATGCTCCTTCAGATCAGGTAGAGACCGAACGTGTGCCTGTTAAACGAGTTCTCTTATATATCCCAGAGCCGAAAGTCCGTTGGATACAGATCAGGTAATCTCGCAGGCCACGCATCTGGGAAACCGCAAGACGTAACACGTTCGTGGAAGACTGTATTTCGCAGATATTTCACTGGGCGAGAGACTTGAGGTGTAGCCATATTTTGCATTAAAACAAAAGTTTCGATAGCAGGAGTCACATGCTGTACAATGAGGTCTCGACAACGTTCAGACGTCCCTGTACATATGATAAGCTCTCTTTTCAATGAAGGACGGACCCAGAATAAAGGTTGCTTCTGAATCCACACCACATACATATGGCGAGTTCAGTGGCCCTTTGTGCACAACATGCAGTTAAACAAAACTCCAGATGCTGCAGCTCTGTGTATTCACTGCACCCTGCAGTGTACAATGTGGCTAGTCACTCCATAGAATATTGCCCAGCCACCCGTCATCATCTTCGATCCCTGCCAGAAAGCGAAGAGCAAGTCCAGAACGTTGCGCATATCATGATGTTACAGTTGGTGTACCGTCTGGATCTCGTACGATTATCAGTGTAATATAAGCCGCAAAACTTTCCGTGCTGTTGATCATGGGACGGACAATTCTCGCGACGCTCCACGACCACTAGTACTGCCCGGGGAACGTGTTGCGTGGTCAGCTACTGCAACAGCAAGCTCGTCAGTAACTTCCACCACGACGGAATGGCTTCCTGTTTCAGGCGCCACACCAAGCTTACCCTTGTTTTCAAATTTGATTAATATCTTCTTTAAACCATTTAATGACAGCAGGCCACTCCTAAGGCATTTCAGTCTGCGATACTCTCTCAATGTAGAACTGTAATTACTGCCGTTCAAAAAAAATTTTACTAACGGCGCACGGCCTGTCTTCTCGATAGTCATACAGTTCACTTACGTTATCGCTTGTCATATGACAGTATGGATGTCATATCGTCATAAAAAAAATGTGCGTGAAATCTTGTGGGATTTAATTGCTAAGGTCATCAGTCCCTAAGCTTACACACTACTTAGCCAAAATTATCCTAAGGACAAACACACACACCCATGCCCGAGGGAGGACTCGAACCTCCGCCGGGACCAGCCGCACAGTCCATGACTGCAGCGCCTTAGCATATCGTATACAAGCAGAGTACAGCACTAGATTTGCCCAATTAGAACTGATTCTTTTACAGCGTAAATAGATTCCGCGTTAACGGATTAGCAAATCTACAAAGTTTCTCTGCCATTCGATAATTACAGCTCACACTAGACCTCCGTGGGTAGCTGCACTAGCTGCACTTTAGTTACAGCTATGAAGTACTTTGTTTTAAGAACTAACCTACATTTTTACACCGCCACCGCTACCCAGATAGGGGTACTGTGAAACTCGCTCCATGTTTGTGCCATTGATGTACAGTTTCACACCTCGAATGTTCTTCCTGATCATCAGCAGGAAGAAGATTCTAGGTGTGAATCTGTACATCAATGGCACAAGCATAGAGCGAGTTTCACAGTACCCGTTTCTGGGCACCATCATTAACGAGGCGTGGGACAACTCGAAGGGGTGAAGTGTCGCATCCGAAAGGCGAGGAGTGTCTCCAGCTCGATGAGCTCAGCCTTTAAGAGTCACAATCTTACCATGAACTCAAAAATGCGGCTCATCAGGTGCTATGTGTCCTCAGTTCTCTTTTACTGTGTGGAAACATGGACCATTACAAAGCCAACCACTGCCAGTCTCCAAGCATTTGACTTTACAGAAGAATGTTGAGAATATCATGGACCCAAAAAGTGACAAACGTGGAGGTTCTGCGTCGAGTTAACAAAATCCCAGAGCATATCAACATCATCAAGTGTCGCAAATTACAAAACCTTGGTCACTTCACGATACGAGCTGCTTCAACGTAACCTACAAGGAAAAATCGAGGGAACGAAGAAGAAATTCCTCGCTCCAATACCTTAGATCTTCATTTAATATTAGCTCTGAAGGACTGTTTCGCATTGCAACTGATAAAGACGGAATAGCCAAGATGATCGCCTACGCCCGAAGCGGACAGTCACGCCAAGAAGAAGAACCGTCTCGCCATTCTAGTTTCCGAGAAGCTAGAAAGAAAGTCTGGCAAACTCTGTGATCATTCCGTGAATGTTACAGGCTAGAGAAGAATTGTGCTGAGTATTAACCTTTTTATTTTTTTACGAAGCAAAGTGTTTCGCAGAGGAGCTCAGCGCCTGTAATTTGAATTGGAACGACGTAGTCATGGGCGGAGGAGGGATCGAAGGGAGGTGGCGGCAACAGAACAAACAGCGGGGAGAGGCGGACGGAACCCTGCATTGCAGACAACAGCCCTCGACGTTTGCCCATTTATTAGCAGCAGCCGACTACAGGCTGGCGGTGGCCGACTCCAGGGGAGACTACAGGCTGGCGGAGGGCGACTCCAGGGCAAGGTAAACGGCTGGAGGGACGATGATGAGAGGCGGCTAGCGAGCAGCAGCAGCTATCTCCGCGGGGGAGAGGCTGGAGGCAGAGGGCGGAGAGAACACGCACCCACACACACACACATACACACACACAGCAGGAATCCGTAAAGCGGCGCACGCGCGGCGAATGCTCGCCGCGGGCGATGAAAGACCGGGTGATTCGCCAGAAACACTGGCCGCGGTTCGTTAGCCGCCTTTTCACCGGAAACAAACGGTGCGGCGCGGCGCGGCGAGGCTGCAATGGCGCAGCGGTTCTCCCTGTGTTTGTCGCCGGCAGCTGCCTGACGTCAGACCCTCCCCCAGGCGATGCCTCTTGTAGTACGCGGTCTCGAATGGTTATGCGTCCACCAGACTATCTACTCTACTCTATTGTTCAATTGCGCTGGTAGAATGTAGTGAACTAGCCACTATGCGGACAACCACAAGATCATCCTCATTACCATACTACACAATAACATAGCGATTTTCTATGACAAGATATATGCTACAGTCGATTTTTAACATTATTATATTAGGACGACGCGTTTCGGCAGCAGGCTGCTATCATTGGATGCAATTAAAATTACTTTTACATTGTAATTAAAATAAAGATAAGTTAGTTTCCATTGCTGTGTGTGCCAGTGAGTTGTATGTCTAAAAAGACGCATTTTTGTTGGTAATTCCTAACCTCACTTGATTTTAATTACAATGTGAAAATAATTGTAAATGCACCTGATGATGGCAGCATGGTGCCGAAACGCGTTCTGCTAGTAAAATATTGGTAACAAGTGAGTGTTGCAGTATATATCATTTCGCAAAAATCTTACAGTACAGTTGCAGAACTCAAACAATATCCATACGATTTGAATAAATTTAAGGAGGGACGTCGATGATGATGATGATCATCATCATCATTTAAGACTGATTATGACTTTCAGCATTCAGTCTGTAGCATAGTGTCCCTTATAAAATTGCTCCATGGTCCCCTATTCACTACTAACATTGGTGCCTCTTCTGATGTTAAGCCTATTACTTCAAAATCATTCTTAACCGAATTCAGGTACCTTCTCCTTGGTCTACCCCGACTCCTCCTACCCTCTACTGTTGAACCCATGAGTCTCTTGGGTAACCTTGCTTCTCCCATGCATGTAACATGACCCCACCATCTAAGCCTGTTCGCCCTGACTGCTACATCTATATAGTTCATTCCCAGTTTTTCTGTGAATTTCCTCGTTGTGGACACCCTCCTGCCATTGTTCCCATCTACTAGTACCTGGGATCATCCTAGCTACTTTCATATCCGTAACCTAACCTTATTGATAAGGTAACCTGAATCCACCCAGCTTTCGCTCCCATACAACAAAGTTGGTCGAAAGATTGAACGGTGCACAGATAACTTAGTCTTCGTACTGACTTCCTTCTTGCAGAAGAGAGTAGATCGTAGATGAGCGCTCACTGCATTAGCTTTGCTACACCTCGCTTCCAGTTCTTTCACTATGTTGCCATTCTGTGAGAATATGCATCCTAAGTACTTGAAACCGTCCTCCTGTTCTAACTTTGTTCCTCCTATTTGGCACTCAATCCGTTTATATTTCTTTCCCACTGACATTACTTTTGTTTTGGAGATGCTAATCTTCATACTATAGTCCTTACATTTCTGATCTAGCTTTGAAATATTACTTTGCAATCTTTCAATCGAATGTGCCATCACAACTAAGTCATCCGCATATGCGAGACTGCTTATTTTGTGTTCACGTATCTTAATCTCACCCAGGCAGTCTATTGTTTTCAACATATGATCCTTAAATAATATGGTGGTTCAGGGTGTGGGTTCCTGTTCTCATGTCTTAATTCATGAACCAAGGGCAACGTATGAGTGGCCAAGTAAGTGGTCCTGACAGTCGGGATACCCGTTACTTTGGAATAAGACTGGGCATCTCGGACATATTCTGAGTCGTGGTCACCTTTTTGCTCAGACTGCAAAGACTACCTAATCCACCGGTTAGTCCCTCAACCGTTAGGGGTAAAACTCAATAGGACCCGGTGCAAGTAAGGCTAGCAACCTGCTTCCCTAGTACTTTTAATATGATGCTAGCAACAATCAGAGCAAAATGCCTCAGACGTTGATGAAATTGACCAAATATTCGAATTATTTTTTATTTGTTAGTATAACTCATGGACAATAAGTTCCCAAAGTTTCACTGTTGAAATCGCATCCAAAGTGCCTGAAAATGAATTAAAAGTTGAGAGGTGGCGTGAGCCCCCTCTGATATTTCTATCTTACGATTTTCGTCTCTAATTGCATGCGGTGAAAAGTTGCTATCCCTTCACACGCGGACTTGCCACGCAGCGTCTCTCGTCACCCGGGTGGTCCGGTGACAGGCGGGCTCTCCTGATCTGGAAAGGGTTAAGCCGACAGGTGTGAGGAAGTCGAGTGAATGCTTTGCAGACGCCGACATTGTCAAAAGACACGCCCGGAGGGGTCTGAAGTAGCGGCTGGGCTAGAGGTTCCGTTACTTCGCAGAATCTTAGCGAAAACACTTTCTGGCGGGCTACCAGCGAGGCGTGGGAATGACTTGTGTACCCAGGCAGTTGTGACGGGAAAATTCCCGAGCTTTCTGCAAAATAGTAACTGTGATTGGCTGGCTCAGGGCATAGCTCCGTGACGTAGCAAAATCAGCGCAGAAATTGGCGCCAAGAATCTCCATTGGTGGAATGGTAGTGCTCTGGCAATGGAGTGGAATTTTCCGCCGGTTTTGGAGTTGCTGATTGGAACGTTTAACCACGGCCACTGTCGTGGGGGCGGGAATGTTGTGTGTTCGGCCTGTTCGGGTGCTCTAGGTAGTCGGCTCTCGCCTTTCGGTCGAGGACGTCGAAGCAACCAGCCCTCGCCTCCGGTACGCCAGATCGTGTTCTGGCAGTTAAGAAGACAGTTTGGTAATGTATGTCCGCAGCACCGGCAGATAGGGATTTTCCTAGGTGATAATCAGAGCCCAGCAGAGTGCGCCTGTTCATCTTTTTCTAACTTTGTTCTGTCTTGAGTAGCAGCAATTAATGTTGGGTTAGCTGTGTGTCTCTCTTAAGATTTTAGTGGCAAGGAATTGGCTCCACATACCACTTCGTCATAAACCTCACAATCTAGTTTAGGGACAACTTCACCTTCACAGCGTTTGTTTGTGTATCCAATTTGAGCCAATTTGATGTATTATAAATGTTTCAGTGTTTTTGTTTATTATTTTGTGTTTAGTCTTAATAAATCATATTGTTATTTTGGACAGAACTTTCATTCTGTTATTCGGTAGAGCAACCCATCATTTCTCACTACGTTAATGAAACCTTCCTTTATTTAACTTATTTATCAAATTAAATTATTGCAGGTGCCAAACTCTTTTCTACTCCACTTGCAGGGTTGATTACAGTCAGTTCGCGTATATTTTTTAATCCTTGTGCAACAGCAAAAGTCGGAGTTAGAATAGGAGGGGCTTAGAGCATCATTTACATGTGTAGATTCTAGAATTTAGTGTTAAATACACTGCTAGCCCCGGCACCTCGCATAAAATGGCGACCCTTAGCCTCGGATCTTACCTGTGAATCGCTGATAAGCAAGTATTATTAGCAGTAGGGACACTCACAATTTTTTTTGCTTAATTTTTTTATTGATTAATACCCAAGTTTTTTTCTGGTAGTTCCGCGTTTAGTTTTAAGTAGCGGCGCATGATTACAGTTTTTGTTTTCAGTGTATATATTCTTTGTTCATTGTTTTTGTGTTCCTTTGATGGTGTGTCCGTATCACATCACACTTTGTCGGGTTTGTGTGCGGTTTCTGTACCACAACAAATCGTGCGTATAATTACAGCGTTGGAGAGGCGTTGTTGATATTTTATGTCTATGTGTAAAAATATATGGAGTAGATTAATTTTATTGTGCATTTTAGATAAATTTGTTTTTCATGAATGATAACGAGAAGTAAGGCACGACTATTATCGAGCGAAGCTAAAACAAAAGAGGATAGCATAATGGATAAGGGGCAGATTACTGACGGGAATAGGTTCGGAGATGAGATGGGCACATTTTTAGCAGGACAGGACGCCAGGGTCATTGATGAGGAAGGTGATTTGGACGCGATGTCAGAGCAGCGTTACGGTCGTGATTATGATAGTAAAGTAGAGGATGAAACAGAGACAGGCACACAGGTCGAGACGGTAGCAGAAGTTTATAATCAAACGAACGAGAGCAGACAGGGGCTAGCTCGGCCACGTCAGAGCTCTAGCGCCCAGGTGTCCAGAGTTACATCTCCCACGTTTGAAGAGGATCAAAAAGATGACGTAAACCAAATACTGAGCTTCCTACGATCAATGAAAGAAGAAGCTGATGAACAACGTAAGAAGGAGAAGGAAGAAGATGAGAAACAACGTAAGAAGGAGAAGGAAGAAGCTGACGAACAGCGTAAGCAGGACACTCAGGCAATAATTTCGCATATAGGAAAAATTCGTGGGGAACTATTAACAATAAAGAAAGAATGTGGAGAAGCAAAACAAATGTCACTGGTAGCACAAAAAGTAGCAAGCCTAGCCAAAACGGCAGCAACAGGGGCGATGAAAATCGCAAAAGTAACTTCTCAACTCGCTGTTCGCTTGCGACGTGCGACACAAGCCCACTCAAAATCCCTAGCGTTCTTAAAGACTCGAGGTAATATCGCGGTTACGAACATCACGAAACGAATGAAAGAAGTAGAGAGTCGAATAGCAAAACTAGAGCGAAACGGGTACACGAGCACTGCGCGTTCAGATACCAATGATGGAGTACACAGAATTGTGTCTCCGAGGAAAAGCCCGCCGTGCTCTAGCCCAATGACCGAGTGCGGAACTAACAATGCACACGCAGAAACAGCGAGTAATAGCTCCAATAATTGTAGCCCACTTAGGAGAGTGAATTCTGAGTGCCACTTCCACTGTGTTACAGAGGTAGCACATCACAGTTATCAGCAAGATAGAACAGGACACTCAGCAGACGTGCAAGTATCGGAAACGAGTGACAACACCAGTGCGAGGATCAGACAGGATTTTGATCACAATCACTTCCTGTCGATACTAAAATTCCAGAAGTTCAAAGACAATGGAGGGTCGATGCATCCGAAGAGCTGGGTGATGCAGTTTACAAATTCATTACCGTCGTCATGGCCAACCCAGGCAAAATTAGAATTCATGTGTGGACACATCGAAGGCCAAGCCGCGGAAAAGATGCGGGGTGTGGCAGCGACGTGTCGGACGTGTCAGGAATTTGTTGGTGCATTCCTGCGGACCTACTGGTCAAAGGAAACGCAAGACAGGATTAAAGAGGAAATAATATTTTGTCTTGAACTGGAAGTGTCCGGGCATAGGAGCGCAACCTAATTTTTTGATGATTTACTCAAGAGGAATCAGTTTTTAGATAGTCCATATAGCAACGGAGAAGTCATTAAATTTTGCTTTTCCAAATTGCCAGTTAGGTATCAACAGACACTTATCGGGAAGTGTGGATCTGACATAGACGCATTCAAGAGTCTATTGCGCGAACTCGAAGTAGTCTTTGATAAACAAGACGCAAAGGACAGGAAGAAGGCGCAAAATAACAAATACCACTGGCCAGCAAGGGAAGGCGACAACAGATCGCATAATCGCACTGGTCAGTTAGGAAACCAGGGTTGCGGAAATCAAGGTTACGTTATTCAAGGTTATGGAAACCAGAGACACGGAAACCAGAACGTCAGGGAACAGGGTCATGCTAGACGAGGAATCTGGGAGAGGAGGAATAACGAACGGCAAAGCGACCGTAATTGGAGAGAGCGAAACCAAGGACAACAGGAGAACCAGGGGATTGAAATTAGACCTGGAAATCCTAATGCACGTCAGAGGAGGGGGAGTCTGACAAGGGATTGGCGCTAGTCCATAGGACTCCACTACATCTCTCACACAAAGAAGTTCGTGGAATAATAGTAGTTTAAGTGGTGTACATAGTAGAAAAGGCAAATATATGAAACTTTCTTCGGGGAACAATAATCGTTGCGTTAATAGATTAAGATTGTTAAAGTATTAACACGCTGCGTTTTCTCGCATAAGAATTTACTGCTGTTAACTTTTTTTGTCTATGTTCGGGATCTCCTCTGTCGTTGCGATAAGAGGCACTACCTTTCCATGAGCAATGTTTTTGTCCTTTCCTATCTGGTGTCCATGTTAAGGGATAAAGATGAGTGACGAGATGTCGCACAAACGGGCGCATACAAGAACGTGCTCTTAGAAGCCTTCTGAGAAGTCGTGATACGCTCCATAGCGGCCACAACCAGTTCGTGAGACGTTCATACCAATGCTTGCAGGCACGCGTCAGTGCACTGCGAGATTGTGGTATATTGCGTGATTTCGAGGATGAATATGAGCAGTATAGTTTTTTTTTGCAGAGCTGCGCCAGCATCGTTGTCTTGCAAGTCGGGGTGAACCTATGAGCGTTTGACTCCAATGGTGCCCTAGACGAGAGAAATGCGGGCATAAAGCCTACCATGCCAATGTTCTGGTTGGGGATTTACCGTGCTGCTCGTGACTGTCACAGATGAATAACCAGGGACTTATACTTGGATATTCGTGACATGCTGTGTAGCTGGCGTGTGTTGGGCGACTGAATCCTCAACAGGAACCAGTCCTGGCTTGGTCATATTACATTGCCTCTGGAAAGGTGTGCTTTGATCGCGAATACTGCATAACATAGAAAAAGAAGTTGCAACTATAAATTTATTGTCTTGTATAGCCATGGCTAACCTGGTCTCCGGAGTTTCAGAGAGGCGTAATGAAAACTCGGAGGTCATGTCATACGGCGCGCACATCACTGTCGTCAATAGCGGCGAGCAGCGAGACATCTCAACGTAACAGGAATTATGTAAGAGTATTGTATAAAAAAAAAGAAAAAAAAGAAGAAAAGGTACGATATACTAGGATAAGTTAAACTGTAGGATTTTACAATAACTAGATCCTTAATATTGTGGCGGTTTTCTACCACAAGTGTTTGGCGCGCGCCTGTTGAGATGCTATTTTTCAGGTCACCAAACCACAGACCGGAGATGGAGGGACGACGGGCGAGCGAAAGTAGCATAGTTGCATGTTCTTTATAGCACAGTAAAACTTAGACCTGCATAACAACATAATTGAATTAAAAGACATAGAATGTAGATCGTTGGCAAATGGTAGTTAATTCTTGAGCATGCCTACTGTCGATCTATATAATTAACAGTAATATTAGTGCGGGCCCGCACATTTATTTCTTTATCCAATATAGCGTCACACACCATGTACAATAGTGAGATCGGTCTCTACACAAAAATCAAGATAAATTATTTCCATGATTTTGTTATGATAGCTACAGATAAATAACTATAAAATTAAAATTAGAGTGTCTGAAATGACAGACTATCAATGTATCGTTATGTAAATTTATTATAACATAGAAGGTCATAGGGAAAAGTTAGGTATAAGATTTTTGTAAGAATTGTGCAGATGACGGGTATCGTGGCAATGCAGAGGCCAGCCGGAGCAAAAGCAAGAGGTCATCGGCTACCTGCAAGAAGTGAGCGTCAGCGCGCCACCTGACGTGAAGGGCGCGAGAGCATCCGGTCCTACAAACTGACAGTCACCGGGCCGTATACCTGAGGGATTAGGCGGCAGACAATCCTCGCCGGGCCACAAGCGAAAGTGAGGCTGGCCGTTGACACTAACACGCGACCCACACGCGACAGCCTGCTAGCTCTCCGGATGCGGCAGCCATTTGGAAGGATTCCCTGCGGCAGACCACGTTGTCGTGAGTACAGGAAGAAGATCACATATCGTGTCATAACCTGTGCCTCATGTGCCTCAGGACAGAAAGGGACGCTATATACTCACCTGTTTGGGTTTTTACAACTCACTAGCATTGGCCGATCTGCATACACAAAGCAGTATCGTGCCTCACACTCTAACAAATGAATGGTCTCATTTCTAACTTCTCCTCTCTCTTAGAGAGCAGGTGTAGCAATCGTCGCTCCTAGTTCGATCCTGTATGGATGACCTCACACACTTGTGGAGTCACTCCACATGCCATCATCCCTCCTCGGACTGCAATATTGGGAAACGTAAAACTACTGTCCAGCGAGAAAAGAGACCAAGACTAGTGATGTATCCCAAGAAGTAGACCTCAGAGACAATTAATCGACGTGAGGAGAGCCTATCACTGTGTCTTCCTACCATACTGCCGTCATCATATGCTTGGGTCTTGGTCCAATCTCAACAGAGTACTGCAGATGCTCTAGCATACCCTATTGCTGTTGCAACAACGTAGCAACAACACCCGACGTTTAGCCCTATGTGATGTTAGTACTGTGGAATTTGTGAAGCGCTTCGAATATTTCTAACAATGTGATTTAGTGCCTCATTCTCAGCACAGTCGTGAACATTGTGCAATGTGCACGCACAACTTGATGCCCCATGAACCTTGTTTTGTGTTTTACACTGTAATTCTTATTACAAATTACTGTATTGTTCTCCACACCATGTTTTTTTTTGTATTTTGTATTTATTGTTGTGTGTATTCAAACAGTGTGCCTGAAGTCCCCATAAACTGAAGCAGATACCACCACTGTCATTGTGAATGGACCATCAGTTCAGGGAACATTTTGTAAAGGTTATTCTTGGTGCAGGGAGACAGAATGAATCGGAGGTTGTAATTGGATTCTGAAAGCTCACAAAAAGAGATTGTTAACTTAAACAGTATCATGTGTGAGAGAGTTCAGGTTACTTTAATGATTCAAATTGTTGTAACATCTTGGGCATTTAATTGCATAGCACTCCAACTCTGATTGTAAAGAATAAACTGCTCCATATTTGGCTCACATGCCCGGGCCATATTTAGAGTGTGAATGTCTGTGTGAATCAGTGTTTGGAAGGGGCTCCCTGGGTATGGATGTGTGATGTGAGTGTTAGTGTTCCATATTAAGAAGGTGAAGTTGGCTACACCATAAATAATCCTCCCTCTATGAGCTGCATTTTTCAGTTGCGGTGATTTTTTTTATAGAGTGCGGCATGTGGAGTCAGTTTGTAAGATTGTTCTTGGGCGATTGACTCACTACTTTGCTCCTAAGTGAGCCAACCGCTCACCAATTACAATCTAAAATGGCGTAGGGGCTATGAGAGGTGGCATGAGCCCCCTCTCATATTTCTATCTTACGATTTTCGTCCCTAATTGCAAGCGGTGAAAAGTTGCTATTCCTTCACACGCGGACTTCCCAACCAGCGTCTCTCGTCACCCGGGTGGTCCGGTGACAGGCGGGCTCTCCTGATCTGGAAAGGGTTAAGCCGACGGGTGTGAGGAAGTCGAGTGAATGCTTTGCAGATGCCGACATTGTCAAAAAACACGCCGGACGGGTCTGAAGTAGCGGCTGGGCTAAAGGTTCTGTTACTTCGCAGAATCTTAGCGAAAACACTTTCTGGCGGGCTACCAGCGAGGCGTGGGAATGACTTGTGTACCCAGGCAGTTGTGACGGGAAAATTCCCGCGCTTTCTGCAAAATAGTAACTGTGATTGGCTGGCTCAGGGCATAGCTCCATGACGTAGCAAAATCAGCGCAGAAATTGGCGCCAAGAATCTCCATTGGTGGAATGGTATTGCTCCGGCAATGGAGTGGAATTTTCCGCCGGTTTTGGAGTTGCTGATTGGAACGTTTAACCACGGCCACTGTCGTGGGGGCGGGAATGTTGTGTGTTCGGCCTGTACGGGTGCTCTAGGTAGTCGGGTCTCGCCTTTTGGTCGAGGACGTCGAAGCAACCAGCCCTCGCCTCCGATACGCCAGATCGTGTTCTGGCAGTTAAGAAGACAGTTTGGTAATGTATGTCCGCAGCACCGGCAGATAGGGATTTTCCTAGGTGATAATCAGAGCCCAGCAGAGTGTGCCTGTTCGTCTTTTTCTAACTTTGTTCTGTCTTCAGTAGCAGCAATTAATGTTGGGTTAGCTGTGTGTCTCTCTTAAGATTTGAGTGGCAAGGAATTGGCTCCACATACCACTTCGTCATAAACCTCACAATCTAGTTTAGGGACAACTTCACCTTCACAGCGTTTGTTTGTGTATCCAATTTGAGCCAATTTGATGTATTATAAATGCTTCATGTGTTTTTGTTTATTATTTTGTGTTTAGTCTTAATAAATCATATTGTCATTTTGGACAAAACTTTCATTCTGTTAATCGGTAGAGCAACCCATCATTTCTCACTACGTTAATGAAACCTTCCTTTATTTAACTTATTTATCAAATTAAATTATTGCAGGTGCCAAACTCTTTTCTACTCCACTTGCAGGGTTGATTACAGTCAGTTCGCGTATATTTTTTAATCCTTGTGCAACAGCAAAAGTCGGAGTTAGAATAGGGGGGGGGCTTAGAGCATCATTTACATGTGTAGATTCTAGAATTTAGTGTTAAATACACTGCTAGCCCCGGCACCTCGCAAAGTGTGACACGGCCTCCCTGCCTCGCCCACATTTTGATGCAGAACTTCACTACCAGCTCAGTGAAAAACGATTCTGTGGATTGCTTTCAACCAAACGTGTGCGGGATACATCTAGAAGGCCGTGATACATACATTTGGAGAAGAGCAGAACCTGAATTCATCATAGAACAATATGCAACCACCGGTCGATGCCTTGCGTGCGCAGATTGTAGGCACATTCGAGTTACGATAAGGATCTTTGGCTTGTGGCTGTGGAGCAACTTGTAGGCCGTGGTGAGCGTACAGTGAGAGGCCAGCATGTTCTGAGCCAGGGAGCAGCGCGGCTCCACTAGAACTTGTAATGTGGGCTCGGGTGAGCACAGGCGATTTCAGGGAGTGTATTACAGATGTGCCCGGCTTCTTTATACGACTCCGGGACTCGGTGGTTGAGCTGTATTATGTCGGAGCCTGCCCTGCAGACCAGTACTGACTGAAGTAGATTTAACTACGACACCATGGTGAATTACATCGGCACATTTAAACTTCCAGCAGGCGGGTTGTTTGCTTATGGAGCCACGGCACCACGAACCTACTACAGTGTCGTAGCAGGCGGAGAGGTGATACTCCGACGTGGCGCATCCCAGGTGGCAGATAGGGGGGTCCTCACTGGTTTACCGGCGGACTTGAGCGAAATAAAATAGCTCTCGCGGACCAAACACTAAACAACCTCTACGGCTAACAACCGTAGTTGTAACTCGGAGCTTGCTCCATACAAGGTTGAGTACCTTTGAAAGTCAAACATGGAAGGAAATCTTTCAAGGAATAATCCACCGCTTGGCAATAACCAAGGAAGACTGCACTTGGATACGGTGGGCAGTCACCTGAAAGATAACTTGGATGAGTCGGAGCATCTGAAAATACCCAAAACGGACAGACGACCAAAACTCAAGACAGGACAAATAAACTTCATTGCGACACACAATATAAATTCCCTCATACAACCAGGCAAACTCAAAATTCTGACGGATGAAATGGATCGCAAGGGGTTCTCATAACTGGACTTCAAGAAATGAGAAATACTGATCAGGAGCCGTTAGAATCACAAGGATACAGGATTTATAAGGGAATACCAGGGAAAAGAGCCATGAAACAGTGTCCACAATTTGGAACAGGATTCGTGGTGAGTCTGAAAATAATAGAGTCCGTAATAGAATTTAAAGCACAATCTCCCAGGCTCTCAACACTAACTCTAAAAGCTGCAAACAAAATGTACACAATAATAAATGCCCATGCCCTGACAAATGATAAAAATAATAAAAAAGAACACAGAGAAGAGGTAGAAAAATTTTGGGAGCTCTTAGATCAAACGACGAATAACATTAATAAAAATCACATCAAAATTTTAATTGGAGACTTCAATGCCCAGTTAGGAAGGGAAAAGAGATATAGAGACATAATAGGGAAATGGACAGCACAAAGAAGAACAAACAAAAATGGCATAAGACTAGTAGGATTTTGCAGAAACCATGACATGATCTCAAAGTCGACGTATTTTGAGAGAAGACCAAGTAAACTAAAATCTTGGAAACATCCAGACCGGAAAAAAGGAGAATGGCAACTGGACCATGTCTGCATGGATAAGAATTACCACAAGGAAATTTACAATGTGAAGGTACTGAGAGGGACAGATACCGGATCAGATCATTACATGATAAAAATAAAAATTAAATTTACCCCATTAGCAAAGAAAAAATCCCACCAGAAGAAGAAGAGAACCTATGACCCTCATAAACTGATACAAAATGAGGATTATGAAGCACAAACCAGGGATATAAAAATAACAGATGATCTGGAAGAAATAATTCCCAAATTGAAACAAATAGCTGAATAAGTTGCCCCTATAAATCCAAGGAAAAAACACCAGTGGTGGAACGATGAATGTGATGAAGCAGTGTTGGATCGACACCAAGCCTGGTTAAGGAATCAAAATGAAAGAACAGAAAAATCATATTTGGAACTCACAAAACAAAGGAAGACAACACAAAAAATAATAAGGAGAGTTAAACGTCAGTACCAAAAAGATATACTTCTAATGATAGAAACAAATAGTGAAAAAACAAACTCAAGAGACTATTACAAAATATTTGGCAGACAATTACAAAGATATGATCCTCCAACATTAATGTTAAAAGATAAAGATAATAACCTAGCCCATAGCAATAGTAAAAATACAGAAATTCTAGCAGAAACATTTAACAAGTTACTAAATTGTGAAGATCCCCCAGAACTTCTTCAGATAAACACAGAAACCCCAATTAAAACACCAGCAGAAAATATAAATCCACCTACAATTAATGAGGTCTACAGAGCTTTGAAAGAACTCAAAAACTACAAAGCAAGTGGAGAAGATCAGACGTTTGCTGAACTTTGGAAATATGCAGCAGAACCAGTAAAGATAGCATTACACCAATGCATAGTAAAAATCTGGAATGAAGAGAAATTACCAGAAAATTGGACTACTGCTATAATACATCCATTACATAAGAAAGGAGAAAAATCAAATCCAGACAACTATAGAGGAATATCCCTTTTGGACTGCACGTATAAGATCATGTCAAGAATACTATACAACCGCTGTAAAGATCAACTAGAACTGGAACTGGGAGAATATCAAAGAGGATTTAGATCCTGGAGAAGCTGCCCAGAACAGATAATCACCTTGAAGTTAGTTATGGATGTCTACAAAAGAAGGCAAAAACAACTAGTCATAACCTTGGTAGATTTCAAAAAGGCGTATGATTGCATCCATAGATCTTCAATGATGAAAATATTAAGGAATTTTGGACTTCATCCTAAATTAATAAAAATGATACAGTTAACCTTAACAAACACCAAATCCAAAGTAAAATTTAGGGGAGAAATATCTGAACCATTTACGATTAAAACAGGGTTGAGACAGGGAGATTGTTTATCACCATTGCTATTCAATTGTGCTCTTGAATATGTAATGAGAGAATGGTACAAGGAAAATCCCATGAATATTAAAATTGGAACTAAGAAAGACAAAACAAACCTAAAATGCTTGGGATTTGCTGATGACCTAGCATTACTAGCTAATAATATTCAGGAAGCCACGAAACAAATAACAAGCTTACAAAATATAGCACAAAAATTAGGACTCCAGATATCATTTGAAAAGACTGAAATAATGGTAACGGATCCACTTGTAATAGATCACATCACAGTGAACAATAGGGAAATTAAAATAGTGAAACAATTTAAATACCTGGGTGAAATTATAACACATAAATTCGACGAGAAACCTGCATGGCGAGCAAGAACTAATAAAATGATAAAAGCTCAAAAACTAACATGGTCTACGTACAATAAAAAATGTCTATCAATTAAAACTAAATTAAAACATTACAAGACGGTGGTTCAACCAGAGGTTACATACGAAAGTGAAACTCTTTTTAAAGTCACCCAGAAAAACAGAATTGACAAAATTTTAAAAGTTGAGAGAAGAATTGCTAGAACATGCATAAATAAGAAATATCAAAAAGCTGGGCAATGGCGGATAGTTCCAAATGAAGTGGTATACAGAGAACTGGAGCCCATCACTGATACTATACGAAAGAAAAGGATCTCTTTTTGTGGTCACATTCTGAGGACACCAGAAACCAGATTATCAAGGAAAATTATTGAGAAACTCTGGAATTTGAAACAACAAGGAGGATGGCTTAAGGAAATAAGAGAGGATATGGAAGAACTGGAAATAACTCTGGATGATTTGCAGAACAAAACGCCGAATTTAAAGAAGTTGAGGGACACAGAAATAAGATTTAAACCAAAAATTGACAAACGACATACAATGAAAAGGGTATTTACAGATAAGGAACGACGAAAAGCATCGGAACGAATAAAGAGATACTGGGCCACTCGAAAGGGGAAAATACCAAAGAAGAGGACCAGAAATGATTGACTGAAGTGGTCCAATGAGGCCGTAAAAGCAGAAGAAGAAGAAGAAGAAGGAGCCACGGCAGTACGAGTAATATTAAATTTATGGGTAAGTGTCCTCTGAAACTTAAAAAGCTTGGCTTAGTTAAATTAAACTCGAGTGCTGTCGTACCCAGTAATTGATTTCAGCAAAGGCAGTGGAAGTTACTTGGCGACCTCTACCTTTCTGTTAAACAAGTTATTGAAACGGGGCTCAGAGGTGGTGCCTCCGCTGTGACAACAGCAGTCATTTATCTAATTAGTCAGACATTGGGATTTAATTATGAACATCTTGTCTCTGTGTGTAGTTGGCATTAATAAAAAAGTCGTCAAGTCTAAGAAGTCATTATTATAAATTTGAAAGTTTGTTGTAGTTAGTACCTGAAAAACGTGTAAAACTTCTAAGGTGGCTATAATTTCGGACCTTACAAGCACTGATCTGGGAAACGGTCTTGCCGTAGTGGATACACTGGTTACCGTGGGATCACCGAAGTGAAGCACTGTCGGGCGTGGTCGGCACTTGGATGGGTGACCATCCGGGCCGCCATGCGCTGTTGCCATTTCTCGGGGTGCACTCTGCCTCGTGATGCCAATTGAGGAGCTACTCGACCGAATAGTAGCGGCATCGGTCAAGAATACCATCATAATGACTGGGAGAGCGGTGTGCTGATCCCACACCCTTCCTACCCACATCCTCCACTGAGGATGATACGGCGGTCGGATGGTCCCGGTAGGCCACTCGTGGCCTGAAGACGGAGCACAAGCACTCACCTACATACTTTGCCGTGACCTACAACCACAATTCGGTATCATTTGATAGGTTGTACATCGTATATATGAATATTTAAACGAGACTGACATTGTGACGTACGCCTTGTACATAATTGTTAACGCTTTTGCATGAAAGGTGATGAAGTGTCTTTATTATCCGAACAGTGTAATGAATGATTGCCTATACTAGTAGAGGTTGGAACGCCAGTGGAGATGAAACGGAAGGCAGATTCAAGCCCTAGGTGGAAAAAGCGCCGGCCTATGTGACCGAGCGGTTCTAGGCTCTTCAGTCTTGAACCGTGCGACTGCTACAGTCGCAGGTTCGAATCCTGCCTCGGGCCTGGATGTGTGTGATATTCTTAGGTTACTTAGCTTTAAGTAGTTCTAAGTTCTAGGGGACTGATGACCTAAGATGTTAAGTCCCATAGTGCTCAGAACCATCTGAACCATCTGGAAAAAGGCCGCACAGGTGTGTTGGTCCTGCCTGGCACAGGAAGTGCTAAGACGGACAGTCTGGACGCCTCGACGCGGAAATACAATACAGTGCGGCTGGCCGGTGTTGTAGCTAGGCCAGAAGGATAACCGGGAACTCTGCAAATTTTGGACGCAGCTAAGAAGAACGAGGAAGCGTCACCTCACAAATCACGGAGGCTGGGTTACTCCCAAGAATTTTCTCAGAACAATACCATTGTACTTTCCGCACTGCACGACAAAATACTAAAATATGGTTGGCCAGCGTTCGGAAGAACCTGTAGAGAGGGAGAATATTAAGAGGTTTCGAGAAGATGATTCGTTTTCTGAGTTACGAGGGTGGGGAGCCAAGCCTTGCTAGGGAGCCGGCGGTGGAAAGAAGAAATCTTCTGTATTTGAGCGCCCATGTGTGACGGTCGCTCAGTAACAGCTTTGTTGGTACAGGCGGACTTTCTGCCTTTGCTCTCAGGAGAGTTTATAGTTATTACGGTTTATCACTGTACTGTTGCGACCTTATACGATTCTGGACTTCGCATCCGGGTTGGAAGTCGTCGTTGAGTACACAGCGTTCAGTGACTGAGAGCACTTCTTCTGCACTTTGAGACGTTATTTGAACTCCGTCCTTGTGGCTAAGAGTTCTCCTCTCTGTAGGACACAGACAGGAGAAGACAGTGTTACAGTATATTAGTCAGAGGACAGCCTTGTGCCATCCTAGTGATTGAAAGAGTTTTATTTTGTGGCTGGAGTTCTTCCATCGTCACAGACGTGTACGAGACCCATCACTCCAACGAACCGGACGCAGTACATACGGTGATATTGCTAATTGCTTCAGCTTATTAGGGCTGTAAAGCTAAACAACTGTGATCACGTTAGTTTGTTTTCAATATGTTTAAACACCACCTTAGGTAATCTTTAAAAGAAGTGTCTTGTAGTGTTTGATTCATAGATGACGTCAGTCAATTTGCGTTATTTATCTTAGATAGCGTGGTCATAAAAAGGGCCATAGTTGGGCAATTGATGAGCAATTTTTAGTCTGGAAATATAGAGAAATGTAATGTAAAGGTTTGTTTTTTAATCAGCAGTAAATGCATAATAGGAAATAACGTAATCGTTTAGTAGTATTAGTTGCCTTAATCATTCATTTATGTTTAGGTTGTAATTTTATATTAAAGAGCATTAAGAGATCCTAAGACCTGCTTCAGGGGGTAAGTCAGACAGGGCCAAATCATCATTTTAGGGTTCATTTTTTTCCCGTTGTGCACAATGATTTTACTCCCATCTGGAGTAGCATCTTGGAAACTCGGTGCAGGGCAACAAAATTGTGCAGTTCTAAGGCATCGACTGACTTCCGACAAACGCAGCGCCGTGAAAGAGCAACAAGAAGGCGCTGAGCCGCGCGCCAATGGAAAGAGCATGTTTTATTCAATACACGATGCATTTCGGACCCTGTGGGTCCATCTTCAGGTGTAATTCGTCTTAATACACGCTTTATTTGTTCTCTTGGATGAGATGAAATGCGTATTCCTGTCACGAAAACGTTTGATGTTAGGTTACGAATTTCGTAAGTCAGACGCGAAAAATATGTGCGAAATAGTGGGAAAGATGATAATGTAAACTTTCCAAATAATCCGAGAAAAACGTTTTTAACGTTTTAGAAACAGCATAACTTTTTTCCTCCATCGTTTTCAAGCATATCACTTCATCGAAGAGGCACATTCGCAAACACATGCTTGTAAACACTTCACAGATGTTTTTGTACATGCTGTGGTCAAAGATGAATTTTTCATAGTGCAGAAGATATTAAAAAATTGACATATGAAGGATGCAATTGACACATGTAAGAAAAAAACTTAAGAACAGATCTTAAAATTTACTGAAATAGCTGTGTCATGCAAAATCTGTTTGTTAATTTAACATGGCTTCCGATTTTTTTCTTTTCTAGAGTTAGTAGTAGTAGTAGTAGTAGTAGTAGCTTTATTTATTCGTAAATCTCTTTTTACAAGGATGTAGGACATGTAAAAGTATTTACAAGTTTAGGCCAATTTAAAGTAAGGTAATTCATATGCACATATATGTAAAGACTTCTAGTTAGACATATTCATTAGATTTACTCCTTTTATACAATACTTTTTTTTACAAATAATTTATTAAATAGTGTAAGGCCTCACCGTTCACTCATAGCTCACTATCAGTCACTGAACACACTATACACACATTGTTTCAGAACACTTCACTAGTGTAACAAATACACAACTACACACACACACACACACACACACACACACACAGACACACACACACACACACACAATGGTGATCTCTGGGTCATTTTCTGCACCAAAACTTCTCATTTGCTGTCCAGAAAAACTAAGTTAGCATCCCTCCACAATGAGTGAGATGTTGAGCTCAGAGAGAGGAAGTGGTGTTAGTATTGTGCTAGGCACAGCTTGGGGGTGAGTGATTCTAGAAGGGAAAAAAGAAGGGAAAAAACATAAAGCGAAGGTGTTATGTGGAATGTTGGACGTTTTATAATCATTATTATTATTATTATTATTAATTATTTCTACAACATTTTTTATCAAACTCCTAATCTGTTTTATCTAACTAATCCTTCAATATATAAAATGTATTGCTGTATTGCATAACAGGTACTTTTTAGCTGCCTTTTTAAATAAGTGTATTTTTGCAATTTCCTTAATCTCTTTTGGTAATGTATTGTTCAGTTTTATTCCTTGGTTGAAAATGCTGTTTTGAGTCTTATGTTTATTTTTTCTTGGTAAATGTGAGTTGAGTCTATCTCATGTTACATGGTCATGGACAGAGCTGTTTTTGCAGTAATTACCAATGTTATTTTTGATGTGTATAACTCAGTGGTAAATGTATTCACATGGAGCAGTTAAAATCACCATTGTTTATGAACAGACCTTTACAATGAGCTCGACTAGTATTTTTGATTATTATTCTTATTGCTTTTTTCTGGAGTCTGAAAATTGTGTTCATATTTTGTGCGTTTGTTCCCCAAAAAATAATGCCATAGCTAAGAATTGTGTGCACATATGAATAATCAAGTTTCCTGGCGGACATATTTCTCAATCATGTGGAAAGTAAGTTCTTTAAAGAAAACAATAGATTCGAAAGTAACATAATATATTACTGGAGATATGTTGATGATACCATGCTTCTATTTGATGGAACAAAGGATGAGAGTGAAGAGCTGGTAGCAGATTTCAACTCTTTCCACAAAAGCATAAATTTCGCAGTCGAACATGAGGACAACAAAAGCATACATTTCCTGGATCTTAAAATCACCAACCCTCTACAAAAACACCATTTCATCATACACAGAAAACTCACATACACAGACATAACACTGGACAACACACAGAAACGTGCTGCATTTAGGTCCATGCTACACAGAGTACACTCTCTTGATTTAGGAGTAAACACCCTCAAGAATGAGATATAATAAATAGCATTACCATAAGCAATGGCTACACTGCCAAAACAATTGTTATTTTAGACAGACAAATACACAATAGCATGACAACACTGTGAAAGAAGAGAAAATATAAAAAAGTACGCAAACATACAACTACAGTGGAGCGTACAAAGTATCATGACCCAGTTGTCCTGCCTACTATGTAGGGAAAACAGGCTGAAACTTTAAAACCAGTTTTCAAGAACATGGAAATGCTTTCAGTCTCAACCAATTTGAAAAATCAGTCATTGCACAACATATGTTGGAAACGAAACATGTCAGCAACAGCCTATAAAAATATTTGGTGGTAATACATAATGAAGCCAATCATAAGACCCTGAATCTGTTGGAACAACTGGAGATATACCTCCACAAAATCAAAAAACCAGAATCGATGTTAAACAAACAAACAGATTTTGCAAGCCACAGCTATTTCAATAATTTTACAGATCTGTTCTACAGTTATTTCCTACATGTGTCAATTGCTTCCTGCGTATGTCAATTGTTTAATAATTATATCTTTAGCACTATGAAAAATTCATCTTTGACCACATCATGTACAAAAACATCTGTGAAGTGTTTACAAACATGTGTTTGCGATTGTGCCTCTTCGATGAAGTGATAAAAAACTTACGCTGTTACTAAAACGTTAAAAACGCTTTTCTGGGATTATTTGGTAAGTTTATACTATTCATCTTTTCCTCTATTTCGCACATATTTTCTGCGTTTGACTTACGGAATTCGGATCCTAACATCAAACTTTTCGTGACAGGAACATGCATTTCATCTCATCCAAGAGAACAAATAAATCATGTATTAAAACGAATTACACCTGCAGATGGACCCACAGGGTCCGAACTGCATCGTGTACTGAATGAAAGACGAAAAATTGTGACTGAATGCGTTTTTTAATTCATACCTCTAGTGAAGTAATCTTGAAGTGTTACATACAGACCATTCTCGATTTCTGCCACTGGCCATATCTCCCTCAGTAGCCGACACAACAAAACTCTGTGAAAGTATAATTTTGAACGGAAATACGTGGTGCTCTCGCTGCACGATGCGAAATCTGGACTAGCCGGTACATCAAGCAATTAGTGTGCGAGAAAGCAATCCGTTTGTAATGAAAGTTACATATGCCATCTGGCTGTTGATTTTCCCAGATCTTCTCAGGCAAATGCTGGGATGGTTTCTTTTAAAGTGCTTGGTCGATTTCATTCCCCGATGACCTCGCTATCTGATCCCCTCCCTCCAATCAGCCCACCAACAGCCCACCAACCAACCTCTGACTACAAAACAAATTGGCTCAGATTAAAATGTTGGCTCAGAATATTGCTAATTTTTCTCTTTACTCTTGCAAATAATCACCGTATTAGAACTGTTATTATAATTACACAGCAAATGAACATAAAAATTAACGCATCTCATTTTATAATAAAATTGCTTGAAAATTCACAAGATACATGTAGCACTTTATTGATATCTTCTACTGGTATTAAGCCTCTTGACTGCTATGATATTATATGCACAAATACACTCTGACAGTCAATGTGCCTTACAGTGAACATGAACTTTGACGGTAATTAAATTGCTTGCCTACCTGTGCGCACAGAACGCTCGTCTAACTTTTAACTTGTTGCTATTAGGAATAGTGATGTGACTGTGAAAAATCAAATTTCATTTGCCGTACTTGCAATGTGCAGTGCAAGGCAGTATCTTACCAATTTTCATAAAATGCTTCTCAGTACACAACTGACGGTATACACTGCGAGTGTGCAGACAGTCGTGAAGGTAAAAATGAAAATGGGGCACTAATCTTGACGACTGATAAATGAGAAAAAGGGCTCCAATGTTAACTAACCTTCATTAATCCATGACAACAATACACTTTTTCATAGAGTTCTCACACCTAGACAAGTTCGAAAAATGCTTCTTAAGAATTCTGTGTTCAGTTGCCTTCGTTGACACTTGTTTCAACTATAAGGCAAGATCACTGCACTTCAAACATACGCAATGTTCTAACGATAAGAAGCTACACAGTTACAAATATTAAAAAAAAAGTAGATTCCCTTCAAAGTTGACTTTTATCATTCTTCCATTAATACAAACTCTTTTGCTCAATATCTTTCCTCAAAACATATTACGACAAGATCCTTTTTAAATACAGTGCTGCCTTTACTACACAGCAGGCTCTTCCATCCATTTCATATCATGTAGGGGAAGGCGGGGCAAGATGGGGAAGCCAGCTTTAAACCCTTATAAAAGGGACAAAAATAAACAAATTCAAGTAGCTTTGATTATCATTTGTTTGTCTCTGTTGGATTCCTTTCACGTTAATTTCTTAAATATATTGTCATTTACGGCATAAATTCCTCTTCTAAATTTACTGTGGTGTTTCCGACTATCTGGGAGGAGACTGAGCAGTGAAATGTGTTACTTTTACACATAAACAAGAACGATCTGTCACACTACCACACTTTAAAACACAGTTTATATGTAATTCATGTCACACAGTCCCATACGGAACCTACATCCGCTTTCTTTGATATACTGTATATGATAAGATACTGTCATCCCCCTTCCCTTCTGTGTGAGAGGATGAATCAGCAAATGTATTTCTAGTTGCATGCTTGAGGGTAGCAGACAAGCCTGTCTGCTAGACAACAGTAGGACCAACGTCGAAACAGCTAGCTACGCTTTCTAAAAGCAGAGAGGTTTCTATTCTTAGTATGGTCATGTCCGTCCCTTGTCATGTTGGCATAGGAAGCTGTCTCTCTGGTCACTTCCGTTTGTATCTGGGAAGCACGCTCGGTAGGAGCGCAGGTTAGTCGGTTCGTGGCGAGCGTCTGAAGTGGTAAGATCTCTGGCTAAGTCCGTAGGACAATGGATTTCTGAAGTTCAGCCTAACTGAAAATTTAATCACCTTTTCAGGTTTAGCTCTAAAATATCTAATGTTATTTTAAATTGCAACGTAATGTATTTCGAGTGTGAAGTTCAGAATAGCTTCCAGTAGTTGCTTTGTCACTACTTGGTGAGTAAAGTGGAACCACGTGTTGATCAGTAACTCTAAGATCATCAATCTTAAATGCGAATGTGTGTGAGATTATAACGTCTCGTCTTGATAATATTTTTCAATATAGCAACTTTTCTTTATGTTCAACCCATGTGGGGTGTACTTTGTGAGACCAGCACCACGTGCTTATACAATTGTTTGATGCATCAGGTTAATAGTAAGACGATAGTAACCAGTTCGAGGTTTTTCTTTTGTAAATTGCTTTTCGATCTAATTTATTTTAATTATCAAAATTATTGTGGAGTTACACTCTTTGTGTAAACCAAGTTGACCACGTGAACCATGTGGTGTAATCATCAAAGTAGCCCTCAGCTATTCTTTTCGGGAAGATTTCACAGAGAATTAGTATGAATTTAGTATACCAGTGTGTGGTAATTACATGATGGACAGGATTGTGCTACGAATGTAACTTCTTTGGGTGAAAATTGAATTGGTTGGTTGTGGTTAATTTCCTCTTGCATATGTTTCAACGTTCTTCGTGTGTTATTTTATGAATGCAGTGTTGTATGCAGTCTCCCAATCTTGGCTCCATATTTCACAGTCCTAAATAAGGCACCAGTTTAGTTACGAATCAAGTTTAATGTGCTGAAATTTCAATGATCAATGTTAAAATAAATTTCCAAATATAAACTGATTTATCTCTTTTTATTAAAATCTCTTTATATATATATATATATATATATATATATATATATATATATATAAAGAGAATTATATATATCACCGGTTGTCATATGACTATTAAAAGATGATAATTAATGTTAGTCTGGTTGGGAATTTGGTAAGCTAGACTGGATACCTGGTGAAACAGTTGCCCAGTAATGCAAGGTTTACTTCCCCAGACAGCTCACAGCTTTTAACCCGCTTTTATTGTCTATCAGCACCGCTTTCATAGAAAATTAAAGTAACAACGTTACAAACCATTGAATTACAATAGCATGCAAAGAAACCTGCAAACTCGTTACATTTAGTTAGAAATATCTCGATTTGAAACATAAACTACCAATTCCCCGTCTTGCCTCATATGTGGGGTAAGATGGGGAACTAGCATGAATTCATCTCTAAAGCTTAAATAAGGAGTGGAATAACGAAATTATGTGACGATAAAGTGTCGAAACATGGTTCTGCGAATTGTAGAATCAGGTATTGCGTTTTATTTACGCCTCTTACTTTCACATAACACACAAGCGTGGACAGCCTCGTCATCATCACTTTCTGTCCCTGTACAAGTGTCGTGGGCATCCCGACGCTGAAGCATATATTTCTGTGGCACGTTGAACTGTCGAGCAGCCCTGAAAGAACCCATATGACCTTCCATAACAGCCATTACAGCGCCTTCCGTTGACTCCAATCAGCAATCTTGCCTAGACGTTTGTCGCCGATACTTGCGAACCATCTGAAATAAAACACGTGGAACGTACTATTGAGTCAGATCATTCCTGGTAATCTATATTATACAGTAAATACCATATTTCCAATAGCCAGTCGTTAAACCATAGCAAGAATACTGACTTTGCACGTTTTGTGTATTTTTATTCACCATATAGCCTAAGGCATACTTTGTAATTAATTACGAAACGTTGGAATAACGAATACCATTCTATTTACAATTGTATTCAACGTTTAATGTACGTGTTCAAAACCCGCAGCGAGGTAAACACATGAGACGATAAGAACGTAATAGTTGGACAAATAGTATGGGCAAGACGGGGAAGGTCCCCATCTTGCCCCACCCCGTCTTGCCCCCTACCATTCTGTCAGGTTATATTACGCCTACATGAACACTATGTAGTGAACATTGACTACTGACACAGCAGTTTACTGTTAATAAGACGTACTATTCAGTGCTATATATACAGCCTGGACAAATGTTAACGAAACACATGTCTTAGGACCTCGAAAGGTGTAAAACATTGCAAATCAGTATAACAATTGTACGTACCTTGCAAAGCTCACAGAAACCGCCGCGAAACTAAGGTTAAGCAATGTCAACGCACTGGGACCTGTGTATTGATGATGTTGACGTAGCTATGCGTAGATGGCAATACTCTAACTGTAGCTTGTAGCCCTTCCCCGTCTTACCCCACCTCCCCGTCTTGCCCCGCCATCCCCTACATTGCAAGACCGTCCAACACAGAAACTGCAAGTGCTACTCTGTCAGTTACCCTGGCAAACATCTCTGGTCTCAAACACAGTCATACAAAGAATTAGGTTATGTAGATAGCACAGACGTTGAGTACATTTATCAAATTCGCAACTTCATCTTTATGGTTCGAACTTCCTGAAAATCTTTATGGAAAATACTACCACCACCTTTCAAGTTTAACTTTGATGTTTACTGCAGTCATTGATGACAGTATTTTAAAAATGTTTGGTAATTGTTACTGTTTAAATATTATGATTCCTTTTTACCGGCTGACGGGTTCCTTTAGGAGATAAGTGCAATTGCTTTCGGCAGTCGCTTCGTGTGGTATAATTTTAAATTGTTCTGTTCTCCGGTTTTTTACAAATTTAATTTTCCTAGTGAGAGTTGTTATACACCCTATTATGCGTAATATTATTATTGAAGAACTTGTCGAAAATTTATTGCTGTAAAATGGAGAGCCATTTTGAGGGCCACAGGCTTAGTATATTTAATGTCGTGGCGCTGCCTAACGGAATATGACTGGCAAATGCCCATATTTGTACGATAGCGATTATAATGACTGTTTGGTGAATGCTGCTATTTATTATTTTTCAGATGAGCACAGTTATTGTGTTTTATAATTTGTTATGAGTGTCATACGGAAATTGTGCATTGAATCTTGTATCCTGTGGACGCATTCTATCTAAGAAGTACACAACGCCTTTTGCTGTAGTCTAATGCTGCTTTCGTTGGGTCGATGAACCTGTTTTCTTAAAATAACTTCATTAAATAATCGTATTTTCTGTAATTATCAAATCTTAGCTCATACTTCAAATCATTTTCTTAAAGGATTTTGTCTTTTCATTCATAGATTCTTTTATTAACTTACATACAATTTTCTTTAAACTGTAATATTTTTCTCCCATTACTTGCGAGGTGAACTTCATTGAAAGAGATTATTTTGTTCGTCAGATGGGTGTTTCTAATTAATATATGTTTGAAGTAGTCTTTCTGCACGTTATTCACCGAGACCGTGCAGCGCATAAAGCAGTGGTACACACGGTATCGCTCCACTCCAAATGCAGACGTTCATGTTGTGGACTAAACGGAAGTCTACGCATGGTGCGACAATTAACTTAATGCTTCCAGTTACACGATGAGAAGATGTCCAGCGTGAGATGACGGACCCGCAAGCGTTTTGGAAGCAAACGCGCCGACCAATCAGCACCGACCACTCGGCGCGCGGCAAAACGACAAGGACTCTGAGGCCCAGGCACAGCGGATAGAGACGAGGGCCGGCCTTCGAAACATTACCTCGTAGAACGACGACCGGAGAGAGCCCTCGGCCACACGCCAAGTCGGAAAACCAAAGGCGGAACAGTCAGAGGTACAAGACCAGACGAGTGTCGATATCAGCGACGCAAGTGGAGCTTAACTAGCACCAGTCGCCACGGCTCATAAGTGTTCCAAACTTGATCAGCATGTGCTTAACTAAAATAATATTAACACTGTAAAGTCTCAGAATGATCAAATGAATACGTTAGGCAAAATATATGATCTTAAGAAAAAAAGTGGCGCAGAACGATAAAACTAGAAAGCTAAAAATTGTGAGAATGTTTAAATGTACCTGACAATTTAAAGTTACAAGTCTGAACTTGACCAGAGCAATATTTTGGCAAAAATCGGCGTTTCTACGAAAAATTGAAGCCACTAAATATAAAAATTCCGAAAATTCGTATGTAGCCTCAGTATAATGTAACAATATCGCATATGTGACACCAATAACCTACCTATATAAGTTTTCAAGTTATTTACTGAGAACCAATTTGGAACGGAAACGTCCTTATTCATGTTAGATTAAGTATCATGTGTAATTGTAATAGAAAGTTCTCATTAAAGCATTCGATTAAATTCCTGAAATAATGCAGCAGTACCACGTGTCAAAACTGTATTTTACACAACTATGGCTACAAAGAATCTTAAATAAGCAGTTCAGATTTCATGTTCTACCGTCTGTTCCTGTCTAAAAATTCTGGCCGGCGAAGTTTGAATACAGTCGAGACAAAATCTTTTCAGTAACTAACACAAACACAATTTTTTCGGATAAAAATTAAAACAATTGTAGATTGTTAAACGACAATTCTATTACGTAATACTTCCAAGGCGAGCAATTAAGTCTTGGTGATCAGAGGGCACTTCGATATACCATTTTAGTTGGAACTGCCCGTAGAGGTCACCTCTGAGCTGTTAACATCGCTGCTTCCGGTAGGAATATTAGTTACAATACCAGAACACATATTTTGTGTGACGATATTACAGTGCAAGTGTCATTCCCATTTACGATGCAATTACATAGCTGCTTGTCCGAAGGAACAGACACTGTGGCGACTAGAGCCGTCATGAAACACATGAAATGTATTTGCAATTGCGAATAGGGACTACCATCAGCTGTATAACGGAATGACGACAAAGAAAATTTGTGCTTGGCCGGGACTCGAAGCCGGATTTCCCGTTTATCTCGTGCAGTTATTTTACCATTTGGCTACCTGAGCATTACTCACTGCCAGACCCAAATTTCCATATCTTGTCAGCGATGTGTCTGCATCCTGTACTCGTTCATCAATTAAGTAGATTCCCATACAGGGGAGACATTTTACTTGAAAGTCACTTGCCCAATGCCTATGTTATTTCTGATTTATGATGCAAAATTCCTTTGGACATGCATAGATTTACATGGAAGAAACAGTATGTGTGCTGCCCACAATTGTGACAAAATGGATGGGCAAGTGGCGAGATTATATTGCTCTTTTAAGACAAGGAAATAACTTTTGGTGGTTAGAACTCATGGCGATAAACTACTTCACGTGGAACTGCCTGTAGATGTTGCCTCTGAACTGTTAATAGTGCTGTTTCCGATAGGGATACTTGCTACAATGCTAAGACTTATAATTTTTGGGCGTGAGCTTTTCCAGAATATATCAACCAGTGAAAACTCAAAACTTTTATTTATAGTCATAGTTACTGATTCCTCGCAGTAAATATCAAGTAGCAACATTTTCCTTCGGGCTCTTGTTGACGGCGAAGGTAGGTGGAAAGGACACGCAGACCATGCGAGACTCTTGTCATACTGATGTCATGAAGCATCGACCATTTCATTATTACACGCTGCCTGACAATATCTCTGCAGTGTTTCATCGGATTTTCTTTGTGGTTTCCAGTTTGCGCCTGATCGAACCTTACTTTCCGAAGAGCTCTTGTATTTTCATACGTAAATACATAAGCAGAGATATCCCTCTTCATTAAACTGTATTGTCCTCAGGAATTTAAGAGACACTTAAGAGACAAGCTGATGTATCATGATCCGCTTCAGGTAGTCGCACAGCAATCTCAAAAACAGTACAGCTATAAATAAACGTAACAGCAGTCTCTCCTGGCCAAGCTGGCCAAGTTCGTGATTCCATTGATGTGTTTGTCCGCAGAGTAAAAGTGAATTTCGAAACCAGAGGCAGAAGGTGTGAGTAAGCCTTTTAACTTGGGACACAGATCGCTGTGAGGTACCTGATACGCAACGCAAGAGCAATAGACACAGATCTGAACAGCAGCGGGTTTGGACAGCCGAGGACAATCGTTGACACGCGATCCAGGCCGGCCGGCCCGCCGGGTGCATGTCGGCGTCACGGCTCAAAGCCGTCCCGGCCCGCCTGTTGTACTGGCGACTTTGAAACGTGATGCGCCCACCCACATAAATCGCCGGATGGGGGCCCCTCCCTCGCTGTCGGTGGTGGCTACTGAAGCCCTTCTGCCGTCATCGGCACATCGCGTGCAGTGAGTCAAGCGATGCCTACAACGTCCGCCATATTGCCCAACAGCGCTCCTAGCGGGCGGAGAGAGAGGGAGAAACAGAGACAGCTGGCGGGAGCGCGCGACGGCAGTATTTTGTTCGCGGATAAAATGGATCGCTTCGGCGGTGGAAATAAATGGACTGGCCGGCGTTGCCTTTCCAATTTCGATTGTCACTGGGATATATATTATCAGGGTGACTCTACAGCTTCATTATTTCGGCGGCGCGGCGCGGACTGCCCCCTTTCGTGGCCGGTCGGCATTATGCTTCGCGAGAAACAGAAGCCGGTCACGGCGCGGCGCGGCGCGGCGCTGCACCAGCCCGCTCGCGTTTTGCTCTGCATTTGCGGCGCTGCGTCCCCTACCCCCACTCACCTCCCTTCACACTCCCCTCGGTGCACAGAAAGAGGGTGCAAACTGCAGTAGCGTCCGCATGCGCCGCCGTTCACTCGGCGGCCGTTTTTATTGCCGCTCCGTAGCCATTCCGGGCGGCGCGAACGGTTAATGCTATTAGCGCTACACCGATTGGCGCTGTACTGCGCTTTGTTTTCGGCAAACGGCGCTCGATCGTATCGATCCCGCTGTTTAATGCGGAAACACTGACGCGAACGGCGCGCGAAAAAGCGCGACCAGAGAGCAGAAATCAGTTTCGGTTTTATTCTGTTTGCCCTGTAGCGAGGAAATTTGTTGAGAGGCGTCATTCCCCCCCTCCCGGTCTTGTTGACTATTGACCCCTTACAAACGACCAGAACGGAATTGCAAGACGGACGTATTCCATTATTCGGACGTGAAGAAATTTCTACACACGATTTTTTACTGTTGTCAGAGAGTACGTTGTATCTTTTCCATGCTACAAGCCGCGAATAAAAAAAAAAAAAAAAAACAGTTCTTTCTCCTACAAAATTCACACTCTTTTATGAGACTTTCGGCTGCTTTGATCTTCCACCTCTGCTTACCTAGCCCCTAGTTCTCTCCATGACATTTCTGTAATGTATACTACGGGTTGTCGTCTGTGAGATGCCTATATTAAAATGAGATTTACCGCGACTAATCACTTGAAAATTTTCACTTCAGTTATATAAAATTCATTTTACAATTATTTCAATGTTATCTAAATACTTGCCGGCCGTTGTGGCCGTGCGGTTCTAGGCGCTACAGTCTGGAGCCAAGCGACCGCTACGGTCGCAGGTTCGAATCCTGCCTCGGGCATGGATGTGTGTGATGTCCTTAGGTTAGTTATGTTTAATTAGTTCTAAGTTCTAGGCGACTGATGACCTCAGAAATAAAGTCGCATAATGCTCCAAAAAAAAAAAAAAAAAAAAAGTTCAAATGTGTGTGAAATCTTATGGGACTTAACAGCTATGGTCATCAGTCCCTGAGCTTGCACACTACTTAACCTGAATTATCCTAAGGACAAACACACAGACCCATGCCCGAGGGAGGACTCGAACCTCCGCCGGGACCAGCCGCAGAGGACACGACTGCAGCGCCTAGACCGCACGGTTAATCCCGTGCGGTCGCATAGTGCTCAGAGCCATTTTTGTATATACTTCTCATTGATTTTATTGCAGTAACTAACGCCCGTATAAAATTACATACGTTTCTGCCATTTTTACATAGTACTGTAACCTTCCCACTATAGGTTTCTCAACGAAATTTAGGCCAGCTTTACCTCCCACTCCGTAAGTTTACGTGTCACCAAAACTATGTGGTCACAAACTGACGTCCAACTTAAACTCGATTGCTAACCTTTGACTGAACAGCTCCTAGTTGGAACTGAACTGTAACTGGACTCAAAACAAATTACCTTTACACGAAATGCGCAACTGAAGTAAAGCAATTGTCTGGCTCTAATCAAAATTTCCACTTACCTCGCGTATTGCCAACATTGTCGCAGATTTCTGGAAAGCACAACAGTAAACAGCAAGCAGGCAGCGTCTAAGAAATGGTTCAAATGGCCCTAAGCACTATGGGACTTAACGTCTGAGGTCATCAGTACCCTAGACCTAGAACTACTTAAACCTAACTAACCTAAGGACATCACACACATCCATGACCGAGGCAGGAGTCGAACCTGCGACCGTAGCAGTCGCACTGTTTCGGACCAGCGTCTAAGCTAGATTTCTATTTCTAAATAAATATTCCAACAATTGCATACCACAGAGTGCAATGTGATAACGCGTAATGGGGTAGAGTAACAATTTCTATGAAACGATATTCCAAGACAACGATTTTAGAACGAAGTATGTATTCAAAAGGACAGATTAAAATTTCGAGTGATCTACAAACATAACAGTGGTCTGAACAACACTATTCTTAACAAAGTGAACGACAATTGCAAAAGCGTACGATGTTAACAAAAAAATTCTATAAACATTAAACGGCTTAATCAGTTGATATCTTAATACGTGACTCAGGAAAGTGGGGTGGTCTTTCTCTCGGCTCTGAGTACGTCAACTAGCTAACAGTAATTGTTCTAAGAAATTAGGTGCGGATTGCTGCAATCTTACCTCAACCTTCTTCTCTTCACAAATAACATTTTTCAAAAGTCATATTCTCTTCGGTTTGCTACACGTGCATAATATTCATCATTGCTGTCGTATACAATAAATCCTTCCGTATCTAACAGATGCAACCACAAGTCAACACGTCCATCACCTGCAACACTTCAACAAAGAATTTGTCAGACTGCCAAAAGGCAACGACTGTGCCATAACAAGATCAAATATTGCGTAACAGTAACATAACTTTCTCTCTCTGACGTGCACACAGATAACTTGCAAAAACCAAAATAAAATGTCTACTTTACAGTACACGTAAACGAATTGTTAGGCAACTGAATTTTAAATCTGAAAAAATTCTCTCCCCCCTCCCCGATTCGCCATTGCTGTTTGTCAATTACGGAGTTATTTTATTCGATTTGCACGTCGCGTAACTGTCTTACATCTTAGTAACACCAATCTTTCCTCCTCTCGTCACATGAGTCACCTTCGAAAGACTCCGCTGAAAACAGTCTCTGGGGTAAGTAAATAGTGTGAAGATGTACATTTGATTTAATAGCAAGTGACAGCTCTATCATACATTGTAGTGGTATAATTATACTACTTCTAACTGTAATAATTTAAGAGTCTCTATGAATTTACAGTTCAACGCTATGAAGAAGTTTCCCAACGGAAGATTCCGTAATTCACTCTTAAAGTGCACTGTATTAGCCACAGAAAGATTAATTTACTGGGCAGCTTGTTGAATACATGTGAGCCCATATCTGGCAATGCTTCCTGTGCTGATGTTAAATTTCTTATTTAATTTTGTAGGTTGCTTTCAGTCGTAGAGTACAGTGACGCATTTTCATATTCCTCGACAATAGAGAAGTATTGATAATATTACAAAGAATTCGTAAAAACCGTTATTTTGTATAAATTTGCAAAGCACCAAGTTTTCAGGAGATACCTCTGCAGTCTGTTGAAGAACTAACAACATAAATAATTCCTGTAACACACATCTGCATCCTAGTAATGTTATTCAAACTGTCAAGTTAAAAAAGAATTTCTCTCGAGTGATTAGAAACACACAGGATAAAGCAACTAGTTTCTTCGTTTTACATCAAGTATGATATGGATGGTAACCAGGCATAGTAAACATGTCGCTAAATTCACATGTTGTATTAAATCTAGTTTGTGGCTTTTTCATTTCATCTTGCGAAATTTAACGTCTAGAATGAATACTTTGTACCTCTTCTATTTCCTTGTTCCTGTGATGTACAATTTAAGATTATGTCATTGTGTGAGTAGTACTGAATTCAAACTGCTGACACTTCGTAACATTTTTTCTGAATCACAGTTATTTTATTCGACGATAGAGTCGGTTACAGCCAATACCTGCCAATGGTAAATGTTTATTCTTTATCGATATCGAACATACATTTCCATTTGTAAAAAGAGTTAATGTTTAATAGCTTCTGAAAAGGGACGACTTATAAACCAGTAAAAAAATAAATATTCCCATTTTCTAATGCTGGATATACCTGACTCCTTCGTAGAATTAAAAACATACTACAAGACTTACAGTAGGCACGAGAAAAAGTTGGGTCACCGGATAGTATTTTTAAGCATACTGAAAAGTGTGTTTCCGTTTTTAAGCCGGTGTATAGTTTTTGAGATATTTCGTTGTCTCAAGATAAAAAACTCACCCTTTTACACAGAGTGAATTCGCTAAATGGGGACAAACTGCAGGGAACCATATCTGAGGTGATAAAGAGAGAAAAAAGTAATACACACATCATAAGACCGGAAATGCATAGTGCGTCCTCTACAGAGTATGTGTTAGTTTATCGTGGCTGCACGGTACAGTGCAGCACACAACACGAAACCGTCGTTAGACAAAGTGTTTAAAATGGCCCCCGAGAGCGTCTACGCATGCACGAACGGGGTGCAGCAAAAACAGTCACACGCATTCAAATGTATCCTTTAACACTTGGTTCAAGAATCATAAAAGAAGGTTGTATACATGGAAGAATACTAGCGATACTATAAGGTATCAGATAGATTATATAATGGTAAGACAGAGATTTAGGAACCAGATATAAACTGTAAGACATTTCCAGGGGCAGATGTGGACTCTGACCGATATCTATTGGTTATGAACTGTAGATTAAAACTGAAGAAATTGCAAAAAGGTGGGAATTTAAGGAGATGGGACCTGGATAAACTGACTAAACCAGAGGTTGTACAGTGTTTCAGGGAGAGCATAAGGGAACAATTGACAGGAATGGGGGAAAGAAATACAGTAGAAGAAGAATGGGTAGTTCTGAGGGATGGAGTAGTGAAGGCAGCAGAGGATCAAGTAGGTAAAAAGACGAGAGCTAGTAGAAATCCTTGGGTAACAGAAGAAATATTGAATTTAATTGATGAAAGGAGAAAAAATAAAAATGCAGTAAATGAAGCAGGCAAAAAGGAATACAAATGTCTCAAAAATGAGATCGACAGGAAGTGCAAAATGGCTAAGCAGGCATGGCTAGAGGACGAATGTAAGGATGTAGAGGCTTATCTCACTAGGGGTAAGATAGATACTGCCTACAGAAAAAATATAAAGATCTTTGGAGAAAAGAGAACCACTTGTATTGAAAGGGTACAGTACCGCCCGACATTGAAGATAGGTACAAAATTCTTCGTTATTCTTGTCAGAACAACATAGTTTTTTTGTAACAATAACTCAATTTCACTTAATACACCGAAGCCAGATACCAGTGTAGGAAAGAATGACAATTTATTTATTTAATTGACCACATGTGCACTCCCATAAAATAAATCCCTACATCCAATTTGGTGAGATCTGTGAAATTGAAAGGGTACAGCACCGCCCGACATTGAAAATAGGTACAACATATTTCATTATTTTTGTCAGAACAACACTTTTTTTTTGTAAAATAACTCAGTTTCAATTAATACAGCGAAGCCGGACACCAGTGTGGGAAAGAATGACAATTTATCTATTTAATTGATCATATGTGCACTCCTACAAAGTAAATCCCTACATCCAGTTTGGTGAGATCTGTGAAATGAATGAATGTATGGTCGTCTGCTAACCGCAGATAGTGAATGTGAATATATGATCATCTTTGAGTCGATCCTTTGGCCACCTTTGGTGGGACCAAAGAGATGAAATTTACCAGAGCTTTGAGCGCCTGAAATGTGGCTGACCAATACGATAGCAAGGTGCTTCCCCCACCTCGACACAGGTGCGAGAGGACCTAGAGAACGGCCACGTTTCAGCACTCTGCCGCTGGATCTTGTGCTGTTAAGACCTGTTTTAGTTGTGCTCCGTAATGACGAAAGAGTGGAGACATGGTATGCATGTGGAATATTTAAGAGTAGTTTGAAATATTAATTTCTCTATTTCAAGAACTTTTGTGGGGAGAATTAAATGTCAGGCAGGTAATATTAAAGGGATTGAAGTAATCCTCGGAAGTGACCAACGGTCACAATGAAACCACGTGTAGCAATAAGTTGAAATACTTCCGTGTGCTTCAGTTAAGCTGAATTACTAGCATGTGTACAATAAGTTGAAATATTTAAGAAATAGCGTGTGTACCATAAGTTGAAATATTTAAGAAATGGCGTGTGCAGGACTTGAAATTAGAGACGAGTACTTCCACATGATGAGTACTGTGTGAGTCTCAATCTGTGTATGTGACAAAGGATAAAGAGAAGTACTCGTCCATGGTATCAGTTGAGGACCCGCGTGTGTGATGTTCTTAATATTACTTTGCGTGATATGATTCCGTGTGACGCTTGATTCAAACTATGAGAGAGAAGCAAGGTGAGTCGGCCGTCTATCCAGCAACGCCACTTGGCTTGCATTGCACAGGAAGACGCGCAAATATCTCCAGAGTTCATAGTAGGAAAGTGGAATTATGAAGTGAGGCAGTGTCGTGTGAAACTGGGATAAATATTAATTGAAGTGGGAAAGCTGAAGGTGATAATGTTGTGACTATTCTCTGTGTAGTATTTCATGTTGTAGTGTGGTGTATGTCATGTAATTTGGGTATGTGTGGTTTGCATGGGAGAGTAGCGAGGTAGTTTCAAAAGATTAGTGGGTTATGCTTGTTCCTTCGGTACCGCTCGGTCTGGAAGAAAGTTTAGTGATGATGATTGTGAGAGTCGAAGCGTGAGGTATAATAAAAGATCCACCATCCTATCCAGAAAGTGCACTGTAGCGTTAAAAATAATTACGAGTCCATAATATAGAGATTCACCATTGTAAAGCCATGCCCACTGGGCGGAATTTCTCACGTGTTACTGTTGTAGGTTATAGAATTTGTGTGTGTAGGTTAGAGAATTTATCGGAATAAATAAGATAGTGAAAAGAAAAGTATTGGTGACTTTTCCTTCGAATTGTATGTTGTAATAATGTCCCGAATTTATAACGTGTGGGCCATTCATGTTCAGTGCGGTGGTCACATGTCGATAAAAGCCTTTAAATAAAAGACAAAAAGAAAATGTGGTATTGCCAGTGCGTAGTGTCCAGTCAGAGTTCTGTAAATTACTGGTAGTCAGATGCATGTTTCCGTTGCGTATTAATCATATAGGAGGATAACTTGTAACTTAAGTGTGAGTACTAGAGTTCATGTTACTTGATAAATAAGAATGAATCCACTCGCTTGGCAGACCACTCATCCTGCAGGGCTGACTGCTTGATGCCACAGTATGAGCAAGGCATGTGGGTGCCTCTCATAATTTCGACCCTGCCAGGATATTTTGCTGTTAGGGTTTACAGTTAAGATTTTTTTATAGAATGTATTGTGATAGCGCTAAGAAGTAAAATTTTTTCAGTTTGTAATTTCTTTCTGGATTGGTGAGGATCTTTTATTTTTTTATGTAATTGATTGCTATATTGTCCAAGGCTGGAAGATCGTTGCCTAATTTTTTTTTGAATAATGTCCGTAGTAACTAGGTCACAGTCGAAAAGTGTAGCCACCATGGAGAATAGCGATTCTGGTGCGAACGTAGCAGTGCAGCGGGAAGTAGCTGTTGACCATGGGTTAATGAGCGAGAAAGACAAACACTCGGAAGGGGCTGTATTGTTCAGTGGATCGCTGCTGGGTGATCCTTTATGCGGCGGGCTTTGTTCGCAATTGGGGGCTTTTCCTGACGACGCGGGCGATCCGGGACTAGGTCAGGTATGCAGTGAAAGTGCAGCTACCCTTAGCGAAGCTACAGTTTCTCAGGCGAACGAGGTGAGCGCGTCGAAAGTAGCAAATGACAATGTGATACTGCAGTTTTTACAGAGGATGGATAGAGATATTAAGGAGAGAGATAGGGAGTTTAAGGAAATGTTGGATGTGAGGCATAGAGATAATAAGGAAAGATGGGAAGCGATGGATAAAGGTAGTAAGGAAAGTATGGAGGCATTGGATAAGGGAAATAAAGAGGCAATGAGGAAGCTACACACAGTTATCGATGAGCGTCTGCCCGCAGTTAATAATCGGTTAGATGAGGGGGAGAAGAATCTGGGTACGTTGAAGCAAGTATGTGACGCTGTGAAAGAAAAAGCTAATAATTTGGAGGTACGAATAATTGCAATATAGAGTGGTATTACAGAACGTAGGGACGTGTTGCTGGATGAGCGAATCAAAGACGTAGTGGTCAGAATGAATACAATTAGTGCAGATGCAGAAAAGATCAGTACAAGAGGCGAGACAGGTTCTGACAGTACGCAGCGAGAGGTTTATGCCGACCAGGAGGAGATACAATCACCATTACAGTTTAAAGAGGCGCAATTAGAAATAAGTAGGAAACATAGTGAAGAACTAGCACAGTTGCAATTAGCGCGCAGTAGCGAAGGTGAGACGCCACCAGGTAGATTGCAGAGGGAGAGTGAGATAAACTCAAAAAGCGAAAAAAGGCAGAAAGAGGAATTCAGGGAGTCAGAAGAACGGTTGTGTCGGATAAAGCAGGTGGCAAACCCAACTGGGAATAGTCCGAGGCTGTCTCAATTTCAAGATTCATTACCTTCATCGTAGGGACTACTCCTCAAAATGAAGTTTGTTTGTAACCATTTGAGGGACAAGGCTAGAGCGAAAATGCAGGAAGTCATTAAAGACTGTAATAGCTATTTAAATGAATTCTGGTCGGGAAGTAAGCACGACCAGGTTAAGCAAAGCATATTGAGGATGCCAAATTGTAACGAAGTTGCTATAAGAGATCCAGTGTCGTGCTATCAGGAACTCCTGAGACGAAATAGGTATTTGGATGTGCCATACAAACCTGGGGAGTTCATTAGGATCTGTATAGCGATGTTGCCAGTCAAATTGGACAGAGATATAGTGATGGCAGGCAGAGGCTTAGACGATTCCGCGTCACTCCGGCACTTGTTACAAGAATTGGGTAATGAGAGCAACATTGTGAATGGAGACACGACTCATAGGTCACATAGTGTCGAGGATAGGAACGGCAGGAACTATCAGAATGACAGAAGAGCATGGAATCCAGGCATTTCTTTCTTGTCGTAATAGATTGAAGGATAGGAGAAACTAATCCAACATATCAGCCCTTAGCATCTTGCCTTAAAACACATGCAGCTGGCACTGAAAATTGTCTATGTAGCAGACAAACTCTACTAATATGTAAGAATGCAAATAACATACTTCTGATCACAGAATAAAACACCAGTAATGGAATCTGTTAGGCTGGTCTCTCAGAGCAAAAATTTGAAAATTTTTATTTGGAACACTAAAGTAAAAGGACTGTTTCCTCAAAGACCAGTTGCTACAAATGTTATGTAATAATGCCAATGAGTCCAGTTTAATTGGTGCGATTTGACTATGGCAGGTACTTAACACATGATGTAAAAGGTCAACATCGTGACCAAAGTTTTTTGATTAGCTGCCATCTGATCGGTAGTATGTCATTGCCATAGTGACAATTATAATGAGGTGCTGTGTATGGTTGTTCGGAATCCGGTGTTAGTGAAAAAGGCCACTAGCACCGAAGTTTCTAACACTTGGGCTGTCCCATCTCTCCCAACTTGTATATTCTCTGCACACATTTAATTTTCATGTAAACTTAGATTCCTAACTAGCAAATTCTTTACTGTGTATAATGGACCATTCAGAGTGAGGCGGATTGTCCATGAAAATGCTGTACTGATTGAGACGATCAAGGGAAAACAATCTCGTGGGCTTCATCACATTTCTAACATCAAATTATGGAAAAGTTAAGGATAGATCTAAAGTAGGCAATTTATGGTAGATAGTCAGTGTATTTATTTGTGGTGTATAACGTTGTGCAGGGTCAAATCGAACGTAAGAATTTTCAGGCGGGATGTCAGGAAGTATGACGGAATAGACTGGTCGAATGAGTCATGAACAGGAGTCGACAGAGTAGTGTATGTACGTGTTTTTTGTCATATGAATAAGGATCAAGCAGAAACGATGTGATGATAATGAGTGGATAAAGATGGTAGATAGAGAAGCGACGTGATAAATAGTAGTGGATAAAGGTGATATTTAAGGAGAGAAGCGACGTGAAGCAGTGTGATTAATAAAGAGATTTGACGTGATGAAACAGTGGTAAATAAGGGTGAGTAGAATTAATAATGTGGAGATGTCTTAGATGTATGTTACAGAGAGGCCTGTGTATGCTGCAATAGAGACTGATGCCAATGGCGACGGAAGACCAGGAAATGATGGAGTAATGGACAGACGGAGAGCCGAAATACGAATGAAGAGATGAGGACAACTGCACAATGAGAAAGGACATAAAGGGAGTATGAGATCCAGATGGTGAACGTTGTGGAATACTGACGTAAGATGTAATATAAGTGTAGATCTAATTCTTAGCATAACATTTGCGATTTGGCAAAAATAATATTTGTTGTTGTTGTTGTTGAAGCCTGGTACCAGTATAACTAATCAAAACGGTACCAAGAATGTGTACAGTTATTTTGCAGGTTGAATAATTTGTGTATTTTTGTTCTTAGATGAAATGTCGCAATTCTAAAGTGATATTTAGCAGGAGGAATAGTCGGTAAAGCGAATGCAGAGGTAAGCCGATGGAGAGAGGTGCCAGAGTGAAAGGACGAATTCGGAGACTGGAATGCTATCCCCGAAACAGCTTCATGTGTTATGTGGTTGAGTATAAGGGAGCAAAGGTATGGTATGTTGTCGTGAGTGTGGTGGTGTTAAGGTTAGCTGACTTCTAGACCTATTCTGTTAGTGTATTAATGGATTGAATGAGAAGGAAAATGTGATGTCTGGTGAGTGAGAGTCGTAGAGTAGTGTGATCAATGCGCACACTCCCGTAAAGGGGATGCTACCGATCTGTAACTAAAACATTATTGTGTAGTGTTTGATTTGGATGAACCTCGATGGCAGGTCAGGATCTGACATCATGTGGATGGTACATACGTGTCCTAGAAATGTGGTTATATATAATAAAAAAGGTAAAATATATGAAGAGATACTAATTTCAGTCTGTCACAAGCACAAAGGTGCATTGTATGTTGTAGATTTAGAGTCACCAGTTTCTAAAATGTTTATTGTGATAGGATGTCAGAGTAGTCTACTATTTTATATTGTAATTATGAGTTGTATAGATTGTTTATTATTCTTTTTTTTTTTTTTTTTTTTTTTACACTTTCATGTTTTGTATGAGGGACGACAGGTACAATCAATAGCACAAGTGTGGGCTGTATATAGAAAAGGGATAAATGTTGATGTATGTGTAGAAAACTAGGGTGTATAGTTTTATGTTTTTTAGAACAAAGATTCTTTTATTACCAATGTATCTAATAGATCATACATGTAATCAATGAGTATTTAAATACATCCTTTTGTCTGTAATGTTGCGAGATGCACGGAAGGGTCTGACTGATTGGGTGTCGTAACGCCCATGCCGCTAGCGGGCCGAGCTGACGTAGCCATGGCGACCGGCGACAGAGCCGCGGCACTCCCCTCTCCACTGCCGGACGGGGTACACTCCACGCGCCCGATACAGTAGGTCAACAGCCTGGGGCAACACGCACGTACCACTGGCCATTCATAAGTTCCGCCACCCTTACGACTGGGGAAAGTATCCCGCGGAGGCAACAGCGGGTGGTTTCTTCTGCTCAATGGCACGAGCTCGGTGGCGGCGCCACGGCAGAATGAACGACGCGACGCAGAGTCCGGCGGGCATTTGTTACCAGCAACTATTAACTAGTACTGGACTGTGGAGCCGTGAAGCAAGATGACTGTTCGTATGTCTCCATAAGGTGGAAAGTGAAAGACTGGTGTTCCCACGTTGTGAGTGGTGGAAAAGATTTTGTTGTTTTGTTTTGTCTTGACCACTGAACTTTGGCAGTGACTGGTTAAGTGTGCTTTGTGAATTGCATGTGGGACGCTTGGTATACTTAAAGAGGACAGTTGTCGTTTGGTGACTAATTATTGTATGAACCCAAGAAACTAAAGTGGGACAGTGACATTTGCAATTGTAGTAGGAGACATTTCTTGAATTGGTGCGGGAATAAGTGCTGTTTGTTGGAACTTACGGCTTTTAATTACACCATGAACTGAAAGGACAGAACCGTGGGTAATAGTAGTTGTAGGGCCATTCCTGGACGACCAGATTCGTGTGGATGGTACGCTGAGAGTGACTATGACATTTGTGTTTAATGTGAGATACAGTTTACTGTTCAGTGCGTGTTCAAAATGTCGATTTGAGTGACTTAAAGACTTTCGTCCAGGTAACCATGGGAGAGCTTTGGCACCGAGGCAGTGTTTCTAGGGAACCTGTCAGCAACTTTTTTGACCCCAAGAAAATCACAGAATGAAATGATTCCGTGTGACTCGCAAGATAGGGAATATTGTATTTGTAATTGTGTAAATATTTTTTTTGTTATGTGTTTCATTCCTGAAGGGACTGCAAGTGTAATTGTATTTTATTAACATTTGTGTTTAGAATAGTTAATGTTTTTTTTTGTTGTTTGTTCTGGGTATCAAGTTCACGTAGCATGTTTATTATAATATTTGGTACAATGATGCTTTAATTATTAGCCTGTGGCGTAATACTAACGTAGCGGCTCTTGTAGCATTGATCAGTAAGGTTGTCACAGTGGACAAGAGTTTGCATTGCACATCAAATATCGGAAATAATTGATGCATTTTGATGTCGTGGACAGTAATGATCTTGTTGATGTGTTGACTGAAGCCACTTATTTTCATTATCACAGTGGTGATATTTCACATTAAAGTGTAACGAAGGCTAGTCCAAATGCAAGTTCTTGTCGTCTAAATATGTAACAATTGAGAAATGAGCAGTAGAGTAAGATACGAGAGCTACTGGTGGATTCAAGCACTTATTGCTAACTATTTATTGCGTGTGTTGATATGGAGGCTGACTTCTACGTGTAACTAGTGTACGAAATTTTTTTCTTTTGTTGATTTTGTTTTGTATTTAGACATTGCCGTGTAAAGATTATTACAACGCAATTTATGAATGTCAGATTACTTGTTCTGTGTTTGGACGGTGAGCTACTTAAAATTTCATGAGTACAATTAGTATTTTTTTTATTTCTCATAGAATTAGTAAAGTTTGGATTACTCATAAAAATAACGAAGATCCCAGTAACTAAGCAAATTTTTATCTCAACATTACTTTTTATTTGTGTGATGTAATGTTTTATTTGTCATGTGGATTGTTGGAAACTTGTATGTGTACATTACTCCGGATTGTGGAGAGTACAATAATGCAACAACTGTGTCAATAATTTGGTAAAGTAACAACATTTGGTAGTCAATTTGATGTCACCAGGGGCTAAGGTCTCCTCCTGGATATTTTGATGACTTGCTAGGTTTGTTCTAACACAGCTTTCTTAAAAAAATATTCGGAACTACCCACGCATTGCATTTAAGAAATAGCGTGTGTACCATAAATTGAAATATTTAAGAAATGGCGTGTGCAGGACTTGAAATTAGAGACAAGTACTTCCACGTGGTGAGTGCTGTGGGAGTCTCAATCTGTGTATGTGACAAAGGATAAAGAGAAGTACTCGTCCATGATATCAGTTGAGGACCCGCGTGTGTGATGTTCTTAATATTACTTTGCATGATATGATTCCGTGTGACGCTTGATTCAAACTATGAGAGAGAAGCAAGGTGAGTCGGCCGTCTATCCAGCAACGCCACTGGGCTTGCATTGCACAGGAAGACGCGCAAATATCTCCAGAGTTCATAGTAGGAAAGTGGAATTATGAAGTGAGGCAGTGTCGTGTGAAACTGGGGTAAATATTAATTGAAGTGGGAAAATTGAAGGTGATAATGTTGTGACTATTCTCTGTGTAATATTTCATGTTGTAGTGTGGTGTATGTCATGTAATTTGGGTATGTGTGGTTTGCATGGGAGAGTAGCAAGGTAGTTTCAAAAGATTAGTGGGTTATGCTTGTTCCTTCGGTACCACTCAGTCTGGAGGAAAGTTTAGTGATGATGATTGTGAGAGTCGAAGCGTGAGGTATAATAAAAGATCCACCGTCCTATCCAGAAAGTGCACTGTAGCGTTAAAAATAATTACGAGACCATAATATAGAGATTCACCATTGTAAAGCCATGCCCACTGGGCGGAATTTCTCACGTGTTACTGTTGTAGGTTATAGAATTTGTGTGTTTAGGTTAGAGAATTTATCAGAATAAATAAGATAGTGAAAAGAAAAATATTGGTGACTTTTCCTTCGAATTGTATGTTGTAATAATGTCCCGAATTTATAACGTGTGGGCCATTCATATTCAGTGCGGTGGTCACGTGTCGATAAAGGCCGTTAAATAAAAGACAAAAAGAAAATGTGGTATTGCCAGTGCGTAGTGTCCAGTCAGAGTTCTTTAAATTACTGGTAGTCAGATGCGTGTTTCCGTTGCGTATTAATCATATAGGAGGATAACTTGTAACTTAAGTGTGAGTACTAGAGTTCATGCTACTCGATAAACAAGAATGAATCCACTCGCTTGGCAGACCACTCATCTTGCAGGCCTGACTGCTTGATGCCACAGTATGAGCAAGGCGTGTGGGAGCCTCTCAAAATGAATGAATGTACAGTCGTCTACTAACTGCAGATAGTAAATGTGCAGTAGATGATCATCTTTGAGACGATCCTTTGGTCACCTTTGGTGGAACCAAAGAGATAAAATTTACCTGACCTGTGAGCGCCTGAAATGTGACTCACCAATACGGTAACATGGTGCGCCCCCACCTTGACGGAGGTGCGAACTGACCTGAAGAACGGCCATGTTTTCAGCACTCTGCCGCTGGATCTAGTGTTGGTAAGACCTGTCTTAGGTGTGCTCCGTAAAGACAAAAGAGTGGAGACATGGTATGTATGTGAAATACTTAAGAGTAGTTTTGGAATAATAATTTGTCTATTTCAGGAACTTTTGTGGTGATAATTAAATGTCATGCAGGTAATATTAAGGGGATCGTAGTAATCTTCGGAAGTGACCGACGGTCACAATGAAACCTCGTGTAGCAATAAGTTGAAGTACTTCCGAGTGCTTACGTTAAGCTGAATTACTGGCGTGTGTACTATAAGTTGGAAATATTTAAGAAATGGCGTGTGCAGGACTTGATATTAGAGACGAGTACTTCCACGTGGTGAGTACTATGGGAGTCTCAATCTGTGTATGAGACAATGTGTGCTGTCACCGCCGGACACCACACTTGCTAGGTGGTAGCCTTTAAATCGGCCGCAGTCCATTTGTATACGTCGGACCCGCGTGTCGCCACTGTCAATGATAGCAGACCGAGCGCCACCACACGGCAGGTCTAGAGAGACGTACTGGCACTCGCCCCAGTTGTACAGCCGACTTTGCAAGGAGAGGTTCACTGACAAATACGCTCTCATCTGCCGAGACGATAGTTAGCACAGCCTTCAGCTACATATGCTACGAACTAGCAAGGCGCCGTATTCAATCGATAATTATTATGTGAAGCATGCATCATCAAGAGCGATGTTCTACAATTGTGGATTAAAGTTAAGTATTATATCAACTACTTACTTTATTTGCAATTCTCAAGATATTGTCCTGTTCCAGACCTCACGCCAGTCAGCGTGTAATGAAACGCGTGCATTTCGGCCTCCTCTAGAAAAACAGTGTTGGCTCTTCTGCCAACACTACACAAAGGATTAAGAGAAGTACTCGTCCATGGTATCAGTTGAGGACTCACGTGTGTGATGAATATGTTCTTAATATTACTTTGCGTGTTATGTTTCCGTGTGACACTGTATTCAAAGTATAATACTCTGAGAGAGAAGCAAGGTGAGTCAGCCGTCTATCCAGCAACGCCACTTGGCTTGCATTGCACAGGAAGACGTGCATATATCCTCCAGAGTTCATAGTAGGAAAAAAAAGTTACGAAGTGGGGCAGTGTCGTGTGAAACTGGGATAAATACTAATTGAAGTGGGAAAGCTGAAAGTGATGTGATTATAACGTTGCGACTATTCTTTGAATTGTATGTTGCCAGTGTGATGAATTTCATGAAATTTAAGTATGTGTGGTTGGCATGGGAGAGTAACAAGATAGTTTCAGAGGCAGTGGGTTATGCATGTTCCTTTTTGTACCACTCAGTCTGGAGAAAATTTTCGTGATGATCGTTGTGAGAGTCGAAGTGTGAGATATAGCAAAAGATCCACCATCCTATTCAGAAAGTGCACTGTAGCGTTAAATAGTTACGAGACCATAAGATAGAGAATCACCAATGTAAAGCCATGCCCACTGGGCGGGAATTTCTCATGTATTATTGTATTAGGATATAGAATTTGTGTGTTTAGGTTATATAATTTATCAGAATAAATAAGATAGTGGAAAAAGAAAAATTGGTGGCCTTTTCCTTCGAATAGTATGTTGTCATGATACCCAGAATTTATAATGTGTGCGGCATTCATATTCAGTGGATGGCCACGTGTTGATCAAAGCCGTTAAATAAGAAAGAAAATGTGGTATTGCCAGTGCGTAGTGAACAGTCAGAGTTGTGTAAATTACTAATAGTCAGATGTGCGTTTCCGTTTCCGTTGCGTGATGTTCAAACATGAGAATAATTTGTAGCTTAATTGTGAGTACTAGAGCTCATAATCAGTCATTGAGAAATATGAATAAATCCACTCGCTTGGCAGACCACTCATCTTGCAGGCCTGACTGCTTGATGCCACAGTATGAGCAAGGCACGTGGGTACCTCTCATAATTTCGACCCTGCCGGGATTGTGCTGTTAGGGTTTGCTGTTAAGATATTTTTTTGATGGAAGTTGTCAATATTTTTATTAATATTGTGATAGCGCTAAGAAGTAAAATTTTTTGTTTCCAATTTCTTTCTGGATTGGTGAGGTTCTTTTATTTTTTTATGTAATTGGAGGTTACGTCGTCCAAGGCTGTAAGATCGTTGTATAATTTTATTTTTTGCGTAATGTCCATAGTAACTAGATTGCAGTCGAAAAGTGTAGTCACCATGGAGGAGAGTGATTATGAGGTGAACGCAGGAGGCGGCATAGTGGAGCAGGAAGTTATTGGCGACCTAGTGTTAATGAGCGAGAATTCAGAAGGCGCTGAATTGGTAAGCGGACCGTAGGCGATCCTTTAGGCGGCGGTCTTTGTTCACAATCGGGGGCTTTTCCCGACGACGCGGGCGAGCCGGGACTAGGTCAGGTATGCAGTGAAAGTGTAGCTACCCTTAGCGAAGCTACGGTATCTCAGGCGAACGAGGTGAGCGCACCGAAAGTAGTTAATGACAGTGTGCTACTGCAGTTTTTACAGAGGATGGATAGAGATAATAAAGAAAGATTGGAAGCGATGGATAAAGATAATAAGGAAAGATTGGAAGCGAATAACGAAAGATTGGAAGCGATGGATAAATATAGTAAGGAAAGATTGGAGGCAATGGATAAGGGAAATAAACAGGCATTGAGGAAGCTACTTTCAGTTATCGATGAGCGTCTGTCCGCAGTTAATAATTAGTTACATTAGGGGGAGAAGAATCTGGGTGCGTTGCAGCCAGCATGTGACGCCGTGAAAGAAAAAGCCAATAATTTGGAGGTACGAATAATTGCAATAGAGAGTGATATTACAGAACGTAGGGACGTGTTGCCGGATGAGCGAATCAAAGAGGTATTGGAGGACTTACTTGCACATAAACAAGGGGCATTAGACAGCGTGGAAGCTCAAGTCACCCGGCAGGAAGTGTCGCTGAATAGACACAGGGATGAGGTCGCGGAGGTAGTGATCAGAAAGATTAAGATTAGTGCAGATGTAGAAAAGATCAGTATAAGAGGCACAGGTTCTGACAGTACGCAGCGAGAGGTTTATGACGACCAGGAGGAGATACTATCACTATTACAGTTTAAAGAGGCACAATTAGAAATAAATAGGAAACATAGGGAATAACTAGCACAATTGCAAATAACGTGCAGTAGCAAGAGTGACACACCACCAGGTAGATTGCAGACGGAGAGCGAGATAAATTCAAAAAAGGAAACTAGGCAGAAAGAGGAAGACGAATTCGGAGAGTCAGAAGAACGGTTGTGTCGGATAAAACAGGTGGCAAACCCAACTGGGAATAGTCCAAGGCTGTCTGAATTTCAAGATTCATTACCTTCATCGTGGGGACCGCTCCTCAAAATGAAGTTTGTGTCTAATCATTTGAGGGACGAGGCTAGAGCGAAAATGCAGGAAGTTATTAAAGACTGTAGTAGCTACAAGGTATTTTGTGACAAGTTTTTAAACGAATTCTGGTCGAAAAGCAGGCAGGAGCAGGTTAAGCAAAGCATATTGATGATGCCAAATTGTAACGAAGGTGGTGTAAGAGATCCAGTGGCGTGCTATCAGGAAACGCTGAGACGAAATAGGTATTTGGGTGTGCCATGCGAACCTGGGGAGCTCATTAGGATCTGTATATCGAAACTGCCAGTGAAACTGCGCAGAGATATAGCGATAGCAAGCAGAGGCTTAGATGATTCTGCGTCATTTCAGCACTTGTTACAGGAACTGGGTAATGAGAGCAACATTGTGAACGAAGACACGACTCATAGGTCAGACAGAGTCGAGGATAGGAACGGCAGAAACTGTCAGAATGACAGGAGAGCATGGAATCCTGGCATTTCATTCTTGTCATAATGGATTGAACGATAGGAGAAACTAATGCAACATATCAGCCCTTGGCATCTTGCCTTAAAACACATGCTGCTGGCACTGAAAATTGTCTATGTAGCAGACATACTTTACTGATATGTAGGAATGCAAGTACCGTACTTCTGATCAGTGAATAAAACACCAGTAATGACATCTGTTAAGCTGGTCTCTCAGAGCAAAATTTGAAAATTTTTATTTGGAACACTAAAGTAAAAGGACTGTTTCCTCAAAAAAAAAAGTTGCTAAAAATGTTATGTAATAACGCCAATGAGTCCAGTTTAATAAGTGCGATTTGAGTATTGCAGGTACTTAACACATAATGTAAAAAGTCAACATTGTGATCTGTATGGCATGGGGTACATTTATACTGCTGTTACAGGTAGCATCAGTAATGTGATCGAAGTTTTTAAATTAGATGCCATCTGATCTATGGTATGTCATTGTCGTGGTGACAGTTATAATGAGGTGCTGCGCATAGTTGTTCGGTATCTGGTGTTAGGGGAAGAGGCCACTAGCACCAAAGTTTCTAAGACTTGTGCTGTCCCTTTCTCCCAGCTTGTATATTCTCTGCACACATTTAGTTTTCATGTAAGCACAGATTCCTAACTAGCAAGTTCTTTACTGTGTATAGTGGACCATTCAGAGTGAGGCGGATTGTCCATGAAAGTGCTTTACTGATTGAGACGATCAAGGGAAAACAATTGCGTGGGCTTCATCACATTTCTAACATCAAATTATGGAAAAGTTAAGGATAGATCGGAAGTAGGTAAGTTATGGTAGATAGTCAGTGTATTTATTTGTGGTGTGTAACGTTGTGCAGGGGCAAATCGAACATAAGAATTTTCAGGCGGGATGTCAGGAAGTATGGCGGAATAGACTGGTCGAATGAGTCATGAACAGGAGTCGACAGAGTGGTGTATGTACGTATTTTTTGTCATATGAATAAGGATCAAGCAGAAACGACGTGATGATTAATGAGTGGATAAAGATGGTAGATATTGAGAGAAGCGATGTGATAAATAGTAGTTGATAAAGGTGATATTTAAGGTGAGAAGCGACGTGAAGCAGTGTGATTAATAAAGAGAGATTTGACGTGAGGAACCAGTGGTAAATAAAGGTGGGTAGAATTAATAATGTGGAGATGTCTTAGATGTATGTTACAGAGAGGCCTGTGTATGCTGCAATAGAGATTGACGCGAATGGCGAAGGAAGACCAGGAAATGATGGAGTAATGGACGGATGGAGAGCCGAAATACGAATGAAGAGAGGAGGACAACTGAACAATGTGAAAGGACATAAACGGAGTATTAGATCCAGATGGTGAACGTTGTGGAATACTGACGTAAGATGTAATATAATTGTAAATCTAATTCTTACCATAACATTTGCAATATGGCAAAAATAATATTTTTTGTTGTTGGTGAAGAAGAATGTGTACAGTTATTTTGTAGGATGAATAATTTGTGTATTTTTTGTTCGTAGATGAAATGTCGCAATTCTAAGTTGATATTTAGCAGGATGAATAATCGGTAAAGTGAATGCAGAGGTAAGCCGATGGAGAGAGGTGCTAGAGTGAAAGGACGAATTCAGAGACTGGAATGCTATCTCTGAAACAACTTCATGTGTTATGTGGTTGAGTATAAGGGAGCAAAGGTATGGTATGTTGTCGTGAGTGTGGTGGTGTTAAGGTAAGCTGACTTCTAGACCTATTCTGTTGGTGTATTAACGGATTGAATGAGAAGGAAAATGTGATGTCTGGTGAGTGAGAGTCGTAGAGTAGTGTGATCAATGCGCACACTCCTGTAAAGGGGATGCTACCGACCCATAACTAAAACATTGTTGTGCTTTATCGTTTGATTTGGATGAACCTCGATGGCAGGTCAGGATATGACGTCATGTGGGTGGTACATACAATTCCTAGAAATGTTGTAATATATAATAAAATGTAAAATATGTAAAGAGATACTAATTTCTGTCTGTCACAAGCACAAAGGTGCATTGTATGTTGTAAATTTAGAGTCATCAGTTTCTAAAATGTTTATTGTGTTAGGATGTTAAAGTAGTTTACTATTTAACATTATGTGGCAGGAATTGTGAGCTGTATAGATTGTTTCTTATTTTTTGTTAGAACACTTTCAAGGGGTATTAATTTCAGTCTGTCACAAGCACAAAGATGCGTTGTATATTGTAGTTTTAGGATCAACAGTTTCTAATATGTTCACTGTGATAGGATGTTAAAGTAGTCTACTGTTTGATATTGTATTTATGAGCTGTATAGATTGTATCTTATTCCTTTTTTTTTTGAACAATTTCATGTTTTCTATGAGGGACGACAGGTACAGTCAGTAGCACAAGTGTGGGCTGTATATAGAAAAGGGAGAAATGTTGATGTTGTATGTGTAGAAAACTAGGGTGTATGATTTTATGTTTTTTCGAATAAAGATTATTTTATTACCAATGTATCTAATAGATCATACAGGTAATCAGTGAGTATTTAAATACTCTAAGAATATCCTTTTGTCTGTAATGTGCGAGATGCACGGAAGGGTCTGACTAATTGGGTGTCGTAGCGCTGAGGTGCCCATGCAGAATGCGCCCATACCTACATAAAAATGGAGGAGGCCAAGCCGACGCCATGGGAGAGGCGACTGAGCCGCAGCGCTCCCCACTCCACTGTCGGTTGGGATACACTCCACGCGCCCGCTACAGCAGGTCAACAGCCTGGGGCGACACGCACCAACCACTGGCCATTCATAAGTTCCGCCACCCTTACGACTGGGGACAGTATCCCGCCGAGGCAACAGTGGGCGGCTTTTCCCCTCAACGGCTCGCGCGGCGGCGGCGCGACGGCAGAAGAGTCTGGCGGGCATTTTTTGACAGCAACAATTAACTAGGACTGAGCTGTGGAGCTGTGAAACAAGATGACTGCTCGTATGTATCAATAAGTTGGAAAGTGAAGGACTGGTGTTTCCACGTTGTGAGTGGTGGAAAAGATTTTGTCTTTAGCAGACAGGATGATTGTTTTGTTTTGTCTTGACCACTGAATGGTGGGATCCATAAACTTTTGGCAGTGACTTGTTAAGTGTGCTTTGTGAATTGCATGTGGGACACTTGGTATACTTAAAGAGGACAGTGGTCGTTTGGTGACTAATTATTGTATGAACACAAGAAACTAAAGTTGGACATTGACATTTGCATTTGTAGTAGGAGACATTTCTTTAATTGGTGCGGGAATAAGTGCTGTTTGTTGGAACTTAAGACTTAATTACCCCATGAACTGAAAGGGCAGGACCGTGGACAATAGTAGTTACAGGGCCATTTCTGGACGACCAGATTCGTGTGGATGGTACTCTGAAATTGACTATGACATTTGTATTTACTGTGAAATACACTTTACTGTTCGGTGCATGTTCAAAATGCCGGTTTGAGTGACCTAAAGACTTTCGGCCGGGTAACCATGGGAGAGCTTTGACACCGAGACAGTGTTTCTAGGAAAACTATCAGCAACTTTTTGACCCCAAGAAAATCACAGACTGAAATGATTCTGTGTGACTCGCAAGACAGGGAATAATGTATTTCTATTTGAAACTGTGTACATTTTTTATATGTTTTATTCCAGAAGGGACAGGAAGTGTAATTGTATTTCATTAACGTATGTGTTTAGAATAGTTAGTGTATTTTTTTGTTTGTTCTGGGTTATAAAGTTCGCGTAGCATGGTTATAAGAATATTTGGTACAAGGATGCTTTAATTATTAGCCAGTGGCGTAATACTAACGTAGCGGCTCTTGTTGCATTGGTCAATAAGGTTGTCACAGGGGACAAGAGTTAGCATTGCACAACAAATATCGGAATTAACTGATGCATTTTGATGTCTTGGACAGTAATAACCTTGTTGGTGTGTTGACTGAAGTCACTTATTTTCATTATCAGAGTGGTGATATTTCACATCGAAGTGTAATGGAGGCTAGTCGAAATGCAAGTTCTTGTCGTCTAAATATGTAACAACACAGAAATGAGCAGTAGAGTAAAATACGAGAGTTACTGGTGGATTCAAGCACTTATTGCTAACTATTTAGTGCGTGTATTGATCAAAGTTGACGGACTGACTAGCTCAGCAGCAGGTATTTGTACTGGTGGACAAGGATAAGGTTAAACTCACAGTCAAGTAGTGGTGGTAGTGATAGTTAATGAGGTATGACATGATGTCTTAGACAGACTATATTACGTAACCAGTATGTAACTTGTGGTATATTTCATTGTTTTTTTCTTAGTTCAATTTCTCGGTAGGTTTGACGTACATTTTAGAGTAATGATATGGAGCCTGACATCCTAAATGTAACTAGTGTACGCAATTTTTTTTCTTTTGTTGATTTTGTTTTGTATTTAGACATTGCCATGTAAAGATTATTACAACGCAATTTATAAATGTCAGATTACTTGTTCTGTGCTTGGACGGTGAGCTATTTAAAATTTTATGAGTACAATTAGTATTTTTTTTTTTGTTATAGAATTAGTGAAGTTTGGACTACTCCTAAAAATAACGGAGATCCCGGTAACTAAGCAAATTCTTATTTCACCATTATTTTTTCTTTGTATGATGTAATGTTTTATTTGTCATTTGGATTGTTGTAAATTTGTATGTGTATGTTCCTCCGGATTGTGGAGAGTACAATAGTGCAACAACTGCGTCAATAATTTGGTAAAGTAACAGCATTTGGTCGTCTATTTGAGGTCGCCAGGGGCTAAGGTCTCCTCCTGGTTATTATGATGACTTGCTACGTTTGTTCGAGTACAGTTTTCTTAAAAAAATGTTCGGAACTACCCTCGCATTGCAAGGATAGTACCGTGCCATTTTTTTCTGCATGGGTAGCCGGTGGTGAAAGGTTACAGTACCACCCGACGTTGAAAATAGGTACAACATTCTTCGTTATTCTTGTCAGAACAACATAGTTTTTTTGTAATAATAACTCAATTTCACTTAATACATCGAAGGCGGATACCAGTGTAGGAAAGAATGACACTTTATTTATTTAACTGATCACTTGTGCACTCCCACAAAATAAATCCCTACACCCAATTTGGTGCGATCTGTGAAATGAATGAATGTATGGTCGTCTGCTAACTGCAGATAGTGAATGTGCAGTAGATGATCATCTTTGAGACAGTCCTTTGGTCACCTTTGGTGGAACCAAAGAGATGAAATTTACCTGAGGTTTGAGCGCCTGAAATGTGGCTGACCAATACTGTAACATGGTGCGCCCACACCTCGACGGAGGTGCGAGCTGACATGAAGAACGGCCATGTTTTCAGCACTCTGTCGCTGGATCTTGTGTTGGTAAGACCTGTCTTAGATATGCTCCGTAAAGACAAAAGAGTGGAGACATGGTATGCATGTGAAATACTTAAGAGTAGTTTGGAATAATAATTTCTCTATTTCAGGAACTTTTGTGGGGAGAATTAAATGTCAGGCAGCTAATATTAAGGGAATCGTAGTAATCTTCGGAAGTGACCAACGGTCACAATGAAACCACGTGTAGCAGTAAGTTGAAATACTTCCGAGTGCTTAAGTTAAGCTGAATTACTGGCATGTGTACTGTAAGTTGGAAATATTTAAGAAATGGCGTGTGCAGGACTTGAAATTAGAGACGAGTACTTCCACGTGGTGAGTACTGTGTGAGTCTCAATCTGTGTATGAGACAAAGGATAAAGAGAATTACTCGTCCATGGTATCAGTTGAGGACTCGCGTGTGTGATGAATATGTTCTTAATATTACTTTGCGTGTTATGTTTCCGTGTGACGCTTGATTCAAAGTATAATACTTTGAGAGAGAAGCAAGGTGAGTCAGCCGTCTATCCAGCAACGCCACTTGGCTTGCATTGCACAGGAAGACGTGCATACATCCTCCAGAGTTCATAGTAGGAAAGAAAAGTTACGAAGTAGGACAGTGTCGTGTGAAACTGGGATAAATACTAATTGAAGTAGGAAAGCTGAAAGTGATGTGATTATAACGTTGTGACTATTCTTTGTATTGTATGTCGCCAGTGTGATGTATTTCATGAAATTTAAGTATGTGTGGTTGGCATGGGAGAGTAAGAAGATAGTTTCAGAGGCAGTGGGTTATGCATGTTCTTTTTTGTACCACTCGGTCTGGAGGAAATTTTCGTGATGATGGGTGTGAGAGTCGAAGTGTGAGATATAGCAAAAGATCCACCATCCTATCCAGAAAATGCACTGTAACGTTAAATAATTACGAGAACATAAGATAGAGAATCACCAATGTAAAGCCATGCACACTGGGCGGAATTTCTCATGTGTTATTGTTGTAGGTTACAGAATTTGTGTGTTTAGGTTACAGAATTTATTGGAATAAATAAGATAGTTAAAAGAGAAAGATTGGTGGCCTTTTCCTTCGAATAGTATGTTGTCATGATACTCAGAATTTATAATGTGTGCGTCATTCATATTCAGTGGATGGCCACGTGTTGGTTGGTTGGTTGGTTGGTTATTTCGGGGAAGGAGACCAGACGGCAAAGTCATCGGTCTCATCGGATTAGGGAAGGACGGGGAAGGAAGTCGGCCGTGCCCTTTGAAAGGAACCATCCCGGCATTTGCCTGGAGCGATTTAGGGAAATCACGGAAAACCTAAATCAGGATGGCCGGAGGCGGGATTGAACCGTCGTCCTCCCGAATGCGAGTCCAGTGTCTAACCACTGTGCCACCTCGCTCGGTGCCACGTGTTGATCAAAGCCGTTAAATAAGAAAGAAAATGTAGTATTGCCAGTGCAAGTGAACAGTCAGAGTTGTGTAAATTACTAATAGTCAGATGTGCGTTTCCGTTTCCGTTGCGTAATGTCCAAACATGAGAGTAATTTGTAGCTTAATTGTGAGTACGAGAGCTCATAATCAGTCATTGAGAAATATGAATAAATCCACTCGCTTGGCAGACCACTCATCTTGCAGGCCTAACTGCTTGATGTCACAGTATGAGCAAGACATGTGGGTGCCTCTCAGTACGAATATCAAGAGCTCAGATGGAAACCCAGTTCTAAGCAAAGAAGGGAAATCCGAAAGGTGGAAGGAGTATATAGAGGGTCTATACTAGGGCGATGTACTTGAGGACAATATTATGGAAATGGAAGAGTATGTAGATGAAGATGAAATGGGAGATACGATACTGCGTGAAGTGTTTGACTGAGCACTGAAAGACCTGAGTCGAAACAAGGCCCCAGGGGTAGACAACATTCCATTAGAACTACTGACAGCCTTAGGAGAGCTAGTCCTGACAAAACTCTACCATCTGGCGAGCAAGATGTATGAGACAGGCGAAATACCTTCAGACTTAAAGAAGAATATAATAATTCCAATCCCAAAGAAAGCAGATGTTGAAAGTAGGGAAAATTATCGAACTATCAGTTTAATAAGTCACCGCTGCAAAATACTAACCCGAATTCTTTACAGACGAATGGAAAAACTAGTAGAAGTCGACCTCGGGGAAGATCAGTTTGGATTCCGTATAAATGTTGGAACACTTGAGGGAATACTGACCAAACGACTTATCTTAGAAGAAAGATTAAAGAAAGGCCAACCTATGTTTCTAGTATTTGTAGACTTAGAGAACGCTTTTGACAATGTTGACTGGAATACTCTCTTTCAAATTCTTAAGTGTCAGGGGTAAAACACAGGGAGCGAAAAGCTATTTACAATTTGTACAGAAATCAGATGGTAGTTATAAGAGTCGAGGGGCATGAAAGAGTAGCAGTGGTTGGGAAGGGAGTGAGACAGTGTTGTAGCCTCTCCCAGATGTTATTCAATCTGTATATTGAGGAAACAAAAGAAAAATTTGCAGTAGGTATTAAAATCCAGGGAGAAAAAATAAAAACTTTGAGGTTAGCTGATGACACTGTAATTCTGTCAGAGACAGTAAAGGACTTGGAAGAGCAGTTGAACGGAATGAACAGTGTCTTGAAGGAGGATATAAGATGAGCATCAACAAAAGCAAAACGAGGATAATGGAATGTAGTCGAGTTAAAACGGGTGATGCTGAGGGAATTAGATAGGAAGTGAGACACTTAAAGTAGTAAAGGAGTTTTGCTCTTTGAGGAGCAAAATATCTGATGATGGTCGAAGTAGCGAGGATATAAAATGTAGACTGGCAATGGCAAGGAAAGCGTTTCTGAAGAGGAGAAATTTGTTAACATCCAGTATAGATTTAAGTGTTAGGTAGAGAATAGAAGCTTTCGAAATGTGGTGCTACAGAAGAATGTTGAAGATCAGGTGGGTAGATCACATAACTAATGAGGAGGTATTGAACAAGACTGGGGAGAAGAGAAATTTGTGGCACAACTTGACTAGAAGAAGGGATCGGTTGGTAGGACATGTTCTGAGGCATCAAGGGATCACAAATTTAGCATTGGAGGGCAGCTTGGAGGGTAAAAATCGTAGAGGGAGACCAAGAGATGAATACACTAAGCAGATTCCGAAGGATGCAGGTTGCAGTAGGTACTGGGAGATGAAGAAACTTGCACAGGATAGAGTAGCATAGAGAGCTGCATCAAACCAGTCTCAGGACTGAAGACCAAAACAACAACAACATCCTTTAACCACATGGAGTCGCAGGCAGTAAAATTGAGGCAGAACTGGTGCTGACAGTTAGCAGAACTCGGTATTTTTAAAAAATATCGAGAATCCGACTTACCGATATCTCTAAAATGTCGCTGAGTCATTCGATTTATCGAAAGTTGTATCAGTATATCGATATACCGAAGGGAAAAATATCGACGTACTGGCCTATAAAAATGTCGGCTGCCCACTGTAAATACACCGCCGCCTTCAGAACTATATATTTAAGAACTGATTTATTATTAGATATTCCGTACATCAACAAGCTAGCGGTCTGTTTATTCCCCTTAGAGCAAGAATTGAAACGCAAAAGAAGCACGTTCCCGCCTGGCGATAACCACTTAGCTAGCAATGGTAAATGCGTGTAAATGGAACAATAAAAGGTGTCCGATGGATCCGACGTTAGGTTTCGTCACACAAATCGGATTGTCCTGTACAATTCATGTCGATTTCCATGGTTTTTTTTCTGAAAACGCCAGCGACCTAGCAGCCGTAGTGTCAAAATTCCGTGATGAAGTTAAACGTTACAATTTCTGGTGATAGCGCAAAAGCGCCGATTACAGCAGCATTTCCTCTCATACGTATTTGCCCACGGCGAAGGCCGATCTTGTTATTTAGATTTTTGTTCATTATTTTCTGCAACTGTTTTTCAAGAATGCCGAAGTATGGAATAGCACACTGGTGGCATTAATTTACTTTTTTGCTCAAGTGGTGTGCTATTTCCTCATGTAGAAAATCTTGTTACCCCATTCACCGCCCCCGCCTCCCCGCCTGCTCCTCCCCCCTTCTTCCCCGTGCAAACGATCTTCTTTTGTGCCATGTATGTTTGCTATACGTAGGCAAACAGAAAGACTGGATGTGAGAAAAGATAAAAAAACTAGTGAGACTCCTTCACATAGTGAAATTAAAATTTTGTTCTACTACAATTTCATATATTTATCGAAAATTGCGAAAAAATATAATATGAAATAATAATATCTGCTCCCGATATTGTCATTTCGATATCGATCTATAGGTTAAAAATATATCGCTGGTATATATGGATACTACATGGAAAAGTATCGATATATCGGAATTTTATCTACTGCCATTCTCGGTAACCCACAGGTAGGTGTTGAGAAGATTGACGACACCACATCCCGTAAAGATAGCCCCATCTCTAAATAGGATGGATGAAACAAAACTCAGCACCGCGATGGTCTGTGCGACGAACCCGAACCAAAAGGGTCGTCGCGTAGGCACGTCCATAGGTGACAAGTTCTGCAGGCGTTGTACGCGATACGAAGAGTGATTGTTGTCTACTGTGTCCCATGGTGTCGTCTGGCTTACCCCTTGCTAGCAGGCCTGGTGCTGACAATAGGATCATACTGCACAGCGTTCCTGCAAGGCTTGTGTAGTGTATGCGCCGGTTGGAACGCGCCTTTCAAGGCTACCGATTTCCGTCGACGAGCATGTCTGTCACAAACGACGAGACATTGACAGAAACCTTTTATATCAAGGTTACCGCCGCCCGTTTATTGCCATTAGCCCATCGGTCCTCAAACATCTCACTACCTAGCTTTGCCTCTGAGGTGAGCGTTCAGTTTTTCGCGTGACTACTACAATTCCTCTAGTACATTTATGATTCGACGAAGCCAACACTTGAACACGGGAGTATTTATTTTTTACTGGTTTATAAGTTATACTTTTTCATACTCTATTAGCACCTGTCACTAATGGAAATGAAGTTCGATACAGGTAAAGAACGAATACTTACCACTAGAAAGTGTTGGCTGTACCTGACTCATTCGTGGAATAAAATTGTTGTGTAGTTGCTGATATTGATCAGCAATGTACGTGATATTAACACAGTCCAATATAGGGAACAGGAGTTTGAATTTGTATGTTAGTTGCAAGATTCATATTACGAGAAAACAGGCTTAGAATCGCGGGCCTTAAGAATACGTAATTCGGGCTCGGGCGCAGCATTTCGACAACCAGTGCCTTAACATGTGCGTAAAGTCCATGTCTGCCGGTTCCTGGTTCGTGTACCGGGCCATCGTCTCTCAGCGCTGCACTACACGACACACGTCCACAGCAGAGTGAGTGGGCAACAGCAGCAGTACCCACCCCCATGTGAAAGCACGGCCGCCAGGGGTAACATTACTGTCCTCATGAGACTGGACCTAACTTCGAAGTGCAGACAGGACATTCCCATTTGCCTGACGTGTTCTCACGTGTGCTTTAAGTCATTGAAACCTACACAGTCAAATATCTTTTATCTCAATCTGCAAGTGGGTGCATCACATGGATCGCATTTCCGGCCATTTGTCCATATTACATTCTTTGCTCTTTTACTGTCACTGATCGTTAGCTGCAGTTGTTTACCAGTTAGAAAAATCACCCTGATTACACGCAGGTACGAGAAGTTGTCGTTCGTGGTCTTGCTGAAGGGATCATCCTACCATTTGCCTGAACGGATTTAGCAAAGCCACAGAAAAAAATCAGGATAGCAAACTACCTGATCAGGTGAACATCTGCAACTGAGGAACATAGTTGTGGAATAAAAAACTGCTTCATTTGCTGGTAAATTCCTTCATTTAAACGGGTACTGGAATAAATTAAGAAAATTACTGGCAATTAAAGGGATAAGGTGTAGATGCACAGGGGATATTCAATAGTCAGCGTCTCAACAACTGCACTGTCACATCCGGCTGCGAGAAATGATTACGATGGCAGAGAGTATGGATTAAAAAAAAAAAAAATTATTTGTCGGTTTAGTAAATTACACGTATCTTCAGATGATATAATAGAATTACTTAATGAGAAATTATGAGTATATTTTATGACCAAGCCAAGCTTCTTGATTGTATGAACCATTATATCCCCATCCAAAAGTACATTTTCGTTAGTCGTATGTTTGATTAAAAAAAAAAAAAAAAAAGGAAGAGCTCTCGTTGAAGTGGTGCGAGAAGCACGTATTTTAGTTTATTGTCTGGCACACCGCCATATTTCATGATATAGAAAATTGCAACCATACTAGGCACTCGATTCTGTAAAGAATTTATATTTATAAAAGTAAGTAGGATTATGAACTGTAGGCTTATTCATTGAATATATCTGATTTAACTAACTGTGTAATTTTTTGTTTAGTAGACAATCACCTCTGTACGACGTTTTGGCATGGCTGGCAAATTATTGTAATATTGAGATTTAGTTTATGAGTCCGCACCTACCGCAGCAGTCTTTGGAAACGATTTAATTACGAAGTCCGATTATTTCAGTTTTATTTCACGGTCAACTACGAGTAACATTGCCTTTACGAAAAAGCCATTGTCAAGCGTCTGATACCGAATAATCAAAACCTGACGACTCATAGGAGAGCCAATCAGACAGATAAAAATAATTAATATTTTATTTTATTTTATTTTATTTTATTTATTTTATATTGGCGACTGCGTGTCGGACTTGTTATTTTGTCATTTGTTACATTGTTCTCTTTGTTTCATGTGAAAAATCAACCTTCTGGTCCTGGACTTGACTATATGAGAAATAAAAAAAATCAGAAGATATTTGCCAATTATAAAATTTTGCGGGAAGACGCAAAGAAGCTTCCAGCAAAATAAGGTAAGACGCAGCATCTTTGCATTAGCAGGCTTGACCAGACGTATAATTCAGTGTATTAGCTTTTCAGTAAAATTCTGTAGTGTTTCTTTTCCGCATAACAGTTTCAGTGATAAATTCCATTCTCAGTATTTTTCCTTAAACAATAACGTATGCAACAATACCAATACACGAGTGTACAATATGGCCGACTTCTGTACGATATCATGTAACATGGCCAGCAGCCATTACCAATAATCTCAAATTCAGTTTATATTTTTAAATTAACAGACAGCCATTGTTGCTACGACCGATTCATGCTCAACTGCATTTTATTTTAAAACCAGTGTCAAACATTAATTTCTTGAAATATATAGCACGTGTGGCATGGTAATAACTAGAAAACAATACGCAAAAATGGAACAGCAAAGACGTACTATTCAGACGCAATCCGACTCGGACGAGAGACAAATGTTAGAAAATGACTTTACGACAGCAACCGGTAGTGACGATACATCAAATATTGACGCAAGTGTCAACGGAAATTTTGACAATAGGCCGTCCACCACAAAAATTTCAAAGTCTCAGTCAGAGCCCATGTTAATACATGACGTCACGTCTAATGACGCGGCGGGGGCAGAGACCTTGCAAACAGTAAACATTGCCAACATGTTACAAATGCTAATGAAACAAAACGCAGAAAATATGGCAACCTTAAGGATGCAGAACGCGGAAAACATGGCAACCTTAAAGACACAAAATGAACAGTTAAAGACACAAAATGACGAAATTAAATCTGATCTCATAGCAATCAAGGCATGTAATGACACTTTGTGTAAACGTGTGGAACTTATAGACGCCACACTGACCGAACAGATGACTGAACTCAGTACGAAATTTTCCAAGCTTAATACGAGACAAGAAAAGACTACAAATGACGTAGCACTTTTACAGAAACAATTAAAAAACCTTAATGTCACGTGTGAAGCTCTTACTGAACAAATTCAAACATATCCTTCAGTACACGACAACCTTGAAAAACGAATTACTGACGTGCAGAATAAATTTGACGATGTTGAACAACACCTGACTGACATCTTACAATCTGATGCCACAGCTCATTTTCAAAATATTAATAAAGAATTTCATGATTGGGTAGAGAACAAAGACAAACATTTTGATAGATGCATACGTGAAAATTTACCAACAATTGTGCACGACTCCGTAGCGGAATACATCACTAATAACAAACAGCTGATTAGTGACGCAGTACAATCCGTCACTGCACCCATGAGACAATTCACCGATCAACCACAGTCTGAATGTAACGAAAATATCAGTCAAAATGTACAGTTCAGAAACCAATATACATTCGAGTATGACGCACACATACCGCACACCACAAACACACAAGAACAAAACACACCACGACTACAACACATACCACGACGTGCAACCACAAACACAAGCTATTATCATGGTAAACCACAGCAACATTATCGTAATTACTCGCCAGCTGAGCATTGCAGTAATTACAGTGGAACAAATCCATATCATAATGCAAAGGAAGAAGAAAGCTTAATAAAACACAGGCAATTTCAGGCTTTTATCCCAGAGAAACGAACCATTCATCCGGTGATTTTTCTTAAATCTTTTAGTAACGCATTTCCACGCACTTGGAGTGACCGGAAAAAGATTTCATATATTGTCGGTTACATCCAAGGCGATGCAGCTGTCTGGGCATACAGTCAAGCTGACGTATGTACCACGTACAGTGAGTTTGAGCGTGCCTTTCTGAACAAATTCTGGTCGCAATCCGTCCAGGAGCGACTCAGGAGACAAATTTTAGAACCTGAAACTTTTAACAGTAAAAATGGTAACTTACGCAGATATTTTGAAAAATACTTGAACATGGGACATTTTTTAGACGAACCAGTCGCAACACGTGATATACTCCGAGCGTTGAAGGCCAAATTGCCTTTCAACATTAAGGAAAAACTTCTACATATCCCGGATGACGATTCAGATTATTTTTTAACAGCTTTAGATTCGGTTGACATGTTACTTGAAGATCAGCGCTTCGCGCGGCAAAACAGCAGCCACAATGTTTACACTAGTGGTATGCAAAACATGCAGGCTTGCCAACACAATTCTGGCGCGCCCACAGTTGGATACGCGGTACAACAAAAACAGCAAACTCACATGCCGTCTCAGTACGGAAATCAAAATCAACACGCGTATTCCAATACGAACAATAGTTACAACAGTAATAACATTTCATGCGGCAATCCATACAAAAGGCACCGCGGTAATAACTGCAACGGTAACAACGGATACAAAGGTAATAACAAAAACACAAACAGAAATAGAAATAATAATAACTACGAGCCAAGACAGCATCAAGGTTGGACTCGTAACGATCAGTACTTTCATTCAAACTCTGCTTTACCACAGCAGCCACCAGGTCAAAATTGGAGCATACCTTACGACCGACAGGTAAGTTATAATGCGCAACAGCAACAACAACCGCAAAAGTTTGGAGATCATAATAGGCAATATCCGAATGTGAATATAATAGAAATGACACCTGATGCACAACCTCAATCTGTGTCAGTACCTAGTACAAATGATAATCCAACAAACTAGAAACAGTCACTACTTTGCCCCAGGTCGTGGCTGAAGAATCCTTGGGGGGCGGCTTCAATGTTAATCAGTTATTTGACACCACACTTGAACAACAGAATAATGATATGCCGAGTAATTCTAAACAAAAACTACCTGTTTTATTTATAAGATACAACCACAATAACAATATATCAGATGAACTTTTACAAGACAGTACACAATGTCGTTTAAACACAAATGAAATTGTTTTAGCATCCACTACTGGTGTAGTAGGTGGGATTCCAACTACTATTATCCTAGATACAGGTGCAGCTGTGAGCGTTTTATCTTTTAATTTTTATAAAAAGATGTGTGAATTGGAACCTGTGCCTGAGTTTCCTGCCCAAAACTGTAAAATAACTACTGCACTAGGTAATAAGTCATGTAGGGTTACGAAGCAAGTTTTTGTAAACGTTAAAATAGGTAATGGAACCGTACAATGGCCATTCCTGGTTGTACAAAACCTTGTGACAAATTGCATATTAGGAATAGATATTATGAGCGAGAAGGACTGCATTATAGACTTCTCCAAAGGTAAATGTATTTTAAATGATAAAGGCAGTGTAATTATTATTGATTTGGACAGGAGAACTCTAAAGCATGACAAACACTGTACAGGGTACAAGGTACAGTTAGTACTTGACAAAGACATTCAAGACATGCAAACACACTCATCTGACAGAGAGCTAATGGACTTGAAAACATTGCTTGATCATAAGATAAGTGAAGCTACAGCTCTCAGTGTACATGAACGTATAAAACTACAGGAAGTGTTATCCAAATATTTACAAGTTTTTACCAAACGATTAGGTGTTATCAACACGTATGTGTACAAGATTGAAGTTAAGCCTCACAAGATCTTCTACCATAAGACATATAACGTACCGTTATCTCAACGACCTGCTGTGTGGCAAGAATTAAAACAAATGTTAGACTGGAAGGTCATTGAACCATCCACCTCACCTTATTGTAGTCCTCTACTTGTTGTCAAAAAATCAAATGGAGGCATTAGGTTAGTGTTAGACGCACGAGCTATTAATGAAATAATTTTACCGGTTCACACAAAACCTGAAAATTTAGAAGAGCAATTACAGAAATTTCTAGATGCAAAATATTTTTCCACAATAGATCTCGCTAATTCGTTTTGGCAGGTGGGTATCACTCCTGATTCTCGGAAATATACTGCATTTATGTTCGGGGGGCGAACCTATCAGTTTTGTGTTCTACCCTTCGGACTGAATGTCAGCTCTGGGGTATTCATTACAGCCCTGGATACCGTGCTTGGCGACGATTTAGTTGAGACAGTCACACACTATGTAGATGATATACTGATAGCTACACAATCCTGGAATGAACACGTTGACACACTTCAAAGAATTTTAGAAAAATTTGCACAAGCTGGAGTCACAGCCAACCTAAGAAAATCAAAATTTGGTTGCAGTGAGATAAAGTATTTAGGACATATCATTAATTCACAGGGCATACGTCCGGATCCCAGTAAATTAGATGCTATCAGAAACTTTCCTAGCCCTCGAACTAAAAAGCAGTTAAAATCATTCCTTGGGCTATGTTCATTTTTCAGACGTTTTTTGCCACAACCACTTTTGAACAGTAAACATCTGCTAAATCTACTCAGAAGGAATCAAGTTTGGATCTGGTCGGAACAGTGCCAGAATGACTTTAATACAATTAAACATGCTTTAGTGAATGCTAACATTTTGAGCCATCCAGATTTCAATTTAGATTTTTGTATGACTTGTGACGCTTCACGTACTGGCTTGGGCTGTTGCTTATTACAAGTTGTAAAGAATAAAGAGGAGGAACAGATAAGAATTATTGGGTTTGCGAGTCGCACTCTAACTGAATGTGAGCGTACATACTCCACTACTGAGTTAGAAACACTTTCCATAGTATGGTCATTCAAGAAATTCAATTATTATTTATTTGGAAAACATACGGTAATTTACACCGATCACCAGGCCCTGACATTTTTGTTAACTTGTAAACTTGTACATCCTAGACTATCACGATGGGCAGTTACACTTCAGAACTACTCTTTTGAAATTAAGTACATAAGAGGTAAGGACAACACCATTGCAGACACTTTGTCTAGACTTCCACAAGGTATGAATGATACCAACAGTGACTTAGAAAATATAAATGACTACAGGATTCTCTTAATGCAAGACAAGCAGTATCACCAATATTATATTGATATGTGCAGAAACATGGCTGAATTACAAAAATCTGATCCTCACTGGTATAAGATAATAACATTACTGGTAGAAAAACACAACCATCCTTTGACTCAGTATTACAAGTTACACAATGATGTGTTATTTTACCGCCGACATCCAAATGCTACTAACTGGTGTGTATGCATTCCCAAAGAGTCTGAACGTAATCTAATTTGGCACACACACTTAGTTTGGGGTCATTATGGGACGAAAAAGTGTTTGGCAAAGCTCAGTACATACTGTTATTTTAGCAATATGAGAAGAAAAATTTACAGGGAACTAAAAACATGTGTCATATGTCAAAAATCAAAACCTCAGAATTTATCCACAAAAACAGATTTACATTCTATTTTACCTGGTAGACCCCTGGAAATTCTGTGTACTGACATTAGTGGACCGCATCCAGCAAGCTCTGGAGGCGTCAAATATATCTTAGCTTTTTACGATATATTTTCTAAACACGTAAAACTTTATGCTTTAAAATCCGCCACTGCAAATGCTATAATACGAAGATTCTCAAGTGATTACCTGACGCACGTGGGAAAACCTAAAGCAATTCTGTCAGATAATGCAGCATACTACTCTGGGTACAAATGGAGAAATTTCTTGAAGGACAATAACATTAAAAGTATATTTATTTCGAGGTTTAGTCCACAATGTAACGCGACTGAGAGACTTTTCCGAGAATTAAATCGATTCATGAGGACCTATATTTCATCAAAACATACTAATTGGGTGTCCTACCTAAGTCTTTTCGAAGACGTACACAATAACTTAAATATTTACGATACAAATTACACACCTAACGAGATCATGTTCAATTGCAAACAGAACGATCAGTGGATAGAACCATTACCTAAGTTGTCAGACAAGGAAATCACACCTGAACAGAAAATAAAAGAAGTATTGACTACGCTGACACATCACGCACAGATACGAAACAAACATCACAGAAACATAATAAAAAGAAAACAAAAATTCGAGGTAGGAATGCTTGTACTACTTCGTACTCATCATAAATCTGTTGCACTCAAACGACGCAACGTTAAGTGGCGTCTGCTATATGAAGGACCTTATATAATTGTTAACATACCGCACCCTGGTGCGTATCTGTTACAACATCGTAGAACTAACAAAATTATTGGGCTATACGCACACCGAGATCTTAGAGCATTTCATGCTGAATAATGTAAAAGTCATACCCATCAAAATATTGCTAAGCAACTCGAAAAACTCTGTTGCTACAACACAGATAATAAGTAGTATAGAAATTTTCATTTCAGCGTTCCAGAGTCGCAGTTGAAGACAGAAGAACTTTTCTTTCAACGCCGCGGTTCCACCGAGAAGACTGAATATTAAAGTAAAATTTATGATTACGTAGCAGTGAATGATATATAAATTTTTCACGGAATATTTGTGACTGTAGGTACCACTGACTTGCTATGACACCTGACGAACCGACAGACGTCATCTGTGAAGCGATCTTTTACTTCGAGAAATAGATTAGACGCACATCTCTCAGCAAGAAAAGCATCTACCAGTAGTCAAGGCCACACAGACACACTACACACACGCACAAAACGCGAGGAATCGAACATTTTCTCTCTCTTACTATTTTGAATATTTATTGAGTAGTGAAAACGCCTGGTCTTGCCTACTGATGTAATGAATGTTGTGTCTAACCTATCTTAATTTCAGATGACATCACAAAAAACATCGATAATATCCCAGCAAAACCGCTAAAGAGGATGTAAATATCTGCAATTCATGTAATCAAATATGACACAATGTAATAACCTATAGCTATGTAATGATGATGTAAACATGTTTATGTGCAACTGTATTATGTTTATGCTAAGAAAATATGTGACGTGTGTATGTATTATTACTTATGTTTTTTTAAACTGATGTATAATGTAACTGTTACTGTGTGAAAATTTGAACGATAACGAGTGCCAAAATGTGAAAAACTTTTTTTAAAAAAAAAAAAAAAAAATTGCGTAGTGAACCACTATTCACGGACATTAACGTACATTACTAAGTCTGCAACTACGCAGAAACCTATGTGAAAGAAACTGTTAATGACATTCATGATGCATCGTACCTTTGTTAACGCGATGAACGATTTCTTCGATGAGTAACCACGAACATTTAGGTGAGCTATATTTAAAAAAAAAACTGAATATGTGAAGTGCATAATTCGTGCATCGTCTAGCGACATTACTACAGTACCCAACTTCAAGATGTTAACTGGATTAAATGGACACAAAGTGCCTGTCCAGAAAACAACACGACGGGTGGAAGAATTTTGGTTGGAACTTCAGGGAATGAAATGTTCTCGAAATGTGACGGACACGCTTACCTGGACTGTCCAAGGATCGACGCCAGCTATGTGCCGTCCGAGGTTCTGCAACCAAGCTTCCACGGAATATCGAAAACGAACTGCATATGGACTAATTACTCGACGGGTCACGTCTGATCTGTAATAAACAATGCTTTTTGTCACAACGAACTGCATCACAACGACTATAATGGAAATAGGAAATGGACATGCTTATGTATCAATCACGTTGTTATACAACGATGTTACTGTGATCAAAAAAAACTTTACCACGACGATACTAACCTGTAAAAAATTATTGTGCAGCAGATGAATATGAACTGTGATAACGACACCATGTGTATAGGTCAACGCACCTGAAAAATACGGACATTTTTCTTTGAAGCATTTCATTGCAATGCTATGTAACTAAGAACATTCAACAATCTAAAGTTGTATTGTATTATAACAAATATTGTAATTTTAAAACTAAGTTACCTGTCATAGAATGTAGTCTTCATATGTAATCTTGGTGGAATATTTTCTTTGTGCAACGACTAAGAAATGCGCGCGCACACGAACAATATGAACTGCAATACTGTGCCGCGTGATCTAAATTTACGAAATAACGGCAGTGCCGTAGTTACACAGACGCTTCTGCGCATGCGCGCACTCTGTTTTGCCAACATAAGAACTTTTTCGGCGCACGCGCGTCATTCAAATTTTGTGTATAATATACAGTATAATGTAAGTCATGTAAATAGTTGTAGATAACTTAGATTTTCTTGTGCCTTTAGGTGAATTGCTCGCCTGCAGGTGTGTCCTTTCGCCTCGCAATTCAGGGGGCAATATAAAGGCACATTTGCATGCCGAGCGTGAGTTTCCTCGGAAACGCGAGATATTAATTAAATAAATAATCAGTGACAAATAAATAAAGCCTATGGCACACAACTGCAGCGCTGTGTCGCTGATAAAACAAAAGTACATTTTCGTTAGTCGTATGTTTGATTAAAAAAAAAAAAAAAAAGGAAGAGCTCTCGTTGAAGTGGTGCGAGAAGCACGTATTTTAGTTTATTGTCTGGCACACCGCCATATTTCATGATATAGAAAATTGCAACCATACTAGGCACTCGATTCTGTAAAGAATTTATATTTATAAAAGTAAGTAGGATTATGAACTGTAGGCTTATTCATTGAATATATCTGATTTAACTAACTGTGTAATTTTTTGTTTAGTAGACAATCACCTCTGTACGACGTTTTGGCATGGCTGGCAAATTATTGTAATATTGAGATTTAGTTTATGAGTCCGCACCTACCGCAGCAGTCTTTGGAAACGATTTAATTACGAAGTCCGATTATTTCAGTTTTATTTCACGGTCAACTACGAGTAACATTGCCTTTACGAAAAAGCCATTGTCAAGCGTCTGATACCGAATAATCAAAACCTGACGACTCATAGGAGAGCCAATCAGACAGATAAAAATAATTAATATTTTATTTTATTTTATTTTATTTTATTTATTTTATAATTGGACGATTGAACTGTGGAAAATCGTTGTGTAGAGTGACGAATCACGGTACACAGTGTGGCGATCCGATGGCAGGGCGTGGGTATGGTGAATGCCCGGTGAACGTCATCTGCCAGCTTGTGTAGTGTCAACAGTAAATTTTGAAGGCGGTGGTCTTATGGTGTGGTCTTTTTTTCTGATGGAGGACGTTGCACCCCTTGCTGTTTTGCGTGGCACTATTACAGCACAGGTCTTCATTGATGTTTTAAGCATCTTCTTGCTTCCCACTTTTTAAAAGCAATTCGGGGATGACGATTGCATGTTTCAACACGCTCGAGCACCTGTTCATAATGCACGGCCTGTGGTGGTGTGGTTACACGAGAATAACATCCCTTTAATGGACTGGCCTGCGCAGAGTCCCGACCTGAGTCCTGTAGAACACCTTTGAGATGTTTTGGAACGACTACTTCGTGCCAGGCCTCACCGACCGACATCGATACCTCTCCTCAGTGCAGCATTGCGTGAAGAATGTGCTGCCATTCCCCAAGAGACCTTCCGGCACCTGATTGAACGTATGGCTGCGATAGTGAAAGCTTTCATCAAGGCTAAGGATGGGCCTACACCATATTGAATTCCAGAATTGCCGATGGACGGTGCCACGAACTTCTAAGTAACTTTCAGCCAGACGTCCGGATATTTTTGATCGCATAGTGTATATTTCTCTTGCCGTTTTTCATCTAACATCAGAATTGAAATTAAAACAATCGGTAGTTCTGCATTCAGTCTGACTGGATCACTATGTTAAAGGCAAACATCAGACAAGGTACGACTTCGTTGCTCGTATGACGCGTTTTCGAATTTATCCATCATCAGATATACAGTAGTAAAAGTCTGCGAATGTTTGTTTCAAATAAAAATTGGAAAGTCCATATCAATGTGCAGTGATCGATGCCGGATCTGATTTTGGATAAATTCCGAAACAACTCATATGAGCAGTAAAGTCATTCACTGCCTGATGTTTGACTTTCAACACTGCGATCCAGTGAATGCAGAACAGGCGATTATTGTAGCAATGGCCTTCTGACTCCTGCGTGGTTTTATGTCACATCTGTATTATCGAAATTCAAACATTCTCGAAAATCTTATAATCCCTGTTACTGATGCCTTGTCAGTATCAACATCGACAGACAAAAATGGTCGAGATTCTCGATTCCCAGAATTGACAGACTGACTATTAAGTTTCTACGGAACAATAAGAGAGCGACTTCTACTCGCATTTAGCCATTTTTTTAAATATGATCTAAGCAGAGAAAATGTACTAGGCCTCTTATTGAATAACGAAACGTTTACTACATCAACAGTATTGTTGAATTTCACCCCTCCCCTCCCCGCCCCACCTGCCGGGAGAGGAATATGAGATGTTAAACATTAATATCTCACATTTATTGTAGACTCTGATTCTACAGGAAAAATACGTCACTATCGTATGTAATAATTTTGTCACTGAACGATAGATGGTGCTATAAAATCCAGACCTGTGTGGCAAATGACTATGTTTTGTAGTTTTCTCCATGTACCTATTTGTAAACATTCATTAACTAATTATTTGACTTGATCGCATTGTGTGTACGTTGTCGTTCATCTATTTAATACGTTACTTCATAACCTGAGTGCATCCATCCTCGAGCAGCTGTTGCAAAAGACTTGCTAGGCTACACCTACATTACCGTCCTTGCTTAGACAGATAGGGTTACTCAACTAGGCTTCCCATCAGTACCTGTTCGTGTGTAGTTTATTTGTGTCTTCGAAACTTCTTCTGTTTGTTAGATTGTGTGTTCATCGCCACCTCACTTTGTGGATCAGCGTGACTGTTGTCGCTTCCATGTCGCCGCCGTCTCGTTGCCGCTGCCCCTACAGCCAAGGGCTCCGGTGCCATTGCCGTTGCCGTCACTGTCGTTGTCACGGCAACCAATCATCACCCATCAACTGGTAACTTCCCCACCTGTCTTCCAGCGACCGTATCTTCGTATCTCCACTTCCCAATGCCTCCTCCCACGACCGCTAATGCTAACACTTGGGCCTCTCATTCACCTTCAATAGACACATGGAGCTCTCCCACAGTCCACAAGGCCTACACCCTCTCCCTGTCTCCTCCTCTCCAAGCATGCCACCCTCAGCAGCAGCGCCTTCAGATCCAGCACCTCCATCACAAGGACCAGCATCAGAGAGCGCAACAACACCTGAACTGCCTCCGTATGTCGATCCACTTGCGTCATCTCCACCAACAGATGACTTGTGTGCGCCGATGAAGTTTCGAACCGTTCTGGCAGATGGCAGACCCGTAGTGCAGCGTCAAAATGGCGTCTACATACGACTCACATTACAAGCAGCGTGCTATTATTGAATTCTTGTGTTCAGAAAAAGAAACTGCGGTGAACATCTACAAATGTTTGTGTGCAGTGTATGGCGATGCTGCAGTTGATAGAAGTACAGTTGGGCAATGGATAGTTACAGCCTCAGGAAATGCTGAGACAGAGCTCCATGATCTGCCAGCATGGAATACATGCTCTTCCTCAACGTTGGCGTACGACCCTAGAACGTAATGGAGACTACGTAAGAAAATAAGACATGGGCAAGACATGTTGATGTATATTGTCACCAAATTCTGACTCCTAACAATAAATATGGTCTGAGAAAAAAACGGGGGCATTACTTATTGAACGACCCTTGTGTTATTCTTGTTGGCAACTTGGATGTATTAGCTGTTATGCTGATTGTGCGATAATCCTCGCACTTGTCGGCTCTTGGAGTCTTCAGAACTGTGTGGATGATACGTTTTCGGAATTCGGATGGTATGGCTCAGCACTCATACATTCTACACACCAACGTCAACAATCGTTTTGTTATCATTTCACCCAACGATCATATAAATACTGATGGAATGTTGTCTATCTCTTCTGCCTTATTGGATCGCAAGTCTTCCAACACTCTTTCAAATTCTTATTTGAATAGTGGATCCCCTATCTCTTCTATATTGACTCCTGTTTCTTCTTGTTTCACGTCATCAGGCAAGTTTTCCCTCTTACAGAAGCCTTCAACGTACTCTTTCGACCTGTGTGCTCTCTCTTCCGCATTTAGCAGTAGAATTCCCGTTGCTCACTTAATGTTACCATCCTTGCTTTTATTTTCACCGAAGGTTCTTTCCACTTTTCTCTGTATCGAGTCATTCCTTAACACAATACTTTCTTTTTAGATTTTCTGCATTTTTCTTGCAGCCATTTCGCCTTACCTACCATGCACTTCCTATTTACTTTATTCCGAAGCGACATGTATTTCTGCATTCGTGAGTTTCCCTGAACATTTTTGTACTTTCTTTTTTTGTCGATCAACTGAGTAATTCTTGTGTTATCCATAGTTTCTTTGGAGTTGCCTTCTTTGTGCCAATGTTTTCTCTCCAACTTCCGTGATTTCACTTTTCAGAGATGTCCGTTCCTCTTCAACTGAATTGCCTACTGAGTTATTCCTCATCGCAGTGTCTATAGCCTCAGAGAACATCAAGCCTTTACCCTCACTCCTTTGTACTTCTTTATCTTGCTTCTTTGTACACTGATTTTTCGAGACTAATTTTGGAAGGTGGTCATGTCACTTTGATTTTTGTTTGTCATCGATGTGCACGTCAGACACAGAGCAAGTTAATTTACTGTTAAACAACCTTTGCTCTTGTCTTGACACAGTCTTTTCCTCTTCACAGTCTGATACATTCTTAGTTTAAGAGTAGTAGTTGGTGGACGTATTTAGTAGTGCTGTGTGGATTTGTTATTGTATCCGTTACACGAAGAAAGAACAGCAAGGATGGGTTTGATGAGTACATTGAAAGGTGAAAGGAATGTAAATTTTGAATGATGTCATTATTTTGGAGGAGTAGACGTTTGAGGTAAGACCGCAGCATTGCGCAGCTAGGAATGATTATATTCCAGCACAACGATTTTAGAATGAAGTATATGTTCAAAAAGACAGAGTAAAAGTTGGTATGATCTTCACAAATAACATTGAACAAACATTGGTCTGAACAACACTGAGATTAACAATCGTTTAAAAGGGGTACAAAGATAACAGAGAATTTCTACAAAAATCTAACAGCGTAATTAATTAATACGCAAAATTATGCCTCAGGTAAGTAAGGTGGTCTTTCTCTAAGCTCGACCAAGTTAACTAGACAATAACACTAGTGAACAGTGGTTTTGGTACAGATAAAGTACACATAAAACTTAATTCTATATCGTAATGTGACATAAAATGTGAAATCAGAAAGTGTCCATCACTTCAGAATTAGAGGTTATGACTTGCAATTTGTATAAAAATAGTTCAAATGGCTCTGAGAATTATGGGACTTAACTTCTGAGGTTATCAGTCCCCTAGAACTTAGAACTACTTAAACCTAACTAACCTAAGGACATTACACACATCCACGCCCGAGGCAGGATTCGAACCTGCGACTGTAGCGGTCGCGCAGTACCAGACAGCAGCGCCTAGAACCGCTCGTCCACTCCGGCCGGCGCAATTTATATAGCATACTTGAATTTACTGTATAATTTTTACGTCCTTTGTTTTTGAAAGGAGTGTTATAACGGTAGTGTGGCGATGAAAGTGCTGTTCTGTCACCTTCCTAAGTTCGCTTTCAACACCCACGGTTTCTACTATTGCAATTAAACGCTTAGTACTTCAGATGTTATCCTAACTTCGGAAATTGAAGCACTTAAACACAACTACCTCCTTAACAACCGCTAGTGACCTCAGATGCCGCGTAGTGGATAAGGCTCGGTCAAATGTGAAGTTATCGTATAGTCTTGGTTGCAGCTTTTCTATTCCGCCTAACTACTTCTCACGAGTGATAATAATACTCACACTGTTGCCAGCCAAAATGACGAATCGATTGACGTTATTCAACGAATTCACCAAATTTGGTCTGTACTATATTTTGGTTTTTATTTAAACTTTTTATCTTTTAATAATTTCTATAAATGAAAGAACAGGCTAATGTACGTAGATAGCTGAATAATGACTGCTCTCAGAATAGGTCACACGCACACAGTTAGAAAGTTTTGGTCCATGAAAACAACTCCAGGACGACAATAATACCTACTTACGTTTCTGAAGGTAATATCAGCAACACTGCCTCTGAAACCATGTATTATACACAAGAAATATTTGACGATACCTTTGTAAGTATCGAAATGATTGAAAAAGGTTTTATACTTGTTTTTTTTCTCAGCTTTATTGAAATAGTTACTTTACGTTATTTCTTGGACAGAAGGTCCCAATAACCAAGTTCACACACTAGGTAGAATAGTTATTTACGTTACGTACTTTCAATGCATTCTACAATTCTCCACATTTACTTTAATTGCTGCACTTGAGTGATAATTTAAATTTACTTTAAAAGGAAATGCACAGTAGCGCAATAATGTTTCACACCAATGAATTCTCGGTTTCTTTCTCTTGAGTATAGGAAAGAATCCCTACTTGGAACACTTCAGATTAAATGAGTCATTTTGTGTTTAAAAAACAGTTAATTATTGAATAAAACCCATAAAAACTAGTCAGCACAGCTCGTTTGCAGAAGTACGGACGGTTAATTTCAGTATTGCCGTCGTGAGCACAGTTGCTGGAGATTTAGGTGCTCAGAAGGCAAGTACCGTTTTGCAGCGACGGAGATTATTACCTGTCTTCGTGGCATCGGATTATGCGATTTATACCAGCGCAATTATGAGTTTGGCTTTCCTGGCAATCTGCGCCGGTCTAAGCAATGGATGCCTTAGACCTATCCCATTCAGGAACCAACACTTGTTGCAGACGTAATTTTATATCTCCTCTAAAGTGTTGCATACATGTACTTTAGCAGTTCCCCTTCACTCACGTCTATTAAGCAGTTAAAATTTGCCTTCGTTTAAACAATACTGCAGAGTAAAGCGCATATCAGCTTTCGTCGTCTGCCTCCACAGTGTCTTGCGCCTGTCTGACCTGTTCCGCTTCTCCCCTCTCCTACCTGCTTCCCCTTAGCACCTTTCCCGAGCTTCCAGAACATCGGGAGACCCCTACTGGTTTTCACCTATATTTAACTTTAGCCCTGAGCTGGTGTTGACTTCACTTTACAAACAATATTACATAGTCAAATAAAAGATAGCTATTGCTACTTACATAACATTATAAACATTTTTATTTACATATAAACATTAAACTTCACATTCTCAAAGAATATTGTCTTCCGCCGACACCCTTCTACACTACATACTGTACAAATCTCATTCTTTGCTTCATTAGTGCCAAGTCTCTCGACTCTCAAAAGGTCTATAGTTTTAGTGTGATGAAAGTTAGTGCAGTGACCTTTTTTATTCATACCTTTAATGTGAACTATTTTTTAAATATTATATGTAACATTAGTGTATTTTACATTATGTATTTAAACCCTCCAGTCTCATACATTTGCTTACTCTTCCTTCTATATTATATCGTCTTTCATTTTCAGGAATTGGTCTGGCTACGTTCATTCGACAGAAAAGTGTTTTGCAGGCATTGAAAATACAACATGAAGAAATCAAATCGTGGATGTACACACCATCCCGATTCATTTTGTCATATATGTGGTGAATTTACGACAAGGAAACAAAGACAACCAATTTCTAACTTAATGAAGACGTCATATCATTTATACTTCATATGCCAACAGGAAGATCAGGATAAATTTTGGGAACCTCACATAACTTTCGCTACATGCAATTGTAAACTAACACAATGACTGAATGAAATAAAAGAGCACTTACCATTTGGCTTACCAATGATCTGGCGCGTGCCTTAAAATGTGTTGAGGATTGCTACTTCTGTTTGACTAATGTAACTGGCTTTTCACCAAAGAATAAGAAGAATATAAAGCACCTTAACCCACCCTCAGCAATTAGACCTGTTCCCAACGGTGAAGACCTGCCAGTTCCAACTCATACACTAGTATGGGAAGAAGTTGCTAATTCCGATCATGAATCTACAAACGCTGAGGAAGCACAATGTCAATCAAGTGAAGAGGAGCACTTTCCAGAACAAACCACATTTAATTACACATGAAGACTTGAATGACCTAGTTCGTGATTTATACCTACCCATGGAGCATGCAGAAATTTTATCTTCACATCTTATGGTATGGAACTCGCTTCATGAAGAAACAAGAATTACTCACTTTAGGCAAAGTAATAAAGATCTGATGACATATTACCGTATGGTGGGCAACTTTTGTGCTTCTACTGATACAGTAGGATTAATGAAACAGTTAAACATACCATAAGATACTAGCTTGTTTATTGACGCTTCCAAGACAAGTCTGAAGGCTGTACCATTACATAATGATAATTCATTTCCATCTATACCTATAGAATTCTCTGTGACTATGAAGTATAACTACAAATGGTTTCAATCATCTACGTGAAGTGTTCCCTAAGGTAAGTGACGTCAAATTGATAGAGGGGATTTTTCATCGGGCCACAAATTAAGAAGTTAATGCATGATATGAACTTCGAAGAAAAATTAAGTCAGTTAGAACTTGCAGCCTGGCATTCTTTTAAGGATGTCGTTGAAGGTTTCCTAGGGAATATAGGAGTAGATAACAGCGACGTATTAGTGGGAACTCCTTTAGAGTACTATAAAAATCTTGGATGCGGAATGTCATTAAAAATGCACTTCCTTCATTCTAATTTAGATTTCTTCCCTAGCAGTTTGGGAGCGGTTAGTGACGAACATGGAGAAAGATTCCAACAGGACATTTTGCGAATGGAAAGCTACTATAAAGGTAGATGGTACCCTTCAATGTTAAGTGACTACTCTTGGTCTTTGAAGCGTGAAGGATATATATCCCACAGAAGGAAGTTGTCATCAAAAAGACTCAACCCTCCACCATAAACAGCATCATCGAGCAAATGAATGTTGCAATTTTTCTTGTAAAATTGTACATTACGCCCAGGACATTAGAATAAGATAGTTTTATGGCATTAAGTATATATATGGTCTAAATTTAGTGTAGACCACCCTAGTCTCTGTTTTTAGATATAGACATTTAAATACCTCGGTACCAAAAAATTGGAGGGTGATGGCGAAAATGTAACTGCACTTTCAGATTCAGCCAATCCAAATTAGTTAGGTCCAGCGTGTTTCATCTCCGTTCCTGAAAAAAAGTTTTTTTGTTGTATAGTGATATCATTTCATAGCTATAGTTACTCTCATCATCTCACAGTTTGTCATTACGCATTACCACAAGATACAGTCGATCATGTAATTAGAAATAAAAATCCAGCTGAGCCGCTATCTGCTTGCTGTTTACTGTAGTGCTTTCGAGAGATCTGCAACAATGTCGTGAAGACGAGAGGAAACTGGAAATTTTTATTAGGGCCAGGTAATTGTTTTACTTCAGTTGCGCATTTAACATAAAGACAAGTTGCATTCAGATCACTTACAGTTCTGTTCCAATTAGGTTCTGATTAGTCCAAAGTTAGCATATCAGTGTAAGTTGTATAACAGGTTGCAAGTACATAGTTTTGGTAATACGTATACTTATACGAGGGTGAGTCAAATGAAAACCATAAATTTGTAATAACAAATCGAAATTTCGCGGCGTTGTCCTGCAAGTTGGTAAGCATGCTACAAACAGCGCGTAGAATGGCCTGTAGGTGGCAGCATAGTGCAGATACAAACATACCGTCACAGTGTCAGTAGAAAGATGGCCGCCCCACTTGCGACTTGCACCAGGGAAGAACAGCGTTCTGATATTCGGTTTTTGTGTAGTGAAGGTGTGAAACCTATTGAAATTCATCGATGAATGAAGGTTCAGTACGGTGATGCATGTTTGTCACAGCAGCAAGTCTAGGAATGGAGAAGGAAGTTCGCAAATGGTGTGACTTCAGTGGAAGATGGTCCTCGTTCAGGTCAGGCACAACGAGTTGTGACTCCACAGAACATCGCAGCAGTTGAAGCCATAGTGAAGGAAAACCGCCGAGTGACACTGAACGACATAGCAGCATGTTTACAGATTAGTTGTGATGAAGAGGTACGCCGCGCGGTGCATGAGTGGTTGCGCGGACTACCAAAAGAATTTTTTTCTAAAGGAATTTATGGAGGGCTTGCATTGAGCGTGGGGCAGATTATGTTGAAAAGTGATACAGCTTTGTACCACTTCTGCACAATAAATAATATTTAAAAAAAATTAAGGTTTTCATTTGACTCACACTCGTAGAGTGGGAGGTAAACCTGAGCTAAATTTCCTACAGAAACTTATAGTGGGAAACTAACAATACTACTTAAAATGGCACAAAAGTATGTAATTTTATACAGGCTTTATTTAGCACAATAAAATAAACAAGGAATATTTAAATAACACTGAAATTGTGATCTAGGTGTAAATGTGCAGTCGGGTATGCGTTACAATCCAGTATGTATATTCAGAATCCCTGTCTAATCATGATGTAATCTAACTGCAATCTTTATGTATTTCCCGACCTCTTCCAAGTATACCTCCAGTTCCTGTGATTCTTGAACAGAGCACTCGTTATTACTAGCTGAAATTTATTGCAGAAGTCAATTAATCTTTCTCTTCTTTCTTTACTAGCATCAAACCCGTCTCTTTCGCAGAATTTTCTTCTAGTTTTTCCCCTGACATTCTAGTCTTTCCCCTTTCCTTCTGACATGTTCCACACACCCACGAGAATCAACTCATTTTTCGGTCTGTGGAACGAAAACTGAATCTAATCTAATCTAATAATTACAAACGCATTTCAATCCCCCATGACTTCATCTTCAGCTTGCGATGTCGGTATGTATACCTCAACTATCGCTGTCGGTGTTGGCTTGCCGTCGATTGTGATGAGAACAACCCTGTCACTGAACAGCTCACAGTACGTCACTGTCTGCCCTACCTTCCTATTCAACGAATCATGACCCCGTTACATAATTTCGTGCTGGTTTTGATATTCTCTTATACTTATCTGTCCGGAAAACGTTTTATTCTTTCCATTTCACATCACTGACCCCCACTTTAATATCATGGAGACTCAACATTTCCCTTTTCGAACATTACCCTCTCGTTGATTATTCAGTCTTTTTCTCCTGGTCACCTACCATTTGGCAACCCCCCCCCCCCCCCTGAAGATACAAACGAGGGACTACTGCAGAATCCTTTGCTTGTGGAGAAATCATCATGACACTTTTTCAACAACACCCCACTTGTCCTGAAGATACACGTATGCGTCTTTATTTCAGTGGTTTCCATGGCCTTCTGCATCCTCATGCCGTTGATCGTTGTTGATTCTTCCGCCTTTAGGGGCAGTTTCCCATCCCAAGGGCGAGAGAGTGTCCTGAACCTCTGCCCGCTCCTCCGCGATCTTTGACGAGTCCGTTGGCAGAAGTTCGTATCCCGGAAGCCTTCGCGCGCCACTGTTGACGATTTTTACTCAAAATGTAAGAGATGACGGGGTTCGTACGTGGATCCGAGGACGTTATGGTTAGAAATAAAAGACGCTAGCCTTATGCCAAGAGTGCTGAGTACTGCGCCACCTTACAAAATTTCCAGCCCTAGTCTTTCATCTTCAGCACCTCCCAGTATCCTGCGCTAACCACAAATCCGAAACCATAGCCACCCCCTACTTTTCGCCCTGCTCTCAGATCCTGTTACTCAGCTGCACCTGTACCACCACATCCCCGCACAAACTACATCTCCTCACTGCCCACGTCCTCTCCCAATGAAACCAAACTCACCCTCCCTCAACTGGCTATGACATCCACCATAATATGTACCTGTTCTACCAGATCCAGAAGATCCCACCCATCCTCCCCAAGTCAAGGCTCTCTTCCCCACCACTCCTCTCTACCTACATCCTACAGCTTGGTTCGAAACTGCACCCCTCTTCACTCTCCTAAATCCCACCTTCAAACATCCTCCCATATAAACCCCTCCTACGCTCTACCCCAGAAGTTGCAGTCCCGTCGTATCCGTATCCCTGGCAGTTTACACACTCTCATTACTTCACACAACAGCATTTTAACTTTCAACATGTGCTACAGAGCACCTGTCTTTTATATTGTGGAAAACATTCATTTTCCATTTATTTACGCATGTATTGGCAACGGCCTTGCCGTAGTGGATACACCGGTTCCCTTCAGATCACGGAAGTTAAGCGCTGTCGGGCGTGGCCGGCACTAGGATGGGTGACCATCCGGGCCGCCATGATCTGTTGCCATTTTTCGGGGTGCACTCAGCCTCATTATGCCAATTGAGGAGCTACTCGACCGAATAGTAGCGGCTCCGGTCAAAGAAAACCATCATAACGACCGGGAGAGCGGTGTGCTGACCACACGCCCCTCCTATCCGCATACTCCTCTGAGGATCACACGGCGGTCGGATGGTCCCGATGGGCCACTTGTGGCCTGAAGACGGAGTGCTATTCATGTATTGTAAACAATCAACAAATCAGCTTTTTCTCTTTTGACTTACGCATCTGACCATCTGTCTTTCCATTGCGTAAAACATTTTCTCCTACTTCAATGTACAGTTTTAATATGTTTTAAAAGTTTTATGACTGTATGGATGAAGAGTCGACGAATATACCTGCTGAAAGCCCTATGCCCTACCACACCCACCTGAGGTGGGGGGAAGGATAAAATAACAAAAAAGGAAAAAAAACTGAGGGCGTTAGTATTCAGATGGCAGGCTGTTACGATAGAAGATAAAATTGAAATGCTTTACGTTCATGGAGAATGTGGCAGGAATGTCGATAATGCTGTAACCTGTTTCCAGATTGGGTGCGATCACGCGCTTCTTTATGTTGGGCTGTTGGACAATTATCCAGCGAGGGAACTGTACAGCCAGGAAAAGGAACCGTCAAAGAACAGTTCCTAGAGACAATAGTGAATCTTGGGGATTAGCTACAGTAAGTCATCGCCCCCACACTAACACTCCGCAGCTAAGCTGTTATTCGGGAATTAGTCAGATTACTGTTCGTCGAATTTTGGAACGCAGAAAATATCATTCGTTTCATACTTTCCTCCACCAGGAACTTCATACATCGAAGTGTGTGACCAGATTTTTGAACCCTTACTGTGACTAAACCAGAGGTTGTACAGAGTTTCAGGGAGATCATAAGGGAACAATTGACAGCAGTGGGGGAAAGAAGTACAGTAGAAGAAGAATGGGTAGCTCTGAGGGATGAAGTAATGAAGGCAGCAGAGGATCAAGTAGGTAAAAAGACGGGGGCTGGTAGAAATCCTTGGGTAACAGAAGAAATATTGAATTTAATTGATGAAAGGAGAAAATATAAAAATGCAGTAAATGACGCAGCCAAAAACGAATACAAACGTCTCAAAAATGACATCGACAGGAAGTGCAAAATGGCTAAGCAGGGATGGATAGAGGACAAATGTAAGGATGTAGAGGCTTATCTCACTAGGGGTAAGATAGATACTTCCTACAGGAAAATGAAAGAGACCTTTGGAGAAAAGAGAACCACTTGTGTGAATATCAAGAGCTCAGATGGAAACCCAGTTCTAACAAAAGAAGGGAAGGCAGAAAGATGGAAGGAGTATATAGAGGGTCTATACAAGGGCGATGTACTTGAGGACAATATTATAGAAATGGAAGAGAATGCAGATGAAGATGAAATGGAAGATGCGATACTGCGTGAAGAGTTTGACAGAGCATTGAAAGACCTGAGCCGAAACAAGGCCCCGGGAGTAGACAACATTCCATTAGAACTACTGACGGCCTTGGGAGAGCCAGTCCTGACAAAACTCTACCATCTGGTGAGCAAGATGTATGATACAGGCGAAGTACCCTCAGACTTCAAGAAGAATATAATAATTCCAATCCCAAAGAAAGCAGGTGTTGACAGATGTGAAAATTACTGAACTATCAATTTAATAAGTCACAGCTGCAAAATACTAACGCGAATTTTTTACAGATGAATGGAAAAACTGGTAGAAGCGGACCTCGGGGAAGATCAGTTTGGATTCCGTAGAAATATTGGAACACGTGAGGCGATACTGACCTTACGACTTATCTTAGAAGAAAGATTAAAGAAAGGCAAACCTACGTTTCTAGCATTTGTAGACTTAGAGAAAGTTTTCGACAATGTTGACTGGAATATTCTCTTCCAAATTCTAAAGGTGGCAGGGGTAAATACAGAGAGCGAAAGGCTGTTTACAATTTGTACAGAAACCAGATGGCAGTTATAAGAGTCGAGGGACATGAAAGGGAAGCAGTGGTTGGGAAGGGAGTGAGACAGGGTTGTTAGCCTCTCCCCAATGTTATTCAATCTGTATATTGAGCAAGCAGTAAAGGAAACAAAAGAAAAATTCAGAGTAGGTATTAAAATCCATGGAGAAGATATAAAAACGTTGAGGTTCGCCGATGACATTGTAATTCTGTCAGAGACAGCAAAGGACTTGGAAGAGCAGTTGAACGGAATGGACATTGTCTTGAAAGGAGGATAGAAGATGAACATGAACAAAAACAAAACGAGGATAATTGAATTTCGTTGGAATTTCGTCGAATTAAGTCGGGTGATGCTGAGGGAATTAGATTAGGAAATGAGACACTTAAAATAGTAAAGGAGTTTTGCTACTTGGGGAGCAAAATCACTGATGATGGTCGAAGTAGAGAGGATATAAAATGTAGACTGGCAATGGCAAGGAAAGCGTTTCTGAAGAATAGAAATTTGTTAACATCGAGTATAGATTTAAGTGTCAGGAAGTCGTTTCTGAAAGTATTTGTATGGAGTGTAGCCATGTATGGAAGTGAAACATAGACGATAAATAGTTTGAACAGGAAGAGAATAGAAGCTTTCGAAATGTGGTGCTACAGAAGAATGCTGAAGTTTAGATTGGTAGATCACATAACTAATGAGGAGGTATTGAATAGAATTGGGGAGAAGAGGAGTTTGTGGCACAACTTGACGAGAAGAAGGGACCGGTTGGTAGGACAAGTTCTGAGGCATCAAGGGATCACAAATTTAGCATTGGAGGGCAGCGTGGAGGGTAAAATTCGTAGAGGGAGACCAAGAGATGAATACACTAAGCAGATTCAGAAGGATGTAGGTTGCAGTAGGTACTGGGAGATAAAGAAGCTTGCACAGGATAGGGTAGCATGGAGAGCTGCATCAAACTAGTCTCAGGACTGAAGACCACAACAACAACACTGTGAAATAATTCTTAGAAGCGAACACACTGTCAATGAGAGGTGAGAGGACAAATCTGTCAGTTTACTTTCATGAGTATTGAAAACGTCAGGTATTCTTTTATTTATCCACTTCATTTTCTCGACATAATACTGTTTTCGAACGCAACTGTGTGGTTTGTTGATTACATTTATCGCGCAACGATAAAAGTGTTAAGCACTTAAATTACTTATATTTTCCCTTAGAATCGGAATGTACAATGAAAATGTGATGTTCCTATCTAGGTTTTCAAAGTGGCCCCCTCTCCACCCGCAACCTGTCCCCTGGGTATGAGGCAGCGGGATCAACAATGGTATCGGCGGGTAGCATTTTCAAACATATTGAAAACATACTTTCCGAGTTTTTTAGTTCAATGCATATTTTATGAGATATTTTGTTGCCCCAACGTAAAAAACTCATCCTGCATGCACTATGTATGCTGTCTAAGAGCGGTCATGCGCTGTTCTGGGGTTTCGGGAGACATTTCCTATTTCGTTTTTGCATTGTGTGACTAGAGTAATCTTAAAAAAACTGCTCATCACGTTTTTAATGGGATGCTCACTGTCAATAGAAAGCACCTGTTTGTTTCCCGCTAAAAGTAAAATGATGTTTACAGCGGAGTTTTACGTACCCAGTCGATGTAGCGGCCACAATTTAGAAATAGTGCTGTATTCGTTTTATAGTTATGTGTTTACAGAGACAGCAAAACCCGAAGAATAACCAGTACTCCACCAGAGACTTAGCAGTGCTGCTGCATATCGGTCCCGGGCGGTGCTGAAGTGCTGCGTGTTCTTCCTGTCTTTCAGTTGAGCTGCAAAGGCGGAAAACAGCATCCCTGTCTTACATCCTGTTCTCGATACACATTTACGATTCATCAGACAACTGAGGGTGATCTAACGATGCTGTTGGCTTCAATAAATTGTCTGTATTGCCCTACAACATTTTAATCAGGCTGAAGGCCCAAGCAATCTAACACTTGACAAGCAAGGAATTTTAATTTTAAAGCGGCTGAAGGCCCATGACTTAAAACACCACTAAAAACAATTCAACTTTAATTCAAAACCATCGTCTATGAGACATACAAATACACACAACAGAAAATATCAAAAGGCAGTGCAGCTAACGGCACTCAGAAGTTTCGGGTGTCGGCCAGCACTTGAAATACTAACGATCGCTTAGGTGAGGCAGGCAGTCGGCCCAACCATTCTTGATCCGACGACAATCCAACCAACAGACAGTCAATGGACCCACCGACAAGGTAACTTGCACTCCACTCGACCAGCACACAACCGGGAGTTCAATGCAAAATGTAGAAGGCACGCACGCCCAAAACCACAATTAAGCTGTCAAACTACACACCACTGAGGAATGGACATTGCCTCAATTAACATCAACGGCCAGGGAAGGTAACCAGAAAGTTAACGGTCACGAGGCAAAAAATTCCGCTGGTGTACTTCAATTGCAAATACCCAAATACAGTTAGAGTTCACCAGACCGTGGCTAAACCTTTGCCAACTCGAACACACACATTATTGCTCCCAAAAGCCAACAACGAGAACCAGAAGGCATAGTAAGAATAGTCTTGACTTGCTGATAAATTAAATCGAAACTCAACTTCCGTGTCTAGGGTCGGTTAGCCACTGACCTAGTAGCAATGGGAACAGCTTCTGGTAAACCTTCCGGGGTGTAAGGTCGTGGTCCATGAAACTCTTCAGCTCCTAACGTTTCGTCCAGAGCTGCGCTGGACATCTTCTGAAGATGTCCAGCGCAGCTCTGGACGAAACGTTAGGAGCTGAAGAGTTTCATGGACCACGACCTTACATCCTGGAAGGTTTACTAGAAGATATGTCATCCGGTCGTAAAAGCTTTCATACTATGAATGGGAACAGCCCCACATAATCCAACACTGCGTAGAGACCGCCAGCGGGCCCGGCCAAACCATGCCCCACGGAGATTTCCCCGCTGCTCCACGCCAACCGACTGACTGCCACACATCAGCATGGAGACAGCACAAAAATAACTGAACAGTCGACATCAGAAGCCACACACAGTTTCACAAACACTTGCACAAAGGATTAAAGTGCGCGTCATATATCTTGGCGGCCGAGTTCTGCGCATCTGACGTCACAAAACACAGTCAGCCAATGAACAGAGAACAACGTTGCCAGATCTCGAATGCAGTGCAGAGCACGGACGAGTGTCTTCACTTTTAGAAACGTTCAGTCATAAATAAAGTAATAGAACAAAAGCAATGTCTTGATAGCAGACTTTCTTTTACAGAAAGTTTGGAAAAAGCATTCTTTATACCAATTGCTTCATATTCTATTAATTAATTAAACCAAACAACCAATAAGACTCCTAATTCAGGCGATAGCAAGGAAAGGTGTTTGTTTCAATCTCACGAACTGCTTTTTCGCAATAAAGAACAGCGGTAATTGTTTATTCCCTATTGTACTTCGACGAAGCGTGAGTAATTCATAGCCATACCAACAGTGTTTATAAGTAGTTGCGTGAGTTGTTAGAGTCCTTATGGAGTTACACTATTCGATGAGCTGAGGTAGCGGAACGGTTAAAGTGTTGGGCTGCCAAGTGAAAGGTTATGAATTAAAACCTTATGCGGTGCTTATTATTTTCTTTATGTAAAAACAATATTGGAGTGCCTTACTTCACGAATTTTATTCGTTTGAATGAAATTTCTAGTGCTTTGCCTCTTCATTAACTTTTTCGCTGCTGCAGACACGTGCTCCCCGCATTCCGCGCTGTGCGCGATTTTGTCATCACTGCACTTCTCGCCTGTGCAGACACATGGTGCTCCCACTGCTTTGACACACTTATCATTCGATTTCACAAAAACTATTTGGCCATAAAATTTGATTTTTACACGTCTTCTTGCCTGATGCCTTCCCCCCATAAATGACTTAATTTTGTTTTGATGTGCAGCATTAAATGTAGTAAACCATTGCACGAAATTTTGAAGAGTTTGCAGAGGTAAAAGTCCATAGCGTATACTTTCCATATGGTCGATTTTAGTTGCCACAATGTTTAGAATGAAATGTGGACAAGATACCTAAATTTCATATAATATTTACTGTATAACAATATCTCATTTAATTTAAGTACCACATAGGTGTCGTATGTAATATTGAGAAATCGGAAGGAAGGCTCTGAGCACGATGGGACTCAACATCTTAGGTCATAAGTCCCCTAGAACTTAGAACTACTTAAACCTAACTAACCTAAGGACATCACACACACCCATGCCCGAGGCAGGATTCGAACCTGCGACCGTAGCAGTCCCGCGGTTCCGGACTGCAGCGCCAGAACCGCTAGACCACCGCGGCCGGCAATATTGAGAAATATTCCGTCTTTCGCAACTGTAATAAAAGTTTTATTTACACACGGCGCGTTTGGCTTTATTTTAAAGCACTTCCATCGGTGAAAGGTATGCCACATACACAATGGTATTCATGTTCTATTTCTTGTTTTTGTTCCACAGTCGTAGTTTTACCAATGGTATTGAAATATATCCTTCTTCTGCAACTGTAATAAGCGACTTATTTAGACCAGACGCGTTTCTCTCTTTTGAAGCATCATAAGAGGACTGTATTTTGTGTCCTCCATTGCCAAGTCACCTTTCGTTTGTTTTGGCTCATCAGTGTTTTAGCAAATAAATTCTGTTTGTGTGTGCCACACACAAAATTATATTTGACATAGCTCTGAGCACTTCACTGACAGACGGTATATTCAAGTCCTAATGTTTTTGTAAGTCCACAGTTTTGTTTAATGTATTTTGTCTACTACCTTTTGATTGATTGAAGTGCTTTAAAATAAAACCAAACGTTCCCAGTGTAAGTAAAACTTTTGTTACAGTTGCGAAAGGTGGAATATTTCTCAATATTACATACGACACTTATGTGGTACTTAAATTAAATTAAATATATAGGTATCTTGTCCACATTTCATTCTCAACATCGTGGCAACTGAAATCGACCATCCGGAAAGTATACTCTATGGACTTTACCTCTGCAAACTCTTCAAAATTTCGTGCAAAGGTTTACCATATTTAATGCTGCACAATAACTGCGTTGAACATCGAAACAAAATTAAGTCATTTATGGGGGGAAGGTATCAGTCAAGAAGATAGGTAAAAATCTAATTTTTGGGCCAAATGGTTTTTGTGGAATCGAATGATAAAGAGTGTCAAAGCAGTCGGAACACAATGTGTCTGCACAGGCGAGCAGTGCAGTGACAAAATCTCCCACAGCGCGGAATGCAGGGAGCACGTCTTTGTAGCAGCGAAGGGGTTAATGCGGCCGTGGTGGCTTTACTTCATGAACTGCGCGCTCCCCCCTAAACGTAAGCTTGCGAACTATGCTATACTATGGCGCTGCTTCTCTTGGCGCGTGCGTCGTGGGCAACTGGCAACGCAGCAATCTCCCGCGTCTAGGCGGGCATGCGCGAGCCGCCAAGATAAAAGAATTGAACTATAGACAATACTAACAGCAGTGACTGTGCAATAACAAGGACGAATCACGAGTCGCCACACGCAGGCAACCCATAAGCGATCACTGGACAACATACACGTCGTCCGACCAAGGTGGTCCGCACTCAAGTGATATGTATCGGCAACTGTCGGGCGAGAAATGGCTCTCCGGATCTCACTGCAGCCGCGCCCCGACTGAACTTCTCCTGCGTCCTAAGTCAAACACTGCCAGGTCCGAAATGCACTGCTAGCGCCTCCCAACTCTCTGGCAGATCCGAAATAACTCCCAACTGGCAAGTAATACCAGTCAGCGAAGATAATACCGCAGGGCTACATCGATAAGCGCCTCTGCTGCCGCTCACGGGCAGGCAAGGCGGCAACTCTGTGACACCAGGAACTGAAATTAACATATCGAGGTGGCAGGATGTCAAATTAGATATGGCACGAACACGAGCCACGCACGACTCACTGGGAATGTGCATTGCATTGAATGTGCAATGGAAATACCTAGTGCTACCGTTTACGTGATACTGCTCCAGCGCATGGCATTCTTTCAAGCGGTAGTGACAGCAAACGTTGCAATTCAGAAACGCCCTGGTAGAATGTTTGTAGCTCTGTACAGCTCGTACTTAAGCGTAACAGACATGCCGAGGTGACTAAAATGGTAATATTTGGAAGAAAGGTGAAATAGATTTCTAGAAACGACATTGAAAAAAGTTAGAAAACAGTCTGCCGAGCAAGATGTGACTGTCCAGCTTCCTCCGTGTTACATTTCACGTAGCTATCATCAGTATATAATAAAAGAGCTAGGTTGGATGTAGATACCAAAGCCGAATGATTTGTAACGGAAAACGTAGATTTATTTATAAAGGGAACACATTTGTTGAATTTATCTGCAATTGTTGCGGATCTGTAATGGAAAATGTAGACTTGTTAATAAACAAAATACATTTCCTGAATGGGTCTGCGATCGGTGTGGATATTTTGTGGATAAAGCCATTTAAATCGCTTAATATATTTCTTTATTTATTACGCCATTTTGGCCACTGCGATATGAAATAAAAACTTGTAAAAGAACATGCAGCCTTAGTTTGTATAAAGTATTTCATAATTGGTGATACTGAACGTCATTTTACAAGATCTAATTTTTACCGTGGACTGTAAGTATCGTCTTCGATTATTAATCAAAAAGTCCGCGGTCTCAGGTTCGAATCCCTCCCCCGCTTACATTCTGAATAACTATCATCAACAATTGCAACGAAGACTTCTGCATAATAAGTCATCTTCATCCCGAAAACGATCTTGTCAAAGAGGGCGAATGAGTGGACAGAGGTTCAGGTCACTCTGGTGGCGTTGGGGTGGGATGCTACCTCTGAGGGCCAAAGAATCGACACGTGAGGATGCAGGAGGCAATAGAAAGCACTACATTAAAGACACATAAGGTTTATCCACATGATGTGTGACCTGCAATTGAAAAAGCATCATCATGGTCTCACCATTGCCAGAAGATTCCGGACTAGTCCCGTATTCGGATCTCCTGGAGGGGACTACCAACAAGGAGACGACCTTGAGAAAAAGACTGCACAACCAAAGAAAGGATAACGTTCTACGAGTAGGAGCGTGGAATATCAGAAGCTTGAATGTGGTAGGAAAGCAAGAAAAACTGAAAAGGGAAATGCAAATGTTGAATCTGGATATAAAGGGGGTAAGTGAAGTGAAATGGGAAAAAGACAGGGATTTCTGGACAGATGAGTATATCGCAATACCAACAGCAGCAGAAAATAGTATAAAGTAGGTAGGATTCGTTATGAGTAGGAAGGTAGGACAGAAAGGGAGATACTGTGAACAGTTCAGTGATACGGTTGTGCTCAACATAATTGACGACAAACCAACATTGACAGCAACTGCTCAGGTATACATGCCGACGTGCAGTCTAAAGATGAAGAGATAGAGAAAGTATATGATTACATTGAACAGGTATTTCAGTACGTAAAGGGGGATGAAAAACGTAATCGTCATCGGGGATTGGAATGCGGTTGTAAGGGAAGGAGTAGAAGAAAGGACTACTGGAGAGTGTGGGCTTGGTAGTAGGAATGAGAGAGGAGAAACGCTAACAGCAATAAAAGTCAGCTTTTAACAGCGAATACTCTATTCAAGATTCACTAGAGGAGGAAGAATACAGGAGGATTTAACTTAGATTACATCAGGTCAGGCGGAGATTCCGAAATACTGTATTTTAAGGCGTACCCAGTTGCAGATATACACTCAGATCACATTTTAGTAGTGATGAAGAGTAGGCTGAGATTTAAGAGACTGGTCAGGAAGACTAAACGCGCGTAGAAGTGAGATACGGAAGTAATAAGGAATGGGGAAGATATGTTTGAAGTTTCCTGGCGCTGTAGATAGTGTGATAACGAAAAGCTCAATAGGCAGTTCAGTTGAAGAGGAATGTACATCTCTAAAAAGGGCTGTCATAGAAGCTGGAGTGAAATACAGGTACAAGGAAGATAAGAGCGACGAAACAATTGGTAACAGGAGAAATACTTCAGCTGATCGATGAAAGAACGAAGTAAAAAAATGTTCAGGGAAATTCAGGAACACAGAAATACAAGTCACTTAGCTAGCAAATAAATAGGAAGTGCAGTGAAGCAAAGGCGAAATGGCTCTATGAAAAATGTGAAGAAATCGGAAAAGAAATGATTGTCAGAAGGAATGACTAAGCATAAAGAAAAGTCTAACCAGCCTTCGGTGAAATTAAGAGCAAGGGCGGTAACATTAAGAGTGCAGTGGGAATTCCAGTTTTAAATTCAGAGATAGGAAAGCAAGAAAAACTGAAAAGGGAAATGCAAATGTCGAATCTAGATATAAATGGGGTAAGTGAAGTGAAATGGGAAAAAGACAGGTGGGAAGAATACACTGAAGGCCACTATGAGGGAGAAGAGGTATGACGAGATAGAAGAAGAAGCGGGAGTCAATATAGAAGAGATACGGGATCCAGTATTATAATCACAATTTAAAAGAACTGAGGGGTAATTCTGACGATGCGGCTGATAATGGAAGACAAACAAAAGTAGAATCAAGACACATTTATACAATTTGTCGACCTAAAACAAGCGTTGATCAATGTAAAATGGTGCAAGATATTCGGAATTCTGAAAAAAGTGGGGGTGAACTATAGGAAAAAATGGGTAATTTGCAATATGTACAAGAACCAAGAGGGAACAATAACAGTGGAAGACCAAGAAGGAAGTGCTCGGATTAAAAAGGGTGTAAGACAGGGATGTAGCCTACGCCCCCTATTTCAATGTATATGGCGAACGAGCAATTACGGAAACGAAATGAAGGTTCAAAAGTGGCATTAAAATTGAAGATGAAAGGATATCAGTGATTAGGTTCGCTGTATCCTCAGAGAGAGTAAAGAAGGATCACATGACGGACAGATCATGGGGGACATAAAAGACTGACTAGTACTGGAATAAAAGTACATCCTTGAATAAGAGAAGTCTACTAGTATCAAAAATAGGCCTTATTTTAAGAAAGAAATTTCTGATGATGAATGTTTCGAGCACAGCATTGTACGGTAGTGAAACACGGACTGTGGCAGAAAAGAAAATGAAGAGAATCCGAGCATTCGAGATGCGATCCTACAGAAAAATGTTGAAAATTAGGTGAACCGATAAGGTAAGGAATGAGGAGGTTCTCCGCAGAATCTGTGACGAGAGGAATACATGGAAAACACTGAGAAAAATAAGGGGCAAGATGATAGGACACTTGTTACGACATCGCAGAATACCTTCTATTGCCGGCCAGTGTGGCCGTGCGGTTCCAGGCGCTTCAATCTGGAACCGCGTGACTGCTACGGTCGCAGGTTCGAATCCTGCCTCGGGCATGGATGTGTGTGATGTCGTTAGGTTAGTTAGGTTTAAGTAGTTCTAAGTTCTTTTGGACTGATTACCTCAAATGTTAAGTCCCATAGTGCTCAGAGCCATTTGAACCAAGCCAATACCTTCTATTATAATAGAAGACCTAAATAGGGTAGAACCTGTAGAAGAAAACAGAGATTGGAATACACCCAGGAAATAACTGAGGAGGCAGGTTGCAGGAGCTACTCTGAGCTGAGATGAAGAGGTTTGCCCAAGAGAGGTATTCGTGGCGGGCCGCATCAAACCGCTCAGAAGACTGATGATGATAGAGAGAGAGAGAAAACACAGTAATATCTTTTATTGTAGAAACTTCATCCAAGAACAGAATCCTGCGGTGGCAGAAAAAGTGTATAGTGGTGACATCGGTGTGTACGTAGAACGAAGTTATCGACAAATTTGAGTGCCATACACTTGCGAAAGAGTGTTAGCAGAAAAAGAAACGAGAAAAGTTGTCATGAACCGTTTGGGTTTTGGTGCTTGAGAATGTCTCCTTCTACCGACTCTCATTGATTTCGTAAAAGTCATTATTCGTGCTGAGATGGTACTGTCATGCGATGGATGATGGAGTAGAAGCTTTGTAGAGGCAATGGCTATGAAGGTGGAAGAACCTTGTATGGTGTTAACCGACCCAGCAAAGCGTACAACGCGTGATTTGATCCATTGTAAATGGTTTGTGGAAGCCCTAGATTGTGAAAACAACGAGACTGTTTATGCACAACTTTTGTGCTAGTAGCCACGACTTTCTTTCATTCATATTTTACACTACGCGTTTCAGCAAATATTTCTTTATTTGGAAGTATGATGACTTTATTGCCAAATGAAGTGCAATTCTAGTGTAATGTACTGTCTTTTTCCTATTAAAACACAGCTAAGTCTTCTAATATAAGGTTCTCTAGAAAGGTGTGTTAATGAGCGCGGCTATCTACTCGAGTCGGATAAAACTTCAGTCATTGTAAACATTCAGTACCATTCGTGCTACGTCACTGCAAGCCTCAGGGTTTTCTCGTGCAACTTCCCACATTTTAACCTTATAGAAAGTAAATTCATGCAGAGTGCATGTTTAAGTTTTGTACACTTACTGTGACATATGTCACACTTCAGTCCTGCATATTAATTACCTTTTTGCTGCCTTAATGCATGATATTACGCTATTGTACATAATAGAGCATTTTTCTCAGTTTTGCTCCATAAAATAAGGAATTTCCATAAATAACGATAAACCATTTTCTTCCACAACTATCTCGGAATTTTCACGAAGCACATATATAATCTCGTCACTTTCGAGTGCTGTATTTTGGCGAACTATGAAGCAATCATGGTCTAATCTCCCTTCACCCTCGGAGGTTATTTTACATTCTTTTTTCTTCCAGTCTCGATTTGAGCCGAGGCAGTGATAAGGATAGAAAGAAAGTGAATTTTTTGGGACGCTACGATTATTACAGCCAGCGTTGTGGGAGTAAATACATATGATATTGTTGTCTTGGACAGACATTTTTGGTGGCGAAAATACAAGGGATCTGGTATTATTCGATCTTGCACATTCCCAAATTTTCTCATTTAAACACTCACCTCTCACTTCTTGCAACGGAGAAAGATCATTTTCTGCAGATAAATGCATCAGCCTAAACGCACAGAATTTAGATTATAGTTTACCAGCGGAAAATCCTCCTATCTGTACACAAAAAAGGTTAATATGGTGCTCTTTAAAAGACTCTGACTGGGTATCAGCTGCATCATCCTACCGTCCTCAGCACCTCTAAAAATTTCCCTTTTGGGCATGCGAACATAATCGCTCTCTTTTTAACATCATCGTACCTCTCACTCCCACGAACTCTTCCAACTGTAACTCGTTCACACACACTCGTCTATCGCTCAACGATCGCTCATACTCATCCACAGTCACTTTACATTCTCACTCAATCATTCAGCCCCACTCATTATCTCTCTGTGTCTTCTCCCTGTCATTGTCGTCCTCTTGCTTTCTCTTAATGCTGTTACCTCATTTATTCCTTACCACTGCTGCTCCTCTCTCTCTCTTCCTGTTGGTCACTGTCGTAGACTCTGTCTCTCATTAGTACTGTCTCTCACCCATTTCATCTTTCTCTGTATCTTTCAAATGTTCAAATGTGTGTGAATTCCTAAGGGACCAAACTGCTGTGGTGATCGGTCCCTAACTAACTTATGCTAAGAACAATACACACACCTATGCTCGAGGCAGGACTCGATCCCTCGGCGGGAGGGGGCCGCGCAATCCGTGACATGGCGCCCTAAACGACGCGGCCACTCCACGTGGCCCGTATCTTTATTCCTCTCACAGAGGCACTGTCTCCTTTACTATTTTCCTAGCACTGTTCTGTCACTGCCGCTGTGTCCCTCTCCTCTCACACTGCCAACGTCTACCTCACACTTTTAATTCTACAACTACTATCTACATCGTCCAGTATTTATTACTTTTCCCTATCCCTCTGCCAGATTCTCCTTCTCTCTGAGCATAAAAATGCGCGAATATGTTCGCAAGACACACCTTTGGGATAAATTTTAGCCGCTGAAGGTAGAACGAGGAAGCCGGTTCCCAGCTTTTCAGTCAGTCTCTTTTAAACAAGACAATATTCGCCATTTTTTGCTCTCAAAGAAGCATTTTTCCGCTGGTTTCCTTCTTTTCCCTGCTACGGCAGAACTGCGTGGGTGAGTAAAATTTTGATAGCTTACTTACAAGAAACTGAAACAACACAAAACTAATTTTACTCATCAGATGGGATTTTACGTGCACAAAAATTTTGCATATGCATCAGTAATACAACACGGCGGTTCCAGAAACATTCTGATGATAACGGAGACACTAAACAGCAAATTTCTCCGTGCTACGTCACTTTATAAACTACATTTTTGCCTCAGGCCTGATTTTACGTGCGTATTTTGTGTCTACAAGTACGATAACTTTGAACCTCTGTATCTCGGAAATGGGTATAAATATCAGTAAAACTTTCAAAGATGTTCGAGATCGGGGCCTTAGGAACAGATAGCAAAAATTCCAGCCTGTTGGCGTACATAGTCGTCTTCGAATCCGCGACATGGTTTTGGCACAAAAAATGGCAAAAACCCATTTTTTTGGGTTTTCTAAGGAACCATCCGTGAACTAAAGAGGCCTCCGTAAGACCCTTAAGGCTCACTGTGGACCACATGGAATGCAAAGAGAACCACACTGTGTGCTCCATTTTGCTAAGTACGAGTGAGTGTGTAATATTCATATTTTGTTCCCGTACTGCAGAATAGCGACTCTAAGACATTCCTTCTGTTAGGTATGCAAATGGTGTCTAGCCCAGGGGCTATCTAAAACATTTGACCCTAACGTTCTGTTATCAATAGAGCCCGAGATATGAGCCACGGAAAAATCCTATTTTTATGCACAGAGTTTTGGGACATATGAAGTTGCACATGCTGTCGCATGCGTGCCGATTTATGGTGTGGTTTTTAATTCTGGGAGTCTCCGTTGATAAATTCTGTTCTTTTCATTTAAGCAGTGAGGCTGCATCCTTAAGAGAATTGGACTTTGGCAGGCTAGGAAGGATTTCGGAATTTGTGTGGCCTAACCAACACCGGCATTCGTCTAAACTGAAAATGCGAAATCACAGAAACCCATTCTCAATGTTCCTGGCTGGTGGATTTGAACCCCACGCCTCCCGAATCCAGGGTTTGCTAGCTCAGCAACCCAATGCGCATATCTACGCCGGTAGTTAAGAATTTTGAAAACCTGGTTGTATCACATCGTTTTTAAATAAAATAAAATGCATCACAACAAAAGAAGAAATTCTGATACTGCGTGCTTTTCCTTTAATTGGGCTATGACGGTCATTTGATAGCGCATATTTTAAGATTTAACTATGCATGGAATTCCTAGCTTCATTTACTACAGCATTACAAGCACGTTAACTAATTGTGGTCGAAAAGGGGGGGGGGGGGGGGCGGATGGAGAACACAGTCATCTTGGACGAATTCGAGCAGCCCACTGAAGTAATCTTTCAGAAGGTAACTATGAACAGTGCTATCATCACATATCCCTTCCGCTCTCCGGAAACCCTTCGCCGTCTTTCTGCATCGGAACTGATTTTCGAGACAGGCAAATCCAAGTATATTTTTGAGCTCTAATTTTAATGCAGTGTTGTTTGTACTGTTGTTTATCGTTCCAATGCCTTCTGAAATACTGAGTTACTTCAACCCCAACGCTCTACCTGTCTCTAAAACGACTCCAGTGCTAATATTAAAAAGCTGTAGATAGGTAATTATGCCTCTATGGTAGTGAGTACGTATTTTTAACTTATCGTAAGGCTGCTAGACAAATCAAAATTGGTTTTCCTCTTATTTCTTGTAACAAACTTATCCATAATTAGGAACTATCATAACAGCACGCAACACAGAAATAATAAATAGAAGTAGTTAAATTAAGTTCAACTGCAAATATGAACTGAAGCAAATAACAAAACAACAGCTGAGCTCAGGTATGGTCAACAATATCCTATAGCTGGAATTGGTTAAATGAGGGATGGGCGATTCCCAATAGTACTATCGATATATCAATAGTTAGTATATGACCTCATCGGCTATCGAGAGATCATATGCATCTTTATTCATATGACTGAAAATCAAAATATCTTTCAATTACACTACATGGCGACTAGATACCGTGGAACTTCGTTTAGAAGATATGGGGATGGGGTTCCGGACCCCCGTCCCCAGACCCGCCCTTTGGCTTCATCCTTGGTCTATGGTAAATCCATACCAGGGAAAAAGGCAAACTGACAAAACAGCATTGAGGAATATTTAATTAGTTGTAATGAAGGACAAAGAGTAGAATATGTAACGTGTATTGTAGGAGATACTGTTTGAGAAGTGTACTATGGTACATGAAAAGATCGAGAGCAGTATCAAATCAGGTGGCTTTAAAAATGTCTTGGCGACGTCAAAATATAAACTTGTGCGAGACTTGCCAGCTGAGTGAGTGCTCTGATAAACGAGATGTCGGCGGACGTTAGTTTTCCTCGTTCCTCCACTACTTATAGTTTCAAATTAATTTCCGTGTCACTGTGAGTTCAAATTAATAAAAGGTCTTACGTAAATTAATTACTTTCGAAGTTATAATTAAAGGGTTAACATTTCGGATACTTTCATAGAAGGGATGGGAGCAGCCAACTTCCAGAGCATAAAAAGCACGAAGAAATACACAGAATTTCATTACGCTTCAAAGCTAATAGGCTTTCCGCCGTATTGCAATGAGAAGTTGAATTACTGCACACAGAACTTTTTTTTCCGACGGTCCCCTGCCGATGTATTATATTCTGCCTGATCTTCCACTATAAGTAACAGCACAGTCTAAAATGTTGTTGAAGAAATATAATCGGTGGCTGAAATCTCTTCGTCTGCACACAGCGTTCTCGAATTAATTTCAGCAGATATCGAAAGCCTTCCTCACGTAGAGCTGAAGTACTGTGTGTACGTATGTCACTTATTAAGTTTCAGAATATAATTTCCTTTTTTATGTATTTAATATGTTTTACTTACAAGTGGGTTTCAGTTTGCACAAGTATAAGAATTACTCTAAAAGGTATGCGATATTTGAGCAGATAGTTAGGCTGTCCAATATGTAAAGCGAAACAACTAAAAGTATTCCGCAAGTTTCAAAATTTCAGAAGAGGGAATATTTCTCCACAGTTGGGAAGGACATGTTCCTTTTAATGGCGAAAGTATGAAACAGAATTTTGTAGCTGGTAGTTCCATTTTAGAGCAACTGTTTCCCCTGGTTATTTTTAACGATAGTTACAGAATACCATACTTAAGGCCCATATGTGTAGATATTTATGTATTTACTAAGTGAATACTCGGCGTTGCCCGGGTATGTGTTTATTCAACTTTTTTTTTAGTCCACATCCTCCTCCCTCTCTTCATTTTCTCCTCCTCCGTCCTCTCACTGTCTGTTTCCTACAACAGGACAACATTAAGAAAGTTACTCCCACAGTGTTCATTAAACCTAAACCTGGTGATGACATTAAGGCTGTTAAGTCAGTATTCGAGAAGTGCATTGATCCTAAGAAGGATAAGATAAAGATAAACATTGTACGTACTGCAAAGAATGTGCTGATAGTAGAAACGGCATCACAAGAGGACTGCCAAAAGATTTTAAACAATGAACAATTAAGTAATAAAGTGAAGTGTGAACCTCCTCGCAAGCGTCGATCTTTGATGTGTCTGTATGACGTACCTACGTACATGACAACAGACAATCTGGTGGACGCAATATATACACAAAATTTTGATGTGAACATGTCAAGAGGAGAATTTGATGAACAGTTTAAGTTACGCTTTAAAGTAGGACCACGTGAGAAACTGACAGTACACCACGTGGTAGAAGTCTCGCCAGGTTTATGGAAATTACTAACGAGAATGGGTCGGTTGTATGTTGGCCACTCTGCGTTGAACATAAAAGATTACCTGGCGGTGCCGAGATGCACTAAATGCCAGGACATTAATCATACGAATAAGTATTGTACGCAACCCGATGTCATATGCGGCCATTGTGGCCTGTCTGGACATATTAAGAAAGGCTGTCCTAATAAGGACAAAGCAGGAGTATGTGTACCATGCAGAAGACGAGGCCGCAAGTGTGGTGGACCTAAAGATTGTCCAACCCACCGAATGTTCTTAGATAGACTTATCCAAAGAACAGATTACGGCGATATTTAAAGTGGTACAAGTCAATGCCATGCGCAGCCAGATGGTTGCACATGAGCTAAGGAAAGTAGCGGAACAAGAAGGAATAGATGTTCTATTGATACAAGAACCGAACTCCTGTGCGGGTCGAGTCCCTGGTTTTCCCGCAACAGCACAGGTGGTTTCCTCGGGTGGGAACCCCATGAGTGCAATTATAGTATTGAACACAACTATTAAAACTACGATATTAAATCAGTTCTGTACTGAGCATATTACAGTTGTACAACTTAATTTGTTGTCCTACAGTATGTACGTTGTAAACGTCTAGTGCCAGTTCAGACATGACATCAAGATTTATCTTGATCAGCTGAACTGGATTCTAAGAGTTTTAGCCGGGCAGGCTATAATTGTAGCTCTTGATGCTAATGTTAAGTCCCCACTCTGGCACAGTGATGTACAGGACGGTAGGTGTGCGGAGCTTGTTAATTTGATAATGGTAACACATATGCAAGTACTAAACTTGCCTGGGTATCCCCCGACATACTCAGGGAGGGCGGGTGCACATCAAATATTGATGTCACACTAGCAAGCGAGAGGGCAGCACCCCACGTCCATAACTGGCAAGTAAGAGAACATCTAACTGTCAGTGGTCATAACTGTATTACATTTGAAATAGCGTCGACCATCGCGGATGTGCCAGGTGAGTGGGTGGAACGGTACAACTATGCTCGGACAGACTGGGACCGACTCGTGCAGGTGTTCAGTCCTCCTGAGTTCAGGGAGGACATAGGTAATATTGATGAAGCTGTGGAGGAGCTTGTGAGCTCCGTGCAAACAGCCATCACACTATCTGTACCTCGAATAGCGAGATACATCTGCAGGGAGTCCACCCCGTGGACCCCTGAATTGACTGTGCTTAAACGATCGGTCAGAAGGGCGCGAAGCAACTATCAAAGGAGCTTTGCCCACGACGAACGACAATACCACCTGCGTATTTATCGTCGTCTGAAGCAGAGATACAAGGATCAGTTAGACATTACAAGGCGCCAATCCTGGGAAAGATTTGTGAACGATCAGCTGGGAACAGACCCTTGGGGAGTTCCTTACAAAATCGTTCGAGAAAAAATTAGATCGCCTATGATGTTGTCTACACTACGTGCTGGGGATGGTGACACGACCAAGAATTGGGAACAAACAGCAAGACTGCTGTTGGACACATTACTGCCAGATGACATCGAGGACCAGGACTCGCACGAGCAGCGGGAAATACGGCTGGCGCTCTCGATTCCGTATCTTAACGATACAAACGTGTGCCCTTTCTCAGCAGAGGAGGTAGAAGCAACTATCTACACCTTTGCAAGGAAGAAGGCGCCGGGTCCTGACGGGATCCCTGTGGAGATCTTACAGGGACTCGCACACTTGGTCGCCCCGGCACTAAGTCGTATTTACAACAGCTGTTTACAAAGGGGCTATTATCCACTAAAGTGGAAAACTGCTGAAGTAGTAATCATCAGGAAAGGCCCGGATAAAGATCCAACGGTGCCGAAATCCTATCGGCCTATCTGTCTGCTGGATGTAATGGGCAAAGCATTTGAGAAGTTGCTCGCTGACCATCTCCAGAGTCATCGAACTCTGCATGGTATGAGTGATAGGCAGTTCGGATTCCGAAAGGGTCGCTCCACTCAGGATGCGATCAATGAGGTTTGCCGAATTGTTCACTCTGCGACATCGAAGTATGTTCTTGGCATAATGATAGACATCTCAGAGGCCTTCGACAACCTGTGGTGGCCGGCACTCTTCTCTCGCCTAAGAGAGATTGGGTGCCCGCAGCTGCTGTATGGCTGTCTGGAGGCCTACTGTGATGGAAGGATTGCTAAGATAACTGCTCCTGGAGCCGTCGTATCTAAAAGAATATCCCGTGGTTGTCCCCAGGGATCGGTGTGTGGTCCCATTTTCTGGGATATCAACATGGAACCTTTGTTGAACGTCCTGCAGGGAGAGACTGCAGTTCTGGGAGTCGTTGCTTATGCGGATGATCTCGCAATTCTAGTAGAAGGTGACACTCGCAATGTGATCGAAGACCGATCACGACTGGCTATTGAACTGTTAACCAACTGGTGTAAGAAGACTAAAATGTCTATTGCACCACAAAAATCGCTATATATGCTCTTGAAAGGCAAGTTAAATAGGGACCCAACAGTCAGAATTAATGGCCAAGCAGTGTCACGACAGAGATATGCCCGTTATCTTGGGGTATATTTAGATGAGAATTGGAGTTTCATTCCGCATATTGAGCAAATAACGACAAAGTCCTTAGCTCTGTTCAATAAGATAATATCAATTGGACAAAGAAGGTTCCATCTGCCGTCAAAGGCAATAAATATCTATCATAATAGTATATTGGCACCAATAGTAGGGCACGCATCCAGTGTGTGGGCCCACAGGTTTGCTCTGGTGCGGCCTGCCGCCGCTGTCAGGCGAATACAGAGGAACGTTCTGTTGAGATGCATAGGAGCATTCAACACAAGTCCAACAGATGCACTGTTGGTAATTATGGGTCTATGCCCACTAGACCTAATAATAAGGCAGCACGCAGCCTTCTACTGGCTGCACAAACAGAACATGGAAAGGGTGCAAAATATAATGGGCATTCCTCTGGTAAACGTCAAAGCCATTCGTGAAAAAGTGCTTGACATTTGGCAGGACGAATGGGATGGGTCCACTACAGGCCGTAGAGTCCACGGGTTTCTACCCACAGTGAGAGGAAGACTAAAGAACAAGATAATGAATCCCTCACAGGGCCTAGTTCACTTCCTTACAGGACACGGTCCCTATCCCACGTACCTGCATAAGATAGGGAAAAGGCCAACACCGGAGTGTGACTGTGGTGCCCACGAAGGATCGCCAGAACACATAGTGTTCGAGTGCCCAATATATGAACAGGTTGTCTCAGGGGAGAGGCAGCTTCTGCGGACAAGAAATGTTAATGAAATATTGACAGAAAGCGAATTGTTCAGCAATTTCGCAAAATTGGTTAACAAAATCTCAAGGAAGGCCCAGCGAGCCTACATTGGGAGAGAGTAAATGCGCTTAAGATCTAATGCGCAATTGTAAATATGTAAATATTATGTTTGTTTAAGTGTTGACTTAGAGTAGCTAGTAGTTGTAGTTAGATCAGCATGGTGGTGGGGGGAATAAAAGAGTTGCATAAATGGAGTGGTTTCTCTAGTAGTAGCGGCCCGCCTCCACGTGGCTAGGGACGGGCAACTCTCTGGCAGGATTGCAGAGAGGCTAAGACGCCAATAATTCACAAATAGCAAAGTTGCTTAATAAATAGAAAGTATGCAGGCACTAATAAACCACTTATGTAGTGCTAATAGCAGAGATAGTTAGTCTTAATACGCCCACTCAAAAGTATTAGAAAGTGGGTTATGGATGGTTCATAAATTTAGGTTCATAAATTTTGTCTGTTTCCTACTAGCATCTCTCTCTGTCCATCTCCTCCCCTGCCCTTTCTCTGTCCATCTCCTCTCCCCAATCTCTGTCCATTCCCTTCTATTTCCTTTCTCTATCCATCTCCTCCTCTCCTTTCTTTCCGTGCATCTTCTCCTCTTACTTTTCTCCGCCCGTTTCCACCTCTCCCACTCTCTTCGCCAACGTCCTCAACTCGCCGCTCTCTGTCCATTCCTTCCTTGCCCCCTCTCACTCTCCATCTCTTCCTCTTCCCATTCTCTGTCAATTTTCCCTCCCCTCTATCTCTTCGTCCCCTGTAACTGTTTCCGTCTACTCTTCCCACCTCCCTGTTTGTCCATCTCCTCATTCCCCTGTCTCTCCCCACATTATCAGCCCACCGCAATAGGAGGTTGCTGATCCTTACCCTAGCAATTTGTTTCCACGTGGTATATAATATGTATACCAAGTTTGGTTCAAATCGATCCAGGGATTTAAGCCTCACGGGGTAGCCGTGAGGTTTCAGGCGCCTTGTTTCGACCCGAGCGGCTCCACACGTCGGAGGGTTCGAGTCCTCCCTCGGGCACGGGTGTGTGTGTTGTCCTTAGCGTAAGTTAGTTCAAGTTAGATTAAGTAGTGCGTAAGCATAGGAACCGATGACCTCAGCAGTTTTGTCGCATAAGACCTTCCAAAAATTCCCAAACTTCCAGGGATTTAAGAAAAGCTTTGATCACGTACGCACACGTCACATACATATAACACATTTCATACATATTTGATGTGTATACATATTTCACTTGCGTCTCTAGCGAGTTTCTCCATGTAGTTTCGTTTTCATGTAGCTCAGTCATTTATGACGTCATGTCTTTTTGATCTATGCATGGTAGAATGATATACGCTGATCAACTAGTATGTTATGACCACCTACCTAATAGCCGATACGACCACCTTGACACGGATAACGGGGGCGACGCGTCGCGCCGTGGAAGCAGTGAGGCCTTTGTAGTTCGCTGGAGGGAGTTGGCACTACGTCTCCACATGCAAGTCACGCAATTCCCGCAAATCACAGATGTGTGTGATGGTGTTCAGATCTGGCGAGTTGGGGGAGTTAGCACATCAGTTTTAAATCGCCGCTGTGTTTCTAGAAAAGCAACTCGTCACCCTCTTTGAAAAATGTCACTACCGTCGAGAAATGTGGTCGTCATGAAGGGGTCTGCAACCAGTGTACGCTATTCCTTGGCCATCATGGTGCCTTACACGAGCTCCACTGGATCCTCGGATGTCCACATGAATGTTCTCCAGAGAATAACAGAGCCGCCTTCAGCTTGCCCCCGTCCCAAAATACAGGTGTCAAGGAGCTGTTGCCCTGGAAGACGACGGATTCGCGCCCTCCCATTGGCATTATGAAGAACGTATTGGGGTTCATCAGATCATGCAACGCTCTGCCACTACGACAACGACCAGTGTCGATGGTCACGTGCCCATTTCAGTCGTAATTGCCAATGGCGTGGTGTTAACATTGGTACATGCATGGGTCGCCGGATGCAGAGGCCCATCGTGTTGTTCGGTGCACTGTGTGTTCATGCACACTTGTACTCTGCCCAGAATTATAGTCTGATGCCATATCCACCATAGTTCGCCGCGTGTCCTGTGTTACCAGTCTGCCCAGCGAACGACGTCCGACATCTGTAATAAGGGGTGGTCGCCCAACCCCACGACGTCTGGACGTGGTTTCACCTTGGTTTCGCGATGTATTCAAGACACTCGCCACAACACAACTAGAACACCCGACAAGTGCGTGCAGTTTCCGAAATGCTCGTGCTGATCCTCCGAGCCGTCATAACGTGCCTTCGGTCAAATTCAGATAGATCACGTACCTTCTCCATTCTACGCACGGACTTCACGCTCACTGATACCACATCCACTGTGCCTGTGTTTGACTAGCAATAATTCTCGCCAGGTGATGCTGCTTTCGCCTGGAAGGGTTTATATCGATACTAGGTCGGTGGTCATAATGTTCTGGCTGATCAGTTTAATTTTTCTGGAACATCCACTGATACATGCGGGTACTGTACCTGAAATGTGCTGCAAATAGTCAGTCATAAATAAGTGATAGACTGAAAGGTCATACTTGAAGCGGAAGTTCTACTGCATGAGCAGCGAAAATTTAGTAAGTTATGAACTTTTCTTCTTGTTTGATTTTGTTCGGGGTGTCCGCGAATAAAAGTCTCGAAAATGTTTGACTCATGTGTAAAGTTGGTGGACAGTCACTAAATGCCCTCATTCTCAAATCTGTATGAATATACTTAGAGCATTTGTGCGTCGTGAACTACGCTACTTTTTCACCTCCACCCTCACTTCTTTCAGAAGTAGATGATACGTGCTCCACCGTGGTTCGTTCCGGATAGTAAGTGATATCTGTACGAAGTTTGGTCCAAAATGTTGCAGTGGTTTAGGCGGAGATATGGAAGATACGTATGTACATACTCTTTTTCAATATATATATATATATATATATATATATATATATATATATATATATATATATATATATATGACTGCCAAAGCGTAAATGCCATAAGCTTGGGGAGGCTACGAGTATACTCGTCTGAAATAAAAACATTGCTCTATGCAGATGGTATGTTTTACTTAGTTCTCGAGACATCGGTCATAAAGGGATATCAACATCGTAAAATAGATTTTGTTTGTTATTTTTCCATGTTGGTTTCTGCATTTCAACCGTCTTCATCAGTTCAAAACTAGATTAAGATACCAAATACGCTCTTGGAAGTCCAACATCGATTTTACGATATTTCATCAGCAGTTTCAAGCATCTCCCAATAAATTTTCTAAAAGTCTCTTATGAACATAGGTTCAAGTGGTTCAAATGGCTCTGAGCACTATGGGACTTAACTTCTGAGGCCATCAGTCTCCTAGAACTTAGAACTACTTAAACCTAACTAACCTAAGGACACCACACACACCCATGCCCGAGGTAAGACTCGAACCTGCGACCGTTGCTCTCGCGCTTTTCCAGACTGAAGCGCCTAGAACCGCTCTGTCACATCGGCGGGCCATGAACGTAGGTGCACATATTTACTGTCGAGGAAGCATGTTGCATGTCTTGTTTTCTGCAGCACAGTGTTACTTTGTGAGAACAGTACTAGCCATGATGAGACCTATTTTTTACCTCGCTTATTCACCTTTCTCCTGCAAATTTCTGTGTCGAGCCATCCTCATCAACAAAATTGTGAGCGTGTTATGTTAGGGATTTTGACTGCCAGATAATGATACTACAATTATCAGTCATTTGGATAATATAAGAGCGGCTGAAACGTTGCCTCACACATAGGAGAAAGAAGAGGAACTTCACTGCATTGCATGTGATTGGTGGGATATAACAGGTGTTTCAAAAAGGACTGTACAACTTTGAAAATTCAATTCATAGTACCTACAGAGATGACTGCAGTGTCAGTCTGTTGGGAAACACATCAAGTTTTGTCCCGCGTAGTTGGCTAGTGCCGAATCACACCGTAGGAGCGCTAGCGGCAGTTGTGTTAAGGAAGCCTGCCTTCATTGGACCCGAGCATGCTAGCCGTGTGTTCTGGTTTGAAGAATCGAAGTCGGCGACAACAGTTCCAGCCACGCAACAGTACCAACTACGCTGAAGATACTCCTAGTAGGCCTACAATTTATTAATGGCATAAATGTTTTGTAGAAACATGGTACTGGGTAAGACATCAGGTCATCCAAGCACATCTGACGGCGTCTTTGAGCGAGTGAGACAACGTTTTGTCAACAAACTTACGAAATTGACCTGGAGTGCATATCACAAACTGCAAATCCCACATACGACTGTTTGGCATGTGTTGAGAATCCGCTTGCATTTGAAACCGCACAGATTGACTATCATACAGGCAATAAAAGACACTGTTAAAATTGCTCGCAAGATCTTCTGTTGCAGATATGTGAAATCGATTACATGAGGATGAAAATTTCTTGGACAAATTTACTGACGAGTCGACTTTTCAATTAAGTGGCAAGGTTAACACACGTAACTATAGGATTTGAGGCAGTGAAAAATCCTCATCAAACTTTGCAACATGTTCGTGATAGCCCTAAACTGAACGTTATTTTTGCATTGGGCAAGAACAATGTTTACGGCCCCTTTTTTTCCGTGAGAGAACCATCAACGGGATAGTGTACCGGGATATGTTACAACAATATTTGATAACACAGATCGATGAGGATGGCATAGAACGAAATTTTTACTTCGTGCAATATGGTGCACCACCCCACTACCTGGCTGACGTCCGGGAATTCCTCAGTGATCGCTTTCCAAGTCAATGGATAAGCCGTGATGTGCCAATTACATGTTCACCACGTTCCGCAGACCTGATTGCACTCGATATTTTAAAATGGGGTTCATCAAGGATATCCTGTTTGTACATCCTGTGCTGGCTTCTCTACCTCAACTTAGTGCAAGTTACACCTGCAATGCCACAGCGGGTTTGAGAAGAAACTGAATTCAGATGGGATGTGTGCAGTGTAACCAACGGAAGCCACATACAACACCTTTAGATTTAGGTAAAAAAAAAAAAAGCTTGATGTCTTTTCCTACAAAATAACACTCAACCAAGCTCTATATCTTCTTTCAATAAAATCTTATGAATTTTTAAAGTTGTAAAGTCAGTTTTGAAACATCCTGTGTTGTTGCCTTTTTATGTAAGTAATTGGATCCTGTTATTAGATATTCCATAACAACGCATTCTTTAAAAATACGACCAACCATATCACACTACAGAATCATAGAAAAACGAATTTGTTCCCTGTTTCCACAGTTAAATGTATGTTATACTACAACTGTCGTTGGTCATAGAATTAATCTTGTGTGAAGGTCGCTTAATCAGTAAATTGTATTAACAGAAAGAGATGACATAAAACTGGTATGTGTCCCATGTGAAGGTGTAGCACAAACCTCAGCTTAAATGGGTGTAAGCCTTATTAATTCACGTAATTTTTGCCATAGTAATGTTCGCGAAATATCTAGGTCTGCAGAAATTCGATACATGCTTCATGTGGGACTACAATTAATGATGTTTAATAGATATTACTCTTATTGGTCATTATTTGAAAGCCTTGTTGAAATAAATCAGACACACTGTGTGACAAAGACGGTTGACACAACCAGCCTTCTTTGTATGAACACTTGTTGTCGTTGTGGTCTTCAGTCCTCAGATTGATTTGATGCAGCTCTCCATGCTACTCTATCCTGTGCAAGCTGCTTCATCTCCCAGTACGTACTGCAGTCTACATCCTTCTGAATCTGCTTAGTGTATTCATCTCTTGGTCTCCCTCTACAATTTTTACCCTCCACGCTGCCCTCCAATACCAAAATTGTGATCCCTTGATGCCTCAGAACATGTCCTACCAACCGATCCCTCCTTCTAGCCATGTTGTGCCACAAACTGCTCGTCTCCCCAATTCTATTCAATACCTCCTCATTAGTTATTTGATCTACCCATCTAATCATCAGCATCCTTCGGTAGCACCACATTTCAAAAGCTCCTATTCTCTTCTTGTCCAAACTATTTATCGTCCATGTGTCACCTCCATACATGGCTACGCTCCTTCCTTACAAATACTTTCAGAAATGACTTCCTAACACTAAAATCTGTACTGGATGTTAACAAATTTCTCTTCTTCAGAAACGCTTTCCTTGCCATTGCCAGTCTACATTTTATATCCTCTCTACTTCGACCATCATCAGTTATTTTGCTCCTCAAATAGCAAAACTCCTTTACTACTTTAAGTGTCTCATTTTTTAATCTAATTCCCTCAGCATCACCCAACTTTATTCGACGAAATTCCACTATCCTCGTTTTGCTTTTGTTGATGTTCATCCTATATCCTCCTTTCAAGATACTGTCTATTCCGTTCAACTATTCTTCCAAGTCTTTTGCTGTCTCTGACAGAATTACAATGTCATGGGCGAACCTTAAAGTTTTTATTTCTTCTCCATGGATTTTAATACCTACTCCGAATTTTTCTTTTGTTTCCTTTACTGATTGCTCAATATACACATTGAATAACATTGGGGAGAGGCTACAACCCTGTCTCACTCCCTTCCCAACCGTTGATTCCCTTTCATGCCCCTCGATCCTTATAACTGCCATCTGGTTTCTGTACAAATTGTAAATAGCCTTTCGCTTCCTGTATTATACCCCTGCCACCTTCAGAATTTGAAAGAGACTATTCCAGTCAACATTGTCAAAAGCTTTCTCTCAGTCTACAAATGCTAGAAACGTAGGTTTGCCTTTTCTTAATCTAGCTTCTACGTAGAATCAGTATTGCCTCTCGTGTTCCAATATTTCTATGAAATCCAAACTGATCTTTCCCGAGGCCGGCTTCTATCAGTTTTCCCATTCATCTGTAAAGAATTCCCGTTAGTATGAATACTTATTTCAAGTATTAAAGTCTATATACAATTTTCACTAACTTTGTTTTCAAAATTCCAATGTTAAATTTCCTATATTAAGTACACAGTAGGCATATTATCAAAGTGGTAGAATCAAATTACATACAAAACTTTATTATTCACATCACATAGTTTGTTCTCCTAGTTGCAATAAGCTAGTTAATTTCGTCAGAAACGATGGCAACTAAAAGTTACTGCAATTATAAAATTTCTATCATTTACGCATAGGGACAATCTAATGAGCTAACAGATAAATTCGGAAAGAAAGCCCATTTCCAAACTAAAGAGCTGTTTTCCTCATTTTAATGATTTACATTAACCCAAACTCTGTTAGTTAAAAAGATATTTTTAGTTAAAGATTTCGCTTGGTCGAAACTTCCAGTGCCAGTTACAGCCAAACTACAGTAAATTTCCAGGATCTTCCAATACACTTTTGATCTCCTGACTCTTTACATATATTGACAATCATAATATACTGTTAAGCCAAACCATTATGACCGCTGCCCAACCCTAGCCTGAATGCCGCCCGGTGGCGTTGCGCGCGCACGACGCTCTAACAAAAGTATTTCAGCCCAGCAGACACTGACAGGGGATCACTTGAGCCAAGATACGGGCTGCAAATGGGGAAATCCATTGGGGCAAACGACTTTAACGAAGGCAGATTATTATTAAGCGGAGCCTGTAAACCAGTATCTTGAAAGTGGCGAAACTGATCGAATGTTCACGTGCTACTACGGAAAGGGGTAGGACAGTGAAACTACCACTAGGCGCTAAATGGTTGGACGTCCACGACTTTTCACAGTACGTTGGGTTTGGCGGCCTGTCTGCTCTGTAAAATAGGGCAGCATCTCTGCCAAAGAGCACAATGCTGGTGCAAGCATAAGTGTTTTGAAGAACACCGTTCATCGTACATTGTTGAAAATGAAGCTCTGCAGCAGACAATCCCCACACGGTCACATATTGGCCCAACGACATCATTAGTTGTGATTGTAGTGAGCATGGCGCCATCGGGATTCGAACGTTGATCAAAACAAAAGTGCCGGCACTTCCGGAATCAAATTTTTGCTGCACTAGGTCTATGGTCGTCTCCACAAACGAGGTGAATGTCGGCTCTAAACATGCAGCGCGCTATGGACGCAGGCTGGTGGGAGCAATGTTATGCTATGGGAGTCATACTCCTACGCTTGCGTTGGACCTGTGGGAGTAATAGAAGACACGCCGACAGCTGTGAACCACATGCATCCCTCCATGCTGTCTTCCTTGACAGAGATTAAATCCTTCAGAAGTATGATTGGCCTCGTCTCGGAGCCAGAATATTTGCTACGGTGTTTTGAGGAGCATGATAGTGAACTCACATTGACTTCTCGGAGACCAAATCCGTCTGATGCAAATCCTATGGAACCATCGGGGTAGCTACATTCGAACTCTGTGCAGTGGGGATCGACGCCTCTTAATGTCTCACAATACTAAACTTTAAGAGAGTACAACTGGTAGCAATTCGACTTAATGTTAGCTGAATGACGTTATACAATGAAAAAATTTTAATATGCGTAAGCCAGCAGGCAATGCTATCCGTGTCGAGGTAACACTATGTAATTTAGCTTCTCTAACATGAACAAATACGTTATAGGGAATCAGGCATAAAATTTCAGGAAGAACAAGCTGTCGTTAAGACCAGCTATACAGGACGAAATGAGCACGCATAAAAATGGTGTAGGTGTTGTAGTGTCACTGCCTAATTTCAAGAGAACTTGGAATGACTTCTTCTGAGGAGCCAACGTATAGCATTGCATCAAGTTGCTGCTGGAAGCTACGCAACTGGGTGTGGGGATTTAGGGCAATAAGTGCGAACTGGGGCCGTATAAGTTGTAGTGGGTATTGAGGCGCTTGCATTCAGAATCCTGCAGCACCACCACGACGCCAGGACCACGCCAGACTACCCCCGATGACTGAGCTGCCTACTGCACCAAGAGTTCAAGTCCGGGACAGGCCAGCAACTCCTGCGCTGAGCCTCCTTGTAGTACGTGGAGTCAGAGCACCGGTGACCTGGCGTCCGCGCCTGTCGCAGACTGAATCATGCCAGGGGGCAACAGGTGGCGTGCCATGCACGGCAGTCTCGCTTCCAATTCGTGGTGGAGCTGCCTAAGCGCGAGCATCCTTCACCGTGGAACGCCATCGGAGCACAACGTGGAGCTCAGCTGACATCAAGCTCATAGATCACTGTCAGGCCAAGCTATCGGGCGTCGCTCTGCCTGATGTCAGCATCGCAGCGTCGTGACAGTGTTCCTTCTTGCTACCGGACAAGCCGCCGTCTATAACCCTTTATCGGCCTGGGTCACTGGAGTGGGTCGTGTCTTCCGTAATGTTAATGACGTAATGTGTACCTGAAGCTAATGAAGTATTGTTTCTCGGCCATCAGTGTATCTACGGGGCCCCATTGGTCTGTCACCACCACCACACGAACTAAAGTTGTGTCAGGGGTTCCAGGAAAGGGTGACGCCGCCACAGTAAACATCAAATGGCGTACCATCCCATCTGTATCATCCGAAACGCAGCCAACGATATATTTTTGCCTTTTCAACGGATGTGGAGGAACATAGAGGACAATGTTCAGTATGTTACGAACTGCACCTCGATCACTGAGTACGGAAAAATATAATTTTGTGTCGCAAGAAATAAATTATTTGGATCACCTAATTAGTAACGATACAAGATCGATACAGCTGATGCTTTTCCAGTAGTAGGTATGACCCAGATGTTGTGGTCTTTACTGGACTTCACGAATTATTAATGGAAGTTCGTGAGAGGATTTGAGGGTAAAGCACAGCTGCTTATGCAATTTTTAAAGACAAGTATCAAGTTTGTGGGGTCTGAAGAGTGTCAGAGAGCGACGTCGAATGAAAGGGGTTACTAACGTCGGGTTCAGTGTTGATATCCACAGATTTTAATTAGGATTTTATATTATCATGTTGTGCATCCATTCATACTGCTGGGTGAGTTTTGAACTTGGAGGACGATGGAAAAGAGATCCTATTAGTTTTTTTTGTGAAGATAATTTAATGGAACAGAGAGAACTTACTCTATCTAAGAGAGAGAGATATATATGCTTAGACTGGTGTACAGATTAGCATTCTTCTGGTGTTACCTGTACAGAAAGAAGGTCAGAGCAGTGGACACAATTCTGGTTATTATGTTTGACGGACCCATCCAGTAGACTGGTTGGGCATTGAAGCTCAGAGAATTTGAGAATGAAGTAATCCAGAAACAACGGAAGAAGCACAGAAATGCAGTAGTGCTAAGCAGGAATATAGCAGTGGTACAACGCTTGGCCAAGACCTTTATGCGTGAGAAGTAACACAAAAGGCTGGCGGAGAGTGTAAGCAGTATAGCAGTAGCAGTGGTTTGCCTGTATGTGAGGGTACTGTATAGGGAGACGAAATTAGAACAATTTGTGGCAGCACCAGGAAAGCTGACGGATGAAGTACTGACAGAAAAGGATCATCACGTTTTATCTGGCATGGAGGGTGCCTAATGACGAATCAGAGAGGGGTGGAAAAATACTGATGCAGAGGACTGAAAAATGAGGTAAGTAAGTTCGTCAGGAACTGTGTACAGTGTGCAGATTATGTGAATTTAAATCAGAATAGATACTGTAGCAAGGGTTGTCAAAAGCAAAGGAACCCTTTAGCTTTTTAGGGGCAGCGGTGTTAGGACTGCTCAGCCGAACGCCAGCAGGAAACCGTTTTGTATTAAACATCATAGAACCAGCAGACAATCGCAGTCGTGCATCCGTTGGTGAACAGATGAGTGTTCATGTTTGGAGTGTCAGAAAAAATAATAACTGATCAAAGATCAAATCTCATGTCAGACCTGAAGAAGGGATTGCGTCTGTTGTTGAGGAAATTAAGGACCAGTCCACTTCATCCTCAGTCAGATGGATTTCCAGAGATGGTTTGGACGACGCTTAGTTATTACGTGAACCATCACCATACAATACAAGAAACGTATTTATCTTTTGTGGGGAGTGCATTTAACACACTTGTATAGAACTATTGCTAGTGTGTTGTAAGATGATACTGATACCATTCGGTATGACTAAGCAGAAAGGGAGCAGGAATGGAGTGTCAGTAGACAAATTTGCATCATCTTTAAGAAAGTTTTAGAAGAAGGTTCAACAAGGGAACAGCAATGCATTGGAAATGCAAGGGGAGGGCTTTCCATCTCAGTACAATGTGGGCCAACGGGTGATGTAGTCAAGTCCCTATACTCCAAAAGGAAAGGCAAAGGATTTTGAGACACGATACCAAGGCCTGTATCAAGTGACTGAAACCATGTCACCTGCAAATGATAAGCTACAGTTGACAACGAAGTCAACAGCTGTGTATGGTGGGCGACTACAACCTTAAAAAAGATGTGCCAGAAGTAATGTCAGAGGAAATAACAGTGAAACCAAAGAAGTAAGAGAGAAAAAAGGAGCGGAATAATGAATAACGGGAGGAAGAGAGCCATGTGCCTCAAATGCCATGTGTTTTAAGGTCGAGGAAGTAGTTATTATGTGTTATGTTTTGTTATGATTCTTGCGACTTTGTTTATTTTGTTTTTGTGTGTTGTAGATTGTTAGCATAGTTGCAAGTAGAGTTATGTTTACGTGTCAGGGTAGGAATTATGTCTAGTAATTGTATGAACAATCCTGGTCAGAGACAGCAGGGTTCCAGGGAAGGGGAGATGAAGAGGTTCCCTGTCTTCAGGTTGCCAGCTAGTGTAAGCGAGGAACAAAAGGATGATACTTCTGGCAATGCCGTACATCTTTGCCTGGGAGGCAGTATGGGTACTGCAGAACCGTCACCTTGGCGGAGAAGTTTCGTTCACTAGGCAGCAAGATGTAATATTATCCAACCAAAAACGGAAATTAATTATAGTGTTTAATGTATGACATAAAGAGGTTGGAAGAAGTGTTAACAGAGTTGCAACAGTGTCAGGGTGGGAAAATAACCATATATTATTCCTGCGAAATTGAGACAGGAGGAAGTATTTGTGCTATGCACAACCAAACCGTGCTTGCAGCGAGCAGGTGTACTTTGATTGTATACAATGTATTTCGACATTGGAACAATGTGTGACATTTTATGGCCAGTTTTCATTTGCCACCTACAATGACAGGAGTTAGGGCTACACCGATAAATATAACATAACTGCAACTGTATTCGTCAAACGATCCCTTAGGAATGTCTCCTAAGCAAAACCTTATCGTTTTGAACAGTACCTGGGAACCAAGCCTAGTTCATTCACTAAGACACTTGGCAGCCACACAGGAGGGGTGGATCACTGCAGAGCAGTTAATGCAGCACATGAAGCAGTATCTGGATAGTAGTAGCTGTGGCCTTGAGTGCCGCATTTCCAAACGTCATGGTGACGAGTTTCGCTCAGCATAGCTTTTGTTTATCTGAGACGACGAGGCTACAGAAATCTGATCCAGGGGTAATCTGGGTTCCAGAAGGCTGGATACCAAGAGCATAAGATGGAGAGCAAATATGTAGAGTAGGAGGTTTTATAGCAATTTATAGTGTCTGAAGTTGATACCTTAGTAGAGATGTGGAAGTGGTCACGGAGGAGAATTGGTCCTAACCAAGATCTGAGGGGGCAGGTCTGCCCAATGGAGTGAGATTGTTTAGTGTGACTACCTAGTTTTAGTAGTACCAGGAATTAGTTGTAAGGAGCTACAATGTAGCTTTGGGGTAAGTGGCATAATATGGGGCGTAGCAACATGTACAGCAAAGACTGAGAGACGGGCTTGCTTTAGTCAGCGGAAAACTGTACCATGCAGTGGTAATAACCAGAGCAGAAAGGATGGCGTCACCACAATGGTACAAAAGTCTTATTACGATTTACTTGACTGGGTGTGGGGTTTTAGTGTAATAAATGCGCACCAGAGCCGTATAAATAGTAGAGAATTTTGAGGTAGATGCATTCGGAGTCCAGCAATACCACCATGATTCCAGGGCCACTCCAGACGACCAGATGACTGCGCATCGCCAGCTGCAGCCATGTTTTCGGGACTGGGTCAGGTCAACCGCCTGTGCTGAGTCTCCTCGTTGGACATGGTGCCACAGCAGTGCTGACCCGTTCTCCGCGATTACCGTCAACCAGCTTCTGCCATGAGGCTGCGTGTTGTGTCCCACGCCGGGCAGTATTTCTTCGCCTTAACGGTGTACTTCGCTGGGTCTGAGCCACCAAAGTGCGGATGTCCAGCACTAGAGAACGCTGCCACATCTCAACACAAAGGGCCGCTGACGTCATGACCTTGGCTGTCGGGCCAACTGCCATTGCTTTAAAGTGACCGTTTTTGGGTACTCATGCTGTACCTACTTTCCAGAGCGGAAACGACAGGCTGCAAGCCTCTTCTGGCATGGAGTAGTGCACGTCTGCCTCACACTGCTAACGACATATAGAGTATCTGAAGCTAATAAAATATTGTTTCTCGGAGTATCTACTGGATCCCAAAATCCCTGATAGCCAGTACTCACTCTACCTAGTGACACCAGTTCTCTTCATTATTGTTACAAATAGGGGACTGGCAAACTGAACCATCTGCAACAGTTAGCGAAAATGCAGAGATGTGGTCACGTAATGGGGGCAGAAGAGAGTGTGTCACTATACAGGGTGATTCAAAAAGAATACCACAACTTTAGGAATTTAAAACTCTGCAACGACAAAAGGCAGAGCTAAGCACTATCTGTCGGCGAATTAAGGGAGCTATAAAGTTTCATTTAGTTGTACATTTGTTCGCTTGAGGCGCTGTTGACTAGGCGTCAGCGTCAGTTGATGCTAAGATGGCGACCGCTCAACAGAAAGCTTTTTGTGTTATTGAGTACGTCAGAAGTGAATCGACGACAGTTGTTCAGCGTGCATTTCGAACGAAGTATGGTGTTAAGCCTCCTGATAGGTGGTGTATTAAACGTAGGTATAAACAGTTTACAGAGAATGGGTGTTTGTGCAAAGGGAAAAGGCAGCCCGTGACAGAGCACTTCATCACTGGCCTCCAAGAAGCCCTGATCTTACCCCCTGTGATGTTTTCTTATGGGGGTATGTTAAGGATATGATGTTTCGGCCACCTCTCCCAGCCACCATTGATGATTTGAAACGAGAAATAACAGCAGCTATCCAAACTGTTACGCCTGATATGCTACAGAGAGTGTGGAACGAGTTGGAATATCCGGTTGATATTGCTCGTGTGTCTGGAGGGGGCCATATTGAACATCTCTGAACTTGTTTTTGAGTGAAAAAAAAACCTTTTTAAATACTCTTTGTAATGATGTATAACAGAAGGTTATATTACGTTTCTTTCATTAAATACACATTTTTAAAGTTGTGGTATTCTTTTTGAATCACCCTGTATATTTAAATATTCAACAATAGGATTAGGATCATGAAAATAATAAGTACCATGTTCAACTACATTATATAATTGGTTCTAAATCAAGTGAACATAATGCACAAGTCGTTTGGGATCGAAAAGACAGAAACAGAAGTCGGAATGGTGGTTATCACAAAAGTTATATGAATGACTTCAAGAAAACCACAGAATAAACCGTTTAAGAGGAGAGTGAGTGGATTGACTGCATGATGTTTCAGGTTAAACAACACGAATTTGATTTTGTAACCACTATCGTTGCGTACCTTGTATGTATTAGTGGAAGAAGACTTTGTGTTTGTCAGCTATTGCACTTGTAATATTTTTGTGCATCTCTGTTGTTCTGTGTCTTAACCTGACGGAGTCCGTCATTGTTCATGTTCTTCCTCGACACATTATAACATGCAGAAGCCTATGATGACCAATGGGTGTAGATTTGGAAGTAGTAAGGGTAGGAATGAGAGACCTAGATTGATGGAGCCATCTGGTTCTACTGATGGCTACTAAAGATGATCATGTACAAGTACTTTCAGAAAAATTTTAGCTGCTGTTGGCTAGTGGAGGAGAGGGCATTGAGAGTAGGTGTGTTGATTTTGTATGTCAATAATTGACTGCTAATACTATGGTATCGACTAATGAAAGGGAGAGAGTTGGAAGCTATACTTCAGATGTTGTGCCTCAGGTGATAAGTGATGTTGTCATGACTGTGAGTTAGGTAACTTTGGGGTAGTGCTCCCATCTGAACAAAGTAGTAGTGGAAGTGTTTTTACAGATAATTCTGCAGCTCTAGCTACTTGTCATATTCAAGCTGAACATCAGGGTGCCACTGTAATCTCAGCAACTCTCTGTGACCATAGTATGAATAGTTTATTACTGGAATTGTTGAGGGAGTTTAAAGAACACAATACTGAATTCAAGGAACAAATAGCGACTAATATAAAGGCAAACAGGGCAAGTGCTACAGAAAAGAAAGCTTTGTTTTGGGAAGAAAAGATGAGTACATGAGTTTCGCGATGGAGGCGTATTCCAGGGAACGGTGTTGGTGTATTGGAAGTACAAGTACAAAATTTAGAACAGAAATTTGAATCAATTAAAGAAGATATTTGAGGGGGATTTGATGTACCTGCTACTCAGTTAAGAAAAGAATTGCATTCTAAAGTCGATGGGGTGATTTCCACAGTGGATAACATACACATTATAATAGAGGAGAGTCATGTTAAGGAAGATGGTAGATGAACAGCATAAGCTATGGAGAGAGGAGTATGAGAAAAATAAAGAGATATGTCAGAAACGTTGGATACTGTCCCAAATCAGTAAGTTGTCACTAAGATAGAACAGTGACTATCCGATGATGACTCCTTAGCGAGACTGTGATTGATGGCTTACTGACGCACCCGCCAACTGGCCCAGCGACCTCGAAGAATTAACCGGGTCAACTCAGGCCGAACTGCCGATATATAGGGTGTTAATTTTTACTGAAGACATTGAAATATCTCGAAAACTACACACTAGATCAAAAAAGTTAAAATCACAATTTCTTTGTCTCCAAGGAGGACATCCAGTGATACCATACTCGATCCCCCACCTCACCCCGTGCGCGAGTGTCGGGGGGCAACTATGAATTCTTCAATGGGAACTTTCAGTCTTTATTGTAGATTACAATTCTACATCCAAATCTACAAACGCTTTGTCTGAAGCATTTTCTTCGTTCCACCACAGATGGCGCTGTAATCGGAGGAATGGACATGGGTACGCAATCGTAATTTACGACGTGCTACTCAATGTCCCTTGAATATCGAATGCATCGTGAGACCCCATCTCCATGCTACGAGGGTAGTACAAAGTAGTATCTCATAACTTCTTATTGGAAACCCCATTCAAAATGTTGTATTCCTCCGACATATCGAACAGGGGACTACTAGACGTGCCACTGTGGCTGTGGCTCGAGGCGAAAGCTACTCTACTTCCTCAATTACAATAAATATTCGCCATCTTCAGTACAGTTAGTGATCCGATTTTCAAATGATAGTACACAGGACAGAAGCATATCTGCGAGAATGTCAGCACAAACGTTTCTAATGCCGTCTTCATGGCCTATTGGCAATTGCTGGTACACCTTATCTCTTGAACATCCCGACAGAAGGAAATCCGCCGACGTCCAATACGGAGACCTAGCGTGCCAGTTAACAGGACCAACTCTCCCAATGTGTAAACACTGTCTAATACCTCCTGTGCTTCAATTGCGTAATTCGCTGAGCAACCGTCATGCTGAAAATACGATCGTCCAGGATAACATCCTGCAATACTACCCGTAGTTTCTGTTCAAAAAACGTTCGATACTTGGGTACATTCAAAATGCCATCGATAAAATAAGGACAAATGAGTTTATCCTTCATCATCTCACAACATACGTTAACCGACCAAGGACATTTATGGCCAGCCTTCTTTAACCAGTGGGGATTGTCTGCACTCCAGCAATGTATATTATGCCGGTTAATGGTACGTGAGCGTGGACTCATTAGAAAATAGTAACCCGACAAAGGAAGTGGGGGTCGTTTTCATTTGTTAGCGTGCCCATTCACAAAACACTACGCGTTTATGGAAGTCGAAGCCATGAAGTTACTGGTACAGTGGCACGTGATATGAACAAAACTTATTACGATGAAGTATAGTGACAATACTACCTACGGACATACCAGATTCGCGGAATAATTGCCTTGCTCGAATCCGTGGGTTGTGGTGCACTGCCGCTAGTACAGCTATCTCATTAGCTTCTCCAGTAACACGTTAGCTTTGTTTCCTTTTGCCGGTCTTTACTCTGCCATCAGACATAAAGGCGTTCACAACATTATAAAAGATCGAACGAGAGCGTACTTTCTCTGAAAACCGCTAGGCGTACAAAGTAACAGGAGCCTCAACATATCTCCTACATTCTCGGTAAATCAGGATTATATCAGTTTTTTCTTCTGTGGTTGCAGCATTCATCGTCCACTTGCACGTCTGTTCTCCAAATTATAGGTAGGTGTGCAGGCAATAAAATCTGCACTAGCAATGCTTAGAGCCGTTATCTGTTCTACGTCTGCGCGATACGTGATTTCCGATCGCAGTGTACTGTCTCTTGTGATACGTCATAGTTCTCTAGACAGCTACGGTGGCACATCGAGTAGTCCCCTGTTCAATATGTGAGAAGCATACAACGTTACGAATGTGCTTTCATATGAGAAGTTATCAAATATTGTCCGGTACTACCTCGCATCATGGAGGTAGGATCCCACGTGCCAGGATATTCAAGGGCCATTGAGTAGTATGTCGGAAATTACGGTTATGTACCTATTTCTATTCCTTCTATTACAGTGCCGTCTGTGATGAAACGAAGAAAACGCTACAGACAAAGAGTTTGTTGATTTTGCCGTAGAATCGCAACCTGCAATAAAATACGGGGGTTCCCGTTGAAGATTCCAAAGTTGCTCCCCGCCCCCCTCACACGGCGTGGGATGATGGGTGGAGTGTGATATCGTTGGATGTCCCCCTCAGAGACAAGAAAATTGGAATAACAACTTTTCTTGATACGGTGTGTAGTTTTCGAGGCATTTCATTGTCTTCAGTTAAAATGAAAATGAACACCTTGCTTATACACAGGGTGAGTCACGTAACACTAACACTCCTTTTATTTCGTGAATGGTTACAAACATCGAAACGCCGTTTACGGTAAATGTTAGGGCGTCGAGAGGAATGTATTTTTTTATTTTTGTTTGGTTAATATTTTTAGCGTTGGTATCAACGGAGATATTCAAGTAAGTAGTTTTTTTTTTAAATGGAACCGTATATTTTTTATTCCTGCGTTCGATAGCTCTTGAGAAGACAGTTACAGTGATTTATATTTTTAAATTGCTGACTCTGAAACATATCGAAAAAAAAATTCTAGAAATTGCCAGAAACACCACCAAGCAGAGCTGTCGTGTTGCGCTGTGTCAGAATGTCAACACATTTGCCTGTTTACTTCTCAGCACTGCAGGCGGCTCATTTCTGTTTCAGCATTTGTTGCATGCGGACATTAAACCAATGAGGAGAAATTGGATATACTACTTTTATATGCCGACTATAAAAAAAAATTCCATAGAAACAGAACAGCGGTGTAGAGTGTCTGTCCGGATCACCAGTCAGATTGGTTCAAATGGCTCTGAGCACTATGCGACGTAACTTCTGAGGTCATCAGTCGCCTAGAACTTAGAACTACTTAAACCTAACTAACCTAAGGACATCACACACACCCATGTCCGAGGCAGGATTCGAACCTGCGACCGTAGCGGTCGCTCGGTTCCAGACTGTAGCGCCTAGAACCGCACGGCCACTCCGGCCGGCGGATCACCAGTGTCCGACGCTCTAGCTAACTGCACGAATTATTAAGATGGTAGTGCTGACAGTCTGCTTGCATGTTAAAAAGAGGACTAGAAAGACGACTGCAACTGACAGAGAACACGAAGAAGCTGCTCTGGCTTCGACGCTAACGAATCCACTCAGTGTTGCGTGACATATTGCAATGGTATGTGGAATTAGCCAGGCGAGTGTCATTCGCATCCTGCATCTACAGAATTTCCATTCCTATCTTCTGTCACTACATCAGGCACTCGACGACCGTGATTTCGTACGTCGTACAGAATTTTGTCGGTTTTCCCTTCAGCAACTGAGAGACGACCCTACGTTTTTCCAGCGTGTGCTCTTAATCGGTGAAGTAACGTATTCTAACGACGTTAATGTAAATTTGCATATCACGGGTTACTGGGCAGCCGAAAATTCACACTGTCTTCGTCAGGGGGAACTTCAACGACTGTGAAGCGTAAACGTATGGTGCGGCATCATTGGAAATTATATTGTGGGATCTTACTTCACCTCAGGACTTCTAAATGGACATTCATAGGCACACTTTCTGACGACGTTCTGCCGACTCTTCTAGAAGAGGAACCACTGGATGTTCGACAGTGTATGTGGCTGCAACACGACGGTTGTCCAGCTCAATCGTCTCTTGTTGCACCGCAAATACTGAATGAGAACTTTTCTGGACGTTGGATAGGACGAAATTCTATTGTCAAAGGCCTGCGAGGTCTTCCGATTTGACTGCTGTTGATTTCTTTCTTTGGGGAGCGCTCAAAGATGCAGTCTATGGCGTGGCTTGAACTACGTCAGATGACATATGTCGTCGAATCACCAGTGCATGCTCTACCGAATCATCTACTGTAATTACATCTGTTCATCGTTTTTTCGAACGGCGACTGGAAATGTATCTTTCAGTCCATGGTCAAGAGTTTAAACGCATGCTTAAATAAAGGATAAAGTTATTATTTTTTTTAAAGAAAAAATAAATGTTGTGTGATTTGGGTGGTTACCAGTTCATTTTTAGTAAATTCTTTATTTCATTTACGTGTGTACAAAACTGCATTGCAATATCAAATAATTTGACAGCCATGCATTGGTCGTAGTTGGTAACACTGTCACTAGGCACTTACGTTCAGCGTGAAACGATGTTTCGTTAAGAGAAATATTTATTTTTTGGTGTACAGGTGGTAACCAAAGTATTATTAATAACATTGTTGGTTCAACGAATGTACCCCATATGATATAATATATAAGAGTGTAGGTAGTGACAGTTGTCCGACAGCATATATTTTACCTCTATGAAGTACACAGCTACGTACAGGGAAAGATTGATCAAATCTTCCTTTTGACATTTAGATATTTAATACAGTAGTTGCTTTTTGCAGCTCATAAGGCCAGTCTTATTTTTCAAGACTGAACAATTGGTTTCTCTGCTTAAATAGAAGACCTTTATGGCACGCTACATCCTGGCCTATGTCGTATTTCCATCTACAACATTCGTAGATGATCCTGCATCTAGGTCCTAAGTTGGTTCAAGGGGATATAAGGCTTTCTGATTGTCATTGTTTGCACCGCAAATGCTGTTTCCGGCCACTGTGCTCTCACATTCTACGACTTTTCTCGACTTTTTTACGACAGGTTCCAACGCGAACATTAACAAACGCTGTAACACTGTAATTGTCTTCTATCGAATACGGTTATAAAAAGTATACTGTTCCATTGAAAAAATTACATACGTTCATAAGTATCTTCGCTGATACCAGAGCTAAAATCCGGCTGTTGTGGCCAAGCGGTTTTAGGCGCTTCAGCCCGGAACCGCGCTGCTGCTACGGTCGCAGGTTCGAATCCTGCCTCGGGAATGGATGTGCGTTATGTCCTTAGGTTAGCTAGGTTTAAGTAGATCTAAGTCTAGGGGACTGATGATCTCAGATGTTAAGTCCCATAGTGCTCAGAGCTATTTTGAACCAGAGCTAAAAACATCAACCAAACAAGAACATACCTACCCCTCGATGCTCTATCTTTTGCCGAAGACTGAGTTTCGATATGTGTAACCATTCATAAAATAAAAGGGATGCTGTGTCTTATGTGATGGGCATGACTTAGGTTGAAGACTATTCCGACTTCAAAGTGTAAGTTGGCGAGATACAGGGAATCACTTTATTGATGTACTCTTGGGGTCAACTTGTCAGGGCTCATACGTAGACCCGCAAGATAACTCCAACCGATGGAATGGTGTTATATTGCTATAGTATTAGAAACTTGGAACTTTGTACTTGTGCCATGGATGAAGAACATTGCAGCTTAAGTCTCGCAGGACATCAGCCTTATGGCGCTTCCACGACAGTGTCCAGACGAACCTTTCCTGTAGGTCGGCGATGCGAGCGTACCGACTGGCACTCAGTATCAACCTAAGGACCTGATTTTGGAGAATCAGCAGGTGGCTGCTTTGAATAGTACTAGCTAACCTCCAGACCGAGCTGCCATTTAGTATCGTGGATAGTACCGTTATTATGTATAGCCGAAGTTTGGCTCTGGTGCTAAATTCAGTACTCGTACAAAATAGGACGAGCTGTTTGGCCATACCACACGCCTTATTCCAGAGTGCCTCAATATGTTTGGAGAAAAGAATTGTTTATACAGGGTAACTCCAGACACTTCATCGTGGTCCTCCAAGCGATATTTTGTCTCTCAAATTAGCAGTAAGTAAAGGCCGTTTCCCATTACAGTAATTAAAGACAGTCTTCTGTTAAAGTAGACAGCCGCCGTCTTAGGCTGCTTTCGGCGGTAGGGGGCTCCAAAAGACGGGCGAGTATGACCTTCTCAAAAGTTTTACCCAAGCCGCTAAGAAAACTGATAGATCAACAGTTGGTAGGACGTGTCAAATCGTTCGGCCGTTTGGGGATCAGGACCACCTTGGAAATCTTCTAAGCAAACGGATAATACTTTGCAAGAAGACAGCCATTATGAAGCCTCGTGAGGAGCACCAAGTGTTTACTATGTAAGTGCTTTAGGTGTTCTGTTATTAAAACTCACATTGTAAGAGGTCCATGACTAAGGAATTTATTGCTAGCGCACTCGAGCAGATGTAATTTCGATTGATTTCTCAGCGCTGCCTGCGATATGTAAGCTATAACAGAATCTCAGATCAGAGAACAGTGTTGGCTGCAGTATGAACTGTGTGGCAGTAGGAGTAAGTAGTAGCTAGCTGTCGTGTGTATGGAGTTGGCTGGGTCGGTCGTAATATAAGGCAAAAGCAGCCTCGTGCATATGTACTATTATTATATCAAGTCCCATGTAAATGTTTTTCAAAAAATCTCTTGATAATAAGCTTTCTTATAAAAAGTAACTTTTGACAATCATTCATGTTAATTTAAAGAATTTGCTAATTTCTCCAATCCATTATCATCCCGATAATTGTAAAGAGAAATCAGTTGTTTCTTTTCATACATGACAAATCTATCGGCCAGCATTGCACTGGGCTGTGCCAGAAAAATTTCTTATAGGAGCAGATATATACGCGTTATCCGGCGACCTTATTGAGGTAAGAATTTTCACTTTATTCAGTATGATCTTTCAGGGCCATGACACAGCACTGCTGACGTCCAAATTTACCAATTTAGATTCATAGTCAGTTAATTATTGAAAGGTTATAAGTGAGCCGCAGATTTATTGAGAGGTTAGTCACATTTTATTATGTATATAACTTCACTGTGCGTCATTAAAGGCAGTTGCAGATGCTCGTCCGCCTTGATGATCCTTTCGACGAGTTTGAAGATAGTAAGTTCATATTCCCTCTGTGCAACAATGGTTCTTGCAAGAGCGTTGTCTGTTGTTCAAAGGCTGTAACAATCGTTTCCGACATAGTGCGACGGTCGTTTGAGATCTGTGGTTTAGTGACGGCCGAAACACAGTCTTAACTCATGAATACAGTGCGAGCTGCTGGCGGGCACACGACAGGTTGCAGGATAACAGTGTCTGTGATCGCAGCGCTGTGGTCGTAGATGAGCTGGCAGCGTACTTGGCGTCACTCGAGGCGACTGCCAGAGACTGTGGACAACAAATCGCTATGTTGCTGTTGTTTTTGATGTTGTTTCCTGGAACATTGACCACCATAAGGTCGAACCCGTATCAGTGATTGGCTACTAGGCGCTTGAGTGTATTTTGTGAAACGATGCCTGAAGCGTGGCCATCCGCGGGCGGCAAGTGTGTTGCAGGGTTGCAGTTTCCTGTCTTCTTGGAGGGACACAGCTGTATGTGCATCTCCAGTGTGGTGTTTTGAATTCGGTGAGTCGGATTGCCTGCGCATTCCATGGTCCAAGCCTATTTCAGGCGTTGCGTAGCGTCCTCTGCGTATAACAGCGTGTTTCACTTTGCTTTCTTAATATCAATGTCGTTGCTTTTAATAGCTGAAAAAGTAATTTTCACTTTTCAGCGCGCTGAATCTGTCCTGACTTCTTCGATTTCTTCATTTTCCTCATGGAGCCAGTTTACATCAACTGCCTAGTATTGCCTATTGATTTCGTTACTAAGTGGCTTATGTTTCTGAATTCTCTGATTTCCCGAACATTTTTGTATATTTTACATCCCTCGATTAACTGAAATATTTCCCCTGATACCTTGGCTTCCACATATTTATCTGTCTTATAGAATTACTTTTTTGTCCAACTTTCCTGACTGCACTGTCGAGATATATCTATTCATCCTGAACAAAACTGTCTACTGCAGTATTAATTATCGCCGTATCTACAGGCTCAGATCCTCAAATTCACGTAATCATTCCTCACTATTTCAGTAACCTACTTCCATACGGACTGTTTCTGTCTATTCTCTTGGACACCATCTTACTCGTCATTTTCACTAAATTGCAATCCAAGACTATCTCTACCTTGGGTATGCCTTACAATGTGATTTTCAAAATTCTGTCTATCCATGATCTCTTCAAGATGCTGTCTTTCCGTGTCTCCAGAGTTTTCCCAAGTACACCTCCTCTTCTTCTAATTGTTGAACAGTGTATTTGCTACTATTAGCTGAAAATTATTAAATAACACAAGGAGATTTTCTGAACTCTCGTTATTATTACTGAGCCTGGGTTCACTTGTAACGAAGCCTCTATTCTTTGCTCTATTATAACGCCTCAAATCTTCATGCTCATTAGTTTTTCGTCTTTCTTTACGTACTTATTTTCCTATTCAGTGTTCTCATCTATTTTATTTCTTAATATTCCGCTTGTGAAGAGAACAAGTGAACCTCATTTACTGTTGATGGCATTGGTTTGCTTTCGATTCTGATGAGGATGCTCCTACTGCTGAACTGTTCACAGTAATTCTTTCTCTGCCCTTCTATCTTATACGAGACAAATCCTACTGCTCTTGTACCAGCCTACGTTGCTATTGATATTACCCTACATCATACGACCAGAAATGTTCATCCGCTTTGCATTTCACGTCAGTGGCCCGTAATACATCCATATTCAGATTCTGAATTGACCTTTTCAGATTTTCTAGCTTCCCTATCGTATTCGATATCTCACACTGCGATTAGTAAAACGTTGCCATTTCCGAACGGTTATTATTATCCAATGTTGTTGCAAATGAAGAGACCATCACGACCCGTTTCGAGTTGCAGACCACATTTCTAGTGGATATGCGTTTTGTGGTTTTAATGCAGTGCTTTCCATTGACTTCTGCTTCCTCAAGGCTTTGAAATTTGCTGATTATTCCTCCGTAAGATGTTTGGGCCCACCACAGGCGTGGCCTCTTGAAAATTTTTTGATGTTGCTGATCTTACTGCAGGGTAATCGGACGAACGCAGTAAATGTTACACAAAAAAGTAATTACTTCAATTTCCGTCCACTTGCTTGTACAGCCAAAAGAAGCAGAGAGAGAGAGAGACAAGTATTTTTATTTGGCAGAAGTAGGGCTAACCCCTACCGAACAAACATTATTGGATGTTCAAAGAGTACCAAAACCGGTAGTAACGACACTGTTTGATGAACACAAGTGTGGCGTCACCGCCAGACACCACACTTGCTAGGTGGTAGCTTTAAATCGGCCGCGGTCCATAGTACATGTCGGACCCGCGTGTCGCCACTGTCAGGGATCGCAGACCGAGCGCCACCACAAGGCAGGTCTCGAGATGCGGACTAGCACTCGCCCCAGTTGTACGACGACTTTGCTAGCGACTACACTGACGAAGCCTTTCTCTCATTTGCCGAGAGACAGTTAGAATAGCCTTCAGCTAAGTCAATGGCTACGACCTAGCAAGGCGCCATTAACCATTTTAAGATAGAGTCTCACTTGTATCATCAAGGAATGCTGTATACAAATGATGGATTAAAAGTTAAGTATTATAGCAGCTACGTACTTTTCTTGCTACCATTCATTACGTATCCTGTTTCAGACCTCTCTCTAGCCTACGTGAGATTAACGCGTGCCTTTCGGCTACTTCAGTGTGGCGTAGCTGTCTTGTTACGCCACAACAACAAGATCATTACGAAGAAAAAACCTCCCAAATTGCTCGAAGTCATTATAAAGATTGTGCCGTGAATCAAGATAAGTTACGCTCTTAAAGTATATTAAACTTTAAAATGTACCCAGCGAACGTGTTATTCTGTCAAGCCATAGACAAAAGTTCATATTTAATCTTTCTTCAGTATTCTGTCAGTGAATGGAACAGAAATACAGGAAGATGAACGGTAAACTGCATATACTCAACCGCAGACGATACATATTCTTATATCATCTCTTTAAAGAAGAAGTCTTTCAGGAGATCTGCAACCATGTTGGCACTAATAACTCTGCACTCATCATGGGCGCCTAAATTTCTTTATTTTTAACTTCTAGTGACACTTTTCAGGTTGCAGAAAAGAAATAAAAATCCGCCAAGACCAGTGCATAAATTTTATATTTGTTAAAGTAGGCAAAATTCTGTGAAAAGTAGCAGGGGGGAATTTGTACAATGTACATCGCTGGGTAAGCAAGTGCGGTGATAAAGTTGATGCGTTGTCTAATATGGAGGACCATGTGCGTTGCAACTCACTTGTTTATCGCCTTGGTACCGTCTGAAATAAAGGAACAGACAGCTTCGTTAAGTTTGCGTGATGGAATGAGATTTCCTGTTATTAGTCACATCACGTCTTCCTCAGAACTTATAGAGATACTATGTGGAGAAGAATGTACGAAGGTAGCAGACTGTAGAATTTTGTACCAATCTCAAGTGCTCTGTGAAGTAAGACTTTTGGGTAGGGCAAAAGCATGTTACCATTAATTCTTTACCTACGACCTTCTCAACTGTACACAAATATAAACTCTGAAACAGTCTGTAATTAAGAAAGAGCAAACCGCAGGAACTGAAGAACGCCCTAACATTAATTTCACCCTCCCGACGCGCACCACTGGCGTGGGCAAACAGAGGGAGCATCACCCGGTGTTTGATTTGTCTCTCCAAACAGCCATCTTCAAGATATTTGCTTTTAATTTTGGCTGCTCGTAATTTGCTTAAAGGCCGTATTCATGCATGCGTGAATTATCTACTACGTCTTTTCATATAAAGTAGTATCAAATAATCAGAGTTATTTCGGGTGCTGTATTTTTAACCTGAACATATTTCGAATTCGAGGTACGTCTATTTTCGAACTCTCATACTATCAGGAGTTATCCAGGTGCATTTTTTCCATGAATCTCTACATCGCCACTGACTTAAAACTGTACAATAAACAGCAAGTGGGTCGTCCATTCATCTTCCGTAAAGCTGAGGTATCTATATTCTCGTAATGACATTGATTTGTAATATGGGAGTCTCAGGTTAGAACATACATTCAGTAGAACTTACGACATAGGCATGCCGGAACAGTTTAGTCTACGTATCTGTAATCGGGAACGTCGAATGTACGTATGTACACGAATATGTTGAAACAATTGTAAGTCTGTGGCAACCAAGGATTCGAACCCGAACATCTCGCTTATTGGAGGAATTCCCATTAACTACGAGGGGCGTTCAATAAGTAAAACAACTCACTTACCTTTTTGAAAGTATGTTGGTTATATCCAGGATTCCAATACGCTATCGTATTCCCCACTCCTTTGGCTACAAAACTCTAGTTTTCAACATAATCTCCGTCCATTGCGACGGCTTTTGGCCACCTTATTAGCAGGGTCTGTCTGCCAGTATGCACCACTCTACTGGTCGACGTCGGAGTCAATGTCTTGCTGCATCAGTAACTTCCCCATCATCCACGTACTGATTGCCGCGACGTGCATCCTTCATTGGGCCAAACGGACGGAAGTCGGAAGGTGTGAGATCCGTGTTGTAGGTCGGAAGAGAAAGAACAGTCCAACGAAGTTTTGTGATCCCCTCTCGGATGCGCAGACTTGTGTGGGACCTTGAGTGAAGTGGAAGTCCGTTCGCATTTTTGTGGCAACGAACACGCTGAAGTCGTTTCTTCAATTTCCTCAGGGTTCCACACTACATTTAAGAGATGATCGTTACACCATGAGGGAGGACGTCAAATAGAAGATCGTCGCCATTACTTTACCGGCTGAAGATGCGATACTGAACTTCTTCAGAGGAGGAGAGGTGGTGTGGCGCCACTCCATAGATCGCCATTTTGTTTCCGGTTCAAAGTGATGAACCCATGTTTCATAACCTGTGACGATGTTCGATAGAAAATTGTTGCGGTCACCGTTGTAGTGCGTAAGGAATTTCACAGAGAAGGACCTATGTTGCTCTTTAGAGTCTTGTTGGGTGGCGAGGAACCAGCGGGCACGGACCTTTGAGTACTCCACTGGTGGACGAATCTGCCAGCACTACCAACAGAAACGTCCAGGTATGCAGCGAGGTGACTGAATCCGTCGATCACATCGAATGAGAGTGTCCGCACGTTCCAACACTGCAGGACTCACAACTGTGTGCGGCCGGCCGGCACGTGGAAGATCCGTCAGGCTTGCGCGACCTTATTGGGTTGATAACAGACCCCTCACCCAACGGCTCGCCGTGCTTTTGTTCACATTCTGCAAGCGACTATGAGTATCTGCGATGCTCTGCTTTCCGCCAAAAGAAACACAATGACAGCTGTCTACCTGGAACGCACCTCCCATAGAGTCGTCATTTTGAAGGCAATGTGTATCGCCACCACCTATCCGAACTTTATGAAACTATAGGGACTGAAAGGAGGATATTCTGCAATATGCCACAGAAAATTCCGCATTTTTCAACTCATAATTGACCAAGAAAAGAAGTATCTTTAATTACGTGTTGAACGCCCTTAGTAGTTATTCCGTCTAAGGATGCCTCCGACTCACGACATATCGCTCCCATTATTTCTCATTACTACTACCAGAAATTCTCCCACAGGTTAATGGGAATAGCACAACTGAGGATCAGTTCTGCCCGATGACTGTGACTAACCCTGCGATAATAGTGCAGTTTTTAAAGAAGTATCGTTTTTACTAACGGCCACTGCAATGACTAGCTGGGGGCATGATAATGCAGTCCCCTTTATGAGTTGTCTAGCTAAAGGCTTCCGTGAGCAAAGAAAAATTTGATTTTCAACATATTTTAGTATAACTACCAACCGAGTTTAAAAACTTAAAATGCTGTAGATTACTCATGTGTTAGTGATGGGAACGATCAGACGAGTTATTCGAAAGAAGTGTCTTCTTTTGCCAAGATCTCTAAATATTATTTATTTCATGATGAGAGGTTTCGACAGAAGCTTCTTGTCATCATCTGATCTTTCGATGTTCACACGATGACAGCTAGCTTCTGTTGAAACGTGTTATCGTGAAGTAAATAATTGACTGAATGAAAAAAAATGCAACACCAGGAAGGAGTTGTATGACGTAAATGTAAGTTGGTAGCCGCATTCCACATTTGAAAGATGATGTCTGTTCAAGTTTCAGGATTCAAAATCAGATTTGCTGTAAAAACACGCTGTAACGGTCACGAGCGTTAGTTGCCTTTGAGAGTGGACGTGGTGAGTTGATGTTACTCAAAAACGCCTTTCCAGGCGACAAAGCCTCCACTATCAACACCTCAATGACTTTCAAATAGTTCAAATGGCTCTGAGCACTATGGGACAGCTAAGGTCATCAGTCCCCTAGAGCTTAGAACTTCTTAAACTTAACTAACCTAAGGACATCACACACATCTATGCCCAGGCAGGATTCGAACCTGCGACCGTAGAGGTCGCGCGCTTCCAGACTCAAGTGCCTAGAACCGCTCGGCCACCCCGGCCGGCTCACTGACTTTGCTCGAAGTCGTGTGATAGGGCTACGAGAAGCCGGATGTCCCTTCTGCGATATTACAGAAAGAATGTGGCCAGTGTACGCAAGTGCTGGCAGTGATGGTACAGGGAATCTATAGTCGCAAGAAGAAGAGGCTCCGACCGGCCACGTGGCACTACCGAGAGGGAAGATAATCGTATTCTGCGTATGGCTGTGCAGCATCGTATGCATCTGCAGCAGCAACCTGAGCAACAGTTGGCACCACGTGGACAAAATGGTTAGATAAGGGTCACTTCATGGAAAGATCCGAGCTACACTCTCTGTAGTGTACATTCCACTGACCCCAAACCATCACCATTTGCGACTTCAGGCGAGGAGAGTTCAATGGAGGGCCAAAGGTGGAGGTCTGCTGTGTTTTCTGTTGAAAACTGGTTCTGCATCGGTGCCAGCGTTGCCCGTGTGCTTGTTAGAAGGAGGTCAGTTGAGGGCCTGCAATCAATCTGCCTGCCTGCTAGATACAGGGGCCCTGCCCCTGGAGTTGTGGTCTGCGAGCGATTTGGTATGATAGCAGGAATACTCTCGTCATTACGTGCTTGCATTCCACATTCTAGTGGTTATTAATGTACTAGCAAATTGCAATAGCTTGTCTCGTGCTTACATTAACCTGTGATCTTATAAAGCTAATCACTTAAATACATCACCCAAGCAAATGTATTCCAGGAATTCAATTTCCCTACATTACTTATTTTTGGTGCTGCTATGTTTTCCGTCAGTGTATCTAGTGATCTTGGGATCAGGAGGAATTTCTTTCCGATTTGAGATGCTATCTAGCTATCATAATGTACTGATTCAAAGGTATGATTTTATCTTACACGTTTAACATAAGTGTTACAGTTAGAAAAGGTGTATATGTCGTGAGGCAAACGTATCACACTGCGCGCAAATTCTCTGACTACATTCACCCAGTGTTGGACCACGGGAGCACTTACCGACTTCCAGAAAACTTTAAAAACAGTTAAAAAACCTTTAAAAAAAGTTTCTCGCTGTCACCCCAAAAAATGACACAAAAAGAAAAGTTAATGCTTACTACATTATCGATGTTCAAGCACTCATGATGTTATAATTTATGACGTTTTTACTACTAACACTATTCTCAACACATTTTGCAGACATTACCCGCATAACTTTCTGGCAGATTAAAGCTATGTGCCTGACCGAGACTCCAACTCAAGACCTCTGCCCTTTTGCAAAAGGCAATAGTCCCGGATTCGAATCTTGGTTCGGCACACAGTTTAATCTATCATAAAGTTTCATATCAGAGCACACTCGACTGCAGAGTTAAAATTCCATTCTGAAACCATCCCCCCGGCCTTAGCTAAGCCATGTCTGCGGAACATACTTTCTTCCAGGAGTACTGAACTTGGAAATTTCTCAGGAGAGTTTCAGTGGAGTTTGGTACGTAGGAGACAAGGTACTGGCGGAAGTAAAGCTGTGTGCAAGAGTCGTGGGTCGTGTTTGCGTAGTTCTGTCGGAGAGCGAGATTCTACTCCGAAGACATTGCTCCGTTTTTCTCAGGGCGTTATGCTAGTTGTATATTTGCAGGCGACTTCGACTGTGTCTTGCAGCAGTAGGATATGTCGCATCACTTTAAAGCCTCTCAAGAACTCTGCGTGATCGTGCAAGCGACACGTGAGAACAGAGTTTTGGCAATTCCAGTGGCACCACCTATGAAACAAGCCAGTCGGAAATTTGCCTTGATAGAAATTACGTCTCCAAGGAGCTAGCGTCTGACATCCAAGAGGCTGAATTGTGGCCGCTGGTTTTCTCAGACCACAGTGCACACATCTGCACGATTCTCCTCAAATCTCAACATACGCCATCGAAAATGAAAATCACACATTACTAGGAGATAGAATGTTAACGACTTGTAACACACACTTGAACAACTTGCGAACGACGACTACTCACAGTGTAAGGGTGTTAGGGTGTGCCAAGCCCTCCTTACAGCAAATCCTGATGCGGTATGGGAAAGACACGGAGGATTGGCGCCGACACACAACTACCAGTAGTATGCCATCCTCCGAGACATAGTCACTCCAGGTATCGACCCGACCATCCTGAGGCGGCCGCAGCAGATTAAGAAGCGAATAGTAACGATGACCAAATGTCGTCAGCAGAGAGTGCTCTTTAGAACGCGTGTACGGGACTCACTGACTAGGAGACACCTACCATGCATCACATCACAACCAGCAGTCGAAGACGATGACTGTAGTTCATGAGGAAACCCGTCACGCCACAGGCACAGACTATACCCAATAATCTGAAATAGTCATGGCCTTCACCGATCACTATCGGAACATTTATGGTGCTGGAAATGCCGTCGCAACAGTGACTGGTCAGGTCTTTTCTTACGTCACCCGCACCATCCCCGAGGGAGACAATACCCAAGTGATGGAATTGATCACCAGGGATGAAGTGGCGACTGTCGTGGACAAGTGGGCCAATAACAAATCTCCCGGTATGGCTGGTCTGCTTACAGAGTTCTAGCGTGCCTTCCGGATGTTAGTGACCTCGAGATGGACCAGCATGTTTCAAGAACTTTTCAAGCCAGGCCATGCTATCCCTCCCAGCTTTGTCACACGCATCATCATTTCTATGAGTACGACAAGCTGCAGGACTGTGACCACCGACTACCCTCCTTATGTCCGAATTCTGGCGCACGGCTTTGTCCCTTTCTTCCAAGCATCCTTTCATAGGAACAGGTGACCCCAAGTGGTCATTCTGGGCAGCTATATTCGCAGTCGAGTTCGACAGCGCATTCGACAAAAAACATTACGGTTTCCTATTCTCTTCGATGGTTCGGAAGGGTTTCAGAGCCTACTGTCGTAACATTATAGTGGCATTTATGACAGCCCTAGCAGTCGCTTCGAGAACCCAGTTCCAATCGGCGATCTGTCCGCTATCGACCCTGCTACACGCCTTCGATCTGGAAACCCTCATTGGGACGCTCAAGTCAAGGCTCAATGGATTCACGCTACGAGTGCACTCCTCCCGCTGTGGAGCATACGCCGACGATCTGCTCCTCTTGGCTCATTCGGTAGCGCAAACAGGACAGACCGTTGAAGCAGTGATGAGTACGGCGCAGTGGCAGGCAGCTCTACGAATGTGAATAAATCTGCAGAGTTGTCAATAGGAGGCGGCCTCCTCGATGCCAAACTAACGCCCTTCCCACGGGTGCAGACTGTCAAGTACCTAGTCACTGTCTCCAGCTCCCATACATCCCGTGCGACGGCTACTAATTTTCGGCGCGCGTTGCAGAGCGTTCGCGGCGAGATCAACAACAATCTACTCCGGAATCTTGATTCTCTTCAGCAGATGTACTGTCTCTGTCGCCATGTTGTTACGAAACTGGCTGATGTTACGCAAGTCCTACCCTTACGTCACACGATTGGACCACATTTGCAAGTGGCCTTCGGCTACTATCTGACAGCGGGAACAATTTTTAAGTCAGGTATGAAATGCCTACCCAACGTCCGCGTGGGGAAGAACTTGGTCTATTCAATGTATAGTACAGGGGTGAGGCTCTCTATGTACGAAAAATGGACGTCCTTACGCCGGCATCAATCCTTCCACCAGTGCCTCATTGTCACATATTGCCGCCTTTATTGTGGCCTATACTTAAGTGTATTCCACGCTCCCGACCACGTGTCCTCCTATGGCCAAAGACATCTATCTCAACCTGTTCCGACGAGTGTCAATCAAAACTGTCGAACTGAAGTGGTCTGCGATCCGATGGTCAAATGTAGGGTGCCATACCCACCAAGTTTACCTCCTCACATCTGTTACAGCAACATGTCGTACTTAGTTACCAAAGACAAAATTGTGACACCCCAGGAGTTACATCCAATTAGATTAGCTGACATTCCATTTATTGCTGTCTGCCAACACATCGGCGACGATATCCACTGCCTCGTATGCCCATCAAACCGTAAAGTGTTGGTAAGCTGCAGGATGGGCGCCTGCCTTCCGTACATTTCTCTGACTGTGGTTGAGCCTAAGACATATATCTTTTCTGAGGACTTATGTTTCCCAACTGCCCAAACCGACGCCATACTCTGGACAAAAGGTTGTACGCTCAGCAACCTCAATGGCAACGGCAAAAATCGGGCCTCTGCTTTTGGAGCAGGTTACAGAATGCCCGCGCTGACTTTGAAGCGATGACCCGACTACTTGCATGGCGTATTCATGTCCCCCCCCCGCCCTCCCTGGTTAGGGCGTAATTGGTCTTATCCCCACTCCCCCCCCCCCATGATATCTTATTCCACTCTTCTCGGTGCATGTACGTATTTCGTCCCCGCCTTCTAAGGACGTCAAAATGGCGAGCTCATCTTTCGCTGCACACAGCAGTCCACATAAAGCAGCAACATGACACTTTACCCTCTACTCCCATGTCATGTGGACTGAGATTAAATAAATAAATGGAAATCTCCCGTATCCCAACCTAATTTCCGCATGCACTCCCCTCCTAAGCGTCCGACGATGGAGTGGTTTGGGAGCACCCTAGGCCTCAATTACGACCCCTGTCGTCTGGCTCCGCTTATGGACGGACAGATGTATAGCTCCGATTGTTTCTCCTCTCCCCTCCCGTTTCCCTACTGCTCCTCTTTGATTCTTTCTAATAAAATTGTATACAAACAGAAGAAAATCGGTAGAGCACTTGCCCGGGAAAGGCAAATGTCCCGAGTTCGAGTCTCGTTCTGACACAGTTTTAATCTACCAGTAAGTTACATGTCAGCGTAAGCAACGCTGCAAAGCGAAAAGTTATGTCTGGATTACCCACATGTACCACTGAATGCACTTACAAAATTATATCACTGTATGACACATAATGCGGGAAGCATGATTTCATATACACTGAGATGCGTGAAAAATTAGATTTTGCTTCAAAGGAAGCGCAATTTACCCAGATTATACTCAACCAGCGTCTGATAATGACGGCACATAGCGGCTTCCAACAAACCTTAGATATAATTTCGAACCTTTTCCAAACTTATTGTCGCTTTCGCACTTAAAATAAAATAATGAACATGTTAACTCAGTTATAAGGTAAGAAGAAGTTTCTAGCTGTTTCATACATGAGACATTGATTCTTTAAAGAATCGGAGGTTCACTGGTATATGGTAACGGAAGAACTCCTTAATTTTTATGCTTATGTAGTATGACTCATGTGGTTAAAAATTCTGCGGAGAATGAAACACACGCAGTCATTCCTTTCTCGTGTACAAAATGCACGCGACCATTCGGCCTCCGGCTTAAAATTGATGCAAAAAGAAAGGAAAAAGTACTGTTTCATCCTCATCTAATAAGTGCCACTGAGATTCAGGAAGTGTTCTTTTGAAATTATTCGCAGACACTGAAACTATCAGCATATGTCTTCTGACTGGGTGTCAAGACCGCTGACTAATAAACATAAAAGTATTCGAGTTGCCAGTCATTTGAATGCCCTTAAGAAGTACAGGTATACAGCTGATGGATTTTAAAAAAGATTCGCATTGATTGTGGAAACGTAACATGACATCAGAATCGAAACAACAATGCACGCAATGAATGGGTGCAGCGCAATATTCCAGTTGTGGATTTAGTGCCTCGGGTTTATAAATCAGTTCTAAGACCCACTACCAGACTTAAACTGGTTATGAAGTGCAAGAAAATAAGTGGCAAGATGAGACAAGGCACTTTTTTGCTTGATGTCGATGTCCGTCTGCATACTGCTGAACGAATACAGGACAGCATGGTGTCACGCGGCTCGAACAATTTTTTGCCTTCTTTAAAGCTCTCATCTAAAGTGACTACAATTTTTTTCACTTTAACTTGAAAGTGATACATAAATGACGATGACATAAAAAAAACCAGCAGAGATTGGTGAACCTGGTCGCAGATTTTTACGAGGATGATATGTAAATGTTGGTTGTTAATCCTGATACGAACGTTAATGTTGGTGAAAATTACATTAAAAAATAAACTGAGGCATATACTTTCATGTAACAATTATTTTTAATGTGCTTTTATTTTCTTGATACAGATAAGGTACTTACTTTTTCTTAAAAAAAAAGGTGTCATCCATATATTAAATTCCGTGAAATTTAATACGTAAGTGGATTCGATGGGGTGAAGTCAGTGAAATTCAATATCAGCGACCTTCACTGATATTGAATTTCGCGTACTTCACCCTCATCGGATCCACTTAGGTATACAGTGCCTGTGAAGTAGTGAATTTGTATGGCAAATGAAAATTTGTGCTAAATTGGGATTCGCATCTTTCCTCCTTCTTATCGTTTGTAATATCTTAATTAATTAGGTAATTTGAAAACGTTTACATCAGTGAACAATACTTATAAACGCTACTGTCAAACATTAACTCCTGGGTCTGTGGAAATCGCATCACTATAGGAAACTGCGAGCCATGTTCAGAAAGCAAGTGAATTTAATTTTTATGTTTTTTTGGATAATTTGTATTTGAAAAAAATACAGGGTATAGTTGGTAGACTTTTTGACTATTTTGCCACGTAATCACCATCCCGTTCAATGGATGTGGCCCGAGCTTCCTTGTACCCTCCTCGAAGAATTCTCGGGCGAGCTCCTTCTACCATTCAGAACCTTTTTTTGCACCTGCTCGTCGGCTGAAAATTTAATTCCGCTCATGTGTGCCTTGAGGGAGGTGAGAAGATAATAATCTGACGGCACCAGGTGAGTCGAATACGGAGTGGAGCTTTCAAAACATACCAGCCAAACAAGTCCAAGAGTGCCTTCATGGTTAAGGCTGTGCGAGGACGGGCATTGTAGTGCTACCAGAACACTCCTGTCGCAAACAAACTCCTTCTTTTGTTTCGAATGCTTGAGTCTTTTTAGGGTCTCACAATATCGGCAAGCACTGATGGTCTCCCCCTGAGACAGAAATTTGACTAAAGTTTTGCCTTTTCGGTCCCAAAATGGATTATGAATTTTTTTACACGAGATTATGGTTTTGAATTTTATGTCGGATGGGGAATTGGTATTATTACACCTTGACGACTGTATTTTTGTCTCAAGCATGTAATGAGCTAGCCACGTTTCATCTCCAGTGACAATAGTGCTCAGAAAATCCAGTTCGTCTCTCAGTTCAAGTGTCTCAAGAAACCTGCAGGCGTTACCGAGCCGATTTTTCTTGTCCTGTTCTGTCAGACCAATCTTGCGCACAGTTTCCGGATACCCGTGTATCTGTGGGTCTCGCAGAAGAGAGATCTGGAGAGTTGTGGAACCATCGCAGAAATTTCATCCACTGTCAATCGCCGATTTCAAGCACAGTTTGCTCGATATTTTGCACCAACTTTTCACTCAAAACGGAAGGTTTTGAACATTAGTTCTGGCTCCACTAAACTCCACACACCTCTGTTCATAACATGTTCACCGTAAACCGTTTTGATTCGTGAAAAAAATTCTGTAGATGTTATTCCTTCCGCGAGTAGGAAGTGGATTACACCACGTGACTCGCACTTGGCGGGATTTCTTACCGACATCTTTGACACAACTGGACACCTCAACATGAGTTTAAACAATACCTTATTCCTGCGATTCTCGCTCTGGTCAGGGGATTCCTCTCTACCACTGCTGCCAATCCTCAACAAATAAAAGAGCTCAGGCCTTAACCGGTCAGAGTACACTTAATTTCGGAACTTGCGTCTTATATAATGGGTTGTACATCAATTGAATTGAATGCATTGAACTAGGATGGCACTGAAGCGCTGAAATGAGGATAACACCAGCGAAATGCAGCGATATGAAATGATATCATCGAAATGTGTTCGGCGGTAAGCATCAGTGGTATAAGCATCAGTGGTGTTCCGGAGGAGTCGCCAGGTAGCCTAAGAAAAGGCAGGCACTCGTGGGAAGCAGACTATCCAGTTCTGAGCCCAGGTGAGACGCGGGTATCCGTTTTTTGAAACTTGTTCACTGAGTTCTAGGTATTACACTGACATTAGTTCATTCGTATTAGTTCATGCCCTTGAATGTAATTGATTTCCCCCATTCTCGTTCAATTTACTTCAGTTTAATTAATTTTAAATCTGATCTCCATTCATTCTAAATACTTATTGTATGAAATTTTGACTCGCAGCTGGCTATGTATCCTTAGGTGTCACTACTGACTTTTTTTTAGAAATTTTGGTAATAATTGCAGAACCTGTATACAGCAACAGAATATGAAACAGTCAGAAACGCATTGAGTGCAATCAGTTATGTAGCAGGTAATATAACCTAATACTTACCAAAGTTCATATATCATTTACTGACCATGTCACGCCAACTGAATACTGCGGTGATAATAAAACAGCCTCATCAGAACTGCTGAACACCAAAATATATATTATAATTACTATATAATTATAATTACTAAAGGCATGGTGTGTCAGACGTGAATGTACAGCTATAACTAATCATCAGCAAGTTCTTAACAAATGAAGGAGTAAACTACCATAGACATGCGTTACAAAAAGGAAGTAAAAGTGAAGATGTGGTCGGCAACGGTTCTTGTATTTGACACTGAAAGTTTCTAAAATATGTTACAAAAATAACCTCTAGACATCGACATAGGATAAATCTATACTATAAAAGTACATGTAGTTGCACAGGAGTGTAATGAAAAACGGAAAAAGATAACATCTTAGACCCAGTAGTTTAAATCCATAAAGTGTGTGATACACATTCTTGTACAACTGATGTTTCCTTTTATGGTACATATTTATCTCATTTCTGTGTCGATTTTTGCTAACAGACGATTGTAAACAAATCAAAGTATGAGCGTCCATAAATGAGTGATCTGAAAAGCAGACCAATAAAAATAAGTATTAGAGCTGCTTCATGCATTCAGTGTCTAAAGTTATTAACACAGTTTAAAAGATCGATTCTAGGAATAGAAATAGGATAAAAATATGCTATGAAAGTGAATATCAGCTTACAAGATTATTAAGAAGAAATCAAAACTGATATGTCAGATTCAAGATGTAATAATGTAGATAGTTTGATAGACACTCTTTTTCAACTGTGTTATACTTTTGTGGTATATATTTATGCTATTTCTATGACTATGGATTTTTTTATACAGATGACTAGTGTAAATCATACATAATGCATTTCTCGTGAAACTCAATAAATTTTATCTGTTACTGTGACACAACTGCTTGAATTTCACAGTATATCTATGAACAGTATACCACTGCATCTCAAGGAAAAACATTTACGCTATAAACTCAGTCAATAAATTAACTTGTCAATGCCCATATGTTTTCAAGAGAAATATTGGAAGAAAAGACAGTGTTGTGCTACGTTTCCGAAAACTTATAGATAGTAATTTTATATACGTCCTGATCCTCAGACTCCCATGGCTTCTGTCGCTCAGTGGTTACACGATTGACTTGGTTATTTCAGCTGCCTAGCGTATCTCTGGGAGTTACCAAGTCCTGTCAGGGATACATATAATTTACCGACTGTGCGAAACGTGGCCTTCGTTGAATAGCATACGCTGAAACGCACCCGGGTGGGTTAGAGAAGAGGTAAGGGAGGGATTGGGGGGGGGGGGGTGAGGGGGGGGGGGACGAGGGATAATTAAAACGGTCGTAGTTGGCAATGAATACGTTATTACCCTCATCAGCATTGTAGGTTTTATTCTGTCGAGTTGGAGAATGTATTCTGAGGCTTTCACAGATGTAACATGACTCACTGGTCACTGAGATAGAGGGGTGAGACCAGCAGTCGCTTTCATATTTATAATATCAAGTACTGCATCTAGGGTCAGGCGAAGCCACACCACCAGTAAGACACAGTAGATAGCAAAGTCGAGTATAATTATATTGAGCAATACTGCTGGTCTGCGTAAAACTTGTAGATTCTCAACCACCCAAAATCGTGCACTGTTTATAGGGCCTAACGATCACTAGTTACTCAGTCGATCTGCTTTAATAACGTTGAATTAAACCGTAACCAGCGCTCAGTCGGGATGTGGAAGGCTCGTGGATATAATAAACCCGCAGGTAATAGAACAAATTGCACAATTTTGTTTAACAGTAAAGTACCATAAATCTGTAAATTACAAAAACATACACCGTTTGGTGGTTCGGAAAATTAACAACAAACTCACGTTAGGCTAATGCTGTAGATACAAGGGATGACAGCTTTCACAAGTATATGATGCCTTATGGCGTTCTTTGCAGGTGTTTTGGCAAACGCATTGACAGTACAAGGCTGAGGGAAAGAATGAAACACACATATAAAATAATGAAACACATAACATCAAGAAACTATCAGTAACGCCCAAGTTTACAACAAGGAAACTGTGTTACAAAATTAGACATGTTCAGCCAATGTTGCCTTATTTAAGGAAACTTCAATCAATAGAACTTAGCACTGATTAAAAGAACCATATAATTTTACTGAAAGAACTGCAGCTAGAAGAGCCGTAGTCCTTTAGAAGAAATTAAAATTCTTTATCTAGACAAATTCTAAAGAAGATGTTAAAAATCTCAGCCAATCAGCTGCGGGCCAAAGGTTTATTTAGGCCTTCACCTATGTTTCAATATTTATAAAGAGATCTTCTTCAGAAGGATTGGGCCTTAAAATGTACTTAAAGGGTTACAAACTATTTTTACATACATAACAAGTTATTAATAACAGAAAAATATCTGTGAGGTAAGCGTACTCAATTGTTACGTCATATGGTGGTAAATTACATTAGATGAAGCCGAGCAGCTCTTGTCGTGCATAAAATTGATATAAAAACCTGAAACATCACATACCATGACTTAAGACAGGACCCAGATTACACTCACCGTACATCAGAATATATACACAAATGTAATCGTCCACTGGCAGAGACTCTTGTGTAGACAAAATTACGACAGGAGCACAAATAATAAAATATTTACATAACACAAGTATTCACCAAGCCAGAGACAAAGACCAGCTGTTCTACGGTACAGGCACAAGCGATATGAAAAAGTTGGGATACAGAGGGCGCTAAGTACATGCGCATAAGGTCTATTCAATGCTTTTCTTAAGTTACAGCATTTTACTTTAAAGTAAAAATGGAAATTCCTTCTACTAGGTTAATAATAATTCAATGAATTCACAGATATACATTACATATAAAATCTGTAATAAATTTGCTGACAGAGTAATACTGTTGGTAAATTCAGCGTGCAGAAGCCAGAGTTGTATTTACAAAGGACCATTGTTACAAATACATCCGGAAAGAGGAGCACGTATAAGCTAAACCAACGTCACTAGAAAAGAAAAACTTCCGTTTAACCCTACGGAAGCTTAAACAATAAGTAAAAATTGGAATGCAGTGGGCGCTATTTACATAACAATAGTTTTTATCCGTTTATATACATTTTTATGGCCTGCTCCTTCTGAAGTAATACTTTTATAAATACGAGTATCTAAACTTAGATCAAGGTCTAAATAAACCGTTGATTTGCAACTGATAGGCTGATTTCTTCAACCTCTTCAAATTTACACAGTTGCTGAATAGCAGCCATGTTTAATAGCTAGAATTCTAAAGAGCTTGCCGTTAAATAAAATTAGATAACTAATGTTAAGCAAATTTAAAACACAATAGCTCTGATTCTGAGATCATCATACCACTCGATGGATATCAGTCAAATCTATTTAAATCCTATCATCCTGTAGGGGGTTACAAGAAAAATTAAATTTTATCCAGGATAAGTCAGCCAGCACATTAACAACTTAACATATTGCGCTAAGCAAGCCTAATTATTATCTAGAAAAATTGATAAACATGCAGGTGCATTTAGTCCTGGAATATAGAAAACGTAAATGGGAAAGTCTTCTGGCACAATTTCATTCACAACTTCATGCACTTAAGTGTCAGTAATTTTCCACCATTACAATCCATCAGCTATGGGTCGGGAAGCATCCACAATGCCCAAGTGCAAGGGTACATTCGAAAGTGCCAATGAATGATCTTTCTGAAATATGGCGGGTGTGGAAAATGGCAACACAATCCAATACAAATTTTTACCCAAAAAGCTGTTCCACATCGAAAGCCGTATCCATCTCAAGACTGTACCTGTGCCTTGTGGGGTGAAGTTCCTTGTCCTTGGGTACGATGGTCGACAAGGTTTCAGTCGCACCGACCGAGCTCTTTTTGGAGCCCCAAATGTCATTGTGACAGTATAGACATCTGATAAAAAAACGTCTGACCTGGTTCAAAGATATCTGAAAGACGTTTTCTTTCCCCGTGAGGGAGAGAAATGTGTATTACTTTTAGATTCATGAGGCTGTCAGTCTTAAAGAACCGTACAGACCGTCGTACATGAGGATAAGGAACTTTTAGTGAGAATATTTTAAGATCTATTTCTACTGAATGATTTTAATGTCGATCTCATCTTGAAAAACAATATATTTGAATGCAGTTACTAGCACATAATCAATTCTCTTTGGCAAGGCTCACCAATGTACTACAATGTGCCTGATACAAATCAGTGTTTTTTGAAGGGTCACTCGTGATAATTTGAAGTTACGCTGAATTGTGTTTTATGTTGTGTTCTCTGTCGTCTATATTATGTGAAGACGTGTTCATTTTATGTGGATGGTGTAAGGAAACGTTACGTTTTAAGCATTCATTTAGTGATTATCATACTGAAATGATTTCGTATCATAATAATGACTTACTTACTATTCTGAATTAACAAAATACACAAATGTGAAACAGTAAACTAAAGAAAAAAAGGAAATGGAGACTCTAATAACAGTTTAAAACATAAAACAAGTACAAATAAAGTAAATAACTGGACTAATAATCAATTTTTAGATATTTTAATTAGGTTGTTGTTGTTGTGGTCTTCAGTCCAGAGACTGGTTTGATGCAGATCTCCTTGCTACTCTATCCTGTGCAAGCTTCTTCATCTCCCAGTAACTACTGCAACCTACATCCTTCTGAATCTGTTTAGTGTATTCATCTCTTGGTCTCGCTCTACGATTTTTACCCTCGACGCTGCCTTCCAATACTAAATTGGTGATCCCTTGATGCCTCAGAATATGTCCTACCAAGCGGTCCCTTCTTCTTGTCAAGTTCTCCCCAATTCTGTTCAATACCTCCTCATTAGTTATGTGATCTACCCATGTAATCTTCAGTATTCTCCTGTAGCACTACATTTCGAAACCTTCTATTCTATTCTTGTCTAAAGTATTTATCGCCCACGTTTCACTTCCATACATGACTACACTCCATACAATTACAATTTTAATTAGGTATACTGAAAATACTCTAACATCACACTGTGTACAGGTTATTTTCCAAAAATAATATTTCTGGAAACAACTTTATTACACATGGATATGTCATATATTGATTATTCCTTGCTACTGTAGTGTTATCTTGAAGCTGTGAGAACGAAGGACAGTCGTTCCAAGGCGCGGAAGCAGAGACGATGCCGAGGGCAGACAAAAGTAGGAGAGATATTGTTACATGAAGTAAACAGTAAGGGGAGAGCCTTGCGAAAATGCAGACGGCCCCAGATGCGGTCCCAGGGCGTTAGTTACTCTTCAAGGAATTAACATGTAACTCCATATGTCGTGTAGACGCTGTAGTAGGTTGTCACCGTAGAACCAACAGGCACGTACTAGTGTATAAAGTCAGCTTGATACCAGCCCTGAGAACAGCAACGTCAGTAGGCTCACAATGGTTAGAAAGAGAGAGAAAACGCCAAAAACTGTTGACCCAGAATTCCCTACCCCGGGGAGCCCGAGGGGCGGGACTAAAGAACGTATAACAATAATGTTGCAAGCCTTATTTGGCAGAGCAGTTACGTCTAGCTTTCAGCTGAACAATGTTGATACCAAATACGGACTTAGTTAGTGCAACTGCATTAACATCCCCTCCTTAGGAGCAATAGAGGGGACCTAACTAAACCATGATTGGCAGGCACCTGCAAGAGACTTCGGGATTGGCTCGGTGGCTTTAAGTGGGACAAACAGTGCCCCCACGCGACTCTTTAAAACGCCTAGATTCCGCATTTTGGCAGAGTTCTCAGTCAGACGATCTGGACACCGAATCCGCGTCCGTCGACTGCAACCACGGTCCAGCTCCACGTAAGTATGCTCTCTCTCACATGGAATGCCGCAGTGAACAGTGTCACGTTCACTATGTTTTGTTTTGCAACTACGTTGTTGCCTTAAGATGCTGCTAGTGTTTGCTACTGTGGTTAGCATCCACTCCTGGGAGTTCTGCACTGGCTTCTGTTGTAACAGTGTTATTCATTCATAACCATAGAAGTAGCCTCCAGTGTATTAGTTAGTTCCGTCTGGAACAAACTACTATTACAAAACCCTATTTGTCCAAGAGACTCCACAACTTCCCCACCGAGTCTCACCACCTGCATTTCTAGTAAATGCCTGTACCAGTGTTGGCTCAGATATAAGAAAACAATTAAATGCCTTCACTGTGAATTGTCCTTCTGCCGTCTGCTCTGTACCGCTCCGGAGCGCAGACTGATCAACAACCCTTTTTTCCCTCTCCCACCTATGTCAGGACACGACAGATGGAGGTAGCTTGAAAACTGCTTTCACGTATGTTGTAATAAAAGTTTTCGTTTTTCAAAACTAATTAATGATCGTGGGGTATTTTGCAAAAATTTGAAATTATTAAGAAATTTTATTATACAGTTTTCGCAGACGATAACTACGCACCAAATTATGTACGATAAAATTTTGTTTATGAGTCACTGTTTCGATGATATTCTCTCTGGCATGTTTGTACTCCGGTCGCTACGCATTTACTTATCATTTGTAATATTTTCGACATTGAAGTTGTGCAGGAATTATCATAATGGAATTTATCAAATGTTATTGTTGCTGTATACTTTGCAGAGTGTTGCGGTTGAACGTAACAAAATGCACACTTCGCGGTGACAAGTGTTTATTATATGAACCAAACAACGAACACCTCTGAGAGTGGATATCTTCGCAACGTGATAACAGAAAATCATCTATCCTGGACAACACCTCTAGGAGCAGGGAATAGAGCTCAGATCGGTGCTACTAGGCGAGGTGCTCGTAGGCAGCCACTGGTAACCACGGTAAAGCGGTGACCCTCGGGAGCGCAACAGAGGTGTGCCACACGTCGAAGATGGCACGACATCCTGGCGGGCAGTGAGAGAGCCAGCGGCTGCGGCGGGCGGGGTCTGTCGTGAATACTTGGAGTGGTTCTTGATCCAAAGGATCCCGGAACGTGACTGCCTCCAGACGTAGAGCGCTGACCTAAGTAACGCCGGCGGGAGGATACATCTGCGGTGTCTCGCGTACACGTGACATCGCGGACGTGAGTCGTAGTAGCGTGTGCTATTCGCGTCGCCAGCACGCGACTGTGGTGTGCGAGTGAGAGCGCTAATACGGTTCGCGAACGCTATAAATTCGCAGAGTAATCTTCGGCTACTTCCATTAAAGGGGCGCGGACAGCGGAGGGAGCGCGCCGCGGGCGGAGGGTATCTAAATCGGCCACCGCCGCGACCGAACCCAGTTGCCTCTGAGCAGTCATAGCGTACGGATCTCCATGCCTGCACGTTCACAGGAGCTCGGTCCGTCAGTTCACCTGATGATGGCGACGTGTATGATCGCCGAAATATTGTGCCCGTTGGAAACTGTAGACCGGCAGTACACCGGTGGACATTTTGATTAAAAGATTATTTATTCGTCACATCATCGGTTTCGGATTTTGTACCCATCCTCAGGAGTTTATACATTCATGTGCATGTTTATATTGCTGGAGATCACTGTATAAATACAAAAAAATATATTTTCTGGTGACTAAACAGATACAAATGCAACAACAATAAGTGGCAAGGTAGCATTTGCCGACAGTGTATCTGTAATTACATAAAGATGCAGCATCATTATTATAATTTCGCTGTGATGACAATTTTTCCGCTTAGTTGCACTTTAGTTGTCATTTTCACGTCCATATTTCACTTTTATAAAGTATAGCTCATATTTCACTATTACGATGTGCACTCGTGAAATACACTATGTTGACATACAAACATGTAGGCTATGGTCAAAGAGTCGAATTAAGTCGGATGATGCTGAGGGAATTAGATTAGGAAATGAAACACTTAGAGTAGTAAAAGAGTTTTGCTATTTGGGGAGCAAAATAACTGATGATGGTCGAAGTAGAGAGGATATTAAATGTAGACTCGCAATGGCTAGGAAAGCGTTTCTGAAGAAGAGAAATTTGTTAACATCGAGTATTGATTTAAGTGTCAGCAAGTCGTTTCTGAAATTATTTGTATGGAATGTAGCCATATATGAAAGTGAAACATGGACGATAAATAGTTTGGACAAGAAGAGAATAGAAGCTTTAGAAATGTGGTGCTACAGAAAAATACTGAAGATGAGGTGGAGGAGGTATTGAATAGAATTGGAGAGAAGAGGAGTTTGTGACACAACTTGACTAGAAGAAGGGATCGGTTGGTACGACATGTTCGGAGGCATTAAGGGATCACTAATTCAGTATTGGAGGGCAGCGTGGAGGGTAAAAATCGTAGAGGGAGACCAAGAGATGAATACACTAAGCAGATTCAGAATGATGTAGGTTGCAGTAGGTACTGAGCAATGAAGAAGCTTGCACAGGATAGAGTAGCATGGAGAGCTGCATCAAACCAGTGTGTGGACTGAAGACCACAACAACAACAATAATGGTCAAAGAACTTAGGCATAGGTGTTAAGATGTTTCTTATACAGAAACGTGTAGGTTATGGTCAAAGAACTCTGCCATAGGAAGTGCAAGGATGTTGCACATATATACTCGTAAACTTAAAAAGCTCTTATAAACTGAAATTTTTTGAACAACATTTTTGCCGGCAATCTAGGCAGTGTAATGATGTTATACATATAAAATTACGAAAAGCTATTGCAAATTCAAAAATTACAGAATTCTTTTGAGCCACACTGTTGTCAGAGAACTTACATCTAGGAAGTAGAATGATGTTTTACACAAGAAATTTTGAAAGATTTACAAATTACGGAAATGACAGCTAAAGCTTATGTTTACAATATGACTTTTACAAATTACGATAATGACGCTTGCACTGTTGTGTGATTGCTACATCGGACTTCCATAGAATATTACTTTGTTATTATACCAGAAGATAATAAGCTTTTTTTTTTAGAATATTTCATGAAATATGTGGAGATAAGATTTGTTTGCAAGCTCCACTTCTTCGCTGAGAATAAGGTGTGGTGAGTTAGAACTACGTACATAAATTTCTAGCTCTTAGTGCAGATTCATTTTCTTTCATTTGTTGACAGTGTGTAGAATTTGTCAGTTGTCTGTAATGGCTGTGGCTGAGTGACCATGGTCTTTTAGAAAAGGTGGACCTATCAAAGTTATAAGGCATCCATATGCTCACTGTATCTCATTCTGAATGTACGTGAACGCCTGCCAGGCCCAATAGTAACGCTGTGTTGTCTCGAAGCCGTGTAGGTAGTGTCTTGCTTCCTTAGCCGCTTGTCTAGGCCATGTGACTGTTGCCCGTCCGTGAGTGAGCGCCGCTTGATACCGAGTGAGTGAAGTCCCAGCCGCTTGCTTCCGCGTGCTCCTGTGCGCGTGCATAGCGAGTGATGTATACTAGCGCTATTCACGCGGATTCGCCACACGGCTGCAGGGTTCCAGTGAGGAGGCTCCCCCGATCGTAGCGCTGTCTAATGCTACTAGTGGCGGCTGCAGGAGGCTTAACTGTGCATACTACCTTGACTTCTATTTACAGAAAACTTCGCAGGTGAGGCAGGGGCCGTACCTGATCCGCGAAACGTGCACGTAAGTTTGGTGGTCGAGATGTATAGGGGCAGCGCTGCATACACCAGAGTTGTGAGTGTAATTTGTTTTCTAATTCTGCTGTGTCATTTAACCTTATGAATACCGATTTTTTTCAGAGACGTTAATCTATGGACACTTTATTTAACGTCGTAGTCAAAAGTAAAAATATGAAAGAAATATTGCCCGGCGTTGCATGTTACAGCTTAGGAGGGGTATAACGTACATGGTTATTCATAAGTACCTCGGAGCTTCAGAAGACGACTGCACAAAAACTAGAAGACGTACAGAAAAGAGATACAGAATCTCTCAAAGTTCTAATTCATGTTACAAGTGCACAATATGGGTTTTATTTGTGATATGAACATGCAATTTGTTGACACGTTGTGTCTAGGGAGTTATCACGGCAGCCCGTTTTGAGAATATGCTAACTGGGTCTCCTATCTACAGGCGCGAAGTAATTCGATGCCGGAATATGGAGACAGAGGTTAACAGTGAAACTCGAAGACAGAAGGACTTACAGTGGCAGTCTGTAATTATAAGGGGCAACGGCCTCGCCGCAGTGTATACCCCGGATCCCGTCAGATCACAGAAGTTAAGTGCTGTTGGGTGTGGCCGGCACTTAGATGGTTGACCGTACGGGCCGCCATGCGCTGTTGCCCTTTTTCGGGGTGCACTCAGCCTCGTGATGCCAATTGAGGAGCTACTCGACCGAATAGTAGCGTCTTCGGTCACAGAAAACCATCATAACGACCTGGAGAGCGGTGTGCTAACCACGCGCCCCTCCTGTCCACATCCTCAGCTGAGGATGATACGGCGGTCGGATGGTCCAGATGGGCCACTTCTGGCCTGAAGATAGAGTGCTGTAATTATAAGAGTGCTGCAAACCATTAGCTCGATTCCCTTTAACAATCTGATGAGGATACATAGCAATAACATGCAACAAATTCCCACTGTTTTTCTGATAACCTACTCTGAGACACGTACATCCCGATGGCAGGCGAGGGATCGAGCATACTGTACATATTTACGAACACAGAGTATACTGACATCGATTTTGTGTAGGTTTTTTGTAATGGAAATGCTGCTGTTGCTGCTGCTCGTAGAGAATACGTTTGACTATTACCTAATCGCCGGCCGAAGTGGCCGAGCGGTTCTAGGCGCTACAGTCTGGAACCGCGCGACCGCTACGGTCTCAAGTTCGAATCCTGCCTCGGGCATGGATGTGTGTGATGTCCTTAGATTAGTTAGGTTTAAGTAGTTCAAAGTTCTAGGGCACTGATGACCTGAGAAGTTAAGTCCCATAGCGCTCAGAGCCATATTACCTAATCACGGAGTACTAAAATGAAGAATGTTTACCCTTGTTTTCACTAAAATGCCTAACAAAAGTACAGTGCCTGGCAGTGTTGTCTCACATGAACAGAATGTGTATGAAGTAGAAAATATTATTCAATCAGCAGAACTGTCGTAGCCGTTCAACAAGTACTCGCTGAATTTCTACGCTTGTCTATATTCAACATAGAATATGACAAACGTTACGGATGCATGGCCTTTACCGGTGTCATTTACCATTGATGCTCTGTAAATGTCTGGTGTGACATTTCGGCAATCACTTGACGTGGCCAGTTTTCTTAGTGCATCATCTTAAAGGGCCCCGTTATCTAGATTTTCACGTAAGCGAGCTTCTAGCATTACTGGAAGTGGTTCCATTGCGTGCAAAGATGAGTATGTTCTTCCAACACGACTGATTCCTCCTCAATCTAATCGTCAAGTGACGCCTCATCTAAACCCAACATCAGCCTGGTTCAAATGGTTCAAATGGCTCTGAGCACTATGGGACTTAACATCTATGGTCATCAGTTCCCTAGAACTTAGAACTACTTAAACCTAACTAACCTAAGGACAGCACACAACACCCAGTCATCACGAGGCAGAGAAAATCCCTGACCCCGCCGGGAATCGAACCCGGGAACCCGGGCGTGAGAAGCGAGAACGCTACCGCACGACCACGAGCTGCGGACCATCACCCTGGAAATAGTTCGATAAAACGGCATATTTGTTGGCCTCCTTTGACGCTAGCTCTTACTCCTTTATATTTCTACCCATGGGAATGTTAAAAGGCGAAGTCTACTAAGAACAGGGGCGAGATATGAACTGATCGGTTTACTAATAGTGCTGTCGTCACAGAAGAAGGACAAGACGACCTCAAAAGAGCTGTGCGTGGTGTTAGCCAGAGAATTCGAAGGTGCATTGAAGTCTAAGATGGAACTTATGACAATCAACTTTGAACTTAATCATTTGCCTTTGCTTAACACCCTGTGTGAGTATTTGTTCGGGTTACATTCTAAAGATGTATTTTTGCAAACAACAAAAAGTGGGTACATGTTACCTACCATCCCCTAGAAAGATTTATATTTCTCCCGTACATCCGTCATGTATAGACAGTCATAGTATCCTGAAGTGAATCAGTTGCTACTCTCGCCTTCCACGATGCCTCTTCTTGTTCTCTCGGAAGGCGTTAATCGCATATCTTATCTGATAGTCCGTTTCGACGTATTTAATTCACAGCTTGTGATCTAGTGGCTGGAGTTGATGCCTCTGTATTACGGGTCCCGTGTTCGATTTCCGTCCGGGATGGGGATTTTCTCTGCCGGGGACTGGGTGTTTGTGTTGTCCTCATCATTTCATCATCATCATTCGCACCCATTCATTCGCAACAGTGGCTAGATTGAACTGTGAAAAAAATTGGACAAGAAAAAAATGGGACTTTGTACGGGCGCTAATGATCGCACAGTTGAGCACCCCACATACCAAACATCATCATCATCATCGACGTATTTAGTTAGAAATCCGATTGTGTGATATAGCGTTAAGTGCTTTCTAGAAGTCAAGATACACGACATGACACTGAAGTACATCATATTCTGTCACTTGAGTTACACGTATTAATTGAGAAAGCTAGAATTCATAAGTATATTGATTTTGTACTCAAACCCTCTTTTAAAGGGAACGACCTACACCTTTCTCCTGACACGTAATAAGTTTGTTGCTCAGTGACCTACGATTCCATGTTTCTAAACGAGGATTGTACTTCAGCATATTCAGTATAAAATTTGTCTGACAGCCCATCAGATCCATCGGAGTGACATCTACTGAGTGGCGTGATCTGTCTTTCAGTCCTTGATCGCTTATGTCTACATCTCACATTTTTATATTTGCGAGACACTCAGCATTAAGGACAGTCAACTGAAGTGTCGTAGCCGTTGCTGGATGGAATTCTATGTGTGAATATAAATGGTATTTAAATTATTAGTCATGTTTGTGAGTTACTTATATTTCCAATGTTACTGTTATAGAAGTAAACATGAAAACACAAGAAGAAGAAACATATAAGAGATCCTCAAAAAACAGCATAAACGAAATTTTTCTTCGTTGTTTAGTTGTCCTCAGTAAACTGAAAGATATCTTGTTGTTCCTGCAACAACACATTTTTTGTTGTTAGAGCGTCATACATGATTATATATAAAAATAGAGAAATGCTAGTAGCTCACAGAACGTAGGATAGATAGCCTCACAAGATCTTATACAAAACGAGAAAAAAATATTGGAAACCTAGATACTGAGAAAGCACCTGAGCCTCGTGCAAAGAACAACTCATTGAAAGAGTCTACCATAGAGGTTCTGCTGCTCGACCCCGATATTCGAACTGGTGTATATGCCCTGTCCTTCTTTCCTTTCTCTATCGTCAAACAGCATTTTCAACTTCAGAAAGCAACATCAATTTCTTACTGCCTGCTATACGCAGTTTTCATCAAATGCCCTGACGTATTCACTCCGTTTCTGAAGACATGTGCAACTTATACGGCAACTTTACTGCAGCGAAACTCTGAAGAAGTCTCTCCGAACTTAACGTATGTTACCATAAGTCAGTTTATACAGACTGAAACTATCTAAAATCACCCAGTCATTTTCAGCTTCCCACGATGCTTGTGCTACCTGGAGCCAAGACATTTCCTAACAAGTTGACTCAAATAGCCACTGAAAACATTTTTAAATTTTATTTTTTGTATCAAACTTGGCACAAAACCTACATCACTTTTCAACACAATTGCCCGAAGGATATAAAGAGCTTCAATTCTCGCACGAAGGAATTTATTAGAATGTCCGCAAAAGTGTAGTGTGTTGTACCACCTTTTTGAGTACAACAAACAAGGCCATGGGAAGGTGTGGTGCTAATGGTGGGTGAGAAATACTAACTCCATGGCGGCAACCGTGTGGAGCGACTAAGTGACAAGTTTACTGGTAATCAGGAGGACAGTGGTCCAGATCCACGTCCGGCCATCCTGGTTTAGGTTTTTCAGCTTCTTCCGAATCACTCGTGGCTTCAACCATCTGCGATCAGTTCTGGAGCTCCGCCTCCAATGACCTCAGCAATAAGTTATATTACCATGACATACCCCAAAAGAACATTGCATGGCCCTATTTACAAATATACAATCACATCAACAGCTTCAAACAGCTTGAACCACTTGTTTGGTTGAAACTAACGGCATAAATTTTATATCTCCCTGCATATTTTTAAAGCGTAACCAATGTATTATTCTAGCCTTTACTTAATTATTGGATGTGACAGCCCCCCCTCCCATTCTTGATTAGTTTGCTCTCCTCCACTCACTCCTTCCACCCTCTCACTGAATCACTTTCTTTCCCCCTCCCACCGCTCTCTCTCTCTCTGACTCCATCTTGTAACCTCCCCGCAAAAATGAATGAAAATACTCAAATGTTAATGGGCATACAGCTAAGTGTAACCTCCCCAGAGAAATTTAAAAGATAATATTTTAAATGTGAATAGACATAGAGCTAAATGTAACCTCCCCGCAAATATTTGAAAAAGGCAAACATTTAAATGTTAACTACAATACAACCTATTGTAACATCCCAGCAAAATAAAATGATTTATTGACAATGGCAATTAAATAAAAATTAGCAATCTGACCCAGGTATAAGCTGCCCACAAAAATGTAAGTCAGTTCAATAAAAAAATGAAATCTCAGTGAGAATGAAAACGCAAATAGACCGAAATGTCGATCTTAGGCCCTGATTAAACTCAAATTCTTACCTCAGTAAAACTGCATCTGCTCTTATTTTTCGCCATAGCTTGGAGGAAATGCATCGCTAAATATTTTTTTTTTTTTTTTTTTTGAAGTTAAAGGGAACTTTTCTTTATGCAAATGTAAGGCTAATATTCTTTCAAAAAAGGATTCTTTGTTAAAAATGGTTGGTTTAAAAACAAAATTATTATTGAGGCGATTCCCGAACAAATTAGTTACAGTTAATTTACATTATATTATCAAATGTGCGTAATGCTGCTTCATTACCTTATTTAAAAATATACCTCGTCCCGAATCTTGACCAGAGTGCCATGTCGACGCCCGCCGACTCCTCACACACAACTGCGACTACCTCTCGCGCGCTACTACCACAGACTATGTCATCTCGCATGCGCTACTACTCTCGAACTCTAACTCGCAACTCAACTGCACTCTCGCAACTGAACTGAACTATCACGCGGTCAAGCGCAGACTAGGAACGACAAATAGCTCTCTGGTCAGAGACTCTGCAATGCCTCGCCATAGTCGCCACACAACATACGTGTTTCATAACCCTCCACTGGGGGGGCAAAAATTTGGCAGCGATGGTGGGTCATTTGGACTTGCCAAGCGCGGCAAATTTTTTTTTTAATTAATCAACTTTTACAATTTACAGAATATTCAGATGTAGTACATGAATTAAATGTGGTGTACATGCACCGCGTACAAAACATTTCAGACAAAGACAAAATATAAGTACAAAACATATCAGGAAAATGTATATACAAACATATTAACACATAACATAAGTGCAGATGCACTGGAAAACTCTTTAGCATTTTCATAAGAAATAAATGCAAAGGTAAAAAATCATTTTGACAAGTGACATAAGTGTACAGGCAGTGCAGTTGAGAATATATCAGCAAATTAGAAAATATATTAATAAACGGCAAAAATACACACGCACTGTAGTACAGAACATATTAGAAAACCACAAAATATATACGTAATGAATACAAATGGCATAAAGGGCACACGCACTGAAAAACTCTCTAATAATTTTACGACAAATAAACCTAATGAGTACAAATCATATTGACAAATGACAAAAGTGCACACTGGCTGTAGTACTCTCTAGTATTTTTCTACAACAAACAAACAAATCAAGGATTGTAATAAAGTGCACATGCACTATAGAAGTCTTTAGTAATTTCAGGATAACTGATCTTATTAACATAAGAAAGGAAGTGCATACGCACTGTATATGACTTTTTCATTTTACAAGAATTAGGGAAGGAATAGGAAGGATTGCGTCATGGTTGTAGCACTTAGGTTGCACGCAGCTGCACTGAAAGTCCATATCTTTCCACAGAAGTACAACACCAAGTGAGACAATTTGCAGTTCTTTTCCAGAAGTATTTATCAGCGTATCCAAGACACTGAATGTCGTAGTAATATTCCCTGTTATCATTTTGGCAGTACATCAGGTACACCAAACAGTGGGACCATAATAACGTCTTCATCGCTCACGGTGGTGGACAGCATGTCGTGTCAACACCACGCTCTTACAAGGCACACCAACGTAGAATTAGTGCAAAAACCAAATATAGTGCTCCATGATCATGAGGATGGTCAGGACAAATGGATATTACAGTAATTCCAGGTAGTTAGGTCAGAAGGTGAAGGACATTAAGTCACAGACTAGTCTTGATTACATTAGTAGTTTGCGGCATTCATAGCCCAGTTATTGAACATTTCTGTACCATGTATCTAGTATTACAGAATAATGTTCATAAAATTAAATTATTGGCATCATGGGTAATCATATTACAATAAACAGCGGCAGTCCTTGGCCAGTTACAAAGCATATTTAGTATGACAGAATAATGTTCATTAGAAGTCATCATTGAGAAGGAGAGTCAATTATTGGCATAGCATTAACATAATTCATTGAGTTATACAAATTAGTGGCACTCATTGGCCAGTTACCAAAACATGAAAAGTCATCATTGAAAACAGGAGCTAACGAATGGCATAGTATTAACATAATTCATCTAGGTATACTAATTATTGGCACTAATTGCCCAGTTACTGACATCAAAAGTCATCATTGAAAACAGGAGCTAATGAATGGCATAATATTAACATAATTGATCTAGGTATACTAATTATTGGCACTAATTGGCCAGTTACTGACATCAAAAGCCATCATTGAAAACAGGAGCTAATGAATGGCATAGTATTAACATAATTCATCTAGTTATACAAATTATTGGCACTAATAGGCCAGCAAGTATTGATTAGTACACAACATTTTTAATTCTTCCAGTGACATATACGGTATTCAAAATGTAACACACTGTAATTATTACTCAACGTCTGTGACTAAAAAAAAATCATACAGTATTACTCAGAACTCTCTTAAATGGGTAGCATTAGTTGTTAGCAATGCATTGCTTGGGTAATTATAAGGGAAAGCAAGAAGAGAAAAAGAAAAAATTTGCTTCTAGGTTGTTCCTGTAAATGAAAAATGAGTAACGTCATTCGTCATGAGTCAGCTGTAGCAAGGTTGTGACACAACTGGGTAAAAAAATGCAAGTACTAGTATTGGTTTAATAAGTAACAAGTTTAGTAAGTATCATGAAAGGCTTCTCCTGGAAAAAATACAAAATGGATTATTGAGCTGAAAGAAGAACGCATACTATGCTGAAAAGTAGTGAACTTCGAATTAACAGGTAGTGAAATGTGTATAAAAAATGTGTTCCATAGCTGTCCTTTCCAAAACATTCAGTCATCATACCATACGATATAAAACATACTGTCAAAACAAACTGCAACAAATACTTAAATAACTACATAGCATAAATACATAAACTTCAACATCATCCTCATCTGTAAAGAAAAAACTTCATTATCCATCACTTCATTATCCATATTATCATAACTTCATTATTATCATCACCTGTAAAGAAAAACTTCATTATTCATAGTAGCATATTCTTCATTATTATTCATCAGTATTCATTATCATCTGCAAAAAAAAATCACTTCATTACTCATTACACAACTATTCCTTATCTCTAGCATATTTCATCACTAAAACTAAGATGTGTAATTCTGTCTGACAGCCTGCATCAATCGCCTTGTATTCTGAAAGAAAAAAATTAGTTAAGACTGCTATTCTACGATGTATATAGTATATTCTTGTTAATGCTTGTTAATCCTAATCCATTTACTCTTCCTCATAAGGTTTTTATATCTTCTTTCGTCTATGCCGTAGTTGAAATTCCCATTTCTGTTTAATTTATTTCCTTTGCGCATCATTTCTTTCTGAAATTGATGAACAAAGATTAATGTCTTGCATTTAAATAATATACCCACTAAATAATGACTGGTTTATGGTGACATAATTAAGCATACAGCATAACATGACAGGAAACGTAATATGTCAAAGACATTGACAGTGTTCAGATGCAAAAATGTACACAGAATATCACAATGCAGCAGCAAAAAAAAAAAAAAAAAAATGTAAAAGTCACGATGTTGAGATATCATAGGGCAAAAAAATGTCAAAGTCAACTGGTGTGTGTTATACCTTAACTATTTCACAGTGCATACAAACAAAACATGAAAACAATCGTACATACATAAGAAAGACAAAATGTGACGTTCGTTGTGTTCAGCTTGTATGTAGTGTAGTTAATAGAGGCGAGAATTAAAGACTTTAATGGAGAGAGAATTTGATAAAATCAATATGTCACTACATAGAATTGCATAATTATTCATAAAATACGTAAGTTTGTCTGGAAAAATATGCACGGTCTGATGTGTAACGACAAGAAGAGCGACCTGCTAACCTTACCTTGCCGGGCACTTGCCAAGAAAAAATACGATAATCATCAATAAGTAGTCACATAAATATAATTGCATAATTGATCATAAAAATTAGTAAATAGCATTACAGTGTGATAAATCATAAAGTATGTTCACTCAATAAAGGGTTTTATGTTGGATAAGTGATGGTTTCCTTTCGATTTTCTGCTTCTCAGAGTTTCGACGTGTACAACATTGGGGTGAGGAATACTGCGAATACGATATGGTCCTGCGTATAGGAGTTCAAATTTACTGCACTTACCTTTTATTTTGCTGGATAAATAGTATGTACGTACTAATATCTTCTGTCCCACGTGAAAGTCTCGGCGTGTACAAACCTGTTTTTGCTGTCTTCTCCGGCGCTCTGCGGCACGTTTGATGTTGTTCAGCGCAATGTTAATGATTTCATGGTGTCGTAGTCGACGAGATATAGGAAAGTTTACTAATTCTTTAATTTTGTTTGGTGGTTCAACGTTTTTCAGTATAACAGACGGAGATAGCATAGTAGATTCATTTGGTATGGAATTAATTACATCTTGGAATGAGAATATGTGTGTGTCCCAATCAATATGTCTTTTGTGGCAGTATATTCTACACAGTTTACCAATTTCTTTCATTAATCGTTCACAGGGGTTCGAAGAAGCATGGTACTTGGATATATAGATCGGAGAAATGTTTCTAGCTCGTAACATGCGTGTCCATATAGCAGAACGAAATTGTGATCCATTGTCAGAAATTACTTTCAACACATGCGCTACATGAAATAGAAAATGTTTTACAAAAGCTTTCGAGACAGTTTTAGCAGTAGCTTTCCGTAACGGAGTGAAAGTAACAAATTTTGAAGTGAGTTCAACAGCGACAAAGATATAGCAAAAACCTCTATTAGTTCTCGGAATTGGACCAAAAATGTCCACTGCTGCCATATGTCTTAATTTAACAGGTATAATGGGATGTAATGGAGGAATGTGTGAAGTGGTGTCTGACTTAGCTTTCTGGCAAATTTTACATGACGCTAAAACTCTTCGTATACGTTTTTCCATGTTTGTAAAATAACAGTTCTGTCTCAGTATAAGAAAACATTTTCTGGCTCTGTAATGTGCGTAGCTTAAATGAGTGTACCAGATTAATTTGTTAACCAGTTCGTCAGGAATGCATAATAACCAATTGTTGCTGTCTGGATGAGAGCGGCGAAACAGAATGTCATTGCGTACAGTGTAGTGGTTCCTAATCGTAACATTATTCTTATCTTGCCAAAGGTGTTTAATTTCTTTCCACACGTTGTCTTTACTTTGCTCTTGTGCTATGTCCTGTAATGACGATGAAATAAAATTTTCAAATGCAACTTGCTGAATGTACATAACGCTGAAATTTACTTTGCAGAAGTTGGTTGCTACGTCTTGCTGATTGTTGCTGAGAGAACGCGATAGTGCGTCTGCTATAACATTTTGTGTGCCGGGAATGTGAAATATCGTAAAATTAAATTCCTGTAAATAAAGTTTCCATCTACTTAATCTGTCGTGTGTAATTTTAGCTGAATGTAAAAATTGTATCGCTCTGTGGTCTGTGTAAACGGTGGTATGTCTGCCATAAAGAAAGTGCCGAAATCTCGTAAAAGCCCATACAACACATAACGTTTCCAATTCTGTGACGGAATAATTTCGTTCAGCAGGTGACAAACTGCGACTTGCAAATGCGATGTTTTTAATTGCTGTTGAGCCATCTTCTTCAATTTCTTGAAAAATGTGTACGCCTAAAGCGGTGTTGGAACTGTCGGTGGCAATGGAAAAATTTCTAGTAAGATCTGGGTGCGATAAAAGTGGAGCATTCGACAAAGCATGTTTCAGGTTCACGAATTCAGAATGTGCTTGCTTATCCCAAGACCAAATAGTATTTTTACCTGTTAATTGGCATAATCTAGGTGTGTCTAAAGCAGAGTGATGAATAAATTTGCGAAAAAAGTTAATTAAGCCCAAAAAACTACGTAATTGTTTCTTCGTTGTAGGAACAGTAATGTCACGTAGAGCTTGAAGTTTTTCCGGATCAGGCGCAATGCCTTCTGCTGAAATTACATGTCCAAGAAATTTTATAGAAGTTTTGCCAAAATGCGATTTACTGAGGTTAACTGTGAGTCCTTGTGCACGAAAAGTTTGTAACAGTTGTTCTAGAATCAGATTGTGTTCAGTCCAGTTAGCTTCTGCGATAAGAATGTCGTCTACGTACGTCGTGATTCTGTCTTTAAGTTCTGTCGGAAGTATTGTGTTCAAACCGCGAATAAAAGCTGCAGAAGAAATAGTTAAACCGAATGGTAATTTGCAAAATTGATAACAGTCGCCGAAACAGAGAAAAGCTGTATATTTTCTGCAATTCGGATGAAGTTGAATTTGCCAAACTCCCGATTTCAAACCTAGTGTGGAATAAATAGCCGTACCGTGAAATTTCTGTAGTAGTTCCTCTAGTGTCTGTGGTCGATCTGTTTCATTAATAATTATGTCACTGATGTGACGTGAATCAAGTACGAGGCGAAGTGAGCCATCCTTTTTCTTAACAATATGTAGCGGGTTTATGTACGGACTAACTGCTGTTCTATAATTCCTTGGTCAAGCATATCCTGCAATTCTTTCTTAATGTTCTCTATGGATATACGAAATGGGATAATGTTTAGCTTTAAATGTATCGTGCTGTTTGACCTGAAATTCATACATAAAACCGGACATAGTAACAGGAATGTTGTCAAACACTGGAGCTTGCTGTAAAAGAATTTTGTGTAATTGCGTTCGTTGGTCGTCTGCATTTGCACTACTTTGTTTAACTTTATCAGAAGTCATCTGCATTACGTCGTAGTCAGCTTCGTCTGGAGTATTATCGTTATTTACATACGTATCCGTGAACAATGTAGGATTACCGTCTATGTTACGTGATACGGAAATGACCTCTGTGCGATTAATTGTTTGTTCTTCCGCAGATAAAGAGTGCTGAACTTCTAAAGCCAATTGTACATTTTCATCCTTCAACATTAAATAGGAATTCTGAAAATCAACCACTGCGTCGTGTTGTACGAGAAAATTTGTACCTAAAATAACGTCTGTTGTCAATAAGGGAACAATCCAAAAATTTGAGTGGAAAGTATGACCTCCAATACAAAATGATAAATGCGTCTGTAATTTAACGTCTACTCCTTTACTCGATACTGCTCCTTTCACTCTCGTTTTGCCTAATGGTAATGTGGGATAGGTATTCTCTTTGTTACACTCGTTAAAAGTTTCTTCATTTATTACTGACATAGGTGATTCGGTATCGATTACTGCTGAAAATTTCGATGAACCAATTTTAATTTCGATGACAGGATGTGAAATAGTTTTCCGAACAACTGGTCTTTCCTGCAAGAGAGTGTCTCTGATGTCGTCAAAGGTAATTACATTTTCGTGAACAACATTCTGCGTGTCTAAAGTAGTGCTTGTGTTACTGGAAGATGCGATCTTTACTGTATCTAGTCAAATTCTATCTGACGTGTTATTATTTTCAGGAGGATGCTGTGGCATTTTTACTATTTGAACAGTTCTATTATTTTTTCCAGACGTGTTACCCTCTGGATGATACCTACGGTCGGGTTCATTCATGAGAATATGTTCTTGCGGATGATTTTGCTGTTGGTAAGACCGACTATTATTATATGTACGCTGATAATTGTGCTCATCGTTTTTACGTCTGTCGTGATAGTCATTCCTATACGGTGCATTGTGACAGGAATTGAAGTAGTGTGCTTTCTGTACGTAGTTGTTTCTCTGCTGCCGTGCGTTACTGTTTGTTGTACCAGGGACTATACGTTCACGCGGCGAAACATTAATGTTTGGTTGACCTTGTGCATTACATTGTTGGTTATGTATTCCAACCGGCTGACTTTGATGCTGTTGTGGTGGAAAACGTCTATTGTTACCAAAATATGAATCCTGTTGCTCAAAATTTTGACGATATTGATAATTAGAATTTTGTCTGTTATTAAACTTTGGTGGTTGTCACTCCTAAAGCGTCTGTTACCTTTCCTATTAAAATTACGTGTCTGATCATAATTGCTGTACGTCTGTTGGCCTTGGTTGTTATATGAAAAATTTTTGTTTACGAAAGAATAATCTGATTGCTGCACTTCTAAAAGCTGCAGCAGATCCCTGAATGCCGAAATATTTTCTTTTCGCTGACCTGTTAAAAGTGACACTCTTAATGATCGTGGTAATTTAGAGATACATAATTGAATGAGAGCAGATTCACTATAGGGTTCACTTAAATACTGGTTTTGTTGCACCATATGCTCAAAAAATTGCGTGACACTGGGAAAATTGGAGTTCTCATAATTTGGCAAACTAATTAGTTGATCTTTAATTCCGCGCTGTGTCGTCTTCGACCAGTACGCTAATAGAAAAGCATTCTGAAACTCTTCTACCGAATAGCATTGTCTCGCGATCGGTCTCATACGAGTTGCCGGTTCGCCTTCCAAGAAACTGCAAATAAATTCGAGTTTATGCGTAACGGGCCAAGTCGGTGGAAAAGCAAAGCTAAATTGTTGAATCCAATCCAGTGGGTGAATCTGTGTTCTATCGTTTTTAAATACTTTAAACTTTCTCACTGACTGAAAATGTTTGTAATCGAAATTATCATCTCTGTATGATGGAACAGGTTCAGGATTGTAAGAGAATCTGTTGAACTGTGGTTGCTCGGAATCTAAGTCCCGTACTCTCTGTAGATTACCCAAATTATACGCGTTGCGCGAGTCTGACAAATGTTCGCAAAGTGGCGTCTGCTGTGATGTGTTATTAACTGAAATACTTTTCATCTCTGTTACTTCTTGTTGTAAACTTGACAACTTTCAACGCAACGTGTTATTAGACGAATCGATCTCATTAACTGTCTGCTGTAAATTTTGAAATTCAGGTGTTTGATTAAATGAAACCAGTGAAGTATCGTCTGATCTGCTGTCATTATTACTTTCAATGACGTCAATACGACAGGCCAGTTCATCACATTTTTCAGTCAGTATTTTTACCTGATCATCGGTTATAGTGTCAGTGGCATTAATCTGTTTTTGCAATTTAAGTGTAGTTTCGTTCAGTTTTTTAACGTCAGCTTTGACGACATCGGAATCCTGTGTTAGTTCTACTTGTTCGAGTCTGTCGGTCACTGTTTGAAAGTAGGTTGTGTATGTGTCTGTTTTCGATTTAAGATCCGAAATTTCGTCACGAAGTTCTGCGTTCGACTGTTTGATGGTATTAATTTCGTCGGACACTGTGGCAATATTATTGTCTACATACGTTTTTGCCTTCGCAAACATTTTACGTTTGTCTTCTTGTCTCTGAGCAGTGATTGTTTCCATGACTTGACGGTTGACTTTATTTTGATCCTGCATAAATTTGCGGAAACGCGTTTCACTGTTTTGTATGTGAAGACTAAGACGTTCGTTAATTAGAGTGTTATGTTGTTCGAATTTCGCGTCAATCTTTTCATCCATTGTGCGCGAAAGTTCAGCTGTCATTGCTTTAAACTCGTCGAGTAATTGTGTAGCTTTTTCAGAGCATTGTTTAGCGACTCCGCTAATTTCGTCTCTGAGTGTTTCTGTTGCAGCTGTTTGCAATTCCCTTAATTCCTGAGCAACAGACTTAATTTCTTCGCTACTTTTTCTTGAACAAGCCTCTATTTCCTCGCGTAACTGTTCCTTGGTATCATGACACTGCGCGGCAACGTCTCTAATTTGTTCACTAAGCTGTCTGGAATTGTTGTCTAATTTTTCATTTAATTGTTTCGAATTGTTGTCTAATTTTTCATTTAAGTGTTGTTTGAGTTTTTCGTTATCTTGTTTGACTTGTTCATTAAGTTGTTTGAAATCTTCACTCTGTTGTCTGACCTGTTCACTAAGTTTGTCTTGTTTTTCATCCGACCGTATTGAATTGCTGTCTATTTTCTCACTAAGTTCTTTGAAATTTTGTAGCAACAATGCTATAATTGGATCCGATACAGAATTAGCATTTCTATTCTCTGTGCTGTTTGATTGCGTATCTTCAATTGTCGCGTTTTGTGTGACCATTTGGTCATTCTGTAATTTACAAAAACGTTTATCAGGCGGATGTACACTGTCAGACACTTTTTCGGAATTAAACAAATCCGTCGTACTTTCAGTACACTATCCATTTACATTAGAAAAATTTGCCTGTACGTTACTTGAATTTTCCAAACCGGGTGTGTTAAGCTGGGCAGCGTTCATTACAATAGTGCGCCCCGCGTCATCAATTGTCGTAAAATTAACAGAGGAGACAATTAGGTTCGTTTGTTCATCAGTAAGGTAAAAATCATCACTAGTGGATGGAACGCATTGATTGTCAGTGAACTCAGGATTGTCACCATTACACTGCGTGTCACAAGTACTATCGGTAAAGTTGTTTAAGTCGGCAGTTTCATTCATCATACTTCGCGATACACTATTCACAGTCTTTCGCGGCATTTTTACAATAGTCAAAATTATTCACAAAACAAATAAGCACAAATGCAAAAAGCAACAAACACAAATACAACAGAGCAACGAATTGCCGGTGATCTGAGGAAAGAAATTCACAAATTATTAAAAGCGTTGCGCCAAATGCTAATTATATTTAAACAAATAAGAGCAGATATCTGGCTACGTTTCAGAAGATTCTCAACGAATTACGATCCTGGACTGGATGTCGCCAAGTGTAACCTCCCCGCAAAAATGAATGATAATACTCAAATGTAAATGGACATAGAGCTAAGTGTAACCTCCCCAGAGAAATTTAAAAGATAATATTTTAAATGTGAATAGACATAGAGCTAAATGTAACCTCCCCGCAAATATTTGAAAAAGGCAAAAATTTAAATGTTAACGACAATACAACCTAGTGTAACCTCCCAGCAAAATAAAATGATTTATTGACAATGGTAATTAAATAAAAATTAGCAATCTGATCCAGGTATAAGCTGCCCACAAAAATGTAAGTCAATTCAATAAAAAAATGAAATCTCAGTGACTATGAAAACGCAAATAGACCGAAATGTCGATCTTAGGCCCTGATTAAACTCAAATTCTTACCTCAGTAAAACTGCATCTGCTCTTATTTTTCGCCATAGCTTGGAGGAAATGCATCGCTAAATATTTTTTTTTTTTTTTTGAAGTTAAAGGGAACTTTTCTTTATGCAAATGTAAGGCAAATATTCTTTCAAAAAAGGATTCTTTGTTAAAAATGGTTGGTTTAAAAACAAAATTATTATTGGGGCGATTCTTGAACAAATTAGTTACAGTTAATTTACGTTATATTATCAAATGTGCGCAGTGCTGCTTCATTACCTTATTTAAAAATATACCTCGTCCTGAATCTTGACCAGAGTGCCATGTCGACGCCCGCCGACTCCTCACACACAACTGCGACTGTCTCTCGCGCGCTACTACCACAGACTATGTCATCTCGCATGCGCTACTACTCTCGAACTCTAACTCGCAACTCAACTGCACTCTCGCAACTGAACTGAACTATCACGCGGTCAAGCGCAGACTAGGAACGACAAATAGCTCTCTGGTCAGAGACTCTGCAATGCCTCGCCATCGTCGCCACACAACATACGTGTTTCAATCTTTTCGTTCTTATCTCTCAATCCCAGGTAAAACTTTTATTTATGTATAATTTTACCACTTTTGGCAACACAATTATTTTGCATATGGTTTGCTACATTTCACCTGATTACATAAACGAGTATGGTATTTAAGCTATATAAATTTGACAGAAAAGGACTTGTATGCCACTTGCATACCTTATTCCAACGCATGCATTTAGCAACTCAGACTAAGATTTAAGTAATCCTTTAAAAATAAATCAGAAACAGTCATGTTGTTATGATATATATTTTTTGTACTTCCAGATAAGGATCTATTTTGTTATGCGTCCTTTTCAATTAGTTGTCCGCCTTCTTAACTGAGTGGCTACGTGCGAGCCTCCCATTCAGCGGGCCAGGGTTCGATTCCTGGATGGGGCATCCCGGCCGCCGATGCCATATGACCATTTCATTTTATTTTGCACTTTGTAGTTTCCATACACCGTCTTAGATTACAAAATGTGGCAGTTTACATGTGCTGTATTAATACAGAGGAAGGAGCCCGTGACCACTGGAAGTACACAGGGGCTAGGCAAAATAATGTGAACAGTGGTAGTAATGGGATGCTTTTGTTTGATTGTCAGCAACGTTGGTAAGACACGTGTGGACTGTACGTGTTGCATGCGGACTAGGCACCAGTGCCGGTAGGTCACGAGTCGTGCACACTTCGTATTTGCATTCAGAGGCCGGAGTCGACTTGCAATGAATCTGAGGGCAGATTTTAGGGGTCCGATTAGCTGAAGCATCAGTAACCAAGACAGCCAACTTACTGAATGTTTCAAGAGCAACTGTTTCAACGGTCATGACAGACTACATAAAACATGGAAAAACATCATCGTGTAACGTAATAGTGGGCGCAAATCAAAATTAAATGACAGATCGTCGTATGCTAACACGGATTGTGTCAAATCAACACACGGAAAAAATTGTAAATTTGTGCTAAGTTCCTATGGAACCCAACTGCTGAGGTCATCGGTCCCTAGGCTTATACTTTATCTAACTTAAAATAGCTTACGCTAAAGACAAAACACACACACACACACACACACACACACACACACACATCCACACACACACACACACACACACATGCCCGAGGGAACACTCGAACCTCTGACGGGGGGAGTCACGCATACCTTGATGAGGTGCCGTAGAAAGCGCGGCTACAACACATAACTACGGCGGCTAAAGTGACTGTAGAGCTCAATAGCCATCTGCGAAACACCATATCTTTCGACACTGTCCGCCGAGATCTCCATAAAGCGAATATTCGTGGACGAGCTGCTGTACCGAAACTGTTAGTGACGACACCCAAAGCAAAGAAGCGTAAAATATGGTGTCAGGAGCATAATCGTGGATGGCTGACCGGTGGAAACTCGTCATATGGTCCGACGAGTCAATGTTTTCGTTATTTCCAACATCGGGCTAAGTTTACGTCTGGAGAACCCCTAAGGAAGCCAACGATCCTGATTGCTGGATTCCAGTGGTTAAGAATGGAGGTGGAAGTGTGATGGTGTGGGCAGCCATACCATTGTATACTGCTGGTCCCATCATTACTCTCAAAGCCCGTGTTACAGCCAACGATTATGTGAACACTTTAGGCAATCAAGTGCACCCCATGATACTCCGACAATCATGCCATCTTCCTGGACGATAATGCGCCAATTCAAACAGCCAGGGCAGTACAATCAGTGCACGAGGAGCATGCAACTGAACTGCAGAGTCTTCCCTGACCAGCACAGTCCCCGGTCTTGAACATTATCCAACCCTTGTGGGCGGTATTGAAGCGCGGACTCCGGAACAGATTTCCGCATCCCTCGTCACTACAGGAGCTAGAAGTGGCTCTGATTGAAGAGTGGTATACCATTCCACTGGAGACTATACAATCATTACATGCCAGTATTCCAAAAAGAATCGCAGGTGTATTACGGGCAAATGGGGGTCCTACCACCTGTTAATGAACCATTCCCAAGTAAACACAGGGGTTCACATTAATTTGCCTCTCCCCTGTACTACTTTAGTTGTTTTATTTTCACCTTTAGATGTACGTTTAGTTTTTAGTGTAAGATCTCCCACAAACCATGTGCTGAAACAGTATTCTTGTTTCTCCACTAGACGGTGCCACAAGTTACCCCAAAATCATAACACAACAAACACGTATGTCATACTAAAAATCGTAAATTCACCTGATGAGGGAGGTTTAAACTTTGAAAGGCGTTGTATATACAAATAAACTGTGACTGGTAACAATAAACTTACTGTTTCATTTGATCTCGACGTCGATGGAGAAATATATCTTATAAAAGATATTTCCTTTTTCTTTTTATTATTATTACGAACAAATCGTCAATGCGGAAGAAACCCACGTTGCAAAATGTGCATATAACACCAAAGCTTAGAGAAAGAATATTATTAAACAATGGTTCAAATGGCTCTGAGCAATATGGGACTTAACATCTGTGGTCATCAGTCCCCTAGAACTTAGAACTACTTAAACCTAACTAATCTAAGGACATCACACACATCCATACCCGAGGCAGGATTCGAACCTGCGACCGTAACGGTCACGCGGTTCCAGACTGAAGCACCTAGAACCGCACGGCCACACCTGCCGGCGATTAACTATAATTCACAGACATGTGTATAATAAATGTTAAAGAAATTCTGTAGTAAAATTAAATTTTTTCAAAAACAAAAGATTCAGAAGCGGGGGCTTCACCTTTTTGTGAAACCGTAGATTCAAGTATTTCTTTCATTTTGCTCTCTACCAGACAGGAAAGATATGTTACAATGTAAAGCTACACCCTAATATTCCTTCCTTCTTCCTACCTCCACTGTAACTGTTGGAACTGCTACAATGATGGGTGGGATCGAGCGTGACCATTGCCATGTTGCAATAAACATCACTCTACATCGTCCTTTGTCCTCTTTGAAAATCGGTACATTGGGTTACCTGTCTGCAGGCGAGGACTAAGTGGATGCGACAATACGGATCGCATGCTTTGCCTCCATGTTCTGTCATATGTGTTCCCTAACGGTGTGCTCCCCTACTACACCACGATATTTCATATCGGAACATGAGGAGATGTTCTGCACAATGGTATGTGTCATCTTCCTGTACGTCATGTAGTTTTCGTGAAGTCATCTACAGGAACCCCATAGTAACCCAGTACATACGAAGCAGATACTGCACTACTCTTTCTTTTCTTCTTTCCTTGTCTTTTTTTGTTATTCAGAATTAGTAACATCCAAATAGCTTTTGAAGCTCTATTTCGACGGAGATCATAATCTTTGGAGTCCCTCATTAACATTCGTCATGATATTTCCGATGAGTATTATTTACGTTTTATGAGATGTACCATATTTGTTGTCAGGTGAATCACGGTGCTACTTTTGACACCAGCATGTAATTTTTCTTCTGGTTTTAACATATCCTGTATCTACATGTTGCATTAATTTGTTCTTTGTATTATAACTAACCTATTTTGAGTTCATAACCAAGGAAAGAAAGGAAAGCTGAAAGTTGAAGGAGTATATAAAGGGTCTGTATAAGGGAGATGAACTTGAAGGCAACATTATAAAAATGGAGGAGGACGTAGATGAAGGTGAGTTGGGAAATACGATACTACTAGAAGAACTTCACAGATCACTGAAAGATCTTAGTCGAAACAAGGCCTCGGGAATAGACGAAGCTCCGTCAGAACTACTGATAGCCCTGCGAGAACCAGCTATGACAAAACTCTCCCATCTGGTGTGCAAGGTGTATAAGACATGCGAAATACCTTCAGACATCAAGAAGATTCTAATAATTCCAGTTCCAAAGAAAGCAGCTACTGGCAGGTGCGAATATTATCGAACTGTCAGTTTAATAAGTCATGGTTGAAAAATACTATCACAAATTCTTTACACAAGGATGGAAAACTTGCAGAAGTTGTCCTTCGGGAAGTTCAGTCTGGATTCCGGAGAAATGTAGGAACATGCGAGACAATACTGACCTTTGACTTACCTTAGAAGGTAGGTTAAGGAAAGGCAAACCTACATTTATAGCAACTGTAGACATACAGAAAGCTTTTGACGATACTGACTACAGCACCCTCTTCGAAATTCTGAGGATAGAAATGGTAAAACACAGGGAGCGAAAGGCTATTTATGACTCGTGCAGAAACCAGATGAAAGTTGTAAGAGGCGAGGGTCATGAAGACGTGCAGGATTGCGGAAGAAGTAAGACAGGGTTACAGCTTCTCGCCGATGTTATTCAATCTGTACACTGAACGAGCAGTAAAGGAAGCAAAAGAAAAATTTGGAGTGGGAATTGAACTTTAGGGAGAAGAAATAAAAACTTTGAGGTTTGCCGATGATATTGCAATAGATTTGGGAGACCAGCTGTACGGCATAGACAATTTCTTGAAAGGAGGACATAAGAGGAACATCAGCAAAAGCTAAGTAATGAAAATTGAATGTAGCTGAATTAAATAAGAGAATTAGAGTGGGAAATGAGACACATATAGTAGTAGATGTATTTTGCTATTTGGGGAGCAAAGTAACTGACGTCGGTCGAAATAGAGAGGATATAAAATGGAGACTGGCAATGACAGAAAGGCATTTCTGCATAAGAGAAATTTGTTAACATCGAATATAGACTTACAGGGTGACAACGATTGAGCTATATGGGAAAAGGTAAACTATGGTGTGCAATATGTAAAGGCCACTACAGATTTTCTGATGTAGGTTATGACATTTCGATGTGTCTGCCGTCACTAGTGATGATGTGGTGCAGACAAATAGCGAAATTCTGCATGACCCGCTGAAGTGTCGGAGCATCGATGCTGTCTATGACCCCCTGAATGGCTGTTTTCAGCTCGGTACTGCTTTTTGGGGTTATTGCTGTATACCTCATCTTTAATATAGTCCCATAAAAAGTTGTTGCATGCTTTCAGATCCGGAGAACGTGGCGGCCAATCGAGACCCATGCCAATGACCTCTGGGTACCCCAGAGCAAGAATGCGGTCCCCAAAATGCTCCTCCAAGACATCAGACACTCTCCCGCTTCGGTAGGGTCGAGCTTCGTCTTGCAGGAACCACTTCTTGTCGAAATCAGGGTCACTTTAGATAACAGGGATGAAATAATCTTCCAAAACCGTCACATACCGTTCGGTAGTCACCGTGCCATCAAGGAATATCGCACCGATCTGCTAGATACAGCGTCCCAGGAAGAATAGTCAGTATCCAGCAACATGGCAGGAACGATAATTCAGATCAATAAACTCTAGCAAATGTGGCCCTAAAATGCATATCTTAAGAGCGATGAGCACTTCATTTTTGACGCTGCGAGAGAAATGTCTTCTACTTCAAGTTCTTTAATTTTCCTATTTTTGGAGAAGGCAGTTTTTCGTAGTAGCGAAGATGAACAAGTGCGCTAAGAGTTGTCTTGTGACAGCCAGAGCGAGAGCACCAGCAGCAGCGAGTACTGCTTGTATAAAGCGTTTATTTTGCATTTTGTTTACGACCTTCCACTAAGGAAGGGATTCTATTTGTGTTTATCTGCTCTGCATAGTAACTAACAGTTCTTGATAAAACTTTACGTAGTTTTCGTGTTAGATTTCTTAGTGTTTTCTTGATCGTTTAGAACAGAAAGCGCCCTAAAACCGTCTTTTGTTTGTTTCGTGGCCGTTAGCCACTAGTCACCTGAATCAGCAGTTGTCTTGTGACAGCCAGAGCGAGAGCACCAGCAGCAGCGAGTACTGTTTGTGTAAAGCGTTTTTGTACTTATTTGCTGCGCTTAGCTTTTAAATAGTTTTTCTGGGAAAACCTAGCGTAGTTTTCGCGTCTCGTATTTCAGTGAGTGTTTCTTGATTATCAGAGTAGCTCATCAGAAGATTATCTTGGGAATTTGTCACCGTATAGAGTAGGGTAAACATAGTCATGTGTAGGGACTGTGGTTGTTGTGAGCGGACGCAAGGAGAATTGGCCACTCTTCGGGGGCAGGTGGAGGCTTTGTCTGTTAGGCTCATCGAGCTCGAGGCGCAGGCGTCGGCTCGTAGTGGCGTTGGGGCAACTGTGGTGAGACCTATGCCTACTTCGGTGGCCTTGGAATCACATGGAACCCCTGATGTCGCTGCGTCTTCCGGCAGTGAGCATCTTACCGGTCAGCCATCACTCCAGGGTGAATGGCGGACAGTGGTGGGCTCGCGCGTGCCTGGCCGAAAGGCGAAGATGGGATCTGGCCGCGTGGCAGCTGCCTTACCCCTTTCCAACAGGTACGGGGTGCTTCCTAGTGGTGATGACATCGTTTCCGAGCCACCACAGGATGCCTCGCCTGTTGGGCCAGTGGCCGATTCTCCGGCAAGGTCCCGACAGTCACAGAGGGCGGGCCTATTAGTTATAGGGAGCTCCAACGTTAGGCGGGTTATGGAGCCCCTCAGGAAAATAGCGCGTAGGTCGGGGAAGAATGCCAGTGTGCACTCGGTGTGCTTGCCGGGGGGTCTCGTCCGTAATGTGGAGGAGGCCCTTCCGGCAGCTATTGAACGCACTGGGTGTGACCGGCTGCAGATAGTAGCACATGTCGGAACGAATGACGCCTGCCGCTTGGGTTCTGAGGCCATCCTTGGTTCCTTCCGGCGGCTGGCTGATTTGGTGAAGACAACCAGCATCGCACGCGGAGTGCAAGCTGAGCTTAATATCTGCACCATAGTGCCCAGAGTCGATCGCGGTCCTCTGGTTTGGAGCCGTGTGGAGGGTCTAAACCAGAGGCTCAGACGACTCTGCGACTATAATGGTTGCAAATTCATCGACCTCCGTTATTGGGTGGAGAACTGTAGGGCCCCCCTAGACAGGTCAGGCGTGCACTACACACCGGAAGCAGCTACTAGGGTAGCAGAGTACGTGTGGCGTGCACACGGGGGTTTTTTAGGTTAGAGGGACCCCCCCTTGGGCGAAACGATAAAATATCTGACGGCTTACCAGAGAGGACATTATCATCGTTGATAAAGAACGTCCGTCCTCAGAGACCAAAAACAGGAAAAGTTAACGTAATATTGGTAAACTGCAGGAGTATCCAGGGCAAGGTTCCTGAATTAGTATCTCTTATTGAAGGAAATAGTGCGCATATAGTATTAGGAACGGAAAGTTGGTTAAAACCGGAAGTGAACAGTAACGAAATCCTAGACACAGAATGGAATATATACCGCAAGGATAGGATAAACGCCAATGGTGGAGGAGTATTTATAGCAGTAAAGAATTCAATAATATCCAGTGAAGTTATTAGCGAATGCGAATGTGAAATAATCTGGGTTAAGTTAAGTATCAAAGGTGGGTCAGATATGATAGTCGGATGCTTCTATAGACCACCTGCATCAGCAACCGTAGTAGTTGAGCGCCTCAGAGAGAACCTGCAGAACGTCGTGAAGAAGTTTCGTGATCATACTATTGTAATAGGGGGAGACTTCAATCTACCAGGTATAGAATGGGATAGTCACACAATCAGAACTGGAGCCAGGGACAGAGACTCTTGTGACATTATCCTGACTGCCTTGTCCGAGAATTACTTCGAGCAGATAGTTAGAGAACCAACTCGTGAAGCTAACGTTTTAGACCTCATAGCAACAAATAGACCGGAACTTTTCGACTCCGTGAATGTAGAAGAGGGTATCAGTGATCATAAGTCAGTGGTTGCATCAATGACTACAAGTGTAATAAGAAATGCCAAGAAAGGAAGGAAAATATATTTGCTTAACAAGAGTGATAGGGCACAAATCGCAGAATATCTGAGTGACCACCATCAAACGTTCATTTCTGAGGAAGAGGATGTGGAACAAAAATGGAAAAAATTCAGAAACATCGTCCAGTACGCCTTAGATAAGTTCGTACCGACTAAGGTCCAAAGCGAGGGGAAAGATCCACCGTGGTATAACAATCATGTACGAAAGGTACTACGGAAACAAAGAAAGCTTCATCATAGGTTTAAGAGTAGTCGAATCATAGCTGATAAGGAAAAGCTGAACGAAGCGAAAAAGAGCGTAAAGAGAGCAATGAGAGAAGCATTCAACGAATTCGAACATAAAACATTGGCAAACAATCTAAACAAGAACCCTAAAAAGTTTTGGTCATATGTAAAATCGGTAAGCGGATCTAACTCCCCTATTCAGTCACTCGTTGACCACGATGGCACCGAAACAGAGGACGACCGAAGAAAGGCAGAAATACTGAATTCAGTGTTCCGAAACTGTTTCACTGCGGAAAATCGTAACACGGTCCCTGACTTCAGCCGTCGCACGGACGCCAAAATGGAAAATATTGAAATAAACGATATCGGAATTGAAAAACAACTGCTATCACTTAGTAGCGGAAAAGCATCCGGACCAGACGAGATACCCCTAAGATTCTACAGTGATTATGCTAAAGAACTTGCCCCCTTTCTATCAGCAATTTATCGTAGATCGCTGGAAGAACGTAAAGTACCTAGCGACTGGAAGAAAGCGCAGGTCGTTCCCATTTTCAAGAAGGGTCATAAATCAGATGCGTATAATTATAGGCCTATTTCGCTTACGTCAATCTGTTGTAGAATAATGGAACATGTTTTGTGTTCTCGTATTATGACGTTCTTAGATAATACAAATCTCCTTCATCATAACCAACATGGATTCCGCAAACAGAGATCATGTGAAACTCAGCTCGCCCTATTTGCCCAAGAAATTCACAGTGCCGTAGACACTGGCGAGCAGATTGATGCCGTATTCCTGGACTTCAGGAAGGCATTTGATACGGTTCCGCACTTACGTTTAGTGAAAAAAATACGAGCTTACGGAATATCGGACCAGGTTTGTGATTGGATTCAGGATTTCCTAGAAGAAAGAACACAACATGTCATTCTTAACGGTTCAAAATCTGCAGATGTAGAGGTAATTTCGGGAGTACCGCAGGGAAGCGTGATAGGACCTTTATTGTTTACAATATACATAAATGACTTAGTTGACAACATCGGTAGCTCCGTGAGGCTATTTGCAGATGACACGGTTGTCTACAAGAAAGTAGCAACATCAAAAGACTCGTACGTACTCCAGGAGGACCTGCAGAGGATTAATGCATGGTGCGACAGCTGGCAGCTTTCCCTAAACGTAGATAAATGTAATATAATGCGCATACATAGGGGCAGAAATCCATTCCAGTACGATTATGCCATAGGTGGTAAATCATTGGAAGCGGTAACGACCGTAAAATACTTAGGAGTTACTATCCGGAGCGATCTGAAGTGGAATGATCACATAAAACAGATAGTGGGAAAAGCAGGCGCCAGGTTGAGATTCATAGGAAGAATTCTAAGAAAATGTGACTCATCGACGAAAGAAGTAGCTTACAAAACGCTTGTTCGTCCGATTCTTGAGTATTGCTCATCAGTATGGGACCCTTACCAGGTTGGATTAATAGAAGAGATAGACATGATCCAGCGAAAAGCAGCGCGATTCGTCATGGGGACATTTAGTCAGCGCGAGAGCGTTACGGAGATGCTGAACAAGCTCCAGTGGCGGACACTTCAAGAAAGGCGTTACGCAATACGGAGAGGTTTATTATCGAAATTAGGAGAGAGCACATTCCGGGAAGAGATGGGCAACATATTACTACCACCCACATATATCTCGCGTAATGATCACAACGAAAAGATCCGAGAAATTAGAGCAAATACGGAGACTTACAAGCAGTCGTTCTTCCCACGCACAATTCGTGAATGGAACAGGGAAGGGGGGATCAGATAGTGGTACAATAAGTACCCTCCGCCACACACCGTAAGGTGGCTCGCGGAGTATAGATGTAGATGTAGATGTAAGGTATGCATTTTAGAGTCCGTGTTTACTAGATAGTTTTTCTCGTTTTACTTCACACTAGAACCTCACAGAATATGGAAAGTGAAGAGCAAGCAATCCTTTCGAGACGCTCTGACACCACGGACACATTCCTTCAGTTACTGTTTCACATAATCACCTTACTTTGTCATGTAAAAGGTTTTCTATCAGTAGCCTGCTTATCACACGAACATATTTAATTCTGATTTGAGGTAGGGATTTGATCGCCGCATACTGTCTTACTATAGACGCACATTTAGCCACATGAAATTATATTAGTTAATAAATATGAACATATTTTTATACCAATGCTAGACCCTAATGGTACCACATCACTAGCGCCCTCTACCGGCTATAGATCGTGTTGCATCACAATCGCTATGACTTGTTCATACCTGCATGTACAAAGCATTTGAAGTTGTTACTCGTATCAGAATAGGTACTCTAAAAATATGTTATCGCTGCTAGCCAAGTTACTCATAATTTTTTTCTGAAGGCTTGACCTAAAGCCAATTTAATCTATCACTGTTATATTAAGGTTTTTTCTATTTTGTTCTAATAGGTTTGATTATGCTAGCAAGTCGAAATCAGATACATTGACAATTACGGAATTATCGATGATCAATACGGAGAATTATGAATAAACTCATGCAAAGGTTTTGTTTCAAACAAAAGTAACGTATAACTACTCACTGGCAGCTGACCAAATTACAAATAATAGTAATAAAGATCAAACAGATAACCTGGCACCCTGTTTGTATATGGGAAAGAATAACTTGGTTCTTGTTTTCGTCTGCTGTTTCGGTCTTCAGTCCGAAGACCGGTTTTGTACTGCTAACCACGCTACAATATTCTGTGTAAGGCTCTTCATCTCCGTGTAAGTACTGCAACTTACATCCATCAGAACCTCCTTAGTGAATTCATCTCTTGGTCGCCCTTTACAATTGTTGCCTTCCACAATTCCCTCAAATATTAAATTGGTTATCCCATAATGTCTCAGAATGTGTCCTATCAACCGATCCCATCTTTTAGTCAAGTTGTGCCACAAATTTCATTTCTTTCCAATTATGTTCAAACCTTCAATATTCTTCTCTAGCACCACGTTTCAAAAGCTTCTATTATCATCTTGTCTAAACTGTTTATCGTTCATTTTTCACTTCCCACATGGCTACACTACATAAAAATACCTTCAGGAAAGACTTCATAACACTTACAGGTTGACAATTATTGAAATATATGAAATAAAATTTTCTTGACACATGAATGGTTGGTGTTGGGATGTTCAAACTGAGCGGTTGGCCGCGTGATGTGGTGGAAATTAACATGCGCCTTACTGCTTACTGCGACGAAGCCCATTTTTATGTAAGTGGCTTCTTCAATTAGCAAAATTGGCCCATTTGAGGTTCTGAGAATCCGCATTTCGCGATCAAGAAGCCTCTGAACCCTCAACAAGTGACTGTATGATGGGCAATGACCAGTCACTGAATAATCGGATGTCGGTGGGTGGAATGTTTGGTGAAGGTGCTGACAGGAAGAGGTTCGGTCTCCACATTGCCAGTGAGCAGTGTACGCGGTCCGTACGTCGAGCTGCTGCCGCCAGCGGCTGTGTCCACACTAGTAAGTTCCAGAATACATTGATATAGGCAGTCAAGTTAAACTCACTCTGGGTAATTGAGAGATAACTTCTGTTTCCGGTTTCTATCAGCGTACTTCTCTAGTACACTATGTAATCATGAGTATCCGGACACCCGGCTGAAAATGACTTAAATGTTCGTGGCGCCCTCTATCGGTAATGCTGGAATTCAATATGGTGTTGGCCCACTCTTTGCCTTGATGACAGTCTTCTTGCCCATCACAATCTTCTTCCCCATCACATACCTGCATTCTAGAAAAAAAAATGTTCAAATGTGTGTGAAATCTTATGGGACTTAACTGCTAAGGCCATCAGTCCCTAAGTTTACGCATTACTTAACACCAATGCCCGAGGGAGGACTCGAACCTCAGCCGGGACCAGCCGCATAGTCCATAACTGCAGCGCCTCAGACAGCTCGGCAAATAAAGCGCGGCCTGCATTCTAGGTTTTGCATTGAATGCTCTATGAATTTGTTGCGGACAAAATCCATTCGATTTAACAATGCTCTTGAGGTATGTGAGCTCTTCTTGCAGATTGTCTTTATCAGATATACAGTGGGCCCTATGCACTAAAGTCTTAAGGACACCTATGGTCTATGAAGGGTGATGGCAGCTAATGGAATGAAGATATACACTCCTGGAAATTGAAATAAGAACACCGTGAATTCATTGTCCCAGGAAGGGGAAACTTTATTGACACATTCCTGGGGTCAGATACATCACATGATCACACTGACAGAACCACAGGCACATAGACACAGGCAACAGAGCATGCACAATGTCGGCACTAGTACACTGTATATCCACCTTTCGCAGCAATGCAGGCTGCTATTCTCCCATGGAGACGATCGTAGAGATGCTGGATGTAGTCCTGTGGAACGGCTTGCCATGCCATTTCCACCTGGCGCCTCAGTTGGACCAGCGTTCGTGCTGGACGTGCAGACCGCGTGAGACGACGCTTCATCCAGTCCCAAAAATGCTCAATGGGGGACAGATCCGGAGATCTTGCTGGCCAGGGTAGTTGACTTACACCTTCTAGAGCACGTTGGGTGGCACGGGATACATGCGGACGTGCATTGTCCTGTTGGAACAGCAAGTTCCCTTGCCGGTCTAGGAATGGTAGAACGATGGGTTCGATGATGGTTTGGATGTACCGTGCACTATTCAGTGTCCCCTCGACGATCACCAGTGGTGTACGGCCAGTGTAGGAGATCGCTCCCCACACCATGATGCCGGGTGTTGGCCCTGTGTGCCTCAGTCGTATGCAGTCCTGATTGTGGCGCTCACCTCCACGGCGCCAAACACGCATACGACCATCATTGGCACCAAGGCAGAAGCGACTCTCATCGCTGAAGACGACACGTCTCCATTCGTCCCTCCATTCACGCCTGTCGCGACACCACTGGAGGCGGGCTGCACGATGTTGGGGCGTGAGCGGAAGACGGCCTAACGGTGTGCGGGACCGTAGCCCAGCTTCATGGAGACGGTTGCGAATGGTCCTCACCGATACCCCAGGAGCAACAGTGTCCCTAATTTGCTGGGAAGTGGCGGTGCGGTCCCCTACGGCACTGCGTAGGATCCTACAGTCTTGGCGTGCATCCGTGCGTCGCTGCGGTCCGGTCCCAGGTCGACGGGCACGTGCACCTTCCGCCGACCACTGGCGACAACATCGATGTACTGTGGAGACCTCACGCCCCACGTGTTGAGCAATTCGGCGGTACGTCCACCCGGCCTCCCGCATGCCCACTATACGCCCTCGCTCAAAGTCCGTCAACTGCACATACGGTTCACGTCCACGCTGTCGCGGCATGCTACCAGTGTTAAAGACTGCGATGGAGCTCCGTATGCCACGGCAAACTGGCTGACACTGACGGCGGCGGTGCACAAATGCTGCGCAGCTAGCGCCATTCGACGGCCAACACCGCGGTTCCTGGTGTGTCCGCTGTGCCGTGCGTGTGATCATTGCTTGTACACCCTCTCGCAGTGTCCGGAGCAAGTATAGTGGGTCTGACACACCGGTGTCAATGTGTTCTTTTTTCCATTTCCAGGAGTGTAGATTAGTGTGTTGGTTTCCGATAAATGGCATGTCCTAAAGTGCCATCACCTTCACGGCGAACGACAATATCCAAAAACGAGAGGCAGCCGTCTTTTTCTAGTAAATAGTAAATTTTACGCTAGCATGGATGGAATTCAAATGCTCAAGAAATCGGTGTAACTCATCCATTCCATGCGACCATACCAGTGTAAGTAGGCTGTTTAAGTTTTTTTATTGGTAACGCCACCTCTGTATGAAAATCACTGGCTGTGCTGTGTGCAGTCTGTGGGTAGTTTTGCATTGTTGTCTGCCATTGTAGTGTTGGGCAGCGGCAGCTGGATGTGAACAGCGCGTAGCGTTGCGCAGTTGGAGGTGAGCCGCCAGCAGTGGTGGATGTGGGGAGAGAGATGGCGGAGTTTTGAAATTTGTCATGAACTGCTATATTTATATATGATGATATCAAGGTAAATACATTGTTTGTTCTCTATTAATATCTTTCATTTGCTAACTATCCCTATCAGTAGTTAGTGCCTTCCATAGTTTGAATCTTTTATTTAGCTGGCAGTAGTGGCGCTCACTGTATTGCAGTAGCTTGAGCAGCGAAGATTTTTGTGAGGTAAGTGATTTGTGAAAGGTATAGTTTAATGTTAGTCAGGGCCATACTTTTGTAGGGAATTTTGAAAGTCAGATTGCGTTGCGCTAACAAAATATTGTGTGTCAGGTTAAGCACAGTCTTGTATAAATTGTTCAAAAGGGGAAGTTTCATATGGCGACCCTGCCAGGATACCTCACTGGAATCTTCTGATTTTTTCCTGTAGTTTGTGTAATTAGTGTAGCTTTTGTTTATTGCTAGCGCGTAATTGTAGAGAGAATCTCCTTTGTAGTTGCAGTCTTTCATTGTGGTACAGTAAAACAGTTGTAGCATGCATGCAGTTTTACACCAAGTATTTCTCAGCAGCGCATGCAATTAACTAGATATTTTTTCAGTGCTGTGTTAATGTGTTCTCTTATTTTTGCTCTTCAAATTGTGCTTTTCTGTGTTATCGTGTGAAATATTGTGCCAATAATGGCGTGTGAAAAACGTAACACTAGGCTCCAAAGTAAACTGAGAAATAATAGTGACGACGAGCGTAGCTTATCAGCGCCGCCGAGTAATGAATTTACTAATGTTCAAAGTAGTAATTTGGTAACTGTGCATAGGGAAATGGAGCGGGCGTCAAATAATGGTGTAGACAGTGAAACAGGTAGTGAACAGGGAAGCATTATCGATCGATCGGTCGGCAACAGCTCGCCTCGGGAATCGGGAATGACAGAACACAATATTGCAAATACTGTAGACTCAGGTTTTGGGTTCTCACCGTTTTCTCAAATGAGTCAAGACACATTTTCCGCTTGTCAAAATGTGAATGTTGCCGGTGCAAATTCACTGCCGAAAAGCACTGAGGAACATGTTTCAGACACCAATGCATTGTTATTACAATTAATACAACAAATGGGACAAACACAGCAAAAGCTTCAGAAGTTAGACACAATGGAACAAAATCAGAGACAAACACAGTAAAAGCTTCAAAAGTTAGACACAATGGAACAACACCAGAGACAAACACAGCAACAGTTAGACGCAATGGAACAAAATCTTCACACCACGCTTGAACAAACACGTGAAGATTTAACTACTGAGTTACATAACATCGAATCGAAATGTCAAAAAGTCTGTAATGACGTAAAAACACAAATTTGTGAGCATTTCCAACCTATTTTTTCGCGTCATGAAAATGCATTACAGAATCATGAAGCAGCCATAAAAGAACTGCAAACTATTGTTCATGAAAATCACAACACCTTGCAAGCTAAAATTGACTCAGTTGCATCTACCGATTCGGTTACGTAACTTGCAAAAACTCAAGAAAACTTAAAGGACACAGTAGATACGGTTTCAACACAAATGGACACTCTGAAACTTGGTTCAGAAAAACACACTGAGGAAATGTGTTCACTATCGGAGAAAGTAGCCGAACTTTCGGATAAGGTCACTAATTTATCTACAAAGGTAGATGATGATCTGAATGACACAAGACCTGTAGCCTTCACTGACACAGAAGAGTATGAACAAATTAGAAAATTCAAACAGAATCAAAATCAAATCAATACACAGTACAAAAGAGAAATCCGGGAAGTACAAGATCAGCTGACACAGGTAATACAAGAATTACGTATTTCAGAAGATACTCGCGCCCCAATACGGGAAGAGGGACACAGAAATACGGAACAGCCACAAAATAATAACACAGGGCATTTCGGAAGTTATGAAAGAAATTGGCAATGTGCACCGAATTTTGAGATGGAACGGCCGACATGACCTAACAATGACTGATATGCGACTCGCCGACATGATGATTTTGACTATAAGCTGTTCATTACTACACGTAAATTCAAAACATTTAAGAATTCTGGCAACAACATTCATCCACAAGCATGGCTCCATCAATTCTCGCATTGTTTTCCTCCCAACTGGTCGTTAGAACACAGATTAGAATTTATGTGTGGCTACTTGGAGAATGAACCAGCTGTAAGAATGCGATCGGTCATTCACGATTGCCACAGTGAAGGAGAGTTTTACCATGCCTTCCTCTCAGCATATTGGTCTCAAGCCACACAAGACCGAGTAAAACATAGCATCATAATGATTAAACGTTTCGAACAATCTGAATTTTCCAGTCTTATGAAATATTTTGAAGACATGTTGCATAAGAATCAGTATCTTTCAAACCCATACAGCCCCTCAGAACTTATCCGCATTTGCTTAATCAAATTGCCTGAACATTTACGACACATTATTTTGGCAGGACGTTGCAAAGACGACATTGAAGCTTTTCAGGGACTGTTACAAGAATTGGAAATTGACACTGACAATCGCGGAATGCGGAAACAGGAACACAACAATTACAGGTCACATCCGTCACAATTCCTCGATAATAACTGGACGCGACAAGGCTATTCTCACAACACAAATCGTGACCAAAACAGACACGACCCGTATGACAACCGTTGGCAGAGTAGTAATAATTACAGGGAAAGATCATCTCTCCGCGGTAATGACTATCACAGAGACAATCAGAGAAACAGACAATATGGGAACCAAAACAATTATTATCAAGGGAGACAGAATAACTTTAGACGCAACGGTCCAGCGCGCAGTTACGACTCAGGGAGAAATTCTCCACCACGTGACCGACAAGAAAGAAACTATGGAATCTGCCGACATGACGACAGACGATATGATCGTAACGACAGACCTGAACTGCATCAGAACTGGCGGGAATCTCGTCACGGTGAATTTGTAGAAGTTAGGTCTCCAAATCCCAATAACGACGCGCGCCAACAAAGAGACAGTAGGCAATGACTCACACCGCTGGCAGCCACAAAACATACTTATGAAACTGACGACGCAGCTGCCGTAGCTAGTAAGTACGTAAAAATGGAAGACATTAGGGACATCTTACTCCAGGAACACGACGTAAAACATAACAACATTGCGTATCCTGTGATTCACATTACAGTAAATGACGTAAAATTTACGGCAGTACTTGACTCTGGCAGTCCCATTTCAGTAATTAGTGAAACAGCTTTTAGCAAATGCAACAAATCGAACGATTGCCCCACACTTCCGTTACGTAAGATTAAATTACAAGGTGCAATCTTTGGAAAAAGTGTAGATGTACGCCAACAAACCAATTTAGAATTCTTTTGCCAAAGCCACAGCTTCTCTATGAACTTTCTTATTGTTCCATTATTGTCGACGGAAATTATACTGGGAGTAGACTTTTTGAATGAATACAAAGCAGTCTTAAGCTTTCACGATGCTGAAATAAGTTTAGAGAAAGAAGGTAAGTCAATAGCTTTGAAATTTGAAGACTGGCTCTCAAACCATGATGAGGAAATTAATCGGCTTTACTTTCTGTTAGACAACAGTTCGGAATTTTCTACGGAACTAGACACTAACAATCACTCTGCAAGTACTGACAGGGATGACATCGACGGCATATTTGAAATTAATGAGTTAATTCAGAATAAAATTCAAACAATTGAGAATTGTAGTGACACTGATAGGCAGGACCTTTTTGAGATTTTACAAGAACATTCCACAGTTTTTGCTCATAAAACAGGAACAATCAAGGGATTTCAATACCTATTTCGTGTTCGTGAGCATACTAAATTTGGTGTTAGACCATATGTAATTCCAGCACATTATAGGGACCGTGTTAGAACAGAAATACAATCTATGCTTGACGAGGGCATTATTGAGCCTGCAGTAAGCTCATACAACAATCCATTACATGTTGTTGAGAAGAAAAATGGATCGATCAGGCTTGTCTTAGATTCGAGACAAATCAATACGATCATTATTCCTGAAACAGACAGGCCGCAAACGTTGGAAGAACTTCTTCAAAATTTTAATGGTGTAAAAGTGTTGTCTTCCATTGATCTCAGATCCAGCTTTTATCAGATCGAACTTCATCCAGAATGTAGAAAATACACAGCTTTCCTTTGTTTCGGCGTTTGTTATCAGTTTCGGAAACTTCCCTTTGGTTTGAACATTTCTTCAGCAGCATTCATTCGCGGGCTAAATTCCATATTACCTGAGTTCTTAAAACGTCACATCACCTTATATGTGGACGATATTCTAATAGCAGAAGCTTCATGGGAATTACATAATCGCATCCTCAACAGTTTGTTACGTATTTTTGCAGAATCGGAATTACAGTTAACTTGGAAAAGTCTGAATTCGGTAGGACATATTATTTCTTCTGAAGGCATTCAGCAGGATCCTGAAAAGTTAGAAGCAATCAGAGCCATTCCAGTTCCATCCACAAAAAAACAAGTCCACAGTTTTCTAGGTCTCGTATATTTTTACCGTCGTTTTCTGAATATGCAAATTCTTGTTACACCAAAACTTTGTTCTCTCACTGGAAAAAATACTATTTGGAACTGGGACGAACAAGCACAGTTGGAATTCAATTCTCTGAAAGAATCTCTACTTAACGCGCCAATACTAGCTCATCCAGATCTGTCACAAGATTTCTGCCTTAGCACGGATTCTTCCAAAGTCGGTCTTGGTGCCCATTTATTTCAAGAAGCCATAGAAGATGACATTACTGTTCAGAAAACCATTGCTTTTGCTAGCCGAGTGCTATCAAAATCTGAAAAAAATTATTCCGTTACTGAATTAGAAGCTTTAGCTATTGTTTGGGCATTTAACAAATTCCGTTTCTTTCTTTCTGGTAAGCACGTAAAAGTATACAGTGATCATCGTGCATTACAATTTCTTATGTCTTCAAAATTAAATCATGACAGGTTAAAACGTTGGGCATTGTTTCTGCAAGAATTCCACTTTACAATAGTCTACATTCCCGGCAAGGAGAACATTGTTGCGGACGCGCTGTCACGCGCACCGGCTGGGCTTGAGAAAAGTAACACACAAGGCAACCTCAAGAAAAATTTCAGTATTCTTTACATTCAGAAAGTCGCCTTTGAAAACTTCATCACGACATCTTTAAAGGACATTGCTCATGAACAAGATAAAGATCCGATTTGGAAAGACATCAAAAGTAAATGGCATGAAAAGACATACACTCAGATTCGGCATTATTAACTGGTTAGAAACAACATACTCTTCAAACGCTGCACTGTTGATGACAAGCTATGGGTACTTTGCATTCCAGACGATTTTGTTAATAAGCTCATTTGGTACATTCATTTCAGCTACGCACATTTTGGCCCACGAGTTATCATATTCTTCGAACGACTTCTTATTTTAACAATATGGAAAAGCGAATTCGAAGAGTCTTGTCTATTTGTAAACTTTGTCAAAAGGCGAAACCATCTACTATCTCACATCGTGCTCCGTTGTTTCCTATTATTCCTTCTAAATTAAAAGAATTTGCTGCTGTTGATCTCTTGGGACCCCTTGTCAGAACATCCAATGGATTTTCGTACGTTCTAGTCGCTGTTGAACTTACTTCAAAATTTGTTTCTTTCACTCCGTTACGTAAAGCCACTGGACGATCTGTCTCCAACGCCTTTGTTAAAAATTTCTTACGTGAAGTTGGCCACGTTGCTAAAGTCATTTCAGATAACGGACCGCGATTTAGATCTGCTGTTTGGTCACGCACGCTTCGGAATCATAAAATCAAACCTGTTTTTATTTCATTGTACTCACCACATTGCAACCCGTCTGAAAGGATTATGAAAGAAATCAATAAGCTTTGCAGACTTTATTGTCACAGAAAGCATCAGCATTGGGACAGATATCTACAATTATTTCAAAATGTGCTGAATGAAATGCCTCATGATTCCACTGCTTTACCACCTACTCTTGTACTGAAGAATGAAGAACCACCGAACAGAATCAGAGAGCTTGTACCTTTCCCGAATACACGTAAACTTCGACGCAAAGACATAATTGATTTGGCTCTTAAAAATATAAAATCTGCAGCAGACAAAAGGAGAGAACTACACGGTAAAGCAAATGCAAAGAAATTATATATTGGTCAGAAAGTTCTCATTAAAGCTCATTCATTGTCACATAAGAAGAAACACTTGAGTCACAAATTCTTTCTAGTTTACAATGGACCTTACAGAATCCGACGTATACCACATGATAATTGCGTTGAAGTTGAAACTCTGCGTACTAGGAAGAGTAAAGGTTTACACCACATTTCACATGTAAAACCGTTTATTGAAAGATAATCTGCTTTTTAACTTTGTCATTGCCATAAAACTTTTCACTTTACATTACTAGTATGCTTGTGAGACTTAGAATCTGTTAACATGCAACAATGTTTGAAGTTAAATATCCAGTCAAGAACCAAGAGAACTTATTGAAACAGAAATGACGAATGCATTGTTATAGTGAACAGACGTCACAGTGTTATTGTGTGTGTACATTCTTGCTTGTTAGTTGCACGATTACGTAACGACTATAAGGCTCACATACTTAGAACATTTAACAGTACTGCTAATGAGATTTTAATGCAACATTTTGGTTTACTTGAAAATACATTCTGGATTTAAAGTACTTTCTGTGGAATTAATGATGACTTAGCATTTGGTTTCTTTGACAGCTACACGGTTATATTACGACACTACTAATGTGTGACATAATTTACATTGTTGCTTTTGCGGTGTATCTGAATTCTTCTGGAAAGCAAAACATGTTTTATTAGTAACTTTTGTGGTATAGCTACAAGGAGACAGCCTTTTCCATAGCACAACAATACGTTACAGCACAGTACTTTCATCATCACAACAATTAGCGTAATAACTAAGATATCTCTACGCAAAGCATTTCACTTTTGTTTATCATGAGGTAAGTACATTGGCTTCTGCAGAACTTAGCTTTCGGAGGACGATAATTACGACACTTCCACAGAATTATCTTACAGCAAGACGCACATTTAGCGCTACAGGACACGCATTTGAGTGATTAATTTTGTACTTAAAACATTTATTTTTAAAGATATTTGAAGTACAATGATACGAAGTTTTTCCATGATACATTTCATTCCATTGCTGTAATCTGTAACACCTGAGGGTATAATTACATTAATCCTCAGGGGGGTACACGCTTACTTTGTGTACCATGTGTGTGGCTACCACAAGGAACCCTAGCTAATATGGTATTTGCTTATACAACTTTACACATCGGTACCATATTTCTCTAACACACAAATTACACAGCTATCTGATCATTTAACTGAGAGATAAACATTTTTTTACTACATCAGTGTCACATGTTTACGCAATACACAGTTGGGTAACTTCACACTTATGAAACTGTATTTTGTCTGTACTTTGTAAACTGTTCATATTTTTTCGGAACCATTGTGATACTATGAGAGCTTTAAATGATATATTTGGTAAGGGAGCATGATTTTAAAGTACGTTTGAGGTAGATGACACTATTGAAATGAGCAGAGAATTTTTTTTAGGTTCTGAAATTATTACAGAAAGCTACGACGTTTTTGAGATTTGACTGAGGTGTTATGATGTTATTATTACGACGACGATGTGTACTATGCTGTTGAGATATGTTTATGATCAATAAGATGATGCTACCGCATATGAGGAATAAGAAGTATGTTGGAAACCAAGAATCGTACTTTAAGAGTTATGAAATGTGCGTAAATGCGTGACTGTATCACAATGCTGACGAATATTTTATTTGGACACTTATATTTATAGGATTTTCTTTCTACAGATTTGCAACGCTAATTCTTGACCTGTGAAATATTTTTATGTGAGACTGTCACTATAGCGGAAACTGCTGTCGTAAATATTTCCGTAAGAAAGTTAAGTGACCACCTGCACGTAATGCGTCGCGGGCACCCACCTGGGCGACAGCCGCCCGAAAAAAAGCCATTAGCCTTTCAGCGGCACAGGTAGAAAAAAAGAAAGGGGAAGCCATTGTCCTCGCTATTGACATTTCCTTGTTGAAAGCATACTGTGGAGCTCGTAATTTATGATATTTACTAAAATGTCTAATGAAATGATTAGAAACATTTTACATCTATTGTCTTTGCAGTTAAGAGATTGCTCATTTTGTTTAATATCTGGTTTCCAGCTGTGTTGCAGCATTGGTTTCATAAAATAAAATTAAATGCATTTGCTAATGTGAACACTTTCTGTCAACAGATCTATTAAATAATAATTTTGTGATCCACATTCTTCAAAAAAGGAGCACTTGGAAAGGAAAGAACAATAAGAAGGGACTAGTAACAGTAACTGCATACATAATATTCTTTCCAAGTACATGGTAATATTTCTTTTACAATAAGTTGTTGTGGTGCACCACTTTTATCACTTAGACATTAAGATGTGATTATACATTTCCCTTATCTGCATTGTTATCTTTAGTGTACTATTTTTTCTGCTTGAGCTATGTCATGTTTAGATATAAGCTGCTGTTTGCCAGGCATAGTGCTACTGAACTTTAATTTGTGTTACTCTGCTAAGCCAGATTTATTTTTTTTTGTTTGCTGTGCATTGCCTCACATTAGTTGTAATGTTGAATTGCTTGGTAATTTAGATTTACTGTAGCTTGCTTTGCGATTTTCCATTTTTTTTATTGCTGTTTATATTAATTGTTTTATGTGCTGCTGCATTGCCTCGTCCCTTAGTTTAGCATCTGAGCTCAGTAGATTTAAGTTAGCTTAAGAGGGGGTAGACTATATAAGAAACGGACTATGGAGAATAGGTAAAGAATGCATTGCGAAGTTATATGAAAAAGATTTGGGCCCAAATGAGTATTGTGCAGTGGAGAAAAACTATTTTGAAAGAGGATGTGAACAGAATACAGACAGCAGGCTTAGATAGTACAATTGGGAATAATAATGAACAAAGGGAGATCTCCATGCAAAATACTGCAGTAAAACAAACCCTGTCCTTTCCTTTTGTGTCATCCCTCTATATGTTTGTGTACCCTTGTGTATTTGTGTTTTTCCTGTCTTTATGTGTTTATCTGATAAGAATTGTAGAATTTTTCTAGTACTAAGCTATATTCACTATGATGAGGAATACTGTTATCCTCAAATATAATTGGCATTAATAATATGTTATTTACCTTATAAATATGCTTACACATTATTTATTCTGTTTTGTTTTAATGCTCATGTGTGAAGTTGATGTTTCGAAAGTGATTCTGATCTTTTATTTTTGTACTCATGTCATAATTCCTGTAACACTGATGTATATGTTTATTTCTATTCTTTTGTAAAGCCTGTACTGCAAATGTTATCTGTATTGTTATGTTTTTAATTATGTATTTTGTACCTTTGTAATTATATTTTCGTGTTATAATATTGTAATTGACACCAGTTAATCAAATTAAGTAACTTGTAAGTTCCATTTCACTGCACACGTTTCTGTTGGTCATAGTATATGGACAATATGTGAGAAGTAGGGACTGATAGTGTTTGCACGTGTGTTAATAATTCAGAAAGGGACTGGATAACAGCATTGCTGGTTCTAAGGACATTTCAAGCATCTTTTTTGTGAATGGACAAGTGGTGGTTATGGACTTGCTATATTCTCCGCAAGAATCTTCGATGGTGATTGTGCACCTGCACAGTCGCAACGGATGGCTGCTGGCCGTCTCTACAAGGACTACAGTGGGTCTACACCTTTGCTGACTCACCAGTACCATTATTTCTACAAGGACTGCAGTGGGTCTGCGCCTCTGGTGGCCCATCAATACCGTAATCTCTACCAGGACTACAGTGGGTCTGCTCTGTGATGACCTACCAATACTCTTCAAAACGTCGAATGACTCTGCTGTGGGTTTGCTCTGTTGTGGCCCATTACCTGTCAGCATGTCAGGAATCAGCACTGTCTTACCATTGGAAGGACAACTCTACTTCTTCAAGATTGCATGGAAATCCACTAATTCCGTGCGCATTTTCTTTTACTGCTCAGACTTTGAGAAAAACACTGCAACGTTACTGTGATGAATGATCAAGACTGTCTTTATGGACTGAGAAAATTTTAGCTTTTGACCAACAATGTATCAATAAGGGTGTGCATTTGATATATTTGTTATTGTAATTATGAAAAATTTTATCAAATCATTATTGGCCACTGCCCAAAACAACTTGTAAAATTTTTTTGTGGGGAGCATGGGGGCTATGTAAGTAGGCTGTTTAAGTTCTTTTATTGGTAACGCCACCTCTGTATGAAAATCACTGGCTGTGCTGTGTGCAGTCTGTGGCTAGTTTTGCATTGTTGTCTGCCATTGTAGTGTTGGGCAGCGGCAGCTGGATGTGAACAGCGCGTAGCGTTGCGCAGTTGGAGGTGAGCCGCCAGCAGTGGTGGATGTGGGGAGAGAGATGGAGGAGTTTTGAAATTTGTCATGAACTGCTATATTTATATATGATGATATCAAGGTAAATACATTGTTTGTTCTCTATTAATATCTTTCATTTGCTAACTATCCCTATCAGTAGTTAGTGCCTTCCATAGTTTGAATCTTTTATTTAGCTGGCAGTAGTGGCGCTCGCTGTATTGCAGTAGCTTGAGCAGCGAAGATTTTTGTGAGGTAAGTGATTTGTGAAAGGTATAGTTTAATGTTAGTCAGGGCCATTCTTTTGTAGGGAATTTGGAAAGTCAGATTGCGTTGCGCTAACAAAATATTGTGTGTCAGGTTAAGCACAGTCTTGTATAAATTGTTCAAAAGAAATGTGTAGTCCACGTACCACCATAAGATCGTTGGTTTAAAACTTCCACTGGACTCAGCAAGTTTTTAAACGAATGGTCTTCTGGAGGTTGCTCAAGAGCATTTTTAATTCGAATGAATTTTCACCGCGACAAATTCGTAGAGCATTCAATGCAAAACCTAGAATGCAGATATGTGATGGGGAAGAAGATAGTAATTCCTTCAGATCCAGTGTGTTTTTGCCCTATGTGGGTGCTCTTTCCTCGAAGGTAGGCCGTATTCTTGAGAAACACTGTGTTGATCTTCCGACCCCCCCCCCCCCCCCCCCCCCAAGATTGCAGCTTTACTCGGCTCTGTGAAGGACGATTTACAGTTTCCTAAAGCGGATGTGTATCAGATTCCTTGCGGAAATTGTGAGAAGAGTCGTACATAGGTCAAACAACACGCACAGTGCATGAGAGATGTGTGGAGCATCCAATATACACGCGCTTATTACAGCCAGACAAGTCAGCTGTGGCCAAACATTGTATTGATACACGGTATTCCATGAATTACAGTGATGTGAAGATTTTAACATCCACTTCTTCCTTTTGGGAATCTGTCTTCAATGAAGCTATAGAGATTAGATTAGCTAATAATTTAATTAATATAGATAGTGGTTTTAATTTGGAAAAAGCATGGAACCGGCTCTTGGGGTAATTAAACTGCAGACATGTCGTCATGGTGTCACTGCCGCCGATCATACAACGGTAAGCGTATCGAATGTCTGTACGCCTCCGCCACAGACGGCGCATGTGTAAGCGTATTTCTCTGCCGCCGACCAGCATCTGTGACCGCCGCGGTGGAGCATATAAGGCCGCACTTGGCATCTTGTCATCAGTCTTGTGACTCACTCTGAGGAGCCGGCATGGTAGCTCAGAGTGTTCGGTTAGAGGGCTGCTCGCCTCTGTAATAAAAAAAACTGAGTAAAGGAATCAATGATCAAATTGAACGGATGTCTTGTGTCGTCCGCCCAGACCGAACTCAACGAAAAAAAAGGGTGGCTGGACGATACGAGACCGAAATATCAGTGGAGAAAATTTTAGTTGCGCGGCTGCATGCTCGAAATTTAATGGACTAATCGGATCTTACTTTCCGAGCAACCCGCATACGTTCAGCACCTCAGCTTTGTCCTTTCCGGCGAGCGGCAGTTTTAACATCGTGTCATCATGTCTGTAAAATATGCGCGTGTATGCTTACAGGGTGACGAGATTTCGCATTTACGATCATGTCAGCAGGTGTCGGCTTCCTAAATATCCATTTTAGTTGACTTGATATTCAAAAATAATATTCTTTCCTCCCCTACACTTACACCATAAACTAAATTTTTCATGCATCGTGCATTAATAATCCTGCTAACTCACAGATATCTTCTTCGTCACCTTTGTACGTTAGTGTAAAGTCGTCAACATACAGCGTCCGTTGATAAAGTTCCCGGTGTGAATTTATTCCTGGCTTATATACGATGTCTGAATGGAATCTATGGTGGCAGTTTGAACTAACAGCTGTAAAAAACAAATGTGAGTTCGATCACTCAGTTGTGCGCACGCAGTATTAGCAGTGGACGTGCGGTCGTGTTATGTCAACGTTTTAGTGTCACAAATTGCAATGGAGTAACATCTCTAAATCATGTGTTCAACATATTCTCCAGACTGTTTTGAAGAAGAGAAATGTGTGTGCAAAGTTTCTCTCGCACACGTTGACTCCCAAACAAAAGCAACGAGAGGTGAGCGTCTGCCACCACAGGACTGAAATACAAAACGCCTACAAACCTTATCATTTTTTTTTTTAACCAGTCTTCTGACTGGTTTGATGTGGCCAGCCACGAATTCCTCCCATGCGCCAACTATTTCATCTCAGAATAGCACTTGCAACCTACGCCCTCAACTATATGCTGAATTCATCCAATCTCTGTCTTCATCTACAGTTTTTACCCTCCACGTCTCCCTCTAGTACCAAGGAAGATATTCCCACATGTCGTAAAGGCGTGTGTCCACTGGCAAGTAACTTCCACAAGTAACTTCTGCAAGTATTTGCTGAGGTGTTTACATTAGTACGAAAACTTGCGCAAGTTGACTTCCGCAAGTCGCTTCGGCAAGTTAATTTCACGAACATGCTGCAAGTACTTCCGGAAGTGTGTCCACTACAGTTCGCGTTGTGAGATAGGCAAGTTGTAGATTACAATGTCGTGTGCACAAACCAGAGCAGCCGCCAGTGTTGTTGTTTTATTATTGTTAAAGAAAAAGCGTGACGAAGATCGAAAAGTTAAGAAAAAGAGAAGTGCTTGGGTAACGAAATGGATGCAGAGGCGTTCATGCTACCTACTGAACGAACTGAAATCAGCCACAGCCACAGGTAAGAGAATAAAACACGTAAATGTCAAATAAACACGTATTGTCAATAGGCGTAGAATTGTATTTATTTCACTGAATTTTTATGCGATGCTTTTCACTCTTTGATGTACCTTTTCCGAGTACCCATTTGCACAATCTCTCGAGTTTTTACGGACTGGTGTGACGTTCTGTATGAATGTTTGAAAAGAGAAAATTTGAAGGTTAGTATTTTGATATTTCATAACGCACATAAATAATTCTCTTAAGCAGAAAATTTACGAAACAGTTACCTTGTGGATGATGAACTTGGGTAGTATCAGAAATAACAATTACTTTCTCTGATGGTGTGTAGATGAAACTGCTTTCACCTGTCATCCAAGAATTAGTTATACGTTCATCTTCCTCAGATACTTGGAGTATTGCCTTTTGTATTATCCTCCTTCAATTTTTCGACTTGACCTTTGTGTTAATAACCTTAGTTCCGATGCCACATAGTCTCCAACACCTGATGTTCATCAACAAGTTTGTGCATCGCTTCTATTGCCTTGCTTAGAATAGTGCCTGAATCTTCGTCCGTATTTCATTTTCTTTTCAAAATTCTTCTTTCCTGTGCTTTTTCCTGGACTGTATCTGTCTCACACTTATTATCATCGCTGGAGTTTTCTGATCCCTAAAGTAAACATTGTAATGTAATATTTTACTTCAAAGGGTTAAATTTCAGATACAATTTTTGTTTTCTATAATTTTTGGTACCTTCAACAGAAGAAGAATGGTTACAAATCGCTACTGATTTTGAAAATAGATGGGATTTTCCTAACTGTATTGGCGCTATGGATGGAAAACATATAGTCATACAGGCCCCCAAGAAAGAAGGCAGTGTGTACTTTAATTATAAAGGGAACCACAGTATTGTGCTATTGGCACTGATTGGACCTGACTACAGAGTTATATACTTCAATGTGGTCAGTAATGGTAGAATATCTGATGATGTAGTTTTTAATAATTGTAGACTGTCAGAATGTCTTGAGTCTAATTCTTCGAATGTACCAGTCCCTCGAAATTTACCTGGTAGAATTGTGCAGATATCTTACGTGATTGTTGCTGATGATGCATTTTCTCTAAAAAATTGTATCATGAAGCCCTACCCTTTTAGGGACCAACCAGTGCTAAATCGTGTGTTGAACTATCGGCTCGCTAGAGCAAGAAATGTGGCTGAAAACGTTTTTGGCAAATTTGATTCTCAAGATTTACAGACGCAAGGAGAATGGTAAAAAGACATATAGACAGAAACGAATATACCTCTGAAACCAATAAACATACATAATTGACCACAGATGGCCAAGGAAGTCAGAAATGAATTCACAAACTACTTTGTTTCACTAGAAGGGGAAGTAGCCTGGCAATACAGACGCCTTTAAATGTCAATTGATTTCTGATGAGAATGTAAACATAAATACATCTGTAATAGAAGTAATAAATACTATAAGTAGAATATTAAATTTGTTTCACTTGCCATATTATCTTCAGTTTCTTTTGGTGTGTAGGAACGAAACATACATTTCATGGAATCAAAGAATTCTCATTTGCTTTTATATAAGTCGTCTGAACTTTGTCATCTTTTTCTTTTCTTCGATTTGTTTGCATCTTGATTATACTGCGTATGCAAATTGTGGATTTTTCCGTATTTCTGGCTCTGTAGTGGCGAATTCTGAAAGCAATAATTTCCAATGCGTCTTGTTTTTTTAACTGATTTTTACAGTCCATGTGTTGTGTGTCCCACAACACTGGAAAACACTCCAGTCGCTAAATAAGACATTCTGTGTTTTCACTCGTCCACACGAACTTCAAGACTGACATTCGGTACTGTATGGACTTCTGCAAGTTCCGAAAAAACTTTCCGCAACTGGTAAGACCAGCAAGTAATTGCAGAAAGCTACGGAGAACCGTTTACACTAGCTTGCGGAAGCTACTTCTCCAAGTTGACGAAACTTGCGGAAGTCAACTTGCTGCGGGTGTTTCCACATGAAAAGAACTTGCAGAAGTTGCTCCAGCAAGGAACTTGCGGAATTTTACTTGTTAGTGGACACGCGCGTTAACAGATGTACTATCCTGTCTGTTCTTCTGGTTAGTATTGCACACTATGGCGATCCACCCTTATGGTATGATACGGAGAATTTCTTCGCTACCTTTTCAGTCCAGGTGATTTTCAACATTCTCCTGTAGCACCACATATCAAATGCCTCGATTCTCTTCTGTTCCTGTTTTCTGACAGTCCATATCTCAATAACACACAATGCTGTGCTCCAAACGTACATTCTCAGAAATTTCTTTGTCAGATTAAGATCTATATTTCATACCAGCAGACTTACCTTGACCGGGACTGCCCTTTTTTCCAGGGCTAGTCTGCTTGTCATCCCTTCTTCGTCTGTCATGGGTTGTTTTGCAACCCAGGTAGCAGAATTCCTTAACTTCATCTGCTTCTCGATCACCAGTAATTATGCTAAGTTTCTCTCTGCTCTCGTCGCTGCTACTTCTCATTACATTCGTCTTTCTTCAATTTACTCTCAGTCCACATTCTGTACTCATTAAACTGTTTATTCCATTAAACAGATCTCGTAATTCTTCATCAGTTTCAGTGATAATAGCAATGTCATCAGTGAATCGTATCACTGATGACCTTTCACCTTGAATTTTAATCCCACTCTTGTACCAGACACAATGCAATCTGTAATAGATACCCTTCTTACACGCGTTAGGTTTCCGCTCTAGAAACCCATTTTCCAGTTGTCCATCCTTGTAATAGATGGGTACCAGTACTTCTGATGTTCAACATGAAACAGCTACAGCCGTCTCTCTTCCATTTTATTTATTTATGGAACCATTTCCGGTGTACTATTACAAGAGCTTTAGGCCCCTTGACCAACGTACTCATAACACACGTCTGGAAAAAAAAAATTTTTTTGCCAGCTGCGTGAGATAGTTTTCTGAATTATATGTTTTAGGATGGTTCAAAATGGTTCAAATGACTCTGAGCACTATCGGACATAACAGCTATGGTCATCAGTCCCCTAGAACTTAGAACTACTTAAAACTAACTAACCTAAGGACATCCACAACACCCAGTCATCACGAGGCAGAGAAAATCCCTGACCCCGGCGGGAATCGAACCCGGGAACCCGGGCGCGTGAAGCGTGAACGCTACCGCGCGACTACGAGCTGCGGACTGTTTTAGGATGCACTGATTTCATAAGTGATGTCCATTTTTTTTCTATCACATGTGGTTTTTTTGGAAATTCAAACAAAAAAATTCGTAAAAGCACTAGTTATCAAACATAATATTTTTTTACAACGAATGAAACATTATTTTGCGACCTATAGTAACAATATTATACTTATTCATGTTTTTTATGAAACCTTTCCTTCTTTTCCTTGATACTTCACCCCAGTCCTTTTCCGATATCCACCTTTAGTTTCCCGTCTTTAGTTTCCCGCTTAAGCATCCAACAGTAGTCAGCAAGCATAGTAACATCCCATCTTCCTTGGTACCGTCTCGCGATATCACGGACATTCTGGTGAAACCGCTCCCCCTGTTCTTCACTGTAAGCTCTCAGGTTTTCAGGAAAACTGTCTATGTGGGAGTGTAAAAAATGGACCTTCAAGCTCATCTTGCAGCCTTGAGCTTCGTATGCTGCTAGCATCCGTTAAACAATGGTTTTGTAGTCAGGAGCCTGATAAACAAAGTATGAGACTATGGAATATCAGACCAGCTGTGTGGCTGGATTGAAGAGTTTTTAGCAAACAGAAGACAGCATGTTGTTCTCAATGGAGAGACGTCTACAGACGTAACCTCTGGCGTGCCACAGGGGAGTGTTATTGGACCATTGCTTTTGACAATATATAATAAAGACCTAGTAGATAGTGTCGGAAGTTCCATACGGCTTTTCGCGGATGATGCTGTAGTATACAGCATTAGAAAATTGTAGCGAAATGCAGGAAGATCTGCAGCGGATAGACACTTGGTGCAGGGAGTAGCAACTGATCCTTAACATAGACAAATGTAATGTATTGCGAATACATAGAAAGAAGGATCCTTTCTTGTATGATTATATGATAGCGGAACAAACACTCGTAGCAGTTACTTCTGTAAAATATCTGGGAGTATGCGTGCAGAACGATTTGAAGTGGAGTGATCATATAAAATTAGTTCTTGGTAAGGCGGGTGCCAGGTTGAGATTCATTGGGAGAGTCCTTAGAAAATGTAGTCCATCAACAAAGGAGGTGGCTTACAAAACACTCGTTCGACCTATACTTGAGTATTGCTCATCAGTGTGGCATCCGTACTAGGTCGGGTTGACAGAGGAGATAGAGAAGATCCAAAGAAGAGCGGCGCGTTTCGTCACAGGGTTATGTGGTAAGCGTGATAGCGTTACGGAGATGTTTAGCAAGCTCAAGTGGCAGACTCTGCAAGAGAGGCGCTCTGCATCGAAGTGTAGCTTGCTGTCCAAGTTTCGAGAGGTTGCGTTTCTGGATGAGGTAACGAATATGTTGCTTGCCCCTACTTATACCTCCCGAGAAGATCACTAATGTAAAATTAGAGAGATTCGAGCGCGCACGGAGGCTTTCAGACAGTCGTTCTTCCCGCGAACCATACGCGACTGTAACAGGAAAGGGAGGTAATGACAGTGGCACTTAATGTGCCCTCCGCCACACGCCGTTGAGTGGCTTGCGGAGGATAAATGTAGATGTAGATGCAGATCCTTAGTATTTCCCAAAAACTCCAGGTTTTCAAGTTTATCGGGGTGGCCAATCACTTCTAGTCAAATGGTTCAAAGGGCTCTGAGCACTATCGGACTTAACTTTTGGGGTCATTAGTCCCCTAGGACTTAGGACTACTTAAACCTAACTAACCTACGGACATCACACACATCTATGACCGAGGCAGGATCCGAACCTGCGACCGCAGCGGTCGCGCGGTTCCAGACTGTAGCGCCTAGAATCGCTCGGCCACCTCGGCCGGCCACTTCTAGTCCAGTGCTGTTCTCTGGCTCTGCTATCCCACAAGCATAAGAGGCATGGGTATTTAATATAGCCTGCCTGCTGACGCAACAGCATCGTAAGTATTTTGAAGTCCCCACAAACCATCCACTGATGGTCTTGATATTTGATTTTTTCCAGCATAATGGCCAAATCGTTATAGTTTTGGTCCATATGCACAGAATGTCCCATCGGAAGCGATGCAAATTTATTTCCATTGTGCAATAATAGTACTTTAAGACTAGTTTTGGATGAATCAATGAATAGGCGTCATTCAGATGAGCCATACTGCGTATCAAATCAATGCAAGCGTCCTTCAACATCATTGCAAAAAACTGAATTTCCTTCTTTTGAGAAAAACTGGGTAAATTCTTTTTCTCGGTGTCTGTACCATGAAAATGAGGTGTCAGATGATAAAAGGTTTTTATTTTTTAATCTGTAACCCAACAGTTCGGCTGTATCTTTTGAGAGACCTAAATCTCTTACTAGATCATTGAGCTCACTTTGAGAAAATAGTTGAGGGCTTTCATTTTCGTCTGAAGAAAGGTAGCAGCTTGATTCACCCTGAGGAGCTAATGTAACTTTGTCCTCCAACTCACTCTGGTATTCATCCAAACTGGAAGGTCGCTGTGGGATAGGTATTTCAGAGCTATGGGGCACTGAACGCGTAACTGAGTCAAGCTTATGATAACTTATGCTTCTTTTGTTTTTTTAATTGGATCCCTTTACGTCAACTGAACAGAAGTAGCAATCAGTGGTATGGATTTTCAGCTCACGCCATTTCGTAGGAATTCCAAATCGAAGTGCACTTGCCGGCCGCGGTGGCTGTGCGGTTCTAGGCGCTTTAGTCCGGATCCGCGTGACTGCTACGGTCTCAGGTTCGAATCCTGCCTCGGGCATGGATGTGTGTGATGTGCTTAGGTTAGTTAGGTTTAAGTAGTTCTAAGTTCTAGGGGACTGATGACCTCAGCAGTTGAGTCCCATAGTGCTCAGTGCCATTTGAAGTGCACATTTCTTACCCTTAAGCCACAAGCGAAGATCTTCTTCACATCTTCTACACACCTAACAAGGGGCCCGCGGTTTACCTTGATCACCAAATTTTAATTTAAAGTAAGCAAAATAAACTTTCCTCACAAAATCACTTATGTTTCTCTGTTAACTTCAATAGTGCATTCACCACAGATGTAACAAAAACGTTTTGGAGAAATAACACAACCCCTTGTAGCCATGACTAGACAGAAACAACAGCACTGTTCACTTGAATAGCAATGTGCCTACTGAGAGTTTCTCTTCATTTCATGCGAGATACAAGTCGTCATTTGACTTGTCGCAACACGATAAAACTGAACGATATGGTTGTTTGCATTTGCTTCTGGCGCCCAGGAATTCACGGTAAAACCTGCAAGTGGTAACAAAGAATAGTTAACATTTAATTTTTTAAATTTAAGTTTATTTTATCTATTATAATTGATATAATATTTAATAATTATTAAAGTAAAAAACCACATAGGGTTATCAGTAATGAATATAAATACTTCAATATACATAAAAACCTATGTGATAGAATTTTTTTAATATTTTTCTTGTTTTTGGGAGGTCAGAATCTAAAAGAAAATGTTAAAAAATCCTATGCAGTTTTTTAGTCGTCGACCTGTGTAATCTGACGAATCCAGCCTCGTTTGCAGTTATAACAGGAACTGATGTTAAATAATCGGTGTCAAAAGATGTCTGGTTTATACGATACTATCTCTTTACTGACTGTCGTGCAAACCAGAGATCTACAGACACCGGTTATTTAATGTTGACTCCTGTTAGTATTGTACAATATATTGGATTCCTCCCAATTTACGTTGTTCATAGGACCTGAAGACGGTCTTATGGAACAGTGAAACTGGTTGCATAAATGAATTAAATGTAAAAGAGGCGGCTGCATGTATTTTAATTTTCATTTCATGTTTTCTAGCTCGTCTGTGAAGATTGCTACTAAAATGCCTACCGAACTGTTGCCCTTTAATAAAAGTACCTTATGGTTGAAGTGTAGGATACTTATCAACAATGATTGAAGCTATGTACCACGTAACGAGATGTTGCAAGCAGTGGGCAGTGCAGATCCCTGTTGGAAGGAAAGCGACATGTATGAGAGCAGAGCCACGTCATCGGGTGGTGCCGGGCCGACTGCCTACGTCATAGGAGGCAGAGGGCGGCGGCAATACGAGACGACGTGGCGCCCACAAAGGCGTGGCCGGCACTGCCGAACTCTGCCGGCCCTCAGGTTGCACATACGAGCGGCGCTCGGCGGACTGTGGACAGTTCGCGTCGGCTCGCCGATCTGCCACAGGTACAGTAGCTGGGAACGACGCTACCTCTGGGCTCTGCAAAGAATTTCGTCAGACACGGTGAACTCACATGGGAGGCTTCTCCCACAACAAAATACGTGGAGGATAAAACGAATGTCCTGATAGATTTTCCACTGGTTTTTCTAGTTTACGTTTCACAAAAGATTTTCATTATAGACAGTAAAGCGGGTTGTTTTAGACTTCGCCCCGTGCAGGAGAGTGTTTCTTTCTTTCTTTATTTACACACATCAAAAAACGTTTTGCATCACCTCGGTTTCTAGAGTTCCGGAACGTGTACAGAAAATTGGAATAGAGATGACAATAAACATCACTTCCGGCGTTTTTATTGCTCGTGAAAATCACACATTGCATGTTGTTCCACCATACAGTGAGACCTTCAGAGGTGGTAGTGCGGACTGCTGTACGCACCGGTACCTCCAATGCCCAGCAGCGCTTCCTCTTGCGTTCATACATGCCTGTATTCGTCGTGTCATACTATCCACAAGTTCATCAAGGCGCTGTTAGTCCAGACTGTCCCACTCCTCAACGGCGATTCGGTGTCGATCCCTCAGAGTGGTTGGCGGGTCACGTCTTCCATAAACAGCCCTTTTGAGTCTATTCCAGGCATGTTCGATACGATTCATGTCTGGAGAACATGCTGGCCACTCTACTCGAGCGATGTCGTTACCCTGAAGGAAGTCATTCACAAGAAGTGCACAAGGGGTGCGCGAATTGTCGTTCATGAACACGAATGCTTCGGCAATGCGCTGCAGATATGGTTGCACTATCGGTCAGAGGATGGCATTCACGTATCGTACACGGTTACGATGCCTTCCATGACTACCAGCACCGTACGTAGGCCCCACGTAACGTCACACCAAAACAGTAGGGAATCTCCACTTTGCTGCACTAGCTGGACAGTGTGTCTAGGGCGTTCAGCCTGACCGAGTTGGCTCTAAACACCGACGATTGCCTGGTTGAAGGCATATGCGACACTCATCGGTGAAGAGAACGTGATGCCAATCCTGAGCGGTCCAATCGGCACGTTGTTGGGCCCATCTGTACCGCGATCCATGGTGTCGTGGCTGCAAAGAGGGACCCCGCCATGGGGTCGGGAGTGAAGCTGCGCATTATGCAGTCTATTGCGCACAGTTTGAGTCGCAACGCGGCGTCCTATGGCTGCACGAAAAGAATTATTCAACACGGTGGCGTAGCTTTCAGGGTTCCTCCCAGCCATAACCCGTAGGTAGCAGTCATCCACTGCAGTAGTAGCCCTTGGGCAGCCAGAGCGAGACATGTCTCTCTGCATCTCCTCCATGTCCGGACACCATCGCGTGGGCACTTACCTTGTTTAGAGCCCTTCCTGGCACAGAGTAACAAGGTGGTCGCGATCGAACCGCCGTATTGACCGTATAGGCATGGCTGAACTACAGACAACCCGAGCCGTGTACCTCCCTTCTTGTTCGAATGACGGGAACTGATCGGCTATCTGACCCTCCATGTAACAGGCGCTGCTCATGCATGGTTGTTCACATCTTCGGGTGGGTTTAGTGACATCTCTGAACAGTCAAAGGGACTGTGTCTGTGATACAATATCCACAGTCAACGTCAATCTTCAGGAGTTCTGGGAACTGGGGTGATGCAAAAATTTTATTTGTGGTGTATTTTTTTCAATTTTTTTAATCCACTTAACTAGAAGGTGATGGTGGGGCATAATGAATTCCAATTTGTCATTCTCTTGAAACAGAAACCATGTGAAAATCATCGTCGTAACTAGGACATTGGAATAATTTTATTTGTGTCACAATGTTCTCCATTATCCTGGACCGAAATCGCGATTTTTGTATATGTTTGTACGCCCGCACTTATGTGTGAGTGTATATTGTGGTGAAAAAAGCATGGGATACATCCTAAGATGGTGTCGGATCTCCTTTTGCTCGGCGTACTGCGCCAACTCGACGTTGCATGGACTCAACAAGTCGTAGGAAGTCCCTTACAGAAATATTGAGCCCTGCTGCCTCTATAGCTGTCCATAACTGCAAAGCTGTTTCAGGTGCATGATTTTGCGCAGGAACTGATCTATGAATCAATTCCCCTAAATGTTCGACTGGATTGCTCGAATTACACCAATCGTGAACAATTGCGACCCGGTGAGTTAACGCATTGTCATCCACAAAAAAAACTGTCCATGAATGATTGCAAATGGTATCTGAGGAGCCGAACACAAGCCTTCCCCGTCAGTGATCGCTTTAGTTTGACCAGAGAACTCAGACCATTCTGTAGTCACCACAAACTTGCACAGTTCCTTGTTGACAACGTGGCTCCATGGCTTCGTGGGGTCTGTGCCACACTTGAACCCTCCCATCAGCTCTTACCAACTGATACCGATGCTCATATGCCAGGCCACGGTTTTTCCAGTCTTCTAAGGTCCAAGAAATATGGTCAAAAGGCGCTGCAAGACGTGTCGTGCTGCTGGAAAAGACACTCGCGTCGACCGTCTATTGCCATAGCCCACTGACGTCCAGTTTCACCGCACAGTCCTAGCGGATACGTTCGGCATACGTCCCGCATTGATTTCTGTGGTTATTTCATGGAGTCTTACTTGTCCTTTAGCACTGACAGTTCTACGACAACTCTACGCAGACGCCGCTACTCCCGGCCGTTAAATGAAGTCTGTCGGCGACTACACTGCCCGTGGTGAGAGGTAATGCCTGAAATCTGGTATTCTCGGCACACTCTTGACACTGTGGAACTCGAAATATGGAGTTCCTTAACGATTTCCGAAATGGAATATCCCATTTGTCTACCTCCAACTATCATTCCGCGTTCGAAGTCTGTTAATTCCCATCGTTCGCCCATAATCACGTCGGAAACCTTTTCACACATGAATCACAAGAGGACAAATGATAACACTGCTAATGCATGGCCGCTTTACACCATGAGTACGTGACACTAACGTCAACTGTATCTGTGCACATCGCTATCCCATGACCTCTGTAAGTGTGTTTTTTGCGTGTATGTATACTGATTAGTCGAAAAATTATGACTACCCGCTTCTTAGTCTATTCATCCACATCTGGCGGGTTTCTGAAAGTATTAAACTACTGATTTCACAACTCCCGTAAATCACGGGCGGGTCGGTGTGCTCTCGGAGCTTGTGCCCGATAACATTCCACATTCGTTCCATCGGTTACAGGTCGGGTGGCTGTCGTGACTAACACACGAAAGTGAGTTCACTCACTGTGACACGATAATGGCCTTCTGACGCTGTGCTGCGTCGAGACTGAAAGCGCCATAGCTGTTGCGGAAGATATCAAGCATCAAAAGATGCAGGTGGTTCGGAATAGCTTTCATGTAGGCCAGAGCTGAGCTAGTACATTCGATTACTATGAAAGATCCCATGGAAGCGAAGCTGAATGTCCCTTATAACAGAAAACTGCCACCGACGCTGTGAGCCTAAGGCGTGACTCACGTTTCGAGCAGCAGTTCGCCTATATCACGGCATAACAGGACACTACGATCGACCTGATGGAACAGGAAACGACCGTTATCCGACAGGCAAATGCTTCCATTTTTCTAATGTCGCATCTCGATGATCCTATTTCCAGCGCAAATGTAACTGACGATATCAGTATATGTGATTCCTGTTGTTTGGGACACCATTTTCATCAAACACCCACTATGAATAAAGATGCAAAGGAATTAAATATATTAGCTGCCAGTGGCCATTGATTTATGTCAATGGGGCAAGCTGAAAATTTGTGATGGACTGGGATTTGAACCTGGGTCTTCTGGTTATTAAGCAGATCCACTGACTACTACGCCATCCGGACACAGTCCTCACCAGAACAACAAAGACTACACTAACATACCCCTCATCAGAACCAAATTCGCAACTCATACCACACACCCTGCTCATTAACTTCATTATTCGTGGCATCTCGCTCACTCCCATAACTCCAAAGAACAGACAACACATATATAATTACGGCAGTGACAGCCAATGGAGATGCACACCAACCTCGAACTCTTACGGGAGTTTGTGAGATATCTCGAGTAATGATGCTAAAGAGGAGTGGCACTAAATCAGTAGCATGTGATATAAGCTAATTTCGGTCTGAAGGCAGGCATGTTAGGGCAGTCCGTGCGTTATGGGGACCACTGTGTTCTGATGGTGTAGTGGTCAGTACAGCTGCCTAGCAAGCAGGTGACTCGACTTCGAACTCAGTCTGGCACAAACTTTCAACTTCCCCTATTGATATACAACGTTGTCACTGGCAGCTAATGTCTTTCATTCCTTTGTGTCGTAATTGACAAGGTTGTTTTGTCAATTTCTGAACATGCAAGAGTCGTCTGCAATGGAGGCCAGTGTTTAAAAAAATGCGCTGAATAGTGTTCTCCGAAACACTTGTATCAACTCCATCAGTCAACTCTGTAGTCCCATCTGCCACATACCATTGCCTCTCACACTGTACAGATTGAGTAAGCTCCTGATCACGTTCAATCACGAGGCATGGACTTCGGACAATTGTCTTGAGGTTTCACCCTCCGTCAAGCATTTTCCATATATAGTCACAGCGGTAGCTTGTGAACAGTCGTCCAGAAATGCCGTTTCCGAAACTCTCGCTCCCAAGTGGTAGGCCTTAACGATGTGCCCTCTGTCAAGATCTCTTGCTTTACGTCGCCTTTTTTTTCTTTGACTCTTCAGTCTTCTCACCGGTTGTATGCTGCCCACCATGAATTCCTCTCCTGTGATACTTTGCGAATCTCTTTATCTCAGAATGTCACTTGCAGCATACATCCTCAATCATTTGTTGCAATATTCCAGTTTCTGTTGTCTATCCTCTACAGCTCCCTCTAGTACCATGGATGTTATTCCCTGACGTCTTAAAAGATGTCCTTCAATCCTGTCCCTTCTTCTTGTCAGTATTTTCCTTTCATTCCTTTCCTCGCTCATTCTGTTGAAGGCTTCCTCATAGCTGACCTTGTCCACCTATTTTACTACACATATCAAATGCTTCGATTCTCTTGTGTTCCATTTTCCCACAGTCAACGTTTCACTGCCATACAATGCTGTGCTCTAAACGTACGTTATCAGAAATTTCTACCTAGACATAAGACCAATGTTTGACACTAGTAGACTTCTCATGGTCAGGGATGCCTTTTTTTCCAATGCTAATCCGCTTTTAATGTACTCCTTGTTCCACCCGTCGTGGATTACTTTGCTACCTAGGCAGCAGAATTCCTTAACTTAGTCTTCTTCGTGATCACCAGTCCGGATGTTAGGTTTGTCGGTGTTCTCATTTCTGCTACTTCTCACTACTTTCGCCATTCTTCGATTTACTATCAGTCCGTATTCTGTACTCATTAGACAGTCCATTCTATTAAGCAAATCCTGTAATTCTTCTTCATCTTCAATGAGGATAGCTATGCCATTAGCGTATCTTTTCAATGTTATCCTTTCACCTTGAATTTTAATTCCAGTCTTCAACCTTTCTTCTAATCTTGTGATTGCTTCTTCGATGTATAGATTGAAGAGCAGGGACGAAAGACTACATCCATGTCTTACATCAGTTTTAATCCCAGCACTTCGTTCTTGGTTTCCACTCTTATTGTTTCCTCTCAGTTCCTGTATATTTTGTGTATTGTGCGTCTTTTACTGTAGCTTGTGTATGTGTATCTGCGCGTATTGAACATGGAACCTAGAAACGACGGAGAGGCTTCGTCCCGCCGTAGCACTCAGTGGTCCACAAGAGGCCACAGCAGTCCACCCACCCCACACCGAACCCAGGGTTATTGTGCGGTTCGGCCTCCAATGGACCCTCACCCCCTGCCCCGGGAACGTCTCACGCCAGACGAGTGTAATCGCAAATGTTTGCGCGGTAGAGTAATTATGGTTTACGCCTACATGGAGACAGTGTGTGCGCAGCAATCGCCGACATAGTGTAACTGAGGCCGAATAAGGGGAACTAGCCCGCATTCGCCGAGGCAGATGGAAAACTACATTAAAAACAACCCACAGGCTGGCCGGATCTCAACACAAATGCTCCGGGCGGATTCGTGCTGGGGAACGGCACGCCTTCCCGCTAGGGAAGCAGCACGTTAGATCATGCGACTAGCTTGGCGGGCGTTTTACTATAGCGTACTCTTATTTTCCTCAGAATTTCGAACATTTTGCACCATTTGGCATTATCGAATGCTTTTTTCAGGTTGACTAATCCTGTGGATGTGTCCTGATTTTTCTAAAAACTTGCTTCTACTATCAACCGCGACGTCATAACTGCCTGTCTCCTACCTTTCCTAAAGCCAAACTGGTCATCATAAAACCAATACTCTATTTTCTTTTCTACTGTTCTGTGTTTTATTCCTGTAAGCAACTTGGATGCATAGCCCGTTGAGCTGCTTGTGTGATAACTCTCGCACTTGTCAGCCCTTTCAATGGTCGGAATTGTGGAAATAATGTTTTTCAGAAAGTCAAATCCTGTATCGCCAGAATATTACATTCCAGACACCAAACTGAATAGTCCTTTTGCTTCCACTACCCCCAACTGTTCTAAAATTCCAGTGGAATATTATCAATCCCTACTGCCTTATCCGATGTTAAATCGTCCAATACTCTTTTAAACTGTAATTGTAAGTTGGATTCCCTATCTCTTCTATATCGACTCGTATTTCTTGTTCTATCGCGTCATTAGATAAGTATTCCCCTTCACAGAGGCCTTCAATGTACTCTTTCCATCTATCTGCTCTCTTCATTGCATTTAACAGTGGAATTCCCACTGCATTCTCGATGATAACACATTTGCTTTTAATTGATTTGTCTTTTCTGTATGCTTCGTCAGTCATCCCGACAGTCATTTATTTTCCGATGTTTTTACATTTTTCATGCAGAAATTTCGCCTTAGCTTCCCTGCACTCAGAATTTGATGTCTGTGGTACTGAAAAACCCAACCCCGGATTTGTTGGTAGATCTACGTCGTCCATTAAATAAGGGTTGTTGAGATTACATTACATACATTCTCCGTTGCACAGACACAGTAATGGAGAAAAACGCGTCAGGTAAACGATATTCAGAGGAGTTCTTTTTGACATAGATATGTGTGTAAAAAGGAAATGTAAGCTACACAGTGCCACAGACAATAACGCTGCTGGCGGGTTTCATGGCTGCCATAAGTAGATACTGATCCGAGGGATCCTATCCAAGGCTTCTTGTTGCTCTGTACGTTGATGCTGTTGATGATGACGATGATTGTCTGGGACAGATGTCCGGGAATCACCAGCTGAGGAATTTCTGCCACCGAGTTGTAAGTCTTCTAGGATGACTCCACACTGGCCAACTTGCATGTCGCTGATGATGATGATGATGATAACACAACACCCAATCCCCAAATGGAGAAAATCTCTGTCCCAGTCGGGAATCAAACCCGGATTCTCTGAATGCCAGTCAGACGCGCTGGCCCCTCAGCTAAAGGGTCAGACTGTACATGGACGTAAGGTGCAATGGCGGGACGTTACAAACTAATAACCTAAGAGAACATGTGGTCTTGCGGAAATTTATTTATTGTGTTCATTATTGACTTAACCTGATCAAATTACGGCCTGTGCGCCCACTATCATTTCTTATCAGTGTTTTACCCAAGCAATACACACGGTAACATAAGGAAGATAATCATTTTAGTATGATATACAGTAATGGGATATATATGCAGTAATTGAGAACAGAACGAGATAGGACGCTAGCCTAGCCCAGTGTTACAGAAGTTATGCATCGAGCAAGCAGTGAAGGTAACCAAACATAAATTAGGCAAGGGAAGTATAGTTCAAGGACCAGAAATAAAATTTTTTACGTTTGCTGAGTTTACTGTATTTCTGTCAGAGACATTGTATGATGAGGAATAACTGATAAACGGAATGGATTTTGTCTTATAAAGAGGTTGTGAGATAAACATCAGCAAATGTAAAAGAAAGATATTGGAATCTAGTGAGATTAAATGAGGCGATACTGAGGGATTTAGATCAGAAAATAAGACACTAGAGGTAGTTGAAGAGTTTTGCTACCTGGACAGCAAAATTGCTGATGATGATCGAAGAAAAGAGGATACAAATTCAGGCTGCCTATAACACGAAACGAATTTCTGAAAAAGAATATACATAGATTTAAGTGTCTGGAGATCTTTTCTGGAGGTATTTAGTAGGGGTGTAGCAGTGTGTGGAAGTGAACCGTCGATGATATGATGTCAGACTATAAGAGAATTGAACGTTTGAAATTTGACGCTACGGAAGAATGCTGAAGATTGAATAAGTGACTGATATCCAAGTACTGATTTCAACAGCAGAAAAAGTTCAACAGCAGAAAAAGTTCAACAGCAGAAAAAGGATATTTATACTTTAACTTCATTAAAAGAAAGGTAATAGGTAGAACATGTACTAAAGCGTCAAGGAATCGACAGTTTGCTAATTTGTGTGCTTGTGTGTGTGTGTGTGTGTGTGTGTGTGTGTGTGTGTGTGTGTGTGTGTGTGTCTGTGTATGTGTGTAGGATGTGGGAGAGGGCGAGAATGGTAGAGGATGATTATGTAATGAACACAGCAACCAGGTTGCACTAATTGTTTGGATATGTACCAGTCCTTAGGCTGAAGCTTACAACAACAACATATGATAATGAAATTATAGTAATGTAATTATACAATTCTTGTAACAGGATTTGGATATGTCTCATCCATTTGAAAGTAACAGAAATGACGAATAACTAATGGGGATAAAACTAGTTGTTTACTACTACTCCAGATATTAATGATAACGACAGAGACAGTAAAAGACAAAATATATATTAATTTGAGTAGGTAAAGAAAGTAGTGTTCAATGTTACGTAAGAATGGTATTAGAGGGGAATGTTCTTGCCAAGTGTGCATTTCCTTAATCATGGGAAAAGAGAACATTAAGGGAAAGCAATGAAAGTTGCTAACAAATAATAGCGTTTGAGGGATGAAGAATCCGAGCAGACAAATCAGATGTCTGAACACAGTAACAACACTTTTCACAGAATTCTCCCACGAGGCACACTTAGCTGGTGATCCTCGTAGTAAGACCTCAACTACTGCCTGAAGAACATTCAGTACTCTTATCGCGCGCGCAGCAGGAGAAGTAACTGCTGATAATGCTAGAGGCTGACTGACACCTTCACCAAACTATGCTGTTCGCTGAATCCTGTATACAACCACTACTCCAGTTGCCAGTATGCCAGCCAACCATCATTTGGTAACACTACAATACTCAAGTAAAACTCTTGCCAGTGCAATGATGTCGTGCTATTCTCTCAAAGTAATAAGCTGAGACTCGGCAATGTATTGTCCTAGTGCTACGCACTTTGAAAGTCTCGACAAAAGAAATATGATTTTAAGTACTGAATCATGGAAGTTAGCTAGTTAGAAACCCGTGTCAGCAAAGTAGTAAACTATGAAAAATGAAGTCGTCAGAACCGCTTGTACATCGAACTATAGGTGTAAGATAAATTCTCAGTTTAATCCTATGGGCGTATCAGAATTACGGCGGCGATATGAGGAGCAAGTGGCGACCAATGACATGCCAACGGCCCAGCGTGGGGAGAAACTCCCAGCGTTGAAAGTCAACATGACAGCAGGTGACAGCGGGGATCGTAGCTGGTGGAGAGGCACTCACGAATACCGAAGGAGGCCTAAAGTAGGACGTTACGACACAGTTTTAGAGGTAGGACCCCCATCAATTGGCTTTGGACGGACGAGTGCATGAGGTATCATATTTTGGGGAAAAAGTAGTCCCCTGTAAGATTTGCTGTGGCAGGAGGTGGGAGATTAGCTACCTTTATTAAAATTCTGTTTCATATTATGCTCTATGTGCCTTTGTAACAGAGAAGGTCAGAGCTGCAAGTATATTTGATGTTTAGTAAATGAGGGTGGCTTACGTCACTCACAGCGCGCAGAGGTGGGAAGAGAGGTGCGCCGCCATTGTTAGACGAGACGCGGTGGATCGCTCGACTCGGGCAGACACGTGGAAATGGCTCTCTGTCAAAAAGACAGAACTCGCTTTGTTGTTGCTCATCCCTAGCGAGTAGCGTTTTCTGAGCTACATTCGCGTGGGGTGTGACTGAATACATGCAGTAAGTATATTCATGAAGATGCAAAGCTATTTCTTGTTGCTGATGATACAAGTGTAGTAATCACACCCAAGAAGCAAGAATCAGCTGAGTAAATTGCAAATAATGTCTTTCACAAAATTATTAAGTGGTTCTCTGCAAATGAACTGTCACTAAATTTTCAGAAAACACAGTTTATACAACTCTGTACAGTAAATGGCGTAACACCGCTGATAAATATAGACTATGAACGGAAGTCTGTAGCTAAGGCAGAATACTGAAAATTTCTGGGTGTGTGCATTGATTAGAAGTTGAATTGGAAGAAACACTTCTATGATCTGCTGAAAAATGTTTGGTTCACCTACTTATGCTATTAGGGTTACTGCAAATTTTTGTGATAAACATTTCAGTAAATAAGCCTATTATGCCTGTTTTCATTCACTGCTTCCATGTGGCATCATATTTTGGGGCAATTCGTCACTAAGAGAGATGGTATTCATCGCACAAAAGCGTGTAATCAGATAGCAGTAGCTGGAGCCCATCCAAGATCACCTTGCAGACATTTATATGAGGAACTCGGGATATTCACAGTACCTTCGCAATACATATATTCACTTATGAAATTTGTCATTAATAACCCACCCGAAATCAAAAATAACAGCGAAGTGCATAGCTACAACACTAGAAGAAAGGGTGATATTCACTATCCTGGATTAAATTTCACTTTGGCACAGAAAGCATTGAATTATGCTGCCACAAAAGTCTTTGGTCATTTGCCAAATAGTTTTAAAAGTCTGACAGGTAGCCAAACAATATTTAAAAGCAAATTAAAAGAATTTTTGAATGATAAGAGATGAATTCTTAGATATGAACTGCAAAAAAAGTTAATTATTTTGTGTAAAGAAAACTTACGGTGAAGCGACGCGTTTCACATCATTCCGAAATGTCGTATTCATGATCTTTGGAGCAAGGATGAACGTATGTATGTATGTATGTATGTACAAACTGAAGAGGTTAGACGCAAACAGTCAAAGAGCCAAGCGGATGTTTGTTACGTCACACCACGGCTGAGGATGCAAGGCAAGTGGTTTGCTGTTTCCTTGGAGGCTGTGCATTACTGAAGTGTTATGTTGCGAACGTTGAAGAAATTCTGATTACGACTCGTCGTTTACGGTAGTGGCATCGGTTTGGGGAATAATTATCTGTTGCTTTCAGCTATCGAAAATATCGCGACCAGATTTCACAAGTTCCGAGTGGCAAGGCAAGGCAGGGCAAGGCAAGGCTGAAAGTACTAACGAAGGTTCCCGACATATATCGGCGGTGTCGTAGAATTTAAATACTTACATGGCTGAGGGATCATGCAATACATTGTTCTGTTGGTAGCGCCCCTCTCTCAGCAGTGTCTGCTTCTTGAAGTCTGATACACGCCATTTTGAACGGTGTGTTGTTGTAAGGAAGACTGTACACTCGCTGATTCTAGAACACCAGGCCTCCATAACATAGCTCACTTCTACCAGGATTATGAACCTTTTTGTCTGGTAGTGGTGGACCTATTCCTAAGTGTGGTTGTATGTAAATAGGTAACAGTAGAATATACGTGTTGGAGTGGAGCATTCAGAGCACGAAAGGGAGGTCAATTGAGCATGACAGATGGATGACGTGTGGTAGACCTTATAAACAAGCAGCGCTGACAGGTAGGTGATTGGACCAATAGTGCCATGCTCCCCTGTGTTGTACCAATTATTACGACACATAGTTGTATTTTAAGGTGCACTGTCTAGTAGAATTTTTCACTACCAGCCTTGCATCAGTTCACATCGATGCAGAACATGACAGAAATAGGTTTCATCCTGGTTGCAGGATTGGGTAATGTTACAATGTAATACCAAGAGAAATGGCTCTGAGATAATCAATAACAAAATGGTCCCACTGTTACTTCTTTTTTAATGGAATTACGTGGTGAAAACACATCGTTTGTGTCAAATTAAGATTTCCACAGGTTAACAATAATCAATCTAGTTGTGTTCCGACTGAGAAAATTTTTTTTTTTAAAGTAAAACACTGTAATTTACTACATTTCTTTCAGATGATAACTATTTATTTCATTTGTTACATATTACAAACATTCCCTAGGAGGAACTGTTTTACAATTAATATCTATTATTAAAAATAGCTTCACAAAGTGGGTTCTTAAGGGGGGTTGGACGTGAAACGGGCCGACTTGGAGCAGGAGAGGCACCACAGGACATTTTAATTTACACTGTCTATACTTTTACAAATAAATTCATAAAACTTTGTTAGCATGACCAGGAAGGATCCAGGATTCACACTCAAAGCAGAGGAAGTTCAAAAACATAATAAAACAAATTTTTTACATGTGAAATTTCATCATTTTTTCACTTTGTATTGGCTGCATTTGTTGCTGTAGGTACACTTTTCTTCATAAGTAGGAGAGATTCTTCGATTAATTATGCACAGCATACAAACCATACTTACAGGTGTATGAAAGTCTAGAATTTCCCAAATCTGTTAATAACTGTTGTAAAAATTGAGATAATTAATTATAAAATTCGAGTTTTCTCTAAACACGAAGTTTAAAACGTAACAGCCCATTCATTTTTCCATAGATTAAATAAATTCTAGAGATGTATACACCAGTAAGTGTGGTTTGTAAGCTGTGCAAAATTCATCGAAGAATCTCTCTTATATATGAAGAAAAGTTTACCTATAGCAACAAATGCAGCCAACAGTAAGTGAAAAAAATCATGAAATCTCACATTTAAAAAATATTATTTTTTCGTGTTTTTGAACTTCCACTGCTATGAGTGTGAATCCTGAATCCATCCTGGTCATGCTGACAAAGTTTTATGAATTTATTTGTAAAAGTATAGACAGTGCAAACTAAAATGTCCTGTGGTGCCTCTCCTTCTCGAAGTCGGCCCGTTTGACGTCCTACCCCTCTTAAACTGAGTTTCACTACAAAACGGTACCCAATCTAGGTATACATCAAACCCGACACTACACGAACTGCCTACAGAAATGTTTCCTAGAGGACGAGAAAAACTCAGGTAATAGTATTCCTGTTATAATTTTTCAGTCTACGGATCCCATAGATGTAGTGACCCAGAAAGATGATGAACGAACAAAATAGCTGATGAGAGTTTATTTAAACATATAAATACTTGCATAGAAAACTGTATACAGTATTTCCTAGAGTACTGTAGCCAGGAATTGCAAACGACAACGATGTTCAGTATTTGCTTGTAGTGACCACATTAATGCAAATATATGTTACACGGAACTCGTAATGTCTGATACTATCAGAAATATGCTACATCTTTCGTAGTAAGTGCTCATATGTAGAATTTGTGGTGGGGTCATCACGCGTTGTGGGTAGTGCTTAACACGGGAAAATGTACTGAAAAACACACACACACACACACACACACACACACAATTACCCACACACACACACACACACAAACACAGGAGAGAAATGGAGACATTAAAGACATTGGGCGCTAGAATAAAGTAAAAGCCGGCCGGTGAGGCAGAGTAGTTCTAGGCGCTTCAGTCTGGAACCGCGCGGCCGCTACGGTCGCAGGTTCGAATCCTGACTCGGGCATGGATGTGTGTGATGTCCTTAGGTTGGTTAGGTTTAAGTAGTTCTAAGTTCTAGGGGACTGATGACCTAATATGTTAAGTCCCATAGTGCTCAGAGCCATTTGAACCAAGAAAGTAAAAAGTTGTGGAGCAAAGTAGGGCTGCAGCAGAAATACGTCAGAGTTTCCAATAAACACTGTGTCGCTACTCGAAAAAGTGTAATAAGTGGCCTTTGCAGAAGTAGAGGAGAGTAAGATGCACTAGGTTCTAGAAATAAATTCAGCGAACTGCGGAATTGAAATAAATCAATTTCATACTCCATTCTAAGCAACTTGGATATGCCTGAAGTTCAGTTTTTGGTGTGGGATAACGGATGATTCTGTGAATAACGAAAGATATATGCTGCTTTATCTCCTATTTAGTATGAAGTGTTTAGGGGACTCGTGGCCCAGAAAAAAGAAACAGAAAGTACGATGACGTGCTTTGAAGCTCACAAAAGTCAGTGGAAGTATGCTGTTAATGCATTATTGAAAGCACTCTTGAATACAAATAGTTTTACACTGATGTGCACACGTCAAAACAGAATCATGACTGTTGCGCATTATGGCGACTAATGCAGTGAGAAGACAGTGAATAACTGCGCCACCAGTTTCTCGGGAGTAGAGCTACGGAGAGTTTCAGTGTTCTTTTCACGACTGTTGCAGGAAGAAAGGGTATCGACGGGTTGCGAGAACTACTGTATTTTACAAATACAGATGGTGCTTTCGGCTCCCGATAACTCCCGCAGTCCTCTTAGTCTGATCAAGAATTTATTCAACCGCCGATTGCAGTTTCTTTCAAAGACTGGTAAGTAATGAGATTGGGAACGAATCGCGAACGAGCGGTGCGCGAATAACTCGGAACCCCGGAGCGTTATGACCCTCCGGGCGGCGCCGAGCCGGAGAAATGCCCGCCCTAGAGTTCTCTGCGGCCGTCGGCGGTTCCCACAGAGATCTCAAATTCTGCGTTTCTTTCATCTGTGCTCGTGTGGGGAGCACGCTGTTGTATGTCATCTGCGTGAGTCTTGTTATGCGTTCTTGTCGGGAAAAAGCTCTCCACAACACAGGCTCCGCGACTTCGTGGGGCGTCTTACGTTTTCTCTATTCGAGATATGTATTTTCCGTTGCGGTTTCGGTGCACTCAGCTCTTCTTCGCTCGTCCGTATCATAGTGCTGTGCTCTAACATTTTCACTCCGTATTCGTTACATTTTCTTTCGAGGCGGTTTATGAAGTCGATTTTTGAAATTCGATTGAATGCCTGTAGAGCCGACTCGTAAATGTGTTATAAAAACTGATGAGTGTTGTCTACAAGCTATGTGCTGTAGGTCTGCTTCGAAAATGCTTCACAGGCAGTTACAATATGGTGAATAACCCCAGAGATTCTTACTCAGTTGGTACTTATGTTCATCATGTAGATACGACCAAATGCTTTCCGCCTAAAATCGAAACTAATAAGAAGCTATGACAGCCACGCAGTTATACTTTCCTAGCGCAGAAGGTTATGCATTGTCATTACCTGTCCGAAAATGATTTTCGTGAAATAAACTTCTACTGAAAACGATAATAAAATCATGAGGTGAGGATATTTTTTTTACTCATCATTCCTTGAAAATTGTTTCAAAAACATACGCTGACCCCACAACACAGAAAAAACCACCATCAAAATTCATCGCGTTTTTCTTGGCTTATACTGATTTATTAGCGTAAAACTGTAGTATATACTAAGAAAAAAAACTGTTTTACATTTTACTCACAAGTATAGATATATCATTACCGAAATAGGTTATCTACATCTCTGTGGATAAGGTTGCAACTTCATTTTTTTCTCGCAAAACGTTAAAATATAAAACAAATCCACCATGTGTTTGTGACACCTACCGAGTTATAGCACATACGTTTAGGTACACATTGTTCGTATTTGATATATCGAATACAGATTCTCGAAAATAAACCAAGAACATCATCTCGAAACTGCTGATATCAAATCTTTTTAACTCTGTAGGCCTCAAAACCCCAAAATAAAAACCAACTAAAGGGAATATCGACAAATACAGTATGTGATCAAAAGTATCCGGACACCTGGCTGAAAATGATTTACAAGTTCGTGGCGCCCTCCATCGGTAATACTGGAACTCAATGTGATGTTGGCCCACCCTCAGCCTTGATGACAGCTTCCACTCTCCCAGGCATGTTGAATCAGGTGCTGGAAGGTTCTTGGGGACTGGCAGCCCATTCTTCAAGGAGTGTTGCACTGAGGAGAGTTATCGATGTCGCTCGGTGAGGCCTGTCACGAAGTCGGCGTTCCAAAACATCCCAAAGGTGTTCTTTAGGATTCAACTCAGGAGTCTGTCCAGGCCCGTCCATTACAGGGATGTTATTGTCGTGTAGCCACTCCGCCACAGGCCGTGCATTATGAACAGGTGCTCGATCGTGTTAAAAGATGCAATCACCATCCCCGAATTGATCTTCAACAGTGGGAAGCAAGAAGTCGTTGAAACATCAATGTAGGCCCGTGCTGTGATAGTGCCAAGCAAAGCAACAAGGGGTGCAAGCCCCCTCCATGAAAAACACCACCAAACCATAACACCATCGCCTCAGAATTTTACTGCTGGCACTACACAAGCTGGTAGATAATGTTCACCGGGCATTCGCCATACCCACACCCAGCCATCGGATCGCCACATTCTATACCGTGATTGTCACTCCACTCAACGTTTTTTCGCTGTTCAATTGTCCAATGTTTACGCTCCTTACACCGAGCGAGGCGTCGTTTGGCATTTACTAGCGTAGTGTATGGCTTATGAGCAACCCCTCGACAATGAAATCAATGTTTTCTTACCCCCTGCCTAACTGTCGTAGTACTTGCAGTGCATCCTGATGCAGATGGGAATTCCTGTGTGATGGTATGGATAGATCTCTGCCTTTTACACATTACGACCCTCTTCAACTGTCGGCGGTCTCTGTCAGTCAAGAGACAAGGTCGGCCTGTACGCTTTTGTGCTGCACGTGTCCCTTCACGTTTCCACTCCACTATCACATCGGAAAGAGTGGACCTTGGGAGGTTTAGGAGTGTGGAAATCTCGAGTACAGACGTATAACACAAGTGACATCCATTCACCAGACCACATTCGAAGGCCGCGAGTTATGCGGAGCTGAGCTCCCATTCTGCTCTCTCACGATGACTAATGACTACTGAAGTCGCTGATATGGAGTACCTGGCAATAGGTGGCAGCACAATGCACCTAAAATGAGAAACGTATGTTTTTGGGGGTGTCCGGATACTTTTGATCACATAGTGTAACTGGCAAGAAACAACAATTCCACTTTTATCTGGTGTAGAAAAATATGCGTCCACCTGCTAAATGGAAAGCAGATAGTCTATTAGTTTACAATAATATCCCCTCAAAGTGCTTGTAGTATAATGTTTCAGCTTTCCAGGCCCGAAAACCTCACATTCGAGACAGACAAAAGGGGAATATCAACTAGTAATAGCCCGAAAAGAACAATCACAATTTTTTCTGTTGTAGAAAAATATGCTTTATCATCTGCTGGTGGTTGGTGATGTGAACAATTACTGAAAAATTTCTAGAAAAAGTCAGTCGATCAGACGAAATTTTTTGGACTACCGGTAGAACATACCCTCAACTAGGCCTAAAACGGAAACTAATACACAGCTGTCTTAGCCAGCCAACAACGTCGCCTATATTTATAGGGTGCACAATATTATGTATTATCGTCACCTCCCTTAAAATGGTGATTGGTTTAGTGAAATATTCCCGAAAAAATTCTGAAAATCATGGAGGTTGTACCCAGTTTTCCTTGACCATTATTTGCCATAATAAATGCTGTCTCTCACTCCGCAGACGACATTGCCACAATAATCGGTACCTTAGAAATATAGACTTATTAGCACAAAACGGTAAAACACAGGATGAGGTTTTTATCTTAAGGCAACGAATTATCTAAGATACTACACATTGAATTAAAAAACGGAAAAATACATGTGCCATATTTGTAAAATTCTATCTGGTGATACACCAGGGTGCGGAGCGGGTGAAACTTTTGACATGTTACAGTAAAGGTGAACATCTCATTTTTATTGCACATTCAGATTTTATGGAGAAAAATACATAACTTTTGTATGTAACACTTAACGTTTGTATGTAACACATAACTTTTGTATTTATCACCTTTATCGTTGCGTGATAGATGAAGGCGCAATCGAAATAAAAAGAGAAAAAGAGGCTTGAGTTCAAAAGCGACATTATTTCGAGAGAAATGCATTGGATCGAGAAACGAAAACCAGACGTGTTCAGTAATTTTGAAAAATGCTTGTTTCAAGTGAGTGCTCTCACCTCATACCATTGCGGTGGTCGTTTCAGGTGTGTCCTATTGCTAATGAGGTGCTTGTTTATAAGAATTATTTCAATGTAAGTGCTCAAATGTGCGACCACCCACTTTGATGCACTTATTTATCCGCACATGGATTGATTCAACGCAGCTGAGAAATGTTCCCGATGTAATCATCTGACATGCATTAGTGATACGCTGAATCACGTTGTTGCGTGTTGTTGGCACTTCATTATAAACTTCTCTCTTCAAATAATCCCAAAAACAGAAGTAAGACATGGCGATGTTACTGGCCAAGACATTGGAATACCTTCTCCGATCCACCAACGATTATACACACGATTTTATTTCCATGCTGCTACCGAATAACGTGCTGAACAACCATCACGTTGAAACCACATTGTCGCAAGTCCAAGGTAAGGAAGTACTGGAAGATCGTCCTGCAAGAATGTTCGACATTTATTACAATTTAAAGGGCCTTCGTTAAAGAATGGACCAATGAGTTGACGCCAATTATTGCATACCACACATTCACGTCTTACTAACACGGATGTTCATCTTGGCGTGAACAATGTGAGCTGTCCACATTACAATAATCCATGCTGTGTTAATTAATTGTCCCGTGTTTCATGAAGGTCGACTAATCACAGAGCAATACTCTAGCAAAAAAGTTGGGGTCTCTCTGAATTTGCTGAAGCGACCATTGGCAAAATGTTACTCGGCTCTGGAAATCATTACCATTAAGTTCCTGATGGAGGGAAATGGGAAAAGATTCAAAATTCAGCAGATAGTCGTCTGACTAAGTCCCCATTTATGGATTAATTGATGAGTGCTAATGTGGTGGTTACAGTTCACAGGAGGTAATATTGCAGTATCATTATTGCCATCAGCAACTGTTCTTCGACGGTTCCTTTTTCATGGTTGTGCAGTCCCCTCGGCAGAGAACTGTCGAACAGCCCGATAGAAAAAAGAGTGTGATCGCATCCTTTTTGGAAAAAGTCGAGCACAAAGGAGTACAGCATTACCGACATTCCTGCTATTTTCCCCTAAGTGTAAATGATTTCACTTGCCTCTTCTCTCGTTGTAGCTTGCTTCCTAAGTAATAACGCAGTCACGTTAAGAACGAACGACCAACTCGCAACGACATAAAGTCAAATAGTGAATGAATGTTAAAACAGCTAGACGGAGAAAGCTGCACAACACTGAGTCGTTTTCCACATATGTCTTTGTTTATGTTTCTGAACTTATTTCCTCCAGATAACACTGTGTTGTAAATCAATTGTGTTATGTTTCGATTACAGCGCCTGTGTCACGAAACGATGAAAGTGTTACATACATACGTTACGTATTTCTACATCTACATGGATACTCTACAAATCACATTTAAGTGCCTGGCAGAGGGTTCATCGAACCACCTTCTCAATTCTCTATTATTCCAATCTCGTATAGCGCACTGAAATAAGGAACACCTATATCTTTCCGTACGAGCTGTGATTCCCCTGATTTTATCGTGGTGATCGTTTCTCCCTATGGAAGTCGGTGTAAAAAAAAAAAAAATATTTTCGCATTCGGAAGAGAAAGTTGGTGATTGGAATTTCGTGAGAAGATTCCGTCGCAACGAAAAACGCCCTTCTTTTAACGATTTACAGCCCAAATCCTGTATCATTTCTGTGACACTCTCTCCCATATTTCTCGATAATATAAAACGTGCTGCCTTTCTCTGAATTTTTTCGATGTACTCCGTCAGTCCTATCTGGTATGGATCCCACACCGCGCAGCAGTATTCTAATAGAGGGCGAACGAGCGTAGTTTAGGCAGTCCCCTTAGTAGGTCTGTTACAGTTTCTAAGTGTCCTGCCAATAAAACGGTCTTTGGTTAGCCTTCCCCACAACATTTTCTATGTGTTCCTTCCAATTTAAGTTGTTTGTAATTTCTTCACATAGAATTCAGTTCTATGATAAATATGGGATATCCCAATTTAAGATTTTAAAGTTTCCCCCGCTCCACCACCAGGGGTTTAAAACAATGGTATCGCTAGATATGGTTTTTAAAAGTAATGAACACTTATTTTCCCTTTTTTTAATACGATGCATAGTTTTTGAGATATTTCGTTGTCTCAAGGTAAGAGACTGACCCTTTATAATAAGTGAAAAGATCATTTTACATTTGTACCCGCAAATACTTAGACTCCCTTTCAAACAAAGAATAACCTCAAAAGCTGTTGATTTGCCTCCGGAGATGAATCTGATTTCAAGCTTCTTTTTCTAAGTAAACGTCAAAATGCGAAATAAAGGCAAGTAGAGGATCAGGGTTGCACCTGTTCGCAGCAAACACATGGTTAATACACTTACGTTTTGCTACATACTACTCACAGTAGCTACGTAGAAAACAGAAAATTTAGCAAAGTAAGCAAATAATATCGTCTTATAGTATAATGTTACACAATTTTAGGTGTCGGGGTGCAGAAAACGAGTTAACGTTCCCAATGACACGAATCTGTCCAACGCCATACAGGCATTTTGCAATTGCTGTTACCAATGGACGAGAATGATGTTCAGCGCCGCCCCTTGTTACCATAGCAGTTCCCTGATAGGCATGTTTCCAAGGAATTAAACAAAATACGGGGAAGAGGCATGGTTTAAGAAGGAGTTAAGAAAATTAAGGGATGAGCTGATATGGTAGTCAGTTACTGAGCTGTGAGTGGTTTAAATATGAGTGTTTACCGTAGCGCAAGTTGGCTTATGAGCTCTCTGATTGCGCTACGACTAAGGAATTAAGTAGAAAATGAGAAGCATTTGTAGAGGGAAGGGGAGGGAACGGCCGTGGGATGTGGCGTACTCTTCTCCCGTGGCTCCAACTCTGCATATATCACCTACTGTTACTGAATCGTCTGTACAGCCTCATTGCTTTTTATCTATTGTTCACAATTCAAGGTCCCTTGACAATGCTGGTGTGATAGTGTGCGAATCTTAAATTTTTCCTGTCTGCTTAACAATAATTCATATACTGTTTAAAGTAGGCACAGACATCAGTAGTTGTTTCAGTCTCTCTTTTAACCTTTTAGTCAATTAGGCATATCAAATCTCTTTTCCATTCATCATGCTTATTTGTGTCCCGGGTCTTACGCAATACATGCAACATCGCACGATGTAGGAAATCTCACCTTTCTTTCATCAGTTCTCCGACCTTGGTGTGCTGTGGAGGGCAATGTTGTCAGCAAATAACTCTATCGAAGTTTGGAAATCGTTATTTCTCACTCAAGCAGCTCCTCCATTGGTCTCACTAGGATGAGTACCCACCGTCCCTGTCATCACATAAGGAAAATTACCTGGACGTATCGAACATGGGTTCTTCACATGACAGTCAGATCTGCTGACTGCTGAGCTACTTTTACTATTTTTTGTTCTAGTTCACAATCGAACTCCTATAGAATTATGCAGCATTATTGCATCCGAAGTATTTAACGTATAAAACTGTGAAAAAGACTGTATCCTTTTACTTTTTTGTTGTTTTTACGAAATAATCAGATCAATATTTCTGAATACTCTAGCCGGTTCCGTCCAGCCAGTGGTCATCTCCAGACTAAAGGCTGGTGCAAGCGGTTTCCGCTACGTTGTCAACTATAGGGTGACATGCTCAAGAGATTGTGTCTTAGAAGAGGAATCAAACAATATAATCAGTCCTTAATCTCCATAGGCAGTACGCGACTTTTTTCTAAAGAATGAAAACACAGCAATCTCCTACAATTAACATTATATGCTTGAAAACGCATCTATTGCCATTTCTTACAAAAAGTAAGCAACGCTGAACGTATACAGTAACTGCTCATCATATAAAAATCTGTGGAACATTCTACTAACTGTATTTCTCTCACCCAGTCACATCTCTTTCCTCAAAATATCATACAAATATTTCATTTGACAACAATATAAATATTTACGGACTCTGAGGTAGTGTAAGACACTGTTTATTTAACGCGTCTCTTATTTACATGTGCTTTCACTTTGTACCTTTTCTCCATTTTCTTAGACATTTAGAATATAGGGTTCGAGGTTTTAAGACCTATCCATATCCAGTATGACGTATCAAAGTTTTCTTTATCACGTAAACTCAGCCACAATCATGGCACATAAATCGATCTCCCATGTTTCTAATAAGATGTCTCTCCTCATGATCCCCGATCATTTCCCGTATCCACTGACTTTAATGCCCTTTTCTAAGTGTACCAACTGCTTCTAACTTCTTCTATACAAGAGGTGCAGATGTAACTCATAAAAGTTTCACTTTCAATGTCACATTCAAAAGCAACTAAAGCCTTTATTAAACAGAAATAGTCAGCAGCTCGTGGTCTTGCAGTAGCGTTCTCGCTTCCCGCGCACGGGGTCCCGGGTTCGATTCCCGGCTGGGTCAAGGATTTTCCCTGCTTCGAAATGACTGGGTGTTGTGTCGTCATCATCATCATCCATCCCCATTACGGTCGGAGGAAGGCAATGGCAAACCACCTCCGCTAGGACCTTGCCTAGTCGACAGTGCGGGTCTCCCACATCGTTCCCTACGCTCCTCGGAGTATGGGACATCGTCATCATCATCAAACAGAAATAAGAGCACAAAACGCAAACGGACATAACTGTTTCCTTGATAATTTGATGGATTTGTGTTATCCTCCCCGACGCGCTGTGTTGTTTATCATCTCTCTTCAGCTACCCCAAACTAAAAACAAATTAGACCCCACCTGAATCTTTACTTGCGTGATATATTCCAACACGGCAAAGTTGGTGAAAGCTAGAGTCGGCTATGATTGCTTGTGTGCAACTTACACCTTCTTAAACAGGAAGAAACTCAGCAATCACTTGCGATTCAATCTGTATTTCACTGTAAAATTTAGACTTCAGCTGCAGGATAGTTATCATTAGTATTTATGAAGTGACTCATATAACCTCAACAGCCTTGAAAAGTGCGCGTGTTATTATACGGCTGTATTTACTTACCTTAATTCAAGAGCTAGCGCATGGCTGTAGGTAGGGATTTAAAAAGTATTGGTTCGAGCTGCTCGCTGTAAGTCAAACATTTCTGTAGTCGATGCAAAGTGACGCTTGATGTGACGCTATGAGCGATGCCACTAGACAATGGATGGCTGGAAACGAGTGAATTGGAGCGATAAGCTACTCTGTACCCTGTGAAAATCCGACGAAAGCGCTTGCCCTCGGAACGTTACCTGCGGAATAGCCAACGGGGAAGTATGATACGGGAGCGTTTTTCATGGTAAGCTGTAGCCGCCTTAATGCGCTTACTAAAACGCTGAAAGTAGAAGGATATGAAAGTATTTTACAGCCCTGTGCATTGTTTACAGAGGACGAGGATGGTTTCATGAACATGATAATGTTCCCTGTCATACAGCAGCGTCTATGAGGCAATTGCTTGAGGTCAATTACATCTGTGAAATTGACTGGGCTCCCCAGAGTCCCGACTTAAACCCAATGCAACGCCTTGTGGATGGGCTAGAACGTGGACTTCACTCCAAACTCCAGCAACGAACATAGCTACTTGTATTAGTTTGGACTATTGAGGAAAAAGAGGCTGCCATTGCTCCACACACATTTAGAAACCTTACTGAATGTATCGCCAGCAGAAGTGAAGCAATCACGAAGGTGAAGCATGGACGCACCTAATATTAATAAGTGTCTGGATACTTTTGATCCGAAAGTGTATATTGAAAATATTCCTAGACGAGCTAAACTAGACGCGATGGTATTTCCTCTTCGGTTTGTTTGCCACTCGTGACCTCAAAAAACAGTACATAATTCCTGTCATCGTTCCATAACTGTAATAGGAGATCAGATACATATTCCATCTTGACTGTACCTGTTTCGTAACACCAAATCTTTCCCCATCTCCCCCATTTCAGTAACGCTAGCTGCCATGCAATTGGCTCTTATCCGATAACACTGTGGTTTCAAGACGAGATCAAATATTTGTCTGTCATCGTATAAGAGGCTTCCCTTTGGTTATGTTCCAGCTTTGATCCGTCTTTCGAGCAGCGAACCAGCTCCTCTGTCACATACTCTTCCTTACCTGTTTCTGTTTTCATCTTTCTACCTTATTTGCAGGTTTTACTCCATTATTTCTCGTAATTCTTTGTAGTTTTCAACTTCTGCGCGACTTCTTCTTCTTTATGCACTATATCATTACTCAGATCGGAGACATGCTAACGAGAAAATTGCTTAACGTTGATAAGACTGGTACTTCTAGCGACTTTGTGAGGACGCGACTGGTAAGGAAAGTATATAAGCGGACCGCAGACGCATGTGAACTCAACCTAGCGACGATACGGATCCAAAAAGGAGAAATCCACTGAAGTAAGTGACTTTGGCTAAGGGCAGGTTACTATTATTATTACTATTGTTCTTGTCATTGCAAACCGATGAGTCAAAAGGTTACGACCACTGTCAGCTGCAAGATTCAGTGCCATTTGGTGGTGTGTAGGCACAGCGGAGAAGAGAAAAATAGGGATTCATTGTAGCAGCAGTGCGGGCAGCGAATCGGTAGGAATACAGGAACCCTGATACAAGGTAGACCTTTATATTACTATCGCTCGGTGAGTAGGTGACAGGAGTTCGGGTGTCCACAACCTATCACACAACGCTGAGGTCATTCTGATCAATGAGATAGAACCCGGGATCAACGGAAACGAGGCGCCGGGTCAGATAAATCACGTTTCTTGTTACACCATGTAACTCCCTGATATATATATTTCTGTGTGTGAATAGATTGTAAGTGCATGACACTAATCATAGAAAATGTGATTAGTTAAGCCGTGTATTGCGCTGATTTTTATGACGTCACAGTGGACAGTTTCCAACAGCTAAAAAATGCATCAACGTAAAATCATTAAAAATTACACATGACTAAATTTTGTGTATATAAATTATCGATGTTACTTTAATAAAAGTCCACTGCTGATTTACGAAGCTAACTTGCGAAAAAAAACTCAAAATACGAAAACTGTTTCAAACACGGAATTGGATCACTGCAAGCAGCGCCGCCGCAAAGCTAAATTAAAATGGTATGCGGATAATGATATTCACAAACGTGCGCACCGCCACGTGCAATGCGGACACAAGCAACATAATATTTCTTGCATGGGAAATATTCTGGATGCTAATGTTCTACAAATTATTTTTCTAAAACAGCTTTGTAGCAAATAATTACTTCACAATTTCACTTTCATGATCTTCAAAAATATTGACTTTATACAAAAATGACTAGTCTTAGTAACAGTTCTAATAGCTTTATGAGCCAAGGCTGGCACGTGTTATGCTTTGCATTAAACCTTGGTAGCTTTCTGTGATTAGTCTCCCGCAGTTATCGCGATTATGCTGTTATCCTCTCTCTCCGCGAGTGGCAGCAGTAGCGTGTATCGATATTCACCCTCTTGTATTATCTTTGGCCTCGCACTTATAGTTTCCGGCTGTGCCAGGTGGGTGCAGTTGGTCGGTTGGCGTGGAGCAGCGAGGAAGTCTCCGTGGCGCGTGTCTGGCTGGGGCCACTGGCGGCGTCCTCGTGCTGTCGGAGTCTTTACTTAATCTAACAACCAGCCCCAACTGTTAATATTGTGTCTTTTGAATTTCATTGTGGGCTGTTCGGACATTCCCGCGAGCAAAAACGTGTGTTTTCAAGTTGGCAAAATTCTAGCCGCCCTCCTGTGAAGTTTAACTTAACTGGTTTTCATTTAATTGAAGTGCACCAGCGGAATCTTCTGCCTGTAGCCGTTACCGTTGCGGATACCTGCCCTGGCTGTTGATGTAACTTCAGCAGTGTATGTTCCTCGTTGTGTTGTGGCTGTCCAGCACGGCTTGTAGTTTGACAGGTGAATGTGTAATTCGTTGTGGGCACCGATACCTTTTGCGTTGTTCCATTGAACTCCCTGTTGTGTGCTGGTCGAATGGAGCGGAAGTTATCCTGTCACTTAGTTCGCTGACTGTCTGTCGGTGAGGTTGCCGTCGGATTGAGAATTGTTGGACCGACTGACTGTCTCACCTAAGCGAGCGTTTGTGTTTGAATTCCAGGCCGACCTTTGGAAAATTCCGAGCGCCGTTTGATGCGCTGCCTTTTCTTATTTGTCCTTGTTGTTGGTTTATGTATGGCTTCTAGCCGATTTTTAACTAAAGTTGTTTTGCCCTTAAGGCGTGAGATTGTTTGGGCCTTCAGCCTGATTTAAAGCAATTTTAGGATAAGACCTCCTGCCTTTTAAAATTCAAATTCATGTTTTGGCTCTGAGCACTATGGGACTTAACATCTGAGGTCATCAGTTTCCTGTTTTGTACCATTAGTTGCTGGCCTGCGGCCGATTTTAAGTTACAGTTGATTTGCCCTTAAGGCGTGAGATTGTTTGGGCCTTCAGCCTAATTTAGAGAAATGTTTTAAGATAAGGTCTTCTGCCTTTTAAATTCAAATTTCTGTTTTTGAGTCTTAAGTTATTTGCCTTCAGCCGATTTTAAATTAAAGTTGTTTTGCCCTTGAGACGTGAGATTGAAAGGCGCATTTAGCCGGGAATTAATTTCTAAAATTAATGTTCAGCTTGCTCTGTTTTTAATGTTTTCTTTACTCTTGTAATGCCTGTCAAATGAATAAAGTAGTATGTTCAAGTGCAACTGACAGCCTCTCATTTTGGCCCCTTTCCACAAATTAAACTATCTGTCGTCTCCTGCGGGTATAGCAGGGGATCTCAGTTAACCTGTCCAAAACGACTTCTATTCTACCACAAAATGTACATGTGGGGGGAGAGAACTAACTTCCCTATCTGTGAGCAATCCATGAGTTATTTCAACCAAATTTCGGTCATTCGGTGGGGCTGCTTTTCAACAGAGTACTAAGCAAGCAAAGCTGCAAATTTACCTTACTGTCCTCTCCTGCGGGTATAGCAGGGGATCTCAGTTAACCTGTCCAAAACGACTTCTATTCTACCACAAAATGTACATGTGGGGGGAGAGAACTAACTTCCCTATCTGTGAGCAATCCATGAGTTATTTTAACCAAATTTCGGTCATTCGGTGGGGCTGATTTTCAACAGAGTACTAAGCAAGCAAAGCTGCCAATTTACCTTACATCAGTTCCAAGCAAAACTCTTTTCAAAATCCGTAAATACTCTCATGACTGTCTTATTCAACCGTTTACAACAAAAACTGTATTCAGTATTTAGTAGCTGAATTTTAGATAAGAATTTCCTGACGATTCAGATCCACGTCTGCTTTCCAACACACCTCGACTAGTGATAACGCTCTTTTTGTGAGCATCCTCACGCAGACCCACGCGGGGTAGCAGCCCGGTGCGAGGCGAGTTTCACGCAAGGTGTGGCTCCCCCCGTCGGAGGTTCGAGTCCTCCCTCGGGTATGTGTGTTTGCGTTGCACCCCCCCCCCCCCTCCCCTCCCCACCCTCGTCGGAAGTTCGAGTCCTCCCTCGGGCATGTGTGTTCATGATGTCACTATCGTTAGTTTAAGTTAGATTAAGTAGCGTGTAAGTCTAGGGACCGATGACCTCAGTACTTTGGTCCCATAGAAGCTTACCACAAATTTCCAAATTTTCTGCACTCATAGGCCGAGTGACATCACAACGGATGATCGCGTATCAACATGGGTTTCTCTCAAATGTGTGCATATCGACATACGAAGGTAAGAAGTTAACAATTCTGTAATAATCAAGATGACACGCACACCTCACAACCAGATCGGTTGTCAGTTCCGCGTACAAGGCCATCCAGGCCACCGGCTGCTTTAAACATATAAAGCAACATGGGTGCAGGCCAGAAAGGACAGATATACATTATAAAGGACACTCACCTGCGGCAGTAACGAAGGCATAACTACAGTTCTGGTCTATGTGTATACCTTCTTTCTGGATGTGTTCCCCGACAGCGATTACAGGGTACGTTTCAGTGTTACAGGGAAAGAATTACACTATGGTGGTTTACCGAAAATGACAGTGAATTCACGTAAACTTTTTCGCCGCCTAATTCACCTGATGTGAACCCGACGGAAAACATCGAGCGCCAGCTACGCTCCCACAAAACACCGGTTCCTGATATACGATAATTGCGTGACCTCTTCTTAAACATCTAGTACCACTTACCTCCAGAAAACTACGAAAAACTTGTAGAATCGCTGGTATACTGAATCGCTGTTGTAATGGTTTCCGTAAGTGGACGAAAACGCTATTAAACTGGTGGTTATGGTGTTTATTCAATCATTTCAGCCGGCCGAAGTGGCCGTGCGGTTAAAGGCGCTGCAGTCTGGAACCGCAAGACCGCTACGGTCGCAGGTTCGAATCCTGCCTCGGGCATGGATGTTTGTGATGTCCTTAGGTTAGTTAGGTTTAACTAGTTCTAAGTTCTAGGGGACTAATGACCTCAGCAGTTGAGTCCCATAGTGCTCAGAGCCATTTGAACCATTTGAACCAATCATTTCAACTGATTTGGTTAGGCCCATCTTGCACTTTCTTTCACCGGACCAGGATTTCATAGACACAGTACTTTACATCAAAATTACTTAAGAAATAATTTTAACATGAAAACTAGTATTAAAGTGATCTGAGTGGCTCTGGTTTCAGTGTGAGTAAATTTTACTTCATGTGATCTAATAGTACTGGCAGTACTTGTACTCCTTCAGTTTCTGTCACTAATAGTTATAATACCAATAGCCGGCCGCAGTGGCCGTGTGGTTCTAGGCGCTACAGTCCGGAACCGAGCGACCGCTACCGTCGCAGGTTCGAATCCTGCCACGGGCATGGATGTGTGTGATGTCCTTAGGTTAGTTAGGTTTAATTAGTTCTAAGTTCTAGGCGACTGATGACCTCAGAAGTTAAGTCGCATAATGCTCAAAGCCAATTTTAATAATGCCGATACCAATAATAATAATAAGAATGACATTAATAACAATAATAATAGAGGCAGATATAAGAAAAATTGATAGTTGTACAAAAAGGTGTTTTCTGATATAGCGAGTTATGGGGAAAGGAAATCTGACTGCAGCCGCTACGACTGAGGTAGCTCAAGTTGGAAAGAGGGATGCACAAAGGTAACGAATGTGTACAGGGAGAATGGTAATCCTCACTGTTGCTTTAGTAGATAGTCATTAACTGCCTTCTGAAGCTGCAGATGTTATTCAGTTCCCTAGCATAATACGAGAGGTTATTCTAGAGTCGGTTATCTGCTGTTGAGAAGGAACTGGAGAAAGTGGCTAATCGGTGGAGTGAAACACAAGTAATTTTACTCTGATGGGAGTCGGTCTTTCTGTCATGTTGTTCAGACAAGACATTAAGGTCGAGGAACGAAATGAGAGTCAGTGTTCATTGATAAGACAATACAGAACACAGAGGATACAGAAACCTCTACACTTGTCTGAACGATAGCTATGAATGTGATGGTGAAATGTGATTTGTGGTCAGAGTCGAGCGTCACAAATATAACGAACACAGGCATTCGTAATCAGTTCCAGGCGCCTTGGGCTTTCCTGAGGAAGGCCTTGCAGGGTAACATTGCTGTAATCAATAATTAGATGTATAAGTGTCTGTAGATTACCCTTCTTTAACAGAGAAGAGCTATTTATATTTTTGTTGGGCATAGAAAGATGCTGAAACCGTCTTGCACATTGCTGTTATGTGCTCAGTCCAATTTAGATTTCCATCTACTATTACACTTCAGTTTTGGCTCATCAGTGTTCATGCATAATCTGTTGTTGGCTCAGTGTAGATGTCCGATTAGATGTAAGAGAGGTCTTGAAGGTTTCATCTTGACCAGTCGTAATGAACGGATAAATAAATAAAATAAATAAATATTAATAAATAACAGAAATGTGATGCTAGCCATGATACTTATCTGATTAATACACTACTGGCCATTAAAATTGATACACCACGAAGATGACGTGCTACAGACGCGAAATTTAACCGACAGGAAGAAGATGCTGTGATATGCAAATGATTAGCTTTTCAGAGCATTCACACAAGGTTGGCGCCGGCGGCGACACCTACAACGTGCTAACATGAGGAAAGTTTCCAATCGATTTCTCATACACAAACAGCAGTTGACAGGCGTTGCCTGGTCACACGTTGTTGTGATGCCTCGTGTAAGGAGGAGAAATGCGTACCATCACGTTTCCGACTTTGATAAAGGTCGGATTGTAGCCTATCGCGATTGTGGTGTACCGTATCGCGACATTGCTGCTAGCGTTGGTCGAGATCCAATGACCGTTAGCAGATTATGGAATCGGTGGTTTCAGGAGGGTAATACCGAAAGCCGTGCTGGATCCCAACGGCCTCGTATCACTAGCAGTCCAGATGACAGGCATGTCATCCGCATGGCTGTAATGGATCGTGCAGCGACATCTCGATCCCTGAGTCAACAGATGGGGACGTTAGCAAGACAACAACCATCTGCACGAACAGTTGGACAACGTTTGCAGCAGCATGGAGTATCAGCTCGGAGATCATGGCTGCGGCTACCATGGACGCTGCATCACAGACAGGAGCGCCTGCGATGGTGTACTCAACGACGAACCTGGGTGCGTGAATGGCAAAACGTCATTTTTTGGGATGAATCCAGGTTCTGTTTACAGCATCATGATGGTCGCATCCGTGTTTGGCGACATCGCGGTGAACGCACATTGTAAGCGTGTATTCGTCATGGCCATACTACCGTATCACCCGGCGTGATGGTATGGGGTGCCATTGGTTAAACGTCTTGGTCACCTCTTGTTCGCATTGATGGCACTTTGTACAGTGGACGTTACATTTCAGATGTGTTACGACCCGTGGCTCTACCCTTCATTCAATCCCTGCGAAACCCTACATTTCAGCAGGATAATACACGACCGCATGTTGCAGGTCCTGTAAAGGCAATTCTGGAAACAGAAAATGTTCGACTGCTGCCCTGGCCAGCACATTCTCCAGATCTGTCACCAATTGAAAACGTCTGGTCAATGGTGGCCGAGGCCCGCATCTCGTGGTCGTGCGGTAGCGTTCTCGCTTCCCACGCCCGGGTTCCCGGGTTCGATTCCCGGCGGGGTCAGGGATTTTCTCTGCCTCGTGATGGCTGGGTGTTGTGTGCTGTCCTTAGGTTAGTTAGGTTTAAGTAGTTCTAAGTTCTAGGGGACTTATGACCACAGCAGTTGAGTCCCATAGTGCTCAGAGCCATTTGAACCAATGGTGGCCGAGCAACTGGCTCGTTACAATACGCCGGTCACTACTCTTGATGAACTGTGGTATCGTGTTGAAGCTGCATGGGCAGCTGCACCTGTAAACCCCATCTAAGCTCTGTTTGACTCAATGCCCAGGAGTATCAAGGCCATTGTTCCGGCCAGAAGTGGTTGTTCTGGGTACTGATTTCTCAGGATCTATGCACCCAAATTGCGTGATAATGTAATGACATGTCAGTTCCAGTATTATATATTTGTCCAATGAATATCCGTTTAACATCTGCATTTCTTCTAGGTGTAGCAATTTTAATGGCCAGTAGTGTATAACGAGGCAAAAGTGCTCAATGCTACGCTCGTTCGTTTGCAGTCGCGAGCAGACAGAACAAGTTGTGCAGGCGGCATCAGCCCTGGCCGGGGAGCGCCATCTGGCGCAGCGCCCCGGTCCGGCAGCAGCGGAAGCGCGGGCAGCGGCGCGTGCGACCGCAGCCAGCCAGCGGCGCACAGCACCCGGCAGGCAGCAGGCAGCGCCGGCGCCGCCCGGGTAGGCAACACGCCGGCCAGCAGCGCGCCGCGGCCGGCCGTGTTTGTCTGTGCAGGCGCGGCGCGGCGCGGCGCAGCGCGGCGTGGCAGCTGGCAGCTGGCAGCTGCGCTCATTACGCGCCAGCTGCGCGCGCCCGCACCCGCAGAAGCGCCTAATTACGGCCGCATATCATTACCACAGCCCGGCCGCCACCGCAGCGTTTGACGCCCGCGTGCTTCCGCCCGGAAGCGGAAACACGCAGTGTCGCCGACAGCCCGGACACCGCTCATTCTCTGCAAGAAGCTGGCCGCTCTACACCAGCTCAGTACCGTATCCGTGGTCTCGCGGCTGACCGTATTTCTTACTTTGCCTGGCCATTGGGCAACGTGTTACTTCCACACTCGTTTTACGAAATGATCACAAGTGAAATAGAAAAATTACATCTGATACGGAGCTTTACAAACAGGCATTTTCCCCACACGCCATTCGTGAATGAAAACTGAAAGCGGGGGATGTTAGTGTGGTGTCACCGCTAGACACCACACTTGCTAGGTGGTAGCCTTTAAATCGGCCGCGGTCCATTATTACACGTCGGACCTGCGTGTTGCCACTATCAGTGATTGCAGACCGAGCGCCGCCACACGGCAGGTCTAGTCTAGGGAGACTCCCTAGCACTCGCCCCAGTTGGACAGCCACCTTTGCTAGCGATGGTTCACTGTCTACATACGCTCTCATTTGCAGAGACGCCAGTTTAGCATAGCCTTGAGCTACGTCATTTGCTACGACCTAGCAAGGCGCCATATTCAGTTACTATAATTACTACCTTCAAGAATGTGTTCTGAACAGATAATATTGTGAATCATGTACCGTCAAGAGCGACGTTCATCATTAATGGATTAAAGTTAAGTATGAAACTAATTACGTCTTTTTTCTGAATTCTCATTCCTTGTCATGTTCCAGACCTCACGTCAGTATAGTTCTTCCCTCCTCACTCCAGCCTGCGACAGCTAAAACGCGTGCATTTCGGCCTCCACTCGCAACACGGTGTTGGCTATTCTGGTAACACAAAAGTTAGTATCTTCCGTCCCAGATCATAAGGTAGCTTACCTAGAATATATGCAGATGCTGGTATAGATCTAATTACTCCCCCCATATTTTTCACTACAAATAAAATGTCGTGTGACTAGGGCTCCCGTCGGGTAGACCGTTCGCCTGGTGCAAGTCTATCGATTTGACGCCACTTGGGCGACTTGCCAGTCGATGAGGATGAAATGATGATGATTAGGACAACACAACACCCAGTCCCTGAGCGGAGAAATTCTCCGACTCAGCTGGGAATCAAACCCGGGCCCTTAGGAATGACAATCTGTCACGCTGACCCCTCAGCTACCGGGGGCGAACACCACAAATAACAACAGTTTACTTGTTTAAACTTTGTACTTGTTTCGGGCATGGCCCATCATCAGATAAAAAGACTTAAGACCAAATATCATGACACACCATTTTGATTACTCATATGTTAAGACTGAATCACGTGGCATGATACTACGTATTAAGTGCTTTTGTCGGAGGTTCTGATGATAGGCTATGCACGAAACATTGAAATGGTTAACAACATGAGGACTGTTGAAACTTCCTGGCAGATTAAAATTGTGTGCCGGACCGAGACTCGAACTCGGGACCTTTACCTTTCGCGGGCAAGTGCTCTACCATCTGAGCTACCGAAGCACGACTCCCCCCACCCCCCCCCCCCTCCTCCGTCTGCCAGTACTTCGTCACCTAACTTCAAAACTTAATCGAAGCTCTTCTGCGAACCTTGCAGAACTAGCACTCCGGAAGGAAAGGATATTGCGGAGACATGGCTTAGACACAGCCTGGGAGATGTTTCTAGAATGATATTTTCACTCTGCAGCGGAGTGTGCGCTGATATGAAACTTCCTGGCAGATTAAAACTGTGTGCCGGACCGAGACTCGAACTCGGGACCTTTGCCTTTCGCGGGCAAATGCTCTACCATCCAAGAGGACTGTTGTTATCACCGGCCAAAATGCGTTGAGAAAGATGTGCTCAGTGTTCATATACAGGTCGTAGGCCTCCGGCGCGACTGTGCGTGGCAACCTAAGCGGGTGCAGGCAGTCAGCTCTAACCCTGGTTGTGGAAGAAATTTTCAATGTCAGTATTTCGATGGCAAGCGAAGGGGAGGTGATGCCACAGAGTTTCAGATCACCAGACTTTTCAAGAGTGTCCTGAATTAAATTCCGAACCTCTACGTAATATCCAATGAAGTGAGGACATGTGACACTACTGATGTTCCGTTTGTTGGTTGGGGACGTTAAGCTTGGCCGTCGACTTGATGTTATTCGAAAGTAGTCGGCTATATACCGCCACTGGGTTCATTCTCTATCTTCCCTTCACCTACAACCATACAGACCAAACATCAAACATTACTCTGCACAAGCACTTCACGCAGCCGTCGACAAGACAGAAATACGTACTTGACAATTACAGACAGTTGGAAGACGACAGCAGAGCAATTTCACTAGAGAACTGCTCAAGACGGCAGTGCGGGATTCCATCTATATGACTCCAACGCTCATTTCCTGTGTATGCGGATGACTTAGCAAAGTTAGAATGCCATGGTGTAACACTACAAATGTGCAACTCTCCCTAGTATAACGTCTTTGGTTACAGTACCGACAACCTATGAAAGAGAGCTGCGTACCTTACAACTTCATGCATAAAGAGCTATGGGATACATCCGTTACGCAGTTTGGCAGCTGTGTAAGGTAAGGTTCATTTTGTAACGTCTGTTTTTTTGCATTCTCATGAGGTAATTCAGATCAATAATTGCGAACTTGGAAGGGACGGATTAACATGTTCTTTTTCCCGCATTGTTTCGTGGCTCACCTGATGCAGTATGTAAAATATAATTTTTGGTAGTATGAACCTTGCTAGTAACTAAAATTTGCTAAGCGATACTGTGAAATAAAGTGTTCGATTCGAAATAAAAGTGCAGCTTATAATGACACAGTAAATTAAGGACATTAACCAGATTTAATTTTTGTTTCATTTCGTTATAAATTGATTTAATAGAGTTCTTCGGTAGTGTATTTCGGTATACGTGTCAATAATTTACAAAATAAGAAGCAATGGAACATGTTATTGTCGTGTGGGACTGTTTCAGGTTCTGTGTACAGAGTTGTATTTTTCAAATTATGTTTCAGAGATACTTTTTCGATTACATTGTTAATGGAATAAATATTTCGAAAGTAGGATGTGCAGTGTATATGACAATATTCATTTATAAACAATTTTGTTAACATTTGAAAGAGAGAGAGAGAAAGAGAGAGAGAGAGAGAGAGAGAGAGAGAGAGAGAGAGAGAGAAGCACTGCGTAAATCAAAGATTGTGTGTGTGTTCAACAAGTAGATAACAGAGAGGAGCTATGAGTAGTCAGTTGTTGGAGTTGGCAGTATGTGTGCAAGTCCGAGTTCGTAAACGAGGGTGAAAGGTTCGAACAGTGATTTTTACGCAGGAAGCCACTACATTACAAGGAGAGCCAGTATTTATAGAGTATGCAGTCAGAGAATTGTTTATAACTAAGCCAGCACAAACGCCGTAGTGGACATAGACAATGCATAAACTACAATTAAGTAATTAACATTTTCTCGCAATTTCGATTAGCCTACAAATGAATACATTACAACTGTTGGCATGAAATTTATTTTTAAAGAATTACTGTTTTTACATCACAGAAGTTTCTTGGCACTAGATTTACTACAAAAATATCTTAATTATTGTACTTCTTACGAACTTACAATTTTTAAATTTCTAGTGCAAGTGTTTATATGAATTCCCGAAAGACTTTCAATGTTTTATTACGTAAGGTACTATGCTAATGAAGTGTTGTTAAGTCTCAATGATATCGTTTATCTCACCGCCATCAACCTCGAATCATATTTTATGATTTTAACCGTTTATTTTAAAACACGCTTTAAAGTAGAGTGCTTTTTACTATGTGTAATTGCATTTATGTGAATTGTAAGAGGACGCCGGGTGTCCGATAGGTGTCCAGTCCACATAGCAGATAGCATAGCGGGGACGGAACATCTATATAGAAAATACAAAATAATAAGTAAAGATAAAAAAAACATGTGTGTGAAATCTTATGGGACTTAACTACTAAGGTCATCAGTCCCTAAGCTTACACACTACTTAAGCTAAATTATCCTAAGGACACACACACACCCATGCCCGAGGGAGGACTGGAACCTCCGCCGGGACCAGCCGCACAGTAAAGATAAAAAGACAGGATTTTGTTGACACTTTGAATTAAAAAACTGGTCTGCTTACAGACATAAAAAGGAAAAAGGGCTGAGACTATTTTCATCAAAGGGAATTGAATATATCAGTAATGGGTGTACAACGTGAAATTAAAGCAAAAACAGAATCGAGAACGAGTCAAACCTGTTAAATCAGCGAACTAATAAATCCAATACTAGCAATCAGCAGTAAATTGATGGGCAAAAGTACGAATTGAGATGATCGAGGAATCATTTTTTATATCTGTTAGCCAGAAAGATGGAAGTTCTATATGATGAAATAGGTACGTTGAATGAAAGTACGAATATATAAGTGAAATACGTCTGACTCAATGGAGGACAAAGACCATCGCGAAATAAAAGTCGTAGATGACAACTTAGAGCTAATAAAGCCGCGCTTGATTAGTCAGTAAACAAACTTAGGAACAGATAGAGCTAGTGGAATGTAATATAAAGAGAAAATTCAGAGTTTAGAGAAAGAAGTTGATGAAATGCTGGACAAAGAGGTGTGAGTAGTTGTGTCAGATCTTTGTAGAACAAATAAATCATTGGAGGCCATCAAAATGCAGCTTACTGTAATGGAATTCAAAAACGTAGAAAAACTTTGAACCATTACTTCAAAAATTTCCGACAAAGTAGAGAGTTTAGAAAATTTTCATGATGTGATCACTATCTTTCTGTCTAAGGACGTTTGTTACGGGAATATTCGAATCGATAATAAAAATTATGATCCCTAGGAACCCTCCAGGCAGTAATTTTCGCTGATTGGTGGAATAAATGATGAAGTAGAAAAACTCTGAAACTGGCAAAATAAGAACTGCAGAACAGAGGCTTACAGGAGACACACGACACTGGGCGATCAGAGATGTTGTATGATGCCATTTGAACCATTTTTGAAGATGATGAAAAATTTATTAGTGAGGATAGTGAATTAAGTGATAATGGGGAGGTATTGCAAGATGGTACTGATGAGGAAGATAATCAAGTAGATGGTTGTGTTGACACTGGTGACAAAAGTGAAGGATGTATGACATTCAATACAGAAAAGTTTCAAGCAACTAATAATGAATAGGAAAGTGACATCAAAGTATTATGGGCAATACAGAGGACAGATCAGCTGAAAGTAAACTTTATGTGTTTAGCATATATTGAACACGAGGAAGAAAGATAACAACCGAAACTGTGGAAAAAACAAAGATATGTCCGAGAGAAATATAAATACCAATGTGGAAGTTAATAGTTCAATGCAATCTGTTTGGGTGGGAAGGGCTAACGAACATGATTTGCTATAGGAAGGAAGCAGATGAGAATTATGCAAGAAGTGGTCACGGGGGAGTCACTGATGACAGTGCCATTAAAGCAGAGTTATTAAACACGGTTTTCCGAAATTCCTTCACCAAAGAAGACGAAATAAATATTCCTGAATTCCAGTCAAAAACAACTGCCAAGATGAGAAACATAGAAGCAGATATCATCGGTGTAACAAACCACCTTAAATCACTTAATAAAGGCAAGGCCTCCGGTCCAGATTGTATACCAGTCAGGTTCTTCTCAGAGTATGCTAATAAAATAGCTCCATATTTAGCAATTATACATAACCACTCTCTCACTGAAAGATCCGTACCTAAAGACTGGAAAATTGCTCAAGTCACACCAATACCCAAAAAGGGGAAGTAGGAGTAATCCGCTGAATTACAGGCCTATATCACAAACGTCGATTTGCAGTAGGGTTTAGAACATATACTGTATTCGAGGATTATGAAGTACCTCGAAGAAAACGATTTATTGACGTATAGTCAGCACGGATTCAGAAAATATCGTTCTTGTGAAACACAACTAGCTCTTTATACTCATGAAGTAATAAGTGCTATCGACAGGGGATGTCAAATTGATTCCATATTTTTAGATTTCCAGAAGGCTTTCGACACCGTTCCTCCCAATCGTCTTCTAACCAAACTGCGTGCCTACCAAGTATCGCCTCAGTTGTGCGACTAGATTTGTGATTTACTGTCAGAAAGGTCACAGTTCGTAGTAATAGACGGAAATTCATCGAGTAAAACAGAAGCAATATCCGGCGTTCCCCAAGGAAGTTTATAGTCCCTCTATTGTTCCTGATCTATATTAACGACATAGGAGACAATCTGAGTAGCCGTCTCAGATTGTTTGCAGATGGTGCTATCACTTACGTCTTGTTAAGTCGGATGATCAAACCGACTTGCAAAATGATTTAGATAAGGTATCTGCGTGGTGCGAAAAGTGGTAATTGATACTGAATAAAGAAAAGTGTGAAGTTATTCAGATGAGTACTAAAAGAAATCAGCTAAATTTCCATTACGCGATAAGTCACACAAATATGAGGACTGTAAATTCAACTAAATACTTAGGGATTACAATTACAAATAACCAATAATGAACGATCACATAGATAATATTGTGGGTTGAGTAAACCAAAGACTGCGATTCATTGGCAGAACACTTAGAAGGTGCAACAGGTCTACCAAAGAGACTGCTTACACTACCCTTGTCCGCCCTATTCTAGAGTATTGCTGTGCTGTTTGGGATCCGCATCAGGTTGGACTGACGGATGACATCGTAGAAGTACAAATAGGTGTGACAGTGTCACAGACATGATCGTGAATTGGAGTGGCAATCATTAAAACAAAGGTGTTATTCGTTGCGACGGCAACTTCTCATGAAATTTCAATCACCAGTTTTCTCCTCCGATTGCGAAAACATTCTGTTGGCACCGACCTACATAAAGAGAAATGATCATCACGATAAAATAAGAGAAATCAGGGCTCACACTGATAAATTTAAGTGCTCGTTTTTCTCGTGTGCCGTTCGAGAGTGGAACGGTAGAGAGACAGCATGAAGGTGGTTCATTGAACCCTTTGCCAGGCACTTTATTGTGAATAGATGTAGATCAGTTAACATTTATTACTTGCTGGTCACGAGGAGTGGAATCTGTGCTCTATCAGCAGAACTACAGAAAAATTTAAAGAAAGCAAACAAAATTGTAATGATACCAGTATCCAGAGTAGGGGTGATAAGTGCCACAGGTAAATCGAGAAAAGCAATGTAAAGACCAATTTAACTGACATGTCAGACTGAGTGATATAAATTGGAGCATGATTCCTGACATGTATAAATTTGGTTTTAGCAATGGATTTTATGGATAAATTCAATGTAAAAATAGATTTTGGAAAGGAAGTTGTTATAGTTTCAATAATGAGGCTGCAATATCACTTGGGTTCAGTCAACAAATAATGGTTAAAAGTAATAAAATATTATTCTTGAGGATAAATAAATTGCCATTAGGTACCTGTAGTGATAATTAGGAATCAGAAATCTATGAAAACTGTACGTACTCAAACGCAGAAAAACAGAGAGAATTATTCTAGGATAGTGTAAATAAAATTCTAACTGTTCTTGAAACCCTGAGGGCTCAGTATGTAGTGTAATGTTTAAGAATGACAAATTGTTTTCCCACGAACCTAGGAGAGTGTACAATTTTGAATGTAAACACAAAATAGAATGATAAAATTCGTTTTTATGTCTTGCCAGTACCTTCAAGTAGAAGTAAAGCTGTGACAGAAGACTAGGGCTTGAATGGAAAAGCAAGGAACAGTCGAAAGCTGCTTTTAGTGATTACTAGATTGTGTCACACTAATTCGAACCATTCTTTTCATAGGGCACTGGTAGCGGTGAGTAGGCTTACTGTATCAGAATACTGTTCTTCTAACTGACTGGGAATGAAAATGGAAAGGAGCAAAAAACAGCTGCTTTTCCAAGGATGACATTGAATAAATGTGAAAAATTCTTATAGTACTTCAGAAAAACGCGACTTGCTGTAGGATGGGAGGTTCCAAAACTTCATTAATTTTCTTTGGGGATAAAAGGAAATTATTTTTATATACCATAAGGCTTTCACTTTTTTTGCTAATTATGTACAGAAGGAGTCTCAAATTGTGAATAAATTTAAATTTTTACTACATTCTGAGTGATGAACTGTAGGTTGACATTTAGGTACTTTACTTACAGTAATTTCACTTTGAAATTTGATGTATAAAACCGAAGTAGAAAATAGTGTCGGATGCAATGTCTAGGCCTTCTTTCCTCAACCCCTGCGTTACGACACATTGGTGTGTTGTGAATATATTGCAGGTGTGTCGCGAGATTTGTTTAGTCTTCCTACCTCGTGCAAAAAAAAAAAAAATAAAATAAATAAATAAATAAATAAATAAAAATTAAATAAATAAATAAAAATTGTCTTGTATGTACGGTGTGTGTTTGTCTTTTGCATCTAGGAAGAAATCGGATGTAGGAGTGTCGCAAAAATTTTAAACGTACTTTGGTGTGCCCGACAGGAAAAAAGATTGAGAAATACAGGTCTAGACTACCTGCAGAAATGAAGGAGAATTATGGAAAAAAACTAAAAATGCTCTTACTGTAGTGGGAGTTTTGGTGCCAGGTTCGAGAAGTTCAAGAGGTGTGCAACAACATTCCAAAAATAACATTTTTATATATATCAGCACAAAGACATGAATTTAAAATCAGGACAGAAACCCCACAGCTGCAATTTTATTGCCATAATATGTAAGAATCTCAACCTTCACAATTTTTAAAACAGTGTCAGATAACACCATATGTATGACTGAACAAAAACTTAACAATTTTTTAATAAGGTCAAACAGCAAGAAAATAATTAACTGAAGTACCACAGTCATGGCTAATCCATAGGCCACACAGCATAACAACGGGTCTTCTAATGTTAATTAATAATGAATTATAAGTTTCTGTAGCAAATACATTCATCTTGTTTGATTAGACAACAATGCCTATAGCCCTGTGAAGCTTGGCGCGACACTGTAGCGATCCGAATATCGCATGTATATAAAAATATAAAAATGAGCAGATCGGATCGCAGTTCGAAACCATGCACTGGCTTGAGGATTCATTGCTGGGTCTCATATCTTGTCAAGTCGATACGTGTAGAAAACTGTGACCAACCAGTGCAGTTTGTCTCTCTTATGTTGTCTTATTGACCACTAGACTGGAACTGAGGCCGGTCCAGAAAGTAGAACAGGTGGTGCCGCAATGGAGCACTCTCTCAGCAATTGGGTATGAACTCGACATTACTCAGGCGATGCGTACTGTCAGCACATGGGCTGTTACTCGGGCATTCAAATATTATCGTGGACTTGACGTAACTCAAAAATCACATCCCCTACCCCCCTCCCACCCTCTAAGGCCGCAAGAACACATACATACTCATCCACATTCAGTCATAGGGTTACAGCATGGTGATATCATTTATAAAATACTCCAAATTACTGTATAAGAGATAACCATAGGACAATGCTGATGGTTGATGCTACCCCATCCTGGTCATTCAAGGAGCATTCGCCGGCCGGTGTGGCCGTGCTGTTAAATGCGCTTCAGTCTGGAACCGCGTGACCGCTACGGTCGCAGTTTCGAATCCTGCCTCGGGCATGGATGTGTGTGATGTCCTTAGGTTAGTTAGGTTTAATTCGTTCTAAGTTCTAGGCGACTGATGACCTCAGAAGTTAAGTCGCATAGTGCTCAGAGCCAAGCCAAGGAGCATTCCACATATAATTTACAACAAATCATACTAGTTACATCCAACACATTAAGGTGATTAAATAACAACAATTCAGAATAGACTGCCCTCTATGCAACACTAAATAACTTCATATTTACTGGGACGCATCACCTTCTTGGAAGGGTTTTGTTTGAGAAATGTGAACGTCAAAAATTTTTCATGGTCTGAGGATTTTTGACGAGCAAGCGGACTGGCGTCATTAACCGAGGGACCAGCACTGGGCCCACAGATCTCGAAAAGAGTTTCCTGGTCACCTTGTCTTCCCCAGAGGCTCCCTACTGCAAAATTCTGAATCCAAATCCAGTCATCATGCCATAACGCGATTGGCCACCTCCTACTATAATAGAGGCATTCTAGCTTCTCATGGGCGGTCTTCAAATTACTCTTCGTGTGCTTCGAATGAGCCCAAATTTGGACATCGTTAGCTATTTCAGGAAGAAGGTCGTTGAGCATACATTAGATCAAACAAGAGGCCGTTTGGCCTAAAAGCGAACATAAGATCTGGCAATGTTTGTTTGTGAGTCTTGTGTATGGCTGTGTTGAAAGCATACCCCAACCACGGTAGTGCGCTACCCAATGGGTACGATCTGTATGACGGAATGTGATAAGGGGCTCGAGAAAATTCTGGTTCACTCGCTTATCAGAGAACAGATTAGGGTAATACGCAGTTGTGCTGTGACTAACACCAGTTGCAAAACAGAAATTTCGAAAATCTGCAGCGACAAATCTCAGAGCATCATCAGCAATCAAAACCCCACATGGCGCAAAGGTCCTAGACATAGAATGAAGGCATTTCATTGCAGTCTGAGAAGTAGTGCCACACATGGTTATCAACAAGCACAAATGTGTAAACACGTAAATGAACACCAGGGTTTACCCGTTTCCCTCTCGTGAATGTGCGAAAAGCCCCACATAATCAAGATACATTCTCTCCTTGGCCTGATTAGCTACTTCCAATGCCAAGAATCTTTGGCGACTATTCAGTGCTGGCTTACTTAATTGCACACGCCTTACAGTTCGGTATGAGACCCCTTACCTGTTTGTCCTTGGGCTTCCCAAGAAAAGTGCTCCCTAATCTTCATTCTGGTAGCGAATACCCCCAGATGAACACCCACATGGGTTTCGTTGTAAATACCTGAAGACGAGAGCTAGCTGATTCTTGGGCAAAACTATTTTATCCCCACGATGCTTCATCTCGCTTAGCTCCGGGTCAGAGTACTGTTGTTTCACGATATCTTGAAAAAGGAGACGACATCTACTCTATATTGGACAAGCTACGAGTGTAGTCTGAGGCATCCCACTTACTGAGTTCACAGGCCTCTTCGTCCGGGAGGTGGTCTTGTTCCTCGTCAAGAATCGTGTTTTGGCCGTCTCTAATAATATTTTGACCACCACATATGCATTTAACCCATAACTGAAAGGAAGAAATTTTGACGCTCCACCTCACGATATGTCCGGCACATATCGATTTTTTCTAGTATCCAGCTGAGACCCTGGTTATCCGGTTATAACAAGAAAGCACGGTGTTGTAAATGGATTTTAAACTTCTCAAATGTGAATAATAACATATGGGCCTGTAGCTCCTACATCGAATATTTGGCTTCAAGTGAGGGGAGGGGCCGTGAATCGTAAGCAGTAGGCCGTCACCTTCCTGTAAAAGGACAGCTGAAACACGCACCATAGATGCATTGGTTTGGGCTATAAACTCCTTATTGTAGTTGGGCATGGCCAGCAATGCGTCAATCGTCAGAGTCTCCTTCAAGGCCTGAATGATCGTTCTTGGGATTGTGTCATTCCAAATTACTCCCCTTTTTCCTCCGGTCATTAGAGTGTGCCGCAAACTGAGCAAAGTTGGAAATAAACAGTATAAAAAAACTAATCATGCCATTCAAACACAGCGCCCGCCTCATATTCATTGCGGGTGGGAACGACTGACTTGCTTCACCGCAGGTCGGGTCTACTCTGACACCATGAGCAGAGGTTAGGTGGCCCAAAAAAGAAGTCTCGTGCTTCATGAACAGTGAACCTGGCATTGTGTGTGGTGATGATGTTTGGTTTGTTGGGCGCGCAACTGTGCGGTTATCAGCGCCCGTACTATTTCCTAACCTTTGCTCAGTCCAATCTCGTCACTTTCATGAATGATGATGAAATGATGAGGACGACACAAACACCCAGTCATCTCGAGGTAGGTGAAAAATTCCTGACCACGTCGGGAATCGAACCGGGGACCCCGTGCTCGGGAAGCTAGAACGTGTCTGAGAGACCACGAGCTGCAGACATCTGGCATTTTGAGGACGCAGGAGAACTTCTCTAACGTGCTCGTGACGTTCATCTAAACTTTCACCGTAAACTACCATTTCATCAGGGCAGTGGGAAAATACACCAAAACTTCGGACCCGAAAAAACATTTCCAAAATTCTAGAGGGAACTGCAGTCATTGTAGACAGTACAAACAGAATTGTCTTGTGCTCATAAAGATTCCAGTTTTGATTATTTGGCTAACGTAATCTGGCAATAGGCCAGTTTAAAGGCAAGGCTATTAACAATCTTTGCCTTCTAAGACCAGCCAAACCACCTATGGAGGACAGCTCAGGTAATGGCATTGACCAAAGAATAACTTTTTTGTTTAAACCTGGCTAACCCAAAATGTGCCATAGCCTCCCCTTGGGCACAGCAGATGTGAGGGAAGAATAGGATGAGCCAGATGGCCTAATAATTCCGTCTCTCATCGATGGTGAAATTAATCTGCTTAATACAAGTTGGAGAGAGCCGATATTGCGGTTGCCTTGGAGATATATTTTCTGTAATCTCGGTTTTTTATCTTTCCCTTTCACTTCACGCAAGTGTGGCCACCTGGCAGAACCGACGACCTTGCTCAGGGAATAAATGACTAACATCATAATCATCTTTCTTAACCGCCTTATATGCTTCTTGGCCTCTCCTCCCTACCAATTCTTACAGAAGTCATGGGAGAGTGCCCTACCGAATCCAAACGTCCAATTGCCTCTTCTCCCACCCGGAATTAGCTCCACATAGAATCCGTCCCCAAAAAGCGAGAACCGACAATTTCTGGGGAACCATGACTTTAATCACACAGATAAAATGTCGCATCTTAACGGGAACTTTACCCAAGAGTTGCATTTCCGCGCAGTTTGCTGCTCTATGTCGCCAGAAATCTCAGAAAATTTGCATATTGTATGGCTTGCCAGACACCAATCTTCGTTAAGCAGGCTCGGAGAACTCCAGGAATCCAAAAGTGCACATACTGGATCTCTGTTAAATTTCCCACCACGAATGGCACCCTTGAACTAGGCGTTACCATGATCCTTTTATAAAACGGGATGTTGAGCGAGATGCACTGCCCTTGTTGTCATGTATCTGCCTTGTTCCTCGGCTGTGGACAGTTCCTTACCAAGTGACCCTTAACCTGGCACCTACATTACCTGATAGGGGCGATCTGTTACCTATTACTGGGTGTTGTGTGATGTCCTTAGGTTAGTTAGGCTTAAGGGGCTCCGGAAAGGCTCAAAATCATGAAAAGTTCAATTTTTACTTTTTTGCGTTTTCTGAATCTGCAGACTATTACCTTTTAATAGATATATAATTTATTCAACTCCGAAGACTACAACTATTTTTAAATTTTTTTTGAAATGTGTTCTACATGGGCGTGACCTACTGTGGCGCTGTTAAACTGCTGTCAAATGGTGTTATTATTAAAGTCCGTGTTCATCAGGTACATTTTAGTGATGTGAGATAAAGTATGTGTTGTGACTAACCTGTGATGGTTCAATATATATCGCTGGTGTGATTGTCGATTGTTTCATGTTTATTTACTCTGTCGTTATCTCGAAAATATTCGTAATTAATTCTGTTTCTTGAGTCTCTGTTTTGTTGAAGTATAATAATGAGTAAAAGTAAAGTTATTAGAAATCCTCTGAAGGCTTTTAAGAAAAGGAGAAATGTTGGAAAGCCAAAGGTATGTGTTATTACTGTAAACAATAAAGACGATAACCAAGTGAGTGAACCTAACCTCTCAAGTACACCTTCCCATAGCAGTCAAAGTGGGAAAGAAAATACTTCACAGAAGAAGCTTGGTTCATTGAGTGAAAACTGTGAATGTTTTATGGGCGATTCGGATGTGAATGAAATATTTGATATGTCGGTTCTCAAAGGAATTTTTTCAAACTGTCTAAGATGTATTCATTGTAGTGAAGTTGGTCTGGAACTCTCCATAATAAAGCACGTAGGACTTGCTAGTGAAATACAACTGAAATGTGATAAGTGTTCATACATGACCACCTTTTGGAACAGTGTTGCAGTAACTGCAACTGAAGAAAATAGTAGCAAAATCTACGAACACAACAACGAGCGATGCTTGCTTTAGACATGGAACGCCTTCGGGCTGCAGACAGGGCTGTAAAGAGTCTAGAAATACAAACAAGAGTAAACAGGAGGAGGAACAAGAGGAAGCTGGAGGAGGAGTTTGCAGAGGATGAAGATAATCCATCCTATGGACCTGGAATGCACTAAAAAGTTAATCCAATCTTTGTCGCTCGATTCCCAAAACTTTTATTTTCTCATACTAATTACATGTTTTCTAAGGATCTTCCAAACATATTTGTTTCAAACTTTCAGTAAATGTTACACAGTACCTTCTGCATAATTTAACACAGCCTTTTTCCAAAAAACTGTATGTTTTTGAATATATAAATAAAAAAATTGCAAAAAATGTTGTGAATTTTCATTACAAATGAAAAAAGTCATCTTTAATAACTGAACTAAAATTTTGTAAAATCCCTGTGTTAAGTTGTAGCCCATATTCCAATAAATAATCTGTAAAAAGTTCAACTTCCTACCTCAAATACTTTGTGAGGAAAGATGTAATTTATAAGCGTTATTTTAACATTGCAAGTATAGGGCGTTCCGGAGCCCCTTAAGTAGTTCTAAGTTCTAGGGGACTGATGACCATAGATGTTGAGTCCCATAGTGCTCTGAGCCATTTTTGTTAGCTATTACCCGTACTCACATAGCTGCTTGCAAAAAAATGTTGTGAATTTTCATTACAAATGAAAAAAGTCATCTTTAATAACTGAACTAAAATTTTGTAAAATCCCTGTGTTAAGTTGTAGCCCATATTCCAATAAATAATCTGTAAAAAGTTCAACTTCCTACCTCAAATACTTTGTGAGGAAAGATGTAATTTATAAGCGTTATTTTAACATTGCAAGTATAGGGCGTTCCGGAGCCCCTTAAGTAGTTCTAAGTTCTAGGGGACTGATGACCATAGATGTTGAGTCCCATAGTGCTCTGAGCCATTTTTGTTAGCTATTACCCGTACTCACATAGCTGCGGACTCCTTACCCTGCTCCCCACACGAGTATCGTCTGCATGGTCCCCTGTCTCTGCCTCTGAAAGTAATCGAGCCAACTGTTGAAAGCTCCTGGCCTGTTCACTTAAGGTGGCTCTAGACCTGTTACTGGGTCACATTCCCTCTAAAATACTATAACTATTCTCACGCGCCTGAAAACCTAAGCAGCTTCTTCTAACATGTTTTTTACTCTCTCTGTGTACTTCTCCAATAACTAATTTTGCCAGTGCTCACCAACATATTTTTTATCTATCAACTGGTAGCACATCCGTGCACATAAACAGTTCCTACAAATTGACCTCCTAAATTCCGAGAAGGCCAAATTATTCGGCGTCCCATTCTTCGAAAATTGTCCCAGACGCCCCGTGACCGTCGGACACAAACTTTGGTAACACTGCACATCACTCAAGCCAAGCATGTCACCAAGATCCAATATTTCCAACTTCCTCACAGTGAGTCACTGACAATACTCTCCAGCAGTGGTCTCGCTAACGGATTCCACGGTTTAGTCCATAGCCCGGAGAAAAGCACACATTTTTAGGCTAATTCGTTCACTACGCACTCTTGAGACCATCTCGTCAACCAGCTCCTGTACTGTTAGCAGCACGTGCCCTCCGGGTTTACGTCATACAAATCCGGAACCCTGTTAGCGTAATGCACCACACGTGCCTTAATTCTTATCATTAGCAAAAATGGAGTCTCAGCCATTTCATAAAATAATGCTAATGAAGCAAGGTTCCCTAGCGCACACTGAGTACTAGCGACGGCCTCATCCAATTTCGGAAGGCTTACAACAATGTGGAAATTCCGGTTTAGGAAGCAGGTACATTTTCTCCAATTTTTGATGACCCTATTACGTAAAGAAACAAATTTACCTCATCGTTATAAGTAGTGTTAATGCACTTTTCTGTGTATTCGTGGTTGGAGTTTCAGTGAAATATAAACTAATACCAGAAAAAATTTCAAATACTGATTAGTAGTGAAATAAAATAAAGCGAAATAAAATAAATCGAAATAAAAAAAATCATTTCATAAGTTTATGGAAACACTATTTTCTTGCAACTGGTGGGAACTTATTACTGTTGCTTAAATTTGCGTATCAGTCTTATGAACAACTAGATACATAGTTGAATAATACAAAGGGTGCTACAGACTTTTAAAGTCCACACAAGTGTGTATAATTTAGGTATCAGCAGTTTACAGAGTCATGATTTTAATTAATTTCTTCTCAAATGTTGAAGTTATACGATGGAGATCAAAGAAACCAGAAGTTACAGTTGTGATGTAAATGTAAGACAACACAGTGTCCCTGTCAAATGGCAGGACTCTTTTCACTCCACACCTCAGGCTGCTGTATCACATTTTTAAGAAAGTCATGAAGTGATGACTCTTATGAGAAAAGCGGTCAGTTCAGAAATACAGTATATTAAGGCAATATTAAGTGTCTCGGTTTGATGTGCATAAACATGAGTACCTATTGTGAATTTCGAAGTGAACCGCAATAATAAGATTCTGTTTCTTGTGCCCTAGTGACGTGGGCCATGTACAAAAATTTTTTGTACAAGAAACGGCATGTCAGAATGACGCTTTTTGCCATTGTCGAGTATGCGAGCGACAGGGGGGGATTCCTGTAAATAAACATGACCTACTTGGGATTCACGCCGTTTGAAGAAGTGGCGCCTAAAATTCAGAGCAGCAGGCCCTCTGCGCCAGGAAGGAACACATTTTTGCTAAGGTGGGCTTTCACTTTGGTGCGCCCCGTACATATATATACTATACACACCACAAACGGTTCTAACGTTAAAGGAGAGCATTTGCAAGTAAAATGGGCGCGCCAGAAGCCGGCGGGAGACCCCACCCTGGCTTGTCTGCCAGCGCTGTGGGGAAGGAGTGGGGGTAGGGGCGGGGGGTGGCTGGCTTGGAGAAGGGGTGGAAGGAGTACGGGATCAGTGGCGGGGCGGCGCGCGGCTGACTGATGTAGACATAAGACGATCGCGACGGCCTCCCCCCTATAAATCCACGTCGCAGCATCGCGGGCGACTGTCGTCTAGCAACCCCTCCCACCCCCCCCCCCACCCCCCCCCCCACCCCCCCCCGTCCCCCGGCCGTTTGGCGACCCATCGCTCTTCAGAACACTTAGGCGCCGCACTGTGTCTTTAGCCTACGGAGTATTCAGTTGGTGAATTAATAATACTGCGCAGATGAAATTAAGCACGGCATACAAAAAATTCTGCGTCGTAGATTTTCCATGAAAACATCGGGATAAAATCATAGCAAATGTGTCGTATCAATATGTCATCTATGAGGGTTGGAACTTGAATAGTGGGAACTATTTATTTACAGCTCGAACAAATTTGATATGTGTTTCAAAGTTTTACTGACTCCAGCATTGTGTATAACCCGTTGCCAGCGATGTGGAAATCGTAGGGTACTCTTAGCAGTGCCAGTTGTGTTGACAATTAGAGTGGCGCATACTATAGCCTAACGAATTTGTAGCAGTTCTGAAGCGAATACCTGAAGTGTTTCCTTCATTTTAGAAATGGAATTGAACTCACGAGGGCTTAAGTCAGGGGAGTGCAGTAGGTGGTATAGCACTTAGCAGCCCCATCAGTCAAACAAATCAGTATCAGCTTATACTGTACGTGCTTGAGCACTGTCCTGCAAAATGATGGTGAGGTCCTGCAGAAAGTGTCATCACATCTGTCTCTAAGCTGGTCGTAGGTTGTGTTCCAAAACCGAACAGCATCGAGGCAAAAGTGGCGACACTTTCTGCAGGACGTGACCATCATTTTGCAGGACAATGCTTAACCACGTACTTCGCAAGCTGTTCCTGATTTGTTTGACTAATGGGGCTGCTAAGTTCTATACCACCTATTGCACTCCCCTGACTTAAGCCCTCGTAAGTTCAATTGCTAAACTGAAGGAACGCTTCACGGCATTTGCTTCAGAACTGCTAAAACTTCGTCGGGCAATGGACCACGCCGCTCGAACTGTCAACACAACTGGCACTGCTAAGAGTATCTTACGACTTCCACATCGCTGGCAGCGGGTTATACACAATGCTGGTGACTACTCTGAAGGTCAGTAAAACTTTGAAACACGTATCTATTTTGTGCAAGATGTAATAAGTAGTTGCCACTATTGAAGCTCCAACCCTCGTGATTAGCGATCACTTTAACACAACAGTTACACACAGTAATATAATGCTTACAAAATCGATAAGTTACAAGTATAGATTGTCACCGGCCGCTGTATTCTCGATCGGCATCGGTTTTTTCATTTCTTTTTAGACGCTGCGGTCCCTCGCATTCGTGGCTTTTTCAATTCGTTTCCTCACGTCATTTCCTACGACTTGCGATTTCTATAATTCCGAGCGCATTTTCCAGTATATATTCAGCTCCGTACAACAAATAGACTCAGACCAACGACTGACGTAGCCCACACAGGAGTCAGAAAATAAGGCACGATGCTCCAAATATTTGGTTGCATATATTACAGGAAACCTGAACTGGAAGAAGCATATTACTGAGCTTCTCAAACAAGTAAGTTGAGCTACGTTCGCTCTTGGTATAGTTGCTAGCCTAGGAAATAAACGAATTAGCCTCCTGGTATATTTTGCGTATTTCCTCTTTTTTTTGTCATCAGTCTGCTGACTGGTTTGATGCAGCCCGCCACGAATTCCTTTCCTGTGCTAACCTCTTCATCTCAGAGTAGCACTTGCAACCTACGTCTTCAATTATTTGATTGATGTATTCCAATCTCTGTCTTCCTCTACAGTTTTTGCCCTCTACAGCTCCCTCTAGTACCATGGAAGTCATTCCCTCATGTCTTAGCAGATGTCCTATCATCCTGTCCTTTCTCCTTACCAGTGTTTTCCACATATTCCTTTCCTCTCCGATTCTGCGTAGAACATCCTCATTCCTTACCTTATCAGTCCACCTAATTTTCAACATTCGTCTATAGCACCACATCTCAAATGCTTAGATTCTCTTCTGTTCCGGTTTTCCCACAATCCATGTTTCACTACCATACAATTCTGTACTCCAGACGTACATCCTAAGAAATTTCTTCCTCAAATTAAGGCCGGTATTTAATATTAGTAGACTTCTCTTGACCAGAAATGCTTTTTTGCCATAGCGAGTCTGCTTTTTATGGCCTCCTTGCTCCGTCCGTCATTGGTTATTTTACTGCCTAGGTAGCAGAATTCCTTAACTTCATTGACTTCGTGACCATCAATCCTGATGTTAAGTTTCTCGCTGTTCTCATTTCTACTACTTCTCATTACCTTCGTCTTTCTCCGATTTACTCTCAACCCATACTGTGTACTCATTAGACTGTTCATTCCGTTCAGCAGAACATTTAATTCTTCTTCACTTTCACTCCGGATAGCAATGTCATCAGCGAATCGTATCATTAATATCCTTTCACCTTGTATTTTAATTCCACTCCTGAACCTTTCTTTTACTTCCATCATTGCTTCCTCGATGTACAGATTGAAGAGTAGGGGCGAACGGCTACAGCCTTGTCTTACACCCTTCTTAATACGAGCACTTCGTTCTTGATCGTCCACTCTTATTATTCCCTCTTGGCTGTTGTACATATTGTATATGACCCGTCTTTCCCTATAGCTTACCCCTACTTTTTTCAGAATCTCGAACAGCTTGCACCATTTTATATTGTCGAACGCTTTTTCCAGGTCGACTAAACCTATGAACGTGTCTTGTTTTTTTTTTTTTTTAGCCTTGCTTCCATTATTAGCCGTAACGTCAGAATTGCCTCTCGCGTCCCTATACTTTTCCTAAAGATTTCCTCTTAATATGTCTCATAGAATGAATTTCTGAGGTAACCAACCACTCAGATATAAAAGTATCGATTGCATAAAAACGTGAAGTAAAAATATAATGCAGCGTTCTCCCTCGGTCGCCATGTAGTCAGCCCTTCAAGGAGTTAGGCATTTTAACTGCAGCGTCGCAATACGTATGTTCGCTGATGAACTTTCTCATTAATGCTCCATCACAATTTGGGAAGAACAGTAATACCTACGCCTACAACACTGGAGGACAAAATGAGCTTTATTTCCTAGTATTAAGGCTATTAGTGACTTAGAAGGGAATGGAATATGCCGCGACAAAAAAATTTTTTTGAGCATTTCTCCAGTAACATAAATACTTGGCAGATAGAGAAACAAGTTTTAAACCCAGCCTAACGTCATTTCTCCTGGAAACTCCTTGTATACAGTGGGTGAATTTCTATTAAAAATAAATAAATAAATAAAGCACTTTGTTTTGAAGTGTAGTTGCATCAGTAGCAGTTAAAAGTAGTGTGTTCATTAATAATGTTACCCTAATCACATAGACATATCCAGTAAATTAACACATTCGACATTTCCTTAATACAGTCGTTCAAATGATCTGTGGAGTATACCAAACTACCTACCTACACAAGAGACGCAGTCATTCATTGTTTTTTTAATTTTCAGTTTATTACAGATTTTCGCTTATTATCCGGCGTATCTTTTTACGCTCTCACTTTGGGTTCTGGTAGTGCTCCGCAAAGTTTTTACAGCGACTCTAGAATTACTGTCCCAGATAACTGTGTTCGGCGTTACATCTGTTTATATGCAGGGTGTCCCAGCTATCTTGTCCACCCAAAATATCTCTGGAACAATAACAGCTATTGGAAAACGACTTTCACCGGTATCAATGTAGGGCTGGGGCCCATGAATGTACGTATTTGGAGACATTCTAAAACGAAAGCGTATGTGTTTTTAACACAAACTTATGTTTTTTTAAATGGACCTCCTATATTTTTTCTTCAGCAATCCATAGCATGACAAAGCACGTACACAATGGCGTTGATTGCATCGCAATATTCCCATTACATCCCGAGATATTAAGACGCGAAGTTGACGCTTGAAACACCCGACATGCGCTGCTAGCGCACGTCCTGAGGCTCAGGGGTGAACCCCATGCTGCCCGTAATCGCGATGTGATTGACATGCGTAATCACACTTCCATACTTATCAAGAGGTCCGAAACGAATAATACGGTCTGCTGCCGTCCTGCATTAACGTCGTACATTCCAGCAGGTATTTATCCCATAGGGTAGGGGTGACGCGGTTCTGTAACATATCTGTGTACCGCAACGTTAATCACAAACTTCGCTTGTCGTTAATCCGTTATTAAAAAGGTAATGCCGTTCAACGTTAAAACTTTACTTTACTGTAGATCTAGTGCAAATGACAGTTAATCATTCACTCGTAATAGTAAAATTCATGTTGATGGTTTTAGTGAAACGAGCAAGTGGACTAAAAGTTTTACTGTTGTTTAGGTAAAAATGTTTTGATTTGGGAAGTTCAGGTAGGACATAGAAGATGAATGTAAACATGTTTAACCAATTAGTTTTATTATCACTTAATTATCAATGTTATATTTATCTAATGCGTTAAATGACAAATTGTTGCAAACAAATGTTTCTTAACATCACTGGGTAAAATGGCCCTTTGTAGAAACTTCCACTGTGATACCAGCACTACAAACTAAACATAGCGTTCACATCTCATTCTCAAAGTGATGCCCATTGGCTTGCATACATAGGGTCACTCTGCGGATGAAGGATGCCCTACTTCGTGCTACTGTTTCCTCTTTGATGGCTGTACAAGCATCAATAATGCGTTGCTTCATGTCCTCTGGTGTTGTTGGTTCATGTTGGTAAACAGCATCCTTCACTGCTCCCCAAATAAAATAATCCAGCGGTGTAAGGTCCGGAGATCGGGCAGGCCACCTAACTGGGCCACCTCGTGCAATCCACCTACCAGGGAACTTACGGTTCAGAAGTCGTCGTGCTCGTAAGGCGTTATGTGCAGGGCATCCGTCATGCTGATACCACATGACCATTCTCCGGTTCAGAGGTACGGTGTCCAAAAGAACAGGAAGATTGTGTCGTATAAATCTGGAGTATTGTCTGCCATTTTGGATGCCATTTATAAAGAAAGGTCCGATAATGGTATCTCCAATAATCCCACACCAAACATTAACTTTCCACGGACGTTGATGCTCTACCTGACGGAGCCATTTTGGATTGTCTGCGGACCAATAACGCATATTCCTCATATTGACAATTCCTTTGTTGGAGAATGATTCCTCGTCGGTAAAGAGCACATCTGCAAAAGAATTTGGATTAGTCAGAAGTTTTTTCTGAGCCCACCGACAAAATGTTACCCTATTGCGGAAGTCATTTCCATGAAGATCCTGGTGTAAATGAACATGGTAAGGATGCAATTTATGACGTTTAAGAATACGCTGTGCACTTGATTTCGACACACCAACTTCACGTTCAATTTGACGTGTGCTGATTTGAGGATTCACAGCTACGGTAGCGAGCACAGCAACTTCAGCACGTTCATCTGTACGTGTTCTAGGACGATGTCGAGGTCTTGGATTTAAGCTTCCCGTTTCACGTAGACTAGATGTGAGACGACCAAACATCCGGCGCGAAGGCGATGGCTTGTCAGGGAATCGTCTTCTGTACAGTCGTTCTGCCTGAACAGCATTTCGTCCACCTACAACAGGGTACAGTACAGGTATGTAGAGTAGGGTAGAAAACAGTCATATTAACTTAATAATCATAATGTTCGCTAACAGTACCATCAACAAACAAGCAATCTCATAACGTATTTCCCGTCAACGTACATTCTCCATAGATTAGCAGCATTTCTACCATATCTTCATGTGTGTACATTATACTGTACAGTATAAGTTCCACAACACAACGTTTATTCACAATGTGTACTACCTCCGTGCCGTCACTAGATTATTCTGATGCACGCCGACACTGGCAAGCGGTGTACTGCACGCCAAAGCAACAACAAATGGGATGCTCGGAGGGTGGTGGAGTACAGGAGTTTGCATGGGTCGCAAATCATAAACAAGGCGAAGTGGTAACTGTGGCAGTTGTGGGTACTACGTTGGACACTTGACTAGGTAGAGCCAGGCCCTGCGCGACAGGCACAATGGGTCATATAACGCATTAGATAAACCTTATTTTGGGTGTGCAGGATAAATAAGACAACCTGACGGGTGTACACCGATCGGTACTGGTTCATACTGTGTACGTAGGTACGTAGAACGTGCAAGAGGGAAACCGTTATGTGCTTATGAGAGTTGATGGCAGCAGACCGTATTATTCGTTTCGGACCTCTTGATAAGTATGGAGGTGTGATTACACATGTCCATCACATCGCGATTACGGGCAGCATGGGGTTCACGCCTGAGCCTCAGGACGTGCGCTAGCAGCGCATGTCGGGTATTTCAAGCGTCAACTTCGCGTCTTAATATCTCGGGATGTAATGGGAGTATTGCGATGCAATCAACGCCATTGTGTATGTGCTTTGTCATGCTATGGATTGCTGAAGAAAAAATATAGGAGGTTCATTTAAAAAACATAAGTTTGTGTTAAAAAACACATATGCTTTCGTTTTAGAATGTTTAAAAATATGTTCATTCATGGGCCCCAGCCCTACATTGACACCGGTGAAAGTCGTTTTCCGATAACTGTTATTGTTCCAGAGATATTTTGGGTGGACAAGACAGCAGGGACACCCTGTATTTACGTAAAAGTAATTCCATCTTTGACTATATGTTTTATTTGTTTACTTTGTTCACTTCATGAAGACTGGCATGTTTGCTAACCTTCCAGACTGTATATATTACGATACTGCTCGTAATAATTGATAGGTATCACGTAAATTTTTCATAAATATGCATACTTTCTCATTTTAGCTCAATCTGAAGATGATCATAAGGACTGAAACCGGCAACTGAACAAACAAATTTGTTTGATTAGTGACAGTAGTGATATTTTAAACATATCAAAGCTAATTCATAAGAACTAAGCGCATACGCCGCCAGTGTACGAAGATGTTATAGGCACAACAAAAACTATTTACTCCTTTCTGTGGCGCATTATCCGGCAATATAAGACGATTTATCCGTAAACACGAAGTGATTACAGTCTTCCGCCCACGAGCAAAAGCACGGGCCCAGATTGGTAGTGTCAAAGACGACCTCTGACTATGGAAATCTGGGATTCATCACATTTTCTGTTCCAGCCGGGGTGGCCGAGCGGTTCTAGGCGCTTCAGTCTCGAACCGCGCGACCGCTATGGCCGCAGGTGCGAATCCTGCCTTGGGCATGGATGTGTGTGATGTCCCCAGGTTAGTTAGGTTTAAGTAGTTCTAAGTTCTGGTGGACTGATGACCTCAGAAGTTAAGTCCCATATTGCTCAGAGCCATTTTTGAACATTTTCTGCCAATGTGGCAAGACAGATTTAAGCCAGACAGTGTATACCGTCGAAGATTGTTGCCCAGGAAACCAACGGCACACAAGTTTGTGGCAGTTCAAGAAGTCAGCAGTCACGGAACATTTCCGTTCGGAATCACAAGGAATGGATAACAACCACACTATGTTTTCGATACAGAAGTGTAGCTTCTGAGACTTTGTCCATCTAGATTCTAGTAAGGGAACTGCTGATCAGTCCCGATAGTGGCTACGTCCTCAGTAAGGACTGGGAAAACGCAATCAGTCCGGTTAAGGAGATATCCCACAACGAACTGACTTCGGTGCCAGGCGGAGAAATAGCAGAGTCGCTGCCAACACACATCCCAAGGCACAAACCTAGGATGGAGCAGTGAGACAGCAGGAGAAGTGGGGCAGAAGCAGCTGGGCGCGAACATCGAACAATGTGGGAGATTGGAGGGAGGGGCGGAAGAGATGAAAGTGCAGCATGGGCCTCTGAGCGGTCATTTCATCAGCGCATCTGACGATGGAGACGTGGTCACTTGCCGAAACGTTGTGGTCGTTGGTCACTGAAATCGGTGATATACTTCGTCATGAAGAAGCTGAAGAATCACACAACAAATACTGCGTGACAGACACGTACAGACATGATGTATTCACTGTTGACTCAACCATGTTTACTCATTATTAGCCACATACTCCTTAAGGATCCAAATCTGACGAGAGAATGGATGTTTTCACATCAAAATTAGTCACCTCATGAGACGTCACACCGTGCAACACTGCCTGTGGCTATTTTGATGGCTTCAGTTCAGCAACTCAGAGTGTTCACAAGTTCACTCAGGTATCCCACATACAGCTGAAACCACTCATTGGGTGTTAGATCCCGCAGAACTAGAACATTGCTGGAATTTTGACTGACACGCTTCATGAGCTGTTACAAATAACTCCAGACATTTTCTGTTGGATCGGGTAATTGAGTGAACCAAAATGATCGTCTAGAGCTAGCTAGTGTCCAGTCCCTCCGTTTTTTGTCCACTGAAACCGTGCACATATACGTATTTCCGCAAACAACAGCCTTTCTCGAAGTACCCAATTGCCCATAGCAGGCAGTTGGCTTCGCTACGTTCGCTCAAAAACTGGCAGACATGGATGCGACTTGGCTGATAACAGGCAAAGTGGTGAAACCGATTATATTAGACAAGATAAGATGAGGTGTCTTACATGGCTTTGAGTGGTACATCATTTCATGTAGAAGCGATAGAAAGTAAGCATTGATAGCGGGTGGTTATAATTAAAGTGCAGCTAGTAACGGAGGTCCAGTGTAATGTACAATTATCGTACGGCAACGAAACTTGGTAGATCATGTTTTTTCTTTTGAGTCATTAGTCTTCTGCCGGGTTTGGTGGAGACTACCACGAATTCCTCTCCTTCGCCAACCTCCTCATCTTAGAGTAGCACTTGCAACATATGTTCTGAATTATTTACTGGATGTATTCCAATCCCTGTCTTCTTGAACAGCTTCCTCTACTGCCGTGGAAGTCATTCCCTGACGTCTAAACGGAAGTATATTATCCTGTCTCTTCTTCTTGTCAGTGTTTTCAGTATATTACTTTCGTTGCCGATTTACGAAGAATACGAAGAACCGCCTCATCCCATATCTTACCAGTCCACTTAACTTTCCCCATTCTTCTGTAGCATCACATCTCAAATGCTTCTATTCTCTTCTGTTCCCTATTTCCCACAGTCTACATCCCACCAACGTAGGATGCTGTGTTGCGTAGGTAATTTTCAGAAACTTCTTCCTCAAATTAAGGCTCATTTTTTCCCCGGTGCTAGTCTGCTTCTTATGTACTCCTTGTTCCGTCCGTCATTGGTCATGTTGGTGTGTGGTAGCATAATTTCTTCATCTTCTCCCTGATCACCGATTAGGGTGTTAAGTTTCTCGATGTTTTCATTTCTGCTACTTCTCATTACTTTCATCTTCCTTCGATTTATTCTCAATTCATATTCTTTACTCATTACACCGTTCATTCCATTCAGCAGGTCCAGTAATTCTTCTCCACTTTCACTGAGGATAGCAATGGCGTCAGCTAATCTTAACATTGGTATCCTTTCACCCTGAATTTTAATCCCACTCTTGAACCTTTCTTTTATTTCCGACATGCTTCTCCAATGAATGGATTGAGGAGTAGGGGCAAAAGACGACGTATGCTAATGCGTTAATGTGGAACCGATTTCCGTTGGAAAGAAATCCTTCCAATTTTGGCCGCCTGGTCCACATCTGGCGATCTACATTATTCGCCTGACAGTATGACATCCACGCTGCCATTTGACAAGCCCTAATCTGAGTGAACAGTATGCCTATCGAGAATAGAGACTGTGCGTTGAGAGCGAAACTGTTTTGTGCGAACACAAGTAATTACAGTGCTGCATTGTGACAGTATCACCTACTGATAGGTCTGAGAAGCCCGATGTAATGGTTTACTGTGTTCGTGATAGGGAAAGGCGTCCAATGCCGGTGGAAGTCAATAACGAGGTTGCTGCTACTGTAACTGACAATGCAACACTTGCTCCAGGTAGTGCCAGTGCTTGTGCAGTGTCACGAGAACTGCCCACCTCATGGGCGCGTGGGGTAGCCGAGCGGTCTCAGGCACTTTGCCACGGTTCGTGTGCCTCCTCCATCGAAGGTTCGAGTCCTCCCTCGGGCACGGCTGTGCGTGTTGTCCTTAGCGTTAGTTTAATTTAGATTTAGTAGTGTGTGAGCCTAGGGACCGATGGTCTCTGGAATTTGGTACCGTAGGAACTCACCACAAATTTCTAAATTTTCACGGGCAACAGTGGGGAAAGCTTTACTGTCTGTATTACACAGGTACCCGTACAAGATACAAACGGTGTAGCAATTGGAACTTCATGTACCATTGAACATTTTGAATTTGCTCTTCGGTTTCTGGGGGGAGGGGGGGGGGGGGTGGGGGGGTGGGGGGTGGGAGGGTGCTGTTACACTGCTTCTCAAACAGTGTGTTGTGCACGACGGAAAGACATTGCTCTCGCCATATGCGAGTGCGCGGTGTGGATTCACAAGCATCTTTATTCTCGGTTCGTTCTTCATCGCAGGGGATATACCCAGAGGGTCTGTTAGATATATTGTGAAGTTTGCACGTTATTGAGAACCGATTGTAAAGCATGTGATTCCTGCTTTGGAAGAGTGCAACCGTGGGAGACTACTCTTTTCATGCAAGATGGGGCAGCTCTTCAAGTCACTTGCGAAATGAAAGATTTGCTTAATGCAACATTCCATGAACGTGTTATCTCCAGAGGTTTTTTCCTCATGCATGGTCTGCAAGATCACCCGATCAGAATCCATGTGACTTTTGGCTTTGAATATATCTAAAAGAAAGCGTTTACCAGGAAGAAGTTCGGTCTATAACTGATCCGAACAGCAGTGGGCTGGACCACACCATTCAGATTCCATTGCTATTGCTGTGAGAAACTGTTGATTATGCCATTTTGCGGATGCTGCATCTCTTCGACGTCTCCGGTGCTGTTCCTTACCTTTTTTACTGTTACTGGATCGCCATCTGACTGCTACATCTAACTGCGGCATGAATATACTTACTCTGTTTTACTATACTCTATTAGCTGCTGGTGGGCTGTCATAATAAGTGGCTGTATTTATTACCAAAGCTGACGTTATTCTTTAATATCAAAGCTAACGTTACTCATTAATTAATTTGACTCAAGTTAAACTTTTTCTTGACAAAAACAAAATTTTGCAAAGTTTTACGTTGATGGTTTTTGGGATGGATTATAAACAGTAATGCAATATTGCTGGCAAAAATTAATTACATTCTGAAACCGATTCTTCATATATTTACTGTTGGTAATGAAGTGATTTTACAAACGTTCAAATGGGACTTATTTTTACAATAATCTTACAACTAGCATTGCGCAAACATACCTTCAGTAGTCGACTTTAAACTGAAGAGTATCTTCCATAAGCTAACCAGCCCTATTTAATACGTAGAAATATTTCTGGTTTTAATTGTCTTTTCATATTTACAAGTTCACCCAAATAGCCATATTCTTTGACCTTGTTGCGGTTGCATACTTCCGTCCTGCGTCCACTCATTCATCATGATATTTGTTTTATTATAGTTTCTATTTGGACCAACTCCAGAGCAGAATAACGAAAGTTGGCTAAATACTATTTTTAGTTCTTCTACATTATTAAGGTCTGCCGCTGGCGGTCTCGCGTTAGCCCCCTAGCATCCCAAGCACCGGGTCCTGGGTTAGAGTCCCAGTGGGAACTGGGATTTTCACCTGCCCCGAGATGACTTGCTGCTGTTATGTCATCTTAATCATCGTCATTCATCCCCATTACGTTCGGAGGAAGGCAACGGCAAACCGACTCCGTTAAGACCTTGCCTAGTATGGCGGTGCCAGTATCCCACACCGTTCGCCCACACTCTGTCAAGAAGCATGCGACTTCATTTCCATTCCATATTATTTACAAACGAAACAATTTCAACAGCAAACGTCTGGTTATTTAATCTCTTTCCCACAACTTGGACTCACCGTGCTTGTCAATTCAATTTAGATCATACTTTTTCTATGGCTGCTTATTTTATACCATTTTCAATGGAAGATTAATGCAATCTACAATAACAATCAGACATGCTGTGGAGGTATTTACACTTCAATAAAACTTTAAGTTACCCTGGCTTACACCTTATTCTGTTAGAGCAGGGCTCTCCAAACATTTTAGCCTAAGGACCACACCGGCTCTTCCACTAAGTCCCAAGGGCCAAGACCTAACTATAGTCTAAGTTGCCAGAATGAGATTTTCACTCTGCAGCGGAGTGTGCGCTGATATGAAACTTCCTGGCAGATTAAAACTGTGTGCCGGACCGAGACTCGAACTCAGGACCTTTTATAGTCTAAGTTGTTTAGAGGCCTGATACCCCAGCACTGCTGGGAACTCCCGGTACAGTTCAGAAGAGTTCGTAACGCCTAACCAATGATGCCAATCTTAACGAGTTGACACAGAGTGGCACCACAGCACCTACTACGCAGTGAAATATTTATTGTTTGGTCTTGAAATGTGGCATTAATTTCATTTCATATACCATGTTACAAGTAAATAGCGCAAGTGAAGGTCACTGTAACGCGCTTTCACGAAGCCTTGCGTCATTAACATCACACCAAGCGGTCAGAACGTAGCGTAGCTGCATATGGTATCAACACTGCGGGATATCTTTCTCCCGGAACATTCTCGTTCTCTACAGTTATCGCTGACATGGCTCAGGAAAAGTTTCACAGACTATAGTTCGTCACACCAATGTACTTTAATGCTGAACTACGCCTTAAATTTCGCTTCAGGACTAGACGCTGACAGAGAAATCTATAGCACATCGAGCGGGCGTAGACTACACTTCGTAATTTCTGTTGGAACGTATAGGTAAGTGTCCACGTCATTTCAATGCCGCGGTGAAAGCTGATGCGCGTGCTATGGTTTAAGTATTTTTACGACTACTTTTCGCGATGCTAAACGTCTTCTGTAGAGTGGATAAGTTAAGTGCAGTAGCACAGCACCATATTGTGGGTAGCGGCAACATGTGCGATCTGAAAAGCGGAGTACAGCAAGACTACTGTATTTTGTTACTTCAGTTTCTTAGTGATGATATAGCGTGTGGAACCACGAGTACTGAGCTTGTTTAAAATTGCCTTAAAGGTAAATCCAGTGCATTTATTTTACTCAGAACTTTTGCTCTTGCTACTATTAATTGACATCATTTTGATTTGATGTTACATTCCTTCTGAGTGGATTTGTGTAAGTATGGAAAATAAACGGAAGATAAATAGTGAGTGCAGAAATTTTAAAGAGCAAAGGAGCCATCAATATTTCGTGATTGAGTCAAATAATAAGACAGTGTGTATAATTTGCAATGAAACAGTATCAGTTCTCACAGACTGCAATATAATTCGTCACTGTGAGACCAAACATTCTCAGAGCTATTCCAAATTCGGTGAAAGCCGACAGAAATATATGCGTCTTTGAGACGTAATTTAAAATCTCAGCAAACATTGTTTAAGAAAGTAAATGTTGACCAAGAAGCAGAAACTCATGGTAGTTGCCACGTGGCTCACTCAATAGCATCTTCCACTGATTCTAGAAGACGTTCCTCTGCAGACTAGGCGGAACCTTTTGTACCAACATGATGGCTGTCCAGACCAAAGTGCACGAAGTACTACAGTATATCTTCGCAAATTGTTCCCAAATCGTCGGATTGGACGCAGAGGACGTGTACCTTGACCTGCCTGATCCTTGGATTTGACGCCAGTAGACTTCTTTCTGTGTGGAAAGCTGACAGAAGCTGTGTACAAGGACATGCCAACTACACCAGATGGTAGGCAACGACGTATTACTGCAGCCAGCTAAGACTTCACTGCTGAAAAGATATCGCGTGTGCAGCAGTCGTTCCACACCAGACTGGGAGCGTGTATTGCCGCTGCCGATGGCCATTTTGAACGCACCCTGTGATGGTCAGTTTTCTCGTTACTGTCAGAATACACGTATCTCTTCTGAGTTTGAACACTTTTGCTGGCCACCAAACTCCCCAGACATAAACATTATAGAGCACATCTCCGATGCCTTGCAACGTGCTGTTCAGAGGAGATCTCCACCCCCTCGTACTCTTATGGATTTATGGACAGTCCTGCAGGATTAATGACGTAAGTTCCCTCCAGCACTACTTCACACATTAGTCGAGTCCATGCCAAGACGTGCTGCAGTACTTCTACATGCTCGCGGGGCCTTACATGATATTAGGCAGGTGTACCAGTTCCTTTCGCTCCTCAGTGTATATCACTGAATGTGCGCGGAAAATTACATACATAGTTCGGGAGATATGGCACCATAAGTATTGAAATGCTTGAAGATCTACCTTTTGCTTAACATGGAGCGCAAATAAACAAGACTATATTAATGCAGGGTTTCATAACACTTTGCGACTTCAACAGACTCTGCATTTTCTTGCTTTGTATTTCATGTCAAATATTTAACACTTTTATAAAGCAATCAGAGTTCTGAAACTGTTTTGTAAGTAACAGTTCGATTCCAGGGGTTTAGTGATACACTTATACTGACTGACGTCGGTTGTTTCGTGTTGTTGGAGGACGCTGCTGTATACAGGAAAGTTGCAACACCAGATACCGGTAGTGAAACGCAGGAATAAGTACAGAGTATCGACGTTTAGCGCAGAAACTGGCAGTTGACCCCCGAGATAAATAAATACAACGCGTTACCCATAAATAGGCGTAAAGCCTCATTGCTTTTCTATTATAGTATTAAGGATAAATCAGTGGAAACATTAACGAATCGTAAAGTATTTAGGAGTGTTCGTCCAGAGTCTCAGAGTCTTCTGTACCAAAATACTCAGACGATATCGTTGAATAATGTTCCGAGTTTTGTCACTGGAGTTTGGCTTGAACCAGTACGTTTAAAGTCGACGCTATGTCACACCTCGAAGAGTATTTATGAGGGAAAACGGTAAAATAAAGAAAGTGTTGGCCAGGTGTGAGTAGGATTGTGCTCTGAGTGTTCGGTACAAACTTAATTATGTAAACAGACAATCGAGCCATAGAGATAATCGAGAATGGTGACGATTTTTGTCTGTTATCGACAGTGATAATGGAATGATATCGGTTCCGGAAATTCCAAGACTTTTGACAAAGTTTCAGTTTTACGTTCTAACAAAACAATTGGGGAAAAAATATTTTTTTCGTGTGATACAGTTACTGACTAATAATTTTCTGAGGGAGTACTGTGAAACCTTGCTTCTTCCAAATTTCATGATTCTAGGTTGTGCTGTGTAACACCCCACCCATCACTTAGCTCGTTTTGGCGTGTGTTCACCCCAACTCATTGACTAACAGATCAACAGAGAGTGCAAAACTGCCGCAATATCGGATAACGCAAAAACGTAATTTGGCCCTGTGACTCCTGATTGAACTGCAGTGGCAGTGTTGACATTAATTTATTCAGAATTGATCACTTTTAATTCAAAATGGGTGCACATTGATGTTATATTCAGCTATTGAACACCAGGTGCAAATGTTGAACATAAAATTAATTAAGAAAGTGACTTGGGATTTCAACTACTTGATTGAAAACAGATGCAGTCGATTAGCACAGATTTATTTTAACTCACGACCTTCAATCATCACATTACATGACTCTCCTATCAGGCAATGACAATAAATTGCGTTTGAGTGGAGTAAAGCGCGATAACTCAAAAGTAATTCCCATTGACTGACCTAGACGTAATGCAGAGTGCGAGAAGAATTCTACAATACAAGGCCCATGAAACCCTCATGGAAACTTTGCCGACGTGGTGCAACAAATTAATCAGCGGCCGGAGCAGTAGTAATATCACCGAATACAGCGTGGCGGAGCTGCGTCGTTGTGTGGACGTCAGCCGACCTCGTGGTGCTGCAAGGCTGAGCCCGTCTATTCAGTCCTAGCTATCTCGCTCAGTACATAGCTGAACCAAAACTTCCTATCTCCAAGCTCAATCGTTCCATTTGCTAAGTCCTAAACTGCAGAGATGCTCACTCTTTCTCAGGCAAGCTGAGTAAAGAACGCCACCTCTGCACTCTAGTCAAGCTGGGAACGGAAGACCTCTACTGAGACTTCTTCCAGTTCGCTCATTGCTTCGGTTTCCCCTCCAGCAAAGTCACTTACGCCAATTGCAGCGCAAGTTGCGTTAATTATGTGTTGCTTCCCAGCGCCGACCAATGCCTGCTCTGGGAAGTGAGCAAATTCCCACAAAATTTCCCTTCCTCTAAACTTCTTCTACTTAGCTCCCCCCAGGCCACCCATCAAGGTTAGTGTCCTCACAAACACTAAGTTTTCCGGAATTCTGACTCCCAGGAGAGTACTTCAAATTCCTTGGTCCTACATTCCCATCGGAGGCCAGCGTATTTCATGCTGTCGTTCTTCACCTGATTTACTTCAGGCTCTGTGGACCGTGAATTCAGCGTGAAGTTGCTATAGTCAAGAACACGCATATTTTGACCTCTGTTGACCGCTCCACCGTAGCTTTGCACATCTTTTACAGAAAACGGGATGACGTACATTTATCAACAGGTGTACAAGTTCTCCGTCTGTTTCCCGGTACACCAGCATGGAGTCAGGGTCAACCACCCACTCACTGTCACTCATCTTAAGGCGGCTGGAGGCTGCGCCGTGTTACCACTTTCTCAGAGTTTGAGCCGCCCTAAGCTGCCTATTGTCACTTCCCTTCGGCGTGGCCTCCAGCTGGCCACGATCAACTCTAAATGTTTCCCTGGGGTAAACTAGCGTGCAGTAAATCGACTTGTTTCCCCAAAGTTGTCATGTCATGTGAATGACTTTAAAACCATCACCCGACACTATTTATTCCAATACGTCCATAGTATACCCTCTACAAGATGCATTGTGCCTTGTCAGTCATTTTTTGTTCAGCCCTACTGTTCGCTCAATGTGAGTTAGGTGATCTTTAATGACTTCATGTAAGGGGCATAGTTCTTGCCATCTTACAGCTGAGTGAATTTGTTAGTATGATAACAAGTGACATAATAAGCTGTATCTTTCTATTGCACTGAGTTAGGAGCTTTTAGAGTTTTTCAGTGCCAAGGGACCATAGACGTTAGTACGTGACATAAATTTCGACTTCATACGTCGTCCGTTCCTAAACAAAATGGGTTTTAACAATCGAATGACGTACATTTAGAGAACAAATGACAAAAAAGTATTTTTTTCGTGATATACTTACACATAAACAATCTTAGGATTTGACCACTTTTCTTGTGAAATATTTCTGTTTGCCAGATTTTATGATCTACCATTTATGACGTACTGTATCTGTTTTGATGTATGAGTCCCCAACAGATAAAATATGTGTCATAAATGGCCGTATCTTTTGAATTCGTTAACTCAGAAGCATAAGTGTTTTGCATCGCCAAGGCATAATAGATCCTGATGTGTGACATAAATTTCGAATGGATATTTCTACCTGTTCCTGAGGAAAAGAGGTCTCAACAGACGAACAGACAGACGGATAATCGGATAAAAAATTCCTGTGTGAGATGTTATAACGTAAGCATTTTCGGATTTTCTCCTTTAGTTGCACCGTGAAACCTTGCTACTTGCCGAATTTCGTGAGTCCAGGCAACGGGAGTTACCCTATACGTTTTGATGAGTTAGTTTGCAAATGCAAAGATATGTGAGATAAGAGGCCGTGTCCTTCGACTGCATTGTCTTAGAAGCTTCAATTTGGAACACCACCAATGCACAGTGGACCTTAGTGTATGACGATATATTTTAACTTGATACTTCTACCCAATCCTGAGAGGGTTCTTAACAGACATACAGAAAGGCAGACGGACAACAAAGTAATTCTTTAAGGTTTCCGTTTGTTCCGACTGTTGTACGGAATCCCAAAAACCATTCGGGACACCTTGGGAGTGCCTCTAGGTCTGTCATCAACCTCTAACGGCACCAAAGATTTAGCAACACAACAGAAATGTCAAACCCTCATCTTCTAGCATCACTGCGAGCCCCGTAAAGTATTATCAAAAGCTGCCACAGAGGCTTGTCTGTGTGCCAGTGATAACTGACGAAGTGGGCACGGGTGGTGTGGGGGGGGGGGGGGGGGGGGGAGAAGAAGGATGGCCGTGGCCGCAGGAATGAGCGCGGTGGCGATGAGCAAACACAGGCCTGCTTCCTGCTTCCCCCCAGCTGCTATTGGCACACTGTTATCTGTCGCGGGCAGCCGTCCGCGGGGTGGTGGCCGCCCCCACACAAAAAGAAGCCCGCAAGAGCACCAGCTGCCAACCGAGAGAAAACGCACGTCCTCGTCCGTTCCGCGAGAACGTAGCGCGAATTTGACGTTTGAATTCCAGCAGTGCAAATATGTTTATGACCAAATGAGTGTTACTGGTATTCACGTAAACTATAAATATACGGAGTGAACACAGCGTATTGCGAATGAAGTCAACCTCAAACTTTAACAGACATGTGATCACTAGTATGATGCTGTTGTTACATTTTGTGTCATACCGAAACTTCGATATTTCACATATCTGTCCGTTTTAATTTCACATAACAGTGACAGCAACAGTGCTAAGATGTTGCAGCTACGGATACAAGTAGAAATAAATCAATGTAGGAAAAACTACCAGGTCATTGTAATTAAACTGAAGGTGTATTGAGTTCTGCAGTGCGGGCTGTATACATCGCATGACACTGAAACATCGTAGGTAGGTTCATTAATCGGTGGGCTAGAGGTGTATGCTGAAAAAAAAATTATAGTGGCTTATCCTATCACCAGGTGAAAATAGGGCGCTGTAAGCAGTCAGAATGTGATGTGGATGCAGGAAAAGGGGAGTAACGAACAAACACGCTATAACGGTGGTCCTGGGACGTTTATTAGGATACGGTCACAAGTTACGACTTGTGTTCAATACGATCTCCCGACCTTGCAACTTACTGTATCCGTAACACGACATGGACGACAGTTGCTCACAGCATATCCAGTGTAATCAGAGCCATATGTCGTTGTACACTATCATTCAGGTCAAGAAGAGTCTGGACACATCCATGATAGGCATGATCTTTCAGATATCCCCACAACCAGAATTCATCTGAATTTAGGTGTTGGGGCCTGGAACACCACACGTCTTGAAATTGCCTTGAGATGATGCGGTCGTTACTGAAGGTTTCTAGAAATAATCGTTCACCTGGTAAGCGACATGTGATGTTACCCCATCTTGCATGAGAGTAGTGGCGTGAATACATATGCGTTCTTGCAGAGATGGAATCACGTGCTGCACCAGGAGTCTTTACAACATGTAAATGTCGTTGTACTCCTAACAGGCCCTAGAAGCGTCATCCATCCGAAGAAAAACGGACTTAGACGAAAGAGCTTGCGGGCCGAGAACGAAGGAGCTTCTGAAACCGCGTACAGCCATGTAAGCTAAGTGCAGTGGATCATCATGCACATTAGACGGCCGAGTACAAACCTATATGCGACAGTTCTGTGCATTCACCGCACCGTGCAGAGTAAAACGTGCCTTGTTCACGCAGTAAATATTCACCAGTCACAACTCATCCAATTCCATGCGTGTTAATAAACGAACGTCAAATTCATGGCATTGGAGTCTGTTTTAGGGGCTGCATTTGGCGCACTTTCCGTATCTTGTAGGGGTGCCACTGTACAATGCGCTTCAAAATTGTTTTCACTGTTGACCGGGGGAGATACAGTTCCCGTGACACTACTCGAGTATTGGCTACAGAATTTGAGCCATGTTCTGCACAGTGCTACAACTTCACTAATAACTGCGATAGTAATGGGCCGTCTCCCCGCCCCTGCTGTACCGCATTAATTCACATGTTCCTTCAGATTTCTTGAAAATATTCCTTAACCTGTTTATTGACATGGGGACTCTTCGCAGCTGTTTCTGTTGGCGATATTTCTGCATTGCAGCGCTGCTATTTCTGCCGTTCTGATAAAACATTTTTACCTGTAGTGCACAGCGTTTCTTCTCCGTAGGTTTTACGTTTCTAAAAAAAAAAAAAAAATTGGTTCAAATTGTTCTGAGCAATATGGGACTTAACATGTGAGGTCATCAGTTCCCTAGAACTTAGAACTACTTAAACCTAACCAATCTAAGGACATCACACTCATCCACGCCCGAGGCAGGATTCGAACCTGCGACCGTAACGGTCTCGCGGTTCCAGACTGAAGAGCCTAGAACCGCTCGGCCACTTACGTTTCTTATCGAACACTTCAATCTCCTTAATACTTTGTAATCTTGGAATAAAAAGAATTCCTGCGATCTTGGTTACCAGTTTATTGTTTTACAACCATCCAGATCGCTCCAACAAGTGCTCCCTACAAAATACCACAAATGAAATCATTAAGCATCGCCAAGCGACAAATAGGATAGTGACGTCAAAACATGAAACATTTCACATTCTGACTGCTTGCAGCGCCATATTTCCACATGTTGACAGAAGCTCGAATTATTATTTTTGTCAATATACTGCGCAAGCGCACTGTTTAGAGAACCTACCTACGATGTTTCAGCGTCCTGCGATGTATACAGCCCACACTGCAGCACTCAATACACCGTCAGTTTAATTTTAACCACTCTGTACTTTTGATAGGTAAGTACTACAGACTTCTAAGTATAGTTATCATTCTTTCATGAGTCGCTTTCTGTTTTGCTTAATACTGAGACACAGTCATGTTAACATTGAAACCTTAGGACTAATTCCTGTGATTGTTACTAATACTATGAAAGAAATGCTAGGTAAATTCTATAGTGTAGCAACGTGGTGCCAGTCATTCTGTCGAATTTCTACGTATTTCGAACGCTTTTGACTTGTATGCAAAATTTATATGTGACAATCTGAGCCGTAACGTTCCTCGGGACAGCAAAACGTTGCCCCACAACAAAAGAGGCCGAACAACAAGTAGCTCTAATTGAAACCAAAACGGTTGGGAGGACTTCGGGCCTGACACTTCATGATCATCTGACCAATGATGAAATTCGCAACTGATACTATCGTTGAGGAAATTTGGGCGAGCTGTCTACAGTGGTGAGGACAAGTACTTAGAGCTGACCAAGAAATAGAAAAACGCGAGTTTCCGTTATAAATCTATGGTAAGCGACCTGTTGTGACACCGATGCCACTATGGTCAGCAGCTCTCCATATAAACTTCAAAAGAGTTAATTTCTGCCGTGATCAAGCACAAGATCGTGACAAGTGGAGGCAGACAGCCGAAAGGCCGAAGCTCACTACATGGCGGGGCAACCATTGAGCAAGAACAGTCTGCGTCATTACTTTCGCGTTATACAGATATCCAAACCACTGTGCTCCCCTTAAAGTTGCCGCAATAGGAATCTGTGGTAGTAGTACGTATAATGTGAAGAATACGTAATTAATATTTTAGATTCACTCGGGACCAACGAAAATTAGGTATATGGTATCCACAGGTTAAAAATCGAATGTTTTCGTCAATCAAAAATATTTGAAAGCTAGTTAAATCGATAGACTGTGCACGTCATAGTTCGATGATTGTCGGAACACTTACACTTTGTGCAAGAGGAAGCCGTTTTATAATGCAGCAACAGCATAATTTATTAAGACAAACTCGTAAATACGATCGAAAATCTGAAACTACTGCCGCCAGTCCTTCTTTTCCCACTGTACGAGCTGTGACACTTGTCGAAGAGGAAATGTTCAAATGTGAGTGAAATCTTATGGGACTTAACTGCTAAGGTCATCAGTCCCTAAGCTTACACACTACTTAACCTAAATTATCCTAAGGACAAACACACACACCCATGCCCGAAGGAGGACTCGAACCTCCGCCGGGACCAGTCGCACAGTCCATGACTGCAGCGCCTAAACCGCTCGGCTAATCCCGCGTGGCGAAGAGGAAATGTCACTGTGCTTGTGATGTAATGACGTCCGCAGTCTGCAGTGCGTTTACAGACAAAACTTACGTGACTTTATGCGTCAATGTATGTTGGCTACAAAAATTTTGTTCTGCGCTTCTGAATGGTCACGCCATAGCTGTTACTATTCTGTTTGTGTTGCAGCAGATAATGCAGCGGAAATGCAATCTGAGACAGGAATTTAATTATGTTTTAAGAAGGTGATGCCCTGTAGCTCCTTAAATATTTGAGAAAGACCTTATTTTAGTCCAAGCGCAACTGATAAAAGTTTCGTTATTATAGAAACTATTTCGGTCCTCAATCCATCATTAGGTACCGTAAAATATATACCACACTATACAAGTTACAAATAATATAAAATTCATGATTCGTCACTGTTGTCAAATACACTGTTCGGCAGAGCCTAACAACAACTTAGATAAAGTGACATAGCTTATTAACAACTCGGTGGACGTGAATGAAAATGCGGGAGTATGTTGTCAGGGGTCCACCAATCGTGCACGCGAGTTGGACGTCAAAAGGCGTGAAGTCAAATCAACTATAGTGACGAATGGGCTTGGCGCTGCAACACGAGGCAGTTGAAAGAACCATAGAACACAGACTGTGTCAATCAGCTGTCAGTTATAGTGCACTGTGGTTGGTTGGTTGGTTGTTTGAGATTAAAGGGACCAAACAGCAAGGTCATCAGTCCCTTGTTTCAAATAGACTCCATTCTGCTAACGGGACATCTCAGTATAGTCAGAAAAATAAAACGGATAAAGGGGAAACGTAAAAGGGCAGTCACGTTGTCATTAGTAAAAACAAATGAGGGAAGTTGGCAAGAGAACGAACCCAACACTATGCTGAAACAGCATAGGCAAGACCACCTGTGACTTAAAAGGTACAACTGCTATAATGCCGAAAGTACGTATGGGAATAGAAAAACTAACCAAGCCTTAAAAAGAAGGGGTAAAAACAGAGTAAAAGGGAAAGAAAAGATAATTCCGGTCAGGGAGGTGAATCGGGAATCTCTGAACACTGCCTACAGTGGGAGACACCCAAACACTCACCGCCCTGCCCCAACACCAGAGGGAGATTAAAAGCTTTAAAACTGAGAATAAAAACCACTCTCCCGGAGGAAATCTAGAACCAGAGAGACCATCCGGGAATCGTCAGCCAACATCAAAGGTAAAGTGTGGGGGAGTCTGTACTAAGCACGCAGAGCCAAAAGAAGGGGGCATTCAACCAAAATGTGGGCCACTGACTGGAAGGCTCCACAACCACATAGCGGGGGTGGCTCATCACGCAAAAGGAAACCATGGGTCAGCCTGGTATGGCCAATGCGGAGACGACACAGTGTGGTCGAGTCCTTGCGGGAGAGGCTAAAGGAAGAACGCCATGGGCCTGGATTCACCTTAATGGCACGAAGTTTATTAGACAGTGGAGTAGCCTCCCAAGAATTGGCCCATGACTGTGCAAAGTGGGATTTGATGTGAAGCCGTAAATCCGCTGCAGGAGGGGTTACAGAAAACGGGGGGTAAGTAACTGCTCCCCCAGCCAAACGATCAGCGAGCTCATTACCCGGGATACCCACATGGCCCGGGACCCATAGGAAGTCAATGGAACAAGCAGCACGGTGAAGATCAGCGAGATGGTCATGGATGGCAGAGACCAAGGGATGGCGCGAAAAACACCGGTCAATAGCAAGAAGGCCACTCATCGAGTCCGTACATAACAAAACGCGGTTGTGTTGGGATTGTTTAATAAAGGTAAGGGCCCGGGAAATTGCCATCAATTCCGCAGTAAACACCCCACATGAGGGTGGCAGTAGATGATTTTCCGTTCCAACAAAGGACGTGAAGGCATACCCAACATGATCAGCAGATTTAGAGCCATCAGTGTAAAAAACAACAGCATCCCGAAACTCCCATAAAATTTGGCGGAAAAAGGAACGGAACACCACCGGGGGGATGGAATCTTTCGGACCGCGGCGGAGATCCATCCGAATTCGAGGCCGAGGAACTAACCAAGGAGGGGTGGAGGGGAGGGAGCGAGGAAGACAGGACAAAGAAGGAAGCCGAAAATCACGGGTAAGAGACGCAAGGCGCAGCCCAACCGGTAAACCCGCCCGAGGGCGGGAGTCAGGCGGGCGACGTCCATGGTCTGGGAATAGGATAGAATAGGAAGGATGAGCGGGAGAAGAACGGATAGTAAGGGCATAAGACACCAGAAGCTGTGACCGCCGAACAGAAAGGGGGGGGGGGGGGGGATCCCAGCTTCAACCAGGAGACTATCAACAGGGCTAGTAGGGAAGGCACCGGTGGCCAAACGGATACCACGATGGTGGACTGGATCCAGCACGTGCAGCGTGGAAGGAGCAGCTGAACCATAAACTTGACAACCATAGTCCAAACGTGACAGAACTAGAGCACGATAAAGACGGAGGAGGAGGGAACGGTCCGCACCCCAGGAGGAGTGGGCAAGGAAGCGAAGGACATTGAGTTTACGGAAACATCCTACCTTCAGGAGTCTGATATGGGGCAGCCAAGTGAGCTTGTTGTCGAAAAGAAGACCTAGGAAACGAAACTGTGGAACCACAGGCAATCTTTGTGCAGCGAGATAGAGCTCTGGATCAGGGTGGACCGTAGTACGGCGACAGAAGTGGACCACCCGCGATTTTAAAGGAGAGAATTGAAACCCGTGGGAGAGGGTCCATGCAGAGGCACGCCGTATAGCCACCTGGAGCTGCCGTTCTGCAGATGGCATCGAGGAGGAACTAACCCAAATGCAGAAATCATCCACATACAGGGCAGGGGCGACCAAGGGACCGACAGAGGCCACAAGTCCATCGATAGCAATGAGGAAAAGAAGGACACTCAAGACAGAACCCTGTGGGATGCCCGTCTCCTGGGTCCGTGGAGAACTAAAAGCAGTACCAACTCGAACTCTGAATGACCGATGGATCAGGAACTGGCGGATAAAAATCGGGAGTGGGCCCCGAAGACCCCACTGATGAAGGGTTAGTAAGATGTGATGGCGCCAGGCCGTGTCATAGGCCTTGCGAAGGTCAAAAAACACTGCAACCAAATGGCGGCGCTGGGAAAAAGCCTGCCGAACTGCGGATTCCAAGCGAAGCAAATGATCGATTGGAGATCGTCCCTCTCGAAAGCCACACTGGTAAGGGGACAATAGATCCCGAGATTCGAGGACCCAAGTGAGCCGACGGGCTACCAGCCGTTCAAGTAACTTACAACCAACATTGGTCAAACTAATTGGCCGATAGCTATCAACAGATAGGGGGTTCTGACCAGGCTTAAGGACAGGAACCACAATGCTATCCCTCCACTGAGAAGGGAAGTCACCCTGGAGCCAGATACAATTAAACACCCGAAGAAGATGGTGCCGTTGTGGAGCACTGAGATGTTGAAGCAGCTGGTTATGAATGGAATCTGGGCCAGGAGCCGTATCATGAGAAGCAGATAGAGCAGAAAGAAATTCCCATTCAGTGAAAGGTTCGTTGTAAGATTCTGACTCACAAGTGGTGAAACATAAGGTGACAGCTTCAGCCTGCTGTTTTTGATGAAGGAAAGCAGCTGGATAGGAGGCCGACGCTGATGCCACTGCAAAATGGGTCGCAAGATGTTCTGCGAGAACTAATGGGTCCGTACAAATGCCATCTGGGAGGTGAAGGCCTGGGAGGGTGGACTGCCGATGGCAACCTTGGAGAGAGCGAAGTGTAGCCCATACCCGTGACAGAGGGACAGTGGAACCAAGGGAAGAAACGAATCGTTCCCAACATATCCGCTTGCTCTGTTTGATTAAATAACGGGCTTTAGCGCGAAGGCGCTTAAAGGTAGAAAGGCTGGCTACAGATGGGTGCCTCTTAAAGTGTTGCAAAGCTCGACGGCGATCACGGATGGCAATGGCAATGGCCGTACTCCACCACGGGACTTGCCGACGACGAAATTGCCCAGATGAGCGCGGGACAGCAAGGTTAGCAGCGCGAACAATCGCGTCAGACACGTCACGTAGGACGTCATCAATACAACCCGACAAAGAGGGAGAAAACTCGACCTGTGCAGTATATAGAGGCCAATCGGCGCGGTGGAAAGACCAACGAGGTAACCTCTCCATCGGGGAGCGGGAAGGGAGCGTGATAAGCAACGGGAAATGGTCACTATCACAAAGGTCGTCGTGTGGCGACCAGTGTAATGAAGGGAGGAGAGAGGGAGAAGAAAGAGAAAGATCAATGGCAGAAAAGGTACCATGACCAGCACTGAAATGAGTAGGGGAGCCATCATTAAGAAGGCACAGGTCGTGGTCTGCAATAAATTGGTCGATAAGAAGACCTCGTCTAGATGGAAAGGCACTGCCCCACAAAGGATGATGAGCATTAAAATTCCCAAGGAGGAGGAAGGGAGGAGGAAGTTGCTGAAGAAGGGTGGTTAAGGCAGCAGGTGTAAGAGTCCTGTCAGGAGGGAGATAAAGATTGCATACTGTGACTGCAGAGTCTAAGTGGACCCTAACAGCAACTGCTTCCAATGTAGTTTGGAGAGGAATCCACGTGCTAGCAATGTCTGTACGGACCAACGTACAAACGCCACCAGAAGCCCGCAAGGGTCCGACCCGATTTCGACAGAAAACACGGAACCCACGGAGGGTCGGTGAGTGAGCATCAGTAAAATGAGATTCCTGGAGAACCACACAAGCTGCTGAGTAGGACGAAAGAAGGGATTTCAATTCCGGAAGGTGACGATAGTATCCATTACAATTCCATTGGAGAACCACAGAACGATGGTTTAAATGAGGGCTGAACACGCTAAATCCAGTCATACCGCCGGGTCCCCACCCGTCACCGACAAGGAGGGGGCGACATCCATAAACGACAGGTCAGAATCCGGTTGTGAAGCCGGGGAAGGGACCTCCGGTGACACCAGAGGCTCTTTGTCCCGGGACTTATGTTTCTTCTTCTTTTCAGGCTGAGATCGAGGAGGGCTGTGTGGCATAATGGAGCCAGCTGCAGCAAGATCAGGAACAGAAAGAGACCGGGCGACCTGGGGGCCGATAGACCGCGGCTCTCGCGGTCGCCGCGCTGCAGCAGACCTTTGACCTGGAAGGTGCCGGGAAGGGGCATCCCGGGAGAGGCGCCCTTGACCGGCAGACGCCGAAGGAGTGGGACACTTCTCCGGCTGGGGAGGGGGAGCGGCGCCCAGAGGAGAAGGTGTGGGAGCCGCAGGGGAGGGGGGAAGGAGAGGGGTCCGGGACGGGGGTAAGGAAGGGGGAGGAAGGGATGAAGATGTAACCAAGGCGTAACTAGATGTCATGGACACAGGGTGCAATCGTGCATATTTCTTACGGGCCTCTGTGTAGCTTAAACGATCAAGAGACTTATATTCCTGTATCTTTTTTTCTTTCTTATAGACTGGGCAATCTGCTGAACGTGGAGAATGACTACCATGACAATTTACACATACAGGAGGGGGAACACAGGGACTCCCCTCATGGAGTGGACGTCCACAGTCACCACAGAGAGGGTCCTGGGTACAGCGAGAAGACATGTGGCCAAAACGCAAGCACTTAAAACACCGCATAGGAGGTGGGATGTACGGCTTCACATCACAGCGATAGACCATAATCTTAACTTTCTCAGGAAGGGTATCCCCTTCAAAGGCCAGGATAAAGGCACCAGTATCAATACGATTATCTTTAGGACCCTTCTGAACACGCCGAACAAAGTGAACACCCCGCCGTCCGAGATTGTCCCGAAGTTCCTCATCAGTTTGAAGGATGAGGTCTCTGTGAAAAATCACACCTTGTACCATATTTAGAGACTGGTGAGGGGTAATGGACACGGGAATTGTGCCAAGATGGGTACAGGCACGAAGGGCCGCAGATTGGGCAGCCGAAGCAGTTTTTATCAGTAACGAACCCGACCGCATCTTGCTCAGGGAGTCCACTTCGCCGAACTTGTCTTCAATGTGTTCCACAAAGAATAAAGGTTTGACACTGGTGAAAGTATCTCCATCAGTCCTGGTGCAAACTAGATAATGGGGGAAAGGCTTTGCCCCTAGACGACGGGCCTGACCCTCCTCCCAGGGGGTAGCCACGGAAGGGAAGGCCGAAGGGGCAAGAGAAGCAGCACTTGAGGAATCAGTACCACGCAGAGAGACGGCCGCAGAAGAGCGGCCAGAGGTTTGGACCCTTATGCGTTTCATCTGCATAGCATCCGCCCTGATACCACCCACTCCGATCAGGGGCTCTCCTCACGGGCGCCACCCAGCCACAGCAAGGGCCGTCTGGCACGGCGGCCATTGCCCGGAGTTCCGATGCTCCAGGATGACGAGCAACCACTCCAAGGCATGCATGAGGAGGTCACAGCTCAGGTATCAGAAGTGTGATCCCTGTGTGTTCAGGGGGCTCAACCAAAAGGGTACATAGCGACCCCACCACACGGGCTGGCTACCGTGCTGGCTATGCACCCTAGCATCAGACAACGACGTAGAAGAAAAGGTGGAATATACTAGGAGGGCACACGTCGGAGACACTAGGTAAGGTGCTCTTCCCCAAATGGCTCACACTACGGAAGAGAAATTTTGGAATGGAGGTCAAACCCCAGAGGGGACCAAGGAATGCCGAAAGGAGGAGATGATTACGCAACAAAGCCGGAGTGTAAAACCAACAGAACCAGGAGGATAGCGGGGGCCAACATAAGCAAGGACACCAATAGAGGGAGAGGAGAGGGCGAGGGTAAAGGGGTATGGAGGGGAAAGGAGGGGAAGGGAAAGGAAATGCAGCCCGGGAGAGAAAGAAGGCTGCAATGGCTCGGGGCCCCGTGCTCGCCACGCACGTATCCACAAAAGAGTTGTGGACCCCCTGGGGGGTGCACTGTGGTGATGTACTTCATTACAACGTGGCCCTGAGGCCTCATTAGGATAACTTCACAAGGACAACAACGATTGGAAAACTGGAAGCAGGAAGAAATATGACGAGTGTAGCCCAGGAGTTGGGTGTAGCTCACGGCATTGTCTCACGTGCATGGGGAGCGTTCCGAACCACAGACACTGCTGCCCGAAGGAAAGGAGCTGGTTGACGCACAATCAACTACATCAGCATAAATCCGCTGTGTTATGCAATAGGCAGGAAGGGAACGACGTCATACGGCGTGTGCATTTGAGACCATATTTAACAGGACTGCAAGGCAAGCAATCCCACGCAGTAGAATGATACGGTGACTGCATGGAGGCGCTCTGTTACACGACGACCAGTTCGTTGTGTTCCGTTGACAACCGTACATCGGCGTCACCGTTTCCGCTGCTGCCAAGAGTGTAGGGACTGCAAGTACGAAGAGTGGAGTCGCACGTTCTGGCGAGGTGAGAGTAGATTCAGCTAGAATAAGTTTAAAATGATCTTTGGAGTGGAGACCATATAGTACTAGTAGCCTACATAAGGATATGTTTGACTCTCCGTAAAATTGGGTAAGTGCGATGTCAGTTGTGACCCTGTTTTAGCTGCATAAAGGGTACCTCAAAGGGAGGACGAATTGTTGTCATTAACAGGTCAATACAAACTTAGAAGCAACTTGACTGGGCACAGACACGATTCAGTTATTGAGCAAGTAAGTGGGGGTAAACCACTTCACGTCACCACTCCATAGCTCTATTTTATGGAATGTGTCACTGATACAATGTTATCGTGAGTGTCGTTTGCTCATTAATCTCCAGCCATCAGCTGTGTAACTGGGATGACGACACTGAAAAGTTGTGCCGGACCGGGACCTCAATCCGGATTATCCGATTATGGGGAATGGTCGCCTTACCCGAATCTATGAAAATCGCGCCCAGTGAGATTCGCACCCAACCAGAAATGTGTGAGAATCGCGCCCAATAAATGCTCCCTTTGTGTCGGGCTTACCCGGGCCCGGGCCGTCCTATCCTAATCACCCTAAACTACCTGCTCCTCGGACCCAGGGACCTGCCCCCCTCCCCCGGTACCATGCACAGCCGCCGACTGTCTGATACACAAACACAGCCTTAGTGCCGCTCTGGCTGTCGAAGAGTTCACATCGCGCAATTCGTGTATTTTTGACACGGTAGTTCAGATATGGAATTTTTGACCACTAATCACCATGTTGCCACTACGAAGGTTATTCTTACATAGTGAAGAGAACTAAAGAAGATGGAACAGTAATGTGGCGCTGTTCAAGACAGAGAGCAAACCAGTGCCGAGTAATGATGAAAACGAAGGATTCGACAGTGCTTTTTTCATTCGAGCATCAATGTGGACATCCAGATGTCACTCGGTTGGAAGTAAGGAAGACTTAGAACCACGCAAAGAAAGGGCGAGAGATGAAGAGACGTCTATTTCAAAAATATATTCAGAGGAGCTGGGTTGCCTGCATAATCGAGGCTATGATTTTGTCACTGAAATGCCAGAGCAGCAAACAACGAAGAGAGCTTTGTACTACCAGAGGGCAAAATAACAAGGAAATGAGAGAGATTCACCGACAACAGAAAAAATTGACCTAAAGGCAGATTTACTAACTATGAACGATGGCAGCAGTTTTCTGTTAAGCGACGACAGACTAGGAGAGAGGATAATAGTTTTTAACGGAAGGGCAGGAAGAGAGGCTCTAAGGAGTAAACAAGACTTTTTTATGAATGGTACGTTCAAGTGCAGCAGTAAACAGTTTTCGCAGGTATACACCATTTACACCGACTTCGGGAGTACAAATAATGAGACAAACATCTATCCAGTTGACTTTGCACTACTGCCAAACAAAAGAAAAGAGACGTACGTCCGTCTTTTCTGAAATTTGATGCAAAAAATTCCAGAATGGAAACCTGCAAACGTGACCATAGACTACGAATCAGCTGCGATTTCATCAATTAAAGTTGTATTTCCGACAGCTGAAGTGCATGGATGTTATTTCCGTATGAAAAATTGTCTCTGCAGCAGAAAAGTTCAAGAGCTAGGACTTACTCGTGAAATCAAAGAAAACGAAGAAGTGAGACAACATGTTCGCATGTGTGCTGCGCTGGCGTTTCTACTGCCTGAAGATGTATGTGATGGTTGGCTGGAGATACATTCACGTACATTTGATATCCCCAAACTTTCTGAATTTTTTGACTGCTTCGTAGATAGATGGTTGGAAAATAAAAATACCCCTATCCACCTTTGGAGTTGCTACAAACGGCGCCACCAAACAACCAACGCTATAGAAGGTTGGCACCACATAATTAATAACATGCTTGCTAAACCAAATCCGAAAATTAATGACGTTATTAGGTGTTTGAAAAGAGAAGCAGAAAATTCAGCGTTCGCCCTAATGAGGGCAGAACTGAGTATGGAAGGTAAACGGAAAAAAAAACAGCCTACATGAAACGTGATGAAAGGTTGAGAAATATAGTAAAAAAACACGAAGAGGATGGTGAGATCAAGGATTGCATGAAAGCCATATCCTACCTACAGAAACTTGCCTGAGTTTATCAGAAGATGGATAGAGATACAATAGTGTTCAAATGTAAATAGCAACTTATATAAGAAATAATAAAAATGTTAAAAAAATATTGACGATGCTTATAAGTTGATTTTAAACACGCCTAAATGACTTTTGCTCTTTAGCCAGTCCAAAGCCTGGATAACGTGTGATGGAAATCAGATTATTTTTAAAATACAGTATATGTATTTTACAATAAACCAAAACAAAAGCGAACCCTTTTCAGAGTCAATCCTTTACAAGTATACTTCTCATTCAAGAGTCACCACCCCAATTCCTCGCTGGTTTTTTATAAATTAAGAGTTAAAATTAAGTGACATTACTAATCGCCAAGTATAGAGTCGCTTGATATTTCTGAGTATTCAAGAAGTGTAGTTGTTATAATGAAAATGATATTGATAGTGACTGATGAATGGTATTGCAAGTGAAGCAAAAGAATGTAATCTCTTGTATTACCTGCAGTTTGAAGTGGTGTGTGGTAGAAACTTTATTCTCTCTCTCTGTCTGACGGCTGAAAACTCCAGCTCGGAAACCTCCAGGTAGCGTCCCTCAACTCTTTTGTCTGCCGGACAAGGGGATTAGGGGACCCGTCCTCGACCCTTTCTGGGCGCGAATCTCACTGGTCGCGTTTTTCAGTACACCGCCTTACCCTTAGCATATACGAGTACGCCTCATTGCCAGGCCCAAACTTTCTGATGTCCTCGACTGCTCGCGATAAGCAGGAAATTCGGGTTCCTTGTCGCGGTCCGGCAAAAATTTTCACTGTCATTATCTCATTATACAGCTGTTGGTTGTCCATATTCGTAACTGCGAATACATTTCATGTATATCATAACAGCTGTAGCCGTCGCAGTGCCTTTTCCTTCGTACATGCATGCATTGCACCGTGATTCTCAACAATACAGACACTGCAACCTCATACTCATCTCTCATGTCCTGTGGCTATAAGGCAACGACCCAGGACAACTAAATTCCGAATGGTTCAAATGGTTCTAACCACTATGGGATTTAACATCTGAGGTCATCAGTCCCCTCAGTCCCCAAGGACATCACACACATCCATGTGCCCGTAGTAGCAGCACAATTCCGGACTGAAGCGCCTAGAGCCACTCAGCCACAGCGGCCAGCTGCTAAATTCCGCCCTTCTTCCGCTGGTTGACAGCCGCTTCAGTCCCACCAGGCAGAACGGGTCTCCATGGTCCGCTCTTTGTTATTGGCCTCCACAATTGTCTGCAATAGACTGATATGCCTCCACAATTCAGAGCAATAACGGCATTTGTGAATGGGACTGCAAATCACATCTTCTAAGATAACTCTGTGTCCTGTTCTCACCAAACGAACATCCGCTGCCCATATGATCCGTCACTAACTCGCCTCACTCTCCCACTGACTGTCTACCTTCTCAGTTGTCCATGGTCGGCAGTTTTTGTTCATTTCTCCCATTCTGTCCTTCAGAGCACTGAATATCCCTCTTCATTTGTCAATGTTGCGGCCAGTTTGTAATCTCACCCATTAAACGGCGGTCACTGTATAACTATGCCTTCCAGTCCTCACGCAGGGTGACAAAATTGGGATCTACTCTGTCAAAAACTTTTTAGGCAGTGGCTAGCATGTAGAATGGGAACTCCCACGTTATTTTAATGATGGCTATTCAGCTTTGGATGCTGGTTCCACAGCAGACTGCCTCCGGTGCTTTTCTGCATGTCTGAGTTGTCAAGAAACATGTAACCTAAAAACAAACTTGCTTGCTTGTACCAGGAAGTGTGTAAGATGGCAGCTTGAATGAATAGCAATTTCACACAATACATGAGATTTTATACGGTTTAACAGGTAGAAGGATATGTCACCTGACATACTTCAGCGATAATGAGAGGATTTGCCTATCAAAATGTGCAGTATGTAATGCAAAGGTGTGACAATCGATTCGACAGTATTAACACGCCAAACCCAAATCCTGCAAGTCAATGAGCAAAAGGTGAAAAAAAGTGCTGGAAGAAACGTTATTGTTTGTGGGAAGACGCAAGTTGCACCATCAGGGCCTGAGTACAATGGAACGCTTCTAAAAGGGATTGGTGACCTGCAGCGAGAAGGACAACAAACGCTCCTGGTGGTACGTCAAGGGGTGCAGGTAGCGACGCAGGGCTGCTTGTGACAGAGAAATTCTTTAGAATTTCGAGATGGATACAAACAGACCAGCAATGCAGTTGATCACGTGAAATGCCCGTAGTATACTCATGAGGTATGGGTGTAGCTTTTAGCTGTCAGGAGCGGGCACACAGACATGGTTTCCACAAGGTGAAAGGAACGCTCCCATCGGTCTGAAAAAGCCGTGACGTGAAGCACAAAAGGACACAGGTGGGGAGACAGTTTGATATGAAAGGCACAAGACTGAAAACTTCAGGGACTCTCCTGTGAACCAGCATAAAGTGTAGAACAGGGTGCATAACGCCCTGTACGATACCAAAAGAGGAATTTTTTTGTGAACACTGCGTTCACTTTGGCTGACATTCACCTAGAAATTAGCCGAAGAGTCGTTGAGACCCGATAGTGGAGAAACGAAACAGCCAAGTATTTAATTGTTCTTGCAAGAACTGAGGGGCATTGAAGTATACACACTGCATCATCTATGCACGTGTATATCGCCATATTTTCCATACCAGAGATGAGTGCATGTTTTTTCGCCTAACGAGAAACATAGGACAGTTTCAACTGATAAAATCAGTAAAGATTTTGATTAGCTTTCTATTGGATTATCAGAGGGCGAGAGCAGCTATGCAGCCGGCAGCACATCGCAGCTAAAGGTAAGTGCCGCTGGCAGAGGTGTAAACTTGTTGGTTCACAAGCTTGCATCCACTGTGAATTCGAGCAACCTTGAGTAATCTTTTGCTCCTCTTGTCACGAAAACTAACTATCCTCCATAGACCTGACTGTCATCCTAAATAGTAGCAGAATCGGGTGATTAGTCATAATACTGGGCAACTTCACTACCTAGAAGTAAGAAAATCTTGTATAGAGCCTTCTATTTCGATTTGATATTGGTATGTTATCTTGACAATTGTCCTGAAATTGTCATGTAACAATCTATGTAAACTCGTGTTCTTCTTTAACAACAATATAGTAATAAGCCAACTTTACAGCTAAACACTGTTGTGCTCTGTTATAGAATAAAGGTCCACTCCTAAACCAAAAAAGTTTTTGCTGAAGTCTGACAAACGTGAAAACGAGTGGAGTGTCAGATAATGGCGAACCTGCCAGGATGGCAGTTGGTCTGCCAGGATGGCTATTGGTGAAATTAGAAAGTGTAATTAAAATTTAGTATTCAGAAATTTTTTTTTTAGAAAACAGAAAGTGACAATGTTACTCAATGTATGTGTCTGCATAGTAGTCAGAGTACTGTAAATGTGTGATTTACAGGGTAGAAAAGGTTGTATTATCGAGTAAAGAAAAATTCTGGTGTTTTGGTTAAAAGTAGCTTGTGCATGACGTTTCTGACAGGCGCGAAGTTATTCAAGGCGTCGTTGAGTTGTTCTGAATACCCACCACCTATGAAGTGCGTTGCTAATGATGTGTTAATGTCGTAAGAGACTTTCTATGCTATTTTGGAGACGTGTCTGGTCGTGTAACTTCATGCTGACTAGAGCTCAGGCTCCCGCAAATCGTGAAAGACAGAGGTTAGTTAGACGGTCTGAGACGGCGGACGGACTTAGATAATCGTATATTGGGCAAACTGAAGATCTTTATAGAACAGAAAATGATGTACAACAAAATGTATCGAATGCAAGTCACGAAACCGAACGAAGTGACAATGCAAAGGGAATGCTCGCAGTTCGCAATCGCTATTTCAGGATGAGACCGCACAAAACCGAGCATATGGCAGATTTAGTGGTTCAGAAGCAGAATCAGAGGACGTGCTACTCCAGTACGTTGACCCTAATGCTCTAATTATTCATCAGACAGGACAGTTTACTACGGAAAGAATCAGTGTAAGTGCGTCAGCACTCTGCGCAGAAGTCGGTGAGATGTCACATGAAAGACGTGAACGACAAAATTTACACCAAATGGTGTCAGATGACGATGGCGGAGAGTCTGATAGTGCAGTCACATTGCTGAAGCAACTCACTATTGTTGTCAAGCAAACAAATGCAGGGTTAGAAGACATAAAAGCGGAAACAGCTGCAGTGTTGGTGGCTTTTAAAACCGAAACGGCGAATTTAAAACATAAAACCAATGTGGCTTTGAATGGTCTCAGACTTGAAACCATTTCTGGGTTCGAAAAGGTCCTCAAAGATCAGCAAAAGTTGCGAACAGAAGTTAACGAACACTTCACTGAGACTCGGGAAGAGGCGAGAGACTCACGCGAACTAATTCAATCGCTTATGGCCGATCAGAAAGAGATGCGTACTGACATTGACCAGGTGCAGGATGCAGTGTCTAATAGCAACCGAAGAGTTGATAATCTAGCACTTAGGGCATCTCGTAAGGCGCAAAAAATCGTGAAAGAGCTCAATGTCAGAAAAGCTTCTCACGCGAGCAGCGTTAAAAAGATTCGATACACGGATTCTGTACATGGTGTCGAAAAATAACCAGCAGTATGAACAGTTTCGTACAGAATTGAAGCAGTGTATCGAGAACCGACAGAAAGCAGTAGTGAGGCGACGGAATCGGTAGTCTCATCTGACATAGTGGTGGAAAAAAATCCAGAGGGAACCAAGTTTGTTATTCAGTCTTCCGTGTCAGTAGCGGAAACACAAAAATGTCATGAGATACCACTAGTACGTCCACAAGATGTCGGCAAGATGTTACGTCAGTCTTTTCAGATCCGAAAGAGAAACAAATGGTAGGTGGGCGAAGCAGGTAACGTGCGTTCACAGTAGACAATGGTGCGAGAAGCGGTAACTGCACGCATACCAACAGAGCCGCAGCCGACCCTCCGAACCTACACGAATGACGCGATAACAGAGCAGGTTACTGCGCCGCACGTACCAAATTCTCAATTTAGGAGTTACATTGCAACAGACCATATACCGCAGGTGAATATGAAGCAAGTACAAAGAAAAAACACTGATCCAGTAACGGGAAATTTAAACGTATCTTATAATCCGATACCTGAGGAACGGCATGGTTCAGATAATTGCGTAGATACGACGCCAGATGGGACTCAAATATGTTGTCTCAGGACCCAAATGTGGTAGTACGAATAAATAGAAACATGACGCAATTGAAGGGAAAGGAAAATGGTGAGAAAACACAAACGCCATAAGTTGCAATAGAAAAATTTGACAATGATCTTCTTTTGACAGTCAGAAAATTCCAACATTACAACGAAAACGGGAACGGCTTACACCCCCGAACGTTTATACATCAATTCCAAATCGGTTTACAAGAACATTGGCCACTTAGCCATAAACTTGATTTCATTTGTAGTCATATGGAAGGCGCAATAACGGAAGCGATGCAAAGAGTCGCTGCAAACTGTAAGTCGTATGAACAGTTGAAGGCTGCATTCTTGGAGCGGTACTGGTTCACGGAAGCCCAAAATACGATAAAATTTGAATTGTTACAACAGAAGTTATTTGAAAATTTGGGACAAAAGAAGCCAGTTAGACTTTCTGACGAAATCACGAAAAAGGATCTGTGTTTAGACAGTCTGTACAGTTTTGGGGAACTGATAGGTATGTGCACAATGAAGTAACCCTTGCGTTATCAGCAATCGTTGGTTGGAAGAAATGGAGATAATATACAGGCATTTAAAGGGATGTTAAGAAAACTTGAATTCATCTACAGTGAAGATGACGCGAAGAAGCAACGAGTGCAGTGAGAGAAATCAATGGTGGGGGTAATAATAGCAACCGACTGGCCTTTAATAAAGCTTACAATGCCAATAGTAATGTTGGGAAAGGTAATCGTTTTGGGAAGAGCAGTTATCACCCATGGGATAATAATACCTATGGATTTGGTAACTCACAGAGGTCAAACAATAACTGTGTTATTGGTGAGCCGCGGAATTATAATAATGGATTTGGTTCCAGAAATTATGGTGCTAACTATAATTCGCGGTATGATCACCATGCAAAGGAAGCAGGAATATTTAGAGGTTTTCCATCACAAAACACAAACTATTCGGGTGCAACTAGAATGCCTAGACCGCAGAAAGATTGGGAGAGTTAAACTTTAGCAGGACAACACACGCGAGATGAACCGGTTCAAGAAGTCGAGTTGAGGCCACCAGACCCTGCTAAAAACAGAACTGATGAGATGAGCGGTACGAAGACCAGTCACAAAAGACTCAATCGCCAAATGAAGGTGATTTTCATATAATTAAATATGTAAGTAGACTTACCTTTGATCAACAAGATGCTGAAGTAGGTTTAGGGAATGATCAGATACAAATACCAGCATGCTGGGAAACAATTGACTGGGAATCGTCCGATTTATACGAAACCCAAGAGGATAATGCACCATTGGCAGCACCAATATTGATACCAAAGTCAGATGATATATATATATGTATGACAGGGAATTATCTGGGAAACAACTAAATTTCCACCAGTACCCAGAGTACAACATCAACATCTAGTAAAAGTAGCACAGAGCAATTTGAAGGCTGCACCGTTAAATAGAGAGAACCGGTCGGACAAAACGGCAACATCACGAGTAATTTCACTAGGACAAAAGGTAGTCGTGAAAATCCACCAGCTCTCGACCAAGAAAAGTCGTCAAAGCCATAAATTCTTTTCGGTAAATAAAGGTCCAATGGAAGTAAGTAAAGTGGTTCATGATAATGCAGTCGAATTGGTTAATCATTGGGCTTGCACCATGTGAGTCACTTGAAAGCATATAAATGGTAAAACAGTAAATATTTGGCCCACAAGAAAAATGAGATGTATCAAATATCCAGATTCCAATGAGAGCAACATATACACGTCAAAGACTAGGGAAGCAAAAAAAAAAAAATGCATGCAAATAAAAGTTTTTAATTTGCACTTATCTCATTAAAATAAATTGGTTATCTTTCTCAGTATATCAAAAGGATACTTGTGAAGTAAGAACAATAAAGTAAGAACTAAAGTAACTCTTCTGGAAACGAAATGTGTTATGTGGAAGGAACAAAAAGAAAGGTAAACGATAGAGATTATCATGTGGATAGTTTGATGAAATAGTTGTAGATTATATCTTAAAACGTAGTGTGAAGTAGCAAGAAGTTGATTTTTGTGGACAAAAAGAAGCCAAGAAACTATGGGCAAAGAGCTAGGTAAGGAAGAAACATTTATGTTTAGTTTGTTCCGTCGCGGACGGTGAACATTTAGTTGAGCATGTGGATAGTTCGATGAAATAGTAGTAGATTCTCTCTTAAAACGTAGTGTAAATTAGAAAAAAGTTGAATTTTGTGGACAAAAAGGAAGCCAAGAAACTATGGGCAAAGAGTTAAGTAAGAATAAAACATTTATGTTTAGTTTGTTCCGTCGCGGACGGTGAACATTTAGTTTAGGAGATATTTTGGGAGAAAATGAGAAGCATTTAGAATTGGTGGTAGGTACCACAAGTTGATATTAAACTGAGAAGTGAGGGAAATAGATATAAAAGATTATTAGGAGATAAGAATTAAGAGAGAGAATTGAATTATTAAAGGAAAGTTAGAAATATATTATTTCTTCCAAGGATGTAGACAAATGGATGTGAGTTTAACACAGGGGGGATTTCAATAAGGGAGAGTAAGAGAGGGGGAGAAAGTAGCATAAAAGTTTACCTTTTAGAAGAAGGAGGTAGGGACAACTACAACTAAGAAAAGTACAAAGTTCTAAAACAATGGAATTTGACAGTGGAGAAAGTTTTGAAAAGGAAACAAAAAAGGGGATGTATCGTATTTTGAAGTTCTGTTACAGCTTATGCCGAAAAGAAAAGTTTGCACAGAAAAAGACGCTGCAGTCGGAGTCAAGGTGCGCAGTTTTTGTGATATGACATACCTGTAGTTAGAACAAAAGAAAATGGACACGTACTAACACACTAACCTTCATCCTGATGAAGGCGAGGAAACCATGACCTTTATACTAATAGCGAAAAAAAGGGGGAAATGAAAATGTACATATAGAATGGAAATAGGTGTTGTCTGTTAACATAGATGTGAAGCTATGGCGAGTATAATAAGGAGAATCTTATATATAGTTTAAATGAAGAAGTTTTGTAAAGTCTTTTACTAGTTTAGTGTTTGTAAATCATGTAATGTATCTTAACGGAGAAAGGGGTATGATAAGATAGGTAGTAATGCCTTGTAAATTAGAGAAATTTGGGGATGCAAGATGGACAAAAGTGTGCACCATGTTATATTATACGTGACATCATGAAGAACGATACATTATCATTGCGGTCAGATGACAGCAGACCTGAGTACAGCGGTTAGGCGTGAAAGGGAGGAGCACTGAGTGTGGGTGCCTGGTACGTCAGCTGCAAGGGTAATGGAATGTAGTCTCTAATGCTGAGGGAGTTATATTAGGACACGAGACTCTGGAAGTAGCAGATACGTTTCTCTATTTGGGCAGCAAAGTAACTGACGATGGCCGAAGCAGAGAGGATGTAAAACAGACAATGGCAAGGAAAGCGTTTCTGAAAAAAAGAAATTTATTGACTCTGTATATTCATTTGAGTGACAGGAAGTATTTTGTATGGAGTGTAGGCATGTAAGGAGGTGAAACATGGACGATAAAAAGTTTAGACCAGAAGAGAATAGAAACTTTTGACATTTGGTGCTACGGAAGAATTCTGAACATTAGACAGGTAGGACATAACTAATGAGGTGGTACTGAGTAGAATCGCGAAGAGAAGGTATTTTGTGAACAATATGACTAGAAGAATTGTTGATGGACACATTGTGAGACATCCAGGTATTACCAGTTTAGTATTGTAAGGAAGTGTGGGGTTAAAAACCGTAGAGCGAGACCAAGAGATGAATACAGTAAGCAGATTAAGAATAATGTAAGTTTTCGCAGTTATTCGGAGATGAAGAGGCTACCACAGGACAGAGTAGCATGGAGAGCTGCATGAAACCAATCTTCGGACTGAAGACCACAAAAACCACAACATCACTTTCCAGTGTAACGTATGAATTCTTTGTCTTAGATCGTAATCTTAGGCGGCACTTTCCCATTTGCGATGGCGTTGAAATAAAATAATTATCATGAAAGCCTTTGCCTGTCATAACAAAAGACTAAATGACGGGCGAGTAATATGATGAAGTGTTCCATTTTAGATGCTTCCTTTGGTGCTCAATCTGATTATTGATTGTCAGAAGTATTGTTGACAACGGTATCTGTATCAGCAAATTTCCAGTCTTCACATCTTTCTCATGCTCCTTCATTTCTGTGTAGATGTGGCAGCCATGCTACACTTCTTTTTCTGTTGACGATCCCTTCTATCACTGTTTTTACGAGCAGCTCGTGTCTCGATGCTATGTTCCATAAAATCCTCTTACTTCCCGCGCTGTTGAGGACTTCGTTATTTGTCCGTTTGACTCTCGTGTGTTCCATTATAACTTAAAACGATGTAGTCCTGTCTTTTTCTCAGTATCCAGAGTCAAAGTCCCACAGCTGTGCAATGCCACAAAGTAAACATACGCTTTTAAATACTTTTCCACCTTACTTTTTGAGGACAGTTTATTATTATTTTTGTTCAGAAGACAACCATCAACATACAGTTTAATAAAAGTTGCCTAGCTCATAGTGTAATTCCAGACTATATCAAAAGCACTGTGAATAGCATGTTATCTTCACCAAAGAAAGTGAAAAAGAAAGTGGAGATTATGAGGCTAAAGCAAGAAATCAGATAATTATATGCTAAAAAGCAGTCACTCAACACTGAAATTTACCAAGCACATTCAGAACTTGCTAAGAAATTTACAATCACAGCTCACTTTCGGGAAATAACACATAGAGAAAAAGCATACATATAGAAAGTAATGAAAGAAAAACAGGAGAAACGAAACAGAAAACTCAACAGAATAATTAACTCACAAACACACTCACTGAAAATATTCACAACCAATAATTTAAATTCAATGACAGAATCATTAACCTAACTGACATAAATCTTACCAAACAAGAAACGAGTCTGCTAGAAAAAGGACCAAAACACAAAATTAACACAAAAGTATTACACAAAGCAATAGAAAACCTCATAACAGAGTCGGAACACATTATAAAGGAACAAGAAAAACTGAACACACCAAATTTTAAAGCAAACTTGAGAAGAGAATTAGTAGCTGCAAAAATAACACAGGTAAACAGACACAAAAATCCACAATTATTTCTAATAATAGAATACCAGAGAAAATCACAGCCAACAGGCTAAAACAAAAATTAAAACAGAACCATTCCATAGTAACAAGAGCAGACCAAGGAAATATTACTGTAAGTATGGATGAAAAATATAGAAGAAAAACACTACACTTTCTCAAAGACAACAAAATCACAAAACTGACCAGTGACCCAAAAGCAAGGTACCAAAAAAACATTGAACAGACACAGAAAAACATCAGAAATACATCCTGAAACGGCCAGGTAAAAAGGGTGATACAGAAAAATCCAAAAGCACCCACCCTAAATTCCCTATCAAAGGTTCACAAGGATAATATCCTAAAAAGACCCGTCATCAGCTTCTGAAATGCTCCATCCTACCTCCTAGCCCAACAGACACACACATTATTAAAAAAAAATTCTACACTTTTGATAACAACAGGAACCTGAGAAACTCAAAGGAATTAATCGACAGAATCAAGAGCACACACATACCAGACACAGAAACCCTCATATCATTTGACGTCAAATCAATGTACACTTTTATTCCAACAAATGAAGCTATCGACATCATCACACAAAGATTAAAACCACAAGGAAACACCCTGGACACACACATGAATGAGATAACAACCAAACTCAAGACTGTAACAACACAAAATTATTTTGAATTCAACAAGGAATTTTATTCTGAACACGAAGGACTGCCAATGGGATCACCAATTAGTGAGCTCCTAGCTAACATATTTATGAACAACCTGGAGAACATGAACTTCAGACACACAATAAAACAAAAACACTATATAATATGCCTGATAGATGAACCAAATATATACATAGAACAGCTACACAATGAAATAAACAAATTATACCCAAAAATTAACTTCAGATTAGAAGCAGAAACTAACAACACACTACATTTTCTAGATCTCACTGTACATAAAACAAACAACACACACAACTTCACAATATTCGGGAAACTGACAACCACAAGCACCACCATCTATAACCTATCGAACCACCCACTGACACATCCGTAAGCAGACGTCCGATTCATGATACATAGGCTAAACAGAACACCCATGAACAAAGAGAACTAAACACAATAAAACAAACAACAGTAGAAATTGGTTATGACATCCATATGGTAGTCAAATTAAATAAAAAATACGCACAGTACAAAAATGGACATATGACAAACACGCAAGTCCTTACCCAACACAGAACAACAAAAAACACAAACAATTATCTTACACAAGACACAACAGAGCAACAACACACACACAATACGAAATGGCACATTTCACCTGCAATAACAACATTGCTCACAGAATAGGCAACATATTAAAGAAACAGGGAGTCCAAACAGGATACAGGACAGAGAACACAACACAGAAAAAGATCGGAACACAAGAAACACCCACGGATAAATTTAATAGATCAGGAATATATGAACTCACATGCAACACTTGCCAGTCAGTGTACCTATGACAGACATGCAGAAACTTCAAAACCAGATATTCAGAACACATCAGAGCTTTAAAAAGCAACAGCTTCCATAACACATTTTCTGGCTACCTAATAGTCCACAATCACCATCCAACTACAATATAAACAAACTTAAGAAAACCCAGCCATAGCCTATACAGCGAACTGACCATTGAGGAAAACTTCCACATACTGAAGGCAAATGCAGAAGTAAAACAGATCATAAATGAAAACACTACACTGCAAGGGCACACTATTTAACACATTAAAGAAGCTTTAGAAAGAAGACAACACAAAGAGATAAAAAGTCTACACACACACACACACACACACACACACACACACATAATAAATGACTACACTACACTCTGCAAAGACTCACCATTTTACCCACAGAAGGAACGCCATGTAAAAGACAACACAAACAGCTAAGAAACGCACCACACACACACACACACACACACACACACACACACACACACAAAGATAAAATGTAAACGAAATTCAAATTTGGCACCAAACTCACTGCTGAACAAATGAACACTGACTGGGCTGGGACACACAACAACCACAATTTCAGTGTGTTTTGGTGAAGTGCAAAGTGCTTATACGACCTTATTTGTGGAACTATGTACTGTATTTACGTGTGCTTCACAACAATTCACCATGATGCTGAGAATAAAAGGACTTGCCACACAGAAACCTAAGTAAAAATGAGTATTGGTGCGAAATATCGCGACGGTCTAAATTACGTTTAGAGCATAAAATGGTAGGCTAACTCCCAACAAAATCTCTCATCAACATCGTTTGGTTACAGATGACAAGCTACCTGCAGTAAATAACACACAAGTGGTCCTGAAAAACCATGCAAACCGAGTGTAAAGGTATTAAAAAAAAGGAAAGAATTGTTGTTTGAACTAAATATCCCGCTATTTCGTAATCATCTAGTAAAAATGTTCACATTATAGGTTAAATAAAACAGAAACCCACTGATGATGGCACAGAGGTCCCGAAACATGTTTGGGAAGTTGAAAAAAACAGTGTTTTAACTGGCGGTCCTTACACCTAATTATTTTAACTGCAAACACGGTAAACACAGGGAGCTGCAAATCCAAACGAAGAGTAGCCAGTCTGCATCTACTTCCTTTCATCAACGATACTTTTTAAAAAATTTCTGCACTGCACAGTTTCATTATGTGTTGTTTCAATCCTCTTCCAGTTTTATTGCCAATGTACAGTGCAATGCCACTTCACTCCATAACTGCTTTAACTTTCTTTATCTTGTCACAAAAAAAGATGTTTGAAGTCTATGTTGTTAACCTACGTTTCCATTTTTCGTATTACATTCCACGATCACAGGCACAAACTCATGACTTTTTCCCTTGCTTCTTTTGTTTCATTGTTGTTGCATTTATTATACCTGAGGTAGAGTTGTTGGGTTCTTTATTCAGAGGTGACAAAAGTTATCGGATAGCGATACACACATATTTAGATGGTTGTAGCATCGCAGACACCCGATGTAAAACGGCAGGGGATTTGCGGAGCAATCATTTGTACTCAGGTAATTCATGTCAAAAGGTTTCCGACTGATTGTCTCCCCACGATGATAATTAACGGACTCTGAACGCGGACTTGTAGATGGAGCTAGACGCCTGGCACATTCGATTTCGGAAATCATTAGGGAACTCAGTATTCCGAGATCCACAGGGCCAAGAGTGTGCCGAGAATACAAAATCTGAGGCATTACCTCGCAGCACTGACCAGGAGTTGGCCAGCGGCATTCAGTTAACGACCAAGAGCAGCGGCGTTTGCGTGGAGTTTTCAGTGCTAATAGACAAGCGACACAGCGTGGAATAACCACAGATGTCAACGTGTGAAGTACGACGAACGTATCGGTTGTGACAGTGCGGCGAAATTAGGCGTTAATGGGCGATGACAGCAGACGACCGACGCTAGTACCTTTGCTAAACGCACGACATCGCCTGCAGCGCCGCTCCTGGGTTTGTGACCATATCATTTGAACCCTACACGACTGGAAAAAAGTAACCTGCCCAGATTGGTCTTGAATTAGTTGGCAGGAGAATATGGCAGTGACCCAGTATGGTGCAGACCCCACGAAGACATAGATCCAAGTTGTCAACAAGGCAGTGTGCAAGCTGTTGGTGGCTCCATAACGGTGTGGGCTGTGTTTACATGGAATGAACCGGGTCCTCCGTATGCTGAATCAGTCCTTCCAATAATCATTTCTTTTACAATTTCTTCATATTTTTCATGTAGCCATTTCGCCTTAACTTCCCTGCATTTGCTATTTCTTTTATTCCGAGATGAGTCATATTTCAATATTCCAGAATCATTCTGAACCGAATTGAACTTCCTTCTTTCGTAGATCAACTGAAGTATGTCTTCTGTTACCGATGGTTTCTTCGCTGTTACCTTCCTTGTATCTATGATTTTCTTCTCAACTTCTGCAATTGCCCTTTTTAGAGATGTCCATTCCTCTTCTACTGAACTGCCTACTGAGCTGTGCATTATCGCAGTATCTACAGTTTCAGAGAACTTCATTCATATCTTTTCATTCATTAACACTCCCATACAATTTCACCATCGTAATCTCAGCTCTACCGATAAATGACATTACAGATATTTCTGGATGAATGAAACCTCTAGGCTTGCGCTGTATCACTCAGTTTGACTCTTTCTTTACTCGACTCCCTGATCATGACACGATCCTAGTCCTGGGTAGCTATAGCTGGTGTCAGGATGTGCTGTCTCCTCAGGGCTTCAGTGGCAGTGAAGCTGCGTATGCAGCGCTGACTAACGCTACCAGCGAAATGTGTTGCTATGAGTGAAATTTCTTCATTGGAGACCTTTGGAGTGTAATTGTGTATTTGTTTTGGGTCTTATCAGTAGCAGCTTTAAGGTGTCATTTGTTAAGCCACAAGAGCTAGTGGACCTGCCACTGTTTAAAGTCAGTGTTAGGGAAACACCAGCTCGCCTTGAGGTTTGTAACGTTTATGGGCATGAGCTACCATGTATCAGGGGTGTGCCATTCAAGTGTAGGCGATTAGAGCACGTGGCATGAAATTATTCTGAAACTCTTTAGGTGATGATACGTTGAAGGATTCCTGCGTAACTGTTGTGTATGTGTCGGAGGTACCGTTTTTCTATTTTTAATTTTGTTGTAACCATCTGAAGTAAATTACACAAATTGCCAGACACAAGTTCTTCTACCGTGGGTGAGATTTCTGCCCCTTTGGCGGAGCAGGCAGAAGTACTATCAGAGTTAAATTCCCAGCAAGGACAGGAAAGGAAGCAGTTATATAGGCAGATAGAAGGTTTACAGCCTGTAGTTCACAAATGCCATGAGGGTCTGTGGACGCCAAGACGGTAGTGTGAATACCCAATCGGTCGTTTTGCAGATACGTTAGTAACATATTTTTCTGGCAGTGGGCGTAACGGTGTGGGTTAGCAACGTTAGGGCCACCGTTGCAATGAGTGGTTATTCATACGATAATATTCTCTTCGTGGCTAATTTACGACTGACAGGCGAAACGAAGAGAAAAGAAATGTAGCATGAAATTATCGATAAGCCAGACATATTGTAGCAGTTTCCTGATGGAAAACGACAACATTATCACCAACAGAACAGCACAAGATTTTTCCCGAAAAATCTGAGTACCTGGCACAGAAACATAATGAGTCAGCAGAAACCCTTGTAGGCAGGATCTGGGGGATCGATGAGCAGACATACCAACTGACACAAAATGTGTAAGCTGAAGGTCTTGCTGCGAGGAGCGGAAAATATGGCTCTGGACGTTGGTCTACATGGTATCCCCACAGAGATGCCAGGTAGAGTAGGAAAGGAAAATCCTGGGGATATACAGGGTTATTACAAATGATTGAAGCGATTTAACAGCTCTACAAAAACTTTATTATTTGAGATATTTTCACAATGCTTTGCACACACAGACAAAAGCTCAAAAAGTTTTTTTAGGCATTGACAAATGTTCGATATGTGCCGCTTTAGTGATTCGGCAGACATCAAGCCGATAATCAAGTTCCTCCCACACTCGGCGCAGCATGTCCCCATCAATGAGTTCGAAAGCATCGTTGATTCGAGCTCGCAGTTCTGGCACGTTTCTTGGTAGAGGAGGTTTAAACACTGAATCTTTCACATAACCCCACAGAAAGAAATCTCATGGGGTTAAGTCGGGAGAGCGTGGAGGCCATGACATGAATTGCTGATCATGATCTCCACCACGACCGATCCATCGGTTTTCCAATCTCCTGTTTAAGAAATGCCGAACATCATGATGGAAGTGCGGTGGAGCACCATCCTGTTGAAAGATGAAGTCGGCGCTGTCGGTCTCCAGTTGTGGCATGCGCCAATTTTCCAGCATGTCCAGATACACGTGCCCTGTAACGTTTTTTTCGCAGAAGAAAAAGGGGCCGTAAACTTTAAACCGTGAGGCATCCAGAAGCTTTAAACTGCGCATACCATCGCCGAATGGAGTTAGCAGTTGGTGGATCTTTGTTGAACTTCGTCCTGAAGTGTCGTTGCACTGTTATGACTGACTGATGTGAGTGCATTTCAAGCACGACACACGCTTTCTCGGCTCCTGTCGCCATTTTGTCTCACTGCGCTCTCGAGTGCTCTGGCGGCAGAAACCTGAAGTGCAGCTTCAGCCGAACAAAACTTTATGAGTTTTTCTACGTATCTGTAGTGTGTCGTGACCATATGTCAATGAATGGAGCTACAGTGAATTTATGAAATCGCTTCAATCATTTGTAATAGCCCTGTAGTTACTGCTACAGATATAAATGTCTTGTATGGAAGCAGCGTCAGCAACCTCAATGCTATGAGTGTGGCGAAATGGGACACCGAGTACAGGACTGTGGGAACAACAGGAAGGGAAAGCGACGGCAACAGAAGCTGCCGTTAAATGCCAACAGGAATGCTTCGACCACCGTAAATCCTTTCCAGCAGGACTTAACATTGCACAAATTGATGCAAAGACGGGACTCTGCTTGTCAGACTGCATAAGAAGGCAGAGAACATAAACTTTTCATGGACAGAGGGGCACACATGTCATTCGTCAATCTGGACCAGGTAGGCATGTGGAGACGGAATCCACCACGCTATAAATGGCGTGGAGTGGGTGATAACAGAGTAGAGTCATTCTGCACAGCGTTGCACAGATTTAGTATTGAAATTACGTACTTTTAGTTGCGTATGGAAGTGCTGTCATACGTAAGTGAAACTTCAACCATTCTTGGGCTAAATTATCTCGACAATCCTCGCTCCAAAACCTGTCTCCTCCAGTATACCATAGAAAACATTTGGGCTTCGTTTTAATTCGGGGAAAAGCTGCAGGTGAGGCAATGTTGCAAGGTGAACACAATAATAAGATGATGTTCACTAAACCGCTGACACACATGTTAAAAATAGGTTCTCGTGATAAAATACCATCAGATACGGGGAATTAGTGTGGGATCGCTTACTTTTGTTACTGTTTACGAGGATGGAAGTGTAAGGTCACGACAGACCACAATTCATTAAATTGCTTACGAACAATACATTAAACGGCCTTTTGAGCAAAGGGCTGTAAATCTGTATAACTTGTAAGAAAAGGAATTAAGGATAACGTAATATTTATATAAAAATGGGCTCAGCAAGCAAAAACTCTAGAGCGATTGAATTGTGAAACAGTCTATGAAAGCCGGCTCCTACAGCAACAAAGTCTTGCAGCATGTACAGCTACGTAAGCAGATGTAAGATACAGTGCAGACGATACGGAGAACCAAATTGGAGACGAATTTTTTGCAATATTAAAGGAATGTTGCGTAGCAGAATAATTTTGTTGGTCATGCCCAAAATTCTCTCAAAGTTCTAATAGGCCAGCTCCGAACAGAGTAAGTTGGCACTGGGCTGCCGTGCCAATAGTTACGTCAGCATGTCGTACTGCCAATGCAATAGACCTTGTAATAGGACAGGCAGAATTGCAACCCCTTCTGTGCTACCTAACAGGGCATTTTGAGGTAATATTGTGTAACATCACCAACGGAGCGCCGCTAAAACGCCAGCTGTAGACAGAAGGAACTGGGCTCAGTGACATAGAATCATTATTGAAATTACCAGAATGAGGCATGGAGTGCTGATGGGTGTGATAAATGTGGGGCATATCCCTTCATATAATCGGAGCCGCTACCTCACAGACTCGACCCGTTAAATAGAAAGGCTTTCGTAACTCAAAAACACATTGTGTCCTGCTGCCATTCTGTCGATGTCGTTATAAACAGAGAGAATGTAAGTCTGTTGAGTTTCAGTGAAACCAGAATACAGTTGCTCCTGGCTTGCTGAATCCAGCACTAAGAGGCAGCCAACCTGTCTAATTCCACAGCTGCGGTCTGCCGCTGTTGCCAACTGGGACATCATGGATGAGAAGAAGGTGAGCAGCCAGCCCTGCTCCACTAGTAGATCATCTCAGATGATCTGAAAGTCGCCTCTTCGCAGTGAACAGGTAAGGCACACCTGCACTGTCCACTGACCAGCTCGTAAGTATCTATTGCAGTGATGCTCGGCCCCCTTGGGTGGCTGGGGCCTATCCGTCACGACAACCAGTACCCTGGACCACAGTCGGAGTCTCCACCGGAATGCTCAATGGCCTGCCTTCGAGAGTGCTGAGGTGGTAGCAGTACGTCTGGGAGGGCCGCAGCCCTTCACAACCATCGCCAACACATCACGCCCCAATGGCAGCAACGTCTCGGCTCGCTGACGAGACATCAGTATTCCATCCTGGCATGTGTGACTATGTCCGGCCATCGCCTGCAGCTCTGAAGACAGTTATACCTACGTAAAATCTGCACGAACAACAAATATTATTACAGATAGCGCAGGAAAACACGCCTCCAGGCGTACGCTGGGCCAGTCACCCTCACTCTTTGTTCGACGTCCAGGCCCAGGTCGCTGCAGTATAATCTACATGTATAATGGCTGGTGAGAGTTAGGGGAAGGCCTAGTGGCCGCAATTTAGCCAGGTTAAGTAAATGAGTAAGTAAATAAAAGAAGAACATAAATATTGAACTTAAAGGATATTCTTCTTTACTGTTGCCTTTACCTCATATCTTCATGGGGTCGCCATGTTGACTGATGGATTAGGTAATGCCAGTGGTACAAAGGTGGTCCTTCGTGCCATCAGCCCAATCCTCCTTTGCCCGAATCTGTGTACCCAGTCTGTCTGTCTAATGTGAAAGTGGCGGAACGTTTTCTAAACTTTTGTGAATGGTCTAACCAAGGCATCGTATATGTACCAGAGGGGTATTTATGTAGTTGGATGCGGGAAAGCTCCTAAAATCTCATCCATCTAGCGTAGCACACGGTTCCTCGTCGTAAATCCCATGGGTGGATTTGATCAAGTCTCCTCGAATCCCGGAATCGGAATGATAATGTGCGCGGCTTTCCAGCTGAATCATTAAACTTAATTGATAAAGGAAGAAAATATAAAAATGTAAAAAGTGGCAAAAGAATACAGATATATGAACTACATTTGAAAAATAAAACATACACAAAGTGAAAAACAGTAAAGTACGAATTTCTAGAGGAGGGATACCTAGCTACAAAAGCTTGCTTTATTATAATGAAAAAAAAAAAACAAAGCAGTAGAAGCATGCTTTATTATAGAGAATATACGTACGTCGTATGGGATCAAATAAAGCATACTTCAGAGAGAAGCACTGTGAAACAAACAAACAAATTTCAAAACCAGTACCAGCTGCTGTGGTCGAACGGTTCTAGGCGCTTCAGTCTGGATACGCGCGACCGCTAAAGTCGCAGGTTCATGACGTGCCTCGGGGATGGATTTGTGTAATGTCCTTACGTTAGTTAGGTTTAGGTAGTTCAAAGTTCTAGGGGACTGATGACCTCCGGTGTTAGGTCCCATAGTGCTCAAAGACATTTGAACCATCTTAAATGGGCCTCGGACGGTGTCCTATATAACACATCACCTCGAGAAGAGTCAAGGGATATTCAAAAGTAAATAACTAGCTTAGTCTCATAATAAATTCTTTCCTACATCACTATAAATTGGTGTCAGATTACCTTGTCAGGTATGTGGCGCCGTGCGCATCCACAAGAAGGTTACAAGCCTACACAGATGCATTACACAACGAATATGTAGGATACACAGCTTCTTATGCTCCCGACTGTACACGTAGTACTGGGCATTTAGAAGTGCAAGGAGTATATTGGTAGTATACGCAGCCCACAGCAGATGGCGAATGTACGCGTGGTTTGCAATGGCTATTAGGTTTCCAGATATAATCACAAAGAAAAATATGGCAAACAGTAAAGTCATATAACAGATCTTGCCTTAGGTAAAATGTTTATTCAGATGGGTCATAATAAACAAGAGTAAACAAATTTTAGAAAAATAAAAAATATGAAAGTATGTACTACGGTGGAACAAACGAATAAAACCTGCTCGGGGCAACCAAGGGAATTAATTTCCCAGTGGCCAGGCAGTATTATGGCTAAAAACCATTTCGTACGCTTTCATCCCCTTCGGTCAAAATTAGGCCACAGACGCACTAATTAGCAGAGCCAGTAGCCGCAGGAAGAAGACAGAATGGATGTTAATAACTGAGTCATAATACATTCCATTAGAACAATGACTGATAAAAATCTAAAGTAGGACAATATAAAATTGCGACAGCGTAAAGGATAGAATATAGCCATACCATGTACCATAAAACAATAACTCACACTTGAAGGGCAAGAACTTCAAATAAAAACCAACTGACGTAAAAAAATTGGAAATTTAAAAAAAAAATGCAGTGAACGTTTCAGCTACTACATTGCTGACCTCTTGAAGTCACAGAATGTGTCCGTTCAACCGATCCCTTCTTTTAGTTGAGTTGTGCCACAAGTTCCTTTCTTCCCATTTCCATTCAGCACCTCCTCATGATTAATAGCTAATGGCAATAGTTATGTGCATATTGAGAGGCTATTAGGGATAAATTTGCTACGATCATCGGCGATCAAATGGGAGCTCAGGAGGAATGTCCGTGCCCTCTAAAGCTCGACTTTATAGGCACTAACTGTGCTGAGTATAGAGGTGAACAGGATCTGCAACATTTATTCTATGGTACAACTATGACCTGACGAAGAGTATGTGCGGTTGAATAACATCTGACGTTTGTGCGAGTCGCCTGTGGGAAGCTGGAGGGTTGTATCGACGGATTACTGAACATGTTTCTGACAATGCATCGGTGGAATGTCACTGCTTTGAGCAGTGGTCTGCGGAACGTTCCAACAATCTGCAGACCAAGCTCTGGACGTCCACATTGCGCAGGACCAAGCCATGACCTATGCATTGTGCGAGCAGCTGTGGCTGACTGAACATCATCCGGGGAAGAAGTCTGGACACATGTCGCACCTGCCGTGTCACCAAAGACCATTGGGAACAGTCTGCTTGCAGCAAATCAAAGATCACATGTGTCTCTGGCCAATCTAGCACGTACACAAACACACCTCTAACCACAGCTACTCTAGTGTCGTGAAAGTGTCGACTGGAAGTTGAATAGCGCTGAGATGACTTCAGTTCTGTCTGCATGTCTGTGTGTGTGGGTGATGGACGAACATGTGTACAGCAAAGACCTGGAGAGCAGCCTGTTCTGAACTGCATTCGTGTACATCACACAGGTCCCACCCCAGGTGTCTTTGTGTGGGGAACTGTCGGCTCCAACTCGGCGTCGCATTTGGTGTTTCTGCATGATAGAATTACAGAGTAACCAGTGCCATCTACATTGCACGGGTCGTTAGCCCTGTGCTAATACCATTTGTTCCGCAGGAAGGCGGAATGCTTTTTCAAGAGAAAAGAAAGTATGTAACAAATTTAAAAAAAAAGTGGTGTTACGTTTACAGGACAAATCCTGAGACATCAGTGAATCGTCAATTTGGTAATAGAGAGAAATGTACGAGGTAAAAATAGTGAGTGGGAGGAAGGCTTAACTGAAGGAAGCAGGTCCAAGTGGATGTAGGTTCCAGTACTTTTGAGATTTAAAAAAGTGCCTTATATATGGAAGACAAATGCAGAGACTTGCATAAAACAATGCTTCATTTATAGAGTTTTAGTGAAGTATTCTTCAGTTGAGTAGAAGGATTTTTCCGCCGGAAAGTTGTTTATTTCAGTCTCATGCGCCACTAAATTACCCAAAATACACTTAACATTCCTTTGGAGGTTGCTGAATACATGAGTACCCTGTATGTAATACGTTTCTGTATTCGTACTAATGTTTTATCAGATGTTATTTTAAGTCAGTGTACATCATATTCATGCTTTGCACTATTTTTTGTGTGGAGTGAAATATTGGTAACAACAAGGGATATTAATGAATACACAGCATGCGGTATAGTTAAATAATTAATTCTTTGAAGAGGTCTCTTTCAAATCTTCCAGAACTAATGTCAATTCATGTTCATATAACATGACCCTGTTTCCTCTAAATATTATATATGTAAATTAAATATCCTGAACAAATTATCCCATAAATCATTAGAAAAAAGTAATATGCAGAATAATCTAGTATCATCATCTGTAATGTAGATGAACTAAGGCACTTAATTCTCAGATGCAATCTTTTCTAGTAAGAAATCCCATCATTCTTTAGTCCCAAAAAATATATCACTATTCACTTCCTGTACTTATTGGTGCGTATTATTATGACAGCTTTTACTGCCATATGAGATTTTCCGAATCCTACGCTTTCACTACCATCCATTTTAGTAAGTCTACTGGTAGCTACACTCATTCCTATACGTGCTTCAAAATGGTTCAAATGGCTCTGAGCACTGCGGTCATCAGTCCCCTAGAACTTAGAACTACTTAAACCTAACTAACCTAAGGACATCACAAACATCCATGCCCGAGGCAGGATTCCAACCTGCGACCGTAGCGGTCACGCGGTTACAGACTGAAACGCCTAGAACCACACGGCCACACTGGCCGGCTCCTATACGTGTATCATGTGGAAATTGAACAATATTTTCGCCTTCTGGCAATGCATTAATGCACATTAGAAAAAAGAAAGACCCAAATCTGTGGTACACCATATTTGATAACTTGAAATTTAAAGGGCCTATCCTTTTTCATCCACATGCAACTGATACATATTGCTTTTGTCAATCTGATGAAAACGACTAACTTGCTTATCTATTAGTCGATAAATTTCAAATTTGTTTTCAGAATGCTGGACGTGATGTTAAGTGGACATGAATCCATGAGAGTTTGAGAGGTGTTAGCCACGTTTGAGCATTCTCTCATTTTTAATCCGATATTTCACTGATGTGAAATGGCATTTATGTGAGTTAGTTCTTACGAGGGACGTTTCATAAATGATTCACAGGTTGGTACTACTGTGGATTGTTCGATGCAACAACAATCAAAATTACGTCGTATGTAGCTGTGAGCTTGAAGAAGAAGCACATGTTTTTGTTGTTATTGCTGTGTACTGTAACATAAAGTTGGTGAGAGGTAGAGATCGACCCTGCAGGGGTCTCTGGTATTGTGACTGTTGAAGACCAGAGTTCGTACGTCAATATCAAACTTTTACGCTGCAAAAACGTGACAGCAATCACAGTACGTTAAACGAAGTTCATGGTGAGTTTACAGTTGACCGTAGTAAAGTTTCACGCTGGGTTCATCGTTTTCGTGGTGGTCTTATGAGCATAGACGATAATCCAAGACCCAGAAGGCCAAGTACGTCAACAAATGAACGAAGTGTAAAACTTATGGCAAATGATCTTGAAGAAGTTCGCAGATTACCTGTGAGGTCAGCTTTCATATTCTGACAAATGATTTGAAAAAGAGAAAAATTTCAGCGAGATCGGTCCCACAATGTTCGACTGCTGTAGCGAAGCAGAAACGCCTGGACAATGCAACCTCGTTCAAAGAACGATTTGCCACTGTAGGTCAAAGACTGTTGTCTCGAATTGTCCCTTCTGATGAAACGTGATTTAGTGACTTTCAACCGGAGTTGAAATCACGAAGCAATGAGGGGGGAGCTTCAGATTCTGCACGTCCCCCCCCCCCCACCCACCCCAAAAAAAAAAAGAAAGGTCGACACGTGAGAAGGATGACTTTTGCTTATGATCGCAACTTCATGTAAAACCTGGGCAGAAAAAGGCACAAAAGAGCCGACATCAGGTGCTCGAGACTGGACCACTCATACTCCTCTACAATGCTCGCTCGCATATCGGCAATGTTGTAGCCCAAAAACTGCGCGAATACGGATGGGAAGTGTTGTCACATCCTGCCTACAGCCCAGGCGTGAGTCCATCAGACTTCGGCTTGCTACCACAGTCCTTAAAACCTATGCGTGGACATCGTTATATTTCTCTGGAATATATTTATACCACTGTTATCCGAACCGTTCGACGGATGAAGAGAAGTGGTGTCCTGGATGAAGTTAAAGAGGTTCAGAAACGTTGGGGTTCAGTCATAGAGGAGCATGGAGGCTATGCAGGAGGACACTAAAGAGATATTGAAATAAGTGTAAGTAAAAAACGTTAGTGTGCATTACACTGGTCTGCGACATAAAAATAGTTTCAAACTTATTAAGTGATTTTTATAGTGTTTTCAACGCTAATTTTGGGAAAAACGGTGAAAAAATTACCTCATGTACAGTTATTTCACAAATGGGCTTGTCTAGTTTTAGTTTTTTTCGATATATCAGCACTCTAGTGAGTTTGAATTTTGGTCTTTAGGATCTCCATAAACTGTTATTTAGCCATTATTATTCTAGATACACGTAAAATAAAGAGTAATTGCGAGAAACCAGCAGTATTTTCACGTCAGTGCCTGTCTGTCGCGCTGCCCTTCCGCCGCCATCACCAAGCAGTGAGCTTCTGCTATTGTCCTTCAGTTCACAGTACCTCTTCACTCTGTGCTGTTCACGTGGTGTTGTTACTAGTGCTTTAAAGTAGTGACTGTTTTCTTGTTCTGTGAAGTTGTTTTATGGACAACGGCTACCAGAGGTTGTATAAACTCGTCAGATTGCTTCTGCTACATTTGTGGTAACTATACCGTTAAAAAGCAACAAAGAAACATTTCCGATTTGGTTGAAAAAGCATATTTCGCCTATTTTGGTATAAAGTTGAGCCTTGGGCCCTACACAAAGTTTCATCAGTGTGTGGTGAAGAACTGAGCCAATGGCATCAACGTAAGAAGCAGTCCTTATATTTTGGAATTCCAATGGTTTGGAGGGAACCCAAAAATCGTAGTGATGACTGTTATTTTTGTTCTTGTAACGTACGAGGTCTCAATTAGGAAAACAAAAAGGATATTTCTTACCCTAACATTCAATCAGCCATTCGCCCTGTTCCTCATGGACCCGAAGCATCACATCTTGACTACTTCCCTGCAAACATTGGTGATATAAGTGAAGAGATTCCACCAAGACATCAAAGAATGGAAAGAAGATATCAAGGAAGATGGAATGTCAACATGATGGCGGACTACTGCTGGATGATAAAAAAGAGATGATTCTCAACGAGTCAACAGCCGGAAATGCAATAAAAGAAGCTTCGACAGAAAGCGAAAGCGTTATTATAAGGACTTACGAGCTTAAAGAGAAATGGAAGTGTACTGGAAATGTAGTTCAGAACATGATTTATAAATAACATGAAATTTTATAACGTTAAAAAAATGTGATGAATTGCTTAATTGCTTAAATTTTGTTATTATACCCAAAAATAGATACTGCCTACAGGAAAATTAAAGAGACCTTTGGAGAGAAGAGAACCACTTGTATGAATATCAAGAGCTCAGATGGCAACCCAGTTCTAAGCAAAGAAGGGAAGGCAGAAAGGTGGAAGGAGTATATAGAGGGTTTATACAAGGGCGATGTACTTGAGGACAATATTATGGAAATGGAAGAGGATGTAAATGAAGACGAAATGGGAGATAAGATACTGCGTGAAGAGTTTGACAGAGCACTGAAAGACCTGAGTCGAAACAAGGCCCCGGGAGTAGACAACATTCCATTAGAACTACTGATGGCCTTGGGAGAGCCAGTCATGACAAAACTCTACCATCTGGTGAGCAAGATGTATGAGACAGGCGAAATACCCTCAGACTTCAAGAAGAATATAATAATTCCAATCCCAAAGAAAGCAGGTGTTGACAGATGTGAAAATTACCGAACTATCAGTTCAATAAGTCACAGCTGCAAAATACTAACGCGAATTCTTTACAGACGAATGGAAAAACTGGTAGAAGTGAACCTCGGGGAAGATCAGTTTGGATTCCGTGGAAATGTTGGAACACGTGAGGCAATACTAACCTTACGACATATCTTAGAAGAAAGATTAAGAAAAGGCAAACCTACGTTTCTAGCATTTGTAGACTTAGAGAAAGCTTTTGACAATGTTAACTGGAATACTCTCTTTCAAATTCTGAAGGTGGCAGGTATAAAATACAGGGACCGAAAGGCTATTTACAATTTGTACAGAAATCAGATGGCAGTTATAAGAGTCGAGGGGCATGAAAGGGAAGCAGTGGTTGGCAAAGGAGTGAGACAGGGTTGTAGCCTCTCCCCGATGTTATTCAATCTGTATATTGAGCAAGCAGTAAAAGAAACAAAAGAAAAATTCGGAGTAGGTATTAAAATTCATGGAGAAGAAGTAAAAACTTTGAGGTTCGCCGATGACATTGTAATTCTGTCAGAGACAGCAAAGGACTTGGAAGAGCAGTTGAACGGAATGGACAGTGTCTTGAAAGGAGGATATAAGATGAACAGCAACAAAAGTAAAACGAGGATAGTGGAATGTAGTCAAATCAAATCGGGTGATGCTGAGGCAATTAGATTAGGAAATGAGACACTTAAAGTAGTAAAGGAGTTTCGCTATTTAGGGAGTAAAATAACTGATGATGGTCGGAGTAGAGAGGATATAAAATGTAGACTGGCAATGGCAAGGAAATCGTTTCTGAAGAAGAGAAATTTGTTAACATCGAATATAGACTTACGTGTCAGGAAGTCGTTTCTGAAAGTATTTGTATGGAGTGTAGCCATGTATGGAAGTGAAACATGGACGATAACTAGTTTGGACAAGAAGAGAATAGAAGCTTTCGAAATGTGGTGCTACAGAAGAATGCTGAAGATAAGGTGGGTAGATCACGTAACTAATGCGGAGGTATTGAATAGGATTGTGGAGAAGAGAAGTTTGTGGCACAGCTTGACTAGAAGAAGGGATCGGTTGGTAGGACATGTTCTGAGGCATCAAGGGATCACCAATTTAGCATTGGAGGGCAACATGGAGGGTAAAAATCGTAGAGGGAGACCAAGAGATGAATACACTAAGCAGATTCAGAAGGATGTAGGCTGCAGTAGGTACTGGGATATGAAGAAGCTGTCACAGGATAGAGTAGCATGGAGAGCTGCATCAAACCAGTCTCAGGACTGAAGACCACAACAACAACAACCCAAAAATAGCCCCTTTTTGTGAGAAAACCTGACGCGACAGAAAAGAATGAATTGCATTTTTGAAATCAGCGCTGAAAAGTGCATAAAATTCGGTTACCAAATTTCAAACAACTTTCAAAAAACAGTTTTTTACAGACCTGCGTTATTTATGACATCTCCCTCGTATATCGTGTTAATTTGCAAACTGATAACTAACTATTACTAGGTCTCAAGTTGATTTCATCTCCTACTTTCTTCCTGCATTTATTATAACAACAGTGCATGTAGTACCGTAGGCAGCAGGCTAGCTCCGCCAAAAGTTCTGTTGTCCTGAGCTAGCGGAATGACAGGAATTTAAAACGAGCTTCCTGTTTGGCAAGTTGCTGAGCTTATTGCGTGGGTAGAGGATGTGAGCGTTGTCTGGCCGGGCCACCTGCTGGGGCACTGTGGCTCCCTCCTGTGTCTGACGCCACTCTGCAGCTTTTTCCTTAGAAATGTGGACTGAAAAATGCAGAGTGACGCTGTAAACAATGAAACTGAACCTACAGAAGCTATGAGCCAGCCGAAGGGAAGTCAGAAACCTATGCTAGAAATATGCTGCCTAGGAATGCTGTGGTACAGAGTTTGGGACATAACGTTTTTCGCGGAGTCTCGTGAGAGCATACAGCACGTAAAGTTACGTGTTAGGTTTTTTACTTGCCTTTTTATGGGCGAGAAACTCGACACCTGCGTTAAAAGCTAGAGAAGTGAGCGACGGGGCGTATTGTATTGGCTGTAGTATGCGGAATACTTTGGTGGGAGTTAAATGTTATTACCAGTTCTTTTGTTCGGAGAGGCTTCTCGGGTCTGCCTCGCGACTGGTCATCGAGGCGGAAACAGCACATTGGTCGAAGCTCAGGTGGCGAACCACAAATGGCGACACATGTTGACCCCGCGGTGCGAAGTCCTTAGTCTGGATTGTAGAGAGTAGTTGTTCCTATTCGGAGTCAGCAAGCTTTCGGCCAGCCGTAGCTTATCTTGAATCGAGGGAGAAGTCTTCCGTCCAGCGCTGGGCGGTGCAGCGGGATTCGCCCATAAGTGTCGATGGCTAGTGAAAGTTTACTAGGGTAGCAGCCCATCTGCACACGCTACTCGCATACGAACCAAGAGCGTGACTTACAGCAGCATTGCGTTGTATGTAGCAATAATCACCGTGATACTTGTACTGAGAACTGCGTGCATTGAGAAATTTTTAGTCAGCAATGAGGGGCAGGACAGTTAGTTTTCAGGATAGGCAACGTGGGGTAGTGTTAACAGTAATACGTGTTTCTGCTGCCCTCGGAGCTTAGACGTGTATCTAATAATCTCTGGCGTATCCACCTTGCATTAGAACTTCTTCCAATCCATGGCGGAGTCGAGTAATAATTAATGTTAACAGTCAAAGTAAAGTCGAAGGAATATATGTCGATGTGTCGTGAGAGAGATAAATGCATCTGTTTCCTTACCCACAGCCGCCAATGTCTTTCTTCCATAGATTTCAGATGAATTTTTTTTCTTTTTTTGATTAAGAGTTTTAGGTTATTATTTTCAAGGAATCTTCTTTTCTTGTGTTGTTTTAAATAAATTACTGTTACTGGATCATTGATTTTCATTTAGTAGAAAACCCACTGCCATAATTTAGTTGCTACTGTTGTTTCTTTAATTATTCATTGCATGTCAGGTAGATATTTAGCAGTGTTTCCTCATGGGCGGCAGTTTTGTAACCCCTAGGTTCACAGAGGTTCCTTGTAGCATTAGGCACGGAGTGTAAGGGAACTAAAAAGGTTGTACTTCGAAAGCCTAGGGAGGAGGGGGCGCCGGTACTCACAAACTAAATTCGTAAATCAATATTATTATGATACTCTGTTGTTGCACCGGTCTTTACAATGATAACAGATTTCGTATAAGTTCTGAGTGCCTTCAGATCTTTACAACAATTAAAAGACATCCTGCGTTGAATATTTATCACTAAATAGTTCAAATGGCTCTGAGCAGTATGGGACTCAACTGCTGTGGTCATAAGTACCCTAGAACTTAGAACTACTTAAACCTAACTAACCTAAGGACATCACACACATCCATGCCCGAGGCAGGATTCGAACCTGCGACCGTAGCGGTCGTGCGGTTCCAGACTGAAGCGCCTTTAACCGCGCGGCCACTCCGGCCGGCATTTATCACTAATCTGAAACTCACGTATGAAAAATACAGTAATGTATATTAGTGTATATGGTAGTGTATTTAATAGTTTATAATAGTGGGTGTACAATGTTCTATAGTAACCCGTCAGTTTTATGTGCTGATAGTAGGATTAAATACTACACTGACTGTAGAAAATGCGATTCAGAGGATCCCGTACACGTGTGGCTGTCTGTGGAGGGGGCTCTACATCTACATCTACATTTATACTCCGCAAGCCACCCAACGGTGTGTGGCGGAGGGCACTTTACGTGCCACTGTCATTACCTCCCTTTCCTGTTCCAGTCGCGTATGGTTCGCGGGAAGAACGACTGTCTGAAAGCCTCCGTGCGCGCTCTAATCTCTCTAATTTTACATTCGTGATCTCCTCGGGAGGTATAAGTAGGGGGAAGCAATATATTCGATACCTCATCCAGAAACGCACCCTCTCGAAACCTGGTGAGCAAGCTACACCGCGATGCAGAGCGCCTCTCTTGCAGAGTCTGCCACTTGAGTTTATTAAACATCTCCGTAACGCTATCACGGTTACCAAATAACCCTGTGACGAAACGCGCCGCTCTTCTTTGGATCTTCTCTATCTCCTCCGTCAGACCGATCTGGTACGGATCCCACACTGATGAGCAATACTCAAGTATAGGTCGAACGAGTGTTTTGTAAGCCACCTCCTTTGTTGATGGACTACATTTTCTAAGCACTCTCCCAATGAATCTCAACCTGGTACCCGCCTTACCAACATTTAATTTTATATGATCATTCCACTTCAAATCCTTCCGCACGCATACTCCCAGATATTTTACAGAAGTAACTGCTACCAGTGTTTGTTCCGCTATCATATAATCATACAATAAAGGATCCTTCTTTCTATGTATTCGCAATACATTACATTTGTCTATGTTAAGGGTCAGTTGCCACTCCCTGCACCAAGTGCCTATCCGCTGCAGATCTTCCTGCATTTCGCTACAATTTTCTAATGCTGCAACTTCTCTGTATACTACAGCATCATCCGCGAAAAGCCGCATGGAACTTCCGACACTATCTACTAGGTCATTTATATATATTGTGAAAAGCAATGGTCCCATAACACTCCCCTGTGGCACGCCAGAGGTTACTCTAACGTCTGTAGACGTCTCTCCATTGATAACAACATTCTGTGTTCTGTTTGCTAAAAACTCTTCAATCCAGCCACACAGCTGGTCTGATATTCCGTAGGCTCTTACTTTGTTTATCAGGCGACAGTGCGGAACTGAATCGAACGCCTTCCGGAAGTCAAGAAAAATAGCATCTACCTGGGAGCCTGTATCTAATATTTTCTGGGTCTCATGAACAAATAAAGCGAGTTGGGTCTCACACGATCGCTGTTTCCGGAATCCATGTTGATTCCTACATAGTAGATTCTGGGTTTCCAAAAACGACATGGTACTCGAGCAAGAAACATGTTCTAAAATTCTACAACAGATCGACGTCAGAGATATAGGTCTATAGTTTTGCGCATCTGCTCGACGACCCTTCTTGAAGACTGGAACTACCTGTGCTCTTTTCCAATCATTTGGAACCCTCCGTTCCTCTAGAGACTTGCGGTACACGGCTGTTAGAAGGGGGGCAAGTTCTTTCGCGTACTCTGTGTAGAATCGAATTGGTATCCCGTCAGGTCCAGTGGACTTTCCTCTATTGAGTGATTCCAGTTGCTTTTCTATTCCTTGGACACTTATTTCGATGTCAGCCATTTTTTCGTTTGTGCGAGGATTTAGAGAAGGAATTGCAGTGCGGTCTTCCTCTGTGAAACAGCTTTGGAAAAAGGTGTTTAGTATTTCAGCTTTACGCGTGTCATCCTCTGTTTCAATGCCATCATCATCCCGTAGTGTCTGGATATGCTGTTTCGAGCCACTTACTGATTTAACGTAAGACCAGAACTTCCTAGGATTTTCTGTCAAGTCGGTACATAGAATTTTACTTTCGAATTCACTGAACGCTTCACGCATAGCCCTCCTTACGCTAACTTTGACATCGTTTAGCTTCTGTTTGTCTGAGAGGTTTTGGCTGCGTTTAAACTTGGAGTGGAGCTCTCTTTGCTTTCGCAGTAGTTTCCTAACTTTGTTGCTGCACCACGGTGGGTTTTTCCTGTCCCTCACAGTTTTACTCGGCACGTACCTGTCTAAAACGCATTTTACGATTGCCTTGAACTTTTTCCATAAACACTCAACATTGTCAGTGTCGGAAAAGAAATTTTCGTTTTGATCTGTTAGGTAGTCTGAAATCTGCCTTCTATTACTCTTGCTAAACAGATAAACCTTCCTTCCTTTTTTTATATTCCTATTAACTTCCATCTTCAGGGATGATGCAACGGCCTTATGATCACTGATTCCCTGTTCTGTGCATACAGGGTCGAAAAGTTCGGGTCTGTTTGTTATCAGTAGGTCCAAGATGTTATCTCCACGAGTCGGTTCTCTGTTTAATTGCTCGAGGTAATTTTCGGATAGTGCACTCAGTATAATGTTACTCGATGCTCTGTCCCTACTACCCGTCCTAAACATCTGAGTGTCCCTGTCTATATCTGGTAAATTGAAATCTCCACCTAAGACTATAACATGCTGAGAAAATTTATGTGAAATGTATTCCAAATTTTCTCTCAGTTGTTCTGCCACTAATGCTGCCGAGTCGGGAGGTCGGTAAAAGGAGCCAATTATTAACCTAGTTCGGTTGTTGAGTGTAACCTCCACCCATAATAATTCACAGGAACTATCCACTTCTACTTCACTACAGGATAAACTACTACTAACAGCGACGAACACTCCACCACCGGTTGCATGCAATCTATCCTTTCTAAACACCGTCTGTACCTTTGTAAAAATTTCGGCAGAATTTATCTCTGGCTTAAGCCAGCTTTCTGTACCTATAACGATTTCAGCTTCGGTGCTTTCTATCAGCGCTTGAAGTTCTGGTACTTTACCAACGCAGCTTCGACAGTTGACAATTACAATACCGATTGCTGCTTGGTCCCCGCATGTCCTGACATTGCCCCGCACCCGTTGAGGCTGTTGCCCTTTCTGTACTTGCCCAAGGCCATCTAACCTAAAAAACCGCCCAGCCCATGCCACACAACCCCTGCTACCCGTGTAGCCACTTGTTGCGTGTAGTGGACTCCTGACCTCTCCAGCGGAACCCGAAACCCCACCACCCTATGGCGCAAGTCGAGGAATCTGCAGCCCACACGGTCGCAGAACCGTCTCAGCCTCTGATTCAGACCCTCCACTCGGCTCTGTACCAAAGGTCCGCAGTCAGTCCTGTCGACGATGCTGCAGATGGTGAGCTCTGCTTTCATCCCGCTAGCGAGACTGGCAGTCTTCTATGGTGCTGGAAGTAAACATTGCTATGTACGGCACACAGAACGTCCTCTACTCATTCATCTAAGTCGTTTTCAGAAAGCCACATAATTCGCTGATGTAGATGCAAGCTGTGCGCCATTAGCAAAAGAAGCATTCCCGTTATCAGTAAATCGCAAGTGCTACTTACAACCCCTTTTCAGAAAAGGAAGCTAACTATCCACAGTGAGGGTAGCCACATGCTACAAAACTTGCTTCCTCTGCACCACTCGTCTCCCTAGCGATAGTTACTTCAGCTACATCGAGTGCCCAACTGGAAATCTAAAAAAATATAAGGGGCGTTCAGTATGTAATGCAACAATTTTTTGTTAAAGCAGGTTGATTTTATCCAGGATTCTAACACAGTATATTATTTACTACTCTTTTGACTACGAAATCTCTATTTTCAACATAACACCCGTCCAATGCGATGGCCTTGTGCCACCTTACTGGAAGGGCCTGTACATCCATATGGGACCATCCTACTGGCCGATGTCGAAGCCAACCTCCCAGTCATTCACGTACTGCTCCTCACCAAGTGAATTCTTCATTGGGCCAAACAGATGGAAGCTCATTATGGTCTTCTGTTAGACGGTGACGAGGCAAGAGGACACACACCTATGAGTATCCCAAACGGTGGACGAGTGTGTCAGCACTACCAACACAGACGTCCAGTTACGCAGCGAGGTGTCTGCTTCTGTCCCGTCGATCACCTCATATGAGAGTGTCCGCACGTTCCATCATCGCAGAAGTCATAGCTGTGTGCGGCCGGCCTGCATATGGGAGATAGAGCAGGTTTGCACGACCTTGCCGAGGTAGTGACAGACGACTCGCCTAACCAGTCACCACGCTTGTGTTTACTGCTAGGTCTTCACGGACATACTGCAAGCGTCTACGTAGTACCTACGATGCCCTGTTTTTCGCCAAAAAGGAACTCAATGACAGCTCTCTGACTGGAAAGCACCTCCGTTAGACACGTCATTTTGAAGGCTACGTATAGTGCCGCCAACTATCGGAACATTATGAAACTGTAGGTTCAGACGCGGGAATATTCCAAGACGTCCCACAACAAATTACACATGTTTTTCAACCGAAACTAGCCTAGAAAAAGAAATGTGTTTGATTCCTTACTGAAAGCCCGTTGTGTAAGTCCTGGAATACCTGTGGTTCCTTCTGAGATTCCCATACATACAATAATTATTGGCTACCAACGAAGTCGCCAACTTCATTGACTTGCTTATATTTGACATAAAAGTTTGTTTGTTACCATGGGTGTTTGGATCGATTTATGAGCGTAGCCTCTGGCCACGAACGTTTTACGCAGCCTTATAAGCTCTTCTCTTATGCTTTGGGCATCAATTAGGCGCTGTGCACGGGTAGTCAAAGAACGGATGATTGAGTTCTTTTGCGGTGGATCGTGGTTGGGTTGGGCGTATAGGCTTCCGGTATACTCAGCGTCCCAGTGTTGCTAAAGCGCATCAGTAGACCCAGAAGAACGTCTTTGTAACTGCGGCCGAAACATTGGTTTTCCCAGCATAGGTTTTTACATTATGTCGCGATACGATATTTAGAAAACCTTTACGTCAACTGACTCTGTCAGTGTAAGCCAAAGCAATTACATTGCTTATACGTGTCACTCCTCGTCACTTTTTCAAATTATTATCCTTGGAGAATATTCCGAAGTTGAGAATTACTGACTAGGGAAACGCACATATATAAACACAGACCTGCACACGTACAAATGCAACTTGGTAAAACAGACAGCCCATGCCACTCTAATAAAGCGAGACCACTGCGGTTGGAGATGGAGGGCGGCATAGTTTAATACCACGCACCACCTCCCCAAATGTGCCTTGCGATATCTTCAGATGTCCTACAACTGCCTTCAATTTTAATGATAATAATGAAATATATGAAATGTTTAATATCATAATACTTTTTTCAAGTTAACCTACGTAGCTGTGTGCTTAGCATAGCTGACTGTCATGTGGAGGAAAATGGTTCAAACAGCTTTGAGCACTGTGGGACTTAACTTCTGAGGTCATCAGTCCCCTAGACTTTAGAACTACTTAAACCTAACTAAGGACAGCACACACATCCATGCCCGAGACATAATTCGAACCTGCGACCGTAGCGGTCGCGTGGTTCTAGACGGAAGCGCGTAGAACCGCTCGGCCACACCGGCCGGCTCATGTGGAGTACCGCGTTCGATTCTCGGTTTTACCAGGGACTTTTCCTTGGAGTGGCGGATGGGCGGGGGGGGGGGGGGGGAGAGGAGAGGACCGTAACGGAGTCTAGTCAGCCTCATGGTGCCAGTTGAGGAGCTTCTTCAGTGGGAAGTGATGGTTCTAAGGTGTGCAAAATCGACAACGGACTGGACAGCACCTCTATGCCACATTCAAGTGGCACCATCGGTTGAGAATCATGTGGTGGTCAGTCGGTGCCGACTGATTCGTCTGTGGCCAGTACTCGAGCATATTGAGTCGTAATTTGCGTATATCAATGCTTATTATGTCACCTTGTAAGGTGTTCACCACCCTGCTGGAACGAATGTAATCTCGATGTATTGCTCACTTGCTAGAACGACAATTCATTGGCGCTGCATCAGACATAAAATATCTTTGCCCCTGTCAAAAGAGAGCTGCAATAGAGTCGCAGGTCAGAGCAGTCTCTGCTGCTGTTGCAGCCGCTCACTGCTACAGTGTAGTGGTAGTCTGTCGCTGGTACAGCACAGTTTATAGTTAATAGTTGTTAAAGTCTCAGTGCAGAACAAATTGTAATACTTTATTATATGGAGCTGAATAATAATTGTGATCAGCGGCGGAGATAAATGATACAACGAAATGAGATGATGATGGACAAATGAATAATTGTTAATTTGATGAAAAATCAAGAGTGTAATTAAGCCAACCATCTACTATAAGGTAAATTCTATTATTTTTATTGGTATGCGCGTAGTTTAGTCACTTGTCTGAGATGTTAATATGAATTCGTTTCAATCTTTTCTTTTGTGATTCGTCAGAACGAGTTGACGCAGATTTGTAATATATTCAGTTTTCCCGTGTAAAGGATTGTAGATCTTTATGAATAGCGTAAATTTTTTTTCAGAATATAATTGTTTTTAGCAGTCAACTATAAACGTGTAATTTCCCCTTAAGTTATTGCCTGTCCCGACCCAGTTATTTATCTAAATTAAAATATTCCACAATTTTGGTCAGATTGTAGTCATGAGCTTTTTAGTAACCAGACGAACAGCTGTGTAGTGGTGTCACTAAGTAAAGTCAGTTTTCCTAGTAATTCAAATCTCAGACAAATGTTATCCAGTATTAGTAGATAGGCCAGCATTGCACTAAGCTGTGCCATTTACGACCAGATATATAGACAGCGTTATCCGGCGACACCATCAGGAGGTAAGAATTTTTAAGTTTATTTCTTACGGACAAATTCAGATCGATTTCACTGGGCAATGGCGTAGCGCTGCTTACGTCAAAATTTACCAGTTTTTCATGAGTTAAGATTTATCAGTATTCAGACTTCATAACTTAATTATCCGATTTTCACTATTTTGTATTCTTTTATTTATACGGGAAGGCTACACTGCATTATTTTATATTTTTTATATTTGTACAGGGAGGTTACAAGCTTAACATAATCTCCAGGAAATTAAAATTTAGGGAAAATTTGAGAAATCCGTGTGTTATCTTTTTCTTCATGGAGGATCTTTCCTCTCCCTCTTTTCACCGACTCAGCTTGCTGTCGTTCGCCGTTTGTGTCTGTGGACTCACGAACTGTGTTGGGCCGGCCGAAGTGGCCGTGCGGTTAAAGGCGCTGCAGTCTGGAACCGCAAGACCGCTACGGTCGCAGGTTCGAATCCTGCCTCGGGCATGGATGTTTGTGATGTCCTTAGGTTAGTTAGGTTTAACTAGTTCTAAGTTCTAGGGGACTAATGACCTCAGCAGTTGAGTCCCATAGTGCTCAGAGCCATTTGAACCATTTTTTTGAACTGTGTTGGGTTTATTGTGGACGGCATATACAGTGTGTCTGTGAAAGGGTTACTTTAACTGGCTGGTCGTTCTCTGTATATCGTCAGGCCGCAAGCCACTACACGTGAACAAGACCTCACGCAAACACCTGATCAGTGTCGAGCCTTAACCCCCCCCCCTCCCCCCTACACACACATCCCTCCCCTGGGGCCCGTGCCTGACAAGGCAGTGTTTTCGGCAGGCTGCCACGGCGCGAGCAGCAGGGCCGACGTGTGACGCTCGTTAGGGCCTGGTGCCGCAGGCGGCTGGTCCGGTGATCACTGGCTGCGCCCTCCGCCTTTCGGCGCCCTGATGGCGCGCGCCCTATCACCGCAGCCCGGCGATCACTGCATCCTCTCGCCCCCCGCTGCTCCATCCCTTCCATGCAGCCCCTCCTTCTCCATTAGCGCTAGCGAAGGCCTCTCCACTAAAGACGACCTCCTACACCTTTACAGACAGACACCTGCCTCTCTTGTGATGCAGCCACAAGCGTAATCGGAGTTCGTCACATATTACAGTGTGTTATGAGCGAGAGAGCGTAGTAAGAAATCTCCGTTTACTCGATAAACTAAGCTATTGCGGTTAGATAGTACTGTGTGAACTGTGAAATCTGAACAACTGAATCCATGTGTATCACAGAAGTAAAACAGGTGCTGTCTATTAAATGATGCAAACAACGTCAGCTTACAGTCTCAAGATAACATATAATTTCATTCTGGTGACATGAAAATCCAAGCCAGACCGTTGCCTTTCGAGATCAATACTGCTACGTATAAACTGCAAAGTTCACGGAACCATCTTCGCAGCTTGATTCCTAACAGTAGAATATTTCTCCCCAAGGAGGGTATTTCCACCAAAAGTAGTGGTGTGGATACGAGTTCCAGTTTAGTATACGATGTGTAAAGAAGTTTCACGAAAACCCACATGTCGTTAAAGGGTGAAATATTCTTTCTAAATTCCGTCAAAAGGCAATAATAAGAAGAAAATTACAGGGACGAGACGTTGTGCTACAGAAGAACTCAGTGGCCTTGTTTTATTATTTTATGAACTAAATAATCTAGATAATGTTTTACAAATTACTATGATAGGGATGATACTACTAAAAAACGTCACTAGCTTGAGGACTTGTCCACACGAGTAAACAATGGTCACTATAGCACTTCCATTACTAGTGGCAAAAAAACTGTACTAATCTAGCATTTACATGATTTTTAGCCTTTTAGACTTACTCACCATGTCATTATGTAATCTGTACTCAAAACGAAGTGAGTGTGCAGCATTTTAGAGCCCCTAAACACAGCATACAACATTCCATAGGAATGGAAGGGCGTAACAGTGTCAGGACAGCGCACACAAACAATTAACTGTGGCGGAAGCTATTCGTGGAGTGATTCTTCTGCAGAAGAATCATTCATAGCAACATGTAGCAAGAGAACTTGATATGAGGCAAAATGAAATATCTAAGTCGTGAAAACGGTACGCTGAAAGGCATACTATTGCTAGACAGCCGGGTTTGGTTCGTAGAAGGAAAACATCAGCTGTTGAGGATTGCCATCTTCGAATTCTTGTATCAAAGAACCGCACAAAAACAACAGTTTCGCCAAGCTACTGTTAAGTGATCAAACAGTCTGCTGTACAGAGCGTGAGATGTATAGATGGCAGAATAGAGCGTCACGTTTCACCGGATACATAAACAAAGATGGCTCCGCTTTGCCCAAGATCACAGACATTTGCAATAAAGGTACGGGAGGAAAGTGCTGTTCTGCGACGTAACTATAGTGAACTACAATGAACGGGAAACGATGGTGATAAGGGGTAGAGTGAAGAGAATTGGTGTGAAAACTTCCAGGGATAAATTTATTTCCTAAGAATAAAGCACAAAATTTTACTGTCAGTTTTTTAAACACAGTCAAGAACATTTTTAATCAAAAGATGAACAGATATCATTTATAGACTTACTGAAGAAATGTAGAAAAAAAAGAAGGATAAGGATAAAATAATTAACAGAAAGCGATCAGAACCAGAAAGCAGTGCAATGTATGTGCAGTCACTATTTGGCAAGATTGCATTTGGAGAGTAACACGCTTATAAATGTTTTTGTCAAAGTACATCTACAAAAAGCAAAAAATGTAACAAATTCGCAAGTAGATTAAAAGAAAACACAAGGACTAATCAACTGAAGGCTCTTTTGAAGTGAAAGGCGCTGTTATTCAATTACAACTGCACAAGGAATAGTATTTTAAAACAAATCAACATGCAAGGTAATTTTTCTGAAATGCGAGATTAGTCGAACTGCGCAGAAGCGTACTTACAGAGTTAAGAAATTTTGTTATGAACATAAGGAATAAAACAGAAATACAAAGGCTTTTGAAAAGACAAGTTTCAGCGAACTGAATGTTAAATGGCTTACATAAGCAAGGGTAATTAGCAAAAGTACTTTTATTTCAACGGGAAGGACGTTCAAAATCCAGTCACAATAGACTGCATCCACTTATTGGTAGCAATACAAAGTTTAACTGTGAACTATCTCACTCCCAGCCAATATCCTTTCACGAGCTTATCCGCTCTAGTAGGCTAACATCAGTGTAACTTCGATTGAATAGCCGACCAGCAAACCCACAAAACAACAGTAATTAAAGGCCAGACATCAGTGGCCAGTACTAAAACGGGTAAAACATACAATTGTACACAGCATATACACTATCAAACTCTATAGAATAAAGAGAGCAAATCCAGAGAAGTACATATATCCATATAGATCACATAAGCCTTATTAACTCGATCCAGTACAAAATAGTATATAACACTACCGTCTGCTACTGCTATACCATAACCTTAAAGTAGGAGGCAGGTCGTTAAATATAACTATCTAATTAAAACAATTATGGTATAAAGCAACAGAGCAGTGTTAGCCTTTGAGAGGAATTTTGTTGTGTTGACCGAGTTGTACCTAACGGGGGTGGCTTATCGGAAATGACAGAATTACGTAAGTATTTGAACAGTAACAAACAAAATTTTACCCATCTGCACTGTTTAACGGATAAAGAAAACGGTCGCCAGCCTAACTAGGCAAGAGAATGATTAACATTCTCGTTCAAGAAAATAGTTATTAGTAACTTTAACGGATAAACACAACCTATACTTTATCACACGCGAGTGCAATGAACTCTGACTCATACATATGTTTACGGTAAGATTGAAACTAACAGTTAGAGCAGCACAAACTATTTGCAAAATTATAACAGATGCCGAAACACACTATTACTTTCTGGGCTTGTTCAAACTGAATGGTGTTTATAACATTACTATTAACATTAACTGCAGAGTCATAAATTGGACATAGGTAAAGTCTCCCTCAGTTAAATACATTACTATTTAAAATGAAAGTTAATTGGAATCCACTAACAGGTTGCTTCTCGCTATCTTTTGAATAAAGAAATTATGGTTTTCATAAACAGTGGTCTTCCCGTTACTTGTTACCTAGCATTAGCACAATAGACAAACTGTAGAGCCTGTTATACTATTAATATACACTTTCAATACACAAGAGAGACAAACACTTAGCAATCATGAACATAAAATTTTCTATTATTGCAGTTTTCCACTTTTACTACAGTGAAACACAATGTTGACAAAATCGCAAGAAACTGGCTCACCTTTTAGAATTTACTACAGGCAGCAATGTAATCATATACTAAACAAAACTTTATAAGCCTCAATTTTAAGAGCTTTAATTTATAAAAGAAACAGCAAATTGTCTTTACTACCACAGTCTTCCACTTTCAAGTAAATGATTAAATAGGTGACTTTGAAACTTCACAAAACTACATTTACTGCCTCCCACAATTTCGCTAAATCCACAGTAAATCTGAATATTCCCTTCTTATCAAAGATCAAACAACATTATGTGATTAACCGTCTAGCTTTGAGGCTTTCATTTTTTCCACAAAATAGGACACTCGGTAATCATATTTCAAGTGGAGAGGAACCTGAGAGGTGTTGTGACAGGGAAAAAATCAAGGTAGGTACATAAATTCAGTTATAAGTTACCTTATATTTGAGCACACTAAAACGCCCAATAAGCTGATCCTTCACTGTACATCATTATAGTACCCCTTTACAGTGATTGCGCAATATGGTGGCAATTGCAAGTTGGTAGGCGAATTTGCTGACACAATTGCTGGACTCTGGCCTTTTTGGTGGCGATGATGAATACCAATTCCAGAATCGTTCCCGCTATTTATCCATCCATCCGAGGCATTGAAAAGTAGCAGAAAAAGCCTCTCTCGGAACCTGCATAATATGCAGCATTTACATGGCAGTGCACAGTTTGGTAGCTCGTCCCCGACTGACTCTTGTTCCACCTTTTCTACCTAGGCCAACCACAACTTGCGCGCGCTACTATGTTCCGTTCCCGAGGGGACCCACTATACCTCTAACATACAAACTAACTAAGAACTCAAAGTAAATGTCAGCAGTTTACACAACAGCAAACAAACGTTTTTAAATAAAACAAAACATTAGCACATATTAGTATTTCTACAAAAAATTATTCACACAGAAATTACAATTATATATAGTAAGTTTCGTTCCCTACAAATGGGACTAAGAATTTAAAAGACAGATATACTACATTGCATAGAATCAAACCACGACATCAAAGTTTTAGCAAAGAAAGGAGTATACAATTTTATGTTATCGATTCAAACACATTTACAGATACTCAATGTATTAAAAATAAACCAAAGAAAAAGGCAAAATAAATCCGTACAGCATTAGAGCTATGGTGTTACAAGTACTAAAGGATAGCCAAACTGCAGTAATATTATCTTCCTTGCTATTTCAACTTATCCGCCCGATATTGGAAGTGAATCAACTATTATTATTGCGATGACGGCAACTACAATGTCTGACCTACCTAACATTCAAAACCAGTTTTGTTAACCATCTTTGACAACACGGCGAGTATAAGATTCACAAACCGCTTACCATTCAATATTTTGTCGGGGACAACCAGTTCACATCTGTTACAGAAGTTGGCCGACGTTAGTACGGCCAGGCTGCCTTCCTTCCTGAGAGACAATTCCATTCAACAGTGCCCTTGAGAACCAATACCAATGTAGATCCAAGGCCTCCGCGAGGACTCACACAAAATCACTGGCCAAGCCGACATCCTCTGTTTTGACCAGCCAGCAGCCACGAGGGAAACCGTTCATAGTCACTGGAGTTAGAAACTTCCTTCTGCTTTCTGGCGGAGCCGCTTAAATCACCTTCACCGGCGATGCGTTCTCTCCACCGGGCAGGAGTCATAAAAGTATCTGAGCGTAATAACTACCGATTCTCGCGCACGCACTTGTCAGATGGTCGTACCGGTGTACAGAGAACGCGTGGGGGACGTAATATGGAAGCGACGGTGTTCCCAATAACCCCCTTTGGAGGAGGCGCTATGATGGTCAGGGAAGGATTTTTGTGGATACTAGAACGGAGCTGATTGTGGTCCACAGAAGGAATAGCATAGGTCTAACAGGGGAGAGGTTCATCAACGTAAGACCTTCAGCACAAGATCTTGGGGAAGAATTTCTTCTCATGGGCGATAATACTCGTGCCCGTGTTGCAGCCTCAGTGCAAATTTTCTTGGGTGACACAGTATCAGTCTTCTGCAGTGGCCGACATGTAGTCCCGGCCTAAACCTCATGCAGGAATACGGGATTATCTAAAGAAAAGAGTTAGAGCTCGTACAAATACCGAGAAAGGCTACAGCAGTTACAGGGATCCGTACTAGAGAGTATCAGGAAGAACCACAGGATTTAATTCGAAAGCTGACTGGAGATATTCTGAGACGTTGTGTAGCAGCTGTTGAGGCAATAGGGGGCAACACGGGCTGCTGATGTGCATCAAGTGCAAGAAAAGACTTTTTTACGTGCAGGAAGATCCACTTCAGTTTTGTGCTTCTCTACACATCGTGGAAAGTTTTGTAAGGTAGGTTAGTTTTTGTAAAAAGCTAACATTTTGAAAATTACTTCCATTTAAAATCATGTCAATCCTTTTTCTTATTTGAAGAGTGTATTTTCCGACTACTGAAAATTTAAATTTCTCAGATATTGTCAGATGTGTTTACGCCAAACTGTTAAGTATGATGAAACTTTCCCAAGAGCCTCAGAACTCCGAGAGCAGATCTGCGTCCAGATTCACTTCGAGGAATCACGAGATCCAGATCCACCGTGTGGAAATACGGTACGTTAGACTCACGGCGATATACAGAGGCAGAAAGTAATCAGTGTACACGCACTGGGATGTATAGTAATGATAGGGTTTCTTCTTGTCCGAGAAGTTAGAAATGTTTAGAGCGTACATGAAATAGCAACAGTACGTCGCAACTGGGCCCTCTGAACATGTCTGGGAAACGGATACACTGTTTAGTCAAATCATTGTGGCCACTGAATTTCACCTGATTGCTTCTTGGTGGCGTTGCTGGTACGCGACACCGTAAGGAAAGTACAAAGAGCCTCAGAATTAAAGGATCACTTTTTCGAAACCCCGTCATTGTCTTCCATTACGAAACGTAAGTTAGAAATCTGACTCAAAGGTGCCTACTGTCTTCCTCTATATTGGTGCAAAAGCAAGGCGCCCAGGGACGTAACCCCTCGGGCTAGGCGACACTTCGAACATCAACGTGTCGACGCACGTGAAAAAAAAAGAAGACTACGCTTCAGAAGTTCATGTAACGTGTAAGGTGAGTTACTGACGAAAAATTGGAACCAAATTTCACCACAATTCTGTCCCACGGCATCGTGGACGTGTCAAACTATAGGAAGTCATCATATACTCCCTTACCCACATTTGATGCCTTCTTTAGTCGCCTCTCCGCAGAACGTCAGAATGGCGACATCCAGGGTCGAAATCACGCGGTTTTCTTATAAATGACCAAGAAGCAGATTTCACACACGTCGACTTTGAATCGTTGAAAATCATTCGACCAAATTTGAACGTGATCTAAAGCAGCAAATGATGTTTATGCTTTCTCAGCCCTCCTATTTTGATGCCTTCCTGTGACGTGATCATGGAAGGTTGTGACATCGACACATGCATGAACAAAACGCCAAAGCGTCCCTTTAAGACCCAAGTTCGGCAATATCCTCGGCGGCAGCCATCAACATTTATTGAGAATTTTAAAAATGTGCCTTTACAGAGGAAGTCTGTGATGCAATGATAGACCCCTGATGGCAGGCAACCACTTGACACCACTCCGCCGTCGGTTGCCTGGGGTGAAATGTGGGAGAATCAACGCCCCAAAGAAAGATATAGTTTCATTCAAGCTCTTTATGCCACCCTCTGAGACGTTTTCGTGTCGATTCAGAGCGGTGATGTGACTAAAATCTTTCCCTCGGCCACCCATTATAAAACTGCTTGATTTCAATGCTGTATGCCGCCGTTCTGACCTCCACCGTAGAGGCGTCAAAAGAAGGGATGAAATGTGTGGAAGAAGGCGTGTGACGACCTACAGATCGCGCGACACGTTGGCCTGAAATGTAGTGAAATTTGGGGTCAATGTGACATTACTAAACTACCTTACATGTCACATGAGCTTATGAGCTCTTTCTTCCGCACGTGTGGAGACCTTGCTGTTTGAGGCGTAGCCGAGACAGAGGATGATATCGCAGTGCGCCTTGCTTTCTCACCATTACAGAAGACGGTTGTAGGCACATTTATGCCAAATTTCAAACTTACGTGTTGCAGTCGGAAACGGTTACGGGGTCTCGAAAAAGTTAATTCAGATAAGCAGTGTATATAAGTGGAACAGAGACGAACGGAATTAACGTAGCGATAGTACGGGCTACATATGGGCACCGCCTGATATACATTACTCTGACAAAGGGCAGAAGGTTACGACACGATGTGTGGGAATGAACATCTCGGAAAGACTTACCCTGACTGTTCTTCAAGCGTTACCGTCGTGAGCACTTACAGAGAGTGGCTGAAGGACGGTAGGCGACAAGAGTTTGAACATCTCTGTGTCATCGTCCTCTGTATGAAATAAGACAGGCGACGATATGTAGCAGATCTGATGAAAGTGCAGACAAAACTATTTCGAGGCACACGCTTCAGCGCACATTCCTAAACAAGGCGCTCTCTAGTATACGACCCGCACGATTTTCTACTTTCGCCCGACATCTTCAATTACGATTGCAGTGGGCACGGGATCGTCGATATGGAACCACGGATCAATTGAAACGCTTCACCTAACCGGAAAGTCCGCCCCGATAGCTGAATGGCCAGGGAGACGGACTGCTGTCCTAAGGGGCCCGTGTTCGATTCCCGGCTGGCTCGGAGATTTTCTCCACTCAGGAAATGACTGTTGTGTTGTCTTCATCATCATTTCATCCCCTTCCGGTGCTCAGGTCACCCAATGTGGCGTCGAATGTAAGAAGTATTATGGGTGGAGGTTACACTAAACAACCGAACTAGGTTAATAATTGGCTCCTTTTACCGACCTCCCGACTCAGCAGCATTAGTGGCAGAACAACTGAGAGAAAATTTGGAATACATTTCACATAAATTTTCTCAGCATGTTATAGTCTTAGGTGGAGATTTCAATTTACCAGATATAGACTGGGACACTCAGATGTTTAGGACGGGTGGTAGGGACAGAGCACCGAGTGACATTATACTGAGTGCACTATCCGAAAACTACCTCGAGCAATTAAACAGAGAACCGACTCGTGGAGATAACATATTGGACCTACTGATAACAAACAGACCCGAACTTTTCGAATCTGTATGTACAGAACAGGGAATCAGTGATCATAAGGCCGTTGCAGCATCCCTGAATATGGAAGTTAATAGGAATATAAAAAAAGGGAGGAAGGTTTATCTGTTTAGCAAGAGTAATAGAAGGCAGATTTCAGACTACCTAACAGATCAAAAAGAAAATTTCTGTTCCGACACTGACAATGTTGAGTGTTTATGGAAAAAGTTCAAGGCAATCGTAAAATGCGTTTTAGACAGGTACGTGCCGAGTAAAACTGTGAGGGACGGGAAAAACCCACCGTGGTACAACAACAAAGTTAGGAAAATACTGCGAAAGCAAAGAGAGCTCCACTCCAAGTTTAAACGCAGCCAAAACCTCTCAGACAAACAGAAGCTAAACGATGTCAAAGTTAGCGTAAGGAGGGCTATGCGTGAAGCGTTCATAGAATTCGAAAGTAAAATTCTATGTACCGACTTGACAGAAAATCCTAGGAAGTTCTGGTCTTACGTTAAATCAGTAAGTGGCTCGAAACAGCATATCCAGACACTACGGGATGATGATGGCATTGAAACAGAGGATGACACACGTAAAGCTGAAATACTAAACACCTTTTTCCAAAGCTGTTTCACAGAGGAAGACCGCACTGCATTTCCTTCTCTAAATCCTCGCACAAACGAAAAAATGGCTGACATCGAAATAAGTGTCCAAGGAATAGAAAAGCAACTGGAATCACTCAATAGAGGAAAGTCCACTGGACCTGACGGGATACCAATTCGATTCTACACAGAGTACGCGAAAGAACTTGCCCCCCTTCTAACAGCCGTGTACCGCAAGTCTCTAGAGGAACGGAGGGTTCCAAATGATTGGAAAAGAGCACAGATAGTCCCAGTCTTCAAGAAGGGTCGTCGAGCAGATGCGCAAAACTATAGACCTATATCTCTTACGTCGATCTCTTGTAGAATTTTAGAACATGTTTTTTGCTCGCGTATCATGTCATTTCTGGAAACCCAGAATCTACTATGTAGGAATCAACATGGATTCCGGAAACAGCGATCGTGTGAGACCCAACTCGCCTTATTTGTTCATGAGACCCAGAAAATATTAGATACAGGCTCCCAGGTAGATGCTATTTTTCTTGATTTCCGGAAGGCGTTCGATACAGTTCCGCACTGTCGCCTGATAAACAAAGTAAGAGCCTACGGAATATCAGACCAGCTGTGTGGCTGGATTGAAGAGTTTTTAGCAAACAGAACACAGCATGTTGTTATCAATGGAGAGACGTCTACAGACGTTAAAGTAACCTCTGGCGTGCCACAGGGGAGTGTTATGGGACCATTTCTTTTCACAATATATATAAATGACTTAGTAGATAGGGTCGGAAGTTCCATGCGGCTTTTCGCGGATGATGCTGTAGTATACAGAGAAGTTGCTGCATTAGAAAATTGTAGCGAAATACAGGAAGATCTGCAGCGGATAGGCACTTGGTGCAGGGAGTGGCAACTGACCCTTAACATAGACAAATGTAATGTATTGCGAATACATAGAAAGAAGGATCCTTTATTGTATGATTATATGATAGCGGAACAAACACTGGTAGCAGTTACTTCTGTAAAATATCTGGGAGTATGCGTACGGAACGATTTGAAGTGGAATGATCATATAAAACTAATTGTTGGTAAGGCGGGTACCAGGTTGAGATTCATTGGGAGAGTGCTTAGAAAATGTAGTCCATCAACAAAGGAGGTGGCTTACAAAACACTCGTTCGACCTATACTTGAGTATTGCTCATCAGTGTGGGATCCGTACCAGGTCGGGTTGACGGAGGAGATAGAGAAGATCCAAAGAAGAGCGGCGCGTTTCGTCACTGGGTTATTTGGTAACCGTGATAGCGTTACGGAGATGTTTAATAAACTCAAGTGGCAGACTCTGCAAGAGAGGCGCTCTGCATCGCGGTGTAGCTTGCTCGCCAGGTTTCGAGAGGGTGCGTTTCTGGATGAGGTATCGAATATATTGCTTCCCCCTACTTATACTTCCCGAGGAGATCACGAATGTAAAATTAGAGAGATTAGAGCGCGCACGGAGGCTTTCAGACAGTCGTTCTTCCCGCGAACCATACGCGACTGGAACAGGAAAGGGAGGTAATGACAGTGGCACGTAAAGTGCCCTCCGCCACACACCGTTGGGTGGCTTGCGGAGTATCAATGTAGATGTAGATGTAGATGTAGACCAAGGCGGCCTGATCTGCCCCGTAAGAGGCCTCCCGGCCAATCACTCCAAATGCTCATTTCCATTTACCTGGTCGTAAAAATTAAGTTTGTTGCTGCACAAGCTCGAGGGGCATGTCTGAATACTAAGATAATGTAATTTAAAGTTCTGTATGCCCACGAATCTCACTATAGCTTTTCATTCACTTACCCGCAGTTCGTCAGGTGTCCCTCTTGTTGTTTGGAACTAAAACTCAACTTTGCTGGCAAGCCTCGCACAGTTGCGTGATCTTTATAAATACATTGAGACTGCAGCTACTACCTAAATTTCAGGAATACTTCCCGCTATTTATTTTTATGTACAAAAGCAGAGCAGAGTTTTCCAGTGCGCAGGTAAAAATCAACGTAGTACGAAAATAATCTTTCGTGTGATGTGATTACGGAACGGTGACCATCTGTAAATTTTTCATATAATCCAGAAGTTACATTTTCTAGCAGCATACAGACTTAAAGAGCGATGATTAACTATCATATCTTTTGATTTTTGATAAGGAAGACAATCTATTACAGACAGCTACTCTTTGCGTTCACTTATTCATCGTTTACCGACTATCAAGTTCAGTTTAGAATAATTAAATTTCGAGCGGGTCTGCTGATTTTCGTAAGACGAGCGGGCGCGGTGTACTTTCTACACATGTAAAGAATAGCTCCCTTTATGTTATCAAGGTAAACAAGCAACAGCGAAATCATAGCTTAATATTAGTTTAATTAAACAATGAAAAAGTAAACTTGCATACTACGTGCTAAAGCATAGTTTAATAGAACAATACTAGAATAAACTTTCATTAAATCACTCTGTTGCTACAGACAGATGTTAACCCACAGTAATGACCAACGTGAGGCATTAAACAGCACTGCTGCATCAGATTCCAGCCAACTGCTTATTCGCGTATTCATTATCTCGTGGACAGCTGCCATAATGTGGGATTATGCTACTATCACGTAATGTGGATTATTTTCTTGCACGGATCGCAAATTTTTTCTGGTCTAGCTTACTGATGCTCATTTGCACGTACGGCGACACAATTTATCGCTGTGTTAGCTCAAGGACTAACGAAGGAGCAGGTATGGTTTCACCATAATAAAGCAACAATGGAACGGTGCAAAACAAATTTATTTGTGTTTGGAGCACTTCATAATATGCCGACCCGCTCTAGTGTTATATGGTTCAAATGGCTCTGAGCACTATGGGACTTAACATCGGATGTCATCAGTCCCCCAGAACTTAGAACTACTTAAACCTAACTAACACACACATCCATGCCCAAGGCAGGATTCGAACCTGCGACCGTTGCAGTTGCGCGGTTCCGGACTGAAGAGCCTAGAACCGCTCGGCCACCGCGGCCGGCTGTAGGGTTATATATAAAGTATTGGACGAATTATATTTAGTCGAGGCATTTATATATCACGGAACACTGACGACGCATGATTAGAAGATTTCCTTCTGCTTACTAAATAGTGCATTACAACATTGCTTTATCGTAGAATGAAACATCATCAATCGTTTCTCTGGATACAGTTTAAACGAGACCTTGCAATTAGAGTTGGAGCAGCTTATCTTATATTCATGAATCATTACGCAATTGTAGAATCATATTTAAATATTATTCAGAGAGGAGCATAGTATTAAAGATCTACGGTCTACAGACTGTACGTTAAGCCTAATAAGGAGCACACTAAAGCGAAAGTTTGAACAGTATCTCACTTCAATCAACAGCTTTCACAACAAGATTTTGTCACACAATTTTTTCAGTGAGAAGTTCTCCTGAAATAGTTTCAGTATAACACGGATCGCATGGAGAGACGTTGGGATGGTTTGAAAAGACGTCAAATAGGCATACAGGATGTCGCAGAAATGATGCAATAAACTTCGAGGGGTTGTAGTGGGTGTCTTGACGAACAAATCGAGGATAGGAACCCATGCCTGGAAACATAATCCAATGACGCTACAAAGCGCCGAACTTATAGGAGCCGAAGAGTGCCATTAGGCCACACTTACAGCAGAAAACGTACTTTATACGCTGACGTACGGTAGGCGGAACCTGTCACAATGTTGTTTGTCATTCAGTGGTCGCTGCTGATTGTCACGATCACCAGTGAGGGAGACGAGTATGTCAAAGTGATGTTTGTTATTTATGTTAGCAACAGCGGCAAAGTTGTATTCCCAGCCGAAGATCTGAGCAAAATATACAACAACATGAAATTCTCTGTCTAACGTGAAATAAACAGTAGCATTTAACTTCATGGACCTTAAAATAGCGGCCATAAATGAAAAAAAACATGACTTTGACATATTTCGCTAGTCAACAACGACGGATGTTACCATCAGTAGGCGGCCGCTGTGGCCGTGCGGTTCTGGCGCTGCAGTCCGGAACCGCGGGACTGCTACGGTCGCAGGTTCGAATCCTGCCTCGGGCATGGGTGTGTGTGATGTCCTTAGGTTAGTTAGGTTTCAGTAGTTCTAAGTTCTAGGGGACTTATGACCTAAGATGTTGAGTCCCATAGTGCTCAGAGCCATTTGAACCATTTTTTGAACCATTTTGAACCATCAGTAACATAATCTACCACCCGGACCACCATAAGATTGCTAACTTCAGGCCAATGCTTCATCGTGTACATAAAATCCCCTCAGCCCTAATCAACAGGGAAAGAAAATTAGCATAATTTAATTTGTTGTTCATAATAATGGGTAAGTTCTACCAGAAAATAAAAGAAAGAATTGCCGACAGTAAATCTCTGCACCGTGCTGGTGACAATTCGGCACAAGACGCGGCTGGTTGTTGTTTCATCTATAAACCTTACTGCAGTAACCTGTGCATGGCTGAATAGCTTCTTCTCCGAAGATTTCACAGAACCTAAGTAACATAAGTAAGGAAATGTGGCATTCGAAGAACAAAAATAGCGATTTAAAACACACTAATAATAACAGACCTAAACGGCAAATCTACACTGCTCATTGATATGTGATGTGTCAATATACGTCACATTAAAGGAGCACGGGGTTCAGAAACCCTTCTCCACGTAATACGTGACTTTTGCTCCGAAATGTGCCATATAACTTCGACTATGGCTCATTCCATGTCAAGCGGTCTAAATTTAGATAAGGTCCCCTCTCGACCATCTATAATTCTGTTTAAATATTTACAGAAAGTGCATACAGGACTTACATGAAACATTTCCAGATTACAGTTCCATAAGCAGTGTATTTGGACCACTAGTCACCTTTTTGTGGATACTTTTTTGACATCGCGACTTACATGAATAAATCATCAAGTTTGTTTCACTATGGCTCATGATCTAAGGGTCTTGTCATGCTGGAACTTAGTGAGCTCTTGAAGTTTGTTTGACTCAAAGAAGTTTTCAAGCTTTGCAGATGTGTTTCCCGAGAAGGCGTTGAGAAATTAAGGACATTATGTGGAAAGTTTTTTTATATTGTTAGTTTAAAGTGGAAAGTGAGCGCTATGTTTACGTCACAACATCTTGAAGCCAGGCGTATGTGGGAAATACAAAGTACCCTGTATGAAAATTAACTTAACACTGGGCTTCCAGGACTGTATAAATCGTGTGAAATGATTTTAACCATACTGGCTGCATCGTAATCAATAGAATTATCGTTTTCCGCACTGAATGGAATAAACACCTTCGACAGGAATGCGCAAGAATAAAGCCATCTGTCCGCATGTGCAGAGGAAAGGATCTTGTAGTGCAGATGAATGTTTGAAACTAATTTTTCGACGACTTTACTCAGGAGGTCTGTAAAAAGAACGGGCAAGATCGTGGTGAGTGAGAAATGTCACATATACATAAAATTGATATCTTTCAAGTTTCATGCCTTACTAACATGTTCAGCATGCGCCTCTGTTCTTAATACATGTCCTACCATCCTATCCCTTCTTCTTGTCTGTGTTTTCCACATGTCCAGTCCTCTCCAGTCCTTACCGATTCTGCGGACGACGTCCTTATTTCTTACCTCATTAGCCCATTTAATTTTCAACGTCCTGTTCTTCCATCAGATCACAAATGTTTCGATTATCTTCATTTCTAGTTGTCCCGCAGTCTGTGGTTCATTACCATGCAATGCTGTTCTCTGAATGTACATTGTCATAAATTAATTTTTCATATAAGGTGTGATGAAAAAGTTTCCTTTGGAAAGCCGTACAGTCCAGAGTAGGTATGCCAGTCAGGCAAAATCTCGGTGAGCACTTAGGTAGTCATCCCAGCCGATGCACCAGATTGAAGATAGTCGTTTGGTAAAACACCGTGTCGTGCTGCGTGAAGACGTTCGACCCATCGAGGCTTTTTTAAGAGACCAAAGGCGAGATATAGCATGGGGACAAATAGCGACTGTATGGCGGGTGTTAGTGTCTCCCACTTGAGAAGGCGTAACGGATGGCCTTCCACATCGATTGGCGTCTTGTGTCGTATTCTCACCAGCACAGAATTTGGCACACCATTCCAAGACCGTGGTTTTCCACTGTGTGACGTCCCATCCCACCTTCTTCTCTCGCCGTAAGGAGACGCGACTCCTAACGAAGTTCGTCCCCATCGGTGTGACGTGGAACAGCACCTGTCACTCTAGTAAGAGCACAACCCCTTGGGTTGTTAAGAAATATTCTGTTATCTGTTCACGACAGTCAAAAATGGCTTGGCTCTGAGCACTATGGGACTTAACATCTGTGGTCATCAGTCCCCTAGAACTTAGAACTACTTAAACCTAACTAACGTAAGGGCATCACACACATCCATGCCCGAGGCAGGATTCGAACCTGCGACCGTAGCAGTCGCGCGGTTCCGGACTGAGCGCCTAGAACCGCTAGACCACCGCGGCCGGCTGTTCACAACAGTCTTCTCAGTTTGTGCGAACTGGTAAACTGCAACATTTTACTTTTATTTTTATGCCCGGTTTGTTCCGTGATGAAATAAAATCTTGATTCTTGATTTCATCATTACGGTCGTGTTTCACATCATAGATAGCGAGGATGAAAATTTGCTCTCTACTATTCCGCTGCTATGCCGTTGCTACGTCCAGTTATTAACAACGGTTCAACGTAATTCCAGAGATAACTTATGTTGGAGTAAATGTTTTTATTTTTATTTTAATACGTTTAAACTAATCACTCTTCACTGTCCATTATTCATGTACTCAGTCAACCACTTAAAATGTTTAAAAAGTTAGGCGACACGTAAGATTTACCTTTTGACCCAGATTTTATTGTTCTTTCTGTAATTAAATGTTCGTCCCTACAGCACACGCACACCGATATGTCATTCAAGATTAACTTCTATTCAGTTTAGTAATCGTGACGCTGACGACAACTTTTGACTAATTGGCGCACTTGTCTTTCTTCGTGTCTTCGTTTTATTATGTCCTACTCACGACTACGAATTGTTTTTCTGTCGTTGATCCATTGCTCTCAAGGTTTTGCTCTCAGGGTTTGTAACTGTTCGTCAGTACGAAGGCTAAGTCCGATAAACGAATATCACTCAATTGAAGTCTAACACTCGTCTTACTATACCGTCGTGTTGAGAACGGTAAAGATTAACTTTCATCAGACTGAGCAATACTTCAGTCTCTACCTCACAAATTATCAAACGTCCAAAACTGAAATAACCTAACAGCGTATGCACCCTGACAACCACTGCAAAAGTACTCTAGAGCGGCTCAAGAGCAACTAACTAACTGAACATTTCCATATCCAAGTTGCATTGTAGTCGCACTGAATTTCCTCTTCGATGCGGCTAGAACTCTCTACCGTGGTAAATGTTATCTTTGACTGAATTACCTTCTTGGATTTAACTTGCGTTCATATGATTTTGAATTTATTCTATAGATGTTTGATAAGGAATCTATGACAATCCTTTCCTTTTATCTCCTCTTTTTGTATACTATTCTCAATATTTGAATAATATAGCCGTTAATCGAAACTTACCAGTGTAGATTTTATCGTCAATAGTTGCCGTCACTGTCAAGATGACTCACTTGCCTACTTTAAGTTTCCACAAAGTTTGTTAATTGGGGTTTTCTGTCCTTGGGGCGTCACAACAGGCATACTGTCGCATACACATTATTCATTCTCCAATGAATTTCTGTCGGTGTTTGTCGATCGGCAATCAACAAAAGAACAACGCCACTTTCCTCCTGTTTGGACATAATGGGTTATAATGTCGCCATTGCTCACTTTTGCGCATTTACCGCACACATGTCGGAAAGACACAAATGCTGCACTAATACTTTGCCTACATGTTGGTGATTAAATACTCGCATCGAAGTCGTGCTACGTTGCTCATACGCTGCAGCAGTTCCCTCAAACAGAAACTTCCTGATTACAATATTAAGCCTGGCGTTTGACATTAGAGGACTTCTTTTGAGCAAGCGTTCCAATTTTCCCTTTGCTAGTCTGCGTCTTATGTCCTCTTTGCTTCGTCCGCAATGATTTATTTTGCTTCCAAGGCAGCAGAATTGACTGAATTCGTCTACCTCGTGACCACCAATTTTGATGCGATGTTTATTTCTAATTTAATTTTTGCTGTCCTTCATTACTTTCACCTTTCTCCTGTTTACTGTCAATCCTTTGTGTGTGCTCAGAGACGGTTCATTCCATTCAAGAAGTCCTTCAGTTCTTGTTCACATTCTCTGAAGATCTCAATGTTATCAATGAATCTTATGGATGTTATCTTGCCACCCTAAATTTTATTCACTTCCTTGAACCTTCCTTTCACTTTCGTCATTGCATCTTTGATGCAAAGATTGCAGAATAGCGGCGAAAGTCTACATGCCTGCCTTATACCTTTTCGAATCAGAGCACTTCGTTCTTTTCCTACCATTCTTATAGTCCCCTCTTGACTCTTATACATTTTGTATCTTAACAGTCTTTCTTTATAGCTTAAACAACTCTCCTGAGAATTTCGAACATCTCGGAGCACTTTTTCTTCTTGAATACTATAAAAGCGTCTCGAGTTTTCTCAAGTCTTGCCTCCACTATCAAATCCATTGCGAGAAATGCCTCTCTGGTAGCTTTACCTGTCCTGAAGTCAGACTGATCGCCATCTAACAGATCCTCAGTTTTCTTTCCCATTCTTCTGTATATTTTCCCTGTGAGCAAGTTGTACACATGAGATTTCTGTCTACTACAATTTACTACAATCCTTGTATCTATCTACTACAATCCTTGTAGTTACCTTTCCTTTAATTATTTTTATTATAAATTGTATATTCAACGAAAACTTCGCACCCATCACCCGCAGCAAACTTTCACAAGAACTGAAAGTATCAACGTGCTTGCTTCTCCTGAGCCCGCCCAACAAGTGTATGTTTGAATGCGAGACACTCGTTATGCACATGCGTCAAATGTCGACAAGTAGAACAACTCATCAGCTACCTGCACACTCACAATCAAAGCTCTGACTTTACAGGGTGACGCCGTAATTTTGTTACGAACTTTCATGGATGATGGCGAAATGTAAATGTATCAGTTTGAGGTAAGAGCACCTGGTCCGGAAACGACCAGTCAAAAGAGATAAGTGAAAATCGTTCGAATCACTCTGATAGCGGATTACACGTACCGGTACTGTTGTTGCTGAGAGTGTTGTGTCGTCAACTTTCTGAGGTTGTAGTATTGCCAAAAGAAAGAAAAAAATCTAGTAAACATAGGTTTTTAAATGAATAAATTGAGAGCTATTAGGACTTTTTCATCGTCGCTAATGTGAAACACACGTCATCTACTAAAAGCTCTTTGGTTTAAATATGTTTAAGCAGATGGTATGGACCAAACCGAGAAAAAAAATTCCACTAAAAAATAGCTCCAAAATACATACCTTAAGAGCTATGAGCACTTGTTAATCTTCATATTGAGAAACACATCTCTTCTACTGAGCAGGTACCCATACCTTATAAGGTGTACATTTCATAGACCATGTGCTGTGTCGTCCGAACAAGACACAGCCAGGGCAAAAGCTCAACAGGCGCAAAGATGTGAGCGAGTGACAGTGCCATAGATACTCTCCACTTGCGTGAGTTCCACCAGCCCCACTGGCGGCGCTGAGGATGAAGCTATCGACTTCGCCTCGGCCGATTGCAGACAAGTACAATCCGCTAATGACCGGACGACAACGGACAGAAGCCTAGCCGGCCGCGGTGGCCGTGCGGTTCTAGGCGCTTCAGTCCGGAACCGTGAGACTGCTACGGTCGCAGTCGAATCCTGCCTCGGGCATGGATGTGTGGTGTCCTTAGGTTGGTTAGGTTTAAGTAGTTCTAAGCTCTAGGGGACTGATGAACTCAGATGTTAAGTCCCATAGTGCTCAGAGCCATTTGAACTATTTTGAACAGAAGCCTACTCGAAAGACAGAAGAGCAGCTCTCGCCCACTCGGTTATACATCATCGTCCAAGGTTGACTTAGAGAACGTCGATTAGTGACCTCTTAGACAGTTGTTGTAAATTGCATTTGCTGTTTAGTGCGAAGTTTATCAACGATTATTTGCCCATAGCCATTGAGGACCTTTTTGCGTTACATTACATGCAGTGCTCCAGACTTCATTATTAGACAAGTCACAAACATAGGGAAACCTTTTTAACTAATTTGTGTGACTTTGTTACTAATTTGTTGGAGTGTCGTAGAACCTTCGTTCTTCTATCCTATTACCTGACCCTGAAGCACAGCTGAGTAATAGTGGCAGGCATAAATTGTCTTAGCGGTGTACCGCACCAGAAGGCGTTTCACGAACTCACAAACTCGGCCTACAGTGACAACAATGGCAACTCGGCCTCCACAGCAGTAGCGAAGGGGCCTTTACAAAACTGGCGACGATGGTTTACAAAACCATGTGCACCGGAGATTTTTGTCTTGTTTGGTCGGTACTACCACATCTGAAAGTTGGCTACCGTACAGTTTTAGCAGCGATGGTACCGGTGGATGTATTGCACGCTCAGAGGCACCAGGACGATTCTCGTTTATTGCTTTTAGGAATAGGCTCGCTGACCTCAAACTGATATATTTACCCTTCTACATCAGCCCTGCAAGTTTGTAACATCATCACGGAGTCATCCTGTATGACCAAAGCACATAAATTGCTGTTAAACGTTTGAAAACAGTATCGCCATGGAAGCCGAGCTACTGCCGCCGGCGGGCCCGCGCTGCGGCTTGTATTTTCCCGGAGCGGGAGACGCCGGGTGGCTCTCAGCTCTGCCGGGCCACAGTTTGGTTACCCGCGTCATAAAAACTTTAATGCAGTGACGGCGCCGAAGAAAAAGGCGGCGCTGGCCGCCGCGAGGGGAGGGCCCGAGCTGGGGGCCGGGGGCGGCGTGGGAACTGCGGAGCCGGAAACTGCTGCAACTACCCTCCGCCCCACACCACGCCCCCCCCCCCCCCCCCGCCCCGCAACCCCTAGCCGCAGCGCAGTGCCGCCTAGCGGTCTTCACACCAGTTGTGACGTCGCTGCTTCTCTAAGGCGTCGCATTTATGTCTGCCGTCGCTGCTGCCTGATCGTTAACTGGAAACTCTGCTAAAATAGTACTAATTCTGGGACTAGGCATGACGAAAAACACTGTCGCAGGTTAGTAACAGCCACATGCGGTTGTGGCTTAGCATGTGACTCTGACAGGTTAAGTGACTAATTTCTCAGACAATGTGGAGAATATTCAGTGTGTTAGTAGACTGAAGAGCGCAATGGAAAATATTATACCCTTAAGGGGGGGTAGGACGTCAAACGGGCCGGCATGGATCAGGAGAGGCACCACAGGACATTTTAATTTACACTGTCTATACTTTTACAAATAACTTCATAAAACTTCGTCAGCATCACCAGGATGGATTCGGGATTCACACTCATAGCAGTGGAAGTTCAAAAACATAACATAATATTTTTTTTAGAAACGAAATTTCATCATTTTTTCACTTACTGTTGGCTGCATTTGTTGCTATAGGTACATTTTTCTTCACAAGTAAGAGAGATTCTTTGATGAGTTGCGCACAGCATACAAACCATACTTACAGGTGTATGAAACTCTTGACTTTTCCAAATCTATTAAAAACTGGGGTAAAAATTGAGATAATTAACTACAAAATTTAAAGTTTAAAACGTAACAGCTCATTCATTTTTTCATAAATTAAATAGATTCTAGAATTTCAGGCATCTGTAAGTATGGTTTGTATGCTGAGCAAAATTCATCTAAGAATCTCTCTTACTTATGAAGAAAAATGTATATAGAGCAACAAATGCAGCCAATAGTAAATCAAAAAATGATGAAATTTCACATGTAAAAGAGTTTATTTTGTTATATTTTTGAACTTCCGCTACTATGAGTGTGAACCCTGAATCCTTCCTGGTCATGCTGACAATGTTTCATGAATTTACTTGTAAAGGTATAGACAGTGGGAATTAAAATGTCCTGTGGTGCCTCTCCTGCTCCAAGTCGGTCCGTTTGGCATCCTACCCCCGCTAAATTTCTTAGGAGAATCTAAAAACCATGTATCTTTTTTGTAAATAACTTATTTGTGTCCAAAAAGTTTAATAGCCGTTTGGATACGACAGAATTATGCTGCCCATCTTGTCCCTGCAAGAAATAACAACGTGGATAAGAAATAGATCTAAATGCATTTATGTTAAGTTTGACCTTGATTGTTATTGATATGAATGAAACAACACGTTTACTATTACCAGTAACTGTTTCACTGTATACACAAAGCGCTTAACAGGTTTTAACTTCCATCATCATCAGGTAGATTTATATGCATTAGACATTCTGTGTTACGTTACAACTTAAGTGTACCTGTGACACTGTCTAGTCGATAAACAAAACACTATTTAAGAGTATGTTTTTGGGAAGGTTTTTGACAAAAAATTAAACGTATGTTTTAACTTGGCCGGCCGGATTGGCCGAGCGGTTCTAGGCGCTACAATCTGGAAGCGTGCGACCGCTACTTTCGCAGGTTCGAATCCTGCCTCGGGCATGGATGTGTGTGATGTCCGTAGGTAAGTTCTAGGGGACTGATGACCTCAGAAGTTAAGTCCCATAGTGCTCAGAGCCATTTGAACCATTTTGTGAACTTGTAATAAAAACAACTAAACAGACTACATCCACTGGTCACAGGCTGTCGTCACATCTGTCGTAATACAGCACATATAAACTGTTACATTTTGTAAGGATCTAAATCAGTGTGGATTCCTAAAGGACCAAACTGCTGAGGTCATCGGTCCCTAGACTCACACACTACTTAAACTAGCTTATGTTATGTGCAACAAACGCATCCATGCCCAAGGGAGGAGTCGAAGCTCCGGCGGGAGGGTCCGAGCATTCAGTTACATGGCGCCTCTACCCGCGTGGCCACTCCGCGGGGCTATTTTTTGTAAGGGAAGATGGTGACAGGAAACTATTGGTGTTGTGATCTTCAGTCCGACGAATAGTTTCATGCAGCTCTCCACGCTACCCTATCCTGTGCAAGACTCTTTGAACCGTGAATTTACTTTCAAAACTTTTTCTTAAGAATTTACTTTATTTACTAGCGATTCATCAAGAACATTAACAAATTTAATCACACTATGTGAGCGTGGAAGTAGTTGCCAGGGAGTAACTGATGAAATCAAAATGAAATTGACTTTAACAAATGGGAATTTTATTCCTAAAAGCCTTTTTTTTAAGAAACATATTTAAAATTATAAGCGGAAAGCACCCGCTAAATATCAAGTTACAATTTATTCAGAGGCCGAAAGATACAAATGTTTGAGTGTATGAGCTTTTGGGCTGAGAACCTTGCCGCTCCCTTTTGACGCGCCCGTAGTCACGACCGCTCACAACAGCCTCTGAAAGACTACACAGGTGCAAATCTGCAACACATCAGATTACATTAAAGTAAAAGTTTAAACAATTCACACAAGCGTACAAACTATGTACCTCGTAGGAGGGATCGAAATGGTACAAAACACTCAAATGAAAAGATTAACTTGCCACCGAAGCTGCAACTTGATTTGAAATTCTAAGAAAAGTCTTACGGTGGAAGGGTGGCAACTTTATATGCTAAAAAGTCCACTTAAATAAAAGCCCATGATATGCAATCTTATATAAAATTATACAAGGTTGGCCAATCGCTTCTCAAGATGATTGGCAAGATAAAATCATATTTCAGGAATTAGGCCGTTAAACTCCAAGCAATAAATTCATTAACACACCGAATCCACAAACATGAGAGAGGCAGCTCCGAACGACAGTCAGACACTAACTGCCTAACAAATGCGAACGAGAGACAGACGAGCAAGCTGGGGACGAGACACTAAGAAAACAAGTAAAATTTAACAAATCACACAACGTATCACCAATCACTTAACTTCTAATAAACTGCGATTTCTCGAGAAGCACCCCCAAATCGCTCTCCCGAACCGTCCGCTGCCAGCCGCTTCAACGGACGCAGGAAGGCGCGCCGATCTCCCGTCTTTCCTGGTCCGCACCAACCGACCGACTGCCCGCTGCTCCGTCCGCGACTGCTGCTCCGTCGCGACTGGACTACTGGTGCGTCTCCCACTCACTTCCAGGCACACGACGGCGAAAATACCGGCTCGGACCCAACCATGCAGAGGAAACACACCCCCTGGCAAAACGACATCCCTACACCAGGAAAGGACCGAGCCAAGCTCCACAAGATGGTAACTGAAGGGGCCCAGAAGCACTCGGGGAACCAGTTACACCACAGCGTCGCAGCTCACACCGGCCAGACTGATGCCGTGGGTTGACTCCTGTTGCTCTCGTGTCGATCGCGAAGCCACTCCCCTCGCTATACGGCGCGGCCCACTGGACTCACGTGGCGACCTCACATGTGCCAACGCTCTAGACGGAGAAGTCAACTTGTGTCTCAGTGTGCGACCGACCAACCTACCGATCCAGCCACCGGGCGACCACTCGCTGAATTCTCTTACTGGTGGAGTGGGAAGACTCTCATTTTGCCGGCTTTAAAGGTTGATCCGAACGACCAACATACTACCACTCCGGACGACAGACCGACACTAACTGCCTCACAAATGCGGACGAGAGACAGCCTAGCAAGCTGGGGACGAGAGACTGACCCAGACTGATCCCGTCTGACTGACCAATTGACCGACTGGCGAGATCATAGCACCCCTTAAATACACGTGAACAGGCAACCTTTCCCCTTACCCACCAGAGGGAGACACCAAAGCTGCGATTGCCACAGCGGCGCCACCGCCAGAAACGGAGGGCAACTGCTTTACACTACGCGCTGCGGCGCGCTCTTCATAACAACAAATTTTACGACGGCTCACTCTCCGCCTCCACAAATCACCAATTTAGTACTGGAGGTAAGAGTGGAAGGTTAAAGACGAAGAGGTACACAGGAAACGAATACAGTAAGCAAATTCAGAAGGATGTCGGTTGCATTGCCACTACCAATCCTAGTTTTATATCCTCTGTACTTCGTGCACCATAAGGTAGGTTGCTGTCAAACAGCACAACTCAACTACTGCTTTAACTGCCTCGTTTCCTGATCTAATTCCTCTGCGTGGAAATTCACATTGATCAATGCACGTATTCATCAACTCTACTAAATGTCTCCATAATGCTTTGAAACTTACTCTGAAATAATAGTGTTGTTTTACTATATAATATTCGCAGTTCGTAGTAATGTTTCTGTTTTTCCCGTATGTTTTTTGCGATAGTTTTCAGATACCATCTTTATTTAAGTACTCTATCAGTTTGTATGTGATATATTACGATTGTGTGATGACATTCTGCGACCACTGGAAGTATTTTATTTTAGTAGTTTTAATTTCAAATTCACATTTATGATTAGTTTTCACTTAAAACAACTCCTGGAAACCACGTTCTGAATTAGTGTTTTATTCTCCAGAGGACACTGTCACATGTTACCCCTATGTCTTAACATAAAACACACATGTCATATAACACAAATGAATCCACCTGATCATGGAGGTTTAAGGCTCTGAAACACGTTATGATTACAGTACCTGTAGTTCCATTTAATAGAAAAAAAATTATTAGGACGTTATGAATGCCATACCAAGAAACTGACTGGTTCTGAGCGCCAAAACGAAAACTTTTGTTTCAGGTGCCATTAACAGAGAGGCACTGCATTCCATTTGCAAAAAAGAAGTACTGAACCACAGTCATAACATTTTTTTCCAGTAGAACTGTGGTCAACAAAATCCTTTCCCATTTCTTTTTAATTTCTAACAAGCAAATGACGAAATTACCATCAATATAAAGCTCTTCCAGTACTGACATCTATGTCATAAAGAACTTTATTCCTGGGAAAAGATGCTGTGATGGTAAAGTCCCTGTGATGGTGCGTAAAAAGTGGCGATGACATAAGCAGGCCTTTCCGTTTTGCAATTGATAATGATGGCTGGTATTTCAGATGTAGAACGGCTTGGCATACATTTGCCTCTTTTGAAAACCATCACATTTTTCCATTCTTCTGTTTCAGAAAAGAATTTCTACATAGCTGTTTCAGGTGGGTGAGTATAAGACAGTGTAAACACTTTGAATTTGGAGTTCTTACACAACTCCATTGAAAAAAATGTTTTAGCAGGAATATTAAGATCAATGAAGTCAGTTGTATGCTTGGAATTACGTGAACAATTTCATTGTTTTAGCAGACTCAACAGTACTGTAAATCTCAGCTTAGCATCCAAGCAGCCACTAATAATTCTGACACGTCCTGTGTAGAAACCTTGCAGTTGTGGTGCCTCTGGCGACAGTCTGAGCTTGGTGCCCAAAGCGGCTGCTACTAACTGTGACATGTTCCGTATACAAGTCTTGCAGTTGTGGTGCCCCGTGGCATCTCCAATCTTGGCACCCCCAGTGGCGTCTACTACCTGTGAAACGTCTTGTATTGAAATATTGCAGTTGTGATGCCTCTAGCACCCCTGTGAGCTTGCGCCCCAGGTGGCCACCACCAACTGTGACATCTCCTGTATAGAAATTGTACAGCCGTGGTGTCTCTGGTGCCCTGAGCCACTAATTCTGACAAGTTCTATACAGAGACGTTGCAGTTGTGGCGCCTCTCAGGTTAGCGGAACAAACGGCCACTGCTAGTTGTGATATGGCGTACATAGGTATCTTACTATTGTTGTGTCTCTTGAGCCACACAGCTTGTCGCCACAAGTGACCGCTACTAATTGTGTCACGTCCTGCACAGAAATTTTGCAGTTGTAGTACCTCTAGCATTCCTCTCAGCCTGGCGCCCCAAGTAGCCACTAATAACTGTCAAAAGTCCTGTATAGGAATCTAGCTCCTGTAGTGCCTCTAGCGCCCCTCTCAGCCTGGCATCTCAAGCAGCTGCTTCTAATTGATACACATAATGCATAGGAATACTGGGAATGTCGTGCCTGTGGCGCATCTCGTATCTTGCCACCCCAAGTGGAATCTAGGAATTTCGACATGTTCTGTATAGAAACGTAGGATATGTGGTGCCTCTAGCAACTAACAAAGCTTGGAGCCCCAACTGCCTGTTACTAAATGTGACCTGTCCTGTGTAGGAATCCTACAGTTGTGGAGCCTCTGGCGCCCCTCTCAGTTTTGAGCAACAAGCAACCATTACTAATTGTGACATGTCCTCTATAGAAAACTTGCAGTTGTGGTACCTCTGCCACCTCTCCCATCTGGCGCTCCAAGTGTACACTACTGCCGGCCGGAGTGGCCGAGCGATTCTACGCGCTACAGTCTGGAGCCCCGCGACCGCTTCTATCGCAGGTTCGAATCCTCCCTCGGGCATGGATGTGTGTGATGTCCTTAGGTTAGTTAGGCGTAAGTAGTTCTAAGTTATAGGGGACTGACGACCTCAGAAGTTAAGTCCCATTGTGCTCAGAGCCATTTTTTGTGCACTACTAATTGTGACACGTGCTGTACTGAAAACTAACTACGACACAAGTATGCAAAATTTACGCTTGAGATGCCTCTGGGGTGCCTCTCCTTCCCGCGTCCCTTGTGGATTAGTAATTTTGACATTCCCTTTACAGTAAACTTTTAGTTGTGGCATCCCTAGCACCTCTCACAACTTGGCTGCACATGTGGCCGCTATTATGCCTGATACGAACTGTATAGTAACCTTACACTAATGGTGTCTCTGGCGCCCTTGTCAGGTTGGTATCCGAAGGTGCCGCTGATAATTATAACATGTCCACTATTTAAATACTGCAGCTGTCATGCCTCTGCGCCCCTCTCAGCACTGCACACCAAGCGGCTGGTACTACTCGTGACACATCCTGCATAGAAATTTCACGTTTGTGGTCCCTCTCACCTTAGTGCACCAAGCTCCTGCTACTAATTGTGACACATCCTGCATAAAGATATCGCTGTAGTGGCACCTCTGGCGGCCCTCTCAGCTAGGTACCACAAGCGGCTGCCACTGATTGTGATAGGTCCTGCAAAGTAATTTTGCGATTGTGATGCCTCTGCGCCCTATAAGCTGGGAGCTGAAGTGGCTGCTACTAATTTTGACACATACTGCATAGAAATCTTCCAGTTGTGGTGCTACTAGGGTCCTTCTCAGCTTGGTGGCGCAAGTGTGCGCTACTAATTATGGTACATCTGGTATAGAAACCTAGTGTTTTTTGCCTGTGGTGCCCCTCCCAGCTAGCACCCCAAATGGCCACTTATGTGACATGCCCTGTTTATAAATCCTACTCTTGTGTACCTCTAACACCCCTCAGAAGTTGCCACACCACGTGGCCACTACTAAATGTGACATGTCCCTTATAGAAATCTAACAGTTGTGGAGTCCCTGGCGCTCTTATCAGCTTGGTGTCACAAGCAGCCCTTACTAATTTGACATGCCCTGCATAGAAATCTTTCAGCTGTGGTGTCTCGACACCCTTCTCATCTTGGCACCAAAGTGGACACTGCTAATTATGACACATGCTGTACAGAAAACTTGCAGTCGTGGTGCCTCGGGTGCCCCTCTCAGCTACTGCCACCATTGGCTGTTACTAACTGGAACACGTCATGTATAGAAAATTCGTTGTAGCACCTCTGTTTCTCCTCTCTGTTTGGCACCCCAAGTGGCCAATATTAATTGTGAAATGTATTGTATAGAAATTTTTCTCTTATTGTGCTACTGGCGCCCCACTCATCTTGGCATCCCTAGCATAGTGCATAGGTCACCTAGAGTTTTGATGTCTGTGCCTCTGCTACCCTGTCAGCTTGTGTCACGAGTTGCCACTGCTTATTGCTACACGTTCCGTGTAACAATCTTGCGTTTGGTTCACCTCAGCCGCCATTCTTTGGTTGGTGACCCAAGGGGCACTACTTATTGTGACACGTCCTGTGTAGAAATCATGCACTTAACGCACGTCTAGCGACCTTCTCAGATTGACACCACAAGTGGCGCCATCTAATTACTGCACATTTTGTATAGGAATCCTAGTGTTGTGGTGACTCTGCCACCCCTCGCAGTGGCCCAGAGTAATTGTGACATTTTGTGTATGGAGCTGTGGTGCCCCTTCTCAGTGCCTGCCATTAACTGAGACACTTCGCACTTGTCAGCTCTTGCTGTCTTCGGAATTGTGTGATTGATGCTTTTCCGAAAGTTAGATGGTATGTCACCAGACTCATACATTCTACACACCAACGTGAATAGTCGTTTTGTTGTCACTTCCCCCAATGATTTTAGAAATCCTGATGGAATGTTATCTATCCATTCTCCCTTATTTGACCTTAAGTCCTCCAAAGCTCTTTTAAATTCTGATTCTAATACTGGATCCCCGATCTCCCCTAAATCAACTCCTGTTTCTCCATCTATCACATGAGATAAATCTTCCCCCTCATATAGGCTTTCTATGTATTCTTTCCACCTATCCACTATCGCCTCTTCATTTAACAGTGGAATTCCCGTTGCTTTGTATGTCACCTTAGGTTGTTTTGACATTCTGTATGCTGACTCTGTCCTTCCGACAATCATTTCTTTTTCGATGTCTTCACATTTTTCTTGCAGCCGTTTCGTTTTAGCTTCCGTGCCCTCCCTGTGTATTTCATTCCTCAGGGACCTGTATTTCTGTATTCCTGAGTTTCTCGGAACATTTTTGTACTTCCTTCTTTCATCAACATGTCTTGTATGGAAATCTTACTCTTGTCATGTCTCCATAACCATTCTCTACTTGCTGCCCCAAACAGCAGCTGCTTATTGTGACATGTCATGTACAATAATGTTAGAGTTGTTGTGCCTCTAGCACCCGTCTCAACTTGGAGCGCCATGCTGGGACTACTAATTGTGACACAATATGTGTAGAGTTCGTACAGTAGTGGTGCCTGTGGCAGTTTCTCAGCTTCGAAACCAAGCGGCTGCTATTAATTGCGACACATCTTGCATAAAAATGTTACAGTTGTGGTAGCTCTTGCACACCCTCAATTTTGTATCCCAAGCTACTGCTATTAACTGTGACAATTATGATATAGAAATCTCGAAGTTGTGGTGCCTCTCGAGCCACTATGAGCTATGGTCCTAAGTGCAACTACTAATTGTGATACTTGCTGTATGGAATCATTGTCATGTCTCCAGAAACTGTCTCAGGTTTTCCTCCAGGCAGGGATTACCAGTTGTGACACGTCCAACATAGATATGCTACAGTTGTGGTAACTCTAGCTCCCTTCTCAGGTTGGTAACCTCAGTAGCCCTACTGGTTGTGACACAGCCAGTATAGAAATCTTAGAGATGGGGTGCCACTAGTGAACATCTCAGCTAATTGCATTAAGTGGCCCCTCAGAGCTTGGCTGTTACTAGTTGTGACAAGTCTTGTATAGAAAGCCTTTAACTGTAAAACATCTAGCTTCCCTCTCAGCATGATTATCCAATCTGAAGCCACTAAATGTTACAAGTCCTGTATAGATATCTTGAGTTTGAGGTGACTCTGCCGCCCTCTCAGCCGGCGCAGTAACTGGCTGCTACTAATTGAGATACATACTGTAAAGAAATCACGCAGGTGTCGTGCCTCTGGCGCCATTCCCAGCTGACGTCCATAGCGGCCACTCCAAATTGTGACATGTCCTATATAGAAATCGTTCGCTTGTGGTGCCTCTACGCCAATCTCAGTTTGGCGCCCTAAGCGTCCACTACTTATTGAGACACCACAATACAGAAATCTTGCGGTTCTGTTGTTTCTAGCGACCATCTCATCATGTTGCATCAAGTGGCTTTTCTAACTGTACAGGCCCTGTATAGAATTCTTGCGTTTGTGGTGCTGCTGGCGGCCAGTCAGCTGATAACTGAAGTGTCTGAAACTTATTATGACATGTCCTGTAAAGAAATCTTGCAGTTGTCGTGCATCTGGCGCAGCTCTCCACTGCTGCTCAAAGTAGTTACTAGTATTATACAAGTAATATTGGAGCATCCTGTACAAAAATATTGCAGTTGTGGTGTCTATAGTGCTGCTCTCAGAATGGGCGCCCCAAGAGGCCCCTTCCAATCGTGACATGTACTTCATATAAATATTACTGTCGTGCTGCCAACAGGGCCCCTCTCAGTTTGTGCCCCAAGTGTTCGTCACTAATTGTGACACGCAGTGTATAGAAATCCTACAGTTATGGTGCCCCAGACTCTCCTTCCTGCTGACGCCCAAAGCGACCACTCCAAATTGTGACACGACCTACACAAAAATCTTTCAGTTGTGATTCCGCTAGCATCCTTCTCAGGTTACCACAAGTGGCCAGCCTAACGGGGACATGTCCCGTGTAGAAATCTTACGGCTGTGATGCATTTATCGCCCCTCTCTGCATGGCGACCCGAGCGTTTCCTATTAATTACGACACAGCCTGCATAGAGAACATACTGTTGTGGTGCTTTATATGCCAATTACAGCTTGGCGATCCGAGTAGCCAGTATTAATTGTGACATGATCTGAATTGAAATTTTTCACACGTGATGCCTCTAATGCTCCTCTCGTCTTGTGCCCCAGGTGGATGCTACTAGCAATGACACTTCCTGTATAGTGATTTTTCAGTTGTAGTATCCTTATCTCCTTCTGAACTTGGCGCCCCAAGTGGCCATTTCTAACTGATGCACATCCTGTATTGGAATCATAGAATTGTTATGCCTGTGGCACCCATCGCAACTTGGATCCCTAAGTGGCCTCTAGTAGTTGCGACTGCCTGTATAGAAGAAATCTTGCAGTTGTGATGATGCATCCGGTGCCCTTTCAGCTGGCGCCGCATGTTGCCGCCGGTTACTGTGACACTGCCTGTGCAGAAATCCTGCACTTGTCGTGCCTCTAACTGTCTGTCAACTGGGCACCCCAAGCAGTACCCAATAATTGCGACACATCCTGTACAGTCATCCAAGAGTTGTGGTGCCTGTGGTACCCCTCGCAGCTTGACGCCCTGAGTGAACTCCATTAATGGTGACACACTGTCTAAGGAAACCTAAGAAGTCCGTGTCATGCCCCTCTCAGCTGCTGCACCATGTAGCTGCCATTAACTGAGCCACTTCCTGCCTAGAAATCGCACAGCTTTGGTTCTTCTGACGCAACTCTCTGTCTGGCACACCAAGCATCCATTACTGTGACAAATTATGTACAGAAAATTTTCACTCGTTTGGCCTCGAGTACACCTCCCATTCTGACTTTACAAGTGGCTGCTATTGACTGTTACATGTGCTGTACCGAAAACCCACATAGGTGGTACGTCTGCCAGCGCCCTCAGCTTGACGCCCAAGCAGCTGCTGCTATTTGTGGTACGTCCTGTATGGAAATCTTACTGTTGCCGGGCCTCTAGCATTGTTCTCTACTGGCACCCCAAATAGCTGCTACTTACTGTGACGCATGGTGTACAGAAATTGTGGTTCCTCTAGTGCCCCCTCAGCTTGGCAGCCTAAGTGGTCGATTCTAATTATGACACCTCATAAACAGAAATCTACAGTTGTGGTGCGATGTTCCTAGTTTCCACTATTAATAGAGAAATCTGGTTTCGCAGGACAGAGCGGATCATGTTGTGGAGAAGGGCAAGACCAGTTACTGTTAGTTACACAAGAACAAACAACTTTATTCCTCCAAAACACAATGCACAGTTTTCTCTTTAAAACAGCAAGTATCATTTCACGGCTGAAGGCCAAAGTAACTTCTCAATAATAAAGTTTAAATAATTGCTTTAAAAACACAAGGATTTAGACAAACGGCTGAAGGTCTTACTTAAGTAAAATTAAAATATCTTCTCGGCTAAAGGCCCAAGTAATATTTCAGATCAGCAAAGGAAACTCTTTAAAAGGCAAGCATTTACAAATTTCGGCTAAAGCCATATTAAGGAAAATTTAAATTAACTTCTCGGCCGAAAGCGCAATAATTTTTCTACATAATAAAAGGCAACCTTTCAAGACAAGGATTTACACAGTATAACAGAAAACCATCTTGAGAAACTTGAAATACCTTGGCGGCTCAAGGCCCAAACAATTATTCAAAATAATTAAAGACAAACCTTAAGATAACCATTTACACAGTACGGCTGAAGGCCACTTTAAGAATTCAACATAATTAAGGAGAAAGCTTGCAGACAGGAATCCACACATTACGGCTGAAAGCCACAGATTTTAAAACAAACGCGGCTGAAGGACTAAATACAGAGCAAACAAAATTTTTAAGTAAAACACGCCTGAAGGCCTGATCTAAAATACTTCACATAAGGTTCTGCTGAAGGCCATGTACTGAACATAGAACAGACTAAATTAATACACGGCTAAAGGGCTGGCACGGTACTTGTGACAAAGGAAATCACAATCACCAGGAAAAGAACAGTGGTGCTCAGAAGTGTTCCTAAAGTCGGTCTGGGAAGGAAACTCTAACAACAGTTAAGGTGAGACAGGCAGCCAAGCATAACACTAAATAATCGGGTGGCAGCACCCTAGGGGTGGCTGAAGAAGCGACCAACAAGCTAATCAATTCCCTTCCGCGTGACCAACGGCACGACAACCGAAAATATCAGCGAGGACGAAGATACCAGCCGCACTATGTCTTGAGTTAGGCATCTAAAAACAGCTCGGGGAGCAACAATCCGCAAATGAACGAAGAGATGTCACATCAGTTGAGATTTCACAAGAAGTTAACAGATCACTCAACTTCAGCGTCCAGGTTCGGTGGACGACAAACTTTGTCGCTCTCGCAGCTAGCGCCTCACGATCCGACAGCGCGTGCACGCCGCTAGCGGCTCGGACCTGCGCTCGCACCGCGGAGACTTCCTCGCTCCTCCGTCCCAACCTACTGACCACCTGCAGCAAGCAGACAGCATTATAATAGCTGCTCAGTCAAACCACAAGCTACACACGATTCCACGAAACAATTCCACAAACAACTCGAACAAAACAAAAACCAGAGGCTCTGGAACAACAAGCACGAAACACAAGTCGACACACACGGAGAACCCAGAAGTGGTCGGCGACCAAACACACGTTGTTCGATGAGACGAACGACCGAACGACCAACCAAGGTCGTACCCACTCAAGTCACGTGTGTCGGCAAGTGTCGGGCAAGTCATGGCTGTCAGGACCTCCCTGCTGCTCGCTCCCCGACTCTCTTGATGTCCGTTCGCAACTCGGGCACACGACGACCCGAAGACGCTGGCTCGGACCCAACCATGCAGATGGAACACCGGCCCACTGACCACCCGACATCTCTGCACAAGGAAGGAACCGACCCAAGTCCGGCAAGATGACCAATTGAAGGGGGTCGTAAGACCAAATTCACTTTCCCCGATGAGGCGACCGACCGGACGACCATCCAACGATCGTCCCCGCTCAAGTCTCTTTCCGTCGGACTGTGCATGTGTGTCGCCAGCGGTCGGCGATGACTGGCTGAGCAGACATTACTGGAGTTGCATCCCGACTGAACTCCCGACACACGACGACCCGGAAATACTAGCGGTCGCTCCAGATATAGTACGACAGTGCTCTTATCGATAAGTGCTGCTGCTGCCGTTCACGGGCAGGCAAGCCAGCAACTTAGTGACGCCAGTAAATCGAATAAGAAACGGAATGGCAGTACCGCAAAGACAAGATAACACGAGCCGCCCACCGCTCAAATAGCGACATGTCCTGCATAGAAACCATCAGTTGTCGTACGTGTATAGACCCAATCAACTACTAATTGTGACATTACCTGTATGGAAATCACACTGTTGTGGTGCCTCTTAAGCTCCTCACGTCTTTGCGTCCCAAGTGGTCGCTACTAATTGTGACAACACCTGTGTATAAATGCTACAGTTTTGGTGCATCAACGGCCCTTCTTGCTTCCAAGTGGCCACACTATGGTTGTGGTGTGTCTGGTGCCCCTCTCAACTTAGTGGGCCTGACGGACCTTCTCTAGTTCACACACCAAGGGGCTACTACAATTCTTCACACGTCCTGTATAGAAACAGCGAAGTAGTCGTCCCTCTGATGCCACTCCGATCTGGCGACCTAAGCAGAAACTTCTGATTGTGACACTTCCCGTATACAAAGCTTGCTTTTGTGGTGTCACTAGCTACTGTCTCAGCTCGTCACCCAAGTGGCCGTTCCTAAGTCTGACGTGCCCTATATAAAAATTCTAGTCGTAAATCTACCTCCTCTTAGTGGCCCTAGTAGTTGTGGCACATCCTGTATAGAAACCCTACTGTTGCGGTGCCTCTAGCACCCACCTCACGTTGGCTGTTGCTACTAATTACGACAAGAAATTTGCAGAAATCCTACTGTTTTGGTGCCAGTGGCGCCCCTCTCTGCTTAGCACCCCAATCGTCCACTACTACCTGTGACACAACCTGAGCTGCTTCATTTGCTTGGTAATCTACTTCTAAACGTAATGTATCGGATATGATTCATGCTCGATAGCGTTCTACCTCAGTTTACTGTTAAGAGGTCACCGATATTTCGCGATCCAGTTGCAAAGTAAATGGGCTAGTAAAGGGTGATCCACTGCATTGCCTGCCTGATAACGAAATTTGAATCGAATGGATCTTCTTTCAGGAGACATGTGTAGTTAACTCCTGCAAACTAATGTCGTTGTTCTCATGAAGCATATCAAAAATGGAATTTACAAAATGCGACAGACTCCAGGAATTTCCGACAGAGTACGCGAGAACATGGAATGCTGGCTTGGTGCACGCATTAATCAGGCATGTAACTCCTTAACGAAAGATAAGCGGGCCATTGTTAATACGGAATTTATGTAATGTTTCAGTGACAGGAACACATGACTACATTCATGAACTCTAATTTATAAATACCCTGTATTAATAAATTTTACTCTAACTCGCTTAATCGTTTTCGTAAGTTCACAGTGGATTATGCTGCTGCGTATAATGAAGTTGAAAACCAGATAACATTGTAAACCTGGCAAATAAGGAAACAAATGCGGCTTCAGCAGATGGTGGTACCTTACACATCGGTGTGAAGAAATGAAATTTCCAGTGAGTAAAGCGGTACTGCAGATCGCACGCGGTCGGTAGTAAGATTTCAGGTACGACGCTGGCTTGAAGGAGTAGGTGCACCATATGGCGTTACCAGTGGCCGGTGGTGTGAGGCGCTGTGGCCAGACAAGAGAACGCCCGTTACGTCAGCAGCGAGGTACGGAGGGACAGCACAGTTATTCTGGCGCGAAGCAAGTAACCTTGCTTAATAAATACTTGTTAATAAAAGTAGCTTTTTCCAATGCAGATATTAGGAGAAACTTACTGGGCTAAAGTACTTCCTCACAACAATATTACCACGCCAGCAATCGATCATCTTAGTAAATAAATGAATAATGTTGAAGCTACGAAAATGTACGAACGTCTACGAAATACCACGGGTGTGAGTACGAGGTACAGGCTGTGTGCTACAGTCGTCAGTCACCGATAGCATGCCTTCCGATCTAGTCCTGCCGTAATACCATGCTTTCAGGAAATTATTAGTTTCCGGTTAACCATCATTAACTGTGTTGACATCAGTTTATGGTGTTCATCATAAAGGCATCCCTTTTGAAGGTTATTCCCAATAATATAGCTTCCTGCTTCGTCACAGAGAATCACATGAATTAGAATTGCGCTTTACAGAGAACCCGATGACGCTGATACTGCTTCTGCGAGGGACGTAAGCTTCGAGAGCTTCTCGGCAAAACAAGTGCAGAGAATTCTATGCGACCACTCACTAAGATAGTCCAAGGACGGATTGTCTAGATCTCCAAAAAACTCTCGTGCAGAAGCACGACCAATGATAGTAAACACCCCGTAGACCATCCTCTAGGAACTCACTGGCTGGCACTGGAGGTTTACTACAAGTGGGGGGTCCCTTGAAAATTGTTTGATGTACTTTCCTGTGGATCTCATTGATTAATTAACGGAAAGAAGGGGAGACTTAACTCCAGCCTATGTTAAACCAGATTTTATGCTAAAGGTTTCAGTTTCCGCTACAGGTATTTTGACTTTACTGTGGGTATATTCATACAAATTCCAAATACACGATACAATAAAAATGTAATATCACTTATTCGGAGACAAGACGCAACAACGCAAAAAGTATTGAAATCAGCTATCAAATTTAAAAACAACTCTTGTCCTACATAATCTGCTATTCTACACTACCCGACCTTTCCCTACTCTTCATCACTTTCGTGTTTGCTCTGTTCATTCTTGGATTACATTCCTTTATTCGCATATGCTATCAGCAGGCGTTTTAAGACTACTACCCGAGATTACTATTGCGAATAAAATAATTTAAAATACAGTCTGGTAGATTAACTCCCTTTATAAATCTTACTGAGACTGTGGGGCCCACCCATAAGAAACTCAGCATATAGTATTACACAAGTTTCACACCCCAGTGTGGAAGCAGCAAAATGCGATAGGGTCACTGACAAGGGTACCCCGCAACCATAATAGCTATGGGCACAACTGCCTGAGACGTGAAACCATTTTTATACATGGATTTCAGCCTGTATAAGTATCCCTGAGAAGCATGATTCAGACCCAAAATACCTTGCATGGCGAGCAGAGTCCAGATATTTATACAAATACATATTCGTCTCTATCGTTACTTCTCGGGTGACGAACGTAAATGTTCACGAAGTATGTTGTTAGCATTGATGTATATCACACTGTTGGTAAAAGTTCTTTAATATATTTCAATATATCTACATGGTCATCTTCTTAAAGAGTCATCTTCTAGTTTTGACGTGCAAGTTCCACTTGGTATCATGTTTCTGTCTTGACTGAGGTAGAACAGCAGTTCCCTTGCTTTCTCCACTCGCTAACCCCATTTACAACGATCTGAGCTGGTTGAACCACTCAACGGTTAAAACATAGAGTTACTCTGGTTATTACTTAAAAGTTGGGACCGATGACCTTAACAGTATGATCCCTTTAATCCCCACAACCAACCAACCAACCAACGTAAAGTTTACACGACGTATAGGCCTAGTTGAGATTATAAATATAAATTTTCATTGTAATTACAGACTTCTACCTTGGAGTTCAGTGAGAAGCTTGCCCCTGTTTACCATGGTACAGAGCTTTGAAGTCAGAAATCACAGAAGTTAAATAAAGCTCAAATTACTTTCAGCACAAAGTCTATTTCTGTGCATTATTTTAAAATAAGCACATGAACAAAAGGAATATTAGCAAAAATATATGCATGAAAAGGGCACTATATATTTATTTGCTAAATGTGGGAATTCCTTTAAACTTATCCAAAAACCATTTTATGACAGAGATTTATAACTTCTCTGTAACTGAAAATCAGTGGAACTTCCAAGAGGCAGCTCTTTTTCATTCACGCTTAATGTATATGCTAAAACTTTTTACTCTTCGAAGCAATTTCCAATCCAGTTATTATTGGACACAGGCAGTGTAACGCCGGAAATGCATATCCTTCTATTTCCAAAAAAAAATGGTTCAAATGGCTCTGAGCACTATGGGACTCAACTGCTGAGGTCATTAGTCTCCTAGAACTTAGAACTAGTTAAACCTAACTAACCTAAGGACATCACAAACACCCATGCCCGAGGCAGGATTCGAACCTGCGACCGTAGTGGTCTTGCGGTTCCAGACTGCAGCGCCTTTAACCGCACGGCCAGTTCGGCCGGCCTTCTATTTCCATCTATTGTACTATTGATTTTTCCTTATTATGTTACCTGAAGATATGACATTTCTGTGTCTTTATATATTGTAATTGTTTTACTATTTGTGTATATATATATATATATATATATATATATATATATATATATACATATATGTCGATGTATAATTGGTTTGTTTTGTAAATACTGTTTTTATTTTTACGCTGAGTCTTGCCTAGGAAAAACTATGCTATCGAACGAATACATCGATAGGTGGTGTGGAGAACCAAAGTGTTTAGGATCTTTGGCAGTGTTAACTCTGGCGTGTGGAGGGCGGGCAGAGCAGAGAGGGTCTGGTTGGAGTAGGGCGGTGGAGCAAGTGTGTTGTGTGACGCTCCCGCGAGTTGCCGCGCTTTCGGGGTTTGGCAACATGTAATTGCGCTCGACTTGCTATGATAGTTTCTGACACGGTGTCGCGGATGGGAAGCATTAGCTGGCGCATATCAAGAGCCCGTTTCGCCTGGTGACCATGTCGAGAAGAAGGCGCGCCAACATCGAGCTTCTGCAACAGCGACGGCCGACAATGAGTGACTGTCGCCACCTCCTCGATCGACGACTGCAAACCTTCAACCAACCAACAAGGAAGACTGGAAGCATGTAAAATTTTAGAACTGTATGGCAGACCTCAGCTTTTCAAACTGTTAAATTTTTCTCACTAAATTACAGCACCGTAGCATGAACCTTTGTTGCTCATTGTCCCAATTGCATTACCAAGCAGGGTCCCTTCCTTTTCTAGAATGAACCCGAGTGTCGTTGAAATTCAAACGCCAGCATTAAAGTAATATCATTCGATTTCACTGCTTTAATTTCAAAGTTCAGTTAAGGTATTCATAGCTGGCTACAATATTTAGATTACACAAGCACAAATTAAGAGTGCGAGTTTTGTTACCATATTTTAGCTTACCCGTGACTGCAGCTCAGCTTGGTATGTACTAAATTTTACTTTTGTTAATCAGAATCATTTGAGTCAAGTTCAAAGTTAAATCTCTTATTTCTAAATTGCGTAGATTCATGTAGCTTTTGAAATGATTGTTGAGATAGTCCAAGACTAACCTTATTTTATTGAATTTTGTAGTGCTTCAGAAACAAAGTTCACTATTAATTTCAGTCAATAAATTAACTTTCAATTTTCCTGTTTTATTAATTCTTTTGCTAAATTAAGTCAGAGTGTAGCGAAATTTATTATTTCTGACAAACATTCAGTTTTCACACAACACGTGTCTACCTTCAGTTGCCACGCTTTTAGTGCTAATTATATGTGCATTAATCTTTCATTTTCAGTTATTATAGTAGTTGTCCATATTACTGGCGACCGTAATTTTCCCCAAATCTCAAATATCTAATTAACGTCAATTAATTGTTAACATAACGACTGCACATTTACTTTCTTTATTAATTTTACCCTTTTCTCAAAATTAATTTCCACCAATTTCATTTGCATTTTTCCTTTCATTTAGATGTAACCCTTTCCTCCCTCTTTAGCGGCAAATTAACTTCGGTGACGATTGCTTTTCCCAAATTTCCGTTAGGTGTACGTGGTTCAATTTTTCACTGTCATTAAGGTCGATAAGTGAGGGGGAGGTTACAGCGGGATATATTCTCTGAAGATTTTTCCAAGTCCCGTCAAATATTCTTTAACAGTGTTCTCAAAATTTTCGTCCTAACGAGATGATTTTCGACCATGAAGTCGTGAAGGGTATCAAAGCACTTGGTTTAATACATATTGAAACATATTTCCCAAAAATTAAACTTTTTAGTGAATGATTCGATAATATTTTGCACAATGTAAATATATATTTGACCCCGGGCGAAATAAGTTTAAAGTGCTAATTTCTGAGAAAATGTCTGCCAAATAAGCTGAAGTCTGAAGTCAGATTTCATCTTCCATGCACTTTGCTTTGTGAAAGGCATGGCTGGTGAGAAAAACGTAAACCTCGTCTTTAAGCTCATACAGTCTGGAAACAATTTTGCCTCGAGATGGACATTTAACGTCCCATTTCAATTTAACGTCCCATTTCCTCACAAAGCACGGCAAAGATGAGAGATTGTGTAGGGCGGGCTTTAATAAAATTAATTATTTTCACTGTATCGTCCAACACAGATTTCAGCCCATCGGACATGCGTTTCGAAACAAAAGCCTGTCTATAAATGCAAAAATATGTCCAAGAAGCGTACGGCGCTACCGATTTGACTTTGGAAACAAACCCAGCGTAACATCCTGTCATAGATTTCGCTCAATCTGAACAAATTCCTACACTGCGAGCCCAGTCAATTGAATTTTCTCAAAAGAATGTGTCGTTTAACTTAAGCATATTTTCTCCCATAGTTCTCCCTTATAAAGGTCTGCAGAATAATGAATCCTCTTCAACTGACTCCTCAGTAATATAACGTACGAAAAGTAACGAAATTGCTAAATTGGCAACAACAGTCGATTCGTCATGTTGAATCGCAAAAGAAGGAACGTCACGAACTCTTTCCAAAATTTCATTTTCGACATAATTTGACGTACTGTCGCACAATGGTACCATACTAACTTTTCTTGTGAAACATTCTCCAAGCATGCACTGGTCTATATCATTTATACACGACCGCACTAAATCTTCCACTACTGAATAAGTTTTGCTGTTTTAGCACTTCTAGCTAACGTGATATGACGCTTCAAGAGCATCCTCATTTTCACTGTTTGCAGCGGATATAAAAGTACTTACATAATTTTTCTACTCGTTAGTTTTTCATGTAAAAAAATCTGCAGATTTGTTGAGATGGATAGGGTGTTCGGTTTCTAAATGGCGTTTAAGTGGAGAAGGTTTCAGACTACTGTTAGTAACAATGTGGCCACAGACCACTTTATGTCGTTTTCGACAATCCTTGCAACCTATATATGAAAATCCCAACCTAATGTAATTATTGTCGTACTTTATTTTCTTTACATACTTTTGGTGGATTGACACACATCACTAGAAGCTCAGTGAGCTGTTGACACAATACTAACTTGCGATTTCGTTAATCCTTGTTTCCCTTTCAAACTTCCACTTTGCGACTAGGTATCCATTTTAATGTGATCGGAAACAATTCCCGTATACAACTGAAAACTTACTGTATTTGCCTCAAGGAAAGAAGAAATAGGCTATTGTTGAAAGTCAAAGGACTGACCGTCACGTAACTATTCCTTAGTGAGGCCGTGGTACTGTTGTTAGACTAAATTTCCATTGTAGCGAAATCAAATGCGCTCGTATGGTTGTTAGCCCTGTACTTACCCTTGTTATTATGATTATTATTACAATGCTGCAGAAACTAAGGAAAAAGTAATAGGTATAACCTCAAAATCCGCCATTATGAAAAAGAATTTTGACTGACATTTGGAGATTCGCGAAACACAGGTTGGAAAACGACGAAGTAGAAGATATAGCTTTGTGAATTCGGATAAAACTCTTTCAGACATCATTTTTCTTTGCCATTAATTTCGGTTATGAAGAGGATATTCACTAAAATCTCTAGTTTTCAAGGAAAACATGACAAACAACTACATCAGTTGTTCATCTTGTATCGATCCATTCTCTCCTCAATGATATTTCGCTTTTGGGCACTATTGTGTTATTCGTTTCAGTAATCGTGTCATTTAAGTAGAACTTGTTCCTCCTGGCAAGGTGAAACTGCGTACTGGACCGTGAGGCGAACCCGGATCTTTGCCTTTCTCGAGTGATGCTCCTACTGACAGAGCTGTCCTGATACGACCTATGAGCCGAATTCAGAGCTTTACTTTGGCCACTACCTAACTTTACCTTCCGATCTTCACAGTAGCTCATTTGCGTGCCTTGCAGCAGTAGCTTACCTAGAAGGAAGACCATGTTATAGATCTGAGAGTCGGTCCGACACATGGCTTATATCTGCCAGCAAATTTCAAATAAGCGCATACTCTGCTGCTGAGTGGAAATTCATTCTACTAAGTAGAACGTGTTTGCTCCAAATGTAGTTCGCGTGTTCACACAGGGATGACGCTGAATTTGCTTTCCTACGAAGAAGGACGTTAGTTCCTTGAAATTGAATGTAGAATGGCGTGACAGAACAGCTAGCGATGCTTCCATAAATGTAACAATAAGGTCCACGTGGCAGCTGCGGTAAAATGATTGTTGGCTAATTGTTGTTTGTACGTTAAGTAAATGAAGTGGTCGGCTCGCCTACATCACTTCAAAAACGACTGGTTTCCGTCATTCTTAAGAAACAAAATGTAAAACGTTGATCTGAATAAATCAATCATTGTCGGAAGGAGACAAAGTTTTTGTGGTTGGGAAGTAGTCATGAAGGCAAACGCACGTTCCAATATCCCGATAGATGAAACGATCCTCATTATTAGAGAGAAACTCGCAAAGTACGAGAAATTACATTCTGACGAAATTATAGGATTGACAACACTTATGGGTGTTGTCCTTAAATATAATTGTGTCAACTCCAACGGACAGATTTTTTAATAAGATGAAGGTCATGCTATGGGAACTACCTCGCTGGTTTCCTCAGCTGCTGTTTCTATTAGTTATTTTGAGTTCAGGTTTTTCAAATCTTACACTCCTTTGCCTAGAAATATTTCATTTCACAGACGTTACGTGGATGACACCATCGTCGTATTTAAAAGGCCATGTGAATGATATCATATATCTTAGAGAGTGTCAGAACCGCTACCATTCGAAAATCAAATTTATATACAAATAGAATATCAGTTCCATGAACTTAGTTTCCTCGACTTGAAATTGCAGCTTGTAGACAAAAAAATTAGTTTTCCATAAGAAACCTACTACGACAGGGAACATCACACACGCATCTTCCTGTCACCAGTTTAGGCAAAAGATTTCATTTTTTCTTGCAACGATTGACCGCATATTTGAAGTTCCTCTTTGTCCCTCTGCTTTTACCACAGAGCTTAACAACCTTAAGTACACTGATTTCAACAAAGGGTACCCGGATAGCCTTGTTTAGAAACCGTATGAAGCTAAAACGAGAAAGCACTTTTTGCGTTTTTGAGTTATTTAATAACTCAAAAAACTGCGGCCTCTAGTGAAATCGTCTGGCAGTACAAAATTAGGCTACATTAAATTTCCTACAGGAAAAGGTACTATTTATTTGTTCCCCTGGAGAAATAGGTTGCGCGAGGAGAGCGAGAGCATATTGAAAATCTCGAGCGACGCTCATGTGTTATAACTGAGGCAGTTTTTGTAGGTCAGTGTGACGTTGTTTTTCAACTTGACAGACCAAAAGTGCCTTACATCAAACTGTTCGTCTCGACTGCCTGTACACCACTGTGGTACGTTGTAAACAATGACAAGTACTCAGTACTACAGAAAATAAATAACACGTACGTAAAATGCGTTTTATCTCGTAAATCATTCGGAGTAGTTGTCCATATGAGGTATTTTGTTTCCATTAAAAATTTCCGTCATACACCGGAAATCCGAACATTCTGCATTGAACAGCCTGCATATGCGCTAAGGAAATTCGTCATAATTTGGTAAGAATAGTGATGTTCGTACCTACGACAACAGAAGAAACATGCTTTCTATTACCCATCATTAAAGCCGTCAGTAGCTCAGACAACAGATCAATATCAGTCAAAAAAAATATTTGATTATTTTTCGAATAACACAATCCGTTTGACAGGTTGCAAAGATATCTACAGGATGGTCAGAAAGAGTCTGAAAAGCTCGTAACGGCGTTGCAGGGTAGTATGTGCAGCGAAAAAACTCAAGAAAAATATTTAAAAAATGACTCTGTGCACTGTGGGACTTAACATCTGAGGTCATCAGTCCCCTAGACTGAGAACTACTTATACCTAACTAACCTAAAGGCATCACACACATCCTTGCCCGAGGCAGGATTCGAACCTGTCGTCGTAGCTGTCGCGCGGTTCCAGGCTGACGCGCCTGGAACCGCTCGGCCACACTGGCCGGCTACAAATATTTCGATGCACTGTGTCGTTCTCGAGTTAATTAGCATTGAAGTTAGCCATTTAGGGAGTTGAGCGCACAAATTAGAGCGGCCTGCCAAATAAAATTAGTGTCAGTTGCTCTTGTAGTGTAGATAATAGCGCACGAGACTGCTCAGCCTCCGACTCGAGTTCGATCCTCGCCGCCATCCTATGTTCAATTTTTGTATCGTATTTAGAACCAAAATAAAACTTTCGCTAACTCTGTCTCTGGCGCTCACTTGAATTTGTACGGGTTACGACTTCGTTGTCTGACTTCAACGCTAATTTACTCGAGAACGGCGCAACATATCGATTTTTTTTTCCTAACAGTTTTAGCACAAACTACACTGCAGCACCTCTACAAGTTGTTCGGACTGTTTCTCACCACCTTGTATAATCATCTTGTCCGGATGCCGCCGCCTACTCCAAAGAAAAATTTTTATTGAACAACTCATTGCTTGTAAAGAGAAGTGAAGTTTTAAGTGTACTTGCTTGAATAGGACTGAAAAACAATGTGTTCATTTATGTTAAATCTAACCAAACGTCCTGTAAAGTGACTCGTTCGACATCATTTCAATGAAAGACATGTGCAACAGATGTCTGCAACGTGAGACTAACTAACAAACCACATTTGTGAGAGGCGGGGGTGGACAGGCGACAGTGGTATCGAGCGCACAGTAGCGGTGGCAGCGGCAGCGGCGGCAGGAGACGCGGTCCGCGCCACGCAATTACGGCGGCGCCGGCACGATGGCTCCTCCAGCTCTCGTAAAACAGGATGGCCGCGCCGGGCCGGGCACGGCCTGCTGTGGCGTCGCCAGCCATACGTGGCGATGCGGCGGCGGCGACCGCAAGTGCGTGACGCGCCACCGCCTGGCGAAGAGTGGGGGACGCACACCGAGGCTGCAGACCCGCTCCCCCCCCCCCCCTCTCAGTAAACTGCATTGCTCACCATTAAAACTGCAACAGAAGGAAGCATACATCAAACAAATTTTACTCTACAAGGTGTGTTATAGTCGCAGCAAACTTCACATTGATCCACGATAGATTGTTGCAGTATCTATTCCAAATAGTAATAACAGTATTTCGCACCTCGTAATTAATTTCAGTCGGCGACGATCATATCCATGTTCTCTTGTGTGACTCACCAGCCTTCTGACAGCCACGAATTCCACTCCTATGCCAATATTTTCATCTCACAGTAGCAACTGCATCCTATGCCCTCAATTAACTGCTGTATGTATTCGAATTTCTACCTTGCTCTACAGGTTTTACTCTCTACTGCTCCCTGTAGTACGATCGAAGTTATTCCCTGATGTAACATATGTCTTGTCGTCCTTGTACCATCTCCTTGAGTTCTCCATACGTTCCTTTCCCTTAGATTCTGCGGGTAGCTTCGTCATTCCTACCTTAATAATCTACCAGATTTTCAACGTTATTGTGCAGTATCACATCTCAAACGCTTCGATTCTGTTCTTTTACGGTATTACCACAGTCCATCATTTACTACCATACGATGCTGTGGTCCAAACGTGCATTCTGAGAAATGTCTTCCTCAAGGACTATGTTTGATACAGCAAACTTCTCTTGGCCAGGAATGCCAATTATAACCAATACTAGTCTGCTCTCCATGTCCTTCTTGCTCCATTCGTGATAGGTTACCTCGTTGCCTAGGTAGCAGAATTCTTTTTCTCCATCTACTTCGTGATCACCAATCCCGATGTTAACTTTATCGGTTTCCTCATTTCTGATAATCCTCATTACTTTCGTCTTCCTTCGATTTACTCTCATTTCATATTGTGTACACATTAGACTATTCATTAGAGTCATCAAATCATATAATTCTTCAGTTTCACTGAGGTGAACGTCACCAGCAAATGTTATCACCGATGTCCATTCACCTTGAATTCCGGTTCCACACTTCATCCTTTCTTTTATTTTCATGATTGGTTCTTCGATGTATAGACTGAACAGCAGAGGTGAAAGACTACACCCTTGTTTATTTTATTTATTTTGTTTACATGTCTAGTTCCGTAGGACCAAATTGAGGAACGAATCTCCAAGGTCATGGAAGTTGACAGTACATGAAATTACAACATAAAAATAATAACAGATAAAATAAAATGTTTATGAACCTAAAAAAAGAAGATTAAGTTAACGCAGTCAACAAAATAACATAGGAATCAACTTAATTTTTCAAGGAACTCCTCAAAAGAACAGAAGGAGTGACCCATGAGGAAGCTCTTCGGTTTCGAATTGAAAGCGCGTGGATTACTGCTAAGATTTTTGAATTCTTGTTTTAATTTACTGAAAATGCATGCAGCAGTATACTGCACACCTTCCTGCACAAGAGTTACGGAAGTCCGATCCAAATTCAGATTTAATTTCTGCCTAGTATAAACAGAGTGAAAGCCGCTAATCCTTGGAAATAAGCTGATGCTGTTAAAAAGAAACGACAATAAAGAATATAATTATGGAGAGGCAAATGTCAGAATACCCAGACTAATGAACCGGATGCGACAAGAGGTTCGTGACCTTACACCACTTATTGCCCGAACTGCCCGTTTCTGAGCCAAAAATATCCTTTGAGAATGGGAAGAGTTACCGCAAAATATAATACCATACGACATAAGCGAATGAAAATAAGAAAAATAAACTAATTTTCCTGTCAAACGATCACTTACTTCTGATACCGTTCGAATAGTAAAAATGGCAGCATTAAGTCTTTGAACAAGATCCTGAATGGGGGGGTTTCCAGGACAGATTACTATCTATCTGAACACCTAGAAATTTGAACTGTTCAGTTTCACTAATCATAAGCCGATTCTGTGAGATTAAAACGTCGGGTTTTGTTGAATTGTGTGTTCCAAACTGTAAAAACTGAGTCTTACTGTGATTTAGCGTTAGTTTATTTTTTACAGGCTGTGAGCTTATGACATGAACTGCACTATTTGAAACAGAGCCAATGTCGCCCACAGAATCCCTTCCTATTTTAGAATTACCTGTAATACTTTTATATTTTGGAATTTTTAATATTTTAGAGTTACCTGTAATACTAGAGGGCATATCATTTATATAAATAAGAACAGGACTGGGCCCAACACTGATCCCTAGGGCACCCCACATTTGAGAGCACCGCACTTAGGCCTCATATCACAGCCATTCTCAACAATCTGGATAATAATTTTCTGCTGTCTGTTATTAAAGCAAGAGATGAACCAAATGTGAGCTTCTCCCCCATGTTCCATAATGGTCCAACATCTGGAGCGATATTTTGTGATCAACACAATCAAACGCCTTAGTTAAATCAAAAAATATGCCAAGCGTTCGAAACCTTTTGTTTAATCCATCCAGTACCTCACAGAGAAACGAAAATACAGCATTTTATCTTACACCAGTTTTAATTCGAGCACTTCGTTCTTGGTCTTCCAATACTATTGCTCCCTCTTATAGAGCACCTCATCTCAACTCTTTTCTATTTTGGTTTTTCCCAAGGTCCATCATTCACTATCATACAATGCTGTGCTCCAAACGTACATTCTTCCTCAAATTAAGGGCTATCTATGATACTAGCAGACTTCTCTTCATCAGGAATGCCATTTTTACCAATGCTAGTCTGCTCTTTATGTCTTCGTTGCTTCTAGGTAGTAGAATTATTTAACTTCATGTTCTTCGTGACCACCAGCGCTAATATTAAGTTTCTCGCTGTCCTAATTCCTGCAACTTCTTATTATTTTCGTCTTTTTTCGATTCACTCTCAGTCCATATTCTGTACTCATTAAACAGTTCATTCCATTCAGCAGATCCTGTAATTTTTCTTCAGTTTCAGTGAGGATAGCAATGCCTTGAATTTTAATTCCACTCTCCAACTTTTTTGTTTATTTCTGTCATTGGTTCTTCGATGTATAGGTTGAACAGTAGAGGCGAAAGACTACATCCTAGTCTTAGAACCATTTTCATTCGAGAACTTCGTTCTTTGTCTATCACTGTTATTACACCCTCTTTGCTTTTGTACATTACTGTTGTATATTACCTGTCTCTCCCTATAACTTACCCCTATTTCTCTCAGATCCCCTATATACTCTACATCGAGTTCTATCTCTTCATCTACCAAGTCATCAGACACGTCTTCCTCCTCATAGATGCCTTCGGTGTAGTCTTTCTACCTATATGCTCTCTTCTCTGTATTTAACAATGGAATTACTATTGCACTCTTAATGTTACGACCCTTATTTTTAATTTCAACATATATTGTTTTGACTTTTCTATACACTAAGTCAGTCGTTCCGACAGTCCTTTCATTTCCGATTTCTTCACATTTTTTCTGCAGCCATTTCACCTTGGCTACCATGCATTTCCTGTTTAGTTCCCTAAACATTTTTCTACTGCCTTCTTTTATCGATCAGCTGAAGTATTTATTCTGTTGCCCGTAGTTTCTTCACATTTACCTACTTCGTACCTATGCTTTTCCCTCCAACTTCAGTGACCGACTTTTTTAGAGATGTCCATTCCTCTTCATCTGAACTGCCTACTGAGCAATTCCTTCTCGCAGTATCTATAGCCCCAGAAAACTTCAAGCGTATGTCTTCATTCCTCAGTACTTCTATATTCCAATCTTTTGCGTATTGATTATTGATTCTTCCGACTAGTCTCTTAAACTTCAGCCTACTCTCATTATCTACAAACCTGTGATCTGAGTCTATATATGCTCCTCGGTACGTCTCACAATCCAGTATCTGATTTCGGAATCTCTGTTTGACCATAAGATAATCTAACTGATATCTTTTTGTATCTCCCGATCTTTTCCTGGTATACTTCCTCCTTTTGCGGTTCTTGAGCAAGGTATTCTCTATTATTAGCTGAAGTTTATTGGAGAAGTCAGTTAATCTTTCTTCTCTCTCATTTCTAGTACCAAACACATATTCATGTGTAACCCTTTTTTCTACTCCTTCCCCTGTAACTGCGTACCCATCCACCTTGACTATTAGAGTTTCATCTTCCATTACATGTTGATTTACTCGTTCAGTATCTTCATATACTTTCTCTGTCTCTTCATCTTCAGCTAGTGACGTCGACATCTATACCTGAATTTTCGTTGTCTACAACCCCTTGAAGTTTCTCGCAATATTTGTGGCACTTCCTGTACTTGATGGCCCTATGTAATAAACCTCCCTCATACTTACTTATTGTTTTATGCTACAGTTCTTATCGGCAGCGTGTAAGGATATCGAAGCTACAGTTATGCTCTAGTTTAGATGTTCTCATTTTAGAGCTGTTTAACATTTTTGTACCAGAACTTCACCATACGTTGGTGCATTTTCCTGCTACTACTATAAACAATTAATAAGTAATGCAGATACGCTAACTGTAATTCCTTTGTCACACTAGCGTCGCAATAACATCACGAATTTAGTTAAACTGCCTATATTCTGTGTCAGATGATAGACTACTATGCTGCGCTGCTCCTAAACGAAATCTTGACTTATGCAAAGCAATTACATTTTATTTTGTCAAGATTTTAAACATGGCTGCAGCAGCAACTGTTAAAATTCTTCACAATAAAGGATGGCAGCCAAAAACAGTTGCAGGATAGAGTTTTTTTATTAAAATTCTTGACCAATGTTTCGGTACATATAAATATACCTTCATCAGAAGTAAAACTTCTAAAATTACATCATGCACTGGAGAATAATAAAACAATTATGCCAAAAGGCGTCGTCAGTAATTAAAATATCATCTCCATTTGTACAACATGTGTAATGGGCACAGGATCAAAGCGAACAGTTTAACAATGTTACTTCGCCTATGAACTCAGTTCATAGGCGAAGTAACATTGTTAAACTGTTCGCTTTGATCCTGTGCCCATTACACATGTTGTACAAATGGAGATGATATTTTAATTACCGACGACGCCTTTTGGCATAATTGTTTTATTATTCTCCAGTGCATGATGTAATTTTAGAAGTTTTACTTCTGATGAAGGTATATTTATAAGTACCGAAACCTTGGTCAAGAATTTTAATAAAAAAATTCTATCCTGCAACTGTTTTTGGCTGCCATCCTTTATTGTGAAGAATTTTATTTTGTATTGTCACCCCTCTTAACTGTCATATGAAAAGTATTTAAAAGGTTTTCCCCCAGGATATAAAAATTATTGGTGACACAAGCTTATAATGACAACTTATTGTATTCACGTATACAATTATTCTGATGGAACGGCTTAACTTTTTAGAGTTAGCGCTAGGGAGCACTAAACAAATCTTTGCAATTGGTTTCGTGTTATAGTGTTGGAATTTCGCTTCTCATTTATTGTATTCGATGTTCACATTTATCTGTCTTGTTGACCTTCTTCTTGGGTTAACTGGACGGACTCCGCCGTTGCTCTGAGCTACTATTGGATGGCATAGTGACGCGATTTCAGTCTTTATACTGTTAGGTCTGGAGCACAGGCACTAAAGTAAAAGATCCATTGTATAGCAAAAATCCGCATTGCAATAAGGAGGATTAAAATACTAAAGTAAAGAATCATCATTGTATTTGTTTTGCAGATGTATTGCTCCTGAATGCACTCATACTTTATGTTTGAATTAATCAGTTCAGGATTATCTGAAAAGTAAATGTTGTGCCTGTCTGCGTATTTTCGCAGAGATGCAGTGTAGATGTCGAGAAAGGTATATTGTCATAAAACACACAAATGTACAAAGTCATTGTTCGTCACTACATTTCGAGAGAAACATATAAGCAGTACTAGGAACCAGAAATATTTGTTATGAGCTTCCAAAGTTTTTTAAACAGAAGTTCTTTACAAATTAAAATTAAAGCGATATTCGTCCAGTGCTAATTTTATACACTGAAGTGAAAAAAGTTGTGGGATATCTCCTAATATCGCGATGGTTCTGCGTTTGCCGAAGGCAGCAACGCAACTAATCGACGTGGTATGGACTCAACAAGTCGTTGGAAGTGCTCTGCACGAATACTGAGGCACGTTGCCTCTATAGCCATCCATAGTGGTGAAAGTGTTGACGGTGTAGGATGTTGTGCACAAACAGACCACTCGATTTTGCCCATTAACGTTCGATGGGATTCATGTCGAGAGAGGTAGGTGGCCAAATCATTCGCTCTAATTCTCCGGAAGGTTCTTCAAACGGATCGCGAACAACTGTGGTCCAGTAACATGGCAAATTTCCATCCTCAAATATTCCATCGTTGCAGATTATCTCCAAGCAGCCTAAAGTAAAATTTCGAGTCAAGAATCGGTTCAGTAGGACCAGAAGGCCCAGTCAATTCCGCGTAAATACAGCCCACACCATTATGGAGCCACCAATATCTTGCACAGTGCCTTGTTGACGTCTTGGGTCTATGGCTTTGTGGGCTCTGCACCACTCTCGAACCCTACCATCAGATCTTACCAACTGATATCGATACTCATCTGGCTAGGCGACTGTTATGCAGTCGTCTAGGTCCAATCGATATGGTCACGAGCCAAGGAGAGGCGCTGCAGGCGATGTCGTGCTGTTAGTTGAGACACTCGCACCGGTCGTCTGCTGCAGTAGGCCACTAACGCCAGATTTCACCGCAACTGTTTTAATGGATACGTTCGTCGTACGTCCCACATTGATGTTTGCGTCTATTTCGCGCAGTTTTGCATGTCTGTTAGCACTGACAACTCTACGCAAAGGCTGCTGCTCTCGGTCCTTAAGTGAAGGTCGTCGGCCACTGTGTTGTGCGTGGTGAGAGGTAATGCCTGAAATTTGGTATTCTCAGCACGCTCTTGACACTCTGGATCTCTGAATACTAAATTCACTAACGATGTATGATATGCAATGTCCCATGTGTCTAGCTCCACCTACCATTCCGCGTTCAGAGTCTGATAATTCCCGTCGTGTGGACGCAATTACTTCGGAAACTCTTTGAAACGAATCACCTGAGGACAAAAGAGAGGTTCACTAATGCGCTGCTCTCTTATACATTGTGTACGTGATTTACTGTTATCTGTATATGCGCATATCGCTATCCGATGACGTTTGTCAGCTCAGTGCAATTACCTATTAGCATATCGAAAACAAAATTTTAATGGGCAGACGCTATATATCTGTTCGTAATTTTCTGTTATAACACGCTACCGTTCATGAGCATGCATTTTCATAAATTTTTATTGACACTTACTGAACCGGTTTTGAGCATTTGTTTGATCCATAGTTAGCAAATCGCATAATCCATGCAAACTACATGTGTGGCAGCGACACGTGGTCCTCCACAGTGAAGGCATCTCAGTCGCGGCAGCACCGCCGTCTGGCAAGGAGTTGTATATCTCTGTTCGAATAATTTGTATACGACACATTTTTTACATAAAACGACAATGCTCTCCTGACTTATAGCTTTCTGGCTGTACCATGTTCACATCGAATGTGTATGACTGAAAAACCGTCTGTTCTGAGGTGTGATAGTATGTAATTTTTGCATAAATTTATTTCTGATTGCCTTACTTTGTAGGTTTGATGCACTTGGTACGGTAAGATGCGTCTGTCTTATTACGTTGTAAGATCTGGTCTTACATTATGTTGGTCATCATAAACCGAAATTAGTTTGCCTGATGTTAAACATTGTGTCGAAAAGCTGGAGAAATGAAAAAGTATGGGTAAGCGGGAGTATGAATCGCACACCGAGGATTCCCTACAAACTTAATTGTAGATAATGAAGGCGAGACGGCCACTGACCTCTTCAGTGCAGATGCACACCAGGCTGAAGCTATTACGGGAGTAGGCGAAATGCCGCGAGTAAAGAGATTAGTGGGCAAGGGGAACTACATTATTAGTGTCTGCATAAGCTGAGAATCATTGACGGAAGGTGCGCTCTGGTAGTCCGTGCAGTTGCGATGACCACTGGGTGTGGATGGCTTAGTTGTCAGAGTATCTCCCTCGTAAACAGGAGTCTCGTGTTCGAGTCCCAGTCCAGTACAGATTTTTACATTTCTCCACTGATTTAAATCAATGGCCTCTGGCGGACAATGACTGTAATTCCTTTGTGTCTCAAAACTCAGTTATGCGTATAGACAGTCAGCCATCATAGGAATCGATAATTTATCGAATATTTTTGGCTGTTGTCGACACCGATAAAAAACAAGATATACATCAACCCGACAAAGGACCGTGAACCTAAATATTTTTCAAAAACTCCCACTTGATAATTCTACCCATTCCTGAGAAAGATAATTTTTAACAATCGGAGACACAGAGAGAGACAAAGACAAAAGGAAAACAAAATTATTCTACAAGGCACAGCCCAACCAGGGGCCGGCGGGCCAGATCTGGTCTGCGATTGGTTATAGTCCAAACCGTGGAAGAAATTCCCAAAGCTACTGCCAATTGTTTATCGACAGGGATTGCCCACCTCGTATTTTGTTTTTGTAGTCTTTCTCAGATTAAAATTAGTAAACAATTATAGTCCGTTACGGAAGTATTCAAACACTGCAGCTGTTGAAAATGAAACTAATTTATAATGAAATAGCTGGAACCAGTCGCTTTTATAGACTTTAATTTTTTTGTGATTATATTTCATCATGCCTGGCATCTCCTGCTCAAATGTTTACATCTGCTTACGTGTGGTGTACTTTGTTTCTTTACTATTGGTCTTGTAGAATTTTACAACGTAAGTTTCACAATATTCACTATGCGTAAATAAATATAAACAACTGAAGCTGGAGTGAACATAAAATGAATGTACTCTTAAAAACTGTTGTTTTGGGGCTTAATTTTCTGGCGTGACGTGTCGGGAAAAGTTCACCTTTCATATCGGTCCGTTAACCCATAAAAACTGACTTTGCCAACGCTATAGTTTTGACTTAATGCGCTGGGATCGCTGATGTCACGTCACGTGATGAGGCGACCCGTGACCGCAAGTATGTATCTGGATCAGGCCTGTGGGTCTCTAAGAGAGTTCCCTGCTGGAAATATTCTGTTTCTACCGACTGAGATACACGCCGTTAAAAAACAAGAAAGTTTATTTGTGGTGTGTATATAGTATAGTAGAACGAGAACATGATTAAATTTGTTGGTGATTTCGGTGTATACAGGGTGCGAAATTTAGCGCACAGAGCTGCCACTTCTGGCAGGAACTTTGGCTCGATCCCGGCAGTGCTCTCAGTCGAAATGAGCTTGGTAGACGGTTATGAAGTACGTCATTCTCTGTTGCTTCAACTGTATGCCAGAGTATAGCAGTGGCCCGCAGCTCGTGGTCGTGCGGTAGCGTTCTCGCTTCCCACGCCCGGGTTCCCGGGTTCGATTCCCGGCGGAGTCAGGGATTTTCTCTGCCTCCTGATGGCTGGGTGTTGTGTGCTGTCCTTAGGTTAGTTAGGTTTAAGTAGTTCTAAGTTCTAGGGGACTTATGACCACAGCAGTTGAGTCCCATAGTGCTCAGAGCCATTTGAACCATTTTTAGAGTATCGTAGTGGCTGGCAACGGGTGGTATGCCAGTCTCCCCGAAACCTACGACCAGAGGGTTTCAATCGATGAGAGATCTGGAGAGCCTTCTGGTTAGGCAGTACTTAGAACAACCTTTATATCGCGTTTGCTCAGGAGAGCACGCGCAAGAGAGCGTTATCTTATTGAGCCATACGTGAACTTCCGAGGTGATGTTGTAAGTACAGCCGGTGCTTCTCTGAAAAGATGACGTGTAGTCACGGGATTCATCTCCAGAACCGTGTCAAGTGAAGCTGCAATATTCGTCGCCATTTTGCCAGCCTGTGATTCTCCAGGCGTCGTCTTATTGATGAGGGCAAATTTGTCTTGTTGCAAACGAGATCATTTCCAGACTCAGGATACGTGATGTGGGTGACTGATCCTGCATGGGCAAGAGAGTAATGTGTCTGTACTCTGGGGCGCTAGGTGCTTGGTGCACTTGAAATCCTTCTATCTCATCGACTTTCATGAACACATAACAGACATGGGATCCAGAGCAAGTAGCAATACCACGCAGCGACGAATATCAGTCTCTATAGTCCATGATAATGCCACTGTCGAATTCCGACGCATTCTCTACACGCATCCTCCACTAAGCATGACACAATATTCTCGCAAACAAACTACATTCAAATGAAACTTGTGCATGAGGAATAGACTACGTAGTCTTTCCCTATTCTTAGAAAGCAGCTAGGAACATTTCTACCTTCTTTTTTCGGATGTGTTGAAACAATAATCATTTGCGTATCCAAGCACTAGTGCAGTACACTACCACCATACATTAATGAGAGAATTATACCTCTTTCATTTAGAGTCAGACTGTTAGGCTGTACTGATACTGTCTTTGACGGGATTTGGCAGACACCATATTAATTTTGGTGTATTTATCTTTTTTGTGTTATAAACTACAGTATATCATTTGACGACAACAGTGCTTTACAGAATTATCACAAACACCTCACAGATATCATTAGACGGGAGTTTATGACACACCAACGGTTTAAACCTTCAAGAGATACTATGATAAGCAAGAATAAAACTAACAACTGAATGACTTTAACCTAGAGGAATGGATAGTATCGAGAAGATAAATACTCAAGAGAGGAGATTTTTCTGCCATCTTAGCGTTGGTAACAGAGTTTGCGACTTTCGTATGAATGTAGTACAAGTATATTGTACAACATTCGATGTTATTTTTTATATTTCCGTCTGATTAGAAGACGAAGGATGAAATAAATATTTGGCTGCTTATTTCCGAATATGTGGCACATTCCGAGTATGTGATTAGGCAGGAACCTAAGAGGACAGCTTAAACAGGTGCAAGTGAAACGAACAGGAATGAAATTCATATTGTTCCTTATCACAAATACTTCGCTTTTTATTTCCAAATCTTCGGCATTTTCCGAGTCTGTGGTTGCACAGAAACCTAAGAGGACAGCATAAATTACTGCGAGAAGAACGAGGAGCAATAACATCCATGTTATTCCTTGCCACAAATATGCAATTCATTTAAATTATTAACGTTGCATCAATGTATGTACTCAGGTGAATCTAATACCAATGATTGTAGATATAGGTAGAAATCTCTGTTCAGTAATGGGTTCTAGTAGCGTTTTCTGTAAACCTGAGATGGTCTGCCACTTATGAGAATGAACAAGATATCGAAGGGGGAGTGGGGCAAGCAGACAGTAAAATGTTTCCCTCGAAATCCAGGAGTCAGTCAGGTACGGGAAGAGAGCAGAGTGCTGTTTTATCAGCAGACACAAAAACACCAGGCGGTCACTGCAGTGCGCGGCAGTCCGACAGACAGGGAAAAGGCGGGGGAAAAACATGCGCACTCTTGGTGGGTGACAGACGCTGCAAGCCGAGGGAGATCGCAGTTGTAAACTTTTACATTTTGTAAGAGTGCCTATGGTTGGCTAACGACAATGAATTTCATAGAGGTGGCCATGAATCGCAGATTTTTGAATTGTACGAAACGTGGAAACATGCATGTGGTGCGAGAAAATATTTTTTATTGGAACGCTCTGCAGTATTGGTAAACGACGACAGTTTTGTGACGAGACGGAAAATGGTTGCATTTGCTGTAAACTTTTCGTTGGTCCGAAGACAGAAGGTATTCGTATAATTATATTGCCCACCACGATTCCTGCACTGGGAGAACCACCCAGATGTTCTGGAGGAGGGAAGAGAAGACACTTCATCTTGGGGTAGCGTACAGAGCACACTTTATCAAAGGGCGTCAGAGGGAAGTGTCTTCACTTTAAAGCTCACCACAGGTACTAGCTCTGAAGTTAGGATGTCACTCCACATGATGTCCCGCTGTGCATCCATAGTCAATTTAGCTCATGGATGCCAGTCAATTGAGACAGTTCTTTTACTAGGGCACAGAAACGACATTTATACAGTGAGTTTAATAGTGAAAACACCAATCATTTGTAAATTTAGAAAGCATAAAGTATCTCTTGACTGTCGTTGATATTTATAAACTTTATTTCTTGTATTTCTAATTTATTTCTTGTATTTCTAATTTGCAACTATGCACCACGGCTTGAGAACAAACACAATGCTGGAGTCGGAGAGTGAACGAGATGAAAGCACAATTGACGGTGCAGCCAAGAGCTGAAACGCGACAAGTTTGGCCCACTTGCCGGCGCCGGCATGTCGAAGGTCCTACCTGACTTCCACCGGGACGCGCTGTTAGCTTCTGGGCGCTGGGACTTGGCTACCGAGGATGCATACCCCGGACGGGGTGTGCCACCTCATCGATTTGCTTCCAGAGGAACAGAACCAATAATTGGCGTTACGGCTGAGAACAAAGGGGACCAGCATCTGCCAACGTTAATCAGCAGCCATCCGCCTGCACTTCCACGACAGCAGGACAGCGTTCATTAATCCTTCTTGGAACATCTACATTGACTGCTGGCGACAATGCTTGAGAGGTCAAATTATCCGCTGCCACAGCAGTAAATACCACAGATGCTTCCAGTCGATGTGGCACACCAGCGGTCTTGTGTGCGGTCTGCACTAACCTATAATGGTATTCATCATTGTACTGCCCACACGAGGAGACGCCATATTATACAACATCATCTACGACTGACACATGTGTAACGGCAACCTATTGGAAGGCATATCAGCGTCAGCTTATGTGTGAGGACGAACATCGCTAGACAACTCAATGCAGCGTCACTTCTTGTGAAGCGATCATAAGGACAATTCACAAGTGGGTAATTTAGGAAATAAGGAAATGTATAATCTATCAAAGTCTCTAGTCATGAACGATGCAGTGAGAGACATTGAGAGGAGTGGAGGTAAGAATATCTAGTTACTATTTACAAACGGGTTTTGGACATGAACAAATATATTAACTAGCTCTTTGACGAAAGTAGAGATATGCGACCAATCAGTCAAAGGAAATTTTAATAGGACCATACTGATCGAGATGTGCTTCTGCAAAACGAACTGAAAAACTCTGCGAACATTAATCATTCCAGAACCGTGTGGTTTCTCATGTCAAACTTTGAGTATAGACTCTCTGTGTGTTATTGATAGACTCTTCGTTTGGTCCAAAAGAGTGCAGGCATTTCAGTATTTTCCCTTTGGTGTGTGTGCGTTTTTTTTTTTCAGGAGCATTTAAAGGCGTGCGTTATTTCGCACTCCTTAATGGAGTCATTCTCCCGCTAGGACCGTTTAGCTTGAAAGCATAGCTTGCTCGTTTGAATGCACTGTTGGGGCCAAAATTGCTCCTTCATTTATTCTTCCAAGCAACAGTATCAACCTTTCAAACCTTACCCCTCATCCATGTTTCGAGACACAGAGGTTTCTCTGCCTACATATTGACGAACCACGAGCCAATCTGTTGCGTTCTGGCTGCTGGTCAGAACAGCATGTACTTTCCACGGCAATTTTCTGCGGTCACATTAGCCAGAATGGCGAGCGCCACTTTCCGTCCCGTGCTAAGTCTTGTCTCCACCTTGAACACGGGATAGATACAGATTGCGGTAGAGCAGTGTTCCTGGAATCAATGGGTAAGTATGGGTCCCTAGTGGACACAGATTTAGGCAAAGTCGCGATGGATATATTAACTTAGGAATTCAGTAAGCCTGAAAGCATCAGCGCTTTCTTGTTCGCCTCACCACACTTCTTTTATCCTTTTACGTGTAAAATTCATTGAAAGTTGAGCTGTGTTGGACCCAGTGCCTAAGTTTTTGTCAGTTAGTTAGGTCTCATGCATGATAAAATGGTTAAGTAAATTCACCGGCTTATCATGCATTTCTTTCGTGCAGCGAGTGTTATATTCGATTCTATATTTCCTTCTCCGCAGTGAATTATTTACCGGTTTCCCTATCTTTGTTGGTAGCTTCATGTTAACCCTCCCCCAGTTCTTTGCAACCACTACCCTTATTTTCTCGTAATAATATTCAGGCTCCATCATTCTCTCCTTTTTCCCACTTGACTCCTTACTAACAGACTTAACTGCTGAAATAAGTATTCTTACAGATGAATTATTAAATTGTGGTAGACTAATAATATCCCGTTTGTAATCAATACTGAGATTTCTTGTGGGAAACAAATGCTGGAAATTCCTTTTTTAATGACATACAATCCCAACAAAATCGTAGATGAAACCACACAATAGTAAAAAACATGTCATGGCCTCCGTGAGAGGAACAAACAAATTCATAGAAATAGCATTTAGTTTTCCTGCGGTCATCACGGGTCTATCGATACCGTTGTGCTGCCAATGTTAAACTGTACCTAGAGGTGAGGGCGTTTCATTTCAGTACCCATTTCGATCATTGCGCGTAACGGAGAGTAGCTGCATATCGTTCCTTCTGGGAAACGAAGCTACTTGTCTTATTGCTAGACATGAAATAAACTTCCACTTGATGCTGCGAAACAGGATGCTTGCCTTTGAAAGTTTATAACCAAGCTTTTATTCCTTGAGATCATCATATGAAGGTGGTCTTCCTTATGTGCCCTCTGAATGTCGACGTTTATGGCGAAAAGTTTTTGTCAAGGAATCATTACTTTTCCTTCTTCTTTGTTGAATTACAAATCCTAGCGAAATCCTGTTTCACACACCCACGCACATCTTTTATCATATTTAATTCTTTGTGTCAGTTTACTGGTATGTGTGTTTCTCTATAAACGTGTTAGCAGCCACTGATCTATAGGCCCATAACATCTCGAAATTACTCACGTAACCACAAATTTGCAAGTAATGTGAGAGAGCATCCCTGTTTCGTAAAAATCTACACGGATTCTGGTCGTATTAAGGCCAAGTTCTCATTCAAAATGGTCGAAACTGCGATTTCTTTAACCACACTTTTCGAAACGTATATGTGTGCAGAACGTTGGGACGATAAAGGCTTTGTAATCCGTTGGTTACAAAAGTTTCTGAAGCGCATTCTTCGAAGAAGTGTGACGACCGTTGCGGGAGGCGCTCAGCCTGAGACGCCCGGCTGAGGTAGAAATTTTGTCGTGCCGTGACGCACGTTCGCAGAATGATTTATACAGCAGTATGCATGCGAACATAAGCGCCGGAAAAGCCGACGAACGCTGGATTTCCAGCTCAGCCAGATTGGCTTTTCTCGCCGAGAAGAACGAGGGAATTGCTCTCCAGGAACAATTTGAGTTACGGTAAGGGTTCATATACGGTCCTGCAATCGTAGACTAAACGTAAATAACGCAAACACTTTCGTTGTTGATCAAATTATGGTCAGAACTCATCAAAATATAATTTTTAGTTCCCCATGTTGGATTAGACATTTTGAATTTTGAAATTGTAAATTCCGATTTGGGTTCACCGACATCAAAAATATATTATAACATGAACCTTTTATGCGAATTGAACTAATAATACGTATAAGAGTTATCCCTAAACTTTAAACAGATTTTTCTCGAGAAACTATTTTTCAAATCTGCGTGCAGCATGAAATAAAAATGGTTGAACCTACTAACTTCTACCTTTTTTTGACGCTCGAGAAGTAAATACTTTTCTTGGGAGCTTATACCTGTAATATATGAAACTTGTTAATGTTAACAATTATTTGTAAAGCCTTTAAGGGTGAAAAAAGTCCAAAAATCGAACTCAAAGCTAGAGTTAGCACCTTATCGTTAAATTTGAGGTTAATTCATTGTGGTTAGGTATAAGCTCCCATAAATTTAAAGTAGTATCGACTGAAGTTATCCAGTGTTGAGTTCAGATAACTCCTGAGGGGCTACACTGCACTCAGTCTGCGTACTTCAAACTCGCAGGCCCTTGATCAAACCATAATGAAGAGAATCATTTTGTTTTCTTCGTGTTGAAAACATAAAATAAATTTCAAGTTATAATAAATCATAACCCCCAAGCACATCATTGGTATGTCTTTTCAGTGTCTCAAAAAAACTTCCAAACTTTCCCTATTTTTTGCTCATTTAACTGAGAACTTAGCTTTAAACGTTACGTGATAAAATAAGTGACTCCTTGCTCACTAGCCACAACTTCGTAGAAAAAACTCACGAATTTATCAAGATGTTCCCCCCCAAGTAGTTAGAAACATTCCCCACACCTCAACTTCTCAAATTCGTAAATAGTTACAAGAGAAGCGGCCGCAGCAACAGCATGTGACTTCGCATAAAGGATCGAGGTAAGGAACTCCAATCGACGTGTAGACACACTAATTTGCGTAACATTAGATCATAGCAAGAGAACTGCCAGGGGAAGCATTTATGTAAGGAATCAAGGAAATTTTGAACCTGAGAAGTTGAACGATGACGGTGAGGGGTTTGAAGAAGACCCATTCAAGGAAAGATTTTAATTTTCAGTTTCATAGATCAATTCACAAAATACGGCCCAAATAATGAAACTGAGAAGAGGTCTACGACAAAAAGAGTTCTTAGCTAATGCTCACTCTCTCGCCCAATCTCAGCATGGCAAAAGCACGTATCACCCAAGTACTATGAGAGGGGTACGAAGATCTAGCAGTCAGGGTCTCCCACAACATTTAGTGTGGCAGTGGCTCTTTGTTTCCCATTATCTCTCTAAGTTCTTGAGCTCCGGACCCAGGATGTATCAGATGCCTGTGGTTACAGGTCTACCTTAGATCGACAGTCAGTTGTTTTACTAAACCATAGCTAATGTGACATCTGTGACTAACACGACAGCTAGAGCCAGCACGGAGAATAAAATTAAAAAAAAAGACACCCTGAGTGCCCCATAGACGGCCAGTACTAATGGTTCACATTGAGAGGCTCACAATAATATTAAGATCATGAGCTTTCGAAAGAATATCAAGAAATGCATGACAACTTTGCTGTATTAAATTATATATATTTATTTCTAAAGGGTTCCGTTCCAAAGGATCGTCCAGGAAAACAGAAAAACAATACGAGTTTTTCCGTGTAGTCAATACGCAACAAGTGAATTCCATACTACAGTTTAAGTTGGAACGCATACCAAACGCTCACAGCAGGTCAGTTTCATTTATGTATTATAGACAGTCACTTGTGTACCTTAGCTGAACGATGCACGTTGACCTACTACGAGCGTTTGGTATGTATTCAAACTTAAAACTGTAGTGTGCCACTCACCTGTCGCACGTTGTATGACATGTAAAAACCGAGTAGTTTTTCTGTTTTCCGGAACGATGGTGTAGAACAGAAATTTTTAGAAATAAATGTTTAAAAATTCAATAGGGGAAAAGTGGTTACGTATTTCTTGATATATTTACGTGCTGTTGAGCGTCGCCTGCAAAAAACTTTTGAAATAAGCTGCTCTGCTCGACCATATTGCGCCGTCTGTGATCAGTATTGACAACATCCTTGACCATTTATCGCATGCTATGCAGACCAATATTAGTTTTATTGTTGTTCTGCTGTAAAAGGAGTTCAACACAAGACGAAAGGCAGTAGTATCAGATTGCATCGAAATGTATAAATGATTTCGAATATTGGGGCAGATCCGTACAAAAACAGACGTGTTAAGAATAGTATGTAGTTCAAAAAATATAGGGGAGAGGTTTCAAAATTTTTTATTAATGTGATTAAAGGTATACGTAGTTATTTGTCTGTGCATGCATTACGTACCCGAATACAACCCTTTACCGTAATTATTGTTGTATAACACGTTTTCATAACTATGTCGCAATTACTTTACTGTGGAACTGCATTTACAAATTTCAAGTCCTCGAAAGAGTTAGCAGTGTTTTTTCTTTCCATTTTTTGCAGCAAGTTTCTATGTTATGAATGGCAATGTCTGGGGATAAGGGACGCCTATTCCCAGCGATATCAACTTTTGGACCTCAACACATAAAAAGCAATGATTACTCTTCTTTTCCTTCACTTTCATCTCCATCGCCAAATTTTTGTGAGTGATCTGCGACGCTCCTTGAAGCAATTTTTCATCCCCCTTTTTTTCTGCTTGCAAAAAAGTGGAGCAATTGTTACAGTAACAATGTCCTTACCTTCAAACATTCTGAACCACAATATTATATCACAATATTACCGCCAATATTACTGAGCGGTCTAGGGAGAACGACAGTAATGTTGCCCAATATTACTGTGCTGTACTACTGTGCGACATTATTGACCATCTGCTGAGTCCTTTACGATGTATGGAAACTTCTGTCTCTGCTCGCGCGCACTAAATATGTATGCGAGTTAACGTTAAAACAGAAACGCACACTAAAACACAGCATAAAAATCTAACTGTAAACTGTTTCTCAGTTTCACGTAGCAGGAAACTTTCACACCCTATAAAAAGTATGAAGTATGACATTTCGCTGCCTTCCGACTGTATGGCAAAGACAGAAAAACAGAATCTCTCTCTCTCTCTCTCTCTCTCTCTCTCTCTCTCTCTCTCTCTCTCTCTCTCTCACACACACACACACACACACACACACACACACACACACACACACACAGCAAGACTGGATAACTGTGACATAGATGCGGTCACTCATATGCGAACAATGAAGATTAGTGTGAAAGGTAGGTAATGCTCTGAAACCTTTCGTCACCTCGTTTGCCTATTCGTTGGTCCACTTTACACGTACATCCCGCAGCGTGCTGTGGTCGACTTCTCACACTATAGCAAAGCATTAATGTTGAAGTAATTAAGTTTATTCTTTTTCCGTAATGTGACTATATTTATCGTGAATGATTAGCGCCTCTATTGTGTAAATAATGCAAACTAAAAGTGAGAACTAAATTTGTTATAAGTGAAATATTATCTGAGACTGTTAAAATAATTCTGTTAAATATTAAAGCAAACACACTGCCAAAGTCGGAGACTACGTGTAATATAGAGTTACTGAAACTGCTTGAGTGGTTGAAAGAAAAACTTGTGTACTCATTTCTTGTTATTGCGAAAGGCACTGCAAAAGGTCACAGTTCATCGGTTGTTTTAGCAATTGTTCAAAACGAATAGAGAAACAATTACTGCTTGACCACAGCAGGAATAAGTAATATTTGATTCGGCGACGAGATGCTACAATTAATAATTACGAGAAATTGTTGCTGCTGAGCTACTAATTTGAGCCTGCAGCATCCAAAATTCTAAGATTGCATCATTTCAGAGTTTTAGCTTTGTAAAATTTTTGTGAGTGTTTGGAGTGATTCGGACAGTATATTTTTGTGTGAATTTTAACCACGATTTCATTGTCACCATTTAGACACTTCATCATTACCTGGAACATGATCCATGAACTGTTGCCACATATTCTGTGCAACGCATTACGAATGCTAAATTTGAATAATATCAAAGACGTTAACTTTGCCAAAAATTAAGCAAAGTGTCCCTTGATTTTTAAGTTTATATTCTTTTTCATTAATTTTTTCTTTAATTAATCTTTGGTCACAGCAATAACGACTAACTTTTAGAATCAATTTCTCAAACGACTTTTGAAACGATGTAGTCGGGGAAATTAAAATAATTATTGTTTCTTATAGAACTATGTTAATTAAATTACTATAGATCTGGGTATTTCTGTATCGATGTCTTGTTTGCCTTATTGACGATTGCCATGGTGGTTCGTAAATAATTCCAAGTGATTAACGTTTAAATGGGATAATATGAAGAGCGAAGTTTTCCTTTGATAGTTTCTACCAGTAAAGATTATATTATAGAGAGTTTATCCTACATCATTATTATAGCGCTGTGTGCTCCTATTATCGATTCACTTTTCCTTATGTCTATCATTACTTTAAATATTTCCCAAGTTTTGAGTGTGCCCGCATCTCGTGGTCGTGCGGTAGCGTTCTCGCTTCCCACGCCCGGGTTCCCGGGTTCGATTCCCGGCGGGGTCAGGGATTTTCTCTGCCTCGTGATGGCTGGGTGTTGTGTGCTGTCCTTAGGTTAGTTAGGTTTAAGTAGTTCTAAGTTCTAGGGGACTGATGACCATAGATGTTAAGTCCCATAGTGCTCAGAGCCATTTGAACCATTTTTAGTTTTGAGTGAAAACTTAGAATCTACTGCATGTTTTGTTATCCTCTGGATATGAGAATTTACTCCCTCACAGATAAAAGTCTGAGTTCATCGATACATGTGTTACTGATTATTGTAAGGGCTTAAGTCTGTTTGTAACCATTTGGTTTTAGAAATGAACTGTTTGCTTTAAGACTGGCGACAGACTTTTATTGCACGACACAACTCCGCTGCACTACAAGGCCGACTCACTGTAGTAACCAAAACCAACTGCGGGAACGCCTTGGGCTGCGGATCGGAGCCGCCAGGCGGGGAAGCCGCCGGCGGTGGAGCACGCACCACCGGGTAAACACAAGGACAAGTCGGACGACAGACCAACGACAACCAACAACAACCGACTACGACCAAGACCGACACCACAAGGAAGAGATAAACAACGGAGGCTTGTAGAAACCACAACACGAAACACCAACGGTAAATCCACTCGGAACCAGAGCCAGGCAAATATCAACAACGAGCAACGACCAGAACGCTTATTTTTTTTTCTTTATTGTATATCTATTCCCCATCGGGGCGGGCTGGCAGCAGCATATGCGCTGCTCTTCAGCCGAAAGACATAGAACAAACAATAGAAGACATTTAAAAATAACAAAAGAGAGAATATGGTGAACATAGATATAAAAAAAGGGGGAACATCATGGAAGGCAATAGACAAGAAACGGGGTGACTGTAAAACGGAGATAAAAAACTGTTTAAAAGTAGCACACACAAAGAGCCACACACTGCGACAATTAAAAGAACACAAGGCAAAGTATGACTGGAGCATAAAAGGTATCGACGGATGGCGTAGCACATAACAAACACTGACGGCGAACCTCAAGGCAGTACACAATTAAAATCACACCTCTTGACGCACAGGAGAAACAGCACTAAACAACACTGATGTGGCACACTGACGATGGTCAAAACAGAGGATCTGCCAGGCGCAAGGAGATGAGGGAGACCTGAAGAAGGGAGGGAGGGGAAGAGATGGGGGAGATGAGCGGGGGGCGCGCGGAAGAGGGCCAGGTAGGGAGGGATGTGGGAAGGAAAGAGGCAAGTATGGGGCGCAGGGTCTCAGGAGAGGGGGGGGGGGAAAGGATGAAAATCCGCTCTGGGAGAAGGAGGGAAGAGGAAAAAGGGGGCCCTGGGGAGGGGGGGGGGGGGAACAAGGCCAGGTTATAGTTGGAAGGGAAAGAGTAGATGTACCGCCGAGATAGAAACGCAATCCTGAGCGAGTACCAGACGGACTGGACTAGGGCAGATCGGGTCCCTATATACGAAACCGGAGTGAGCGGCTATTGGCCGCTGTCTGCACGTGGCGTAGCGGTGGCGCCCTCGCTGTGAGAGAGCCGCTGCGCGGAATAGCCGCCGCGGACGCGGAGCCCTCTATAGGCTGACCACGTCCATTTGTTCTGGCGCGTGTTCGACTTCCGCGGCGGGAGGTACTAGACTCACAGCAGTGCGTGTATGGGTCGCTGAGGTAGCCATTCAGTGCCAAGCCGTTTCACAGACAGCAAAGTGGTGTCCTCAGCACTGCGAGACCCAGCGACACAGATCGAGAGGATTGGGGGCACTGTAGTTGGATACAATAGATCACTTGGAAAGTGCGGACGAGTCTTAATACAGTGCCTTATACCTCTTCCCACTACATATGGGGTTGCTGTTACATTCAGTGGCAGAATTTGCCACTACAATACCACTCTTTCTTGTGTGTACTTCTCATTATGTTCAATAAAGACTCGATTGAGAAAAAAATAAGCTCTTTTTTTGTGGGCAATCCTCGTATATCTGATGGTTACTATATTTGGTATGGTCTATGGTACCACTAATTTTCATCACTTTGGTTACTGTTTTTATGCCTTGTTTAATCATTTGATCTATGTACCATCGCCTTGTTACCTATCTGTTTCCTTCATCCCACCCGTCCAATCGTTACATTTTTAGGTCAGTGTCATTATTAGGGCCTCCCCTATTTTCTAGTTCCGGCAAAGTACAGTGATTTGGAGCTATTGCACTGATTGGCCTGACCACATGTTATGTGTTACCCAATACAAGAAGCAGTCTGCTCTTTTGCTTTTTACAGATGGGTGGCATTATGTTTCTTCCATCTTCTCCTTTGTACGTTACAGTTCCGTAACCTGAAGATGGGTTTTTAAAATCCGGAAGCCGGTCGTGGTTTTAATAAATAATCAGTACAACTGAATGGTATCGATCTAAATTATTTTTCGTTGTAATGTAAGAGCTGGAGATCCTGCTCTTATGAGGAAGAGATCCTGGCCCGCACATGTGGAAAAGGGCAAGTGTAAAGGACTTCAGAAACGTCCTGCATGGAGTTTACCGACTCATTGGCGTCTTTATTATGGAGAAAGGGGACCGATAATCAGTCTGACTATGCGAACAGAGGTGGGCCCTTCTGGAAATTACAGACAGCACTTTAATTTCACGTTTTATATTAGCCTATTTGTACCTCACTAGAAGGAAATAATGCTTCATATTGTGAAAGAAACATTACCTGTTTACTGTACTCCACAGGCCAACATCGAATGTTCCATGTGTGTCAAATGCTAAACTGAATGAACTGGTCCACGTACTACAAGACTGTAAAACTTCCCATGGCATGAACAACACTAATTATTTTTAAGAGGAAATCACGTACACGTATATAAATGTCATATGGAGTCAAGAATATCCTTAATAGTAACTCCACAAATAAATCCCTTAGAATATGTCAGTCACAGAGGGTTGTTCTGCCCCAGTGCTATGTAGTTATACGAAATTGAGACGAATGATATGCAGTATCACTTGCTAGGTCAGTTAGAGTTCCACTACTGAGTACTACTTTTCACTTATTTCACCTGAAATTCCGTTAGTAGCGACCTGTGAATTCACGTCAGGCTCCCTAACTTGGCTCTGCGGACGTGACCGCTTACAATCCTTGGGCTGAAGTCGGAAGCACGAGGCCGGCCAGGCCATCGCAGCGCCTTCGGACACAACGCGCCCCTGGAAGGATTAGCGGAAGTAAAGCCCGCTTCCCCTGCTTACTGTAGGGAAAAGCCGGCGCTGGAAAACCGTCAGATGTATGCACCTGCCGGCCCTTCAGAGAGTGGGTTCCCCCAAAACTTATGATTTTTCCACATTTACCCAAAGGAAGCTAGAATATGGAGATTTTTTCCGCTTCAAATACATGTTTCCCATTCGTTAAAAGCAACAAACTGTCAAACCGAGATTCATTGAGGTATTCAGAGAAGATGAAGAGTAATTTCAACTGAGAGGACTGGTGGTAGGAAGAAAAGTAAGTGTTAGAACTTGAAACGGACACCACCAATGGCTGAAGACAGTGATGTGGGAGTCGAGAGGACATTTCCGCCCATGGAAAAACTGGTGGTTAAGCACAATAAAGTAAAGTATTAGAAAGTTAAGTTCACAAACAATTCGTTTCGCTGAAGTCCACCACACCTAACTTGAGAGGCAGCTCCACCCCACGAGCCGAACTGAAAAGATAAATCTCATAACTTAAGAAACGACTTTTGTTCTCTGCCGTCGAGTAGCACTTTTGTTGCTGACTTCATCCGAGAGGTGCCGTTCCGCGCCGGCCGGTGTGGCCGAGCGGTTGTAGGAGCTTCAGTCTGCAACCGCGCGACCGCTCTGGTCGCAGGTTCGAATCCTGCCTCAGTTAGTTAGGTTTAATTAGTTCATTGGTCAAAGCCGACGAGTGGTATCGGACACTGGAATTTATCCGAAACGTGAGATGGCTGAGAGTTGTGAAGTACAGTATTACGCCGTCTGTGTGAACTTACGATCTCGCGACGGCTGCACTGGATCACTGCGGTAGACAGCTACGTTACGTGTCGCGGAACGGCAAATGGTTCAAATGGTTCTGAGGGATAAATTCTAGTGTCCAATACCACTCGTCGGCTTTGACCAATGACGTTATACGTAAGGCAAAGATGCTGCAATGGACTATCTACGAATGGAACGGATCATACTCGTAAACAAATGAATGTAGCATGCCCTTGATCGTGACAATTATTTACGCGCGAATTTCATTTAAACGAGTTTAAGATGACTGAAATAAATAAGAACACGAGAGAAATTACGAGTGCATATATTATACTTTCCACACGTACTGCAAAAAGGATGTAAAAATGGACCGTCGAATAGCTGGATCGGTAACTAGAAGCAACGTATGTAGGAGGTCATTTCTAGTTACCGATTCCAATATTACTGTTTGTTGCAAAAAATCTTATATCAGAAACGTGCTTAAAAATGATCTTGTTTGTGAACTACAGAATACGACTAGACTTTCAGAAAATGAAAGTCTTTACACAAGTTACTGCACATGCAGAGAAATAAAACGCAAAAATAACCAAACCTTGCAACCGATACTGCACGAAAGTCACGCCAGCTACAGTAGCTCCTAATAACACTCAGTAAAATCGACACACCAGGAGTGAAAGTAAAAATATGAGAAGTGTAGCAGAAACATCGAAAAGGAAAACATAAAAGTGTCTACATAAAAAGTTCGGCAACTCAACAGATATCAACTATTAGGAAACAGGATATTTTACTGGACGAGCAATGTTCAACAAGCTTCACACATTCTAGTTTAGAAATCAGATTCAGGTTTGCATTTGCTAATGAGTTGACTTTAACTACAGTTTATTCGATGCAGTTACATCAGATTCGTCTCTGAATTGCACATTATATTCGATTACTTGTTTCCCACTGTTTTCACGGTCTACCACAGGTGCACATTTAACATTATTTTTGTGCGTTTCCCACGGTCGCAGGTTCGAATCCTGCCTCGGGCATGGATGTGTGTGATGTCCTTAGGTTAGTTAGGTTTAATTAGTTCTAAGTTCTAGGCGACTGATGACCTCAGCAGTTAAGTCGCATAGTGCTCAGAGCCATTTGAACCATTTTGTGCGTTTCATAGTACTTTGAAGCCAGATTGCACTTCGACGAACCTCAACCTTTCAACGTTAGATTGCATATCAGGAGCCGTTAACTCTAATTTAAGTTCAGACGGCGTATTAGGTGCCTCGGCGTTCAAGCACATCTCAATACTTTGACACCATCATTTTACGAAATTATGGTCCTTAACGGAATTAACGAATAAATTATGTTATACGAGTATATCAGTTTAAAATCATTATTTTTATTCATTTACTTACAAAGTGCCCTCCCTCGAAATAGCCTTCTCTATACATGGAGGGTGCATCACCCAAAACTTGCACCAGAAATATTGCGGTAAGGGAAAGTGCTGTCGATGTGTCGTTTTCACAGAATGAATTGCTGTTCATGTATTCGTATTGTTAGTCAATACACTGATTGTAATAATACTTACAAAGTGTACTTTCTGTGCAAACATACGTTTCTAAAGAGGAACCATGCCTATTGACATTAAAAAACTAAAAGTGGGACAAATCAGAATATTAGTGGTGTTTGCGTCTAGTGCGAGTCGTTTACGAGATATTGTATTTTGAAAAGGTTCCACACCGACACTTGTCTGCGCTATTAAATTTACATAGTTGTTAGGTACAATGTTGTTCGTTTTCTTACATCGTGCCTCTTATAAAATGAATAAAATAGAATAAAATATTAATTATTAATTATGTATGATAGTGATTGGATGTAATTAATATTTGCTTATCTGGAACGTGGACGTTTAATTATTCGGTATCAGACGCTTGACAATGGCTTTTTCGTAAATGTAATGTTATTCATAGTTGACCGTGAAATAAGACTCAAATAATCGGACTTCGTATTTAAATAGTTTCCAAAGACTGCTGCGGTAGGTGCGGACTCAAATCTAAATCTCAATATTAGAATAATTTGCCAGCCATGTCAATACGTCGTACAGAGGTGACTGTCAACTAAACATAAAAAGTTTACACAGTTAGTTAAATCAGATATATTCAACGAATAAGCCTACAGTTAAATAATTCTACTTACTTTCATAAACATAAATTCTTTACAGAATCGAGTGCCTAGTAAGATTGCAACTCGCAGTGTTCTTATATATCATCAAATATGGCGGTGTGCCAGTCAATAAAATATACGTGCTTCCCGCACCAGTTGTTGTACAAGACCTCTCTTCTTAATCAAACATAAGAGTATCGTAATTGTGTTTTGTTTTATCAGCGACACAGCGCTGCAGTTCTGTGCCATAGGCTTTATTTATTTGTCATAGATTAATTATTTAATTAAGATTTCGCGTTTCCGAGGAAACTCACGCACGGCATGCAAATGTGCCTTTATATTGCCCCCTGAATTGCGAGGCGAAAGGACACACCTGCAGGCGAGCAATTCACCTAAAGGCACAAGAAAATCTAAGTTATCTACAACTATTTGCATGACTTACATTATACTGTATATCATATGCAAAATTTGAATGACGCGCGTGCGCCGTAAAAGTTCTTATGTTGGCAAAATAGAGTGCGCGCATGCGCAGAAGCGTCTTTGTGACTCCGGCACTGCCGTTATCTCGTAAATTTAGATCACGCGGCACAGTATTGCAGTTCATATTGTTCGTGTGCGCGCTCATTTCTTAGTCGTTGCACAAAGAAAATATTTCACCAAGATTACATATGAAGACTACATTCTATGTCAGGTAACTTAGTTTAAAAAATTACAATATTTGTTATAATACAATACAACTTTAGATTGTTGAATGTTCTTAGTTACATAGTATTGCATTGAAATGCTTCAAAGAAAAATGTCTTCTTGTTTCAGGTGCGTTGACCTATACACATCGTGTCTTTATTACAGTTTATATTCATCTGCTGCACAATAATTTTACACAGGTTAGTGTCGTCGTGGTAAGGTTTTTTGATCACAGTAACATCGCTGTATAACAACGTGATTGATACATAAGCATGTCCATTTCCTATTTCCATTATAGTCGTTGTGATGCAGTTCGTTGTGACAAAAGGCATTGTTTATTAAAGATCAGACGTGACCCGTCGAGTAATTGGTCCATATGCAGTTCGTTTTCGATATTCCGTGGAAGCTTGGTTGCAGAACCTCGGACTGCACATAGCTGGCGTCGATCCTTCGACAGTCCAGGTAAGTGTGTCCGTCACATTTCGAGAACATTCCATTCCCTGAAGTTCCAACCAAAATTCTTCCACTCGTCGTGTTGTTTTCTGGACAGGCACGTTGTGACCATTTAATCCAGTTAACATCTTGAAGTTAGATACTGTAGTAATGTCACTAGACGATGCACCAATTACGCACTTCACATTTTCAGTTTTTTGCTAAATATAGCTCACCTAAATGTTAGTAGTTACTTATCAAAGAAATTGTTCATCGCGTTTACAAAGGTACGATTCGTGATGAATGTCATTAACAGTTTCTTCCACATAGGTTTCTGCGTAGTTGCAGACTTAGTAATGTACGTTAATGTCCGTGAACAGTGGTTCACTACGCAATTTTTTTTTTTAAGTTTTTCACATTTTGGCACTCGTTATCGTTCAAATCTTCACATAGTAACAGTTACATTACACATCAGTTAAAAAAAAAAAAAAACATAAGTAATCATACATATACACGTCACATATTTTCTTAGCATAAACATAATACAGTTACACATAAACATGTTTACATCATCATTACATAGCTATAAATTATTACATTGTGTCACATTTGATTACATGAATTGCAGATATTTACGTCCTCTTTAACGGTTTTGCTGGGATTTTATCGATGTTTTTTGTGATGTCATCTGAAATTAAGATAGGTGAGACACAACATTCATTACATCAGTAGGCAAGACCAGGCGTTTTCACTACTCAATAAATATTCAAAATAATAAGAGATGAAAAGCTGTTAGATTCCTCGCGTTTTGTGCGTGTGTGTATAGTGTCTGTGTGGCCTTGGCTACTGGTAGATGCTTTTCTTGCTGAGAGATGTGCGTCTAATCTATTTCTCGAAGTAAAAGATCGCTTCACAGATGACGTCTGTCGGTTCGTCAGGTGTCATACCAAGTCAGTGGTACCTACAGTCACAAATGTTCCGTGAAAAATTAATATATCATTCACTGGTACGTAATCATAAATTTTACTTTAATATTCAGTCTTCTCGGTGGTGCCGCGGCGTTGAAAGAAAAGTTCTTCTGTCTTCAACTGCGTCACTGGAACCGCTGAAATGAAAATTTCTATACTACTTATTATCTGTGTTCTAGCAAACAGAGTTTTGCGAGTTGCTTAGCAATGTTTTCACGGGTATGACTTTGACATTATTTAGCATGAAATGCTCTAAGATCTCGGTGTGCGTAGAGCCCAATAATTTTGTTAGTTCTAGGATGTTGTAACAGATACGCACCAGGATGCGGTATGTTAACAATTATATAAGGTCCTTCATATAGCAGACGCCACTTAGCATTACGTCGTTTGAGTGCTACAGATTTATGATGAGTACGAAGTAATACAAGCATTCCTACCTTGGATTTTTGTTTTCTTTTTATTATGTTTGTGTGATGTTTGTTTCGTATCTGTGCGTGATGTGTCAGTGTAGTCAATACTTCTTTTATTTTCTGTTCAGGTGTGATTTCCTTGTCTGACAACTTAGGTAATGGTTCTATCCATTGATCGTTCTGTTTGCAATTGAACATGATCTCGATAGGTGTGTAATTTGTATTGTAAATATTTAAGTTATTGTGTACGTCTTCGAAAAGACTTAGGTAGGACACCCAATTAGTATGTTTTGATGAAATATAGGTCCTCATGAATCGGTTTAGTTCTCGGAAAAGTCTCTCAGTCGCGTTGCATTGTGGACTAAACCTTGAAATAAATATACTTTTAATGTTATTGTCCTTCAAGATATTTCTCCATTTGTACCCAGAGTAGTATGCTGCATTATCTGACAGAATTGCTTTAGGTTTACCCACGTGCGTCAGGTAATCACTTGAGAATCTTCGTATTATAGCATTTGCAGTGGCGGATTTTAAAGCATAAAGTTGTACATGTTTAGAAAATATATCGTAAAAAGCTAAGATATATTTGACGCCTCCAGAGCTCGCTGGATGCGGTCCACTGATGTCAGTACAGAGAATTTCCAGGGGTTTACTCGGTAAAATAGAATGTAAATCTGTTTTTGTGGATAAATTCTGGGGTTTTGATTTTTGACATATGACACATGTTTTCAGTTCCCTGTAAATTTTTCTTCTCATATTGCTAAAATAACAGTATGTGCTGAGCTTTGCCAAACACTTTTTCGTCCCATAATGACCCCAAACTAAGTGTGTGTGCCAAATCTAATTACGTTCAGACTCTTTGGGAATGCATACACACCAGTTAGTAGCATTTGGATGTCGGCGATAAAATAACACATCATTGTGTAACTTGTAATACTTAGTCAAAGGATGATTGTGTTTTTCTACCAGTAATGTTATTATCTAATACCAGTGAGGATCAGATTTTTGTAATTTAGTCATGTTTCTGCACATATCAATATAATATTGGTGATACTGCTTGTCTTGCATTAAGAGAATCCTGTAGTCATTTATATTTTCTAAGTCACTGTTGGTTTCATTCATACCTTGTGGAAGTCTAGACAAAGCGTCGGCAATGGTGTTGTCCTTACCTTTTATGTACTTCATATCAAAAGAGTAGTTCTGAAGAGTAACTGCCCATCGTGATAGTCTAGGATGTACAAGTTTACAAGTTAACAAAAATGCTAGGGCCTGGTGATCGGTATAAATTACTGTATGTTTTCCAAATAAATAGTAACTGAATTTCTTGAATGCCCAGACTATGGAAAGTGTTTCTAACTCAGTAGTGGAGTATGTACGCTCACATTCAGTTAGAGTACGACTTGCAAACCCAATAATTCTTATCTGTTCCTTTTCTTTATTCTTTACAACTTGAAATAAGCAACAGCCCAAGCCAGTACGTGAAGCGTCACAAGTCATACAAAAATCTAAATTGAAATTTGGATGGCTCAATATGTTTGCATTCACTAAAGCATGTTTAATTGTATTAAAGTCATTCTGGCACTGTTCCGACCAGATCCAAACTTGATTCTTTCTGAGTAGATTTAGCAGATGTTTACTGTTCAAAAGTGGTTGTGGTAAAAAACGTCTGAAAAATGAACATAGCCCAAGGAATGATTTTAACTGCTTTTTAGTTCGAGGGCTAGGAAAGTTTCTGATAGCATCTAATTTACTGGGATCAGGACGTATGCCCTGTGAATTAATGATATGTCCTAAATATTTTATCTCACTGCAACCAAATTTTGATTTTCTAAGATTGGCTGTGACTCCAGCTTGTGCAAATTTTTCTAAAATTCTTTCAAGTGTGTCAACGTGTTCATTCCAAGACTGTGTAGCTATCAGTATATCATCTACATAGTGTGTGACTGTCTCAACTAAATCATCGCCAAGCACGGTATCCAGGGCTGTAATGAATACCCCAGAACTGACATTCAATCCGAAGGGTAGAACACAAAACTGATAGGTTCGCCCCCCGAACATAAATGCAGTATATTTCCGAGAATCAGGAGTGATACCTACTTACCAAAATGAATTAGCGAGATCTATTGTGGAAAAATATTTTGCATCTAGAAATTTTTGTAATTGCTCTTCTAAATTTTCGGGTTTTGTGTGAACCGGTAAAATTATTTCATTAATTGCTCGTGCGTCTAACACTAGCCTAATGCTACCATTTGATTTTTTGACAACAAGTAGAGGACTACAGTAAGTTGAGGTGGATGGTTCAATGACCTTCCAGTCTAACATTTGTTTTAATTCTTGCCACACAGCAGGTCGTTGAGATAACGGTACGTTATATGTCTTGTGGTAGAAGATCTTGTGAGGCTTAACTTCAATCTTGTACACATACGTGTTGATAACACCTAATCGTTTGGTAAAAACTTGTAAATATTTGGATAACACTTCCTGTAGTTTTATACGTTCATGTACACTGAGAGCTGTAGCTTTATTTATCTTATGATCAAGCAATGTTTTCAAGTGCATTAGCTCTGTGTCAGATGAGTGTGTTTGCATGTCTTGAATGTCATTGTCAAGTACTAACTGAACCTTGTACCCTGTACAGTGTTTGTCATGCTTTAGAGTTCTCCTGTCCAAATCAATAATAATTACACTGCCTTTATCATTTAAAATACATTTACCTTTGGAGAAGTCTATAATGCAGTCGTTCTCGCTCATAATATCTATTCCTAATATGCAATTTGTCACAAGGTTTTGTACAACCAGGAATGGCCATTGTACGGTTCCATTACCTATTTTAATGTTTACAAAAACTTGCTTCGTAACCCTACATGACTTATTACCTAGAGCAGTAGTTATTTTACAGTTTTGGACAGGAAACTCAGGCACAGGCTCCAATTCACACATCTTTTTATAGAAATTAAAAGACAAAACGCTCACAGCTGCACCTGTATCTAAGATAACAGTAGTTGGAATCCCACCTACTACACCAGTAGTAGAGGCTAAAACAATTTCATTTGTGTTTGAACGACATTGTGTACTGTCTTGCAAAAGTTCATTTGATATATTCTCATTGTGGTTATATCTTATAAATAAAACAGGTAGTTTTTGTTTAGAATTATTAGGTAAATCAATATTTTGTTGTTCAATGGTGGTGTCAAATAACTGATTAACATTGAAGTCGCCCCCCAAGAATTCTTCAGCCACGACCCGGGGCATAGAATTGACTGTTTCTAGTCTGTTGGATTAGCATTTGTATTAGGTACTGACACAGATTGAGGTTGTGTATCAGGTGTCATTTCTATTATATTCATATTCGGATATTGCCTGTTGTGATCTCCAAACTTTTGCGGTTGTTGTTGCTGTTGCGCATTATAACTTAACTGTCGGTCGTAAGGTATGCTCCAATTTTGTCCTGGTGGCTGCTGTGGTAAAGCAGTGTTTGAATGAAAGTATTGATCGCTACGAGTCCAGCCTTGATGCTGTCTTGGCTCGTAGTTATTATTATTTCTATTTCTGTTTGTGTTTTTGTTGTTACATTTGTATCCGTTGTTACCGTTGTTGTTATTACCGCGGTGCCTTTTGTATGGTTTGCCGCATGAAGTGTTATTACTGTTGTAAGTGGTGTTTGTATTGGAATACGCGTGTTGATTTTGATTTCCGTACTGAGACAGCATGTGAGTTTGCTGTTTTTGATGTACCGCGTATCCAACTGTGGGCGCGCTAGAATTGAGTTGGCAAGCCTGCATATTTTGCATACAATTAGTATAAACATTGTGGCTGCTGTTTTGCCGCGCGAAGCGCTGATCTTCTAGTAACATGTCAACCGAATCTAAAGCTGTTAAAAAATAATCTGGATCGTCATCCGGAATATGTAAGAGTTTTTCTTTAATGTTGAAAGGCAATTTGGCCTTCAACGCACGGAGTATATCACGTGTTGCGACTGGTTCGTCCAAAAAAATGTCCCATGTTCAAGTATTTTTCAATATATCTGCGTAAGTTACCATTTTTACTGTTAAAAGTTTCAGGTTCTAAAATTTGTCTTCTGAGTCGCTCCTGGACGGATTGCGACCAGAATTTGTTCAGAAAGGCACGCTCAAACTCACTGTACGTGGTACATACGTCAGCTTGACTGTATGCCCAGACAGCTGCATCGCCTTGGATGTAACCGACAATATATGAAATCTTTTTCCGGTCACTCCAAGTGCGTGGAAATGCGTTACTAAAAGATTTAAGAAAAATCACCGGATGAATGGTTCGTTTTTCTGGGATATAAGTCTGAAATTGCCTGTGTTTTATTAAGCTTTCTTCTTCCTTTGCATTATGATATGGACTTGTTCCACTGTAATCACTATAATGTTCAGAGGGCGAGTAATTACGATAATGTTGCTGTGGTTTACCATGATAATAGCTTGTGTTTGTGTTTGCACGACGTGGTATGTGTTGTCGTGGTGTGTTTTGTTCTTGTATGTTTGTTGTGTGCGGTATGTGTGCGTCATACTCGTATGTATATTGGTTTCTGAACTGTACATTTTGACTGATATTTTCGTTACATTCAGACTGTGGTTGATCCGTGAATTGTGTCATTGGTGCAGTGACGGATTGTACTGCGTTACGAATCAGCTGTTTGTTATTAGTGATGTATTCTGCTACGGAGTCGTGCACAATTGTTGGTAAATTTTCACGTATGCATCTATCAAAATGTTTGTCTTTGCTCTCTACACAATCATGAAATTCTTTATTAATATTTTGAAAATAAGCTGTGGCACCAGATTGTAATCTGTCAGTCAGTTGTTGTTCAACATCGCCAAATTTATTCTGCACGTCAGCAATTCGTTTTTCAAGGTTGTCATGTACTGAAGGATATGTTTGAATTTGTTCAGTAAGAGCTTCACACGTGACATTAAGGTTTTTTACTTGTGTCTGTAAAAGTGCCACGTCATTTGTTTCTTGTCTCGTATTAAGCTTGGAAAATTTCGTACTGAGTTCAGTCATCTGTTTGGTCAGTGTGGCGTCTATAAGTTCCACACGTTTACATAAAGTGTCATTACATGCCTTGATTGCTATGAGGTCAGATTTAATTTCGTCATTTTGTGTCTTTAAGGTTGCCAGGTTTTCCGCGTTCTGCATCCTTAAGGTTGCCATATTTTCTGCGTTTTGTTTCATCAGCATTTGTAGCATGTTGGCAATGTTTACTGTTTGCAAGGTCTCTGCCCCCGCCGCGTCATTAGACGTGACGTCATGTATTAACATGGGCTCTGACTGAGATTTTGAAATTTTTGTGGTGGACGGCCTATTGTCAAAATTTCCGTTAACACTTGCATCAATATTTGATGAATCGTCACTACCGGTTGTTGTCGTAAAGTCATTTTCTAACATTTGTCTCTCGTCCGAGTCGGATTGCGTCTGAATAGTATGTCTTTGCTGTTCCATCTTTGCGTATTGTTTTCTAGTTATGACCATGCCACACGTATGGTATGCTTCAAAAAAATAAAGTTTGACACTGGTTTTAAAATAAAATGCAGTTGAATATGAATCGCTCGTAGCAACAATGGCTGTTTGTTAATTTAAAAATGTAAACTGAATATCGGATTATACTTAATGGCTGCTGGCCATGTTACAACGTATCGTACAGTAGTCAGCCATATTGTACACTCGAGTATTGGTATTGTTGCAGAAGTTATTGTTTAAGGAAAAGCACTGAGAATGAAATTTATCACTGAAAACTGCTACGCGCGAAAGAAATACTACAGAATCTACTGAAGAGCTAATACACTGAATTAAGCGCCTGGTCAAGCCTGCCAATGCAAAGATGCTGCGTCTTACCTTATTTTGCTGGAAGCTTCATTGCGTCTTCCCGCAAAATTTTAGAATTCGAAAATATCTTCAGATTTTTGTTATTTCTCATACATTCACGTCCAGGTCCAGAAAGTTGATTTTTCACATGAAACAAAGAGAACAATGTAACAAATGACAAAATAACAAGTCCGACACGCAGTCGCCAATATAAAATAAATAAAATAAAATAAAATATTAATTATTAATTATGTATGATAGTGATTGGATGTAATTAATATTTGCTTATCTGGAACGTGGACGTTTAATTATTCGGCATCAGACGCCTGACAATGGCTTTTTCGTAAATGTAATGTTATTCGTAGTTGACCGTGAAATAAAACTCAAATAATCGGACTTCGTATTTCCAAAGACTCCTGCGGTAGGTGCGGACTCAAATCTAAATCTCAATATTAGAATAATTTGCCAGCCATGTCAATACGTCGTACAAAGGTGACTGTCTACTAAACATAAAAAGTTTACACAGTTAGTTAAATCAGATATATTCAACGAATAAGCCTACAGTTAAATAATTCTACTTACTTTCATAAACATAAATTCTTTACAGAATCGAGTGCCTAGTACGATTGCAACTCGCAGCGTTCTTATATATCATCAAATATGGCGGTGTGCCAGTCAATAAAATATACGTGCTTCCCGCACCACTTATCCAAGACCTCTCCTTTCTTAATGAAACATAAGAGTATCGTAATTGTGTTTTGTTTTATCAGCGACACAGCGCTGCAGTTCTGTGCCATAGGCTTTATTTATTTGTCACAGATTAATTATTTAATTAAGATTTCGCGTTTCCGAGGAAACTCACGCACGGCATGCAAATGTGCCGTTATACTCTGTGTTCCTTGAGTGCAGTGCGACTTGCAAGTTAGTTAGTATGAGTGGACGATGGGATTTCCTAATGCAGAGAAAGCCGACATGCTACTGGTGTACGGAGAGTTTAGGAAGAATGTAGTTCGTTTTTGTACGTTATATACGACAAGATATCGAAATAGTCGTCAACCATCTCGACAGTTATTTATTAACCGCTACCATCAGTTATCTGAAAGTGCTAAATTGGCTCTTAAACAACACGACAGGAGTAAACAAGTGAAGACAGAAGAGGAGCAAATTTAATGTTTTTGCTTCTGTTGCAGCTGCTACGCACGTCAGCTTCCGTGCAGTCGAACGAGGAAGTGACATGAGTCAGGCAAGTGCCCTACACATTTTCCATCGACGGAGGTTTTACCTCTATCACATCTCTTTCCATCAAGAGCTGCATGGAAACGATTATGAGAATCGTGTTAACTTCTGTCAATGATCATTGATACAGGATTTACAGATGTACCACGTGTTTTGTTTAGTACTGAAGCCACATTTACCAATCTTACCAATCACGCCAGGTAAACAGCAAAGTATGCACTACTGGTCTGTTGACAATCCCCGTCGGCTTCATCAGGTGGAACGCCAGCGACCATGGAGTGTAAACGTGTGGTGCGGGATCGTGAACCATCAGCTCATACACTCCTGGAAATTGAAATAAGAACACCGTGAATTCATTGTCCCAGGAAGGGGAAACTTTATTGACACATTCCTGGGGTCAGATACATCACATGATCACACTGACAGAACCACAGGCACATAGACACAGGCAACAGAGCATGCACAATGTCGGCACTAGTACAGTGTATATCCACCTTTCGCAGCAATGCAGGCTGCTATTCTCCCATGGAGACGATCGTAGAGATGCTGGATGTAGTCCTGTGGAACGGCTTGCCATGCCATTTCCACCTGGCGCCTCAGTTGGACCAGCGTTCGAGCTGGACGTGCAGACCGCGTGAGACGACGCTTCATCCAGTCCCAAACATGCTCAATGGGGGACAGATCCGGAGATCTTGCTGGCCAGGGTAGTTGACTTACACCTTCTAGAGCACGTTGGGTGGCACGGGATACATGCGGACGTGCATTGTCCTGTTGGAACAGCAAGTTCCCTTCCCGGTCTAGGAATGGTAGAACGATGGGTTCGATGACGGTTTGGATGTACCGTGCACTATTCAGTGTCCCCTCGACGATCACCAGTGGTGTACGGCCAGTGTAGGAGATCGCTCCCCACACCATGATGCCGGGTGTTGGCCCTGTGTGCCTCGGTCGTATGCAGTCCTGATTGTGGCGCTCACCTGCACGGTGCCAAACACGCATACGACCATCATTGGCGCCAAGGCAGAAGCGACTCTCATCGCTGAAGACGACACGTCTCCATTCGTCCCTCCATTCACGCCTGTCGCGTCACCACTGGAGGCGGGCTGCACGATGTTGGGGCGTGAGCGGAAGACGGTCTAACGGTGTGCGGGACCGTAGCCCAGCTTCATGGAGACGGTTGCGAATGGTCCTCGCCGATACCCCAGGAGCAACAGTGTCCCTAATTTGCTGGGAAGTGGCGGTGCGGTCCCCTACGGCACTGCGTAGGATCCTACGGTCTTGGCGTGCATCCGTGCGTCGCTGCGGTCCGGTCCCAGGTCGACGGGCACGTGCACCTTCCGCCGACCACTGGCGACAACATCGATATACTGTGGAGACCTCATGCCCCACGTGTTGAGCAATTCGGCGGTACGTCCACCCGGCCTCCCGCATGCCCACTATACGCCCTCGCTCAAAGTCCGCCAACTGCACATACGGTTCACGTCCACGCTGTCGCGGCATGCTACCAGTGTTAAAGACTGCGATGGAGCTCCGTATGCCACGGCAAACTGGCTGACACTGACGGCGGCGGTGCACAAGTGCTGCGCAGCTAGCGCCATTCGACGGCCAACACCGCGGTTCCTGGTGTGTCCGCTGTGCCGTGCGTGTGATCATTGCTTGTACAGCCCTCTCGCAGTGTCCGGAGCAAGTATGGTGGGTCTGACACACCGGTGTCAATGTGTTCTTTTTTCCATTTCCCGGAGTGTAGTACCGTTTTTCATAGACGGAACACTGAGCGGGCACACGAATTGCAGCCTTCTGACCAACTATATTCCGCGGATGCTAGACGAGGCTCCTCTGCCGACTAGGAGGAACCTGTGGTACCAACATGATGGCTGTCCAGCCCATAGTGCACAAAGTACTACAGCATGTCTTCACGAACTATTTCCAAATCGTTGGATTGGATGCAGAGGACCTGTACCTTGACTGGCCCGTTCCCCAAATGTTAAGCCTGTTGACTTTTTTCTGTGCGGAAAGCTGAAAGACGTTGTCTACATGGACATACCAACTACATCTGGCCGAGCGGTTCTAGGCACTTCAGTCTGGAACCGCTCGACCTCTACAGTCGCAGGTTCGAATCCTGCCTCGGACATGGATGTGTGTGATGTCTTTAGGTTAGTTAGGTTTAATTAGTTCTAAGTTCTAGGGGACTGGTGACCTCAGATGTTAAATCCCATAGTGCTCAGAGCCATTTGAACCAACTACATCCAATGACATGCCACGACGAAACGACGTATTACTGCAGCCTGCTCAGACATGTCTGCCGAAATGCTAGCACGTATGCAGGAGTCGTTTCGTACCAGATGGGAAGTGTATATTACAGCTGCCGGTTGTCATTTTGAACACAGCTTGTGATGGTCAAATGTCTCGTTACTGGCCAGAATCCACGTATCTATTGTATGCACTCGTGTTGTTCTGTAGTGTGTGCTACTACAGGTAGTGTACAAGTGTCGGCGTGGGATCTTTTCAAAATACGATATCTCGTAAACGAATCGCATTATGATCTTGCAACAAACACCACTGACATTCCAATTTACCCTGCTTATAGTTTTTAATGCCAATAAGCATTGCTCCATTTAAAATGTGTATGTTTGCACAAAAAATACACCTTGTTCGTGTTATTACAGTCAGTTGAGTGGCTATCAGTTTGAGTCCCTAACTACCAATCCATTCTGTGCGAACCCCAAATCAGTAGCACTTTCCATTTCTGCAATATTTGCGGTGCAAGATTTTCGTGATGCACCCTGTACCATATACAGGATGGTCCATTGATCGGGCCAAATATCTCACCAAATAAGCGTGAAACGGAAGAAGTACAATGAACTAAACTTGTCTAGCTTGAAGGGGGAAACTAGATGGCGCTATGGTTGGCCCGCTAGATGTCGCTGCCATCGGTCAAACTGATTTCAACTGCGTTTTCTCAAATAGGAACCCCCATTTTTATTACATATTCGTGTAGTACGTAAAGAAGTGTGAATGTTTTAGTTGGACCACTTTTTTAGCTTTGTGATACATGGCCCTGTAATAGCCACAAACATGTGGCTCACAATTTTTGACCAACAGTTGGTAACAGGTAGGTTTTTTTAAATTAAAATAAATAACGTATGTACGTTTGAACATTTTATTTCGGTTGTTCCAATATGATACATGTACCTTTGTGAACTTATCATTTCTGAGAATGCATGCTGTTACAGCGTGATTACCTGTAAGTACAACATTAATGCAATAAATGCTCAATCTGTCAACCTCAATGTATTTGGCAATACGTAGTTCTTCTCAAATGCGAGTAGTTCACCTTCCATAATGTTAGCACATGCATTGACAATGCACTGACGCATGTTGTCAGGCGTTGTCGGTGGATCGCGATGGCAAATATCCTTCAACTTTCCCCACAGAAAGAAATCCTGGGACGTCAGATCCGATGAACTTGCGGGCCATGGTATGGTGCTAAGACGACCGATTCATCTGTCATGAAATATGCTCTTTAATACCGTTTCAACAGCACGCGAGCTATGTGCCGGACATCCATGATGTTGGAAGTACATCGCCATTCTTTCATGCAGTGAAACATCTTGTAGTAACATCGGTAGAACATTACGTAGGAAATCAGCATACATTGCACCATTTAGATTGCCATCGATAAAATGGGGGCCAATTATCCTTCCTCCCATAATGCCGCACCATACATTAACCCGCCAAGGTCGCTGATGTTCCACTTGTCGCAGCCATAGTGGATTTTCCGTTGCCCAGTAGTGCATATTATGCCGGTTTACGTTACCGCTGTTGGTGAATGACGCTTCGTCGCTAAATAGAACGCGTGCAAAAATCTGTCATCGTCCCGTAATTTGTCTTGTACCCAGTTGCAGAACTGTACACGAAGTTCAAAGTCGTCACCATGCAGTTTCTGGTGCATAGAAATATGGTACGACTGCAGTCGATGTTGATGCAGCATTCTCAACACAGACGTTTTTGAGATTCCCGAATTTCGCGCAATTTGTCGGCTACTGATGTGCGGATTAGACGCGACAGCAGCGAAAACACCTACTAGGGCATCATCATTTGTTGCAGGTCGTGTTTGACGTTTCGCATGTGGCTGAACACTTCCTGTTTCCTTAAATAACTTAACTATCCGGTTAACGGTCCGGACACTTGGATAATGTCGTCCAGGATACCGAGCAGCATACATAGCACCCGGCCGTTGGGCATTTTGATCACAATAGCCATACATCAACACGATATCGACCTTTTCCACAATTGGTAAACTGTCCATTTTAACACGGGTAATGCATCACGAAGCAAATACCGTCCGCACTGGCGGAATGTTACGTGGTACCACGTACTTACACGTTTGTGACTATTACAACGGAATCTATCAAAAAGCGAAAAAAGTGGTCCAACTAAAACATTCATACTTCTTTACGTACTACACTAATATGTATTAAAATGGGGGTTCCTATTTAAGAAAATGCAGTTGATATCCGTTTGACCTATGGCAGCTCCATCTAGCGGGCCAACCATAGCGCCGTCTGGTTTCCCCCTTCTCGCTAGACGAGTTTCGTTCTTTGTAGTTTTTTCTTTTGATGCTTATTTCGTGAGATTTTGGCCCGGTCACTATCAATGGACTACCTTGTATAGACAGACAAATCCATACAGGGAGAAAAGGCATTCTAACGCCAGTGTTTTCTGAGGCGTAATCTGAATACTTTGGTACACACGATATGTGGTCTCCGTCACTCGTTACGGAATAATTGCATTTAGTTTTTTTTCCTTACCCCCACTTTATATCCGTATTTCACAGAAAGTATATGCATAATTTTGCAAATGTGCTCGGCCTTATGTTTGGAAACAAACTTGTCCGTTCTCTCACGCTTCTTGTTGTCGAAAACAGTAGTGCCGACTTTGCTCTTCATTATCAAGCTTGAATTGAGCATTATTTGGTCCCCTCCTGGGTCTGTTTTTTAGGATATTAATTGTGCGTTAACAGTGATAAACAAAAGTATTGATAGGTCTACTGATGAAGAGTTGACCGATATGCTCCTCGTATATCGGTTCACTGAATGCAGTAGCAGAGCGACACAACTACTCTATGCTGAGCTATTCCCTCAGTGACGGCGAAAACATTGAAACTATTTAACACACGTGCCTTTGTTGCTTTACTCTGCGTTTTATGTTGTATGTTTTGGAGATATCTGTATCACATATTCCAAATTTGGATTCTGCTGTGAAGGTACTTTCACATAAACTAATCTAACCAGTGATATAAAAGTAATAAATCGTAATTGCATTTATCATTCTGAACGAGCTAAAGGAGACTATGGGTCTCTTACACAGAAATACTCAAAGAATATGTATGAGAAACCTCATCAAAAGTTCTCGGTGTAAGGGGAGTTTACAGTATAATTGCTGACGTATTATCAACAAAAATTCATTGATGTAATCATTTAATTCAAATGGTAGCATCTTCAACTCTCAGGTTTACCACATTCCATATCATATCAGTAACGGAGGGGACTATTTTTTACTTTTCATTCAGGTTTCATTTCCAGATCAACTTCTTGATCCACACTCATGGCAGGCACCACAGCCATTTCTGGAGCCAGCAACCCTTCTTGTAGATTTTGTTCTCCTGTTTCTTGTAGTTCTTGTGCTTAAATCTCCAGCCTTTGCTACAAACGTGTTTCTCGCTGCTGTTCGACTTCTCTTGAAATGTCTTTATTCGTTTTTTGTCGAGGCAGCATAGATACCAAAGAATTCGAGATGTAGTCTCATCTGAAGATTTCTAACCGTTGTCGAATATGTTGCCGCAGATCATTAGCAGACTCTGTGGCCCTGGGTGGTATCCGTTATCTGTAGAAGAGAAAAACAGGAATGATTATAACCTTAAGTGGCGTTTTAAAAATTCTGTACATATCACTACAAGTCCGTTACCAAAGGGGAAATACAGCGTGCTCCTCAATCCATTACAAATTCGGGACGTTAAACACAATTTTCTTTTTCCTTCCTCATTACTATTTATAATGATTTTATCGACTTATTCTACTTCTTAGAATGACACAGCAAGTTTTAGTTCAAGTTGTTGCTCTTTTCAATAAGTCTGTGTAAAAGAAACCTAGATAAGTTTCAGAACACAGAGTCTACGGATAAACTGATTCAGCATATTCAGGATTAAGATATCTGTAAAGAAAATGTTCAGCATTAATTCCGCAATGGGCTCACAATTTGTCTATATGTAACTTTATGGTCAATCAACATTATTATAACTAAAGTACTGTAGGCGTAGCATGATTATAGCATTATATGCTGCCTCAGCTACCTCATCGAATCACATATTGTGGCTGTGAGCGATATCCCACCAAACATTTTTAACTATCATGTTTATTTGATTTGTAGCCGATAACCGACAAATGCGTCAGAAAATTCCGGAAGTAAACATTTCCATAGGACTCCTACCAGAAGACATATTAACTGTTTCTGATCCATTTTCTAGCCGAGTAGAGCAGTGTTCATCATGGAGACATCAGACACTGGGGCACATCGATTTCGACGTTTCGTCATTCTAGTCAGGAGCCATTTGAAAGTAATTCGTGTGAGACTGGATGACTATACTATGCTTCCGTTGTTTTTTTCTTTTTTTTTAACTCGAGGTGAAAAATCATGGTTCAGGAACCGATTCGGATCGGGCAGAGTCATTATAGCTCAATAAAATTTTATCGACGCCCATCATGCCTTAAGATAACAGATTAGGTCGAGAAGTAGTCCTGCTATGCAGATTTATCTGGACATGTACATCACCTGCAAGTAAAATGCAAGCAGCAGTGTGTTTAACAAGATTCAAAGCACAGAAATGAAGGGAGGCTGACTACGTACTCGGCATCCACAATCCGATGGGGCCCTACTTTCAGCAGAGGACACAGTATTTGCTTTGGGTGTGGTCCTTCCAGTAAGCAGTGCCGTAGCCGAACAAGTGCATCCTATTAGCAGACAGTTCTCTCCGGAATGTCATTAGTTATTAACAAAATTATGCATTGGAACGTACTCCCCATAAAGATAACGGAAACGATATCATGCATTTGAGTCAAGGCAACCCACGTAACCAGAGGTGATACATCAGATCACCTGTCGTGCCTCGGTTGTATTTGGACTTGTCAGGTATGTGAGCCTCTGTGTAGGTCGACATTCATTTTCGTAACTGTTCGTGAGAACAAAAATATTGGAAATGCAGAAACAGACTCCGGACGGGATGGATATACCGCATGTAATAACTGATGAGCAAAGAAATGATAATTAAATAAAGACCCTGAGCTGCCGACAGGCGTTGATATACATTAACGGGGACAGTTGAAAATTTGTGCCCCCACCGGGACTCGAATCCGGGATCTCCTGCTTACATGGCAGACGCTCTATCCATTTTTTTAACTCATTTTGTTCTATATTGTTCGTCGAATTTGTTCGTGGTGGACGTCCGATGACTCCCATTCCGGTTGTTCGTTGATCCATTCACACAGTTTTTTATTACAGCGTGTAGCTAAGCACTCTGCCCAAACACGCTGAGCTACCGTGCCGGCAACCCATCTGAGTCATCGAGGGCACAGAGAATAGTGCGACTGCAGGGATTTATCCCTTACACGCTCCCAGTGAGACCCACATTCCCAACTTAATTTCCATTACACTCATTACTCGCAGCAGACAACCTTAAAAGAGTCCCGTAAGAGTTCGGACAATGCGTGTGCATCCAGGACAGAGGAAGAAGGTCAATGGGCGGTTATATATGAAGATGGTATCTGTTCTTTCGGACATGTCCGAAAGAACACATACCATCTTCATGTGTGATCAACAAAGAGGACTACTGTAATAAGAGCGAGAGTCAGTGGCACGGGTAAATTCGTTGAGAGCAGTCCAGTAACAAAAGAGTGTAGTATACTAAAAGCATGTATCATTATTATTGGAAGACACATAGCAGGTACAGTGTGAGGAGAGGCGAAGAATCCACGGATCATACAGAAAATAATTGAAGTTACAGAAAGAAAGAAGAAAACATAATCCTAAGTCTGAGTTAAGAAGGCAGCACTACAGGTTGCTTAGGAATAAAATTAACAGTGAGTGCAAATTGAACAAATCTGATTAAATGAGACGACCATGTAAAGATATTGAGCACAATAGGCTTGTAAGTTACATGAACCTGCTTACAGGTAGATTACAAGTAACTTCCAGTAAGTAATATGTAAATTAATTAACCTGATAGATGCAGATCTAACCGCTATATTACATGTACCGAAAAACTTTGATAGATGGCAGGAATGAATCGAAGGCCTCTGCAAAGGAGAGCTGCCCTCGAAGTATGACACAAGACGAGGAGGAAGTTGAACTGGAAGTAATATATAGTGCAGATATGCGGTCTGTACTTGCCAGAGCGACGAATGTCTTCAGCTAAAACGAATCAGTAGGCGTCGATGTACACGTTCGGAGTTACTGAAATCTGTGAAAAGCATATATGAAATGGAGTCAAATCTGTGACTTGCCAACACAGTACCTAAGGAGATCTGCGCCAGTGTGCAGAAATTAGTATGACAACTTACCCTTTTACACTGCTAACTAAAATGATATAAAGAAGAATAAAAATAAACGTTTAAGTTGTGGTAGAAGAAGGGAAATTTATTTCCAGGTAGAGAGGAGGTACATCTACACCTACATGTACATATAAATGACTGCTCTGGAGTACACACTGAAGTGTTTAGCACGTGGTTCACACAACCACTTTCATGATATTTCTCGACCGTTCCGCTATAGAATGCGACGTGCCAAAAATGAACGTCCTTATCTTTCCGTTGTTGCCTCTAATTTCTCTCGTTTCACCACCATGGTCATGCCTGAAATTTCGTGAGCAGATCTCATTGTAACGAAGAACGCTTTTGTTTTAATGATTGCCACTCTTATTCGCTTGTCATATTCGTGATATTCTTTTCTCTACTTCGCAATAATACAAAACAGACTGTGCTTTAAACTTTTACAATGTCCTCTGTCAATCGTACCTGGTATTTTACACAGGTCAGCTATATTCCAGCAAAGGACTGTCAAGTGTAGTGCAGGCAGGCTCTCTAGTAGATTTTTTGCATCTTCTAAGTGTTTCGCCAATAAAGTGAAGTATTTGGTTCGTCTTCCTCACAATGTTTTCTGTTTGATACTTCTAATATAAGGTGTTGGTAATTGTAGTCCCTAGGAATCGCTAAACTACAAAGTTATGTGATTTACATGAAACATCAGTCAATAACGAAACAAGAAACAAGGATATGAAGTAAGCTAGAGAATGCGTGTGCGCTAGGAGAAGCACCAGTGGAACAGTTGGCAGATTATATGGTCAGCAGTGCTTAAGAGTTGCGTTGCGTTTTGAAGGTGGATTCTCCGATTAATGAACAAAATATTTAACTGCGCTTCTCTCCTAACTAAAGTAAGAGACACTTTACATTATCTTGAGTGGCTCAAATGGTTCAAATGGCTCGGAGCACTATGGGACTTAACATCTATGGTCATCTAACTAACCTAAGGACATCACACAACACCCAGTCATCACGAGGCATAGAGAATCCCTGACCCCGCCGGGAATCGAACCCGGTATCTTGAGTGCACTAACGAGTATGTGGACTCTTAGAATTAAACAGTAGCCAATAGCAGCCTAACTGAAGATTCATTGTGAGCCTCCGATTGGACTAGACGGGTAAGTTCGTGTCATCGGAAGCAGGTGGAATGATTAGAGTTAAGTTATAGGTCCAATAGATACCGACGACGATAACAGGAAAGCAAGTAACAAACGAAGCTTGCCCTATTGTAATCTAACAAAATGTAAAAACAAAAAGTTGCCAAAGAAACTGAGTCACAGACAAATACAATCAATGAACCGCTGATAACAAATTGTCCATTTCAATCTTTCTGCGTTGCTTAACCAGCTGAGCAACAGGAGGAGGGGGTCATTGTGGGAATGTGACATGGATGTTGCTCACTTGTTCCATAGCCCTGAACATGGTGGTGGAAAGGAGTGTCCAGGTCATAGTGTCCATATGACTAACTGTTAGATTGATAGTTTCTGTACTGCTCAATAAGAGACGATTCGAGCAAGTGATGTGGAAATATCGGTAGACTCTTAGCTCTGCACTTCTTTGTAATAATTGAAGTCGATCGTGATTGCAAGACAGTGTAGTAATTTCCTCTCCAAGGAAAAGGCCTCATTTTCCGTGAACATGGGGTTTGAACATGGGGGTCTACCAAACAAATCTAAGTTAATTACTATTGGCTAAAGACATAGCATTTCCCGTCGCATTTGACAACGCTAAATCTCCTATTTTGTGACATGATAATTATACAATTTCTAGAAATATGCCAAAATTCAGCAGTGCTTAAGACGTCTGTATCCCAGAATACAGCTGTGGGCAATTTCCTCCTTTCTTCCATGTTATGCGAGTGGGTGTGCGCAATACCTACACAATAATCCTTTTTAAATTGTCCATATACCAAGCCTTATTGGAGTTCATGAAAAAATATGCTTCTTCTACTTAATGTTCTTTCGAGTTGACGACAACAAATGGCTCTGAGCACTATGGGACTTAACAGCTGTGGTAATCAGTCCCCTAGAACTTAGAACTACTTAAACCTAACTAACCTAAGGACATCACACACATCCATGCCCGAGGCAGGATTTGAACCTGCGACCGTAGCAGTCGCGCGGTTCCGGACTGCGGGCCTAGAACTGAGTTGACGACATCACTGCATCGCATGTGTCGCAGGTGGTTAATCAGCTGTGTTACATTTCAAGGGCTAGAAAAAAAATCTCTTCATGTTGTAAGATGGCAAGAACTATGCCCCTTACATGAAGTCATTAAAGATCACCTAACTCACGTTGAGCGAACAGTAGGGCTGAACAACATGACTGAAAAGGCACAATGCATCTTGTAGAGGGTATAGTATGGACGTAGTGGAATAATTAATGTCGGGTGATGGTTTTAAAGTAATTCACATGACATGAAAACTTTGTGGAAACGAGTCCATTTACTGGACGCTAGTTTACCCCAGGGAAGTATTTAGAGTTGAGTGTGGCCGGCCGGGGGAGCGGCTAAGGGAAGCGACAATGGGCAGCTTAAGGTGGCTCAAGCTCTGAGAAAGCGGTAACGGTGCGCGGCCTCTAGCCACCTTAAGATGAGTGACAGTGAGTGGGTTGTTGACCCTGACTCCATGCTGGTGTACCGGAAAACAGACAGAGAACTTGTATGCCTGTTGATAAATGTCTGTCGTCGATAGGAATTACTTTTGAGTTATTGAGCTTTACTCCACGCAAACGCAATTTATTACCACTGCCTGGTAGGAGAGTCATGTAATGTGACGATTGAAGGTCGTGAGTTAAAACAAATTTGTGATAATCGACTGCATCTGTTTTCAATCAAGTAGTGGAAATCCCAAGTCACGTTCTTAATTAATTTTATGTTCAACATTTGCATCTGGTGATCAATAGCTGCATATAACATCAATGTGCACCCCTTTTTAATTAAAAGTGATCAATTCTGAATCAATTAACGTCAACACTGCCACTGCAGTTCAATCAGGAGGCACAAGGCCTTATTACTTTCTTTGTGTTATCCGATATTGCGGCATTTTGCACTCTCTGTTGATCTGTTAGTCAATTAGCTGGGGTGAACACACGCCAAAACCAGATAAGTGATAGGTGGGGTGTTACAATGTGTCACAAGGAAGGGCTCCACGAGATGTGCCACAAGTGGGACAAGTTTCATTCTAAAAAACCAGACATCATGTCGAAGTAAAATCAGCACGCTTTACAGTCAGATTGTCCCTTGTACGACTCCCTTGTAGCTTGAGTAAAAACATGGAGACATGTCACTCTGTGACCAGAATAGTAAGCTTCCAAGAGTATGATAATTTTTTTCAAGTAAATCAATTGGGTGCTGGGAGATGGGTGGTGGACTGCCAGGTGAGCTGTAGTAACTTCTTATTTCCGATTTCTGTTCGATCTTATACCAGTATTAGAGTGACAACAGAAAGGTGGCTACACAGCTAGTGTTAACTGTCGTTGGTTTGACGCAGCTCTTACGCTAGTCCATTCCGTGCAGTTCCCATAATCTCTGCATAACTACTGCAGCCTACATCTATTAGAACCTGATTGCTGTGTTCAAAACTGTGCCTTCTCAAACCATTTCACCCCCCACACACTTCTCTCCACTACAAATTAACTGTTCTTCCAAGTCTCAGTGTGTGTCCAACAATATATGCCTCCTTTTACAAAATTGGGCCACAAACACCTTACCGGCAAATTATGTTCAGTATGCGCATCATTAGCTACTCTACCCACTCATCTAAACTTCACCATTCTCCTGTAACATCACATTTCCAAAGCAGCTACTTTGTTCTTCTTCATACTGTTTATCATCAGTGTTTAAATATTGCGCAATGGTACATTTGAGGGAAATACTGTTTCAAAACACTTCATACCGCTTAAATTTATGTTAACATACTCCTCTTTTTCTGAAAGTTTTCCTTTTTATTGCCTGTCTGTATTTTATACCCTCTCTACTTCTGTCATCGTCAGTTCCTGCCCAAACAGCAGAGCTTGTCTGCTACTCTTGTTAATCAGATTCCCTGACAGTTAGTTAATTTATTCGAGTACGCAACATCAAAATTTTTTTGCTTTTTTACATTTTATAACCTTGTTTCAAGACCGTATCCATTCCGTTCAATTGATCTCTGAAGTCATTTCGAGGCTTTGGCGAAGTTAATATGTCATCGTCAAGCGTTAAAGCTTTATTTTCCCTCCTTGAATTTCCACAACTTTTCGAAATTTGTTGTTGATTCGCTGAACTCCTTGATCTGTTTAAGAAATTCAATAAAATGGGTGTAGGCTAACTCTCACTCACTTCTCAACTTCTGTCCTCTTTCATGTCCTTCAAACCTTGTACAAACAGTCTAAATTTAGTAGAAGTTGAAGATAATCTATCACTTATATATTTTATCAACGATAGTCCATGTGGTGTCACCGCCAGACACCACACTTGCTAGGTGGTAGCCTTTAAATCGGCCGCGGTCCGTTAGTATACGTCGGACCCGCGTGTCGCCACTATCAGTGATTGCAGACCGAGCGCTGCCACACGGCAGGTCTAGAGAGACTTCCTAGCACTCGCCCCAGTCGTACAGCCGACTTAGCCAGAGATGGATCACTGACAACTACGCTCTCATTTGCCGAGACGATAGTTAGCATAGCCTTCAGCTACGTCATTTGCTACGACCTAGCAAGGCGCCATTACCAGTTACTATTGATGCTGTAAAACATGTACCGTCAAGAGCGATGTTCACCATTTACGGATTAAAGTTAAGTATTCCAACAGCTACGTCCTTTTTTGCCAAAGTCTAACTTCCTTGTCCTGTTCCAGACCTCACGCCAGCCTGCGTGAGCTAAAACGCGTGCCTTTCGGCTTCCTCTCATAGTGGGTTGGCTCTCTTGCCAATCCACAACAGTCCAGAATGGAAAAAATGTATTACAAACGTTACTATAAGCTTTTCATAAACACATAAAAGTTATATGTGTAGGTTTGCCCTTCTTACATCTCTCTGCTACGGTAAGTTATACTTTCAGTATTGGTTCGCAAAAATTTACAATTATTCTGAACCTAAATTGCTTGTCACAAGTGTCGGCTAATAGAAGTCGTTCCAGCCTTATGGAGATATTTCGTTCTACTTTTTAACAACCATGACATATTAAAATGTTGGTTAGACAATATTCACGCTTTGTCTTCTTTGGTGTGGCGATTCTTACTACTGTTTAAAGCCCTATTACTGCAAAGGCCAGCGTTAGTCAGGCAGATCTGAGAACTACATACACATCGGCTGTGTCAATATTTATTGTTTGTGATCCTTCATGTAGTTCACTTACTTTCAACATGTTGAAAACGTTATCTTAAACGTTGAGTTGCTGCATTGCGTTGATTCTGATCTCAAATACTTTCAGTGCATCCTTTTACGGTAACCAGAATGGTTCCTGTCCTTTTTTGTTTTTTTGTTGTTGTTTTTTTTGTTTAGGACTCTACGTCATTGTCACTTGGTAAATTACAGTCATGTTCAGAAAAAGCAGAACACCTTGAACAGCTAGAGATAGGACCTTCATACTCACTATACATGTACATTAGTATGTTCTGCAGAAATGATTAGCATTTCGGTCATCTCGAAACAGTGTGTCCTGTTTCCTAGTAGGTACATGATCCGCCATGGGTCCTGATGACTTTTTCCATGCGTGATGGCATTGGCGCACATCGGGAGCGAATGGCGTCCTGTGGTATAGCCATCCACGCTGCGTTCACCTGGTTCCAAAATTCATCTGTAGTGGTTGGCATTTGGTCACAGAGCAGCACCTGTGTTCTCACCATACCACCCACACATTTTCTACTGGTGGAGAGTCTGGTGATCTGGAGAGCCAGAGCAAAAGGCTGGAAAACGAGTTCTGGAGTGTTGTGCAGAAATCGTATGGCTACGGGTCACAGGACGTCATTCACATAGGCCGCACTGGTCACAGACCCATGGACACGCACCAAATGTGATCTTTAGTTGTACTCAACAGCACCCCACACCATAGGGCCTTCAGTTCGTGCTGTACGTCTCGTGCGAATGCAGTCACTGTAATGCCGATCCCCTGTCTCCGGCGAACCAAAATGCGGCCATCATTTTGAAATAAACAGAACACTGGTTCGTTCGAAAACACTATCTGGTGCTATTACTGTCACCAGTGTCGTCGTTTCTTACACAATTGTCGTCTAGCATGTTTGCGCCCATTCGTCAGTGGTAGGCGGAGTAGTGGACGACGCACGCGTAACACACGCGATAATAAACGGCGTCGGACTGTCATCCCTGATAGCGTGCGATGTGTTTCGCTGTTCCACTGTTGCTCGAGAGCCGAGGAGGATGCAGATCTGTCCTGCAAGGCCATTTAGATGAGGTTTCGATCTTCTCGGGGGGTTGTCTGGGTGGTGCGACCTTACCCATCTGATCGTATTCTACGGCCTTTCGTGAAACTGTCTGCGCACATCCACTGCACTGCCGAAACGCTTCGTCTCACACGAGCAGCAATTTCCCGGATTAATACGTCACATTCTGTCATGCTAAAATGTGGTCTCTCTCAAACTCACTGATTTGATGGTACGGTTTGCGCATACGTCTGCATTGCATCCTGTTCGATTCTCAAGTAGCTCCGATTCATTAGCTTCAGTTTATAGCGAGAACGAAAGCCGCAGCCGGTGGCGGTGTTGCGCCGCGATATCGATCTTGACTTTGAACCCGCCGACCGAGATGGTTCCAGTGCTAATAATTTCTGCATAACATACTAACGTACAGCAGCGGTCTTGCCGCGGTGAATACACCGGTTTCCGTCGGATCACGGAAGTTAAGCGCTGTCGGTGGTGGCCGGCACTTGGATGGGCGACCATCCGGCCCGCCATGCGCTGTTGCCATTTTTCGGGGTACACTCAGCCTCGTGATGCCAATTGAGGAGCTACTCGACCGCATACTAGCGGCTCCGGTCACAGTAAACCGTCATAACGACCGGGAGAGCAGTGTGCTGACCACCCATGCCTCCTATCCGCATCATCAGGATGACACCGCGATCGGATGGCCTCGATGGGCCACTTGTGGCCTGAAGACAGAGTGAATACTAATGTACATGTCGTGTGAATGTGAACGTCCTATCTCTAGTCGTTGAAACTCTTCTATTTTTTCCTGAACGTGAGATTATTTATTCTGAATACAGAAAATAACTGCAAGTACCTGGAAAGAAGACAGTAGCAGACACTGTTAAGGAAACGCGATCACGAATAATATTGCCGAACATCCACTCAGTTGCCATCGTCGATGCCATCGCCAACTTACCGTGCTGTTATTTTGTTATTTCTTCGTTGACGTAAGCAGACGGAATGAAATAATAGTCAGCCGCTTCAAAAAGCACCGGATCAATACAGGGCGCCGTAAATGGTGTGGAATTGCTAACAGGTAAGCACGTGACTCACCACCACTGACCTAAGAAATGATAGTGAGGTGTAGGACTGGGCAAGCGATATTCGCGTTCGAACGGGATTGACATTTCCAGATACACCGCAGAGTCCTATACAGTATCGAGTTTGTTCGAACTACCACGTGGTACTGAATTCGGACGGCGCGAGTGCAAAGGATAACACAGGGAACTACAAATTTTCTACAGCAATAAACTAAGAATATTTTGTGAAACAGTGGAGGCAATAGTATTAAATGCTACCACTGCACGGCTCCTATTACATTCAAACAAATTTACGACAAGAGGTCTAATGTAGTATGTACGTATATGTAAATATTTATTCCGATTTTTAAGTAAAGGTAACAGATAAAGTCGAAAACGTTGTTCTCCAAGAAAATACTACCTGAGTGAACCCAGCATAGCACTTTATTTCATTATGAGAGGCACCAATGATTAACTAAATAGGTTGCAAAACAGCAGTTAAATTCCTGTTTACATATTAGAATACCAGAAAAAAACTATATCAGGTTTTAATCAGTTTGAAAACAAGATGGCAACATTGAAATGAAACACCTAAGACAACTAATCAAGGATTAAATGACGCAAAAACGAAATGTATCTAAGAAAGCGGCAGCAATTTTTATAGGGAGAGTAAATTACAACGGAATGAGCCGTCTTCAAAATCATGATTTAATCTTTTATTTATTTATCAGCTGCGGTTGTCATGTGTGACCTGCGCTGTAGAAGATATTTCAGTTGGTGCTGCAGAGTCATTTTTGTTGTTAAAATGCACAGTGTAATCAAAACGCTAAGATAGGACGTTGTGATAGTACCAACAAAAGTCACTAGATCGCAAGCCGATCAAAAGATCGAACATAACCAGAGTTTTCCCGAACTATGACGTAAATTTTTCGAGCAGTTCGAGTCGTGTTGAAACACGCCCCAGTGAAGTGATGTCTGTGTGCCAGTTGATCAAATGTTCAAATGTGTGTGAAATCTTATGGGACTTAACTGATAAGGTCATCAGTCCCTACGCTTACACACTACTTAACCTAAATTATCCTAAGGACAAACACACACACCCATGCCTGAGGGAGAACTCGAACCTCTGCCATGACCAGCCGCACAGTCTATGACTGCAGCGCCCTAGACCGCTCGGCTAATGCTGCGCGGCACCAGTTGATCATACTGAGTCATTGCACCGACATGTAGACATGACAGAACGGCAGAAAGGAGTTATCATGACTAAACATGCCCATGTCAACACCTTTGCCCGGTTTGTTGGTGTATTAACGGGGACAGTACAGCATGCCTACACAGAATGGTGTACCTCTCACTGCCAGGAGACGAAGCCTAAAAATAGTGGTCGTAAGAAGATCCGACGCGGATTGGAGAAGGGTATCATGCCTTGTCAGTGACAACAGATCTAAAATCCAAAAAACTCTGTTGTACACAGCTTAATCTAAACTCGTATTCGAACGAAGAGTCGTCACCTAGCTAAACAGCACAGTACCTGGCCAATATCTGCGTGGGGGCGCTTAATGTGCTCCGTTGAAGCTTGAGTTTGCCTCTTTCCACGTAATTCTAGGCGTAGAGTGTAACGACTACCAATTGGTGCGTGTGATCTTCAATGCGTGGAGGAATACATTCAGGCCTCAGATGTTTATTTCACTTCCGGGAATGTTTTTCGTAATGTAACTCGGGCACACAAATTTAAATTACCATGAACGTCAACCAGAATGTATATTTGAACTTTCTCGGTGGTCAAGTGTCGCTATTTCTTCTATATGCAGGGCGTCCACAAAGTCTGAGTATATAACGAATTCTAATAAATATTCTATACTCTATAAATATTAAGAAATAAATAATAATAAAATAAATTCTAATAAAGTTTGTTTTTTCCAGATTGAATGATGGTTCGGTCTAAAGAGGAAGGAGCGGAGTTGGTACTCTTAAGTCGACGAGAGGAATAGTCGTATCGCAAAATTGCCGAAGAGTTTAACCTTCGACACCCTCATCGTCAAACTATTTCTTTCTCCACCGTCAGAAAACTTCTCATCAAGTTTAAAGAAACAGGCATTCTGTTGGACAAACCCCGTTCCCGACGACGAAACAAAAGCGGCTGTCTTGGCAGAGGTTTAAGTTAGCCCAAAGAAATAGGCTCTTCCGACATCCATGGAGTTGAGTGTTCCAAGGTCAACCATCCAAAATATCCTGGCAGAGCAGCTCTTTCATCCGTACAAGTTACAGGTATTGCATCACTTTAATAAAGTTACCCATAACAGAAGCATCCAGATGTGTGAATGGTTTACAGATAAATTGGATGAAAATATCAATTTTAATAAAGACAGTGTGTTGTTCAGTGATGAAGCTGTGTTTTCTGTCAATGCTGAAGTGAACATACAAAAACTTCGATCTGGTCTCAAAGCGATCCACATTGGATGAGTCCAATAAAATGATATGCCCTCTAGTAATAGGGGTAATTCTAAAGTATATCTGTTTGCTGATGACACTAGCTTGGTTGGTTGATTGATTTGGCGGAAGAGACCAAACAGCGAGGTCATCAGTCCCATCGGATTAGGGAAAGACAGGGAAGGACGTTGGCCGTGCCCTCTCAAAGGAACCATCCCAGCATTGCCTTAAGCGATTTAGGGAAATCACGGAAAACCTAAATCAGGATGGCCGGGATTGCAGGACACAGGTTTGAACCGTCGTCCTCCAGAATGCGAGTTCAGTGTGCTAACCACTGTACCACCTTGCTTGGTACCAGTTTAGTAATAAAGAATGTTGTCCGCATCATTGGCTTGGTTTCAAATGGAGCACATCATGATTTAAGTTCATGGCTTGTAGAAAATAAACTAAAGCTTAATCACTGTAAGACTCAGTTTTCACAGTTTAGAATACACAATCAACATCACCCGATGTTTTAATTTCACAAACTGGGCATATGATTAGTGAAATTGAACACTTCAAATTGGATAGTAAACTGTCGTGGGAACGCGGGACTGCTACGGTCGCAGGTTCGAATCCTGCCTCGGGCATGGATGTGTGTGATGTCCTTAGGTCAGTTAGGTTTAAGTAGTCCCATAGTGCTCAGAGCCATTTGAACCATTTTGTCGTGGGAAGCCCACGTTCAGGATCTTGTTCAAAGACTTAACGAACGGTATCTCAAATAAGTGATCGTTCAACACGAAAATTAGTTTATTTTGCTTATTTTCATTCGTTTATGTCGTATGCTATTAAATTTTGGGGAAAATCTTCCGATTCTAAAAGGATAATTTCGGCTCTGAAACTGGAAGTTCGGGCAATAAGTGGTGTAAATTTACGAACCCCTTGTCGTTCCCTGTTCACTGGTCTGGGTATTTTGATATTGGCCTCTCAGTATGTATATAGTTTACTGTCCTTTCTTCTTAACAATATGACCTTATTCCCAAGAAGCAGCAGCTTTCACTCAGTTAATACTCGGCACAAATCCAATCTGTATTTGTATCGCACTTCCTTAACTCTTGTGCAGAAAGGTGTGCTGTATACTGCCGCATCCATTTTCAATAAGCTACCACAAGAATTCAAAAATATTAGTAGTAATCAACGCGCATTCAAATTGAAATCGAAGAGTATCCTCATGGGTTACTCCTTCTATTCTGTTGATAAGTTCCTTGAAAAATTAAGCTGATTCTTATGTTATACTGTTGATTGCGTTTACTTAAACTTATGGCTTGATTATTTGGGGTTCATAAACATTTCCTTTTTGTCAGTCATTAATTTTATGTTGTAATGTCATGTGCTGACACGTTCTATGACCTTGGAGATTTGCTCCTTAATTTGGTCCTAAGGAACTACACACGTAATAAAAATAAATAAGAGGCCTGCCAAAAGGTGATGCTGTGGTGTAGCTTGTGAAATACTCATGTTTTCGGACCTCTCTTCTTTGGTGAAAATATAACGAGTGAGACTTATCTGAACAAGCTGAGAGACAAATTGTTGCCCCCAATTGAGAGTCTGGATGAGGGACTTTCAGACTGGTTTCAGCAGCACGGAGTCCCTGCCCATTTTGCTGCAGATATTAGAGATTGGTTGAATGACAATTTTCCTCACTGTATTGGGAGAAGAGGTCATATGGAGTGGTCCCCTCGTTCACCAGATCTTTCTCCCGTTGATTTATTTCTCTGGTGTATGCTGAAAGAGGATGTTTAGTCGATGAACCTGACAGAAGGCATTACCGGCCACAGTCCTAAAATCGACCTCAATTCAGACTTGTTCCATCGAGTTCACCTTAATTTTGCGAAGTACATCAAATTTAGCATTAAAAAGCGTGGAGATCATGTTCAAATTATTATTTATCAACACTGAAGTGACTAAAATGTGCTTTATTATTATTTATTAGAATACCTAGACTTTATTGACACCCTGCATATCTTCACCTTTCTGTCTGGCTCACTTACCTTGAGTTTTGTGCGTTGGACGGGACCTGTATTATTGCTCATGTACTATTTTGAAGTGTAATGATTTCATTCAAGCGTTATCTTTACAAATTGCATGCAGCTATGTACGAGGGTCGTTCAATAAGTAATGCAACACTTTTTTTTCAGAAAGCAGGTCGGTTTTATGTAGTATTTCAATCTTTTACCTACAAATCGATATTTTTTAACATAATTTCCGTTAATTGCGACGGTCTTACGCTGCCTTCCTGGGAGGGCCTGTATGCCTGCATGGTACCATTCTAGAAGTCTTGCTGGACCATCCAAGTACTGCTTCCCGGAGTACATCCTTCACTGGCCCGAGAAGATGGAACTTAGGAAGTGCGAGATCCGGGCGGTAGGGTGAATGAGGAAGAACAGTCTTTTGAAGTTTTGTGATCTCTTCTGGGGTGCGCAGACTTATGTGAGGCATTGCTTTGTCATGGAGGAGGAGCTGCTTGTTTGCATTTTTGTGACGATGAACACGCTGAAGTCGTTTCTTCAATTTCCTAAGAGTACCGCAATGCACTTCGTGGTTGATTGTTGCACCACGATGGAAGACACTAAACAGAATAAACGCTTCACTGTTCCAGAAGACCTGTGCCATGAGTATGCTGGCTGAGAGTGAGGTTGTGGACTTTCCCTCTGGAGCGGAAGCGGTGTGGCACCACTCCAGGGAATACCATTTTGTTTTCGGATCGAAATGATGATCTCATGTTTCATTCCCGTGACGATATTCGATAAAAACTGTCACAATCAGCCTCGCAATTTCCGAGAAATTTGGCACAGATGGTACTTCGTTGCACTTTATGTTATTCGGCGAGAACCCTGTGGGTACCAATCTGTCACTACGCCAATTGGTGGACGAGAGTGTCAGCATTACCAAAAGAGACGTTCACCAGTGGAGAGAACTGGTTGACTATGATCGAAGGAGAATTTCAGCAAGTTCCAACGCTGCAGGAGTCATAGCTGTGTGCGGCAGGTCACCAGCGGGAGATGGGACAGAGTGATACACTATGTGATCAAAAGTATCCGGACACCGACAAAAACATGTTTTTCATTTTGCTGCCAGTTACTGCCAGGTCCCTATATAAGCGACCTCAGTACTCGTTAGACATAGTGAGTGAGCAGAATGGGGCGCTTCGTGGAACTCACGGACTTCGGACCTGGTGAGGTGATTGGGTGTCACTTGTGTCATACGTCTGTACGCGATATTTCCACACTCCTAAATATCCATAGGTTCACGGTTCCCGATGTGATAGTGAAGTGGAAACGTGAAGGGATACGTACATCACAAAAGTGTACTGGCCGACCTCGTCAATTGACTGACAGAGGCCGCCGATAGTTGAAGAGGGTCGTAATGTGTAACAGGCAGACATCTATCCAGACCATTACATTCGAATTCCAAACTGCATCAGGATCCACTGCAAGTAGTATGAGAGTTAGGCGGGGGGTGAGAAAACTTGGATTTCATGGCCGAGCAGCTGCTCATAAGCCACACATCACGCCGGTAAATGCCACACTATGCCTCGCTTAGTGTAAGGAGCGTAAACATTGGACGATTGAACAGTGCAAAACGTTGTGTGGAATGACGAATGACGGTATACAATGTGGCGATCCGATGGCAGGGTGTGGATATGTCGAATGCCCGGTGAACGTCATCTGCCAATGTGTGTAGCGCCAACAGTACAATTCGGAGGCGCTGGTGTTATGTTGTGGTTGTGTTTTTCATGGAGTGGTCTGGCACCCCTTGTTGTTTCCCGTGGCTGTATCGCACCACAGGCCTACATTGATGTTTTAAGCACATTCTTGCATCCCACTGTTCAAGAGCAATTTGGTTATGGCGATTGCATCTTTCAGCATGATCGAGCACCTCTTCATAATGCTCGGCCTGTGGTGGAATGGCTACACGACAATAACATCCCTGTAATGGACTAGACTGCACAGAGTCCTAATCTGAATCTGTACAACACCTTTGGGATCTTTTGGAACGCCGATTTCGTGCCAGGCCTCACCAACCGACATCGATACCTCTCCTCAGTGCAGCACTCCGTGAAGAACGGGCTGCCATTCCCCAATAAATCTTCCAGAACTTGATTGAACTTAGGCCTGCGAGCGTGGAAGTTGTCATCAAGGCTAAGGGTGGGCCAACAAGATGTTGAATTCCAGCATTACCGATGGAGGGTGCCACGAACTTGTAAGTCACTTTCAGCCAGGTGTCGTGATACTTCTGATCACATAGTGTAGCTCTCTGCTTGGAAAGCACCCGCGTTACATATGCCATTCAGACGGTTGCGTATAGAGCCACCTCTATCCGAAATCCATGACACTGTAGGGGCTGAAGCGGAACAAATTTCGCATTTTTTCAACTGAAACTGGCCGAGAGAGAAAATTGTGTTTCATTACTTACTGGACGCCTACAAATGTTTGTTATGACCATTTTTTATGCAACATTATTCATAACTATAGTATTATGTGTGTAGGAGCTGCTGTCTGATTTTAAGAAACATGTTTCGCTTTTTACATCGGTATAAATTATCCCCCATATTATGATTGTCCTGGTGGGAGAACCCATACAGGTATGTAAATGCTTTTCCATCCAGCTGAGGTATAATGTAATAAAACTGATATCAATAGTTGTGGATATCCTATGCCCAAGATAAATACCATATCGACAAACAGTAATATACAATACATATTTGGCGTTAAGCACTGAAACAGTATGGAATGATTGGGAAATGTGGTCCACCATAAGATGGAAGTTTGCACTGAAGTTTACGGCTGCCATTACGTTAATTTAGATGTAATTGCTGTGGGGCTAATGATAGTATACAACTTATACAGATGAATATGTGATATCCTACATTTATAAAATCTCACCTCGTCGGGTGTTGCCTCTAATGCCACGGAAGCTTTTGCTGTTCTGGCGGCAGTGGTGTCAGCGGCAGGCTGACCTCAGGCTGAAAACGCGAAAAAAGCAACTTCTGTAAACCATCCCAATATGTCATGAGTGCATGTTGAGCGTACTTCTACAGGTATCTCCATGCGTATTTACCTTCCCTTTACAAGTAAAAATACGAAAGAAGTGAGTAATTTTATACTGCAAGAATGAGGCAATATTGTTAGATCTTAATAGAAACCATCATATGTCTCCAGACAGAGATAGGCGTAGCAGAAAGCGAAAAATACGCCTTATTACTTTAGAAACGAAATGTTGACTGTGTTAAGTAGACTACTAATTAGATTAACTTCCGAAATTTAGTGTTTGCAAAATACGTAGGGTGCATTTGAAAAAGATCACTTTGTGTTTAGGCCGCATCATTACGAAATATTTAAGAAATTTAAAATAACTTCGTTTCGATGGAGCGATTCCTTTCCTAGATGTAGAAGTATACGATAACCAAGCGGCCAACTTGGGCATAAAGTATACAGGAAACCGAGATACACCAACGTACACTCTAAGACAACAATAAGAAAAAGCGACCAGTGAGAAGGAATTGTAAGTATTCGAATGGCACGAAATCGGTAATTGTGACGTACTCGTGCAGGAAAACAAATGATTACAATATCGGCAAAATTGGATGATTTATTCAAGACAAAGAGCTTCGCCAATTGAGTAAGTCAGTAACGTGTTGATTCATCTCAGGCAGCTACTCGGGTTGGCATTGATTGACAGAGTTGTTGAATGTCCTCCCGAGGGATATTGTACCAAATTCTGTGGAACTGGCGAGTCAGAGTCAGAGTCTAGCCCTAGGTGGCTAGAGGGGGCTGTCGATAATGCTCCGGACGTCGTTAACTGTGGAGAGATTCGGCGACCTTGCTGGGCAAGGTAGTGTTTGCCTGCCAATTGTATTCAACTGTATTGCATTGCGTGACACTGGGGACCTAGAAACGATGGAGAGGCTTCGTCCACCCGTAGCTCTCAGTGGTTCACAGCCCTACAACAGGCTACAGCGGTCCGCCCACCCCACCGCCGCCCCACACCGAACCCAGGGTTATTGTCGGTTCGACCCTCAGTGGACCCCCCCCCCCCTCCTCCCCCCCCCCCCCCCCTCCCCCCAGGAACGTGTCATTCCAGACTTGTGTAGCCCCAAATGTTTGCGTGGTAAATTATGGTGTACGCGAACGTGGAAACGGTGTTTTCTGCTGGGCGGATTCGTGCCGGGTACCGGTGCGCCTTTCTGGTCGGGAAGCAGCGCGTTAACCGCGCGGCTAGCCGGGCGAGCGCAGTGTTTACCAAGCACGATGTCAAGAAGTAGAAACCCTCGCCATGTGCGGACTAGCATTATATTGCTAAAATGTAAGCCCAGGATGACTTTCCATGAAGGACAACAAAACGCGGCATAGAATATCGTCGACCTACCGCTGTGCTGCAAGGGTGACGCGGATTACAACCCAAGGGGTCCTGCTATGAAAAGAAATGCACCGCAGACCGTCACTCTTGGTTAACGCGCAGTATGGATGGCGACAGTCTACTTGTTATCGCATTGCTGTCCGGGGCCTTTTCCGACACGTCTTCGGCCTGGAACTTCATTGGATGGAGTAGAATTGCCTTCACTGATGGGTCCCGCTGCGAACTGAGCTTCGATGACCAGCAAAGACGCCTCTGGAGACGCTACGGGCAGTGGTTGTATACCTACCAGATTGTCGCTCGCCACACGGCCACACAACTAGGACCAATGGCTAGGGATGCCACTTCTTTTCGCAGCAGAGCCCCCTTGGTTGTCATCAGTGGTACCCTTACGGCAAAGGCGTACGTCGAAGAATACATTCTACGCAACGTTTTGTTACCTTTCATGGCAAGTCATTCGTCGCTTACTTTTTAGCAAGACAACGCCCTCCTGTACACGACGAGAGTTTCTACAGCTTGTCTCTGTTGCCTGTTTAACCCAGCCGTATCCAACAAGGTCACCGGATCTTTCTCCAATTGAGAATGTTTGGAGCATTATGGGCAGGGTCCTCCAACCAGCTCGCGACGTTTACGATCTATCGCGCCCGTTGGACAAAAGTTGGCGTGAAATTCCTTAGGCGGGCATTCAACAACTCTATCAATCAGTACCAACCTGAATAATTGCTTTCAAAATGGTTCAGATGGCTCTGAGCACTATGGGACTTAACATCTGAGGTCCTCAGCCCCCGAGAACTTAGAACTACTTAAGCTTAACTAACCTAAGGACATCACATACATCAATTCCCGAGGCAGCATTCGAAACCTGCGACCGTAGCGGTCGCGTGGTTCCAGAGTGAAGCGCCTAGAACCGCTCGACCACACCGGCTGGCCAACTGCTTTCAAATGGGCTAGAAGTGGACCAACGCTTTACTGACTTGCTCAATTTGTGATGCTCTTTCTCCTGCATAAATCATCCAATTTCTTTGAAACTGTAACCATTTAATTGTCTCTACATGTACATCATATCTACCGATTTCAGTCCCATTCGGATACTTCCTTCGCGGAGCGTCGTTTCAACATACAAAGAGCTATGAGGCGCAGTGAGGATTAAAAAGACAAATAAACAGAAGAGCCTTTTGCTGTTGCTCCCTTATCTTACGTGAGAAGCGTCTTCGACAGTGTAGCCAAGGCGCTGCGCCTCTTGGGAATTAACCCCGCAAAGGATTCCTAGAGTCACTCCACAATATAGGCGCCTTCGAACTCGATGTGATGCAGCAAAGTCAACATCGGTGAAACCGGGAGACTGATTAACAAGCACGTGCCAGAGCACGAACGCTACATGCGACTGAAGCAACACGATAAATTTGATATAGCTGGACACCACCACGACTGTGGTCGACCTAACAATTTTCATGAACGTCGTGTGCTTGCTATGCAGCCGTGGATGCAGCATTCAGAAATAAGAGAGACTAGAGAAATAATTAAACGCCCCAGCAGCCTGTGCAGGTAGAACGACGACAAGTAATCGACATCCCGGATACCAACGGTTCCCGACCAGCCAGCGAGCAGCTACATATGATCCTGGTTTAGCGCTATATGGGTCCGCCCCCGTTAGCTGAGTGGTCAGCGCGGCGGAATGCCATGCCAAGGGGCCCGGGGTTCGATTCCCGCCTGGGGCAGGAGATTTTCTCCGCTCAGTGACTGGGTGTTGTGTTGTCCTCATCATCATTTCATACCCATCTCCGACGCGCAAGTCACCCAACGTGGCGTCGAACGCAGTAAGTACTTGCCCTCGGCGGCCGAACATACCCGAATGTGGGACTCCTGGCCCGCAATGCCGTACGCTCGTTTCCGTTACAGCGCTATACGGAAATGGCCGCAAGAGAACTGCCGGTCGGTATCAGCGTATCTCTGCAGGAAAACGTTGACACTGAGTACAAGCTGCCGATTCGGCATTGCCTGCCAGTCACTTGCCGTTGTAATGAACACAAATAGCCTACTGTACAGCCATCCGTCCACATAAAAACTTCGCATTGTGGCCCAGATGAATCAATCAAGACTGACCGTCAGCCGTGTCATCCTCTGTCAATGGCTTCACTTTGGTGCCGTATGGAATGGCACGGTGTGCGTACACCGCTCTCTCGGTCGTCATCGGCTTTCTCGACTTTGGAGCCACTGCTAATCCATCAAGTGGCTCCTTAATAGGTCTCACGAGACTCAGGTGGAGCCCAGTCCAGTCCTCCGATCAAGGAAAAATCTCTGGTAATATGGATAATCGAAACCTAATCCTCCGCATAGTAGTCAGGAAGGCTGACCACGAAGCTACAATCCTTCTATAGAAATCTTTACTTCAATTTGTGAAACGGCATCCCAGAATATGAGATCGGTAATTACCTGACAACCGAATTAAGGCAGTATGAAGGGGAAGACAATCATCAGAATCCGGCATTTAGTCGCCCTGGGAAGAATTGCTTCAAATACGGTCGAAACGCCGGTACCGTATTTCATACTGACGAGGCCCAATAGCGAAAGCGATTTTATTCATACCGACACTGGCGGTTAGATCCTAAAACCTTATAAATGCTGTCCAATAACGAATGTCATTTTTAATTTTATAATAGAATACATAATTGATTTAAAAATTGATAGTATTATTGCGTCAGTTTGTAACATAAAGACTACGATTAAACATAGAACAAAGTATCAGGCAAATTTCCTCCACGGCTTCGTCTGCACACGTCCACTCTGTGTACAAAAGCCGGCCGGTGTGGCCGAGCGGTTCTAGGCGCTTCAGTCTGGAACCGCGCGACCGCTACGCCCGCAGGTTCGAATCCTGCCTCGGGCATGGATGTGTGTGATGTCCTTAGGTTAGTTAGGTTTAAGTAGTTCTAAGTTCTAGGGGACTAATGTCCTCAGATGTTAAGTCCCATAGTGCTCAGAGCCATTTGAACCATTTTGTGTACAAAATTTTTGGAGATTCTAGGGAAAAGTTCCTCTTGCATTTGACCCATGACACGTCTTATTTCTGTCTTTTCTGGTGGTTCGTGGTTGTTCAGATAAATGTAAAATTTTACATACTCCCCCAGAAAAGTCACATGGTGTCGAATCACACGATCTCACCATTCCGAGAGATGAGACGAGCACGGAATCTTTCTCTCAGCGACATTGTTGTTTCCACATCATTGTGGCAGGTTGCCAATTCCGTTGGAACCATATACGTTCCATATTCAATTCTTACAATGACGACCACAAAAACCATGTGATCATGTGGCGATAACGATAACCAGTCATTGTCACTGCTTTTCCAGCCTTGTCTTCAAAAAAGTGTGGCTTATTTTAGTTAGCCTGCCCATAACTCGCACCAGACCGATTAAGAAACGTCTCACGGAACATGGGAGAATTCTCTGTGCTCAAATACAGTATGTTGTTTATTTACATAACCAATAATCTGTAAGTGTGCCTCATCATTGAACATTATTTTGTTATGAAAATCACTAGCCAATTCTGGTATTGCGAATACCCAATCGGCAAATGTTCGACGCTTCAAATGGTCCATCGGTTTCAGCTCTTGTGTTAGTTTGATGGTACAAGAATGCAATCGCAGATCTTTAAACTTGAATGCAAAATCCTTCTGGGAATGGCTAACTTTTGAGAACGGCGGCGAACCGAGCTCACGGGACTCCTGGCGACTGTCTCTCTGAGCCGGCCGGTGTGGCCGAGCGGTTCTAGGCACTACAGTCTGGAACCGCGCGGCCGCTACGGTCGCACGTTCGAATCCTGCCTCGGGCATGGGTGTGTGTGATGTCCTTAGGTTAGTTAGGTATAAGTTGTTCTAAGTTCTAGGGAACTGATGACCTTAGAAGTTAAGTCCCATAGTGCTCAGAGCCACTTGAGCCAATTCGGTCGAGTTTACCGCGCAGCTACGGGGCTCACGGACACAGCACTTGACTACCACGACAGGTGGAGGGACCACGTGAGGAATTGGCACCAGTTCTACACCGTATACTGCGCTCTGAAGTGACCTGGGTACTCGGTTAACAACTGCTCGGCCACTCCGGTCGGCCTCGTTTAGCAGGGTAACAAATATTTAGTTCAGTGAGCTTAAATTACTGGTCTTTCCTCATAGTTTATGCCTACTATTTCTGAGAGTTGCAAACATATTCACGTTGGCAGATTCTTTTTCTACTGTGATAAAATCTATGCAGGATTCTTGATATTTCTTAAATTTTGCCTCTTGCACAACTCCAGAACTGCCTGTCTGGTACTTTTACTTACCTAGCACCATACTGGCCGTAGTCTAACACATTCTCAGTTTTCACTTCCTTTCTACTGTATGCTTATCTTGTCAGCTCTTTGGCTCCATGGGTTGTTGACACCACAATTCGTTAAATTTGACTGCATTTTGACATCTTGCGGATTGTGAGGATGGTATTTGTCCGAAATTTAGATTGTATGACTCTAGTCTAACTGATTCTGCGCACTAAGTGTCACTTCTTCCTATAATTTCAGAAATTCCACAAAACAAATGGTTCAAATGGCTCTGAGCACTATGCGAATTAACTTCTGAGGTCATCAGTCGCCTAGAACTTAGAACTAATTAAACCTAACTAACCTAAGGACGTCACACACATCCATGCCCGAGGCAGGATTCGAACCTGCGACCGTAGCGGTCGCATTGTTCCAGACTGTAGCGCCCAGAACCGCACGGCCACTCCGGCCGGCCGAAATTCCACAGGTATGTTAAGTATTCCCTTTACCTCTTCCTCAAAGGTAACCTCGATTTCTTTTTCTATCTCATCATCAGGTAGTTGCTCCCCTTGTATAGTCACTCGATGTACCCTTTCTACTTATTCCTGCTCTCTCCTCAACATATAACTGTCTTAATGCCTTGCATTTTAATTCAGCGAAAGCTATTTTTACTTTTCTGTATGCTGAATCTACGATTCTTAGCTTTCCATTCTATTCAGTTTTGTCCAGTACTTCCTACAGCATTTTCTCTTTACCGTCTCTGCACTTCCTTTTAATTTCATTCTTAAGTGACTTATGTACTGTGTACCATTGTTTTCTTGAACATATTTGAATTTCCTTCCTTCATCGATCAATTGAAGTTCAGCATTTCTTCTGTTAGGCAAGGTTTCTTCTTTCAGTTTCTCTTCACTAATTCCAGCGACATCTGTACTGAGCATCTACTTTCATTTTAAAGATTTTCTAGTTTCTGTACTACTTCTCGACTCTTAGAATGTTACTCTTCGTCGATTTGTCAACCTTTTCCGCCTATCACCTCTCCTGGAGATCTGAATGGTGACCAATCCAAATTTTTTTAAATTTTTTTTTTATTTTTTTTGGCCAATGGAGAAACGTCAACACCTTTGTGCGTCTTTATATACAGTGGTTTCAAGTTGCCTTCTTCGTCTTATTTTGTTGATAATTACTAATTATACTGTTTTTAGGAAAGTTTCTCACATTAAGGGGAATATGGAGCCGCGAACTTCTGGTCACTATCTCTCGTCCTCTTCCACAGGGCCGCTGGCAGAATGACTCCTTCTACTGGAAGTCTTGGGCTGCTATTGCTGCTTAATTTTTTTCAAAAGTTGCCCAGTGTCTGGGTTGAGCCCGTGAGGTATGCTTATAACACATTTGCTGAATGGAATTAGATACGGGCCATGAAATGGACGACTGGGATGGTCGTCAAAGGCGTTACTGAGTTTAGTGTGCATCTTCCGCAGCTTGATTTCGTCTGTTAATGGCAGCTGCCGCCAATTTGGTTCGCGCACCTCTTTCTAACAAGATTACATGTAGTCACAGCTTTCGTCTTTCTTATGAACTGCTAACTGCTAACTGCTACATAGCGGAAAATTTCACTGAACGAAAGATCAATTATGAATCGCAAATCCTGCGGAGCTCGGGACAGTTGTCGTTACGTTCCTAGCACCTCACTTTTAACGCTCAACTTCGTGGTACACCTCGCTAAAAACTGCTCTGATGTCCCATTCCCATCAGATGTATCTATGAGCCAACTCTTCTTGAGCGCAGAATTTACCGGTAATATTTGACAGGTACTCTGGTCTGGTGGATCCAGAATATGAGTGACGTATGAACGCTTTTGGCAAAATTAGGGCAAGCAGTTCTACTAGCTGCCAAAATTGTGGATTTTTGAGTGTGTTTTCGACTCCGTTTCGTATTTCCTGAAATTAAATAACACCTGTTGGCTAGGAAAAGCCACTTCTCTAACCAGACCGCTGCCTCAGCAGGCAACCATTACTGTAGTGATCAATAGCCGTAATAACTATAAGGCGGGCGAAAGAAAATTGGTCCCCTCTGCCGATAATATATATTGGGTTGCCTATCCTCCTAGGAATGAATAAATTAGGGAATAAAGGCGAATATGTTCCTTTTTAAGGGGGGTAGGACGTCAAACGGGCCGACTTGGAGCAGGAGAGGCATCACTGGACATTTTAATTTCCAGTGTCTATACATTTACAAATAAATTCATAAAACTTTGTCAGCATCACCAGGAAGGATTCAGGATTCACACTCATTGCAGTGGAAGTTCGAAAACACAACAAAATAAAAATTTTTTGCGTGTGAAAATTCATTATTTTTTCACTTACTAATGGCTGTATTTGTTGCTATAGGTACACTTTTCTTCATAAGTTAGAGAGATTCTTCGATGAATTTTGCACAGCATACAAACCATACAAAATTTATTTGTAAAAGTATAGACAGTGGAAATTGAAATGTCCTGTGGTGCCTCTCCTGCTCCAAGTCGGCCGGTTTGACGTCCTGCCCCCCAATAATCTGAGATGCGGGAACCAGCTGCCTTATTCTGTTTTTCTAAGCACCTTTAAAAAATTTTCCTTGAAAGTTTGGCATGTGGAGATTTCACTCTCTTTATAACATGCAACTCATCTCTCACTCCCCAACTCTTCTAACTGTATGTCGTTCACACCCATTAGTGCATCGCTGTAAGTCCCCATTCACAGCCACTCCCACTTTTCCATTCTCACTCACTCATTCATCTCAACTTATTTTCATTACCTGTTTGTGTTTCTGTAGCTGTCACTGTCTCCTGTCTCACACCCACAGCCTCCTGGGCTCTGTCCTTCTAGTACTGCCTCCTCTGACCGTCACCGTATACCTCTTGCTACCTGTTACAGCTACTATCTCATTCATTCCTTCCCATGGCTGTTGTTTCTTCTCATTGTCACTATCTCTCTGTTGCTCGTTGTCATTGTCATACACTCTGTCTCTCACTATCAATGGCTCCCACCTACTTCTAGGTTTCAACGTCTCTTTCTTTATTCCTCTTCCAATGACATTGTCTCCTTCACTTTTTCCCTAGCATTGTTCCATCACAGTTAACTATGGTCCAATGCCCGTGTGTCCCACTGTTTCTGTCACACAGCCATTTTCTCCTTTGCCGTTTCTGTACCACAACCACTGTCTACTATCTTTCACTATTTATCAGTCTTCCGTCTCTTTCCCACTATCAATGTTTCCTTTTCTCTGATGATAAAAAAGCGCGATGTGTTCGCTGTCAGAATTCTTTGGAAAATTTTTAAAGGTGCTGAGCAAGGTAGAACGTGGCAGCTGGAAACCAATTATTCACTCACTCTTTTATCAGAAGTATGTTTTGTGTTCGAAAAGGACGATTTTTCTCCTGGTTGCCTTCTTTTCCCTGCTACAGCAGGCCTTATCGCTAATATGGAAAGAACTTTTGGGTCAGTAAAATTTTAATAGTTTACTTACGTGAAAATGAGAGAGGGCAGAATTAATTTTACACATCATACCAGACTGCAAGTGGACAAAAATTTTCCATGCGCTACAGTACTACAACGTGAGGTTCAGAGAACTCTTCTGTTGATATCGGAGACTCTTTACAGTATATTTCTCCGTGATCCTTCACTTTAAAAAGGACGTTTTCGTCTGACACCATGTTTTACACGTACAGGTAGGGTAACTTTGAACCTGTATATCAAAAACTGACAAAAATATCAAGAAAGTTTTCAAGCTATTTCGAGATTGTGGTCTTACGAATACACCAAAAAAATTACACTCATTTCCTGTGCATAGCCGGCTCGGGCTTGGAACGAAAATAAGTTAAAAACCTCTTATTTGGAATTTCTAAGGAGCCGCCCGTGAAATAATGGTGCGTCCAAAAGCTCCTTAAGGCCAACCACGAATGACGGCAGACGCAAAAAGGTCCAACAGATTTTCCCCATTTGTCTAAGCAGAAGGAAGTGTGTAGTATTCATACTTTGACCCTGTGATGGAGGATACTGACACAAAGACGATTCTTCTGCTAGGTATACAAATGATTCCGAGTCCAAGAGCTACCCAGAACGTTACCTTCCTTAAAACCCGAGAAATGAGCCCCGAAAGAATCGCGTTTTAATGCGTGGCGTTTTGGAACAAATAAGGTAGCGCACGTTGTCACATCCTGTGCGATAAATAAAAAGTCCTCTCCTAAAACTATAGGTGTGTATATAGTAAAGCAGTTTTACTGGAGGGAAAGTGTGTTGGCTGAGCAGTGGTTGCAGTCTCACCTGACAGTCCTTCTCTGTGTCCTGCTGCTGCCGCCGCTTCCGGCGTTCGTACATCTCGGAGAGAGACTCCGTGGCCGCGACAGAGAAGCGCAGGCCGGGCTGCGCGCTGGTCGCCTCCCCGGGAACGTGGCCTGCACAGTTAAAGGCGCGAAGTCATCACTATGCAGGTATTACTCCGAGACCACTGTCAGCAGCACCCTCATTGTGGCTTTACACAGCCAATCGACAAGGAAACTGATAGTGACGTTGTCTCTGAGACACTGGTTCCGTTGGCAAAATATTGTGTCTAACGTCTCGCCTACCTCTGCGCAAAGTATTATCTTCTACATCAACATCTATGTACATACGCCACAAGCAACTGTACGATCCTTGGCGGAGGGAACTCTGTACCACTAGTAGTCACTACCTCACCTGTCGTTGTCGCAAATAAAGCGACGAAAAAAATGACTATCTACACTGAAGAGCCAAAGAAACTGGTACACCCACCTAATATCGTGTAGGGGCCCGCGAGCACGCAGAAGTGCCGCAGCACGACGTGACATGGACTTGACTGATATCTGACGTAGTACTGGAGGGATCTGACACCATGAATCCTGCAGGGCTGTACATAAATCCGTAAGAGTAAGTGAGTGTGGAGATGTCTTTTGAACAGCACGTTGCAAGGCATCCCAGATAAGTTCAATAATGTTCATATCTGGGGAGTTTGGTGGCCAACTCACTAAAATCTTGATAACCTACTACTGTAGCAGCAGAGGAAGGAGTTCCTGGAGCCATTCTGTAGCAATTCTGGACCTGTGGGGTGTCGCATTGCCCAAGTCCGTCAGAATGCACAATGAACATAAATGGATGCAGGTGATCAGACAGGATGCTAACGTACATCTCATCTGTCAGAGTGGTATCTAGACGTATCAGGGGTCCCATAGCACTCCAACTGCACACGTCCCACACTATTACAGAGCCTCCACCAGCTTTAACAGTCCTCTGCTGACATGCAGGGTCCATGGATTCATGAGGTCGCCCCATACCCTTACGCATCCAGTCGCTCGGTAAAATTTGAAACGAAATCCGTCATGTTTCCCGTCATCAACAGACCAATGTCAATGTAGAAGCGCCCATGCGGGGTGTAAACCTTTGTGTCCTGCAGTCGTCAAGGGTACATGAGTGAGTCTTCGGCTCCGAAAGCCCATATCGATAATGCTCCGTCGGGTGCTTCGCACGCTGACACTTGTTGATGGACCAGCATTGAAATCTGCAGCAGTTTGCGGAAGGGTTTGCAGTTCTGTCACGCTGAACGCTTCTCTTCATTCGTCGTTGGTCCCGTTCTTGCAAGATATTTTTCCAGCCTCAGCGAAGTCGGAGATTTGATGTTTACCGGATTCCTAATATTTACGGTACACTCGTGAAATGGTCGTACGGGAAAATCCTCACCTCATCGCTACCTCGGATATGGTGTGTACCATTGCTCGTGCGTCGGCTGTAACACCACGTTCAAACTCAGTAAAATCTTGATAACCTACTACTGTAGCAGCAGCAGCCTATCTAACAACTGCGCCAGACAATTTTTGAGGCGTTGCAGACCGCAGCCCCGTGTTCTGCCTCTTTACATATCACTGTATTTGAATACGTATGCCTACACCAGTTTCTTTTGCGCTTCAGTGTCTATACCTCCGTATGAGCCCTAATTTCCTCGCGGTCCTTGTGCAGAATATAAACAGGCGGCAGTAGAATTGTCCTGCAGTCAGCTACAAATGCTGGTTCTCTAAATTTTCTCAACTGTGTTCCTCCAAAAGAACGTCGCCTTCCCTCCAAGGATTCCCATTTGATTTCCCGAAGCGTCTCTGTAATATCAGCGTTTTCCTCTAACCTAACGGTAACAAATCTAGCAGCCCGCCTCTGAATTGCTTCGATGTCTTCCCTCAATCAGCCCTGGCTCAGATCCCAAACACTCGAGCAATACGCTAGAATGGTGGCAGTAGCCGGCAGCCTATATAAGGCCTCCTTTATGAACAAACAACAGTTTGCCAAATACTGACCACTAAACCGAAGTTGATCATTCGCTTTCCCTACTAGAATCCTCACACGCTCGTTCCATTTCATATCGCTTTGCAGCGTTATTCCTAGTTGTTTAAATGAAGTAACTGTGTCAAGCAGTACACTACTAATGCTGTACTTGATCATTATGCGTTTGTCTCTCCTACGCATCCGCATTTACTTAGATTTTTCTAAATTTGGAGCTAGCGCCAATCATGACACCAACTATACATTTTGTCTAAGTCATCTGGTATCCTCGTACAGCCAAGCACCTCCAACACCTTCGCGTACACGACAGCATCATCAGCAAACAACCGCAGATTGCTACCCACCCTGTCCGTCAGATCGTTTATGTACACTGCTAACCTTTATAATTGCTACACCACCAAGATGACGCGAAATTTAACCGACAGGAAGAAGATGCTGTGATATGCAAATGATCAGCTTTTCAGAGCATTCACACTAGGTTGGCGCCGGAGGCGACACCTACAACATGCTGACATGAGATAAGTTTCCAACCGATTTCTCATACAGAAACAGCAGTTGACCGGCGTTGCCTGGTGAAACGTTATTGTGATGCCTCGTGTAAGGAGGAGAAATGCGTACCACCACGTTTCCGACTCTGATAAAGGTAGTATTGTAGCGTATCGCTATTGCGGTTTATCGTGTCGCGACTTGCTGCTCGCGTTGGTCGAGATACAATGACTGTGAGCAGTTTAGGGAATCGGTGAGTTCAGGGGGGTAATACGGAACGCCGTGCTGGATTCTAACGGCCTCGTATCACTAGCAGTCGAGATGACAGGCATCTTATCCACATGGCTGTAACGGATCGTGCAGCCACGTCTCGATCCCTGAGTCAACAGATGGGGACGTTTGCAAGACAACAACCATCTGCACGAACAGTTCGACGACGTTTGCAGCAGCATGGACTATCAGCTCGGAGGCCATGGCTGCGGTTACCCCTGACGCTGCATCACAGACAGGAGCGCCTGCGATGGTGTACTCAAAGACGAACCTGGGTGCACGAATGGCAAAACGTCATTTTTTCGGATGAATCCAGGTTCTGTTTACAGCATCATGATGGTCGCATCCGTGTTTGGCGACATCGCGGTGAACGCACATTGAAAGCGTGTATTCGTCATTGAAAGCGTGTATTAGTCATCACCATACTGGCGTATCACCCAGCATGATGGTATGGGTTGCCATTGGTTACATGTCTCGGTCACCTCTTGTTAGCACTGACGGCACTTTAAACAGTGGACGTTACCTTTCAGATGTGTTACGACCCATGGCTCTACCCTTCATTCGATCCCCGCGGAACCCTACATCTCAGCAGGATAATGCACGATCGCATGTTGCAGGTCCTGTGTGGGCCTTTCTGGATACAGAAATTGTTCGACTGCTACCCTGGCCAGCACATTCTCCCGATCTCTCACCAATTGAAAACGTCTGGTCAATGGTGGCCGAGCAACTGGCCCGTCACAACAGGCCAGTCACTACTCTTGATGAACTGTGGTATCGTGTGGAAGCTGCATGCGCAGCTGTACCTGAACACGCCATCCAAGCTCTGTTAATGTACAGGCGTATCAAGGCCGTTATTACGGCCAGAGGGGGTTGTTCTGGGTACTGATTTCTCAGGATATATGCACCCAAATTGCGTGAAAATGTAATCACATGTCAGTTGTAGTATAATATATTTGTCCAATGAATACCCGTTTATCATGTGCATTTCTTCTTGGTGTAGCAATTTTAACGGCCAGTAGTGTATATAGAGAATATCACACTTCCTTCGAGCACCGTGTCAAATGCTGTTCGGGAATCTAGAAATGTGAAACCTGCCTGTGCCATCATCCACAGTTCCCAATATTTCATGTGGGAAAATGGTAAGTCGAGTTTCGCACGAGCGACGCTTTCTAAAACCATGTGGACAGAAGCTTTCCGATCTCAAGGAAATTTGTTACATTTCAACTTAGAATATGTTCAAGAATTCCGCGCAGACCAACGTTAAGTATATTGATGTGAAATTTTTCGGATTCATTTTTTACCCTTCTTATATACAGAAGTCGGAATCGGCCCCTTACTTAGCTTTTATTTACCACGAATTTCTCGCCGAGCACCAAGTCCCAAGCCACTGGTTCTATAAAACTGTAGGCCTTTTTTCTTAATGCCAGATTGCTATAGAAATCTTGAGCATGTTCTAAGTCTGGACATAAAAAAAATCTTGAGAGATAAGATCTTCTGTCCGCAGAACAGTTGAACTTGGAAAGTATCACTCGTGCGATACTACTAAACACAATATCTCTTCGCTTCCAGGAGAAATGCTGCTGTTAAAGAGAAATACTTCAAGCTGAATAGAGTCATCTAAGAGGAATGTGAGAAATTATAACAGATAGTAGCGCCAGTATCCGATGATAACAGCGTAGATGAAGAAATAAAAGGCAGGATTGCCGCGAGAAATGGAGCTTACTGCGCCATGATTAAGAATACTGCCACGTCTCCAGAGCAGAAATTGAAGGTTACTGTCTGTCATACGGTTATAGGTCCGGTGATAGTGAATGGCTCAAAAACACGGACAATGAATGTTGCAGAAGAGGCGTTCCTGAGAAGATGGGAGAGAAAAATATTCAGACAGATTTTTGCGCAAGTGAACGAGTTAGGGTAGTGACGAATACGGAAAAATAAGGAACTGATATAACTATACCGTTATGCTAACCTAGTTTCGGAAATCAGAAGGAACAGATTACGGTGGTTGGGTCATGTCGCGCGAACCTCGGAGAGTAGATCTGACAACTAGGACTACAGAGGAGATCCAGGTGGCAGAAGGTCCAAAGAAGGAGCACGGAAAGAATGATTGGATGATGTGAAGGAAGAAGTGAGAAAGAGAGTAAAAAGAAGATGGACGAAGCGTGCAGAAATTTGTCAAGACTGGGCTGCGATTGTCAGAGAGTTCAAGGCCCTACAGGGTCTCTACCGCCAAGGAGAAAGTAAGCAAGTCTGGAACCGCGCGATCGCTACGGTCGCAGGCTTGAATCCTGCCTCGGACATGGATGTGTGTGTTGTCCTTAGGATAGTTAGGCTTAAGTAGTTCTAAGTTCTAGGGGACTGATGACCATAGATGTTAAGTCCCATAGTGCTCAGAGCCACAAAGAAAGTAAGCGAGCTCGACCACAACTCAGCTGGCCTTTTCCTCATTTGACGTCCTGCGAATTATGGATGAAGTGCAACAGACAGCTTCCGTATTTCTAGATTTGTGGAAGGCGTTTGACATGGTGCTCCACTATAGACTTTTGTACTGTTAACGGAAGTCCGAGCATACTGAGTAGATTTCCAGGTGCGTGGGTAGCTGAGATAAAGTTTTAAGTAATAGAATCCAGTACGTTGTTCTGGGCGGAGAGTGTTCATCAGAGACGAGGGTATCGTCAGTAGTACGTCAGGGGACATCTGATGGGACCGCTCTTGTTTTCTGTACACTTGAAGCTAAGCTCTCACAGACCGGGCGAGCAGCAGTTTGCGACTGTTTGCTATGACGCTGTCGTGAACGGGAAACTAAAGTTGTTGAGTGATTATAGAAAGATGCACGCTAGGTCAGTGGATGACTTCGGTTTGGTAGGTGAATTCTAAGAGAGTGTTCTTCATGTATATAGGAGGCCACGTATAGAATAGCAGAATAACCCATTCTTGAGTACTGCTCGAGTGTTTGGGATCCCAACTAGATCGGATTAAAGGAAGACTTCGAATCGATTCTTAGGCGTGCTGCTAGATACGTTACCGGTAGGTTCGATAAGCATGTGAATATTACGGGTATGTTTCGTGAACTCAAATCGGAAATCCTGGAAGGAAGACTACGTTCTTTTCGCGAAGTACTGTTGAGAAAATCCAGAGAAATGGCTGATGGGTCTGACTTTAGAACGATTCTGCTGGCACAGACGTACATAGCGGGTAAGTAGAATGAAGTTAGGCTAAGAGAGACTATCAGTCGTACGGTAGCATACAGACAGTCGTTCTTCCCTGTTTCCACTTGCGCGTGAAAACGGAAAGGAAATGACAAGTTGTGGTACAAGGTACCCTCCACCATTTTCCGTATGACGGCTTGCGAAGTATGTGTGTAGATATAGATGTAGATTAGGAAAAAGAACAAAGTGCATAGTATTAACCAAAACGATAGGCAGTTTACCGTCAGCACTTACAAACACAGGAGTCGAAATGTTAGGCAGAAGAAGTTATGACTAACACTCAAAAACCATATGCCCCAACACAAGGTAACGCTAGCCGAGAAGCCTTTCAGTGTATGTACAAAAGTATCACTCAGTCTTTAGGCCACAATTGGCTCACCGGGACCATCCGACCGCCGTGTCATCCTCAGATGAGAATGCGGATAGGAGGGGCATGTGGTCAGCACACCACTCTCCCGGCCGTTATAATGGTTTTCTTTGACCGGAGCCGCTACTATTCGGTCGAGCAGCTCCTCAATTGGAATCATGAGGCTGAGTGTACTCCGAAAAATGGCAACAGTGCATGCTGGCCGAATGGTCACCCATCCAAGTGCCGGCCACGTCCGACGGTGCTTAACTTCGATGATCTGACGCAAACTGGTGTATCCACTGCGGTAAAGCCGTTGCCATCATTAAAACTAGCCCATGTACAATACACGTTTAGCGTAGCAAGTTTGTTTGAGAAACATCCAATTATCGAGTTCAGTACATTCTGTCTGTACCCATGTGCAGCTGCAATATTAGATAAGAAACACAAAATTACATTTATTTGGTCACGAATCGCCTTTCGGCACCGATGCATATGTAATTATTATGTTACTATATTAAATCATAAAATTATTAGATACCCATGAGTATAATTGTTTTTCTGACATCTCTGATCATCGGTTTCGGTTTTAATGAAATGTAATTTCTTGATTTTATATTTCTTATCTCAGTGAAGATTAGAACGCTAATAATTAATAAAGCGCTTCAGTATTCTGCAAGGATTTTTCAGCGCGCATCAACTGCCGCAGACAAATGGTAATTTTAGTAATGATCGCTTCTATGGGCGTGAAGTGGATACGTGTAAATTAGTTATACAATGGAAGACGAGAATTTACAGACAGTTATAAGGCGGCAGGAAAGAGGAAACAGTGAGATATAAACCTTACCAGTCCGTAGCGGCGGTGAATCAAACACAGGTTTAATCTCGCGAGTGGCCCTCCGTTTACCTCCGTTTTGGCCACAGAATACAAAATCTTGCTTTGCACAGGAGGATCCAAATTTCCTCTATAATGGAATAACGAACGTTAAGACAGAGTTCTCGTATGTGGACAGCCATTTTGGACAAAAATATGGAAACACCGCTAGAAATGATTGCTAGAGCCCTAAATGCCGATGCTAGCAAAGCCTGGCGGTTTAGCTGTAACATTTGATAGTGAACGGCACCTATGCAATGTACTCAATACGTTGCAGGTGTCACTCGTGGTCGTAATAGTGTTATGTGTAATTTTGTTTGCATTATCTCGGATCTAAGTGAATTCGAATGTGTGAAATTGTTGTTAGTATGGTGGCTTCTGCCTTAAGCAAGTTAGCCGAAATATTTGGTGTTTGAAGAGGCACTATACTGAAGATTTGTCCCACAAAGAGACAAATAGGGAAAACATCTAGCCCCTAAATCACAACGTGTTGAGTGATTGTAGCAGACGGTCTTTGAAGAGGATTGTGACGAAAAATAGGGGGACGACTGCTGCAAAAGAAGTTCATATTCAACATACTGAAAGAATCGCAGCTTATCTCTATTAAGCGGTCGTTTCACTATCCATTCGACGTGCTCGTGGAAATACTGGATTCCGCAACGTAAATTATGTTTTACACCCACATTTACTTTAATCGAGATTTCTGTGTGGCGAATACTGTAGGTTTGTACGTACCTGCATATCCAGGAATCATCGGATGGCTATACTTGATGATGCCACAGGTGCGGTGCTGCACCACGTCTATGTCACGTTGAGTCGGGCGCTTCTCCTGGAATATGGGAAAAAATAAGTCTTTCTCAAATTAGAAACATTACAACTGAGAAAATTCTCTCATTTATGCAGAGCCGCCATGGCGTATACGCCTGAGAAACTTTCTGGAAATTCTATAAAAGAATGGTAGGTGGCCTTACAGTATGTATATTCTAAAATTTGAGGAAAACTCTTCGTATCTGAAAGGAGACAGCAGTACAACAGTCCATTTCTAACCCTTACCCTTCCATTAGATTTTCTCGGTGACCATATCTGCACATGGTGTCTCTATCGAATCAAGATGTACATACGTGCGACGAAACCTGGTTGCGAATTACTCCGCAAAACATAAACTGTATTCAGATTGTGTGTGTTAGCATAAAAATGTAATGGTTATAGACTGGAAAAAAGCAGAAAATTATCACCGGTCATTTCTTTGAGAGATGTGCAGTAATGCATATCATGTACAGAATTAGGTTTAAGATGTGGGGGTATAAAATGGATAGCGATCCTGTAGGTGAATCTTGTTTTGTTCGAATATGGCAACAGGAAGACTCATGATTCCACCCAGTTGGGAAAAGATTCCTATGAACATTGTGAAGGTAATAGATTTCCCAGATGTTTAGTAGTCAAAGTTTTTGGAAATAGATCATTTCGTTGATTGACAGTGAAATCACGTACCAGTTTTGAATGTAAATTGACAACCCTTATGAGCAGAAGATCTGTTATTTTGTTTATGTGCAAAAATAGTCCAAAACTTAAAAGTTTGATTATTATGCAATAGGATTTATTAAGCTCTCGTTTCGTATATTGTACTAGGTTTATCAAAGCAGTAGTTGGCATCATGACGTGCAAAGTAATCGGAGGCGGCAAAGAATCATGTGAACGAACCATGGGGTCAATGAATTACAACGACTAGGAGATCATAGTAATGAAGTAAATACTGATGTACTGATGCTCTGTCCGCAGCTCGTGGTCGTGCGGTAGCGTTCTCGCTTCCCACGTCCGGGTTCCAGGGTTCGATTCCCGGCGGGGTCAGGGATTTTCTCTGCCTCGTGATGACTGGGTGTTGTGTGATGTCCTTAAGTTAGTTAGGTTTAAGTAGTTCTAAGTTCTAAGGGACTGATGACCATAGATGTTTAGTCCCATAGTGCTCAGAGCCATTTTTTTTTACTGATGCTCTCGTTTCTCTTCGGAAGTTTGGAGTTTGTTAAAAAACAACATGTATCCAGTTGAATAACCTCAGACCACGTTTTGTAAGTAAAGGCGTAAGAAAAGCTTTCCTATAAAGCAGAGTTGATGAATTCTGGTTTTGGTAGAAGAAGAGATCTTCTGGAGACAAAAATAGAATTTTCATCGAGTCGGGGGTTCGCACACTTCTCGGAGCTGAAGACCACCGACGAGGTAATTTATGATGTAACTGAACCCTCGCAGCATACAAAGCAGGTCTCTAAGTACTACAGTTTATGGCCAATGTGGTATTTTAAGCATACAGACCCAAAAGCTTGAGCTGTGACTGAATTATGTGACAAACGGTTACACTGATGTTCCACATATAAAGGATTGGTTATTGGTTTAGGGAACAGATCAGATTTTCGGCGGTAAGAAAAGTGACACAGCCATAAGAGAAATGATTGCGTTTCTTTGCACGATGAAATAAAAACAACACACGGAGGATACGTTAAAGTAATTAATAATAGGAGCGACGGAAATTCTCGTTGCAGTAAAAACGTTTCTTGCTGTCCACAAAAAGCGACAATCTTAAATGAAGTCTGTTCGAAGTGTGACAGTAAGAGACAGAATGGTATTTTCAATATGAAAACAATCCATTGACCCTCCTGAAAACATATGGTGTAATCGATGCAAAACATCAAGTCAAATTGCTAGTAAGTTACGAATAAGAGCCAGGATTCAAATGAACTAATAGATTTCAGAGAATTATATCTCTCAAAGATACAGATAATAGCAACAAACTTATCAGTTAAACATTCTACCAGTTTATGACACACTAGAAATATTCGATTGCACATCAAAAAGTTGGACTGTTATCTGAAAGGTGAATGAAAGAAGTAAATGGTAGAAACGTTACGTAAGAATAAATGCGACATCAGAGTGGCTTGCTAATCTTTTGTAGCTCAATAACGAAAATATACCACCACAAGTAGTGAAAATAGATGATTCTGCTACGAAGACAGTGTAATGAGAGTAATGTATCTAAGCTACATGGGAACAAGTGAATTATCTGCGCCACATTCCGATACTAGACCAATGTAAGTTCGCTGTAAATAGTGTCCATGAAGTTAACAAGAAGAGCAACAATTTAATGGAATGTGTAATATACAATATAAACCAAACTAAAATTAATGGAATCACTACTAGAAATAAGAATTACACGCATAAAGATTTAAAATCACTTTCTTTGGTCGAGAAAGATGCCCATTGTTAATGAACACACACTTTTAGTGATCGTCCGTTTAGCATATAAAACATAGCTCCTGGTAAAGTTTGCGAAGAGAGTGTAGGAACTGTTGGCGGTCAACCCCTTCTTCCACGCTTAAGGATTTCGTAGTAGAAGTAGTTGATGTAGACATTATTAATAGTATCAGAGTACCTGAGTGTTACGCAAAACCTCGTTTTTGCACATATTCAGCACTGAAATAATATCAATGTTACTACGTGTTGCAGACTGACTTTTTGTTTGATGATACGTGGATAAGAATTGCCACAATATTTTCTCCAGGCAGCTTTTGACAACAACAATATTTTGGGAAAATTGCATGACGAAAACAGTGCTGTTTAGTAAATTAGTAAATGACAACCGGTTTAGGTCATAAACTATCTCTAAAGTGGAAAAATATCTTTTACAAAGGCAACATCGCGTGGCATTCATGCTTTTAACCATGAAATGAAGAACACTGACTACCTGAGCGACGTAAGAAAACCCGTGTATTCAGCAGCGTAACACTGACTCAAACCAGCACAAGTAGACTACTCCATCTACCTGTGGTTGTTTGAGCCAGTGTTACACTGATGAGTACATGGGTTTTCTTGCATCTATCAGGTAGTCAGTGTTCTTCATTTCATGGTTAAAAGCATGAATGCCACGCGATGTTGCCTTTGTAAAAGACATTTTTCCACTTTGGAGATAGTTTATGACCGAAACCGGTTATGAAGAAGTGATTTACAAGACAGCACTGTGTTAATCATCCACTTTTCCATATTATCATAACAATTCCCATGTATTAAGCATTTACATGTATCGCGGAAATTTTGTTTCACTTCTTCAGCTAAGGGGTAACACCACTGTACAATTAAAAAGAAACATTTTTAGTGCCTTGAAAATGCATTGAACCTTCCAAAATATGAGGCAAAATGTGTAATCCCTGAAAAAAATTATTGTGTGGAATTCTGAGACTTCCTCTAGCACCTCGAATGATCCGAAACGGCCTACCTGCGCCAACACAATACATCCTGTAGTGTCTGGGTGCAGTCAGAAGCATTTCAGAACAATAATACGTTCGCTTGGCGTCAAAAAGCGTCAGTACATACACAAAAAAGACAATTCGTTTGCTCGGAATCTTGATTTTTGTGTGCAGGATTAACTTTTGATGATTTATTTGTTATCTTATAGTATACAGTTTTGTCTTTCAAGTAAGAATGAGTGGTAAGAAAGTGTACTCGGGCAAAGACGAAACGAAAACATTGAATCCAACGCGCCGTCGAAGCAGTATGTCTTCGAAGCGTCCAAAGAATGGATACAAGGTTGAGAGCTGTTCGGAAGGAGTGGGTGCTTCTGCTAAGAAACTGAAAGACAGTGACCATGACTTTGATACGAATTACGGATTGAACTACAGGATTATAAATTTTCTTGCCGTTTTCTCTGTTATTTCTCAGCACATTGTAATGTAAAACGTGAAGTGCAGACATCACGCTGCAAGAACGTAGTCCTCGAGGTTTACAAAACACAATAATTGTTAGTAGAAACTGCCAAGAAGTTGCTGTACAAAGGAGAAAGTTTATATGGAACGCATTTGAAATCAACCGTCAAATCGTCCTAGCAGTGTGCCGGCTTGGGGTTGGGCTAATCGGAACTGTAAAGCTTTGTGCTTTCATGTTATTGCCACGAATGATATTTCAGTCGTTCTATGATATATTGGTGGGTATGATCCCGATCGCAGAGGCAACAGTACGACAGGCCAGTCATGGAGTACCACATTACTGGTAAGAGTTTTCTAAAAGTAGGATTTTTTAATTCGTTCATGTCTATAACACATTTCTAAACTTCAAATGCGTTTTTCCCGGTATGTGGTTTTTCTAAACGGCACGCAGCGTAACTCCAACAATTATTAATCTTTATCAGAATGAGATTTTCACTCTGCAGCGGAGTGTGCGCTGATATGAAACTTCCTGTCAGATTAAAACTGTGTGCCCGACCGAGACTCGAACTCGGGACCTTTGCCTTTCGCGGGCAAGTGCTCTACCATCTGAGCTACCGAAGCACAGAAGTAAAGCTGTGAGTACCGGGCGTGAGTCGTGCTTCGGTAGCTCAGATGGTAGAGCACTTGCCCGCGGAAGGCAAAGGTCCCGAGTTGGAGTCTCCGTCGGGCACACAGTTTTAATCTGCCAGGAAGTTTCATTAATCTTTATGTTTCAAAGTTTAACCTCAACTTTAAAACAGTACTTCAAAGTCAGCCACCAATATTTATTAGCAAATTTCGGTGAAAATCGTACGATTTTATTCAAACAGTCGCCAGTTGCACTAAATTCCATACGTGGTTCAGTAGCTACGCTTGTGTACGAGATTCATTCAAATGAAACCTGGTCAGTGATTCTACCTTTGCCTTACACGTAAGGTGGCGCCACGTAACTGCGGGTGTGGTGGCGTCATCTATTGGCAGAGAGACTGGCGCGTGCGCATCGTTTGAGGTTGCATAGCGCCAGTGTGGCTTGACGCCGAAGAGAAGGTGGTCACACAAGTTCTCGTCCACTACCGAACATGCACGAGAATAAGCAGGAGCAACGAGGAGTGATTAGATTTTTTGGCGGCAGAGGGAGTTGGACGCCATGAAATGTATCGCCGGATGAAGGCTGTGCACGGTGAGTACAGCCTGAGTCGCTCAAGTGTTGTGGAATGGCACAGACGATTCCTTGAGGGGCGCGAGTCACTGGAAGACGATGCTCGTCCTGGACAGGCTCACCGTGCCATCACACCGGAAATGGTTGCGGAAGTGAATGCTTTTAGTCTTTGACAACAGCAGAATCACCTTGGACAAGATCCATCGGTTACTGGGTATTAGCGTGGGCACCGCCGAACCACAATGCATCAGCACTTGAACTTTCGGAAAATCTGTGCGTAGTGGTCTCACCACCAAATGACCGCCGAACAGCGCTATACTCGAGTGGCGCTGTCTCTGAGTCATCTGCAACGCTATCGTGAGGAGGAGTACGACTTTTTGTCGCGTATTGTCACAGGTGACGAAACATGATGTTACCATTTTGAACCGGAAAGTAAGCGTCAGAGCAAGCAGTGGAAACATGCGGCTTCACGACCTCCAAAGAAATCAAAGGCCGTGAACACCAGTTATGGTAATTTCATCACGTCCATTTTTGACCACAAGTGCTCACTGCTTTTCCAGTTCCTGGAACGGGGAAACACCATCAATCGCCAGCGTTATCAAGCCCCTTTACAGAACTTTAGACAAGCCATCAAGTCGAAACGCCGAGACATGTTGTCCAATGGCGTTATCCACCTGCATGATAATGCCCGAACACAAACAGCCAATGCGGTGAAGACGATTTTTCAGCAGTTTCGATGATAAACGCTGGAACAGCCACCGTACAGTCCCGACGTTTCACATTGTGAATTTCATGTTTTTGGACCTCTAAAACCAGTTATTCATGACCATCGATTCGCAACGGACGACGAAGTGTGCGACTGGATCCAGGCTTGGATCCGACAGCACCTTGCTAGCTTCTTCTAGGATAGAAGAGCCCGGCTAGTGTCGTAATGGGATAAATGGGCCAATAGTTTTTGCGACTGTTTTTGACTATGTGTACTGAGCATGACTGCATTTTGGAGGTAATAAAATCGTTACCGTTACTGTACGCTAATGACCGGGTTTCATTTGAATGCCCCTTATAGTTTATATTGATGTTTTTCTTTTTTCTAAACTCAAACTGGCGCCGGTTATAGTGCATGCAGCTGACCGCCACACGCCTCGGCAGAGGTGCAGCAATGTTGCCTTTTTTATTATTTTGTGGCAAAACCTTTTTGTAATATACTTATGTAGATGCTCAATAATACCCCAGGTATTACTTCTCTCTCGTCTTCGTTCCGACCAAAAGAAACTGTCAAGGAACTGCCTTTTTTACACCACTGTAGTGGTCATACCTCTTAGGTTCTTTGACTTATTCCACATCAGTGAGGACCATTTCACTTAGTACTATGGGAGGAATATTAACATATTTTTTGTCTGTAAGTACACTGATAAGCCAAGATATTGTGACCGACTCTTTTACCTTTGGAGCGGAATACGGTAAAGACTCTGCGTGGCATTGTTCTGACTAGTTCTTGATAGGTTTCCGGAGCTATGTGGCTCCTGATGTGTACGCAATGTTCAGGTTGCGTCGGGTTGAGATCAGGCGAATTTGATGGCCAACACATCAACGACAGTTCACTATCATCTCTTCAAGCCACTGCAGCATGATTTTGGTTTTGTGACATGGACAGATATTCTGATGGAAGATGGCATCACAGTCGGGGAAACATATCGTGCGTGAAGAGATGCAGGCTGTCCAAATGAGGTTTATGTTACACTCATGTGCCGTAGTGCTTTCGATTACAACACGCTTTCCGTGAATTCCTAGGTGAATGTTCTCCATTCTATAATACTGCCGCCTCCAGGCTGTGTCTGTAGCATGGTACACGCTAGGACTAGACGTCTGCCAGGACGACTGCGTGTGCTCAGCCAACCATCGTACTAGTGTACGAAAAAAACAGCGAATCAGCTGGCCAGGTGAAACGGATCCATTGATCTACAGTCCATTCTCTGTGAGTCAGTGCCGACTGCAATCGTTGCTGACGGTGCAGTTGGATCAACATCGAAACACGTGGGAGTAGTCGGCTGCAAAACCCCTTCTTTATCGATGTGTGCTGAACGATGAGCTCTGAAACACTGCAGCCTGCTCCAGCAGTGTCCTCTGTCGTCAGATCCGCCACAGCTTGTCGCCTGTCCTGCTTTAAAGAGTGGGAACGCCCCCGAGATCCACTTTCTCTGATGAGCCGCTGACGTGCTACACCTTGTCGCCCACTCGTGGTTTTACCACGCTTCTACGGCTTTCCATAAGGTAATCCATTAAATTACAGGTAACCCACTAAATTACAGGCCCACATCGTTAACTCGATATGCAGCAGGATTTTGGAACATGTATTTTGTTTAAACATTATGAATTACCTCGAAGAAAACTGTCTATTGACACACAGTCAACATGGGTTTAGAAAACATCGTTCCTGTGAAACACAACTAGTTCTTTACTCGCATGAAGTGCTGAGTGCTATTGACAAGGGATTTCAGATCGATTCCGTATTTCTGGATTTCCGGAAGTCTTTAGGCACAGTACCACACAGCGGCTTGTAGTTAAATTGCGTGCTTATGGAATATCGTCTCAGTTATGTGACTGGATTTGTGATTTCCTGCCAGAAAGATCTAAGTTCGTAGTAATTGACGGAAAGTCATTGAGTAAAATACAAGTGATTCCTGGCGTTCCCCAGGGTAGCGTTATAGGCGCTTTGCTGTTCCTTATCTATATAAACGATTTGGAAGACAATCCGAGCAGCCGTCTTCGGTTGTTTGCAGGTGACGCTGTCGTTTATCGACTAATAAAGTCATCAGAAGGTCAAAACAAATTTCAAAACGATTGAGAAAAGATATCTGAATGGTGCGAAAAGTGGCAGTTGACCCTAAATAACAAAAAGTGTCAGGTCATCCACATGAGTGTTGAAAGGAATTCGTTAAACTTCGGTTATACGATACTCCAGTCTAATTCAAAAGCTGTAAAATCAACCAAATACCTAGGTATTACAATTACGAACAACTTAAACTGGAAGGAACACGTAGAAAATGTTGCGGGGAAGGCTAACCAAAGACTGCGTTTTATTGGCAGGACACTTAGAAAATGTAACAGACCTACTATGGAGACTGTCTATACTACGCTTGTCCGTCCTCTTTTAGAATACTTCTGCGATTTGTGGGATCCTTACCAGATAGGACTGGCGGAGTACATCAGGAAAGTTCAAAGAAGGGTAACACGTTTTGTATTATCACGTAACATGGGATAGAGTGTCACAGAAATGATACAGTATTTGGGCTGGACGTCATTAATAGAAAGGCGTTTTTTGTTGCGACGGAACCCTCTCACGAAATTCCAATCACCAACTTTCTCCTCCGAACGCGAAAATAATTTCTTGACATGGACTTACATAGGGAGCAACGATCACCACGATAAAATAAGGGAAATCAGAGCTCGTACGGAAAGATATAGGAGTTCGATCTTTCGGAGCGCTATACGAGGTTGGAATAGCCAGGCACTTAAATGTGATTTGCAGAGTATCCATGCAAATGCAGATGTAGATGATAACGACGGGGGGAGACAATTTGCCGACCAGCTTCGACGTCTCCAAGGTGCACGTTTCCTGACTCCAGGCCATATCAGTTTACCTTATCTCAAAGCTGCTTATGTCTGTGGATTTCCCCATTTGCGTTACACATCGTCACTGGAATGAGTACCCGTTCGTCTCTGCTCCCCTTAAGTTCGAGAGGACTTGAATAAGTAAAGCAACATACTTTTTTTTCCTGAAAGCAGGTTGCTTTCATTCATGATTCCAATACACCATATCATTCTCCACTCTTCGGCTACAAAACACTATTATTCAACATGATCTCCGATCAGTGCGACGACCTTATGTCACCTTACTGGGACGGCCTGTGTGTCCACATGGTACCGCCCTACTGGTCGACGTCAGAGACAACGTCTTGCTCCATCAAGTAACCTCCCCATCATCCACGTACTGATTCTCACGGAGTGCATTCTTCACAGGCCCAAATAGATGAAAGTCGGAAAGTGCGAGATCTGCGCTGTATGGTGGATGAGAATGAACAGTCCAATGACGTTTTGTGAGTTTCTTTAGGTTGCGGAGATTTGCGTGAGGCCTTGCGTTATCATGCGGAAGGAGAAGTTCGTTTGTATTTTTGTGGCGACGAACACGCTGAAGTCGTTTCTTCAGTTTCCTGAGGGTGGCACAGTACACTTCTCGGATGGTCGTTGCACCTTGAGGGACTATATCAAACAGAATAATCCCTTCAGAGACCCGGAAGGCCGTCGCCATGGCATCACCGACTGAGGGTGCGGTGTTGAAAGTTTTCTTCATAGTTGAGCTGGTGTGACACCACTCCATGGATTGCCGGTTTGTTTTTCGGTTCGAAGTGATGTTTCATCGCGTGTGACAATGCTTGACAAAGCCTCATAACGCGCAAGCAACTCCACGCAGATGGTACTCCGTTGCTCCTTATGATCTTTGGTTAAGGGGTGAGGAACCGAGCGAGCATGCGCCTCTGAGTAGGGCAACGCAGCGAAGCGTTTGGTTATGATCCGTCGATCACCTTGAATGAGAGTGTCCGCACGTTCCAAAACTGCAGTATTGACGGCTGCGTGCGGCAGGGCGGCCCGCACGAGATCGGAGAGGTTCGCGCGACCTTGTTGTGATGATGGTATACGCATTGCTCAACGACTCGCCGTGCTTTTGTTCACTGCTAGGTCTTCGTAGACATTCTGCAGGTGCGTATGAATATCCGCGCTGCTCTGGTTTCCGCTAAAAGAAATCCAGTGGCTGTTCTGTGCTTGGAACGCACCTCCGTTACAGGTCCCTTTGTGATAGCTACGTATAGCGCCTCCACCTATCAGAACTTCATTGAACTTTAGGGGCTGAAGCGGGAATATTCAACGGTGTCCCCCAACAAATTCAGCATCTTTTCCAGCTGAAAATGAAAGAGAGAAAAATGTGTAGGTGTACTTATTTAACCCCCATCGTACTTTGCTTGAGGAGTCGCGTGCTTGCAACGGCACCAAGAGGTACTGCATCTTCCGATAGACAACAGTCGTAACGTCTCAGCCCAAGTGTATGTATTATGTATTGTTGTTTTAAAACGTTTTCTGCGGGCCTAAGTATCTCCACAATATGGATCTATGGAACTAAAAGTACATCAGACTGGGGGTGGCATGGACGCTGTACTGACCTGATAGGGCGGTCCCTTGATGGGCGCCAGTACGGTGAGCGCCTTCCCCACGAGAAGCAGGTGAGTCGCGTGTCCCTTCGTGCGGCCCAGAACGTACTTGAGGCCCGGCGTGTGACCAGTGTACCTGCGCACCGGATCCACGTTTTAGTCACCACTTTCATTTATAATGGAGTTTCTACACCCAATGATCTGATGATAAAATGTGGATAAAAATAAACTAGGGAAGTTTCTAGTGTTTGGAGATCAAAGATGTAGACGATAACATTTATAGAGATTTAAGTACAGCAGTCCCAATAACACCATCAGAATTAAGAACAACATCAAAAGACACGAAAAATAGAAGAGCTTGTGACCTAGACTATGAACTGCTAAAATATAGGGGAATGTTTTCTTAACCACGGTTCTTACACTTAATAAACGACCACTGGAAGAAGTGCAGCACACCATCTGCGTGACATACGAATGGGTTAATATCTTCATTTAAAAAAGATGTAAGAAAAAATTGCGCAAAACAACAGCACGATTAGCCTGCTTAACTCCATTTATCTGCCCGTGTACGACAGTGGACGTAGCCATTGTGTTCCACAAAACGACGAACTAAAATGCAATTTTGCAGGTGGTCATATCTCGCGTTCTGTTGTTCACAGAGATAGGTCAAGTGTTTTGGACAGCCCGTGGCCTAGCAACCACTTGTGTACCTATCGGAAAAACATTCATATTGTAGCTATCTTACAGTACAGGGTCAGAATTTAAACATTTCACACTTCCTACGCCCAAGCAAACTAAGAAAATGGGTATGGTCTATGGTTGGCCTTAGGCGGTTTATGAAAGCACCATTTGTTTATGGGCGGTTCCTGAGAAAACCCCGATAAAACATGATTTTTGGGCACGAAAAGTACCGGTTATGGGGAGGATCACATCTATAATTTCTATTCAGGGAAAACCGTCGAAATATTTACAATATATTCGTACGATTACATTCACGGTGAAATCCGAAACTTTCTACGATTTATCCTTTACCGAAATCCACAAGTTCAAATGTACCGTACTTATGCAAAAAAATAGAAGCGCAAAAACCAATTCTTAGCCAGCTTTGCACAGTGGGCAGCATTGTTTAGGGAACTAACAATAGCAAACAGTTCAAAGTTTGACCGTACATTCTTTAGTCATTCATTTAGAAAAGCCATATTTTCAAACAATCTGTATCCGTTATCGAGATACACCTAAAAAAAACATTGTGTTTGCATTCCAAAAGTACCAGTTGTGGGGACGGCCATTTCCATAATTTCTACTCATGACAAATCGTCGAAGCTATTACCATATATTCTTAAGCTCATGTTCTAGGAGAATCTTGAAACTTTTCTCGATTCATTATTCATTACCGAGATGCAGAGGTTCAAAGTTACCGTACTTATGCACATAAAATATGCACATATTATCCGGTGTGAGGTGTAAATGCAGTTTTAACTGACATACTGAACAGGTGGTAAAGGTACTAGGTTCATCGCAAGGGTTACGAGACCGCCAAACTACGTTTTCAGTCAGCATATTTTCACCAATAGTACCTCATGACGCGCTGTCCCTGTATAATGTGCACTACATAGTGGAACTGCAATGACAAAAAGTGGGGTGAAAACGGTCTTAACACGCTTGAAAAGGACTTAATATGGCTGCCAAACTTATGTAAAACTGGAAAGACTGAAAATTCAAAAAAATATTTCAAATAACTGTTAACTCTTTTTAGACACAAATCATAGGCCAGGTATTTTCGACGAACTGCGATCGATAAGCAAAGTATACAGAAAAATTGTAAACAAACAATTTTGTGTTAACCGTATATTATGAGTATTATTTGTCGTTTATATCTGTAACAATATACAAATGTTTCGAAGTATATAAATAAACTGTGAAAACATCACTGGTCTGTAGAATTTGTTTTATATAGGTAGCACACACTGCAGCAACAGGAAAAACAAGGGAATCAGTGGGAAAATGCTCTTTTCGGAGCACAAAAAAGGCAGATATGTTCCTGTTTGCAAGACTCTGCCAAAATGCTGGGAACCAGTTCCCACAATCCTCATTCCCCCTTCCTAACAAATGTTTGGGCAGGCTGTAATATTCATTTTCTGAAAGAGAGTAGCAAACAGACAGGGACGGTGAAAGTGAAACGAGACAGCGCCAGAGGGAAAGCAAGGGAGAGGAGAAAGTGATGGAGGGAAAGAGGAATCGGCAGAAAAAGACTTAGAGCGTGGGTAAGACAACAGAAGTGGCAGACAAGATACAGAGGAGATATTGATGATCAGTGAGAGACAGGGGAAATAAGAGGAAAAGAGAGTTGGATGGAGACAGAATTAGTATGAGCAAAAGGGAGAAGAGACTGTGGAAATGACGAGACGTTTGTCATATTTCGTCCACATTATTTAACATATACGTTTACCATATCGTTAAAGGATGGAAAACAGAGGTCTGGGATAAATATAAATCATGGTAAGCAGTAGTTGCTTAGTTGCTTGTGGATAATCCTACGTTCATACAGGAAAGAGAGGATGATCTTTAAAGATATGTATACTGAGCTGATTAAATTACCAAAGAATATAACACAAAATGTCGGCAGAGGAAAGTGTTCATTGTAATAGAATTTTTCCTATTCCATTTTTAAATTATAGCTTTCTTTATAGATATTGCCGTTCAAAAAAATGGTTCAAATGGCTCTGAGCACTGTGGGACTTAACTGCTGAGGTCATCAGTGCCCTAGAACTTAGAACTACTTAAACCTAACTAACCTAAGGACGTCACACACATCCATGCCCGTAGCAGAATTCGTAATTCGGACCTGCAACCGTAGCGGTCGAGTGGTTCCAGACTGAAGCGCCTAGAACCGCTCGGCCACTTCGGCCTGCGATACTGCCGTCTTTCTCCAAAATTAGAGTAAGTTGTCAGGAGAAGCAAGTTTTTTCCGCGTGTGAAAAACTGTTTCAAGGTACAACATGGACTTGTACCTAGGAATTAGCATTTTGTTTACGTTTAAAAGGCTCACAATTGAGAAAAATCTTGTCAGTACTGTATTTAGTTGTCTATGTTACATCATTTACCTTCTGTATGCCAATAATCAGTGAAGGAAATCAATCTGAGATTAAATATTATCCAGTAGCAGTTAAAAACTGCAAGCTTTTTGAAATAGAAGCTACTGCCAGCCAACTCATATTTCTATTTCAAAGGTGGGGACAGTTGGTGAGACATCCAAGGAACTCAATTTGCAAGTACCAAATGTAGGAGACCATAAATTTCAAAATAGAGGGTGGTGCATGACTGACCAAGTATAGCTTAAATGTCCTCATGTTACTTTACTAGTTTTCAAAAAATACAGAATTTTACTCACCCTAAATCTCTGTAAATGAATAATTAACAGTATCCTCCAAATATATTTAATATATTATACAGCACCTAAATATGTGAAACCTGTAATGTTTACAAACGCTCCACAAAAAACAACCTCATATACTACAACAATAAAAACTGTAGAAAACAGCGGAAATTGTTTATATACGTTCTTTCTTGTGATTCTAGAAACAGTCACTAGATTAAAATACAGACTAGGAAACATTAAGTGTTCCTAAGTACATTAAACTGCGGTCGCTGCACTGTCCCATACCCAAGACTAGAGTAATGGCATTTTGGGCAAAATACCCAATGCGTTCAAAACCAAAAGAAAACCCGTAGAGCTATATTCTCACTTCTCCTTTCTAGGAGCAGATATAAGATACAATAAAAATAGTGATAGAGAAACTAGAACTCACTGTTTTGAAACATATGAGGTACTGCAAACTGAAGACTGAATAACAATGCTAGAATTAATATATTAGTGTGATACTTGGGCACGTACAAAGACAGAAATGAGTATGATACAAAGAGCATAAATGAATACGTACCGGAGGCATTCGAACAAAATTTAATGTTCACTTTTGGAGGAAGAGTGAACAATTACGAAGAAAACGAGCAAACATATGAACAGAATAAATGAAGATAACTGCCAAAATAGGTAAGCCTTTATAAGTCACAACGAAGGAGAGATTCTGGAAGACATAGGGAAATATGGTAACAAGTACGAATGTGAGCTTAGAACGGGCATTACTACCTAAACGGTGGTCTGCGGAGGAAGAAGGATTCCATGAGGCGTCTCTTGTTCGCGCACGCTTTGGTGTTCATTGCGAAGTTTTGGTATGCATGCTTATTGAGTCTTGATGAAAACATTTATATTACTTCTCAATCACTGCGTATGTTGTCCTAAGCGATAGCATCAATATTTTGTTAACATAATCAGTAACTGTTAAAATAAAAGCTACGCTCCGAAACAGCTCTGAGCTGAAAAAACGTTTTTACGTTGACAGTTGTCACTATGTTACTTTTATTACAGTCGTGACTCTATTGCACGTTTGTAAAAAATGTAAAATGATTTTTGTGAGTTCGACCTCCGTTCTGCAGAGGTATCTGACCTACCATGAGTAATACCGCAGTGTAAGTAAGTATCGTATCTCAGTTTCGTACATATTCGTTCGTATTTTAAACACGAAAAGAGTAGTCGGAGGTTTAAGTGCTACTCAGTAATACACGGAACATTATAGGACTTGTAAATCGGGTCCAGTGGTTGTACATTCACGAGCACGGAGCAGAGTGTTTCTCGGCCATTGTCATGTGGTAATTGACAGTCGCGTGTGTGGGCGCATAGTAGTAGTAGTAGCTTTATTCATACGTAGACCTCTTTTTACAAGGATATAGGACATGTCAAAGTATTTACATGTATAGACCAATTTATAATGTATGCATTACTTTTTTTACAAATAACTATTAATAATGTAATGCCACACTGTTGACTCATATCTCACTATCAGCCACTGCACACACTATACACACATTGTTTCATAACACTTGACTCATTACACACACACACTGGCGATCTCTGCGCCGTTTTCTGTACCACAACTTCCCATTTGCTATCCCGAAAAACTGAGCCAACATCCCTCTATAATGAGTGACATGTTGAGCTCAAAAAGAGGAAGAGGAAGGGGTGCATAGTTTGGGGGTAAGTTTCTCCAGAAAAGGAAAAAAGAAGGAAAAAACATATTGTGAAGGTATTATATGGAATGTTGGATGTTTTATATTCTTTATTGTTATTTATTTGTATAACTTTTTTTTACCAAACCCCTACTCTGTTTTATCTAAGTAATCCTTCACTGTATAAAATATATGGCATAGCAGGTACTTTTAGCTGTCTTTTTAATGTATTTATGCAGTTTGTTTTATCTATTTTGATAATTAATTGTACAGTTTTATACCTTGGTAGGAAATGCTGTGTCGAGTTTTATGTTTATTTTTTCTTGGTAAATGTAAGTTGAGTCTAGCTCTTGTTCCATGGTTATGTACAGAACTGTTTGTGCAGTAATTATCAATGTTATTTTTGATGTGTACAAGTGATTGGTAAATGTATTCACACGGAGCAGTTAAAATCTCCAGTGTTATGAACAGATCTCTACAATTAGCTCGACTACCATTTTTGGTTATGATTCTTATGCCACTTTTTTGGAGTTTGAAAATTGTTTCCATATTTTGTGCATTTGTTCCCCAAAAAAGAATGCCATAGCTAAGAACTTAATGTACATATGAATAGTCTGTAACTAAAAAACACTGCATGTTACACACTGATGATAGGATTCTAAGGGCATAACATGCTGATGACATTCTGTTTGCAAGTACCTTTGTTGGTGTGTGTGTGTGTGTGTGTGTGTGTGTGTGTGTGTGTGTGTGTGTGTGCATGCATTCATAGATGGTGGGTCGCTGTGTTTGTGTTTTTTGTGTTTTCATTCCTAATCTATTTACCTTACTTCAAGCGACATCAGGCTGCCTGTGGACAAAATACCGCTTCTTAGCCACTGAACTGCATGGTTCATAATTTTAATATAAGAAATTTAAGAAGGTGAAATAAATGATATTTAGAAACTATGATGGTGATTGATGTGCATTCTCTTCATTATAGGGGTGGTTTGAAGGGACCACATGTAAGTAGCATAGGTGCAGTGGTATGATATCACGGCAAAGAAAGGATGTGTTGGAGGTTTCATTCAGGATATGGTAGGGTTGATTATGAGTGAGGGAGAGGATGATATAAGCTCACGGAAAAAGTCTCAGCACCAGGAAGGTGTTGTGCAACGTAAAGACAGTTGCAGTTGGTATGCGTGTTTCTACATCTGAAAGATGATGTCTATTCAGATTTCGCGCCAGTCGGATAAGAGTGGAGCTAGTATCGCCGCTGGTAGGATACAAATCAGGTATGATTTAAATACACGCTGTAATGGTACTGAGAGTTAGTTACCTTTGAGATTGGACGTGGGGAGTTGATGTTAGTCAAGATTGCCTTTAAGGCGACAAAACACACCGTTATTAACACCTTACTGACTACGAATGAGGTCGTGTAACGGGACTACGAGAAACTGGACGTTCCTTCTCCGATACTGCAGAAAAACTTGGCAGTAATGTAGCTACTGCACATGTTTGCTGACAGCGGTTGTCAGGATAACGTTAGGTCGCAATGAGGTCGGGTTCCGGGTGGCCACGTGGCGCTACCGACGGGAAAGACCATCGTGTTTGGCGTATGGCTCTAAAACATCGTACTGCATCTGTAGCAGCAGTCTGGAGAGTAGTTGGCACCACAGTGACACAACGAAATGTTGTAAATCGGTCACTTTAAGGACAGCTCCGAGCCAGACGCCTTCTACCGTGCATTCCACTGATCCCAAATCACCCCCATTTGCAACTTCATTGCTGTCAAGCGAGAGCTAATTGAAGGGCAGGATAGAGCTCTGTTGTGTTTTATGATGTAATCTGGTTCTGTCTCGGTGCCAGTGAGAGCCAGGAGGCCAGGTGAGGACTTGCAACCAAGCTGTCTCTGTGCTAGTCACACTGGACCAATATCTGGAGTTACGTTCTAGGATGCGATTTCGTATGACAACGTGAGCACTCTCGTGGTTATCCAATGCACCCTGACGGTAAAACTGGACCCCACTCTGGATCTGTTGTGCTCCCATTCATGAACAGCTGTCCGCAGCTCGTGGTCTCGCGGTCGCGTTCTCGCTTTCCGAGCACGGTCTCCCGGGTTCGATTCCCGGCGCGGTCGGGGATTCTCTCGTGGCAAGATTGGACTGAGCAAAGTTTGGGACTTTGTACGGGCGCTGATGACCTCGCAGCTGAGCGCCCCACAAACGAAACATCATCATCATCATCATAAACAGCATTCTACCAGGTGTGACCCAGCCGGCTAACGCTCACGTAGATACACAGCTGTTGTGACCCAAAATGGTCTACACAGTGTCGACAGCTCGATCGCCAGACCTGTCTCCAAACGACCACATAAGGGACATCATCGGACGACAACTCCAGCATCATCCACGAACAGCACTAACTGTCCCCGAATACACCACCGAAGTGCTACATGCATGAAACTGCATCCCACAGACTAACATCCGGCTCCTGTACAAACAGTGTTTGCATTCTTGCATTCAAGATTCTGGAGGTTACACAAGTTACCAATGTACCAACATTTCACATTGGCAATGACTTATCTAGCGTTGATCTTAACCTGTTACCTCCCAGTGTTAATCACGTGTACATGTTATCTAGATGAATGTACTCCCGGAATTTGTCCCTATGTTGTTTTCTGGCGTTGCGATTTTTTTTCGTGATTGTATTTAACGAATGAATTCATAGTCTGGGAAAGGAACGCAGATGGACCCAGTGAGTTTCGATAGATAAGGGCGGCAAGGAATGGAAAGGTACCGTCGTTTCAAACATCCGTCATGAACTTGATGTCGTCATGGATGCCACTGAGATGTACCAACGGCATTCTTTGGAAAAAAAAGGGACATAAAACTGCACTCAGCGAGACCCCTATCATCATGAAAGCTAATGACTTTTACTATAGCGCAATTAAAATATCTACAGAAGTCAAAAGCGCTAGTCAAGTCACTAACAAATACGGATTTTTGTAGCACAGCACAATGTGCAATCTGATCATCTTCAGGCAAAAGCGGGCGCGTCATATTAGAAGCCAAAGACTGTATTGCACAAACACAGTCAAGTCACATTATCATGACCACGGCCTATATTCGACGTCAGCTTGCTGTAACCACTCATAGACTGCAGGTGGCAGCACCGGCAGTGGAGGCTATATAAGCCTATCCTGCAAGGCGTCACACAGCTGGCAGTGTATGTGCGTGGGTCCAGGAGCACCAGGTTGGGTTTACCGTACTCCACTCGCCACCAGACTCCCGGATTTAAATCCAATGGAGGATGTGTGGGACCCCGTCGCTCCAGATGTTTGCGTCATGGATCCATGACCGCGAAACCTAGCGCAGCTGGCGATAGCACTGGACTTGGCATGCTCCACATGCATGTCGGTACCTTGCAGAACGTCACTGAATTCTTCTTGCACGTCTCGCAGTGCTCCGCCCCGCAGTAGGTGGTTATTCAGGCTTCTGATAAGTTGTCCCATTAATGTGACTCGACGTTGTATATCTACTGACTAGTGGGTACACCTCAGCTGTATCACGACCGTATACGGACTTGGCCTGTAACCTCACTGCTGTACTGGACTCGCATTCGGGAGGACGACGGTTCAATCCCGCGTCCGGCCATCCTGATTTAGGTTTTCCGTGATTTCCCTAAATCATTCCAGGCAAATGCCGGGATGGTTCCTCTGAAAGGGCACGGCCGACTTCCTTCCCTAATCCAATGAGACCGATGACCACGCTGCCTGGTCTCCTTCTCCAAACAACCAACCAACCAACCTCACTGCTGTCAGTTATCACTCCACAGTGACGGAGGAGTACTCGGGTGGCATCTTTTGTATTTCCAACAACTTGACCCAGATGGGGTCACGATGGATGGAGGGAAGTAGAAATAGGAGGAACCCTCGCGGCACTTGCCTGACGTGATTTGGGGAAATCATGTAAAATCTAAATTTTTATGGTGAGACGGGGATATGAACTTCCGTCCTCCCGAACGTGAGTCCAGTGAGCTAACGACTGACCCACATAACTCGATTGGGCGCTCGAGAAGATTTTTTTATTCAGTCACATAGGTGCAAGACCACGTATTCATACAATAGCCAATTTTTCTGTTGTCTTATAATTATAGAAATACTGGACAAATGTTGGCAGTGGTCTAGGCTCTTTGAAATTGGTAACTGATGACTCATACGAACAACATTATTTGTTATACATCAAAGTGATCGCACGGAGGTCATCTCCCTAACCGTGGCCGTGCGGTTCTAGGCGTTACAGTCTGGAGCCGAGCGACCGCTACGGTCGCAGGTTCGAATCCTGCCTCGGGCATGGATGTGTGTGATGTCCTTCGGTTAGTTAGGTTTAAGTAGTTCTAAGTCTAGGGGACTGATGACCACAGCAGGTAAGTCCCATAGTACTAAGAACCATTTGAGCCATTTTGAACCATCTCCCTAACCGCACTAAGAAAAGCAGCATTTGCACAGTGACATTTAAATTCGAAGTAGCTCCAGGTTTCGTGCACGGAATAGATGATGCATTGAGTACTGTGATCTCTCGAGTGGAAGAATCTTAAGTCTGAGATTGGATGCTATCTCTATAGATTTATGGTTTACTGCAGTAACAGGTGTCGTTGATGTGAAGTGTTTAATCCAATGGACCCTCAACGTCCTCCGCTGTGTCTTTTCTTAACGAAACAGTATCTTGTTTTCTTGGAAGACTTACCGTTATTCTTCAACTGTATTTACACGCATTAGGAGGTCTGAAATTCGTCAGAGAGTGTTAGACTGTTTAGCTGCTTAGGACTCGATATTCATCATCTGATAACAGCTTATATTTTCAGCTACTTAATACCCTCCCCCCTTTCCACCCCCCTTTCCCCCACAGCCCGGATAGAATTCTACTTAGGATGCATCCTTATATAGGCGAAACTGTGGCCATGCCACTTACTTTCAGATAGGTGAACTATACGTTCTTTAGCCAGTGATTCTGAGCCGTGAGCTGAGTATCATGTCAGACCTTAAGGTAAAATGAAAAGGTCAGCGATTATCAACTAATAATATACCGTCATCAGTCTAAATTTATTTATTTTATAATTTTATATAATTTTTATAATTTCAGAGATGCAACTCCGTATTCAAGGACTGTAAGAACATAACGGGTGTTACGTCTCTTTCCGATTTTGCGCCTATCAGTAACAGAACGACACAGTTAGTAGATTTAACGAGATAAAGTATACCACACGCAGGATTAATGAGAGAAAACTAGAGAAGTGAGAGAAATAAAGTCTCATGACGTATTACCTTCAATGGACCGCATAACATTCCTCTTCTGCACCGGTGAAAATATTCCATATTTGCACTTACATTCTGAAACTATTTAACATGAACTTGAAAGCACTACGTAACTTAAATGGCGCATATTTCACCTACGTTACACAGATGTAATGCACTATTGCATTTACTACTATTTCCATTTAAACAACTGACGAAATTAAAGAGGAAATAGAACAATACGTAGGTGAATATGATATTGGGGTGGAACTCGCTTAATTGGTTATATGACGGAATATAATTAATTAATAATGCCTAGCCTAGAGGTTACAGTCACGAACAGCCCAAAGCCTAATGTTTATTAATGACGTAAAGGTGTCTTGTCAGTCAGAAAGAGGTATGTATGCGTTCAAGAATTAGTCGGCTCAATTAGCGACAGCGATACAACATTCAACAGACCACGATTTAGAAACGGACTAATACTCACCTATGCACGGATTGTTATGAAACTTAACGGCAGAAATGCTACAAACATGATTGCACGTGCCGAAAAACTATGGATTCTATACGAAATGCACTCCCTTTATATAAAAAAGAAATATATTAATAGAGTAATATACACATTACAACTGCATTTTGGTATGGTTACACACAGGAACGAACATGAAAATATAATAACATTATTTATGATAAAGCGGCAGAAACAACGGAAAAGTAGAAGAAATACTTTCCAGAAATCTGCTGAAGCTTGAAACACGACGATATCCGTCAACATTTCACGATCATATGCAGAAATGCCAGCCTCGAATCATAAACACAACAGGTATCCACTCTGAGAAGGACTAAATCTGTCTGTAGCAGAATGGTCTCAATCAAAACATTAAGCACAAGTTACAGCAACAAGCAATGGATGATACTGTAAGTGTGGTTACAAAAGCGGCAAAATTCAGAATAAAATACTTCTCAGAAAGGATAATATTGACTCATAAGGCCACTTCGGAATTAAAACTGTAGGATGTCACAGTTAAAGAGAGAAAAAAATATCAGCAATATTAGTCAAAAACTGAAAGAAAATATAGACATAATATTGACTCATAAGGCCGATTCGGAATTAAAACTGTAGGATGTCACAGTTAAAGAGAGAAAAAAAATATCAGCAATATTAGCCAAAATCTGAAAGAAAATATAGACATAACTATCAAATTTGTTAAAGAAAATGACACTGTCATAAAGAAGGTAGATAACTGTACGAACAACAGTGAAGATCTTTGTCAAAAACACCACCAAATAAATCAGGAGAGATCCCATAGTGTGTTTCAAAATTCAAAAAACTAAAAATATAACAATGCTGAAACCACAAGCCCAACCCATGTCCTCAACGATGGTGCCCCGTCAAGGCTGTAGCTAACTCTAGAAAAAGCCCAGCATTACAGCTAAAGAAGAATCTGTTCAACATTCTAAAGTAGACAAGCACCACTGAAAGCAACACATCTATCAAGGACAATAGAGAATTCACTCAGGCGGTCAAGGACTTGCAGGTACACAGTGAATTCTAAATTTGTGCACTAGTGTCGCAATCAAACCAACATTAGACATCATTAAGAAAATTTAAATAAGCTAATTGCAACAACAGAAGTTCTCATGGAGTTCCTTGAACTTGTATTGAACAATAATTACTTTCAGTTCAACCACTAATTTTACGAACAGCCAGGTGGACTCGTCACGGGATCAGGTCTCTCTGGCTTGTTAGTTGACATCAGTATTGATAATTTAGGTAACCAGGTTCTTTGTCTAGTCAGCAATAGTTAGTAAAATAATTAACTGTTACGGATATGTTGATGGGTTAATCACAATTGTCCAGTGCAACAACACTGAAGTAGGATAGCTGTGTAAACTATTCATCAGTTCCACCCCAACACAAAATTCACTATCCAACGTGAGGTACACCGCAGATTAAATTTCTTATACTTAACTGTTTGCATAAAAAACAACAGACACGCCTTCACCACACGCAGAAAGAAAATAGCTACAGAAACAAACTGTTCACAGCAGTTCCTTCCTTCTAGCTACTCACAAAACAGAAGCATATAGATGATCAATAGGGCAGTGAGTATACCAATGGCACAGCATGATCTTGGTGATGAAATTGCCTTAAACAAACAAATAGCCACTAGTACTTGCTACTCATCATTCACAATAAAATTTATCACCTCTTTAATCCCATGACAAAGGAAGAAAGTGGAAAGGTAACAACACACTTGTTACCAACAGATACCAAAACCATAAAATTTTCCTGTATTTCATTCACTGGAAGAGCTTATTATAAAGTTGCTAACCGGGAAGTTACATTCACGGACAGTCCTCCATGTCCGTTAATAATATACGCTCATGCTCATAAAGTAAGAATAATGCTGATACATGGTGAAACAATGCTCTGGGCGCTTTGCGAGTTTAAATCACCTAGGGGTATGACCATGCAGTGCATTTGACCTGCGGTCGTCGCACGGTGGCGGTGGCAGCAGTCCGCATACGCAGAGGTGTGTTGGTGCATGTCAGAGTACGGTGCAGCGAGTAAGTGCGCAGACGTTTTCAGACGTGCCAATGGTGACTGTGTTGAAAATGCCTCCAAGAACGCATATTGATGACGTTATGAGGGGTAGAATACTAGGGTGACTGGATGCTGGTCAAACACAGCAGGTCGTAGCACGGGCCCTCCGTGTGCCGCAAAGTGAGATCTCAAGATTATGGCAACGATTCCAGCAGACAGGAAACGTGTCCAACCGCGATAGTACGGGACGTACACAGTGTACAGCACCACAAGACGACCGATATCTCACCATCAGTGCCCGCAGACGGCCACGGAGTACTGCAGCCAGCCTTGCTCTGGACCTTAATGCAGCCACTGGAAGAGTTGTCTCCAGACACACAGTCTACAGACGACTGAACAGACATGGTTTATTCGCTGGGAGACCTGCAAAGCGCATTCCACTGACCCCTGGTCACAGGAGAGCCCGTAAAGCCTGGTGTCAGGAACACAGTATATGGTCATTGGAACAGTGGTCCCAGGTCATGTTCACAGACGAGTCCAGATATAATATGAACAGCGATTCTCACCGGGTTTTCATCTGGCGTGAACCAGATACCAACCCCTTAATGTCCTTGAAAGGGACCTGTATGGAGGTCGTGGTTTGATGGTGTGGGGTGAGATTATGATTGGTGCACGTACATACCTGCATGTCTGTGACGGAGGAACTGTAACAGGTCATTTGTATCGGGACGTCATTTGGAACCAGTATGTTCGCCTTTTCAGGGGTGAAGTGGGTCCCACCTTCCTCCTGATGAATGATAGCGTACGGCCACACCGAGCTGCCATCGTGGAGGAGTACCTTGAAGCAGAAGATATCAGGCGAATGGAGTGGCCTGCCTGTTCTCCAGACCTAAACCCCATCGAGCACGTCTGGGATGCTCTCGGTTGACGTATCGCGGGACGTCTTCAAACCCCTACGACATTTCAGGAGCACCGACAGGCTCTGGTGCAAGAATGGGAGGCTATACCCCAGCAGCTGCTCGACCACTTGATCCAGAGTATGCCAACCCGTTGTGCGGCCTGTGTACATGTGCATGGTGATCATATCCCATATTGATGTCGGGGTATATGCGCAGGAAACAGTGGCGTTTTGTAGCACATGTGTTTCGGGACGGTTTTCTCAACTTATCACCAATACCGTGGACTTGCAGATCTGTGTCGTGTGTGTTCCCTATGTGCTTATGCTATTAGGGCCAGTTTTGTGTAGTGCCACGCTGTGTGGCACCACATTCTGCAATTATCCTTAATTTATTAGGATGAGTGTAAAATGAAAAGAAATGATCATTTTTGTACGCTTTGTCAGAGAGCTTTAAGTTAATCCTAACTCTGCCGGCATGAAAGACTAGTTTACAACCCTAGCGTACAAAGAGCCGTTTCAAGTCAATCAGTAGTTAACAATCTGAAGTCTTCTGTTGATAACCTTGATGGAAATGTTTCAAGGCTTCCGCTATCCAGTACCTACTGTGACACGTGGCTCAGCCATTAGGTCCAAGGAGGCACGTATTTGCAGGCTGTATGGGCTAGAATCTAGGCACAGGTACTTCTCTTCGACTAGGAGAAGCAGCGTTCATGTGATTCTTCAAGGCCTCTTGAGTATTCCCGTCATACGTTGTGACTTTATATCCATTGTGCAGAGTGTATTTCCGTTCTTCTCATTTCTGGCTGCACTGTGTCCGCTGTTTACGCTTAAAGAACGATTAACCGTCTACAGCCTGTGTTTTCCGATCAGTGTTGTCTGTAACTCTTTTTCAGTCATGAGCCCAGCTGATATAACCAAGAACAGACGCAAAACGGTATTACTTGCATAGCCCCCTCTGTTAAGAGATGACTTGTACACGAAGAGTCCGTATGATAGGCGAACGTGGTGCCTCTGAAAAACGCTGATGAAAATATTGGTAGACCTGATAACTTATGATGAAAGACTTTTGAGACACAAATAAATCTGGAAACATTTTTAGGTATCAAGGAGTAGCTAAACTGGCAGTAGAGGGAAGTGTAAGTGGAAAAAATAGCAGAAAGATAACAAGACTTGGCTACAACCAAGCACTGTCAAGTGGACGTAGTTGTGCAGAAAACAAGAGTCTCACAAGAGGATGGAATGTGAGAACTGTGTTCATATTAGCCCTTATAGGCTGTAATTGCTTCAAATGGTTCAAATGGCTCTGAGCACTATGGGACTCAACTTCTGAGGTCATTAGTCCCCTACAACTTAGAATTAGTTAAACCTAACTAACCTAAGGACATCACAAACATCCATGCCCGAGGCAGGATTCGTACCTGCGACCGTATCGGTCTTGCGGTTCCAGACTGCAGCGCCTTTAACTGCTCGGCCACTTCGGCCGGCTATAGGCTGTAATTATTCAGTATTCAAATTAGTAAATGCTTCTCTCGTAAAACGCATCAAGCGACTGGAAATAGAAGAAACCCTAATACTGGCACTATGGAGAGATCACTCTAACAACACCTCACACTGTCTGTCGTAGTTTGGATGTGGATGTAATGGGTGTCCATAATTAAAATTCCAGTTCCAAAACCCTGTAAAAGTGTACCACTGCTCAGAATGATGTAAAAGTGGAACAGCGTATTATTGGCGTAGGGGCAGATGTCATGAAAAGGAAAAAAAAAAAGGAAAACAGTAAAAGAAAGAATTGAACGAAAATTTTACCAAAAGACGGCGATGTAACCATCTTAACATAAATGGGTCAGGGAGGCAGCTACATATGACAGATGAATCGCAATACGATGGCAATGGTTTGAGTTGCACATTACACCATTAGTAATGTTCATTGTGCTCGGCTGCACAAGATTAGCTGTCTACGGTTGTGGCACTGTAACGTACGTAAGCCCATTCATCTCGGCAATATCTTACCACAGCGGGTGGTAAAAGGGCAGTTTTTAATTGTTCTGAGGCCACAAACCACATAGGAAGCAAAATGACGTCAGTTTTTAATTGCCCCTTGGCCAAAAATTGCATAAAAACCAAAATGACATTGGTTATTAATTGTATCTGTGGCCAAGAACCGAAAAAAGCAAAATGTTTTGCTGTTGTTAAAACTAGTACAAGACATGTTCTATACTCTGTCCACCGTTCTATGTCACCAGGTGAAATCAAGAAATAGAGTTATCCACAACAGATCAAAGTGTCTCGCGGGTCACGTTCAGAACTCGTTGCATAATGTGTACCTTTAATTCAGCTACGGTCGTAAATGGAGCACTGAACACATCTTTCAGATATCCCTGCGGCCAGAAGTCACACAGATTAAGATCAGGTGGTCTGCATGATCAGGCTGAAGGGAAATGGCGGCTGATAATTCTAGAATTCCTGAAATAGCTCTGAAGCAGCTGCTTCACTGGCTGTGCAATGTGCAGAGAAGCTCACTCTTGCTTAAAAATGCTCACCTCCCCGTAAAAATACGGTCCTACTATAAACGATGTCGTCGACTCGCACCACACAGTCACCTTTACGGAATGGGGTGGTACCAGATGACAAGCGAGCGGATTTTCCGTTGCCCATCATCTGCAATCCTTGGAGACGGAAATGGGCTTCGTCTGTCCGCAGATTGTTCCATGGCCTTTCATTGTCCACTAACACGGAAGCAAGAAAATACAGCTCAGCAGGAAGCAACTCCTGAACATGTGTGATTTCTTATGGATAGCAGTGAAGGGTGTTTCATAGGCTTGTTTGCACCGTGCTCGCAGGAATGTCAAGCGTTCGGTCAGTTCACGTCATGTTTGCACACCACCGTTCGACCCTTCTTGCAGTGCTGTGGCTACATCTTCGATAGACGTCGGACTGTTCTCCTCCCTCTGCCACATTGCACTTCTAAAGAACTTGTCTTTTCGAATTCAGTAATCATTTTCTCCAGACCCTTCGTAGACATCGGACCAGTGCCTTTTTTCATACTCCTGAGTGTCCGAAACTTCTGCAGAGCTACTGACGCACAGTCGCCGTTCTTGTAAAAAGCTTCATATGCGGCACATGATCCTTCATGAATACATACATGTTGGGCGTCAGAGGCGCTAACTAAGGAACAGCCGTGTGCCGCACGTTTCTTAGCATTCATGTTCTGCCGCTTACAGCGCCATCTACCAGCGTTTTGAAACTGGAAGTTTAATAATTGACGTCCTGTATAAATAACTTGGTGAGCTGGATGTTTTGCGGACATTGTATGAGATACGAGGTCCACCACACAAATTAAAACAGGTTAAGAATGTTGAAAGGTCATCGCTCTTCATATTATTGACCCATTCATGACACACGCCGTCTAGGTATGTTTTAACAATTTCCAATACTAGATCTTTTGGACTTCATCTTTTACATCCACGTTAAGTACATCCAGAGATTTAATGGAACAATTACAGTCGATGACGGTGCAGTTAAGTACGTCTGTAAACACAAGCTGTGTAGACCAAATATTCCCAAGATAGTCCGTTCTTACGAAACAAGCCGAAATAATCTTTTTCATCTCCTCGTTCCGACGGCCAAAGTAATATGCTCGACAGTGTGCTTCGCTTCCCTTCCTATATAACAGTGTGGAAATTTATTGTAATGAATGGTGGACAATTATGAGAGGTGGCCAATCGACTGTCCGAACTGATTCCAAACGGGTGTCTATGTTTTTGTGAGTCCCGACAATGCACAATGCAATGTTTACGCTACTAGCTCCATTTGCACGTGCCGTCCGTCGTTTACTACCCTGAATGACATGAAAATTATGCTTACTGTTTCTAAATTCGTCAAATTTTACACTCCGTGTAATCACAGCTTAAATCACACCAAATGTGCTTCTACTTTCCAACTAAGGGTACCGAATGCAGCTCACTGTCACGGAGGTACTATGATGCCAACTACAGTCTATAATAAATCATAAATATTACGGTAAATCACGATTTATAGACATTAGAAATAGTATAGGTATTTTTATTTATATCGTGTTTCGTAGTAGTAGGACACTACGCTCTTTTGTCACACTTCTCCATTACGACGAAACACTATGCCGGCGGGGAACTTACTGCTATGTTGTGCTCACTTTTACCGTTTGGTAGTTTTCTCGGGTGTACAATGAAGACATGAGTAGTACCGAAATCCCAGAATCATATTATTATTCCGTACTGTTTAGTTCTGGTGCTAAAGAAAAATACTTTAAAAAGCGTTATAAATAAGAGTTTACCGTAGATTTACTTCAAGTTTATGTCGTATCCTGGGCAAGAAAACATTTTGCTGTATTACTTAAAATCTAAAGTAACACAAACCTCGACACAAAGGAAAATGAATAATTAGTAATCGTTTACTCACCCAGGTAAATGGTGCGGCTCGGCTGTGGCCACCAACTCGGTCATTTTAATGAGTAATTTAGGAGCTTTCCGAAAAGGTCACAGGAATTTGAATGGAGACGTATCTAGGTAACGAACGAACATTGTTGGCGGTATTAAGCATTTGTGCGGTGGTGCACTTGATTTTTTTTTTTTCAAGGACGAAATAAATACGTCTCGGCGCTTAGTAGAGTTATTATCGTAGATATATTGTTTTACGTCAGTTTTAGTAAATATGGATTTACTTAGGTGAAAATACAGTTTAGGTGAATTTCTGTTTATAACACGTCATTGTAGGATGCTTTCTGAACCTAGCAGTGTCAGTGGGATACGTGTGTTTAGTTACAATTATGCAGCAGAATCAAAGGTTTGAAGCATTTTGTATTGGTACCCACATTAATGAAAGTATATCTATACGGTATCTATTGAATTTTGTATTAGAAGGAAAAAAGCGCCGATATTACAAACCGTTGCATCTGAGCCATGTATTGCTAGACTGTAAGATGCGGATCAGCAAAACCGAAGCACAGGAAGCCGTAAGAGCAAAAATTTGTCGTACAGGATTATAAGAAGAAAACAATCACTTCCAAAAGTCACGAAAACTAAGTTTGGCATGCCCATTACCTGCAACAATTAAATGTTTACGATTGAAATTAACGATTAGTCGCACAAAATTTAAATACGTAGAAAGTGATCCACTCACAGAGAAAGCAGACCAATGTTTTGTAATAAATCTTCATTAATTGTGGGTCACACGATATCAACAGAGAGCCTGTACTAAACCCGTGTGAGTAACAAGCATTTCATGATTAAAGTGTATGCCCCCAAGAATCATGTACCTCAAAATTTATTTCTATTTTGGTTACTCATTATTAAAATTACTGTCAACTTTGAAACCACAGGCATAGTTTTTAAAAATACGTAGAAATTGCCAGTTCACAGGTTTCACTTACAAATCTCGAAAGATTAGTAGCCTACATATTTGCCTCACTTAATGAATCTTCTTTGATTTTCTTGTGTTCTCATTTAGGAGACTAGTCGGCAGCTATTCTTGTCCTTCATTTTTTTGTCTTTTGTAAGTCTCTTCAGTTCAGAGCATGTTATAAGTTTCGTATCTTGTTTTATTTGCATGATTTAGTCATGGATCTTTCTTGCGCGTTCTTCCCATGTGTCTTTCCTTGTATTTATCTCACAGTGAATGAGCACTACCTATACAGGGTGAACATAATAAAACCGACAAACGGCAGGGACAGATTCCTGATTTCAAGGAAAAAAGGTCCTATGAACATTTGTCCGGAACTGCATGTGCGTTCAACGATAACAAATCGTGCACGCATCTCGTGATCGTGCGGTAGCGTTCTCGCTTCCCACGCCCGGGTTCCCGGGTTCGATTCCCGGCGGGGTCAGGGATTTTCTCTGCCTCGTGATGACTGGGTGTTGAATGATGTCCTTAGGTTAGTTAGGTTTAAGTAGTTCTAAGTTCTAGGGGACTGATGACCATAGATGTTAAGTCCCATAGTGCTCAGAGCCATTTTTTTGACAACAAATCGTCCCGGAACACAGTACAGAGCTGCAGCGCGTCCACGGCACAACAGGTGTTCAAAGAGGCCTCCATGGGATCGCAGGCGATAGGGAGAGTAGTGGTGGTCATGTAGGATAGACACAATCGTATTTTTGTGTACACCATGTTGAAGGGCCGCTTACCTGGAGCTTGCGCTAGGGTCCGTCTCAATATTTTGTTGAACCCAGTCCTCCAAATCCGCTGCCTCTCTGCGAGTTCGTCTGTTTGAAAGGACCCACGATCACACAAAAACGAATAAAGGACTTGAAATGTTGTGCGATGTGGTTGGTATTTTTGAAGGTGCCTATTTTAGTACAGCCGTGCCGCCTGTCGACCGTTTCCATCTACTTGGCCGTACACGAACGCCGTTTCGGCTTGCTCGCAACATGAGTACCGGACCATTCCGTTGCGTATAGTACGCTTTGTCAATCACATAACTTGCAATACACAAGGAACACGCGGCATGTGGTCAGAGGAACTGTCATTCGTCAGCGTCATCTACCGTGGCAACGATGCATTTCCGGACACATGCTCATAGGACATTTTTTCCTCCATTTCCAGACATAATCCGTCCCTGCAGTTCATCGGTTTTATTCATGTTCAACTTGAATAGGTGTCTAACGCATCGGTCCCTCAGTACCATGATAATCCTCCCCAACGATCTTTTCTCTTATATGATGTTGAACGCTTCTTTATTGGTCATTCTCCCTGTCGAACAAATCTCTTGTTGTTCTCCAACAACGTCTCAAAAGCCGGTAACCTCTTCTGGTTTCTATATCATCCATGCCGCCTAGCGATGTATGGCAACGCTCCAAACAGAAGCTTTTACGTGCAGTTTCCTGCTGTTTAAACTAAGGTTATTCCATTTTAGTTGGTTTCTGGTCTCGTTGAATGTTATTTTAGCTTGTTCAGTTCCACAGTTAATCTACTAGCATGATCTACCACCCTTTGTTGTTCTGCTACGCAGGTACTTGCCGCTGCTGCAGATTATCTCAATCAGAGGTAGGTATGCTGCTGCCGGAACTTTACTTGTACTAGGATTTAGGTTCTGTTCTTTTTTATACTAAATGCTGCTGAAAGGCCGGCCGGTGTGGCCGAGCGGTTCTAGGCGCTTCAGTCCGGACCCGCGTGACCGCTACAGTCGCAGGTTCGAATCCTGCCTCGGGCATGGATGTGCGTGATGTCCTTCAGTTAGTTAAGTTTAAGTAGTTCTAAGTTCTAGGGGACTGATAACCTCAGATGTTCAGTCTCATATCGCTCAGAGGTATTTGAACCATTTTTTAGCTGCTGAAAGTACGTTGTTTGACCTCCTATTGTCTTTGGGTAACACAGCTATATCATCTGCATTATAGTTTCTCCATGTACAATTATTCCTTCAACATACGTTTCGTATCATTCGATTAATGCAGTCTCAGTGTTTGCTGAAGTGCAATGGGGAAAGGCGGCATCGCTGCCGACTGCACTAAGCTGACAAAAGTCGTGGGATATCTCCTAATGTCGTGTCGGACCTCCTTTTGCCCAGAGAAGTACAGCAACTCGACGTGGCATGGTGTACCGACACACGGTACAAAAAATTAAATCGTGCGATGGCAAGTCAGACACAAAACAAAGTAAAATGAAAACAGTAAAAAAAAAAAAAAAAAAAAAAAAAAAACCTCTGAAAATGCGAGTGCAGTTAGCTGTCTTAACGGTAATTTATAATTAAATGAAATAATGGTACAAACAGACTCTATAAAATAACTGTCTAGGATCATTGTGGTAATTAATTGTTCTTTTACTCGCTGGCGAAAGAAACTAAAAATCCAGTGTTATTGCTCACTCTGTGTTCTAGTCTCGAAGCTACGGTGGACTTTCGCATTGTAAGTTGTAAATTTTTAAATAATATATGGTAATCTATGCTGACCGTGAATTTTTCTTTCATGTACCTAATGACCTTCATACAGAAGTAAAAATATTAATTGTAAGGTTTTCAGTACGCTGGGTAATTAACAAGAACGGGCGAACTATCGACCATTCTTGGCGGACACACTGCGTAGGAATAATTTCATTATAATTTCATTGCGTTCCGTCATCAACGGCACTTCATAAGACTAGCACATAATTATAAAGGAAAAGGAAGTGAATATACTAATTTATGAGGTTTAAGGTAAAGACTAAGAACATTCAGTTAAGCTCAGATATAGGCCGCTTCTCGGCAAGACGAAGAGTTGTTGTTGTTGTTGTGGTCTTCAGTCCTGGGACTGGTTTGATGCAGCTCTCCATGCTACTCTATCCTGTGCAAGCTTCTTCATCTCCCAGTACCTACTGCAGCCTACATCCTTCTGAATCTGCTTAGTGTGTTCATCTCTTGGTCTCCCTCTACGATTTTTACCCTCCACGCTGCCCTCCAATGCTAAATTTGTGATCCCTTGATGCCTCAGAACATGTCCTACCAACCGGTCCCTTCTTCTTGTGACGTTGTGCCACAAACTCCTCCCCAATTCTATTCAATACCTCCTCATTAGTTATGTGATCTACCCATCTAATCTTCAGCATTCTTCTGTAGAACCACATTTCGAAAGCTTCTATTCTCTTCTTATCCAAACTAGTTATCGTCCATGTTTCACTTCCATACATGGCTACACTCCATACAAATACTTTCAGAAACGACTTTCTGACACTTAAATCTATATTCGACGTTAACAAATTTCTCTTCTTCAGAAACGCTTTCCTTGCCATTGCCAGTCTACATTTTATATCCTCTCTACTTCGATCATCATCAGTTATTTTGCTCCCCAAAAAGCAAGACTCCTTTACTACTTTAAGCGTCTCATTTCCTAATCTAATTGCCTCAGCATCACACGACTTAATTTGACTACATTCCATTAACCTCGTTGTGCTTTTGTTGATGTTCATCCTATATCCTCCTTTCAAGACACTGTCCATTCCGTTCAACTGCTCTTCCAAGTTCTTTGCTGTCTCTGACAGAATTACAATGTCATCGGCGAACCTCAAAGTTTTTACTTCTTCTCCATGAATTTTAATACCTACTCCGAATTTTTCTTTTGTTTCCTTTACTGATTGCTCAGTATACAGATTGAATAACATCGGGGAGAGGCTACAACCCTGTCTCACTCCTTTCGCAACCACTGCTTCCCTTTCATGTCCCTCGACTCTTATAACTGCCATCTGGTTTCTGTACAAATTGTAAATAGCCTTTCGCTCGCTGTATTTTACCCCTGCCACCTTCAGAATTTGAAAGAGAGTATTCCAGTCAACATTGTCAAAAGATTTCTCTAAGTCTACAAATGCTAGAAATGTAGGTTTGCCTTTTCTTAATCTTTCTTCTAAGATAAGTCGTAAGGTCAGTATTGCCTCACGTGTTCCAACATTTCTACGGAATCCAAACTGATCTTCCCCAAGGTAGGCTTCTACCAGTTTTCCCATTCGTCTGTAAAGAATTCGCGTTAGTATTTTGCAGCTGTGACTTATTAAACTGATAGTTCGGTAACTTTCACATCTGTCAACACGTGCTTTCTTTGGGATTGGAATTATTATATTCTTCTTGAAGTCTGAGGGTATTTCGCCTGTCTCATACATCTTGTCAGGACTGGTTCTCCCAAGGCCATCAGTAGTTCCGATGGAACGTTGTCTACTCCCGGGGCCTTGTTTCGACTCAGGTCTTTCAGTGCTCTGTCAAACTCTTCACGCAGTATCGTATCTCCCATTTCATCTTCTTCCACATCCTCTTCCACTTCCATAATATTGTCCTCAAGTACATCGCCCTAGTATAAACCCTCTATATACTCCTTCCACCTTTCTGCCTTCCCTTCTTTGCTTAGAACTGGGTTGCCATCTGAGCTCTTGATATTCATACAAGTGGTTCTCTTCTCTCCAAAGGTCTCTTTAATTTTCCTGTAGGCAGTATCTATCTTACGCGTACTGAGATAAGCCTCTACATCCTTACATTTGTCCTCTAGCCATCCCTGCTTAGCCATTTTGCACTTTCTGTCGATATCATTTTTGAGACGTTTGTACTCCTTTTTGCCTGCTTCATTTACTGCATTTTTATATTTTCTCCTTTCATCAATTAAATTCAATATTTCTTCTGTTGCCCAAGGATTTCTATTAGCCCTTGTCTTTATACCTACTTGATCCTCTGCTGCCTTCACTTCTTCATCCCTCAGAGCTACCCATTCTTCTTCTACTGTATTTCCTTCCTCCATTCCTGTCAATTGTTCCCTTATGCTCTACCTGAAACTCTCTACAACATCTGGTTCTTTCAGTTTATCCAGGTCCCATCTCCTTAAATTCCCCCCTTTTTGCAGTTTCTTCAGTTTCAATCTGCAGTTCATAACCAATATATTGTCGTCAGAGTCCACATCTGCCCCTGGAAATGTCTTACAATTTAAAACCTGGTTCCTAAATCTCTGTCTTACCATTATATAGTCTATCTGATACCTTTTAGTATCTCCAGGATTCTTCCAGGTATACAACCTTCTTTTATGATTCTTGAACCAAGTGTCAGCTATGATTAAGTTATGCTCTGTGCAAAATTCTACAAGGCGGCTTCCTCTTTCATTCCTTCCCCCCAATCCATATTCACCCACTATGTTTCCTTCTCTCCCTTTTCCTACTGACGAATTCCAGTCACCCATGACTATTAAATTTTCGTTTCCCTTCACTACCTGAATAATTTCTTTTATCTCGTCATACATTTCATCTATTTCTTCATCATCTGCAGAGCTAGTTGGCATATAAACTTGTACTACTGTAGTAGGCATGGGCTTTGTGTCTATCTTGGCCACAATAATGCGTTCACTATGCAGTTTGTAGTAGCTAACCCGCACTCCTATTTTTTTATTCATTATTAAACCTACTCCTGCATTACCCCTATTTGATTTTGTATTTATAACCCTGTAATCACCTGACCAAAAGTCTTGTTCCTCCTGCCACCGAACTTCACTAATTCCCACTATGTCTAACTTTAACCTATCCATTTCCCTTTTTAAATTTTCTAACCTACCTGACCGATTAAGGGATCTGACATTCCACGCGCCGATCCGTAGAACGCCAGTTTTCTTTCTCCTGATAACGACGTCCTCCTGAGTAGTCCCCGCCCGGAGATCCGTATGGGGGACTATTTTACCTCCGGAATATTTTACCCAAGAGGACGCCATCATCATTTAATCATACAGTAGAGCTGCATGTCCTCGGGAAAAATTACGGCTGTAGTTTCCCCTTGCTTTCAGCCGTTCGCAGTACCAGCAGAGCAAGGCCGTTTTGGTTAATGTTACAAGGCCAGATCAGTCAATCATCCAGACTGTTGCCCCTGCAACTACTGAAAAGGATGCTGCCCCTCTTCAGGAACCACATGTTTGTCTGGCCTCTCAACAGATACCCCTCCGTTGTGGTTGCACCTACGGTACGGCCATCTGCATTGCTGAGGCACGCAAGCCTCCCCACCAATGGCAAGGTCCAAGGTTCATGGGGGACGAAGAGTATTACGTTTAAAAAAGGGAAATACTTTCTTTCATTACAAGGTTTCTTTTAATTAAATATCACTACAGTGAAGATGTCCTGCAGCAATATTTTAATGTAATAAGAGCAAATACAATCCCTGGGATTATGTTTACGTCTTTTTTTTGTCAGTATGAACGCTCCACGTAAACATCAGCTTCAACAAATTCGGAAAGCGCCTCACGCAAACCCATATTAAAAAGGCGGTGAGTAGCGCGCTGTTAAATAATCGGAGTTCAGAAAACTATTTTACGAAATTATAGATTCAGGTGCCACATATTATTACGATTCTTTCTTCTGTCCGCTCCACCAAATAAGTGCTCTATTCACGCTCTTGTCGGGCGTAAATGTCGATAAAGTTAGGCGGTAAGATCTTACACTGTATTCGTCACATTCATTGAGTACACGTAAGTATACTTGAGACAGTGTCCGCGCCTGGGCGGCAGCTGTACAATGTCTTTGGAAGTCCTCTGCAGAAATACTCAGCCATGCTGCCTCTATAGCCGTCCATAATTGTGAAGTGTTGCCGATTCGATGGGAATCATTTGGCCCGATCTGGGTGGCCAAATCATAAGCTCGAATTCTCTTGAATGTTATTCAAACCATTCGCGAACAACTGCAGCCCGCTGACATGGTGCATTATCATCATAAAAATTCCATCGTTGTTTGGGAACAGGAAGTCCATCAATGGCTGAAGATGGTCTCCAAGTAGCCGAACACAACCATTTACAGTCAATGATCGCTTCAGTTGGAGCAGAGGACGCAGTACAATGCGTGCAAATATGGCCCACAGCATTATGGAGCCACCAGCAGCTAGTACAGTGCTTTGTTATCAACTTGGGTCAATGGGTTCGTGGGGTGTGCGACACACCAGTCGCATCACCAGCTATTACCACCTCAAATCAGGCCTCATCTGACAAGGCGACGGTTTTTCAATCGTCTATGGTCCAAAACATATGGTCACGAGCCCAGGAGAGGGGCTGACGGCGATGTCGTGCTGTTAGCAAAGACACTCGCGTCGGTCGTCTGCTGCCACAGCCCAGCAATGTTAAATTACACCGCATTGTCCTAACGGATACGTTAGTCATGCGTCCCACATAGATTTCTGTGGTTCTTTCATATAGTGTTGCTTATCTGATAGCACTGACAACTCTACACATACACTGCTCCTCTCGATTGTTGACAAAGAAAGGAAAACTGGATTTAACGTCCCGTCGGCATCGAGGTTATTAGAGACATAGCACAAGCTCGGATTGTGTTGACGGTGGGGAAATAAAATGGCCGTGTCATTTGAAAGGAACCATCCCGGCATTTGAATGCCTAGAACGATTTAGGCAAATCAAGGAAAACCTAAATCTGGTTCTAGGCGCTTCAGTCCAGAACCGCGTGACCGCTAAGGTCGCAGATTCGAATCCTGCCTCGGGCATGTCCTTAGGTTAGTTAGGTTTAAGTAGTTCTAAGTTTTGGGGGACTGATGACCTCGGATGTTAAGTCCCATTTTGCTCAGAGCCATTTGAACCATTTGAACCTCCCGAATACGTGTCCAGTGTGCTAACCACTGCTACATCTCTCTCCGGCGATTGTAGTGTGGAGGCCTTTCGGCAGTGTGTTGTCCGCTGTGAGAGGTAATGCCTGAAATTCGGTATTCTCAGCGCACACTTGACATTGTGGATCTCGGCATACTGACCTCCGTGACGTTTTCCGAAATGGAATGTCCCATGCGTCTAACTCCAGTTACCATTCCGCGTTCAGGGTCTGTTAATTCTCGTCGTGCGGTGATACGTCCGAAACCTCTTCACAGGATCACCTGAGTACAAATGACAGCTCCACTTTTTTTTTTCCTTTATTGAGTTTCGATTCCCCCTAAAGGGGGCGGGCTGGCAGCAGCTTATTACGCCGCTCTGCAGCCTACAGAATTTGTTTTAAAAAGATGAAGATAATAAAAAATAATAACAGTTGGCGATAAAATTTTGTTTTTTTTGACAGCTCCACCAGTGCACTAACATTTTATACCTTGTGTACTCGATACTACCGCCATCTGTATGTGTGCATATCGCTGTCCCATGACATCTGTCACCTCAGCGTATAGTGCTCGATTCTCATTGCAGAATTGATTACGTCACAAGAATGTGAGGTTACATTATACAACGATGCAAGGTCTATGGGATGCTCTGAAACAAAATGCACTTATTTAGTATCAAAGACACTTAGCAGTGACGTCAGGAATGCCTGGAAAGAACGTAGATCTTTCTTTCATTTAATGGTTAGAGCATTTACACACACACACTTGCTCTACAAGCAGCATCCATTATTCGCATGTAATGTGTTGTTTGTCCATTTGGCGCTGACAGCGTAGGTATGACACCCGAGATGATGTGCGTTATGTACTGATGGGATATAATGTTGTAAGGAATCCTGAACCTTTTTATCTGTACTCTTCCAATCTTACTGTGTCATCAGGGTCAGTTTCAGAACTGCTTTTTCAGCACTGAGACGATGTTACTGTATTTGTACAGATCTATAGTTTCTCTCAACCGCCACAATCTGATAAACTCATCGATTACAAGTCAAGAAATTAGTCTTAATGCTTGAGTTTAAAGTTATAGTTCATATTTTGTTCCAAGATTTAAAGCTTCACATTCATATAACATTATCGAACTAATATTTAATTAATGTACGCAAGTTCTAAAATTAGTTTGAGCGTGCTCGTCCTTGGGATTTTGGCGTAACTGTAAAATATTCTCCCAGCAGTTGGTTGACGTACATCGAATTCTACACTGGCAAGAATGGTGAAACACCCAGAAGACGTGGGCGGACGTCCGACATCAGTGTAACTTCGTTGATGCACACACCGTCCGTGGGCGTGTAAATGATTATGGTTGCAATTTCCTGTGCCAGGCGCTTCAGTCCGGAAACGCGCGACTGCTACGGTCGCAGGTTCGAATCCTGCCTCGGGCATGGATGTCTGTGATATCCTCAGGTTAGTTAGGTTTAAGTAGTTCTAAGTTCTAGTGGACTGATCACCTCAGATGTTAAGTCCTATAGTTCTCAGAGCCATTTGAAACATTTTGAACTTCTGTGGGGAAGTGTTATCAATTATCGGCATCTGGCTGGCCGGCCGATCGAATCGTCCGATATCCAGATTCGTGGGTCATTCGCATGTGATAGCGGCCGACAACGTCTGACCATCCCAATGGATTGACAAGGTATGATCCCTACCGTTTTTTTAGTAGCACTTGTAACCTACGTCCTCAGCTGTTTGCTGGATGTATTCAAATCTCTGTCTACCTCTACAGTTTTGCCTTCTGCTGCTCCCTCTGCTACCATGGAAATTGTTCCTTCGTGTCTTAACAGATGTCCTATCGTACTGTCCCTCTTTCTTGTCAGTGTTTTCTGTATATAACCTTCCTCGCCGAGTCTTCGGAGAACCTCATCATTTATTATCTTAGCGGTCAGCCTAATTTTCAACACTTTTCTGTAGCAGCACATCTCCATAAATTCGATTCTTTTCTTTTCCGGTTTTCTCACAGTCCATGTTTCACTAGCATGCAATACTGTGATCCAAACGTATATTGTCAAAAACTGTTTCCTCAAATTAAGGCATTTGTTGACACTAGTAGACGTCTCTTGGCCAGAAATGCCCTTTTCCCTAGTGCTAATCTGTATTTCATTTCCTGCTTGCTCCGTGCGTCATTGGTTATTTTGCTGCCTAGGTAGCAAAATTCCTTAACTTCATCTGTTTTGTAATCATCAATTCTGATGTTTAGTTCCTCTCTATTCTCATTCTAATACTTCCATTACTTTCGTCTTTCTTCGATTTACTCTCAGTCCACATTCCGTACTCATTAGATTTCTCATTACAACAACATGTCTAGTAGTTCTCCTTCATTTTCACTGAGGGTAGCAATTTCATCAGAAAATCTTATCACTGATCGCCCTGAGTTTTAATTCGACTCTTAAACCTTTATTTTATAATTTTCATTATTTCTGCGATGTATAGACACTACAGTAGTGACGAAAACTTCAACTGGAAACAAAACGACTGTTCCCATTGGTGTGGAGAACGTATGAGAGTGCCGATGTACCATCAGACTTTCGGAGAAAACATCATCCACAAAATTCTGAAGTTTCCAAGAGCCGACAAATGAGAGAATAATCGCACAAAAAGATTAATAGCTCTTGTATCAAAGTTGCTGGCAAAAAGAAAATTGAGAATCTGTTACATGACGTTTGGCTTTAGGAAAGATAGAGGCACCAGAGTGGCAGTTCTGACAATGCGGTTGATAATGGAAGCAAGACTGAAGAAGAATTAAGACACATTCGTAGGATTTGTCGACCTGGAAAAGCGTTCGGCAGTGTCAAATGTTGCAAGATGTTCGAAACTTTGAGTGAAATAGGGGTAAGCTACAAGGTACGACGTGTAATATGTAGTGTATACAAGAACGAAGACTGAACAATAAGAATGGTAGACCAAAAACGACTTGCTCGAACTGAATGGGAGTAAGACAGGTTATGCCTTTCGCCCCTACTCTTCAGTCTATTCATCGGAGAAACTGTTATCCTAGTACCGTGCACCAAACCATATCGTAACCCTTTAACACCTGCGACTGCCATACGAGAACAGATAACGAATTCGCTGAAATATTTTGTGTCATCACGAACAATTAGTTTGAGACTAGTAGCAAACGAACTAGCGAAATACCGTTCCAAGTGTGGCCTGCCGTTAACACAGCAGCTCAAACGGCTGCTACAAATCACTAGGCGTAATGGTTCAAATGGTTCAAATGGCTCTGAGCACTATGGGACTCAACTGCTGAGGTCATTAGTCCCCTAGAACTTAGAACTAGTTAAACCTAACTAACCTAAGGACATCACAAACATCCATGCCCGAGGCAGGAGTTGAACCTGCGACCGTAGCGGTCTTGCGGTTCCAGACTGCAGCGCCTTTAACCGCACGGCCACTTCGGCCGGCAGGCGTAATGGGCAACCGCAACTGTGATAATACATTTCAGCTGATGAAAACCGCAACAGCTGCGTAGAAATGGGTTATGAATCTCGACTAGCTTCATGAGCTTATAATCATATCTTCAGTTGACAAACTGTTGACTTTCCCGTACATAATGTCCATAGAATCTCCTTAAGAGTAAATATTAGAAGTCCGTATCATTCCGAACACAGCCATTTCGTGCAGGAAAGGATTTTAAGAACGTTATGTACTGAAAGTCCAACAGTTTTTCATCTGAAGATGTGAGTACAATGTCATGAAAACAGTCGCCATTAGTAATGATTGTGACACAGCTGTCCTGCTTTCCTTTAGCTGAAACAAACGGCTGCGTTTGGACTGGTGGTGCGACCAGGAAGCAGGGACCGCTGCTGAATGGTATGGCTTTGTGTTCAATCGAAGCTCTGCACGACCCCAGACGACCACACGACTACCGACACGAGGTACACCGCGGATGCGTCATCAAGGGTCACCCTAGAATTCGGAGAGGAAACGAGTACACTCCAGGAGCCAACGTGGAACCATTTTTCGCTGGGGAACAGCCTCCCCTGCTCGCCGCAGTGCCAGGGTTGTTGACATCATCTCCTGGGCGTGCAAACAATGAGCTGACTCGACGTACGTCAGCTAGAATCCAACACACAGCCACACAGCTGAATGAGCTACATCCGAGGCTGGTGTGGAAAATCGACGACTTCCAAACATCAAGAATAAAAGACTGAATGGTTCAAAAGGCTCTGAGCACTATGGGACTTAACATCTTAGGTCATCAGTCCCCTAGAACTTAGAACTACTTAAACCTAACTAACCTAAGGACATCACACACATCCATGCCCGAGGCAGGATTCGAACCTGCGACCGTAGAAGTCATGCGGTTCCGGACTGAAGCGCCTAGAACCGCACGGCCACAACGGCCGGCAAAAGACTGAACTGCAGTAGTGTTTTACTAGAGTGGCTGGCTCTTCACCGCTTCGAAGTAGCTATCCTGACTTCGAGCACCTCTCGGCCCGCTGTATATCTATCTCCTATCTTACAAATTTGACAGACGTTCTCCTACTTTCCTTATGGGACTTGAATTCCTCGAAGAAAGTATTTTTCACGGCCATGGCCTACCTACAGCATAGGGCGCAGTTCCTCGTACGAATAGTTCACTTGCTACTCGGTCGATATAACTGTCTCGTTCCAGATAATCTGGATAAAAGAATCGTTAAAATGATCTATGAAACATTTAACTAAATAACTTTGACCGCGAAAGAAAAAGGTTCAGATACGGGATACAATCAGGCTTAAAGTACTTAGAATTGTTAATTATATCGATGTTATCCTGCAAGGTCTCTCTGCGGGTAGCTCACGGCGCTTGAAACTGACGATGAACGGCTGCGTACGATAAACCTGTGACTTTCGAGTTTCTGATCGCGTTTTAGTCCCTTCCGTTTATTATTGAGTTTATAATGCGCCTGAGAAAACTGTAGTAACCCGAAAGGGAGCAGGAATTTTAACTGGAATTCACGTGTAATGAGGATATGTGATGTAATTTTAGCGATCGAGTCAAATGTACAAAGAGAGTCGCATTTGACCCTACTTTTCATTATGACATTGTATCCCTTCTGGCATGGTTGTGCGCACTGACGCAGTTGGAAATGGTATCAAAAAATCATTGTATCCTCACCTCAGGCAAGATAGCCCTAAGCTGCAGTAGCTGGTCCTGGATAACCACGATTTTGACACAGAGATTGAGTTGACGCGCAAGCTGGTCCCGCACGATCCATCGGGGACAGATCTGTAAACGTTTCTGACCGTGGAATTACCTCAACATACGCAGACATTTCACACAGCATTGTTCTGTTGACAAATAGCACCACAATACTGTCGCATTAGAGGTAATACATAAAGACGCAAGATGTCCGAGATGCAGCAACACAGCTTTGATCAGGTAGGAAACATCTAACGTACGTGACATATCGTCTCCTGTTTCCTAATTGACCTTGTGCTAACTTTAACTTTGTGCAGTGTAGCTTATTTCCTCTTATTTTATGAACTGCAGCGTCGTTATAACGAGCTAATGGTTAGAAGCTCACGTGAAGTCCGTTTTCTCACTGGTTGGTCGTAATATGGCCTTACATGGTAGCTGACTTTCTTCACTTCTGATGGACCAGAGCTGAGAGAAAGGCATTACACTTCATATTGATAACAGTACACTGGAGGCGCCGAAAGCAGTTTTAGAGAGGATTGGCAGAGGAGATTCTCTGAGTGTAAGTTCGTGTCCTGAGCAGCAGTGTCATCACTGCTCAGGATTTTTATGTTTAGTAGGGTAGTGTGTTGTAACTGGAGAATAGTGAACCTAGGAAGACATGACGTTTCTTGGTATGTGTTTCAGTTTAGTGGTAGATATTGGAGTCGCCTAAAGAACCACACACTGTAGTTCGTTGTAAGTAATCCCCCATTTTTACTGTTTTTGTTGTTATGAGACGCGGGGTTGTGTTTTGTGTAGCGTTTGTAAATGTTACAAATTTACCTGCTTAACTGCTGTATAATATATTAAAGCTATTTTGAAGACATTGTTAATTCTTCAGCTACAGTGTTTCATGGTATGTAAAATTTATCTCACAGCCCATGTTTCACAAGCATACAACACTGTGTTCCAAACGTACAGTGTCAAAATTTTTTTCCTCAATTTAAGGCATTTGTTGATACTAGTAGATCTCTCTTGGCCAGAAATGCCCTTTTCCCCAGTGCTAATCTGCCTTTCATTTCCTCCTTGCTCCATCCGTCATTGCTTATTTTGCCGCCTAGGTAGCATAATTTCTTAACTTCATCTACTTTGTGATCATGAATTCTGATTTTGAGTTTCTCTCTATTCTTATTCTACTACTTCTATTACTTTCGTCATTCTTCGATTTACTCTCAGTCCACATTCCGTACTCATTGGCCTTCTCTCTTCCAACAACATATCCTGGAGTTCTCTTTCATTTTCACTGAGGGTAGCAATTTCATCAGTGAATCTTGTCACAGATATCATTTCGCCCTGAGTTATAATTCCACTCTTAAGCCTTTCTTTTATATTTCTCATTACTTCTTCGATGTATAGACATTACAGTAGTGAGGAAAAACTTCAACTGGAAAGAAAACGTCTGTTCGCATTGGTGTGGAGAACGTATTAGAGTGGCGATGTACCAACAGTCTTTCAGAGATACATCATCCGCAAAATTCTGAGGTTTGCAAGAGCCTACAAGTGAGAGAGTAATCGCACAAACAGATTAATAGCTCTTGCATTAAAGTTGCTGGCAAAAATGATATACAGAAGAATGGAAAAGAAATTTGAGAATCTGTTAGATGACGTTTGGCTTTAGGATAGGTAGAGGCACCAGAGTGGCAGTTCTGACAATGCCGTTGATAATGGAAGCAAGACTGGAAAAGAATTAAGACACATTCATAGGATTTGTCGACCTGGAAAAATGTTCGACAGTGACAAATAATGCAAGATGTTCGAAACTCTGAGTGAAATATGGGTAAGCTATAAGGTACGACGTGTAATATTCAGTATACAGGGTGTTACAAAAAGGTACGGCCCAACATTCAGGAATCGTTCCTAAGACACAAAGGAAGAAAATATGTTATGTAGACATGTGTCCGGAAACGCTTACTTTCCATGTTAGAGCTCATTTTATTACTTCTCTTCAAATCACATTATTCATGGAACGGAAACACACAGCAACAGAACGTACCAGCGTGACTTCAAACACTTTGTTACAGGAAATATTCAAAATGTCCTTCGTTAGCGAGGATACATGCATCCACCCTCCGTCGCATGGAATCGCTGATGCACTGATGCAGCCCTGGAGAATAGCGTATTGTGTCACAGCACGAGCACGAGCACGATGAGTCTCTACATTTGGTACCGGGGTTGTGTAGGCAAGAGCTTTCAAATGCCCCCATAAATGAAAGTCACGAGGGTTGGGGTCAGGAGAGCGTGGAGGCCATGGAATTGGTCCGCCTCTACCAATCCATCGGTCACCGAATCTATTGTTGAGAAGCGTACGAACACTTCGACTGAAATGTGCAGGAGCTCCATCGTGCATGAACCACATGTTGTGTCGTACTTTTAAAGGCACATTTTCTAGCAGCACAGGTAGAGTATCCCGTATGAAATCATGATAACGTGCTCCATTGAGCGTAGGTGGAAGAACATGGGGCCCAATCAAGACATCACCAACAATGCCTGCCAAAACGATCACAGAAAATCTGTGTTGATGATGTGATTGCACAATTGCGTGCGGATTCTCGTCAGCCCACACATGTTGATTGTAAAAATTTACAATTTGATCACGTTGGATTGAAGCTTCATCCGTAAAGAGATCATTTGCACTGAAATAACGATTGACACTTTGTTGGATAAACCATTGGCAGAAGTGTACCCGTGGAGGCCAATCATCTGCTGATAGTGCCTGCACACGCTGTACATGGTACGGAAACAACTTGTTCTCCCGTAGCACTTTCCACACAGTCACGTGGTCAACGTTACCTTGTACAGCAGTAACTTCTCTGACGCTGACATTAGGGTTATCGTCAACTGCACGAAGAATTGCCTCGTCCATTGCAGGTGTCATCGTCGTTCTAGGTCTTCCCCAGTCGCGAGTCATAGTGTGGAATGTTCTGTGCTGCCTAAGACGCCGATCAATTGCTTCGAACGTCTTCCTGTCGGGACACCTTCGTTCTGGAAATCTGTCTCGATACAAAGGTACCGCGCCACGGCTATTGCCCTGTGCTAATCCATACATCAAATGGGCATCTGCCAACTCCGCATTTGTAAACATTGCACTGACTGAAAAACCACATTCGTGATGAACACTAACCTGTTGACGCTAAGTACTGATGTGCTTGATGCTAGTACTGTAGAGCAATGAGTCGCATGTCAACACAAGCACCGAAGTCAACATTACCTTCCTTCAATTGGGCCAACTGGCGGTGAATCGAGGAAGTACAGTACATACTGACTAAACAAAAATGAGCTCTAACATGGAAATTAAGCGTTTCCGGACACATGTACACATAACATCTTTTTTTTTATTTGTGTGTGAGGAATGTTTCCTGAAAGTTTGGCCGTGCCTTTTTGTGACACCCTGTATACAAGAAATAAGACTAAACAATAAGAATGGAAGACCAAGAACGAAGTGCTCGGACTGGTGGGAGTAAGACAGATTATATTGTCCTTCGCCCTTACTCTTCAGTCTATACATGGCAGAAACTATTTTCCTACTATTGTGCACCAAACCGTATTGTAACCCTTTAACATCTGCGACTGCCATACGAGAACAGATGACGAATTCCCTGAAATATTTTGTGCCATCACGAACAATTAGTTGGAGACTAGCAGTAGCGAAATACCGTTCCAAGCGTGGGCTGCCGTTAACGCAAACGGCTGCTACAAATCACTAGGTGTAAGGGGCAACCACAGCTGTGATAATACATTTCAGCTGATGAAAACCGCAACAGCTGCGTGGAAATGGGTTATTAATCTCGACTAGCTTCATGACCTTATAATCACATTTTCAGTTGACAAACTGTTGACTTTCCACAAAATCTCCGTAAGAGTAAATATTAGAAGTCATCATTCCGCCGACACTCATTTCGTGCAGGATAGGGTACTTTCATTATTTTCCATTACGGAGATTTTAAGAACGTTATGTACTGAAAGTCCAACAGTTTTTCATCTGAAGATGTGAGTACTGTTGTGGACTGGCAAGACAGCCAATCCACAGTGACGGGTAGCCGAAAGGCACGCGTTTAAGCTCACGCAGGATGGTGTAAGGTCTGGAACAGGTCAGGGATATGAGACTAGCAAAAATAGTACGTATCTGTTGGAATACTTAACTTTAATCCACAATTGGTGACCATCGGTCTGACGGTACATGCCTCACAAGAAAAATAGCAGATGATAATGGCGCCTTGCTAGGTCGTAGCAAATGACGTAGCTGAAGGCTATGCTAACTATCGTCTCGGCAAATGAGAGCGTAATTTGTCAGTGTACCATCGCCAGCAAAGTCGGCTGTACAACTGGGGCGAGTGCTAGGAAGTCTCTCTAGACCTGCCGTGTGGCGGCGCTCCGTCTGCAATCACTGATAGTGGCGACACGCGGGTCCGACGTATACTAACGGACCGCGGCCGATTTAACGGCTACCACCTAGCAAGTGTGGTGTCTGGCGGTGACACCACAAGTACAATGTCATGAAAATAGTCGCGATTAGTGACGTAGCTGTCCTGCTTTCCTTCAGATGAAACAAACGGCTGCCTTTGGACTGGTGGTGTGATCAGGAAGCGGGGACCGCTGCTGAATGGTATTGCTTTGTGTTCAGTGACCAATCAAAGCTCTGCACGACCTCAGACGACCACACGGCTACCGACACGAGGTACACCGCAAATGCGTCATCAAGGGTCACCGTGGAATTCGGAGTGGAAACGAGTACACTCCAGGAGCCAGCGAGGAACCATTTTTCGCTGGGAAACAGCCGCCCCTGCTCTCCGCAGTGCCAGGGTTGTTGTCATCTTCTCCTGGCGTGCAAACGATGAGCTGACTCGACGGACGTCAGCTAGAATCCAACACACAGCTGAATGAGCTACATCCGAGGCTGGTGTGGAACAACGACGACTTCCAAACATCAAGAATAAAAGACTGAACTGCAATAGTGTTTCACTAGCGTGGTTGACTCTTCACGGCTTCGCAGTAGCTATCCTGAATTTATGCAGAGGTATCTCCGCTCGGCCCGCTGTATATCTATTTTCTACCTTACAAATTTGACAGACGTTCTCCTACATTCCTTGTAGGACTTGAATTCCTCGAAGAAAGGATTTTTCACTGACATGGCCTACCTACAGCAAAGGACACAGTTCCTAGTACGAACAGTTCACTTTCTACTCGGTCGGTTTGGCTGACACGTTCCAGATAATTTCGATAAAAGAATCGTTAAAAATGATCTATGAAACATTGAAATAAATAACTTTGCACGCGAAAGAAAAAGGTCTAGATACGGGATCCACTCAGGCTTAAAGTACTTAGAATGGTCAATTATAGCGATGTTATCCTGCAAGGTCTCTCATCCGGTAGTTCACGGAGCTTGAAACTGACGATGAACGGCTGCGTACGATAAACCTGTGACTTTCGAGCTTCTGATCGCTTTTTGGTCCCTTCCGTTTATTGTCGCGTTTATAAAGCGCCTGACAGAGTTTTTGGTAACCAGAAAGGGAGCAAGAATTTTAACTGGAATTCACATGTTGTGAGGGTATGTGATGTGATTTCAGCGATCGAGACAATTTTACGAAGAATGTTGCATATGAACCCACTTATCATTATATCGTTGTATCCCTTCTGCCGGCCTTGGTGGCTGAGCGGTTCAAGGCGCTTCAGTCTGGAACCGCGGGACCGCTACGGTAGCAGGTTCCAATCCTGCCTCGGGCATGGATTTGCGTGATGTCCTTAGGTTAGGTAGGTTTAAGTAGTTCTAAGTTCTGGGGGACTGATGACCTCAGCTGTTAAGTCCCACAGTGCCCAGAGACTTTTGAACCATTTGTATCTCTTCTGGCATGGGTGTGTGCACTGACGCAGTTGGAAATGGTATCAAAAAGTCGTTGTATCCTCTCCTCAGGCAAGATGGCCCTAAGCTGCTGTATCTGGTCCTGGATAACCACGATTCTGACACAGAGATTGAGTTGACTCGCAAGCTGGCCCCACAGGTTCCATCGGGGCAGATCTGTAAACGTTCCAGACCGTGGAATTACCTCAACATCACGCAGACATTTCACAGAGCATTGTTCTAATGAAAAATGGCACCACAATACTGTCGCATTAAAGGTAGTACATGAAGACCCAAGATGTCCGAGAGTCAGCATCACACAGTTTTGATCAGGTAGGAAATATCCAACGTACGTGACATATCGTCTCCGGTTTCCTAATTGGCTTTTTGCTAACTGTGACTTTGTGCAGTGTAGCTTAATTCCCACTATTTAATGAACTGCGGCGGCGTTATAAGAAGCTAAGGATTGGAAGTTGACTTGAAGACAGTTTTCTTACCTCTCGCAGGTTGGTCGTAATATGGCCTTACATGGTAGCTGACTTTATTTACTTCTGATGGACCGGAGCTAAGAGACAGGGATTCCACTTCATCTTGACAACAGTTCACTGGAGGCGCCGAAAGCAGTTTTAGAGAGGATTCACTGCGGAGATTCTCTGAGTGTAAGTTCGTGTCCTGAGCAGAAGTGTGATCACTACCCAGGATTTTTATGTTTAGTAGGGTAGTGTGTTGTAACTGGAGAATAGTGAACCTAGGATTACATGACGTTTCTTGGTAGCTTATCAATTTAGTGGTAGATACTTGAATCGCCTAAAGAACCACACACTATAGTATACTGTACGCAATTTCTCGCATTTTTCTTTTTTTGTTGTTATGAGACGTAGGGTTGTGTTTTGTGCAACGTTTGTAAATGTTACGAATTTACCCGCTTAACTGCTGTATAATAATTAAGCTATTTTGAAGACACTATTAATTCTTCAGAAGATTTTTATCACGGAATGCTTCTTACTTGCAAATAAATTGAATTCCTTTAATGCCTTAACATTTTTCCTGTCTCGAAAACGGAAATTTGTTTTAGTTGCTAATAGGTTTCATTTCAGAATGGTTTCAAGGTGTAATTGGCTTTTCATAATATTTCTTCTTAATTGGGTTCCACATACTATTTATTCTTGTGTAGTAAAGTAATAATGTAGCACTTGGACTATTAAATAAAGCATTCAAGAGATTGATACACTTTTCGGTTTGAATACAATGTTTGTTTCCAGGAACATGATCATTTTGTACAACGGAACAGCTATTCACTTAAAAAAAACTTACTATTCTGAAGTAATTTTTGTAATTTCATGAAATGTCTGCAGCACATTTAAAGCGAAGGCTAAAGTTTCAAAATAAATAAGAAAATAATTTTCAGTGATGTGGTTGACTAGAGCCAGAAGTATGAACGGTGTTACGAGGTACGACACTTTCCTTAGAGTTTTATTCGAGTTTATTTCCATTTCAGTGAAGTCGAAGGATGTAGTAATATTTGTGAACGTATAGCGTTGGGCAGTAGTGCATATGAAATCGTAAAAATATTAGCTATCATTAATTCTGAACTGTGGAGCAACTTATAATTGTGATTGTTTATTCCACTGCGATAAATATTTCGTGAAACACTGCAGTGTGGGATAAATTCCTGGCAGTACACCTTCAAAAAATAACGTTCTCATTACTGTAAAATAGAGCTGCACATTCCTATAACAGATACATAGAAACGTATCGCCAGTGGAACCACGACCATGAGAGATCTTGTGCGAGAGGGGGACAACTTTAGAAGACGCAGGATGATCAGACAGATCATTCGTGATGCGTTACTGACGTGTACATGTCTATTTCTAAGTAACACATGAACTGTTAGGTTGTTACAACCAGCCCCACACTCATGTTCTTGAGGCGCTTTTCTGCACCAAAGAAGACAAACTGTCACATTAGTCACAGCCATTATAAAAAAAGTGTGAAATATTAAGAGTAACATTAAATGGATACAGAATTTAACGAAGATATAAGAGGACACCAAATTACAGTTATTGTTGTTGTTGTTGTCTTCAGTCCTGAGACTGGTTTGATGCAGCTCTCCATGCTACTCTATCCTGTGCAAGCTTTTTCATCTCCCAGTACCTACTGCAGCCTACATCCTTCTGAATTTGCTTAGTGTATTCATCTCTTGGTCTCCCTCTACGATTTTTACCCTCCACGCTGCCCTCCAATGCTAAATTTGTGATCCCTTGATGCCTCAGAACATGTCCTACCAACCAGTCCCTTCTTATTGTCATGTTGTGCCACAAACTCCTCTTCTCCCCAATTCTACTCAACACCTCCTCATTAGTTATGTGATCTATCCATCTAATCTTCAGCATTCTTCTGTAGCACCACATTTCGAAATCTTCTATTCTCTTCTTGTCCAAACTATTTATCGTCCATGATTCATTTCCATAAATGGCTACACTCCAGACAAATACTTTCGGAAACGACTTCCTGACACTTAAATCTATACTCGATGTTAACAAATTTCTCTTCTTCAGAAATGTTTTCCTTGCCATTGCCAATCTACATTTTATATCCTCTCTACTTCGATCATCATCAGTTATTTTGCTTCCCAAATAGCAAAACTCCTTTACTACTTTAAGCGTCTCATTTCCTAATTTAATTCCCTCAGCATCACCCGACTTAATTCGACTACATTCCATTATCCTCGTTTTGCTTTTGTTGATGTTCATCTTGTATCCTCCATTCAAGACACTGTCCATTCCGTTCAACTGCTCTTCCAAGTTCTTTGCTGTCTCTGACAGAATTACAATGTCATCGGCGAACCTCCAAGTTTTTATTTCTTCTCCATGGACTTTAATACCCACTCCGAATTTTTCTTTTGTTTCCTTTACTGCTTGTTCAATATACTGATTGAATAACATCGGGGACAGGTTACAACCCTGTCTCACTCCCTTCCCAACCGCTGCTTCCCTTTCATGCCCCTCGATTCTCATAACTGCCATCTGGTTTTTGTACAAATTGTAAATAGCCTTTCACTCCCTGTATTTTACCCCTGCCACCTTCAGAATTTGAAAGAGAGTATTCCGGTCAACATTGTCAAAAGCTTTCTCTAAGTCTACAAATGCTAGAAATGTAGGTTTGCCTTTCCTTAACCTATTTTCTGAGATAAGTCGTAGGGTCAGTATTGCCTCACGTGTTCCAACATTTCTGCGGAATCCGAACTGATCTTCGCCGAGGTCGGCTTCTAAAAGTTTTTCCATTCGTCTGTAGAGAATATGCGTTAGTATTTGGCAGCTGTGACTTATTAACTGATGGTTCGGTAAATTTCACATCTGTCAGCACCTGCTTTCTTTGGGATTGGAATTATTATATTCTTCTTGAAGTCTGAGGGTATTTCGCCTGTCTCATACATCTTGTCAGGACTGGTTCTCCCAAGGCCATCAGTAGTTCCGATGGAACGTTGTCTACTCCCGGGGCCTTGTTTCGACTCAGGTCTTTCAGTGCTCTGTCAAACTCTTCACGCAGTAACGTATCTCCCATTTCATCTTCTTCCACATCCTCTTCCATTTACATAATATGGTCCTCAAGTACATCGCCCTTGTATAGACCCTCTATATACTCCTTCCACCTTTCTGCTTTCCCTTCTTTGCTTAGAACTGGGTTTCCATCTGAGCTCTTGATATTCATACAAGTGGTTCTCTTTTCTCCAAAGATCTCTTTAATTTTCCTGTAGGCAGTATCTATCTTACCCCTAGTGAGATAAGGCTCTACATCCTTACATTTGTCCTCTAGCGATGCCTGCTTAGCCATTTTGCACTTCCTGTCGATCTCATTTTTGAGACGTTTGTATTCCCCTTTGCCTGCTTCTTTTATGCGTTTTTATATTTTCTCCTTTCATCTATTAAATTCAATATTTCTTCTGTTACCCAAGGATTTCTACTAGCCCTCGTCTTTTTACCTACTTGATCCTCTGCTGCCTTCACTACTTCATCCCTCAGAGCTACCCATTCTTCTTCTACTGTATTTCTTGCCCCCATTCCTGTCAATTGTTCCCTTATGCTCTCCCTGAAACTCTGTACAACCTCTGGTTTAGTCAGTTTATCCAGGTCCCATCTCCTTAAATTCCCACCTTTTTGCAGTTTCTTCAGTTTTGATCTACAGTTCATAACCAATAGATTGTGGTCAGAGTCCACATCTGCCCCTGGAAATGTCTTACAATTTAAAATCTGGTTCCTAAATCTCTGTCTTACCATTATATAATCTATCTGATACCTTCTAGTATCTCCATGATTCTTCCACGTATACAACCTTCTTTTATGATTCTTGAACCAAGTGTTAGCTGTGATTAAGTTACGCTCTGTGCAAAATTCTACCAGACGGCTTCCTCTTTCATTTCTCTCCCCCAATCCATATTCACCCACTATGTTTCCTTCTCTCCCTTTTCCTACTCTCGAATTCCAGTCACCCATGACTATTAAATTTTCGTTTCCCTTGACTACCTGAATAATTTCTTTTATCTCATCATATATTTCATCAATTTCTTCATCATCTGCAGAGCTAGTTGGCATATAAACTTCTACTACTGTAGTAGGCATGGGCTTCGTGTCTATCTTGGCCACAATAATGCGTTCACTATGCTGTTGGTAGAAGCTCACCCGCACTCCAATTTTTTATTCATTATTAAACCTACTCCTGCACTACCCCTATTTCATTTTGTATTTATAACCCTGTATTCACCTGACCAAAAGTCTTGTTCCTCCTGCCACCGAACTTCACTAATTCCCACTACATCTAACTTCAACCTATCCATTTCCATTTTTAAATTTTCTAACCTACCTGCCCGATTAAGGCATCTGACATTCTACCGTCCGATCCGTAGAACGCCAGTTTTCTTTCTCCAGATAACGACGTCCTCCTGAGTAGTCCCCGCCCGGAGATCCGAATGGAGGACTATTTTACCTCCGGAATATTTTACCCAAGAGGACGCCATCATCATTTAACCATACAGTAAAGCTGCATGCCCTCGGGAAAAATTACGGCTGTAATTTTCCCTTGCTTTCAGCCGTTCGCAGTACCTGCACAGCAAGGCAATTTTGGTTAGTGTTGCAAGGCCAGATCAGTCAATCATCCAGACTGTTGCCCCTGCAACTACTGAAAAGGCAGCTTCCCCTCTTCAGGAACCACACGTTTGTCTGGTCTCTCAACAGATACCCCTCCGTTGTGGTTGCACCTACGGTACGGCCATCTGTATCGCTGAGACACGCAAGCCTCCCCACCAACGGCAAGGTCCATGGTTCATGGAGTAGACGACCTAAAAAACAAAACAGAGAAGATCAGAATACTGCATAACCCACAGACCAGGCTACAAACGAAGATCAGTATCTACAGGAAATGTGACCTCACACAAAGGAAGGAAGAAAATATGTGAAGGAATGAGGAAGTATTAGGTAGAGAGAAGAGCAAAAACCCTTCATATAATAGTAAATTTTAATTATCGTTGTATAACCAATTGAACTGTCCTGTTGAATGATTGTCGAACTGTATTGTACTACTGAATAACGACAACCTGTATGAATGTTTGTACAATTGACTAGAGTGGTCCAACGAAGGCCATAAAATACTAATAATGGAGATATGACAATATTGAGCCCTAGGAGACGCGCCAATCGTATGATCACCTATTTACAGGAGAAGAAAATAAATGGGCCTGGTTCACAGAGGTGCAGAAAGATCTTAAAGCAGTGATCACCCATGATGACACTTTAGAGCGTGTCCCACTCAAGTAGAAACTTATGGCGTGGCAGGGTTTCCAAGAAGACCAAAACTAAAACAGGACAGGCTTAGATCTAAGAGAGGAAGAAGCAACACCGAGAACGAATTCAGCAGCACTGGGCAAACATTAGAACACGTAAAGCAAGACAGTTGAAATAACGTTGTCCAAAGATGCCTATACGAAATGAAAGAATGAATTAATAATGGTAACAATAACACAAGACTCACAGATTAGGGAACAAAGTAAAACCACAATCTGCATGTTCCTCAAGGCAATAACTATCAAGTACTTTATTCGCAAGTAATGCTGTTTGATGAACATGCGGTCTTTGGTCATGCCTGAAACCCTTGTGATTCACCATTGGCTATTTTGCCTATTTACCATATATCCTTAAATCACAGCTTCTCCAATGTGCAAAACTAAATTTTTTGCATTCCGGTATTCTTGATTAGAATGATTACCTGTTATTGCGCCTTGTAAATCATTCTTATCAAAACTGTCTACTTCACCTACTCGTTATGAATGCATAACTTTTGCGGAACTTTAGAAAATTCGCGTCCGTCACCATAAAACGACGTGTTCGCTTCGTTCACTGTCAAAGCTAGAAAAGTAATGATTAGTATCATATGTACCCCTTATTGCATCGTTATTTTATGGTATTAGAGTTCGTTTTAGAGCTGTTTTTCGACATGAGATTTGATTTCATAATTCTGAAGGTAAAGTGCCGTATGGGGTGATTCTTTAAAGATAGCTTAGTTATAAAGAAAAAAATTGTGTTTATAGCTGCAGGAGTAGTGAATCTCCATAAAAATTTCGTCGTTTTGTTACGATTTATTCAAATAAGGTGGTGAAGAGTGGTATGTCGAGATACTTGCACTAAGCAAATATGTCAGTGGAAATGCGTAATTGGATTCCCGGTAATGTAGAAGTTCAGTATTACCTTGAATCTTCTACAACAGAAAAAAGTGGAGATTTTTGACAGTCAGTTAGGACAAAGTAGTTATTCGTACCATACTAGTGTGTACTTCTACAAAGAGAGAGTTGACTACCTCAAATTTTCCACAGAATGGTTGCCAGATGTCACACGAAATGATATTACTATTCTGAACACCTTTACACCGTTGACTTGAAAACACGAGAATTGTAGGAACCTGTGGTAGTTTTTGCAGCTTTCATGGACGTAACTTATTATACGTAGATCGATTACAAATGTTTTAATGTGTTATGGGCCTTGCTAAGACCGAGTATGATAGTTAGCATAAATAGCACCCTGCTTTGTTTCCGGGCTCTTCTCCGATAAAACCTCACTGTTTTCTTCTTTTCTGTTGCAAATGGCTTTCAGAAAGTTTTGCACAGTCGTCTCTAATTTTTTTTAATTTTTTTCAAGAGGAGAATGAAATTTTTTGTGAACGCACTCGGAACATTTAGCTATACATTGAGACTATTCAATGTAGCCTCCATCAGCTGTGACACATCTGGCCCTACGCTCTTTCCATAGTGTAAATGAGCTTTGTTAAAATTCTGGGGATTGACTTTTACACCATCGCTTGACAGGAAATAAGTTCTTTCTCACTATCAAATGTTTTACCGCGCAGGTGGGCCTTCAGACGACCAGAGGTAAAAATCAGAGGGAGCCGAGTCCACACTGTAGGGAGGATGAGGAACAATTTTCCTACCCAAACCTCTACAACCACCGCTGGATACTGCTGCGATCCACTGTGTCCTCCCCATAAACAGGGAGAAACTTCCTGTGAATCGGTGCGGCAGAGTCGTTGCCGGTCTTGAAGAGGAACTCAACACTAAACGTTGTCGCAGCTTGGCATCTACTTCACGGTCCATTATGGATCACTTGTAAATATAAGAAAATAATTTTATATATCAACTTATAGCTAAATGTTTCAAGTATGTTCACAAAAAATTTCATTCTCCTTCTGCAAAAAAAAAAAGTGGTGACGACTGCGCAAAAATTTTTGAACGCCCTTTGTACATTACGTTTCAACCGTACGAGGAGAAAATCTGAACTCATACAAACTGTACATCTAGTATTTCTGAAACAGTACTAACTTCTTCACTCATGTCAATTCACAGTTTAATTTATAACAGAGCTGAAAACTTAATACACGTAGGTAGGTCGAACAAAATAATGTTGGAGACATACAGTTCTCTCAAGCGCCACTCACGTCACTTACTGTCTCACATGCGCCAAACACGTCTAAGATTGACAAATCCTACTGTCTCTCCCTGACTGCGACTCCTACTACACGTGTGAAAGAAAGCATGGCACCTGACAATGTATTCTGAACTCCATATCAGTAACTACTTGCTCCGCTGATAGAAAATGAAGAAATAAGAAACTACCGAGAAGGCACGAAGCAGTTTATTTATTTATTTATTTTTTACAATTAGCTATCGTGATTCGCGCATACAGTCATCTCAACAGTGGAATGTCAATTATGACGAACGAACGTAGGGACAACGCAAAACCCACCCCCGGGCGGAGAAAATCTCCGACCCGGCCGGAAGTCGAATTCGCGCCACTTCGGTTAGCAGTCCTCCGCGCTGACCGTGCAGCCACCGGGACGGATGGGGCACGAAGTATGTTGGCAAGAAAAAAAGGGCGAGTAACGAAACGTTGCCTTTGCATTATCCCGCTGAGGATAACGAGTTGGAAGAATACGGCAGATAACATGTCCATGAACTGCACACGGGGAAGGAAATATGTCAGTAACGAAGCTTCTCCGGCAGTGACGGAAAAGTGCTTATAATCTCGCGGAATATTCGTTACTCAGTAACGAGTACATACTGTATGCAACAACCCACCTTAATAATCGCTGCACTGAGTCGTGGCCTGACAGAGGAAGTTTATGAGAACTTGTGGGGGGTTCAGGACAATCTGCAATATTCGTGCTGCTAGGAGAAATTGCAGAAAGAGAAACTTCCACTGATGGCAGGTGACGGCTCGAATCAGCGCCAAACACTGCCACAGGACACCTGCGTGAGGTGCGGATTTTGTGACTCGATAAATTTACTTGTAGAAGACTCAAGCAATTCAAGGGTATGAATAACACTTGTTAAATTCATACTAAACTACAATGCTGAAGGCTACTTCTAGGAACTAGCAAAAGCAAAGCATTTGATTATTGGCACAAACGGAAGTCAGTTTTTGATTCCAAGATATGGGAGCCAACAGACGCAGCAGTCACTGACAGCGTCAAAGAAGTACAAACATTTGAGCAAGCCTCCAGGTGAGAAAACAGACTTAAATCGGAACTTACCAGGGGATAGCGTCAAGCGACAAGGAGTCGGCGCCGGCGGTTCTAGGCGCTACAGTCTGGAGCCGAGCGACCGCTACAGTCGCAGGTTCGAATCCTGCCTCGGGCATGGATGTGTGTGATGTCCTTAGGTTAGTTAGGTTTAAGTAGTTCTACGTTCTAGGGGACTGAGTCCCATAGTGCTCAGAGCCATTTGAATCATTTTTGAACGGAGTCAGCATCTAAACACTCTGACTGAGAACACTTTTAAAAGAAATCGTAAGATTTCTGTGGATTGTCGCTGCGCAGTATTTCTCCATACCTTTAATGGGCCCGCCAATCCACCGGCACATCACAGGCATCGGCCAATCTGACGTGTGGCTCTGCACCTCCCTCGAAACTCTGTCCAACCACGTTTCAGTCCTTTCCCTTCTCCTACTCTGTAAGTAGGAACGTTCCTGCCCTTTTTTGGTATCAACAGTTATCAGCTGAAAACTAAACGTCGCCGCCCTTCCTAGCGCATCTAACAACAACAATGTGCTAAGTCACTTTGCTCCTCCCCCCCTCCCATTATGGGTGGAGACTTCTTCCTCAGGAGTGGAGGACGTTGTTCGAGCACTGATACTCATTTCTCATCTCACTCTAACCTGTGTAAATCCGACGGAATTTTCTCATTCTGTGAAGACAGAAGGAGCGATCTGTTTTACTTGCTAAAAACTTTCTACAAGCCAATATCACATCAATAATCAATATTTACTTGTTTAAAACAACCGGTTTCGACAGACTTTGCTATCATCTTATGTCCAGCTTATGTAAACAGATGTTCTACTGTGTATTGTGTTTTAGTGACGTAATAATCATCTGTTAGCGGTATATATAAGGACAGGGCCATTTGTAGAAGGTGCTTTATCTTTTTAAATATTTTAGTTATGTCAAACAGTTTATAGTGTGCTGTTTCCTATCCACACGACAACTTGCCGTGAATCCAATTAAAAATGAACACCTTTCATAATTAAAAGACCTGGATATGACAGCAAAGTCCGTTGAAACCGGTCTCATCAAATAAAGAAATGTTGATGCTATCTTGGCTTTAGAAAGTTTTTAGCTGTTTAAATCCACCGACGTTGCTGTTCTCAGAAGCAAGGATCATGGTTGTTGCATATGCTAAGACGTGCCTGTTTGCTACTAATGTCCACTCTGACACCCAACAACAGGGACTAGTCGGTGTATGAAGTTACAAGTTAATTCTATGAAATGAAACTGCTACCTTAATACAACTGTCCTGAGGGCCGGTAATTCTAAAGCTACTCCTGTTACCGTGTACATCATGTATCTTAAACGCTATCGTGCACGCTTTCGGCCTGCGTTATGTCTCTGGTTTCCGTTCTTGGAGTTCGCTAGCTTTCAACAGTCTCCAGTTTAAAATGGATAGCTCAATAAGTCGTCAATATATGACAGCTATTCTACATCCTACACAATATCCTTCAGATTCTTTTGTGTGCCATTTGCCCAAGATAAAGTGAAACCACGTGGGTAGACACTGGCTGCCTAGTAGTCTTATCTGAAAACATTATGTACACGAACCATTAGAGCGCGGCCTTAACCAGTGCAATGTTGTCGTCCGCACACGCGTGCTTAACTGAAAAACGATGATGTAGATTCAAAGTGAATTCAGTAAAGCGTATGAACGCACAGAAATGAAGGGATGGGAATATATTTTATTACAAATGCAGTCAGGATCGCAAATGTTCATCCATCAAAATATGTGCTTCACGACTGGATTTGTATTAAAATAAATGCTTCCTGGATCACTCGCATGCCTTACTTTGTCTATATCGCTACTTGTGAAAGAATAAACTTAATATCTCCGGGGTGAAGTAAAATAAATTTTCTTGCTATTCTACAGCACTTTAGCAAGCTGTTTACAGCTTGTGGTGCAACAGGAGTGTTTTATAAGATGACATGAGAGCAGAAGAAAGAGGGAAGACTGCTGCATTGATTTAGTGGATTCATGTTTATAATCTCAAACTCTTCTAGTTCATCTTCTTCTTCTTCTTCTTCTTTAGTGTATGTATCTTATGACCGCTTTCAACAGGAGATAATCCATTGTGTCCTGTTCTGAGCGTCTAGCTCCATCTACTTGTAACTTCATCCACTTCTACACTACTGGCCATTAAAATTGCTACACAACGAAGATGACGTGCTACAGACGCGAAATTTAATCGACAGGAAGGAGATGCTGTGATACGCAAATGATTAGCTTTTCAGAGCATTCACACAAGTTTGGCGCCGGTGGCGACACCTACAACGTGCTGATGTGAGGAAAGTTTCCAACCGATTTCTGATACATAAACAGCAGTTGACCGGCGTTGCCTGGTGAAACGTTTTTGTGATGCCTCATGTAAGAAGGAGAAATGCGTACCATTACGTTTCCGTATAAGGTAAAGGTCGGATTGTAGCCTATCGCAATTGCGATTTATAGTATCGCGAGATTGTTGCTCGCGTTGGTCGAGATCCAATGACTGTTAGCAGAATGTGGAATCGGTGGGTTCAGGAGGGTAATACGGAACGTCGTGCTGGATCCCAACGGCCTCGTATCGTTAGCAGTCGAGATGAGAGCCATTTTATCCGCATGACTGACGACGTTTGCAGCAGCATGGACTATCAGCTCTGAGACCATGGCTGCGGTTACCCTTGACACTGCATCACAGACAGGAGCCCCTGCGATGGTGTACTCAACGACGAACCTGGGTGCACGAATTGCAAAACGTCATTTTTTTCGGATAAATCCAGGTTCTGTTTACTGCATCATGATGGTCGCATCCGCGTTTGGCGACATCGCGGTGAACGCAAATTGGAAGCGTGTATTCGTCATCGCCGAACTGACGTATCATCCGGCGTGATGGTATGGGGTGCCATGGGTTACATGTCTCGGTCACCTCTTTATCGCATTGACAGCACTTTGAACTGTGGACGTTACATTTCAGATGTGATACGACCCGTGGCTCTAAGCTTCATTCGATCCCTGGGAAACCCTATATTTCTGCAGGACAATGCACGACCGTATGTTGCAGGTCCTGTACGGGCCCTTGTGAATACAGAAAAAGTTCGACTGCTGCCATGGGCAGCGCATTCTCCAGATCTCTCACCAATTGAAAACGTCTGGTCAATAGTGGCCGAGCAACTGGCTCGTCACAATAAGCCAGTCACTACTCTTGATGAAGTGTGGTATCGTGTTGAAGCTGCGTGGGCAGCTGTACCTGTACATGTTTTCCAAGCTCTGTTTGACTGAATGCCCAGGCGTATCAAGGCCGTTATTACGACCAGTGATGGTTGTTCTGGGTACCGATTTCTCAGGATCTATGCACCCAAATTGCGTGAAAATGTAATCACATGTCAGTTCTAGTAGAATATATTTGTCCAATGAATACCCGTTTATCATCTGCATTTCTTCTTGGTGTAGCAATTTTAATGGCCAGTACTGTAGTGCCGTTATTCACACCAATTCTCTTCCTACCTCTTCCCCTCAGTTCTTCCAATTTTTCATTTTTCACTCTATAATTCTTAGTTGCAGACAATTTCTAGGCAGTTTCTGCCCTAGTCAAGATTTTTCCCTCTTTCTTATTCCTTCCCCTCTTTTCTTCAGTACTCCTTCATTCTTAATCTAAGTCCACTTTACCGTATGCACTCCTATCCACACCCGCATTTAAGAACTCTGTAAATATCCTTCTTCTTCTTTTGTAAACTGTCCATGATTCACAGTTGTTCAACACTTCACCTCAGACAAAACATTTGGTATATCTTTTATGGAGTTTGATTCCATGTGGAAACAGATGTGCCAGCGACTGTACTTATTACAAGTAATCAAAGATAGAGCAATCAGCCACAAATTGTGTTTATTGCAAATCCAGATTTCGGTCACTATGTGGCAATCTCCTAACATTTACTTCGCAGAAGTTGGTCACACTGTGACCGAAAGCGGGATTTGCCGCGAACATTATTTGCGAATGATTGCTGTACTCCCTACTGCTTGTAGGAAATCTTTTCCTCGACTCCACTGAAATTCTTTTAGATTTTAGCAACTGCTTCACCTTTTCAAATGATCTCTTTGGCATAGATATACGAGATATTTCTTATCTCTTCTGTATAGCTTCCCTTCAGTGTCATCAAAACTTAAGATCTACAGAGAAGATTTTACTTTTTCTCTGTTTTTTTTTTCATAGAAGAATACATTAGCTGGAGCTTATTTCTTGCTTATGCTCATCGCTTTTGCTTTCCTGTACTGATCTTCATTCCTTAGTCGTCACCCATTCTCGCAGTTCTCTTCAACATCTTCTGTATCTCCTCTTCTGAGTCCTCTCTACGGTGGTCGCAAAGTATCTAGCCAGAGATAGTTACCGTAATGTCTTACACAAACAATATTCTTTGTGGGTATACAAGTCTAATGTCACATGTCCAGCTTCGTTAGTTTTTCCGCTAGGATGCGTTGTATACTGTAGTGTAAGCAAAATGGCGAATACCGAGAGAATCAAGAACTGTGCTGTGATAGGATATCTTCATTTCAAGGGAATGACGCGCAAGAAAATTGCAGAGATCATGCGGAATACACTTAAGGACTGTGCTCCGTCTTACGCAACAGTGAAATGCTGCGTGTCCGCCAAGGAGCGGAAGGCCTGTCACCGTTGCCACTGATGAAACAGTGACTGCAGTTCACGGCACGATTTTGCAGGATCGTCGAACAACGTTGCAGCGCATTGAAACCACATTTGGAAACTACAATGGGCGTGCTCATGACTCTTGCGGATATTTTGGGAATTGGGAAAGTTTCATCTCGGTGGATCCCGAAAGACTTGATTGCAGAACATAGACGGGAGTGTCTGCAGTGCTGTGAAGATATCGCCCGCCAATTTGAAGCGGATGAAGACTGCTTTCTTCCAAGGTATGTGACAATGGACGAAACGTGGGTTCACCACATTGATCCTGAGATGAAACAACGGTCACAACAATGGAAACATCCTTCGTCCCCTGCTCCAAAAAAATTCCGGGTGCAAAAATTTGCCGGTAAGGTGATGGTATCGGTCTTCTGGGATGCAGAAGGGGTAACTATGGTGAATTACTTGCAAAAGGGCGTAACAAGCAGTGCGTCAAACTACTGCATCATCCTGCGCCGTTTGAGAGAAGAGATAACAAAAAGAGGCCCGGAAAACTGGCACGCGGAGTTCTTTTGCATCAGGACAACACACCGGCGCACAAAGCCCTCACGAAACTGGAAACTGCGTGAGTGCCGGTTCGAATTGTTACGTCATCCGCCATATTCTCCACATTTGGCTCCATCAGACTTTTTTCCCAAACTTTTTTTGCAGTGACAATAACGATGCAGTGACTGATGCTGTGAACTCTTGGTTAGACTCGAAATAGAAGACAGTGCAATAGCGGAGACTACTTTGCACCACAATGATCGAGTTTATGTCCATTCGCGCGTCTAGCGAGGCAAAAATGGTTATCGGTATGCTTCAAATGGTTCAAATGGCTCTGAGCACTATGGGACTTAACATCTGAGGTCATCAGTCCCCTAGAACTTGGAACTACTTAAACCTAATTAACCTAAGGACATCACACACATCGATGCCCGAGGCAGGATTTGAGCCTGCGACCGTAGTGTTCGCTGGGTTCCAGACTGAAGCGCCTAGAACCCCTCGGCCACACCGACCGGCGTCGATGTGCTTCTTGTACGCCCTAATCTTTCATATTTCCCTACTCAATATATACAATGCGTGGCAACAGAATTGCCTCACACTCTTCTTCGAATGCGTGTTGTCTAATTTTACCAATCGGATTTCGCGAGAACTACGACGCCTTTCGTCAAACGATTCCCATTTAGGTTTCCTCGTAATTTCTGTTACACTTTCGCATAGGCTAAACCGACCTTACACAACTCCAGCAGCACATTTCTGAATTAGATCGGTATCTATTGTCGTGACTACTTGACACGATATCCAAACGATGGAACAATTAACTGCGCTGCACTAGCAGTCATGAATGTCTTAAGCGATTTACTAGATTACTCGATTTTAAACTTTTCCCACATTTCTTCGCCATGCCCGTGAGGAAATCATCAAGTCTCGACGCTAAAGAGGAAACGTCAGCGTGTTCGCCATGCCAGCCGCCTTTGCCGCTCCCCGACCTCTTCTCCGTAGCCCGGCTGCCGCTAACAGTGAAACACAATTTTCCCGAACACAATGCAGGTCGACGCATTGTAAGAGCGAGCCGGCTGCCTCCCCCACCCGGGGGTGCACGCCGCACGGCGCCCGACTCCAGGGGGCAGGTGAAGGACGCGTGCATGCACCAGTGCACGAAATACGTGTCGCGTCGCAGGGCGGGCGCCGGCTCGAGTACCTCCGACAACTTTCCGCCGGCGTCTGCACCCTACTGCCAAGTTAATGGCAAAGTTTAACCCACTTCCGGGCCTTTATGCTGTTCTTTTTTTTCTTTTTTTTACCTCCAGCGCTTCCGTACCGGAATAATGTAATTATAGGAGGAAATTGAGTGAGCAATTTGGAATTCAGGAGCGCAAAATTGTGTTTGAAAAAGTGAATGAGAGAGTTGGGTTTCTAACGGAGAGACCCTTGCCACTAGCAGTCACGGTTATTTCCAACGATCCTAAAGAGATGTTTCACTACCAGCATTTTTCAACGCTCCTATGGCATAACTTGCTATCATATCACTGTAGCAACAGTGAACGGTTTTTAAGTGTTTCATTTCGTCTCAGTATAACAATAAAATTTACTACACTACGGGCCATTAAAATTTCTACCACGAAGATGACATACTACGACGCGAAATTTAACCAACGGGAAGAAGATGCTGTGATATGCAAATTATCAGCTTTTCAGAGCTTTCACACAAGGCTGTCGCCGATGCTGACATGAGGAAACTTTACAACCGATTTCTCATACACTAACAGCGTTGCCTGGTGAAACGTTGTTGTGATATAGGTCGCCTATCGCGACTGCAGTTTATCGTATCGCGACTTGCTGCTCGTGTTGGTCGATATCCAATGACTGTTAGCACAATCGGTGGGTTCAGGAGGGTAACACAGAATGCCGTGCTGGATCCCAGAGGCCTCGTTTCACTAGCAGTCGAGATGACAGGCATCTTATCCGCATGGCTGTAACGGATCGTGCAGCCACGTCTCGATCCCTGAGTCAACAGATGGGGACGTTTGCAGGACAACAACCATCTGCACGAACAGTTGGACAATGTTGGCAGCAACATGGACTATCAGCTCGGAGACCAAGGCTGCGGTTACCCTTGACGCTGCATCACAGGCAGGAGCGCCTGCGTTGGTGTACTCAGCGACGAATCTGGGGGCACGAATGGCAAAACGTCATTTTTTCGATGAATCCAGGTTCTCTTTACAGCATCATGACGGTCACATCCGTGTTTGGCGACATCGCGGTGAACGCACATTGGAAGCGTGTATTCGTCATCGCCATACTGGCGTATCACCCGGCGTGATGGTATGGTGTGCCATTGGTTACACGTCTGGGTCACCTCTTGTTCGCATTGACGACACTTAGAACAGTGGACGTTACATTTCAGATGTGTTACGACCTGTGGCTCAACCCTTCATTCGATTCCTGCGAAACCCTACATTTCAGCAGGACAACGCACGACAGCATGTTGCAGGTCCTGTACGGGCCTCTCTGGATACAGAAAATGTTCGACTGCTGTCCTGGCCAGCACATTCTCCAGATCTCTCACCAATTGAAAACGTCTGGTCAATGCTGGCCGAGCAACTGGCTCGTCACAATACGCCAGTCACTACTCTTGTTGAACTTTGGTATCGTGTTGAAGCTGCATGGGCAGCTGTACCTGTACTAGCCATCCAAGCTGTGTTTGACTCAATGCCCAGGCGTATCGAGGCCGTTATTACGGCCAGAGCTGGTTGTTGTGGGTACTGATTTCTCAGGATCTATGCACCCAAATTGCGTGAAAATGTAATCACATGTCAGTTCTAGTATAATATATTTGTCCACTGAATACCCGTTTATCATCTGCATTTGTTCTTGGTGTAGCCTATTTAATGGGCAGTAGCTAATTTCCGTAACCGATATTGTCCCAGTAAATGAAATGGCACAGTTTTTGATTTCGGGATTAGTCTCTGGAACGATCTTACTTAAATGGCATGATCATATTGTGGAAGATAAGCCGAAAAGTTTTGTTATCATCACCGTTGCCACCACTGGTCAGATGTACTTGCTTCTTTCGATCCATTAGCGTACATGTTTCTGTCACCAGTTACCTGTTCCTCCTTACTAATGATCCGTGACGTGTAGCGTTAGCAGATTATGAAAGTATGGCAATCCTTGAGGGTATTTTCGTTCTGTCGTTGCAACTACAAACAATGTGTTTTTTCCACCAGGTACGTTTCACTTTATTGAGGTAAAGCATTATCTGGTCTAGGCTGTAATTAATTTGTTTACATTTTTTCTGTCTTAAAATAAAATCAAAGTGTAAACAACTTAATTACAGACCACTGATGATGATATACCTCTATAAAGCGAAATGCGTCTGATGAAAAAGACATACATTTTTGTAGTTGCAACGACAGAACGAAAATACCCTGCGGAATGTAAAGCGACTACGGACAATATGACCACACAAACGAAGAACTGAAGGCAATCCATTAAATATCTATGTTGGTGTCGTTATTGAGCGTAAATCTTTTTTTCTTCATTCTTCTTTTCTGATGCAGTATATGTTCGACAACATTTAATTTTCATAGATATTTCATTCATCCACCCGAATTTACTTATCTACATTTCGACATGAAAGTTGTAGCTCTGGTAATCGTTGTATAAGCTTACAATAGTTCTAATATCTTATTCTTCACCATATTCCTGCCGTTATTTGTTTCACTGCCCTAACTCGCCAAATGTACAGACTTTTAAAAAACATGTACTGTCCTACCGTTACACAGATTTCTTTTTTTTTGGTATCATGTAATTGTTTATCCGTAGTACGGCGGTATATAGGTTTCTACCTCTATTATTTCGAAGCTATAGCTTATTTAGCCAACAGCCTTGCCGCAGTGGTAAAACCGGTTCCCGTCAGATGACCGAATTTAAGCGCTGTCGGGCTGGACTAGGACTTGGATGGGTGACCATCCGGTCTGCCGAGCGCTGTTGGCAAGCGGGGTGCACTCAGCCCTTGTGAGGCAAACTGAGGACTTACTTGATTGAGAAGTAGCGGATCCGGTCTCGTAAACTGACATACGGCCGGGAGAGCGGTGTGCTGAGCACATGCCCCTCCATATACGCATCCAGTCACGCCTGTGGTCTGAGGATGACACGGCGGCTGGTAGGTACCGTTTGGCCTTCCAAGGCCTATTCGGACGGAATTATAGCTTATTTTGAGCTTGTTGAATGAATGACTGGTAATTATAAATCATTTTCAGTTGTCTGATCGTTATGATGAGAGTGGAAAAAGCAGGAAGGAAAATTGGAGTTTAACAACCAATAGGCAACGGGGTTATTAGAGAGAGCGCATGTGCTCAGATTAGTGAAGAATGAGTAATGAAACTGACCGTGTTTCCTTTTCAGAGAAACCAACGCTGCATTTGTGTGGAGTGACTTGGAAAAATCTCGGAAAACGTAAATCTGGGTGACCGGACGCGGATTTGAACTTTCGTCCTTCCGAAGGCGAGTCCAGTGTGCTAACCACTGCACCGCTTCGCTCGGCGGTTGAATACTGTCATATATATGTCCTTAGAAATGCAGAAAATCTCATTATTTGTTATTTATATGAAATAATCTAGACTGCTCGTTTCCTGTCGATTTCTTGTACTGTAAAATTGCGTCTATCTATTATTTTTATGTCGCGGAAAAGTTCTTCAAAGTATATCATTTCAAAGGAAACGGCGAACAGTTTTACTACAGACATAAATTTGCACTCCTTTGGAACGCAAAAACGATTGAGCTTGAGCGCAGCTTCACGGGAAACGAAATGCAAGAACGTTTTAACGGTAGAAGCATTGGATGCAGAAGTGTGGGGGCTCATGAGGTTCACTGTTTGAAGGCGACTTTAACTAAGACAAAATGCTTAGGGCATAAATTTGAAATCGCAGCCATGGTTCTCTGTTACCACCATTGTAGACGAACCAGCAGTTGCTAGCTAACTTTTCGGAAATTTGGAAAAAGGCATCAGCTAGACGATATTTATTTAAGTCTTTCTTGTAGACATATTAAACTATGACGTATTTAAATCTGTTACGTCAGCGACGCAATACATATATTACTAAGGACATTACCTATTAAGTTAGAACACCACTTCAGACAACTGTTTGCAATTCCATTTACACTGTAAGAGCTTTTGTTAATATGCTAATTTGAGTGAACGCTGTTGATTCTAATTCTAGTTGATTATAGTTTTTTGGAATGACATTTTTAATATACTCTTGGTTCCTTCAGCTGAACCATTTTATTCTATTTCTACGTTATTAATTGCGTTAGGTATTTACCGCGTAGTGAATAGCTCCGGTCTTGGTTATCATATCCTGTCTGGAAGGCTTGTATTGTTGATGTCTTATTAAGTGACATTTAATGATAATGATGATGTGCTTGTGATAAATTTTCAATACTCACTTACATCGAAACGGCATACTGAAAATTGTTAAACAACTGCGTTTCATTCTTAATTTGTAAGTTACTGACGATAGTAACTCACTCCTAAGAGAGCACTCTTATGTGAAGGCATTAACCACCGATAAATCATTACGTTACATAGCAAAAATTGTAATAAATCGTTCCAAGAATGAGTCCTTTTGTAAATCTCCGGTACGGGTGCGTGAAATCTGGCAAGAGGCCCGTTGCAAATGCCAACGAAATTCGATAGCAAATCGTGCGATCGTCGATATTGTATGTGACTTCAAAATGACGTCACGTTTGCGGGAATTGTTGTGAAACGAGCATTACACATATCTCTCACGTGGGCAAATTACTGTATACTTTACCGATAGAAGTATATTCAAACGCCACGGCGTAAGTATGTGCAGTAAAGAGAAAAGATAATGTTCTTAGATTATAGTAAAGGCTGAAACAAACTACTTGTGTGAAAGGGTGAGAAAAATTATCTTTTTTGAAGAGTGCTGGAGGGTGTAAGAATCTATAGGTAGATTCCATCCACATAGACATCGGCTCCAGTTCTAGCCCGAGCATTGTCCAATTCCAAAGGATTTGATCCCTTTTCGGCGAAACTGTCTTTAAATACACTGAGGTGAAATAAGTCATAGAGTACGTCCTAGTATCGTGTCGGATACCTGTTGACGAACAAAGTGCAGCACCTCGACGTGGCATGGACTCATCAAGTCGTCGGAAGTCCTTTGCAGAAATAATGAGCCATGCTGTATCCGTTGTCGTCCATAGTTGCCAAAGTGCTGGCGCTTCCAGATTTTGTGCGTGAACTGACCTCTCGATTATGTTCCATAAATGTAGGATGGAATTAATGTCGGTTTATCTGGTTGGCCAAATCACTCGTTCCAATCGTCCAGAATGTTCTTCAGGCCAATGGCAAACAGTTGTGGCCCACTGACATCTTGCATTGTCATCCATAAAAATTCCTTCGTTGTTTGGATACACAAGGTTCATGAATTGCTGCATATTCTCTCCAAGCAGCCGAAAGTAACCATTTCCAGCCAATCGTCGGTTCAGTTTTATTAGGAGACCCAGTTCATTCCACATAAACTCCGCTAACACCAGTATGGGAGCCACCGCCAGCTTGCGCAGTGCCTTTTTAACAACTTTGGTCTATGGCTTCGTGGGGTCTGCGCCACACTCGAATCCTACCAATGGCTTTTACCAACAGAAATCGAGGCCCATCTGATTAGGCCACAGTTTCCCATTCGTCTAGGCTCCAATCGATGTGGCCACCAGTCCAGGAAAGGCGCTGCAGGCCCATGCCGTGCTGTTAGCACAGGCGTCGGTCGTCTGCATAGCCCATTGACGCCAAATTTTGTCGCCCTGTGCTAAAGAATACGTTAGCCGTACGTCCCATACTGATTTCTGCGGTTACTTCATGAAGTGTTGCTTGTCTGTTAGCACTGACAACTCTACTCAAACGCCGCTGCTCTCGGGTGTTAAGTGAAGGCCGTCGGCCACTGCGTTGTGAGCGGTAACGCTTCAGATTTTGTGTCCACGGCACACTCTTGGCACTATGTACCTCAAAATATTGAATTCCTTAACAATTTCCGTAATGGAATGATCCATGTGTCTGGCTGCAACTGCAATTTCGAGTTCAAAGTCTGTTAATTCCCGATGAGCGCCCATAATCACGTCGGAAACCTTTTCCCATGAATTGCCTGAGTAGAGATGAGAGCTCCTCCAATGCACCGCCCTTTTGTACGTTGTGTACGCGATAGCACCGCCGTCTGTAGGTCTCCACATCGCTATGCCACGGTTTTTGTCACCTCAGTATCGTAAAACTTTTCCTCAGTCGGATCTCAACATCCAGTTTTCACTGGCACAACATCGCCCTACCTACGTGGTATCAGGCTTGCCTAGCGTGAATCTTGAATAAGAAGTGGTTAAGTAACAGATATCTACGGAGTTTAACAGTAACGAAGGCGCTGAGTGGAGGAGAATCTTCAATTTTCACCAATTTTTGCTCTCAGCTCTGCGAATCTACGGCGACAGTAATACTCAGATACACGTTTGCTGTAAAACGCGGCTGGATAAACTCAAGAGTTTAAATAACTTATGCTTTTTCTTTAGGTCAGATAAATTGTAGTAACATTAACAGAAAAGGGTCTTCTATGTTGGAATGTAACGTTTTAATTTTTCGTTAAGTGATATCAGCCTTCCATTCTTTTTGAAAATAACATTTAAATCACACATTTCACGCGAATACTTTTCCATAAATAATAAAAAGCATTGCTACGACCTTTTTTAACCAGGTATTTACTTCTTATTGCCTGTGAAGTTGCCAAGTGTAGCAAACTGCAGCGTACTGTCTCTAGATGATAAGCAAGAAAGAAGGTCATGTTGCAATACAGCCGGAAAGGGCGTTATACCAGCTTGAAGGTGGGGACAAAAGATTTAAAGATTTTTGACAGTATAGGTTTCAATGACTGCAAGTACAAAAGGGAATACACCAAGCCAGGGCGAATGTTCTGCCTTTAGAAGTCTTTTAATTTCACATTCATGCTCCGAGGCATCGTTACTACAGGGGCATGCGCTTCACTGCTGGTGTCGACTCACTCTGGTATGACCATGTGTTGTGTAGTGCAGCACTGAGACACCAGAGCCCGAGATACGAAACAGGAACAGGCCGACATTGCTTTCACGTACGGACAGGCAAACAACAAAGGACAGGTGGCAGAACAACGGTACCGGCTGAATTATCCTCACTAGCAACACTGTACCATAAACTACTTGCAACAATGTTTCGTTGTTTGTGTGAGACAGGCTTTACGGGAGTGGGTAACCACAAAAGGCTTGCGTACACAGGTCTAGGTGGAAGTGATGTTGTGCACTATAGAATATGACCCTGGTATCACCATTAGAGATGGGCGATCTGTTCCTGAACTGATTCAAAGAGACAGAGTGTTCTAAGCACTGTACGATCAGTGACCCAAATAAAAGGAGCGATAGCGCATCTAATGCGAACTGACTCTCTATTAGCGTTAGGCAGCAGAACGAACAATCTGTGGCAAGCTGCAGCAACAATGTCCCGCGCCATGTACTGAAGGAAACGTATCCCACTCTAAAAGAAAAACACAAAATAAGAGAGAGAGAGAGAGAGAGAGAGAGAGAGAACGCTAAGTTGCAGCAACATTTCACCATGCCATGTGCTCAAGAAAACGTTTCCCAGCCTGCAAGACAAAAAAAAAAAAAAAAAAAAAAAAGAGAACGCTATACACCATGTTCATGTATGGATTTGCAGATATTTCTATGAGCAGCTTTTCAGCCATGAAAACAACAGAAAATGCATTTATATCAGTTCTTCGGAATACTACATTAATTCTGGAAACACTTAGATCCTTAAACATGGTGTAAACGATAACTTTTACATTGTACCATAGAGTGTAGAGGAAGTCGAGATGAACTATCTCACGCAGGACACTTGTAATCTATCAAGTCGGGAAACAATCTCAAATTGGCCTAGAAAAGAATCTAATCTACAGTGCATGTGTGTCATGTGAGATTTTCGGCAGTCTCCCACTCTCTGGGCAAGCTGTTAGTACTAGAGTAAAAATTAATAGACCCTCTGTTTTAGGGAATCTAATTTAGTTTAATTTTGTATTGGGATACACTTCTGCTAGCTTAAAAGCAACAATTAGATACTTGATTTGTCTCGACTTCTTGCTACAGAAACACTGTAGTAGTTAAGTTTATATTAAACTATAAACGTGATTCGTTTTTACGTAAGTTTATAAAAGCCTTCTTTCTTTCATTACCATCACAGGAAAGATTAAAAATGTTAACAAAATGATCGACAAAGCCCACTGCGCAATAGCCCAGTCAATGAAGACAAAAGAAGATTGAGTATGGAGTACAGTTTTTTTTTGGTCATCAGTATTCTGACTGGTTTGATGCGGCCCGCCACGAATTCGTCTTCTGTGCCAACCACTTCGTCTCAGCTTATCACTTGCAACCCACTTCCTCAATTATTTACTGGATGTATTCCAATCTCTGTCTTCGTCTAAAGTTTTTCCCCTCTACAATTCCCTCTAGTACCATGGAAGCCATTCCCTCATGTCTTAACAGATGTGCTATCATCTGTCCCATATCAGTGTTTAAAACATATCCCTTTCCTCTCCAATTTGCGCAGAAGCTCCCCATAGCTTACCTTATCAGCCCACTTAACTTTCAACATTCGTCCGTAGCACCACATCTCAAATGCTACGATTCTCTTCTGTTGCGGTTTTCCCACAGTCTATATTTCACTACCATACAGTGCTGTACTCCACATGTACATTCTCAGAAACTTCTTCCTCAAATTAAGGGCGATATTTGATATTAGTAGACTTCTCTTTGACAGGAAGGCCCTTTTTGCCAGTGATAGTATGCTTTTGATGTCCTCCTTGCTCCGTCCGTCATTGCTCATTTTACTGCCTAGGTAGCAGAATTCCTTAACTTCATCTACTTTGTGACCGTCAGTCCCAGTGTTAAGTTTCTTGTTGTTCTCATTTCTACCACTTCTCATTATCTTCGTCTTTCTTCGATTTACTCTTAATCCATACTCTGTACTCATTAGACTGTTCATTCTGTTCAGTAGATCACGTAGTTCTTCTTCACTTTCGCTCGGGACAGCAATGTTATCAGCGAATCGTATCGTTTCATTGATATCCATCCACTTTGAATTTTAATTCCGTTCCTTAAACTTTCTTCTATTTCCATCATTGCTTCCTCCATGTACAGATTGAACAATACGTGGGAAAGGTTACAGCCAAGTCTTACACCCATTTTATTACGAGCACTTCGTTCATCGTCGTTCACTATTATTATTCCCTCTTGGCTTTTGTACATATTGTATACGACCCGTCTCTCCCTACAGCTTACCCCTACATTTTTCAGAATTTCAAACATCTTGCACCATTTTACAGCGTCGAACGCTTTATCTGGGTCGACAAATGCTATGAACGTGTCTTGATTTTACTTTAATCTTGCTTGCATTATTAACGACAACGTCAGAATTGCCTCTCTCGTGCCTCTACTTTTCCTAAAGCCAAACTGATCGTCATCTAGCGTATCCTCAAGTTTTCTTTTTCATTCTTCTGTATATTATTCTTGTAAGCAACTTGGATGCATGAGCTGTTAAGCTGATTGAGTGATAATTCTCGCACTTGTCAGCTCTTGCCGTCTTCGGAATTGTGTGGATGATGCTTTTCCGAAAGTCAGATGGTATGTCACCAGACTCATACATTCTACACACCAACGTCAATGGTCGTTTTGTTGCCACTTTCCTCTCTGCTTTAAGAAATTCTGATGGAATGCTATCTATCCCTTCAGCCTCATTTGATCTTAAGTCCTCCAAAGCTCTTTTAAAATCTGATTCTAATACTGGATCCCCTATCTTTTCTAAATCGACTCCTGTTCCTTCTTCCATCACATCATCAGACAAATCTTCTCCCTCATAGAGGCTTTCAGAGGATTTTTTCCACCTTTACGCTCTGTCCTCTTCATTTAACAGTGGAATTCCTGTTGCACTCTTAATGTTATCACCCTTGCTTTTAATGTCATAGAAGGTTGTTTTGACTTTCCTGTATGCTGAATCTGTCCTTACGACAATCATTTCTTTTTCGATGTCTTCACATTTTTCCTGCAGCCATTTCGTCTTAGCTTCCCTGCACTTCTTATTTATTCCTCTCCTCAGAAACTGAGTTTCCCGGAACATTTTAGTACTTCCTCCTTTCATCGATCAATTGAAGTTTTTCATCTGTTACCCATGGGCTCTTCGCAGTTACCCTCTTTGCACCTATGTTTTCCTTCCCAACTTTTGCGATGTCACTTTTTAGATGTGTCCATTCCTTCAACTGCACTGCCTACTGAGCTATTTCTTATTGCTGTATCCGTAGTCTTAGAAAACTTCCACTCTATCTCGTCATTCCTTAGTACTTCCGTATCCCACTTGTTTACGTATTGATTCTTCCTGACTAATGTCTTGAACTTCAGCCTACTCTTCATCACTAAAAATATTGTGATCTGAGTCTATATCTGCTCCAGGGTACGCCTTACTATCCAGTATCTGATATCGGAATCTCTGTCTCATCATGATGTAATCGAACTATAATCTTCTCGTAGCACCCTGCCTTTTCCAAGTATACGCCATCTCTTGTGATTCTTGAACAGAGTAATAGCTATTACTAGCTGAAATTTATTACAGAACTTAGTCTTTTTCCTCACTCATTCCTTGTCCCAAGCCCATATTCTCCTGTAATCTTTCCTTCCATTCCTTCTCCTACAACGCATTTCACTCCCCCATCACTATTAGGTTTTCATCCCCCTTTACGTACTGTATTACCGTTTCAATATCCTCATACACTTTCTCTATCTCTTCATCTTCAGCTTGCGACGTCGGCATGTATAACTGAAATATCGTTGTCGGTATTGGTTTTCTGTTGATTCTGATAAGAACAACCCTATCACTGATCTGTTCACAGTGACATACTCTCTGCCCTACCTTCTTATTCATATCGGATCCTACTAGTGTTATAGCTTTTTCTGCTGCTGTTTATATTACCCTGTACTCGTGTGACCAGAAATCCTTGTCTTCTTTCCACTTCACTTCACTGTTGTTGTTGTTGTGGTCTTCAGTCCTGAGACTGGTTTGATGCAGCTCTCCGTGCTACCCTATCCTGTGGAAGCTCCTTCATCTCCCAGTACTTACTGCAACCTACATCCTTCTGAATCTGCTTAGTGTATTCATCTCTTTGTCTCCCTCTACGATTTTTACCATCCACGCTGCCCTCCAATACTAAATTTGTGATCCCTTGATGCCTCAGAGCATGTTCTACCAACCGATCCCTTCTTCTAGTCAAGTTTGTGCCACAAACTTCTCCCCAATTCTATTCAACACCTCTTCATTAGTTATGTGATCTACCCATCTAATCTTCAGCATTCTTCTGTAGCACCACATTTCAAAAGATTTTATTCTCTTCTTGTCCAAACTACACTCCTGGAAATGGAAAAAAGAACACATTGACACCGGTGTGTCAGACCCACCATACTTGCTCCGGACACTGCGAGAGGGCTGTACGAGCAATGATCACACGCACGGCACAGCGGACACACCAGGAACCGCGGTGTTGGCCGTCGAATGGCGCTAGCTGCGCAGCATTTGTGCACCGCCGCCGTCAGTGTCAGCCAGTTTGCCGTGGCATACGGAGCTCCATCGCAGTCTTTAGCACTGGTAGCATGCCGCGACAGCGTGGACGTGAACCGTATGTGCAGTTGACGGACTTTGAGCGAGGGCGTATAGTGGGCATGCGGGAGGCCGGGTGGACGTACCGCCGAATTGCTCAACACTTGGGGCGTGAGGTCTCCACAGTACATCGATGTTGTCGCCAGTGGTCGGCGGAAGGTGCACGTGCCCGTCGACCTGGGACCGGACCGCAGCGACGCACGGATGCACGCCAAGACCGTAAGATCCTACGCAGTGCCGTAGGGGACCGCACCGCCACTTCCCAGCAAATTAGGGACACTGTTGCTCCTGGGGTATCGGCAAGGACCATTCGCAACCGTCTCCATGAAGCTGGGCTACGGTCCCGCACACCGTTAGGCCGTCTTCCGCTCACGCCCCAACATCGTGCAGCCCGCCGCCAGTGGTGTCGCGACAGGCGTGAATGGAGGGACGAATGGAGACGTGTCGTCTTCAGCGATGAGAGTCGCTTCTGCCTTGGTGCCAATGATGGTCGTATGCGTGTTTGGCGCCGTGCAGGTGAGCGCCACAATCAGGACTGCATACGACCGAGGCACACAGGGCCAACACCCGGCATCATGGTGTGGGGAGCGATCTCCTACACTGGCCGTACACCACTGGTGATCGTCGAGGGGACACTGAATAGTGCACGGTACATCCAAACCGTCATCGAACCCATCGTTCTACCATTCCTAGACCGGCAAGGGAACTTGCTGTTCCAACAGGACAATGCACGTCCGCATGTATCCCGTGCCACCCAACGTGCTCTAGAAGGTGTAAGTCAACTACCCTGGTCAGCAAGATCTCCGGATCTGTCCCCCATTGAGCATGTTTGGGACTGGATGAAGCGTCGTCTCACGCGGTCTGCACGTCCAGCACGAACGCTGGTCCAACTGAGGCGCCAGGTGGAAATGGCATGGCAAGCCGTTCCACAGGACTACATCCAGAATCTCTACGATCGTCTCCATGGGAGAATAGCAGCCTGCATTGCTGCGAAAGGTGGATATACACTGTACTAGTGCCGACATTGTGCATGCTCTGTTGCCTGTGTCTATGTGCCTGTGGTTCTGTCAGTGTGATCATGTGATGTATCTGACCCCAGGAATGTGTCAATAAAGTTTCCCCTTCCTGGGACAATGAATTCACGGTGTTCTTATTTCAATGTCCAGGAGTGTATTTATTGTCCATGTTTCACTTCCATACATGGCTACACTCCATACAAATACTTTCAGAAACGACTTCCTGACACTTCAATCAATACTCGATGTTAACAAATTTCTCTTCTTCAGGAACGCTTTCCTTGCCATTGCCAGTCTACATTTTATATCCTCTCTACTTCGACCACCATCAGTTATTTTTCTCCGGAAATAGCAAAACTCCTTTACTACTTTAAGTGTCTCGTTTCCTAATCTAATTCCCTCAGCATCACCCGACTTAATTCGACTACACTCCATTATCATCGTTTTGCTTTTGTTGATGTTCGTCTTCACTTCGCTGACCCCTACTATATCTAGATTGAGACTTTGCATTTAACTTTTCAGATTTTTTAGTTTCCCTACCACGTTCAAGCTCCTGAAATTGCACGCCTCGAATCGTAGAACGTTATCCTTTCGTTGATTATTCAACCTTTTTCTCACGGTAACATCCCTCTTGGCAGTCCCCTGCCGAAGATCCGGATGAGGGACTACTTCGGAATATTTTGCCAATGGGGAGATCACCATGACAGGTTTTCAATTACAAGCCATATATCCTGTGGATAGACGGTACGTGTCTTCATTGCAGTGGTTTACATTGCCTTTGGCTTCCTCATGCCGTTGATCATTGCTGATTCGTCCGCCTTTAGGGGCAGTTAATAGGAAACTAGTTATAGCCACAAAATTTTGTACAGTGGTGGTAGGGAGTGCAATGCCTGGCCTGTGGGGAGTGTGTGTGCGAGTAGACGTGTATTTGAAGATTACTTTTTACATTTTTCAGCAACTCGAAAAATTAGGCCTGTAACGAAAATGTAACCCAGTACAAATTTAAACTACATTAAATATGTTTCAAAACAACTTCTATTCGTTTTTTTTAATCTCAGGAACTTATAGTTTGTGCAAAGACAGAATATTGAAAATCTCACACACTGTGAATGTGCTGTAGCTTAGATAGTTTATCTAGCCCAATTTCAGGTAGTTTCCTGACCTGAAAAACTACAAGTGTTCTGTATCAAATTGGTCTCAACCGCCTCTGCACCACTTAAATACAATGTAAGCAGTTATCTTTTATACCATGCACTGCTCTCGATTTGAAAAGAAAATCTCAAATTTCACAACTCCAACAAACGTATACATACTTCTGAGTGAGCTGCTGCATTACATTTGGCGAATTGTCGGCGATTATGTGAGCTGCAGGAGCTGTGATCAACAGGCAAGACTTGCATAGAGAGAAATGCGAAGTAACTCAGGAGTCAATCAGCTTTCCACGGCTCACACATCGTGGATCACAAATTAACACAGGAGTCACTCCACTTTCTATGCTTTTGGCTCATTCAGTGATTAAGCTCTCTACTCGCTTTCTGGCTCTATGCCTTTCCGTTTCCGTTTGGCTCTACGATATTGTTGACGATAGTAATAATTTGGTGTAAGAATATATTGCATAATTATTTTGACATACATGACAGAGAATATATACACCACTTAATTTTTTTTTTTTTTTGTGTACCCCTATACGATTAATGCCTTGAGGATCCCTCTTACAGCAGACCAGCGTTTTATATGCAATGGGAATCTATATTAAATCACACCCACTGAAGAAAATCGCAACACTTTTAAAAAGAGATGTCTCTTTCCTCTTTATGCATGTATCACACATTTGCCCATTATGTCCTCTTGGTTAAAATTATCAGTCTTTACATCTTTCCCTCAGTCTTCTTGAAGATCTTCTGCCCACTACATAATAATTCATTACTGAACTTGGTATTTTGTGGTTTTTCATTCTCATTTCAACATGTTGTACTTTGTACTGCCATTGTACTGCAGAACATAGACAGTATTTCCTTTGCTACTTTAGTTCTGAGGGTTCTAGATGATGGTCCGAATCATTCTGACAAGCTCGTAAGACTAATGTAGGGAAATCTGCTCTGAGATGTAATTCTTAGGAAAAAAAATCGGTACGTTGCACCATTTCCGGTTGATTAATATTGAAGATAGCCAATCAGGCCGTTGTGTGCGCAAATCAAAGCGGCCCACCACGGTCAGTTAGTGTCAGTTGATCTCACTGTATAAAGACCGCTCAGTCTTTGGCTTGGGTTCGATCCCTGCTTAGGGAACCAAACGAAGAATACGATCGGCGACACCGTCTCTGGCTGGTGGCTTGAATTTACGCACTTTACGGCCTGATTGGTCCCCTTCAATGCTGATTAACTCGGAAATGACACAACGCATCGAATTTTTTCCTTAAGAGAGATTTCCCAGAACAACCAACCCTGCAACAACCATACAATTTTCTCACACTGTTTCTGACCACTCTGCAAAAATAACTCCGCTAATGTAATTAAATCTTTCTAATGTTTTTTTTTTATGGCTGAAAGACGTATGTTAATCTGATACATCTTTCAAAGCATTATAAGTCTCCAACTCGCCAAATGACAATATTTATTAACCAGTCTGATTCGTATACGATTTGGTCATACGAATGGTAGGACGTGTTTTATTTTCATTTCCCTATATCGCTATGTGTGATCATCAGCCTCTAGTTTGTGCATATTACAAACCTTGGACGATGTGCATGTTGTGACTTAGCAGTGTGTACGAGCAGTCTTGTTTTCCATCTTTCTGGAGGAGGCTGGGGAGAGGGTCCATTAGCTTCCCCAGGACAACAGCATTATGGACCGTCTCAAAGGCACCTGCACATTCCTGTATGGCCTACGTGTCGAGTTCGGCGTACTCATTCTGAAACTTTAGCGGCATATGCGAAGCCTCCCACCAATTTTAAAGGTGAGACATGTTATTGGCTCTTCAGCTTTCCTTGTAGAAACATCTAGAAGGTTCGAAAAACTTTTGTTCCGTTCTGGACGGATACTAAGTCTTACGCAGTATTCATTAAAGCATTACTTAGGGGGACAGGGAATAAACTGTTGACAGCCAAATTACCTTCATGTGAACATAGCCTTTTTATTCAAACTTAGTTTTTTATTTATTCGTTCGGCATGTACAAGGCAAATATTACAGTGTCATTACAATCCACCAGGAAATTACAACACTACACAATGATACTTATAGTTTTGAGCCAATCTATGGCTAGGTCAGGCAAGTAATGTATGTCCTTCAATTCACCACTATATCCTACCACTTCACACACCAGTAGGTGGTCCATTGTCTGGATCTCACCACATTCACACACGGGACTCTCCGCAAGTCCCCACTTATTCATTAGATTTTTGCATCTTCCCACGCTTGTTCTAAGGCGATTTAAGGCAACCCAGAGCTTCCGAGGGAGATCAAAACCATTTATCTTCTTGCTGGGGTCATCGATAAGCTTTTGATTCTTGTGTGTCCCTTTGCGCCATGATTCCCCCCAGGTTAGCTTTGGGTCGAAGTCCTGTAATTCCCTGCCAATCTTCCAAAAGGGGGACCTAGATTTTAGCCTGTTGATGGATGATAAGTCTTGGTGTATAGGGAGTTCTGGATTGTGTACGATCTTCCCATATGTTCTTGAGGTCGCCATGCAGCGCCTTATATCAGGGGGTTCTATGTTGGCAAGGACTGGGAGCCAGTCACATGGGGTAGCCCTAAGTGTGCCTGAGATAATTCTCATCGTCTCTTTCAATTGGGTGTCTACTTTATTTACATGCGCACTTTTCGCCCATACTGGTGAACAATATTCAGCCACGCTGTACACGAGGGCTAATGGTGACGTCCTTAGTGTATTAGCTCCGCACCCACATGATGTTCCGGCCAGTTTAGACATAATGGCATTTCGAGATTTTCATTTCTGTTCGGTGTCTTCCAGATGGGAGCTAAACGTTAGTGTACGGTCTAATTTTACTCCCAGTTATTTGGGCTTATCTTCATGTCTGATATGCCGGTCATTAAGGGAAAGCTGTAGTTTCCTGCTTGAAGCTCTGTTATTAAGGTGCATTATGGTACTGGTCGTTTTATTGGGGTTGGGATGCAAGTGCCACTTAAGGTAGTAGGTGTTCAGCGCTTCGAGGTTCGCATTCAATGTTTTTTCAAGATCTTCGAAATTTTTGCTTTGGTATGCGATGGCCAGATCATCCGCATACGCAAATTTACGCGACCTGGTGCTCGGCATATCAGATATGTATAAATTAAAAAGGGTCGGCGCCAGGGCTGACCCCTGCGGCAGGCCATTGTTTATGACCATGCTTTTGCTGCTGTTTCCATGGAGATAGACCTTGATCCTCCTGCCAATCAGACGTACACATTACTAAAAAACTCAAACTTAGTACTATGTTTCCAGTGCGCAAAAGGAGTCAATATCCACCCGCGTAAAAAATTTTGGTTCACGGAAGTCAAACTGCTCTTGTAAGTAGATATTTTATGCAATGGGCATGTAGCCTTACCTCGCCAGTCAGGTTCTGCGTTAGTTCTAGAGCGCTTGCTATACATGATAGTCCGAATTTACACTTGTTTCTTTCCGCTGTGTAACAGAGATACCATAACACCAGCATTAACAGGAACCCATCCATTAGCAGATTACAATCCCATCAATGCGCAGAGGTGTCCCTGTTCTGGCGTAACCACAAGGGCCGGAACGACGGAAGAACAACGAAGGCGGTGAGGAAACGTTGGCCAATGGTGCGCGGAATTGGACCGCGCCGGCCAGGAGCGACATCTGAAAGAAGTGAAAATAAGAGCCGCTCCTGCCAGCCTCAGGGCTCGGATCGCCTGAGTGTACTGACATTTGTGGAACGTATTTGCGGAGCATGCTACAAGACCAGCTAGTTGTGATGCTTATAAGTTAGATGTCTGGACTTTGCCTTAGCGAGAACTATTACTGTTTGCATGTTACTTGTGACACCTTTGTATCTCCAAAGTCAGGTATTGTCAATAGTTTTATAGAAATAAAACTACTAACGTTATTTGTTTGAATTGTTATATAGCATTCCGAGAACGCTACATCCCTTAGGCACCCTATTAACGACGAGTGGGCAAGACCCCACTCTCCCAATGCTGATAGCATTGCGAGCTGTGTTAATTCCCCACAACAAATACACATGGGCAGTCGCTCTTAGACAGCGTCTAAATCTTGTTCTTTAATTTTGTGTTCAACATTCATCCTAATTTTATGAACTGTAAGCTTTACATTTACTTCATTCTTTACTAGAGTAATTCATCTTCTTCCGTCCTACTTCAGCTTTAGCATCTGGTATCTCGGATCTGAATACGAAACAAAGCAAGGCGCCAACAAAAGACTATATCGAGTTTGGGTGTTTTCCTTGCGTGGATTTTGTTAGTGCATACCTCAGTTTAATTCTGGGCTTAGGTTGTTCAGGAAGAACTTAGATATGGGCGTAACCATTGCACTTATGGTGAACAAACAAAGAAAGAACATAAGGTAACAGCAGCATATTGGGAGCATATCCATAGGACGTAATTCACTAAATGACCGACACTTTTTCATAAGCAGCAACTAATATTACAAAACTTTAACAGATGCTCCCACCTTGTAAACCAAATTATTAAATTTCATGTCCATTTCTGTCATGAATCAGACAGTATTTCCTAAGAAGCGTACTCTTTCTATTTTCTGATCATTTATTGCTATTTTGCTGTGAATTGACCCCTGGCATCTGTACCCACTACGTTTGTTTTCTATGAAAATACAGATTATATAACTAAGCTGGTTTGGATAAAATATAAGCAGTAGTTTGGAGTGTGTCCTCGGCTCCAAGGAAGTCACGAACCGGGGCATGCTGCTATTGTTTATCTGGACACATAATTAACTGAGACATATTTGTCTAGGAACAGCGATTCCTTAACTGGTGGGTTCAAATGGCTCTGAGCACTATGGGACTTAACTTCTAAGGTCATCAGTCCCCTAGAACTTAGAACTACTTAAACCTAACTAACCTAAAGACATCACACGCACCCATGCCCGAGGCAGGATTCGAACCTGCGACAGGACCGGTCGCGCGGTTCCAGACTGTAGCGCCTAGAACCGCTCTGCCACCCCGGCCGGCCTAGCTGGTGGGAAACGAGATAAATGTGTAGCAGTTGTTTCTGGAAATATAGTATATCCCCAACACGTCAGTATCCTAACATCACATCTTCTCCAAAGAAAAAAAAACAAAAAAAACGGAAGAAATATGCATTAAAAAGAACCTAGTCACTTTGGGCAAAATGAATCTAATTTTATTTAGGAACCATGATATTGACTAATTTTTTTCTTATTGGGTACGTATATTGTGGTACAGATTGTAAATTACGACTTGAAACACTTAATTACGATTACGATATTACTCTTAGAGTGTATTTTATTTCCAATGAAAGTGTGAATATATATGAGGTGACAGTCATATTTTCAATAATTTCGGACTTGATAAAAAGATAATTAGGATATTGTTGTAATATTTTTGAGTTTTACAACAGACGAAATGTAGAACTTCTCAATCTTAGAACTACTAAGGACGTAACGTAAATTTATTATCGTTTATTGCATATTTTTTCAAAATAGGACCAAACCAGGTAAAAATACAGTAGAGAATCTTGAACTAAAATTGATGGGTGCCTTCCTTTTATTTATTTTTCGAGTGGATGGAGAGTGGTGAGTCATGAATAAGAGTTAGTTTATTCCAGTGAGTCTTCTGTTCTGATCCAATCTCTGAGAAGTGCTGTTTTGCCCATCTCCAGTAGCATAGGCAGGTGGCCGACTAGCATGGGGTACGAAACACGACCATGTGCTATCTTACGATACTGCAGTGTCTGTGTTATTCTGAATTAAGATGCAAAGTTCCTTTGGACATGCATAATTGTCCAATGGAACTTGGTATCGTAGTTCAGAATAACTCAGGCACTGCAATATTGTATTTATCAACTGACATCGGGCTAGTGACATTCAAGTAAACTGTCTCGCCTATACGGGAACATATGTAATGGATGTGCGAGTACAGTACATATGCATTGTTGACGACCTACGGAACTTTGGGTGTGGCTGTGAGTCATTCACGAATAGCCAAGTGGTAAGGCGACCACTCGCGATAGGCGGGAATCCTGGGATCGAGACCGGTCAGGCACAGATTTTCATCCTCGTCATTCCTTTTATACCTCATGGTGGTCCATATTCGCATTTGATGATATGTTTAATGTGCAGTCTTCTCCACAACTATCACGATTTGTATCACCTGCAATTTGTGCTGGTTGTCTTATCTATGGACTTAACTCCAGGGTGGCATTTCCGTTGCTTGTTCATTGCATGGCCTGGGATTTCGGTCATTCACCCGATTCACAGATGAGGAGTGGAACACACAATGTTCACAACAGCCACCTGTGGGCTGCAGGGAACCCCGTGACACTATTTTTTTGTTTGTTTAATCTGATCTCAAGAGAGCCACCAGGCTGTCTCTTACATTAGACCAGGGTTTCACACATACAGTAACCTGTTTACATCATAGTTGGCTAAGAAATAATAGCTATAATTTGAAAAAAAATTATAAAACTAATGTGAGTGACTATAGTAGCATTGTGAGTATATATTAATGACTAAGAATTATGTCCGCCCCCGATAGCTTAGTGGTCAGCACGACAGAATGTCAAGGGCCCAGGTTCGATTCCCGGCTGGGTCGGAGGTTTTCTCCGCTCAGGGAGTGGGTGTTGTGTTGTCCTAATCATCATCATCTCATCCCCATCGACGCGCAAGTCGCTGAAGTGGCGTCAAATCGAAAAACCTGCATCCGGCGAACGTTCTACTCGACGGGAGACCCTATTCACACGATATTTATTTACTAAGAACTATCAAAGTTAATAACGGCAGCACTTGTACTGCTGCTGCTACTGCCACTAATAATAATAATAATAATAATAACAATAACGGTAATGGTAGTGGTAAACATAAAAAAGTCATAGGAACACAAAACAGATGTTTTCTGTTCCGGGGAAAGGAAATTGAAGGAGACAGCAGCAGTTAACACTAATGGGAAATATGAAAGATCTGATAGGAATGAACAATGTACCACAACGAGTGAGTTAAGTGACTATGGTAACCATTATAGTTGCTTTAGGAGATATGTCATTAACTGTCTTCTATAGCTGGAGATGTCGTTCAGTTCTCTAATACACTCCTGGAAATGGAAAAAAGAACACATTGACACCGGTGTGTCAGACCCACCATACTTGCTCCAGACACTGCGAGAGGACTGTAGAAGCAATGATCACACGCACGGCACAGCGGACACACCAGGAACCGCGGTGTTGGCCGTCGAATGGCGCTAGCTGCGCAGCATTTGTGCACCGCCGCCGTCAGTGTCAGCCAGTTTGCCGTGGCATACGGAGCTCCATCGCAGTCTTTAACACTGGTAGCATGCCGTGACAGCGTGGACGTGAACTGTATGTGCAGTTGACGGACTTTGAGCGAGGGCGTATAGTGGGCATGCGAGAGGCCGGGTGGACGTACCGCCGAATTGCTCAACACGTGGGGCTTGAGGTCTCCACAGTACATCGATGTTGTCGCCAGTGGTGCACGTGCCCGTCGACCTGGGACCGGACCACAGCGACGCACGGATGCACGCCAAGACCGTAAGATCCTACGCAGTGCCGTAGGGGACCGCACCGCCACTTCCCAGCAAATTAGGGACACTGTTGCTCCTGGGGTATCGGCGAGGACCATTCGCAACCGTCTCCATGAAGCTGGGCTACGGTCCCGCACACCGTTAGGCCGTCTTCCGCTCACGCCCCAACATCGTGCAGCCCGCCTGCAGTGGTGTCGCGACAGGCGTGAATGGAGGGACGAATGGAGACGTGTCGTCTTCAGCGATGAGAGTCGCTTCTGCCTTGGTGCCAATGATGGTCGTGTGCGTGTTTGGCGCCGTGCAGGTGAGCGCCACAATCAGGACTGCATACGACCGAGGCACACAGCGCCAACACCCGGCATCATGGTGTGGGGAGCGATCTCCTACACTGGCCGTACACCACTGGTGATCGTCGAGGGGACACTGAATACTGCACGGTACATCCAAACCGTCATCGAACCCATCGTTCTACCATTCGTAGACCGGCAAGGGAACTTGCTGTTCCAATAGGACAATGCACGTCCGCATGTATCCCCTGCCACCCAACGTGCTCTAGAAGGTGTAAGTCAACTACCCTGGCCAGCAAGATCTCCGGATCTGTCCCCCATTGAGCATGTTTGGGACTGGATGAAGCGTCGTCTCACGCGGTCTGCACGTCCAGCACGAACGCTGGTCCAACTGAGGCGCCAGGTGGAAATGGCATGGCAAGTCGTTCCACAGGACTACATCCAGCATCTCTACGATCGTCTCCATGGGAGAATAGCAGCCTGCATTGCTGCGAAAGGTGGATATACACTGTACTAGTGCCGACATTGTGCATGCTCTGTTGCCTGTGTCTATGTGCCTGTGGTTCTGTCAGTGTGATCATGTGATGTATCTGACCCCAGGAATGTGTCAATAAAGTTTCCCCTTCCTGGGACAATGAATTCACGGTGTTCTTATTTCAATTTCCAGGAGTGTAGAATGTGGAGCTTACTCTGCAGTTACGTTCCTGCTGATGAGAGGAAATTTGAGGAAGTGACTAAACGATGGAGTGGGATGGAAAAGATTTTGCTCTGATTGGAACGGGTGTTCCTGTCATCTTGTTCCTGTCATCTTGTTTAGACGATAGTGTTCGTTTCGAGGATAGATTTGGGGACAGTGTTTGTTGATAAAACACAGAATGTATGGATATGTCAGCAATTGTCCACACGCAGCTAGGATAGCTGTGCTTATGATGGTGGAATACAGTCAGTGAGTCGAACATCTTGGATATACCGAACACAGGCAACCAGTTCCGGGCAGTGTGAGCTTTCCTGAGCATAATCTTACAGGATAGCATCATTGCAATCAATAATTGGAAGTATAAGTGTTTGTACAAGTTTCTTTTTCAGGTCAAGGGAGAAGAGTTGTTTACATCCTCGCAGGGGATGAAGAAATGCTCTTGTCTTCATGTACGTTGCAGTTACGTTCTCAGTCTAATTGAGATATTTATCTGTTATTACTCATAGACTGTTTTCTGAAAAAGAGAAGTTGATATTTGTCCCATTTAGGGCTAAAGATTGTGGGGATTCCGGATATTTCGAACTAATGAGCCTAGAAGGACCAATCATTACAGCTTGGGTATTGGATTAGCTGAGTTTTAACCCTCTATTCGGCGCCCTTTCTGACAGCGTACACTAGTCGGTATTGAGATTCTCGATAGCTGTCTTCAGGTTCGTTCCTTTTTCTCTTACATACAATTGGAGGTCAGCAGTGTACATATGCTATTTTCAGTAGAACAGAACCGACGCCTTAGCACTGACGTTCAATTAAAAGAGTATAGGACCTAATAGAGAACACTGTGGGACGCGTGATACTACCTTCCTCCATTGTGGTGCCGGACATGAGGCAGTGCTGGCGAGAGGCCAAGTATGGTAAATGGAAATGAGCGTTTGGTGTCATTGGCTGGGTGTCCCCTTGCGGGTCAGGTCCGGCCGCCTTGATGCAGGTCTTATTACAGTCGACGCCACATTGGTGACCTGCCCGCCGGATGGGGATGAAATGATGATGAAGACAGCACGACACCCAGTCCCTGAGCGGAGAAAATCCCCGACGCAGCCGAGAATCGAACCCGGGCCCGTAGGACGGCAATTCTTCACGCTGACCACTCAGCTATCGGGGCGGACGCCAAGTACGGTGATAGCAAAGCAGCAGCACCGGTTAAGCCTCAATATGTGGGGAGGGTTACTGGTGACCACCACGTAGGACCACTCATCCTTTCACAACGCCTCACAGGTGAGGAATATCTGCACTTCACTTGCTGTGGGTGACCCTGCCTCCACTGCTGGCCTCTGGTGGTACGAATGGTAATGTGGGTTGTACATGAAGGTGCTCTAGCCTACTTCCACATTTCCCCTCACTGATGATTTGGGGGATATGGTCCATTCTCATGGCCCACTCGGCCGCCGGAGCTGTAGATTTCTACCTCTGAAGGCACCTGAAAGAAGTCGTGTATAGGGAACCCATTCCGGACGTGCAGCCGCTGAGACGCATTCATGCTGCTTGTGATGCCATTCGGTTGCAGCATTAGACAGGTGAATGTGTGCGTTAGTCGCTGCTGCGTCATGTTCAATGTTGCTTGCAGGCCCATGTGCACCACTTCGGTAGCCATGTCTATAGGTGATCTCATCACAGCACATCGCACACTATCGTATGGGTATGATGAAATAATGAATACGCTGCAGACCAGACACCATGCATTTCCGACTCCATGTCTACACGACATGTTTTGGTAGTTATCAACTCAGGGATAGCTTCTTCCTGTTTTTTTAAATTTAGAAAAGTCTGCTTTTACAAAATTTCTCTTTTGATCGTGCATGAAAAATGTAATCTCTTTGATTTTTCATGGCTTACTTCTTTTTTAGAAGGGTTTCTGGACATCTTTAGGAAAACTAGTTTCAAATATGCTATCAAGTTAATTTTATCCATTTTAAGCTCGTGAGGTAGGGGTTGTTATATTTTAACAGTAATGATTGCTAGCAGTCAACTTCACTGCCCTATACAAGACTCAACGACGCGTTTAGAGACAATTCTCCCATTATCGCGTTGTTACACTTATCTCATGAGGTTAGAGTACAAAAAACCTACAGTTGCTGCATTCATAAAATGAAATACAACAAAAACACATTGGACAGTGGGCCCTCACCTTACGTTAAAATCGTCGACTTCTGTTAGCAGACGTTGCATATCACGCCGCCACCGCACCAGGCCGCATTCATGTGATCTGCTACAGACTCCGCGAGTGTCAAATCGACGCTTCTCCAGATTTCCAGGGTTGTTGTTGACTGACAATCCCGCAGTACTACTGTGTGAACCCGCCAATTTGTTCATCCATGAGTGTATTCTACTAGTCGGCCACTTTTCCTCCCTTCAGTGGTGCTATCTTGTGTCTTGCCTATGATTTCCTGACAATAATTACAAAGACCCTTTAAAAAAGAATCTTCTATTCTTTAAACGGGATGGCCTGTTTCACACGTACAGTTCGGAAAAGCTGACCAGTCGCAGTTACATTGAATTCATGTTTATGACTCTTGTATCCGATCGAAAACGTTCTTCTCGTCTGCGCACTTCACTTTGCATCGCAGGACGTGTAGCATATTTTATAGACTCACATTCTTTGACATATTTTGACCAATATCATGTAATGGTACTTGAATTACGCAACCATTACGGCACGTCACCTGAACCTCTCGATACCAGTAATATTCTACTGTTTTTTCTGTTAACTACGTAACATATTTCTGAGACAACATTCAGATTTGATTTCATATCGATATGTTTATATTGCAATGATATTATTCTTATGTGTATTCTTTCTTTTGTCACTATGATCTTTGACGTACTTGTAACTCCGATTTTTGGACGCGTAAGCGATTGTTAGTTGGTTGTTAACTTGTTAGAGAGTCTTGGACGACATGTTGGAAAGACACGTATTATAGTTGGCTTATAAAATGTGAGGAAGATGTTTTCAAGTATGTTTTGTATTGTGAGGTGATGTTTTGTGTGATACGTGATGATTTCCTGACAATAATTACAAAGACCCTTTAAAAAAGAATCTTCTATTCTTTAAACGGGATGGCCTGTTTCACACGTACAGTTCGGAAAAGCTGACCAGTCGCAGTTACATTGAATAAGCAGTTAAAAGGAAGTGTAACTTAAATTCGGAGTGCTGATTATTTTTTTACATCACCATTGCGCAAACTTTGGAAGGTTTAATCTCCAAGAATGGTTTGAGAAGCGCATCTACAAGACTTTTGAATATAGCAGGATAAAACCCAGGCCTCTTTGCATCCGAGTTTGGAATCATAACCTCCTATATTTTCAACGATTGAGCCATGATAATACAACGAGACCAGCGTGGGAAACACAAAAAGATGAGTGCCTAGTTTTTTCATTATTACATGAAATGACATTGTTAACTGTGCTCTAATGACACATGCCACATAATATGACTGTTGTTGCCCGAAAATGCAGTATTTAGCAGTGTGAGCAACACCACAGTCGTTATTAAATGCTGACCTTTGTTGTGGTAGGGTTGTTAGAATCACGCTTCAGCCTTTATTTAACTAGATTATTTTCTCGAACGCTATTTTGACATTGAAAGTTTTAAAAATGTTTGCGACCTTTCGCGAGTTCCGCAGTATGGCTAGTGACAACTTTCACTTTTTCTTCATTGAGATTAATCTTTCTTCTTTTCTGTGTTTGTACATCAATTTATTAATAATGTCTGCTTTGTAACCGTCATTAACCACTGTCTTCTGACTGTTTTGTTCGATCTCTTTGTCCTTTCTGCTCACTGGTACATTGACCGCCCTGCGTATTAAGCTTCAAAGGGCAGCCCTCTTTATAGGCCTGTGAATGGCGTGAGCCGTTGTCAGTTACAACATAAGAATACAGTAAATGCGTGCTCATTGCCCTGCTTTTTAATGTTCAAATCAGGGAGTCCCAAATGGCTGTCAGTTTCGTGCTCCACGGTAAGCTCAATTTTACTGTGTACGACGCAAAGCTTTTATACGTCCGCTCTAATTTTTATCAGAATCATTATACATTGTTGCTTGTTGTGACGAAGATGTAAAGTAAAACCTAAACTTTTGGTCTTTTTATAGTTTTATGTTACAATTTTAATAGTAATAATAATTTGTCTAGTATGGCGTATTTGGGTATAAAGTTAGGTTATGTTATTGAGATAAATTTAATATTCATGGGGTTTTCAGTCGAATTTGGTGATTCAGCTGTAGCTTTTACTCGTGCCAATATTTTATGAGGATATAATGACACTAAAAATTTTACTTATTTACTTTTCTTTGGAAAAATTAGTCTTAGCAGGTCACAATTTGTGCAGAAAGTGGTGGCAACATTATTTTTTATGAAATAACCATAATCAAGGTTTAGAATACTGTGGCAAAATGACAGTGATGAACTCACTTTCGAATGATACATATATTTAAATACTATACATTAAGCAAATGCAAACATAAAGATTAATAATAGTTTTAAGCTGTGGTGATAGTGTCCTTCAAATTTAGTGGAAATGATAGCTTTGAAGTTGAAATACATATAAATATACCCATAAAATGTTATGAACATTAAAATATGAAGGCATTGCGTAAAGATAAACTATTTTCCAAATTTTAGAGGTGAAGAATTACATTAGTATAATTTTGGTGCTACATGAATAAATGCATCTAAATAATTATAACTGACAAAGTGAGAAAAGTAAAAAAGAAGCGTCACAGCACTATGAAACTGGAGACATACGTCTCCATTGCAAATCACAGACGTGTATCAGTCACTGGGAATTGATCTCAAACTAGATTCTTTCACGTTCACAAGGACTTTCATGTGCGCAGTTCCATTCAGCTGGTAAGCCATCATATTTAAGGGAATAATTTCTATTTCATTCACCTGCAGTGATACGTGAACTGTAAAAAGAACCAATTACTGTGCTGTCGTGCAACCGCAACCACAACAACAACAATGTTAAATCATTAGTCTGTATACGGGCTTTGGATAAGTGTATTTAAACATGAATTAATTTAATAGTCGATAAAATCGTTGCGGTAAATCGTGCATACAACCCGTCGAACAACTAACTAGCTTACTCTGTAACCAATCTGTTCGACATTTAAGCATCTATAGAGGCATAGTGCCGTCATAAAGTGAGAGCTCAGTTTCAAGGAAATTCTCGATAGCACGTCGCTTGCACAATTTACCCAGACGACATGCGACGTCCGGTCAAAGATAAGGACAATCCAGAAGAAGAACATCTTACGCTAAGAGACGTCTCTATATGTAACGTTCACTTTAAAGCTAGTTTACTGGGAACCATCTTTAAAGGCTTTTGTGACATAGTATCTACATCATGACTACGATTCTGTTTCTCTAAATGCGACACAAAACCTCGCCAACATCATCTGCAGCTTAACAGGTTGATTCTGTTTTTCTTACAATTCTGAATGGCCTACTACGATGTAGCACATTTTCCATTGATAACGAAGATAGAGCGATACGGTCTATCCTGAGAGCTGTATCCTGTATCGATATATGTTTTGTGGAACGGGGTCAAGTATATTAAGATGGTGAGTGAGTGTTAAACATATGCGAAAGCAGTATTTGTGCTCCCCACAGTTTTTATGCAGGACCAAATGTACTCGTTTCGCTGACGATGTTGTTGTACAGAGACAAGTATGGTGGATCTACCTCTTGAGGGAATGCAGAACTACCTATACAGTGTTACCTCGAGATATACTGAAAGGCTACTCTCTTAGGATCTGAATACTATAAGTTCTTCACTAGAATAGAGAGACAGAAAGATAACTCTACACTGTCCGTTTACAAGATATGTGATAGGCTCTGGAGTGGATCCCACCGTATAGTATGTTCACGTTACTCTATGAAATGATATTTAAAAGGCCCATCACGGGAAATCAATAGGAAGACCTAGAGCTAAAGCGACTTGCGAAAGTGCAGGGACTCACATAAAAGGAATCCTACTCTGGAGTTCTGCTCCAGCTTTTGGATGATCAAGTAAGCATGACAGCAGAAATCTAAAATTTAAGGGACACTATCCTACGAAAGAGCAGCGCAAATGCTTAGAAACCGTCTTGTGTGAGTTTAGAGAATCAGTGTTCGTGGAGTAACACATGGTATGGTTTGCACTCCAAGAGCATGAAATTCCTGCGTGGTTCCGTGTGCTCTGCCACAGTCGCAACAATCGAATACTATCTCCTGCTGGAGTATCAGGTTACTTCCCTGTTTCTGTTGATGTCCACCTTATTCTTTCTTCTCTTGTCATCTTAATATGGGACACGCTGTCAGAGATTTTCAGAAAGCTGTGCCCTGGACACATCTGTATGAGGATAATGTTATGCTGGCTATTGAAGACTAGTCCAAGCGTGTAAAAACTATCTTTAACAGTGCGAGCTACGCTTCAGTGTATAGCAGAGTGAATACCTGTCAACACAGGCAAATAACAGGGACACCTGCGACATGTATGGTATATATCTGTCAATGATAAATATCTGCAAGCGCCTTGCCTCTAAAATACGGCGTACTCATTCCCGAAATCACAAATATCATTAGCAATGCCTGGCTTTAACAGTCGACAATAATTGATGTTCCTTGTTTTCAGAAGATCCCGGACCGACACAAGTCAAAAATATACCGCCCGTCGATAGGCCCTGTTGCCCTATTCGGTGTAGTGTGTTGGTTCGCAAACGGAGTGGCATGTATCGTTGATAATAATAGGGGAAGCTTTCTAAGGTGGTATGAACATGTAATTCTAGAAGATCAATAAACGACAGCAAAACGCGGTTTCTGTCGCAGATCGATGGTATGATACGTAATGGGGGACCGTGGAAACGTTGACTTGACACCCTACATGAATACCTCAAGATAGCAGGTCTCCAACCTCACCAAGCACGTGATCGTACAGAGTGGTGACAGTCAGCCAAAAAAGAGGACTCCGCTATATGCTGGGGAAGAAGAAGAAGAAGAAGAAGAAGAAGACCAAGGACAAGCAAAAGAAGGTATTCGAGGAGAACAATTCCACTGCTAACGTCGAATACGGCACACAGGAACCAGAAGAATAAATTAAGGGCGATAAGACCACACGTACCGAGAGATGCAGACAGGTATCTTTCCCTCACACCGTACTCGAATAGAATAGTTCATAAATACGTGTATATTACTAGCGGCGTGACTTTTCACTGTTCGGGGGTTATAGAGTAAATTTCGATACGCATGTTCACTTACGTTATGTTTTTTGCGGATCTCTACAAATATTGCACGCTAACAGCTGTTTCACTTCCACTCTTGTTTAAGGTTGTTACTCGTACCACACTTTTTTTTAGCGTGATACATTTGTGACGTTATGCTATTTCGGCGTTTCAGTGTGCATCACAGGCTTTCGCTTATAGCTCCCTGGGCGGTGAATTAAAATTGTCCGATGCGCACCAGGAATACTCGCACAATGCGATAATCAATAGCCGCTGTGTTAAAACTGGAAAATTCCGTTCATTTAATAAGTTACTTGATGCCGTGGCTTTATAGAGATAATTTAAGAGTCAATAATGCAATGCAACGTATTACGAGAGTAGGTTTACAAATTTATTGAGGCATCGCCAACCATTTGACATGGACGCTGACCCCTAGGGTATTATTCTGTGTGGAGCTGATACATTATGTTGTACGCTAGCAGCATTGATATTGAGCTCATGCATATTCACAGATTTTTTTTAAAAAAGAAAAAGAACACGGGGTTATTAGTTTGTAGGAACTATTTCGACTACACATATTTGCAGCAATATTGTGCTACGTTTTTTGCCAGATCGTCATGATGTTGAATACATCAACTTTTACGCCAATTATGCAGGTGCCATTCAGTGTTGTCTATAAGATAGCGTAATGACGCAATAGCATCCGCAGAAAATATGACGATGGCCGTATAAGCGTACGCTCATATTATGTAAAAAATTATTTAAGAATGTCAACTCAGCATATGATTGTAAGATGCAAGGGTAAATCTGATAAATAGCCAGAAATGATCAAAGTCATTCATCAGGCAGGTATGAAAAGTAAACTAGTGGAATATTTAACAACTGGGAGCTAGATTAAATTAAGAAAGAATGTCATAATCTTACGGAGTAAAATTATGCTAGCAAAGTTGAAAGGGGTAATTATGAAACGAAAGTACGTACATAAACAGAAAAAGATGTCGAGGCTTCACGAGAACAATGTTTGTTCTGAACGAGCTTGAGATGATTCAAGATCTATTTTTTTCACATGATTTATGTAATCGGACGCACCAGAAAATTAAATCAAGCCATTTCATTATATTTTCAGCTGTGATACAAGAGCACTGCCAATGGCCGATTCAGGCCTTCTTATTTTCATTAACCATCAGTCAGCCCTTTAGCAGAGATAGTTCGACGACCTACTTTGCATTTTTCGGAGACAACCGATGCCAGCCGATACAGAATTCTCGAGACCACTCGCCTTTCCGTTATACTGAAATGCAAAGCCTTGCTGGCTGTTACATAACATTACAGGCAAGGAACACTGTGAGACCAAGATACTGTCAACCCACCGGCTTTCCTACTATAACTTACAGGAAACAAGAAGTGCGATACCAACTGGATCGAAGTTAAGAGTAAAAAAAAGAGGAATTTTAAGCAAAAATGCTTTAACAAAAAAGGGCAAGTATCTTCTACCATAAAACGTGGAAAGAAAATAGTCGTCTACGAACGTCAAAACTTATAATAACAACATTCTTCGTGACAGGAGGTTTGCTTTAACACGTGAGCTGGAGCTCATAAATCGAGTTAGTAACTGATCTGCAGTTCTATTTTCCCACAGCGTTTTAAGCTCTTCACGACTGTCACATTGTCACATTCTTTCCTACATTCTTGTCATCGCCCTTCCAGTGTATGTAGATACCAATAATAATAATAATAATAATAATTGTGTGGAGATACCAATAATAATAATACGAATTAAATGGGCATTTCTAAGGGACGCCCGTTGGGTCGTTAAAGAGCCTATAGCGATACCTTCAGAGAAATATGAGACAAAACCCTTAATCCTATATTATCGGCGGTATTAAAGTGAATTTATGTCTACAAGTGAATAATGATATCACTTAATGTAGTATCTTAGTTGTACTAAAATCGAGATAAATTTTTCCTGTTACTTCTGTCAAATGTTTACGTAAAAAGAAAAACAGCCACTAATAGCACTTATTCCTTGGCGAAACTGACTGGAGAAGTCCTTTTTCTCACCCCACCCCCCCCCCCCTTCCCCACCACGTTACGAAGCTCTAGAGGCTACAGAAAACATGCTCTGACTACAGAAATGTTGATAGATATTCAGATGATGGATGTGTGAGATATCTTTAGGAATAGCAATAATCGAGTTGTGATTCACTGCTCCTTTAGTGGTAAGCTGACAATTTAAGTGAACAGCCAATAACGTCACGTAGAAGAAGGTGTAAGTAGCTATATGACGAACACCAACTTCGCTTAACGAAGGTTTATTTTGCACTTGCACATACAAGAGCTCGGAGCGAACTGCCTCCGGGCAGAACACACAAAGTATATAGACCGTTACAGAAAATTCCAGTACATTGTTTCTTAACATTTGTGGATACTTCTAGAATAAACTCGAACCGAGTATAAGAATTAAAATTCTACAACCCACTTGAGTTTTGAACTCACGGAACTCCATGTAACAGTTCTGTGTCATAAACACTACACCACGGCTCTACTCAGCTTAATCGGTAACGTTTCTCCCTCCTCAAGAGAACAACGTCTCGGTGTTAAGTCGTCCTTGTTCGGGAACGAGTCATCGGTCCTGCATACTCCGACTCCCGATGACTGATGCTCTCCCTGGCAGTGATTTTCTTATAACTTCTTTTGCCGCTACGCTCTTCGTCACCTTTCCACTTGTTGTCTATCGCTGGAGCTTCGAATTTACCCTGGGCTACAGGATCCTTATAGGGATTCATTCGAAGGACGTGGACCGTATCTCAGATCTTTCGTCGTCTTGTGTCGGGGTCGAAATCTTCAACTTCATAAGTAACATCAGACAACTGTCTTACAACCTCATGAGGTCCAAAGTAGCACCTGAGAAGCTTCTAACGGAGACCTACCTTCCGAACAGGAGTAAAGATCCAGACGAGTTCACCAGGCTCGCAGACAACAGGGCGGTGGTTCGAGTGATACCTTCGGCGATCGTTTTCTTGAGCCTCCAGTGTGCGGAGTCGAGCTAACCGCCGAGCTCCTCAGCTCTGGTTAACACCTGGCTGATGTAGTCGTCATCCACGTCATCAGGGTGTAACGGAAATACAGTGTCTATAGTCGTAGTCGCCTCACGCCCATCTACCAGGAAAAATGGCGTAAATCCTGTGGTGTCTTCTTTGGCAGTGTTGCAGGCAAACGTCACGAAATGTAGCACCTCATCCAGTTGCTATGCTCAACATTGACGAACATTGATAGCATGTCGGCCAAGGTCTTATTAAGGCGTTCAGTAAGCTCGTTAGTTTGCGAATGGTAGGCAGTCATCATGTGATGAGTAATGCTGCACCGACGGTTTATCTCTGTCACAAGATTCGATTGAAAAACTTTCCCTCGATCTGTAATTAACGACCTTGGGGCACCGTGTCTTAATACAATGTCTTCCACGATGAATTTAGCTACCTCGGATGCTTCTGCTGTTTTCACGGCTTTTGTAATGGCGTAGCGTGTCAGATAATCAGTGCAAACAATAATCCATATATTGCCACTAGCAGACGTTGGAAATCGTCCGAGGAGATCAGTCCCAACACGCTGGAAAGGGGTTTCGGCTGGTGGAATTGGTATGCCGGCCAGGTGGTTTCTGACGACCTGCCTTTCTCCTCTGCCACTCTCGACATGCGACACATAGTGATGGACACTCCTAAATAAACTTGGCCATAAAACTATCTTGCGGATTCTATCGTATGTTTTAATACACTCCTGGAAATTGAAATAAGAACACCGTGAATTCATTGTCCCAGGAAGGGGAAACTTTATTGACACATTCCTGGGGTCAGATACATCACATGATCACACTGACAGAACCACAGGCACATAGACACAGGCAACAGATCATGCACAATGTCGGCACTAGTACAGTGTATATCCACCTTTCGCTGCAATGCAGGCTGCTATTCTCCCATGGAGACGATCGTAGAGATGCTGGATGTAGTCCTGTGGAACGGCTTGCCATGCCATTTCCACCTGGCGCCTCAGTTGGACCAGCGTTCGTGATGGACGTGCAGACCGCGTGAGACGACGCTTCATCCAGTCCCAAACATGCTCAATGGGGGACAGATCCGGAGATCTTGCTGGCCAGAGTAGTTGACTTACACCTTCTAGAGCACGTTGGGTGGCACGGGATACATGCGGACGTGCATTGTCCTGTTGGAACAGCGAGCTCCCTTGCCGGTCTAGGAATGGTAGAACGATGGGTTCGATGACGATTTGGATGTACCGTGCACTATTCAGTGTCCCCTCGACGATCACCAGTGGTGTACGGCCAGTGTAGGAGATCGCTCCCCACACCATGATGCCGGGTGTTGGCCCTGTGTGCCTCGGTCGTATGCAGTCCTGATTGTGGCACTCACCTGCACGGCGCCAAACACGCATACGACCATCATTGGCACCAAGGCAGAAGCGACTCTCATCGCTGAAGACGACACGTCTCCATTCGTCCCTCCATTCACGCCTGTCGCGACACCACTGGAGGCGGGCTGCACGATGTTGGGGCGTGAGCGGAAGACGGCCTAACGGTGTGCGGGACCGTAGCCCAGCTTCATGGAGACGGTTGCGAATGGTCCTCGCCGATACCCCAGGAGCAACAGTGTCCCTAATTTGCTGGGAAGTGGCGGTGTGGTCCCCTACGGCACTGCGTAGGATCTTACGGTCTTGGCGTGCATCCGTGCGTCGCTGTGGTCCGGTCCCAGGTCGACGGGCACGTGCACCTTCCGCCGACCACTGGCGACAACATCGATTTACTGTGGAGACCTCACGCCCCACGTGTTGAGCAATTCGGCGGTACGTCCACCCGGCCTCCCGCATGCCCACTATACGCCCTCGCTCAAAGTCCGTCAACTGCACATACAGTTCACGTCCACGCTGTCACGGCATGCTACCAGTGTTAAAGACTGCGATGGAGCTCCGTATGCCACGGCAAACTGGCTGACACTGACGGCGGCGGTGCACAAATGCTGCGCAGCTAGCGCCATTCGACGGCCAACACCGGGGTTCCTGGTGTGTCCGCTGTGCTGTGCGTGTGATCATTGCTTGTACAGCCCTCTCGCAGTGTCCGGAGCAAGTATGGTGGGTCTGACACACCGGTGTCAATGTGTTCTTTTTTCCATTTCCAGGAGTGTAAATCCTAAATGTCCGGCCTCATATGTGTCATGGAATTTCTGTAGAACATCTAAGTTCATGTATTTAGGAATCACTTGTAGCCACCTCTTTCCTGCAAAGTAATCCATTAACTACTTTAAATTGTCCTTTCACATCCTCTGACGGATTTAAGGCAAGCATAATTTGAGATATTTTGGCGTCCTTCTTCTGCTCACTAGAGAGATCCTGGAGTGCAGCAAGACAGTCTTGTTGGTCTTGCACAGGGTTTCTTGAGAGACAGTCGGCATCTTGGTGTTTTCTTCCGCTTTTGTACACTGTGTTAATGTCATACTTTTGAAGACTTAGTGCCCACCTGTCGAGTCGTGCTGTTGGATCCTTAAGAGCTGTCAACCAACAAAGTGAATGATGGTCTGTAACAATTGTGAATGGCCTTCCACAGAGATACCGTCGAAATCTGCGCATGGCCCAGATCACAGCAACACATTCTCTTTCTGTAGTTGAGTAGTGGCTTTTGTAAGTGTCCTAGAAACATAAGCTATAATCTTCTCTTTTCCATCCGAAATTTGCACCACAACAGCACAGATCCCATACCCACTGGCATCTGTGTGTAGTTCTGTACGTGATTTCTGATCAAACAGACAAGTACAGGGTCAGTCGTCAGAGCTTTTCGCAGCACATCGAAAGAATCTTGTTGAGCACCACCCCAGATAAATTTAGCATCAGCATTTAACACCTCTTGAAGTAGACTGGCATTGATACAAAAGTCTTTGATAAAATGACAGTAATAAGAACATAGTCTGAAGAAACTTCTCATGTCTCTAATACTTTTACGAATAGAAAATTTCGTTATAGGTCTCATCTTTTCTGGGTCTGGGAGCACACTTACGTTTGACACAAGATGTCCAAGTATTCTGATTTCTTTTGCCCCAAAGATACATTTTGTTGGATTAAGTTTCAGCCCGCCTTGTTAAGGACACTTATTTTTTTTCTTTATTGTTATTTTAACACCGGAACAATCAGGTAGGCTGGCAGCGGCATGCTACGCCGCTCTTCAGCCATAGTGTTGACAATAACAGTACAATAATGGAGAATTAAAATGAACATAGTGACAGGCAAAAAATAGTGTTCACAGAGACACAAAACACACGGAGCCGTTCACACTCGACGATAACGACACTGAAAACACGTCGACACGGCGCACTTAACACTGATGAATCCGACGGCACAAGTGAACGTACGAGTAGAAGCGTGACGCCGGACACTAAAAACACAAAACGACGTCACACACACGAGACACTGATGGCGATGATCTCCGGCGCGGCGCGCGAAAGTCCACGTAGCGTGTGCGAGTCCGGGGACCTGCCAAGGGGAAGAAGGGTGAGTGGGGGTGGAGAGGGTGGAGAGGGGAGAACAAAGATGCCAATGGCTGAGGAGATGGGAGGAGGAGTAGAGGGACAGGGGAGGGGAGGACCGGGGGAGGAGTGGGGAGGAGGGACGGAGGGTGTCCAAAGGAACAGACACAGGAAGTGGGAGGGAGGATCAAAGTTGGTAGGAGGGGTAGATGGAGGGGAGGAGGACATCATCAGGGAGGGGGAGCTGGCGGAAGCTACCTTGGGAGAGGGTAAGGAGGGTGGAGAGATGGAGACAGGGTGGGACGTGGGAATACAGGCGCAGCAGCGGGCGGGGGTGGGAGAGGACGGGTGAGACAAGCGGATGAGGAGGATCGAGTTTGCGGGAGGTGTACAGGATCTGTATCCTTTCAAGGAAAAGGAGGAGGTGGGGGAAGGGGATGAGATCATACAGGATCCGCGTGGGGGAGGGGAGACGGATGCGATAGGCGAGGTGGAGAGCATGGCGTTCAAGGATTTGTAGAGATTTATAAAAGGTAGGGGGGGCGGAGATCCAGGCCGGATGGGCGTAACAAAGGATAGGGCAGATGAGGGATTTATAGGTGTGGAGGATGGTGGAGGGGTCCAGACCCCACGTACGGCCGGAAAGGAGCTTGAGCAGACGGATTCGGGAGCGTGCCTTGGCTTGGATTGTCCGGAGATGGGGGGTCCAGGAGAGGCGACGGTCGAGGGTGACGCCAAGGTACTTAAGGGTGGGAGTGAGGGTGATAGGACGGCCATAGATGGTGAGATAGAAATCAGGGAGGCGGAAGGAAGGGGTGGTTTTGCCTACAATGATCGCCTGGGTTTTGGAAAGACACTTAAGAACGGCCCTCAGTTTATTTTTATGTGTTCATCAAATGTCTCTGAGAACACTATAATGGCATCTAAATAACAAAGACAAATCGCCCACTTCAGGTGACGTAGAAGGTTATCCATCTTCCATTCAAAAGTTGCTGGTGCATTACACAAATCAAACGGCATTACGTTAAGCTAATACAGGCCCTTAGGGGTGATGAATGCAGTTATCTCACGATCAGCCTCATCTACTTTGATTTGCCAGTATCCCGAGTGCATCTCTATGGTCGAGAAAAACTTAGCCCCCTTCAGACAATCTAGTGTATCGTCAATTCGTGGAAGAGGGTAGACGTCCTTTTTCGTTACCTTAGTAAGCTTCCTGTAAGCAACACAAAAGCGCCAACTGCCATCCTTCTTCCTGACGAGGATTCCTGGTGACGACCATCGGTTCTGCGAAGGCTGAATGATGTCATTCTTCATCATTTTCTCTACCTCGTCGCGAATTATTCGACGTTCCGTTGCTGACATACGGTATGGTCTCTGGCCTATTGATTGATGGTCTCCAGTGGTAATCCGGTGTTTCACCATCGATTTGTCAGATTGAAGCACTCAGAGAACTCTTCAAGAATGGCTAGTAGCTTCTTCTGTTGTTCCTTAGTGAAATTTGGTGATAGTAGAGCTAGAAGATCTTGCCTCGTAGTGGTAGCGCTAATTTCGCCCACAGACTCGGCATGGGAGGTTTCTATGACACTCAGCTGTTCTGCAATTAACGGCTGAGCGTTTTCTACACACATGCGTCTTGGAAGGGTCTGTGGTTCTCGGCGACAGTTAACTATCCACAATACACCGAATCCGTTCTTAAGCGAGACGACAGAGGCTGGGATGACCAATTTATTCTTCAGTCGGATGCTTCTCTTACATTCCACTACAAGATCCATAGTTGATGCATGACACATGACAGTTACCTTTCTAGCGTTAGAGCAGGAATGATCACTCCATACAGCACACATTGTCTCCACACACTCGGATGCGCTTCTTCCTGTCCACAGTATCCCATCTCGTCTAGCATAATCTTTGAGCGACCACAATCTGTAATTGCCTGAGAAGCTTACAAAAAGTCTCATCCAAGAGTGACTTCATGATTACACTCTTGTAAGACGATGAATTCTGTGTATGGTCACTTATACCCACACGAATGGTACAGCTTCCTGTAGTTTTTACATATTTCCCATTAACGACCTTCAGCAGAGATATTTTGCTGTCGACGAATACGGTTTCCTGCAACTGGCGACGGTACTTCTCCAAAATGACTGCACATGATGCTCCAGGATCCACAAAAGCTAGGGTTCGCCGGCCATTCATGAGGATGTCGACGTAGTTTCACAGCATTTTTGTAGTTATCTCTTCGGCAGCTTCACCTTCAAGGAAGGTCGCACCCTTTAGTTTTCCAGGTTGCTGCTGCTAGGTGATCGGCAGGAGCTTCGGCGATGGATACCTTGATCGGCGTGCTGGGGAGCGTCCTCTCCAGCGTCTACATCGCGGCGATGGTGACCTACGTCGTCCTGCACCCACATCTTCTTGTTCATCTACGTCGATCTGGAGTTGGCGACGGCTAAGATCGGTCTGGCGTCGTCTGGCGCGGGCATCATCAAATATCCGCCTCCTTTCTCGACAATAGCGCACCATTGGTCACGGTCGTCTGCAGTTGAAACATACTGGTTGGTTAACCTGGGTCCTCCAGACGTCGGTCTTCCTTGATGCCCCAAAAGGTTCCTCATGCGGCATTGCAGGGACGTAGCTCCGCTAGCGTCTCGACCTTTTCACCGTTTTAAAGGGAAATGAAGGACGAGAGATTGGGTTCAATGTCTGTTCCACTTCCTCCCTTATGACCACTTGAAGCGTCTCGGTTTTTTGCTCGCTGTGTAATCTCTTACTACCAAACGAAGAACACTTGTGAAATCAGTTGCTTCCTCCATCACTACCATCGATAAGACGTTTGGAAGCCGTTCAAACTTCTTGCGTGTAATTATTTTTTGATACTTTGTCTCTAAATACTGGCAACATTTTATGAAGTCGTCTGCTGTCGAAACCTCCTTCAGGAGTAGGGCTTGATACATGTCCTCAGCAACACGCTTCATGAGATGTGCAGCCTTATCTTACTCCTTCATTCTAGGATCCATCTAGGACTAACTATTTTACACAGCTCCAAGACGTCTTGAATGTAGGATGCTGTAGTTTCTCCTGGACGCTGTGACCCGCACTTTATCTTCATCCTTCCACTTCTGTCGTTGCGTGTCGCTGAAATACTTGCGTTGTTCCGCGTGGAATACTTCCCAGCTTGTGAACTTCTCCTCGTTGTTCTCATACTATTGCTTGGCAGTGCCCTCCAAGTAGAAAAATACGTTAGCCAAACACACGGATTCTTCCATTTGTTAAATTTGGCTATACGCTCATATACCTTCAGCCACTTGTTTGGATCTTGCCCATCGTCACCAGAGAACCCGGAAGGATGCCTCATGTGGTGGCACACAGTTGCTGTCATCGTAAAGTCCTGTTCTTCTTCTGTCTCCGGTAGATTGTGATCTATTGAATATAGCTCGAACTCGGGTTTCTCGCCACCTAAACGGCGGCTCTGTCGTGGCCTGATGGGAGCCACTGTGTCGTCGGTAATGTGCGGTATCACAAGTTCCAATACTCGGCGCCTCCACCAGAATAATGTCACGTAGAATAAGGTGTAAGTATTTGAATGACGAAAACTAACTTCACTTAACGAGGGTTTATTCAGCACTTGCAGATACAAGAGGGCGGACCGTATAGTCTCCGGCCAGAACACATGCAGTATATATACAGCTACAGAACACTCCAGTGCAATGATTCTTGACATTTGTGGATACTTCTGAAATGTACTCGAACCGAATGTAGAAATTAAAATTCTACACTGGAGGGGAGTTTTTAACTCACGACCCTCCATGCAGCAGTGTAGTATCATAACCACTACACCACGGATCTATTTTGCTATTATCGTGACAATATTCTTGCATTTGCAGACAACGCGACGTGCTGTGTACGTAATCTTGAGTGAAACATGCCGAATGTTGAGGTAAATATTTAGGGCATAATTCTCCTCTCTTCCATTTTCTCAGTTATTACCTATTAAAGTGCCTCCAAATATGACATATAACTAATGCGAAAGAAAATTTTCACAAGCTGCGTTCGAAGTTCTGTGACGGGGCTCAATTATTTGCGTTAAGAGCAGTTTCTCCCAAAGCGTACTGTTATCCTTCGTCCTCTTGTTCAACACTTCAACGAAGAACAAAGAAATGTGTGAGTAGTATGAGATGTAAAAATCTTAATTGGAGCTGTAGTGGGGCTGTTTCAACCCTTCGATGAGGAACCTATTCTTACCTTCCACAAAATGAATATTGTTAGTCGAATAACTTACGAGTGCCGGCGTAATATTTCAGGTGATGATGGCCGTCAGCTTATTTGGCACAAGGAAGTAGATGGTATATAGGGAGTTAGAAAATAATATCGGGGTTTTAAGGTTTTGCAGCATTTATTACACTGAACTCACACTCGTAAATACTACATGAAATGCAAGAGAAACTCAAACAGTTTTGTTTGTATACCCGTGTTTGCAAAGGAAAGACTATGAAACTACCAAGGGGGACAGAAGAGCGTGTTGAACTAGTAAGAGAGTCTTCTCGGAGGACCGAAGAAATTAATTAGGAAAGCTAGATGTGAGTGATCAGTTCCAGTGATGTCTGCGTGGAGACATTTAGGGGGACGATTATCGTTTGTAAACAATATGTTGCAACATAACGATGAAGATTCCTTGGTTCGTGTCGTCTTCATTGATGAATCGATATTTCATATAAGAGGAAATGTAGTCACACATAATCTGCATATCTGGCGGTCCGAAAATAGTCATGAAATGGTACAGTTGTAATGAGGCTCTCCTAAATTAAACTTGTTTTTGTGGCCCATCCCAGTCAAAGTGTATGGACCTTTATTTTTCGATGAACCAACTGTAACTGGTAGTTCTTGTATTGATGCGCTGGAAGTGTGGCTCCATCCTCAACTGAAAAAAGATGAACCACAGAACTTGACTTACTAGAAATATTGTGCACTGCGTAACTGGCATAACTCAATACGCTATATGTTCAATGACGTTGTGCCTGCATGCAGGATTGGGACAAGAGGCCAGATCACAGAGCATCTTTCGCATGGTCTCCACATTTACCCGCTCTGACGCCACGGGATTTTTACGTTTGAGTGTTCATAAAGGATCACGTGTATGTGACTCCGCACCAGATGAGTTGTCCGACTTAAGAAACATGACTGAAGCAGTTGTTGCCACAATTACCCCAGACACACTGATCAAAATTTGGGAAGAACTCGCCTATCGACTAGATGAGTGCCGCATGACGAACGGTATTCACACTACACACGTATAAGCAACTCAATATGAGCTGATGTTTTATTTCTAATTATAGGCTGAGTCTAATAAGCGTTACAAAGCTATAAAACCCGGATTTTCATTTTGAAACACCCAGTATTATGACATCGACTTCACAAGGCCTAGAGAGCTTTAGGAACAGTAACACATGGAACCGAAAGGAGCTGGGAACACTTTGTAGTTTTGGCTTGTCACAGAAAGACATTACGAAAATAGGTTTGGATATCCACGAACAAAACGAATATCCCAAATACTGAACTAGGAAACAGGACATTACGAGTAACCAGTAACATATCGATTGCTGAAATTGCTAAGAAACCATTTACTAGTCGTAGGACTTGTTTGGCCAAATACCATGACGGTCACAAAGAAGACATTACAACAGCTAAGGGATCACCATAAGAACGATCTTTGAACTGTTTGTCTTTTTCCAGAGAAGTGTCTGAATATTACTAGAAGCGTACATCAGATTGTGAAAATAGCTGCACAGCTACTCTAACGTCGCACCGTGCAACCGGGAGAGTACTATAAAAATATTTTTCGAAGTTTGGTTTCCTATGATTTTAGCGATAGGAGAAACTATTCTAGCATTTCAGAAAGGTTATTTGATGTCCGAATCCAGTTTAGAGTACATATCATTTGCGTTTATGACATTTGCTTTAAAATGAGGAATGCTTGGCATTTCGGTTGCTACGAATATATATTTCAGACAACCATAAGCGGTTATTGTCAAGTTTAAGGAATATAAAGTCGTTACGACATTTATTGACACAACTCTTATCATTAAGTGACGATCTCTTCCCGTGACGGTCTATGAGTAAAGCGAAATCGTGAGGACGTACATGTTGAATCTCTGTAATATACAGAATGGCCAGAAACAATCTGAAAAGCTTGTGACGGTGTTGCAGAGCACGTTGTGATGAGAAATGGCTGTTAAGAAAAGAATTCGATTCGTTACACCGTTTCCAAGTTCATTAGCATTGAAGTTAGCAAATCAGCCAGTTGCGACGCCAATTCAAGCGGCCCGCCAGATACAGTTAGTGTCAGTTGTTGTCATAGCGGAGATCATAGTGAACGAGACAGCCCAGCCTTTGACTCGGGTGCGATCTTCGCTAGCGTCCCATGTCCAGTTTTTGTATTGCTCTCCTGTTCGGTTTTAGAAAACAAAACGAAGAATTCGTTTGGCGACACCGTCAATGGCGGGCCGCTTGAAACGACCTACTGGCTAACTCCAGTGCTGATTAACTCGCAAATGGCGTAACATATAGAATTTTTTTCTTACATTTCTCAGCGCAATCTATCCTGCAACACCATTACAAGCTTTTCTGACTGTTTCTGAATCAGCCTGTATAAGGGGCAAGCAAACAAATTCCGTACGAAGGCTGTACGGTTCAGAATCGGTATGCCAATCGAGAAAAATTGCCGTGATCACTATGGGACTCATCCCACCGAAGCACCAGGTTGAAGACACCTGTTTGGTGAAGCACTGCGACCTGCTGCGTGACCAACTCCGTAACTGCCTACTGCACATTTTCATCCGACAGAAAACTTTGGCACATCAATGCCCTCTTCAAGGGACCGAGAACTGATAATCGCGTATTGAATGAGGCTGGCCTTCCAGATCGACTGGCGTCTTGTGACGAATTGTGACCAGCGTGGAGCTTGACGCACGTTCCGAAAAGGTGGTGTTCCACAGACGTGGTGCCCCATATACATTCTTTATTATCCGATGGATGCCTAGTGGTGCTTATCCTTCCGAAGCGAGGGAAAGAAAAACAGTATGTTGGTCCTGTGATAACCATTTAGTGATAATGTCGTCATAGTTCACGTGTCAACGATTACCTCACGCACGTACGAGAGAAACGAATGCTGCACTAGTCTCGAATCGGAGTCGCACTACCTTGCATTTACGCAGAAACAACGCCCTCAAACGGAAACTTTTTGATCTGTTCTCATAATGACAACATGTGCCAAGGTGACGTATTTAACGTTCACGAAGCAAACGCACATAACGACAAAACAGATTTGACCCAGGAGAGTTTTTGTTAATGCCACTTTAACATAAGTAGGAAGTTATATCCTCACTTACCTCTTGCATTGCCATAGTTTATTTGAGCATGCTGAATGTTACCTCTGTTTTCTTTGGATCTACAGCGATCAAATTCTGTATCTTACTTAGAGGCAGGCCTAACACCGAACTTTTCTAATTCCACGTGTAATCTTCAGGGACAAAATGTTCTGAGGATATCCTTACAGAACGAAATTTTAATTTACACACTTGTTTGCGTCGCAGACCCAAGTGTGATCAACAAAAACGATTACTGGGAAACAACGATACATTACAACTAGATATTCAAAGGCAACGTTGTTGCCGTGAGCTGTGGGGCAACTACAACTGCTCTTATTTATTTGAGCGGCAATTGAGTACTCGATAAAAATCTAACGCTAATTACAGCACTATCCAAGCACGAGAGCAATAATGCTTGGCGAATACAGCTGAAGACCATGACCGGTTTGCCCCCGTGTCTCTCTGATGACGTCAGAGGAGACTGCCATGCTTGATAGAGTTTCGCGTAGGAATCCGGAACACCCCCCCTCCCTTCCCCACCACCACCCTCTCCCCCCTGGTTGAACACATTCGAGATGTACAGCTGTATGTACTGGCGAGGTCTACGACCACAAATGACTATTGTATGTATACACATCAAAAAAAGTTTTTCATCACCTCGGTTCGGAGAGTTCCGGAACCTTTACAGAAAAACGGAATAGAAATCAACATAAACATAATTTCGGCCCTTTTCATTGTTCATGAACACATTGCATGTTGTACCACCATACAGCGAGACCTTCAGAGGTGATAGTCTGTTGTACACACCAGTACCTCTCATATTCAGTAGCACGTGCTCTTGGATTGATGCATGCCTGTATTCGTCTTAGCATACTATCCACTAGTTCATCAAGGCATATTAGTCCAGATTGTCACACTCCTCAACGGCGATTAGGCGTAGATCCCTCCTAGTGGTCGGTGGGTCACGTCGTCCATTGACAGCCCTTTTCAATCAATACTAGGCATGTTCGATAGGATTCATGTCTGGAGAACATGCTGGTCACTCTAGTCGAGCGATGTAGTTTTCCTGAAGAAAGTGATTGACAAGATGGACTCGATGGAGCTGTGAATTATGACGAAGGCAAATGCCTAGCCAATATGCTGCCGATATGTTGCACTGTCGGTCGGAGGATGGCATTCACGTGTCATACAGCCGTTACGACGCCTTCCATGACCACCAGCGGCATCCGTCGGCACCACATAATGCCACCCCAAAATAGCAGGGAACTTCCACCTTGCTGCATAGATGGACAGTGTGTCTAAAGCATTGAGCTTGACTGGGTTGCCTCCAAACACGTCTCCGACGATTGTCTGGTTGAAGGAATATGTTACACTCATCGGTAAAGAGAACGTGATGTCAATCCTGAGCGGTCCATTCGGCATGTTGTTGGGCCCATCTGTACCGCGCTGCACGGTGTCGTGGTTGCAAAGATGGGCCTCGACATGGACGTAATGCAGGCTACTGCGCACACTTTGAGTCACACGACGTCCTGTGGAAGCAAGAAAAGCATTATTCAACATGGTGGCGTTGCTGTCAGGGTTCCTCCGAACCATAATCCGTAGGCAGCAGTAATCCACTGCAGTAGTAGCCCTTGGTCGGTCTGAGCGATGTACGTCATCGACAGTTTCTGTTTCTCTGCATCTCCTCCACATCAGAACAACGGCGCTTTGGTTCATTCCGAGACTCCTGGACATTTCCGTTGTTGAGAGTCCTTCCTGGCACAAAGTGACAAAATGGTTCAAATGGCTCTGAGCACTATGGGACTTAACATTTGTGGTCATCAGTCCCCTAGAACTTACTAAGGACATCACACACATCCATGCCCGAGGCAGGATTCGAACCTGCGACCGTAGCAGTCGCGCGGTTCCGGACTGAGCGCCTAGAACCGCTCGGCCACCGCGGCCGGCACAAAGTAAGAATGCGGACGCAGTGGAACCACGGTATTTACCGTGTAGACATGGTTTAACTACAGACAATAGGGGCCGTGTTCCTCCTTCCTGGTGGTGTGACGAACTGATAGGCTGTCGGACCCCCTCCGTCTAATAGGCGCTGCTCATGTACGGTTATTTACATCTTTGGGCGGGTTTTGTGACATCTCTGAAAAGCCCAAGGGACTCTGTCTTTGTTACAATATCAACAGTCAACGACTATCTTCAGGAGTTCTGGGAACCGGGGTGACGCAAAACTTTTTTTGATGTGTGTAGTTCCATCGTACACAACGGTGAGGAGATGTTGGCCACAGAGTTGTGAGGCAGCTGTAATGGCAGGAAAGATGCATAGGAGCAGAGATGATTAACAAATGAGTTAACACGGTAAACAAAAGATTAGCTTAACATCCATTTTTCACGTGTGCGAGCATTTATTGTAAATAACTCAGTAAGAAACAGGGTGCAGCTATCAGTATTTCAAAACGGAAGAGGCTCTCTGAACTAGACTGTCAACAATCTCGATGCTCTCTTTTGAACGAGACATCGTTTTAGGAAATGCAGACTTAAAAGTACAAAAGACGGCGTGTCAGGAAAGGGCTGTAAGCCGAAATGGCTGTTTGACTGCCTCCAGCCATCCTACATCGCTGCGGCAGAAGGTGTTAGTCGCTGGAGGCATGGCTTAGCAGACGCTCACCATTGGATCCGCCGGATTCCGCAAGACCACTGTCGGCGTCGGATGCAAACCTGCTATTTCATTGTCGCTCGGTAAATGGTTCAGGTGGCCCTGCTTTCACTGACGCTAGCAATTCGTGTCGAATTTGAGACGGATAATACCGCCAAGGCGCGACGCACGTTTCCCCCGGTCCCTACTCCTTAGGGTCCCTTTATGTACAAAGCTCTCGTACCGTGTTACACAGGGTGATCCTTGCTAACGTTTAAAAGCTCCAAAGCGATGTAGATGACGCAGAAGCAATTAATTTGGTATGAGACACATGGGGTCGCAAATGTCAGGAAATACCCCAAAAGTGGATGGCAAAGGCTGAGCACGTGAACTCCCTGGATAATGTACCCTATGTGCAGTTGTTGAGCCTATCGGTGTGTCGCACTTGACCATCCCACGTACTTCTATCGTTGTGCCTCTCGGACCACATGCGCCATTTTAGCACATAGTGCTAAGTGTGTGAGTCTTGCATTTAGCAGGCAGTATTTTTGTCATTGCGTTAAAAAATTAGGTCTTTACATTGAGGTACAATTTATTATATTATTTACCGGTCTTACGGTCCCCGTTACTTTGTACCAAAGTATCGTAAAAGAAAGAATACTGAACTGCGTCACAAGTAAATGAGAAATAATTCAAAAGCCAACATCGCTTAAATACTGTTTACTGGATAACCGGTTTCAACACTCTAAAGGTGCCATCATCGGATCTGAAATTAGACTAACATTTATAAACCAAGTGGATATATATATTTATGAATGTTAATCTACATTCAGATCAGATGATGGCACCTTTAGTATGTTGAAAAACAGTGTTTAAGCCATCTTGGCTTTTGAATTATTTCTACAACAGAGCGATCGTCCCACTACGCAATATGTGTTCACTGCAAAGCAAGCAAATGAGTATAACCTTTCGAATTATGTCTTTAGCAGTAAATTATCTACATCAACATCCACATGGATACTCTGCTAATCGCCGGCCGCGGTGGCTGAGCGGTTCTAGGCGCTTCAGTCCGGAACCGCGCGACTGCTACGGTCGCAGGTTCGAATCCTGCCTCGGGCATGGATGTGTGTGATGTCTTTAGGTTAGTTAGGTTTAAGTAGTTCTAAGTTCTAGGGGACTGATGACCTCCGATGTTAAGTCCCATAGTGCTCAGAGCCATTTGAGCCATACTCTGCTAATCACACGTAAGTGGTTGGCAGAAGGTTCATCGAACCTCCTTCACAATGATTCTCTATTATTCCAATCTCTAACAGCATGCGGAGGAAACGAACAGGTACATCTTTCCGTGAGAGCTCTGATTTCCATTATTTAATTATGCTGATCGTTTCTCTTTATGTAGGTGGCGTCAACTAAATATTTTCGTTTTTGGAGGAGAAAATTGGAGACTGATATTTCGTGAGAAGATTCCGCCGCAACGAAAAACGACTTTGTTTTCATGATGTCCACCCCAAATCATTTCAGTGACACTCTCTCCTCTATTTCTCAATAATACAAAACGGGTTGCTTTCCTTTGCACTTTCTAGATGTACTCGGTTAGTCGTATCTGGTAAGGATCCCACACCGCGCAGCAGTACTCCATAAGTGGACGGATAAGCGTAATGTATGCAGTCTCCTTAGTAGATCTGTTGCATCTTCTAAGTGTTTTGCCAATAAAACACAGTCTTTGGTTCGCCTTCAACACAACATTTTTTGTGTTCTCTCTACTTTAAGTTGTTGGTAACTGTAATTCCTAGATACGTAGCTGAATTTACGGCCTTCAGAGTTGACTGATTTATCGTGTCATCGAAGTTTAACCGATTTCTTTAACTGGTTTCTTTACTGAACAACGCCTGTAAGCAAAAAGAAGAAAGGACGAAAGGAAAGAAACACAAAATAAGAACAGCTTCTATTTGGATACAGCGAGGACAATATTTTTTTTAATTTTTACGTTTACAACAGATCATACTTACAAAAGGTGTTCGAAATTTGCTCCTTTTGCAAGTATTGTGTCTCTCAATCATCCCTTCACTCCCACGTGTGGCGAGGTACGTCATGTGGTGACGTCACCTATTCAACATTTCTTATTTTTGGGAAATTTCTCGACATTTGGAACTCATGTCTCTTACATTAAATCATTTGTCTCAGTGTGATCTACGACACTTCGGGTTTTTTTTAGATGTTAACGTGAATCAGCCTTTATGGCTTCGAGTTGCCAACAAATCAGGTAGTTTCATTGAGGGTTTGGTAGTGGGCACGTCTTGACACGACAGCTGTCACGTCTCCACATAGATCCACTGCACTGCAGCGATTCCGTACAGCTGACTGATACACAAACATAACCCTCACTGGCATGATTTACGTCACATGTGGAACTTTATATGAGTCCCTGGTACCAATTTTGCATCTTTTGCATCGCTCTCAGAGCATGAAATGAAATGAAATGATCGTGTGGCATGGAATGTCGGGAGGCCCCTTCCAGGGAAGTTCGGCTGCCGGGTTACAGTTCTTACTTCAGGTAAAAAATGTCATGTGACTAGGGATTCCCGTCGGATAGGCCGTTCGCCGGGTGCTAGACTTTCGAGTTGACGCACTTCGGTGACTTGCGCGTTGATGGGGATGAAATGATGATTATATGACAACACAACACCCAGCGCCTGAGTGGAGAAAATCTCCGAGTCAGCCGGGAATCGAACACGGGACCTGAGGATTGACAGTCTGCAGTCTGTCGCGCTGACCACTGGTCCTTGCGGACGTCACATGACATCCGTTAAAGTTCGCTTGTTGATCCTTCTATTCAGTTTTATTATTACACAGGGCAGCCAGCTCTCTGACCGAACACGCTGAGCTACCCTGCCGACATTCAGCTACCGGAGGCGGACTTACTTCAGGTGACACCATATTGGGCGACTTGCTAGTCGGTGATGATGAAATGATGATGTGGACAACACAACACCCAGTCCAGTAGCGGAGAAAATCTCCAACCCGGACGGGAATCGATCTCGGGCCCACTGCGCCCTAGGCAAACACGTCAGCACTCAGCAAAACAGGCGGACTCAGTGCGTGAGAGTAGCCACCGTAACAACCAATGTTCACCGCAGTCGCTGGTACCTCGTAAGACAGCCAGAAGCTCTCTCACGGAGTGGCTTGTACCGCGACCTACGACAATTCCTCTCCGGTGGTTCTTTGCGTCAGAAACGCTGCACCCGCCTCCTCGCAGCAGACGGCACAAAGAACCGAATCATTTCTGAATCAGAAAGCATTGTCGCGCAGCACATTAAGAAAGATAAATATCCGCAGCAACTTATTTATCACGGCGTGACAGTTTTAATAAAACGCCGGGCGGCCGTAATTGAAGTATTAATAACCGCCACGGGCCGGCAGTAGACTTGGCCGACGACGACGAGATTGATGGAGCTGGGGAGGCGCAGGCGCTGCCGATAGGCTGCGGCCAACGCACAGAGGGGGCGCAACGCCGCACTCGCTACTCCAGAAAATGAACCCGCCGCTCGGCTACCGGCTGCGTTAGCGCCGGCTCAGGAAATGCGATCTATATCAATAAAGCCGCGCCGTCACGGCCGCTGGTTTACGAGCTCAAAGTGCGGGCGCGCAGTGAATTCACCCAGTATAAACATTTAACAATGCTGACTGGGATAAAGTCTTTCAAATGTATAAGTTATCCGACGTAAAATACAATGGTAGGCAACAAATTGTACATAACAGAGACTGTAGGTCTAAGAGACGAAAGACATGAAATAAAAGGAGTCTTTGACTATGGAGCGCCGGCCAGGGTGGCCGAGCGGTTCTAGGCGCTTCAGTGTGGAGCCGCACGACCGCTACGGTCGCAGGTTCGAATCCTGCCTCCGGCATGGATGTGTGTGATGTCCTTAGGTTAGTTAGGTTTAAGTAGTTCTAAGTTCTAGGGGACTGATGATCTAAGATATTACGTCCCATAGTGCTCAGAGCCATTTGAACCATTTGACTATGGAGCAAGGAAAAGTTATGGCCCATCCTCCATCTCAGTCTGCACATTAAGAAAGCAGTAAGAAGGAATGTGGAAAGCGAATTAGAGTTCAAGCAGAAGAGATAAAAATCCTTGCAGGTGACATATTATTGCATTGATGTTTAAACAATTCTCACATGACGTGTTTAGATTTCTCTGGAGCATCTTCAGATCTGTGTAGTAGTGTCAGCAAGCGGTCGTTTCTGTGTGTGAATCTCATATTAGAGTACTGTCACCATACAGGCAGTAGGCGCCACACTGACAGGACTCTGATATGAGGTTCTTACGCGGACACAAAGGGTTTCTGTGTTACTACACAGATCTGAAGATGGTTCAGAAAGATCGTTTTGGGGCACCAGTCATCTGACCAGTTGTTGTGGCCCGCGACGAATTCCTCTCTGGTGCAAACCTCTTCATCTCAGAGATGCATTTGCAACCTATGCCCTCAATTTTTGCTGGATGTATTCCAGTCTCTGTCCCTTCTCATTATCAGTATTTTCCGCATATTCATTTTCACTCTAGTTCTGCACAGAATCTCCTCATTCCTTACCTTATCAGTCTACCCAATTTTCAACATTCATCTGTAGCACTACATCTCAAATGCTTCGATTCTCTTCTGTTTCAGTTTTCCCGCAGTCCATGGTTCACTACCATACAGTGCTGTGCTGCAGATCTACATTCTCAGAAATGTCTTTCTCAAATTAATGCCCATATTTGATACTAGTGGACTTCTCTTGGCCAGGAGTACCCTTATGGCCATTGATAGTCATTATTTATTTAAATGCCTAGGTAGCAGCATTCCTTAACTTCATCTGTTTCGTGACCATTAATCCTGATGATAAGTTTGTCGCTGTTCTCATTCTGCCTTTTCTCATTACTCTCGTCCTTCTTCTGTTTACTCTCAGTCTATATTCTGTACTCATTAGACTGTTATTCCAGTCAGCAGACCATGTATTTCTTCTTCACTTTCACTCAGGACAGCAATATCTTCAGCTAGTCTTATGATTAACATCCTTTCAACCTAAATTTTAATTCCACTCCTGAACCTTTTATTTCCATCATTGTTTCTTCAGTGTACGGATTGAACAGTAGGGGCGAAAGACTAGATTCCTGTCTTACATCCTCTTTATTCCAAGCACCTCGTTCTTGGTTGACCACTTATTTTTTCCTCTTGGCTCCTCTCCCTATAGCTTACCCTTATTTTTCTCATAATTTCTAACACCTTGCACCATTTTACATTGACGAACTCTTTTTCCAGGTCGACAAATTCAATGAATGTGTCTTGATTTTTTTTAGTCTTTCTCCATTATCAACCGAAACGTCAGAATTGTCCCTCTTGAGCCTTTCTTTATCTTTTCTGCAGCGAAACTGATCTTCATCTACCACATCATCAATTATCTTTTCCAATCTTTCGTCTATTATTCCTGTAAGCAACTTGGATGCATGAGCTGCTAACCTAACTGTACGATGAATCTCGTTCAAGTCAGCTCTTACAGTCTTCGAAATTGCGTGGATTTTTCCGGAAGATAGATGGTAAGTCGCCAGATTCATATATTCTACACACCAACGTGAATAGTCGTTTTGTCGCCATTTCCGAAATGATTTTAGAAATTGTCATGGAACATTATCCAACCTTTCTGCCTTATTGAATCTTAAGTCCTCACAAGTTCTTTTAAATTTTGATTCTAATACTGGATCCCCTGTCTCTTCTAAATCGACTCCTGTTTCTTCATCTATCATATCATACAAATCTTCCCCCTCATAGAGGCTTTCCACCTATGCGCTCTTTCCTCTGCATTTAACAGGGGAATTTCCGTTGCATTCTTAATGTTACCACCCTTGCTTTTAATGTCACCGAATGTTGTTTTGACTTTCTTGTGTGCTGTCCTTCCGAGAATCATATGTCTTTCGATTTCTTCACATTTTTCAATGCATTCATTTCGTCTTAGCTTCCCTGCGCTTCCTATTTATTTAATTCCTCAGCGACTTGTATTTCTGTATTCCTGTGTTTTCCTGAACATTTTTGTGCTTCCTTCTTTCATCAATCAACTGAATTATTTCTCCTGTTACCCATGGTTACTTCGCAGTTACCTTATTTGTACTTTAGTTTTTGTATCCAACTTCTGTGATGGACCTTTTTAGAGATGTTCCTTTCTCTTCCACTATACTGCCTATTGAGCTATTCCTTATTTCTGTATCTATAGCCCTAGCGAACTTCCAGCGCATGTCATTCCTTAGTACTTTCGTATCCCACTTCTTTGCGTATTGATTCTTTCTGACCAATATCATAAATTTCAGCCTACTCGTCATGACTACTATATTGTGATGTGAATCTATATCTGCTGCTGGGTACGCCTTACAGTACAGTATCTGATTTCGGAATCTCTGTCTGACAATGATGTAATCTAACGGAAATTTTCGCATATCACCCGGCCTCTTCCAAGTATATCTCCTTCTCTTCTGACTATTGAACAGAGTATTCGCTATTTATAGCTGTAATTTATTAGAGAACTCAATTTTTCTTCCTCCATTCTCTTTCTTTGTCCCAGGCCCATATTCCCCTGTAACCTTTTCTTCTATTCCTTCCCCTCCTACTGTATTCCATCCCACATGATTTTGAGATTTTCATCTCCCTTTATTTACTGTATTACCCTTTCATTATCCTCATACTTTCTCTATCTCTTCATCTTCAGTTTGTGACGTAGGCATGTTTACCTGAACTATTGTTGTCAGTGCTGGTTTGCTGTCGATTCTGATAAGAACAAGCCTATCACTAAGCTGTTCACAGTAACATACTCTCTGCCCTACCTTCCTATCCATAACGAATCCTACACCTGTTATACCATTTTCTGCTGCTGTTGATATTACCCGATACTCATCTGACCAGAAGTCCTTGTCTTCCTTCCACTTCACTTCACTGACCGCTACTATATCTGGATTGAGCCTTTGCATTTCCCTTTTCAGATTTTCTAGTTTCCCTACCACGTTCAAGCTTCTGACATTCCACGCCCCGACTCGTAGAACATTATCCTTTCGGTGATTATTCAATCTTTTTCTCTTGGTCACCTTGCCCTTGGCAATGCCCTCCCGGAATTCCGAATGGGGGACTATTCCGAAATCTTTTGCCAATGGAGATATCATCATGATACTTTTTATATTACAGGCCACGTGTTCTATGGATACACGTTACATGTCGTTACACAGTGGTTTCCATTGCCTTCTGCATCCTCATGCCGTTGATCATTCTCTTGATTATTCCACAGTTAGGGACAGTTGCCCACGCCTAGGACAACTGAGTGTCCTGAACCTCTGTCCACTCGTCCGACCTCTTTGACAAGGCCGTTGGCAGAATGTGTGTGACTTCTTATGTCGGAAGTCTTAGACCGCCAATGCTGATTATTAATCAAAGCCGGCCGGAGTGGCCGAGTGGTTCTAGGCGCTACAGTCTGGAACCGCGCGACCGCTACGCTCGCAGGTTCGAATCCTGCCTCGGGCATGGATGTGTGTGGTGTCCTTAGGTTAGTTCGGTTTAAGTAGTTCTAAGTTCTAGGGGACTGATGATCTCAGCAGTTAGTTCCCATAGTGCTCAGAGCCATTTTTATTAATCAAAATTTGAGCAGTGGCGGGTTTCGAACCCAGGACGTTTTGATTACAAATCAAAGACTCCACCCTCATTTTTGCGGTGTCCTTTTCAATTTTTTTCAAAAGGCGTAGAGCAGAGTAGCCAGTTCTGAGCTGGTGGAGAGAGGGTGGGCAGGAGTCGAGTCCCAAGGCCTGACCACGATGCCTCCCCCTTCTCATCCCTCAATCACTCCACTCTTTTTTTTTTTTTTTTTGTTTATCGGGAACAGGGTAAGTGCGGGGGTATGATAAGATTTGCAGGCAACTGCCCAGCAGATGAAGCGTGGAGGCAGGGTCGCCCGCGTGTGGCACCATCCAGCTGAGCGGGGGTGACGTAAATATCGCGTTTAGATAATAATAGGCGAAGAAAGCGCGGTAGCGCAGTCGGTGCTTGACTTGACTGTGGGTGGTTTGTAAGTATTGCCTGAAGTCAGGGCGTGATTTGTCACTATTGTTATACATGGAGTTGACGGTCCATCCCTAGACCCATACAATCGTATAATTTTGGTGGCGGGATAATAAGTATCCCCAGAATGGATAAAAGTCCATAGGTCAATCGAATCCGGGGTAACGCGGAGGTAACAGGCAACGAACCGTCGACCAAGTTTCCATACGTCACTGGTCGCAGCACAAGTCAGATTTTGGACGTCGTCATCCACGAGGTGGAAAATTGAACAGAGTGGAGGTTCCAATAGTCCGATGGCGTGAAGACATTGATTTGTGACGAATTTTCCACATACAACGTGGTACCATGTTGCTCGGACGTTGGAGGGAAGGAAAAGCTGGTGGATATAACGCCAAACCGTGGGCCACCGCGTCGATGGATGTCTAAGTTCGATGTTGTTGCTGGAAATGTAACGAAGCAGTGGGGTGTAAAAGTATTTAGGTCGAGGAGAACGCGTGTTTGGTAAGTGGGCATAACAGAAGTCGACGATGAAATCAGAAATGTACGTCAGGTGGTGACGTGTGTGCGACGGGTACTGGTGGCGTTATGGTCGCGGGCATAAGAATTTCCAGCAAGCTCAGAGTAGGGATGGGCCCCCGTTCCACTGCTTGTACATGGTATATATGTACAAGGTCGCCGCTCGGAGTCGCACATTGAGAAGGCCGAGGCCTCCCGCTTGCGGGGGAGGCTGAACGTTCCGTAACGGACCTTAGAGTAACGGCCGTAAGAAAGTATCTTATAGCAGCTCGGAGGCTGCGTCCAATAGATGATGGCAGCGCGAGTACCTGTGGACCACTTTGAACGCCACATGTTGATTGAGATATTGGACACGTTGTAGAGAAGCGAGTCAGCAGAGGAAATTTTATCTCATCGCCTTGCGGGTAATGAGTGCACGCCGAAAATTGATGGCAGCCGAGCGGAGCACGGCGGAGGTGGAAATGATACCAAGGTATCGTAGTTTCTATACACACGGAAGAGGTGCTAAGTCGTCGTGTGAGAGGCCGCGTCCAATAGACATCTCCGTGGATTTAGCCACACTCATGTTACTGCCCTCTGCAGTTCTGTACGTTGATATCAAATCAATCACCGTTTGTGTTTCATTCCGTGAGCGGACTATACGCACGACACCGAAAACTATGCTGTCGCATATTGAGACCAGAAAGGTAGCTTATCAGACTCCCGACGAGTGGTTTCAGGTTTATGGCATAGAGTAGGGTCGAAAGTGGATAACCTTGCCTTATGGAACGCTGGATCGTCACTGGTACCGCCACAAGGCCATTGACCTGAATCAGAGATTCGGCGGTGCCGTACAGGTGCCGGATGATACTGATAAAGGCAGATGGGAAACCCATTAGGCTCAAGAACTGAGAACAGAAATCGATGCCGCATCTTGTCAAAATAAATGGCAACCACCGCGACGCGGAGTCTACACGCCGCTGTCACTGCAATTGTATCACAACATTCTACTGCCGCCTTTTGTATATTGACTGAGCCACCCGGAGTAGTCAGTTCCTGGGATACAATACTAGGCAGGATCTTGCGCCATCGCGTCGCCAGGAGTCGTGTAAAAATTTTATAGTCTGCGTCAAGCTGAGTCAGGGGACAGTAATGTTCTGTCGTCACTATCGTTGTCGGTTTGTGCATGGGTATAAAAATTCAGGTGGCAAAGGACGGTGGTACGGCGTTCCCCATCGTCATTAGTTCATGAAACATCGTTGTCCACCGTGACGCCATTAGCACGTGGAGAGTGCGATAAAATTCTAGCGGCAATCCGTCGACCCCAGGTGACTTATTCAGAGCACCTTTGTTGCTTTGCTGGCTCCATCAGCTCGTCCGCTTCGTCGCTGGCGGGTGAGCGAGTTACCTGTGGTAACACAAACTCCTCAGCGCAGTTATTGGTAGTCTCCTCCTGGTACAATGTGCGGTAGTGGTCTACAAAGGCATTGAAGATTTCGGCCTGGCAAGTGACTTTGCTCGGCGCAACAGGTGTAGATTTCGGTGATGAGTCGTTGTCGTCGGTGTTTCCTATCGGAGGTGATATGATGCGTGGTGGGATGTTCTTGTTCCGTCGAATCTTGACGTTGGGTCCGTACCATCGCCCCCTGCAGTCTACGGGGTGTCAGTGTTACAATTTTTGGCTTATTCCTGATGCGTTCCCTCTGGCTTTCAGGGGTGGGCGGCTGGGCGTCTAGGCGGCGGAGAACGGCATAGAAATATTTGGTAGTGTGCCGGCGCCAAGCTGCTACTTCCTTGCCACAGTGCACCAAGGTATGTCGAATGGCAGGTGTGCCACATTCAAGCCATCGAGTCAAGGTTGTGCAGTAATTAGGTAAGTGACGTTCACAAGTGGCCCATGTCTCGGTAACACTTTGAATAGATTTGGGATCATGAAGATGGGAGATGTTTAGCTTCCACGGTGCACGACTGCACTAGACCACTTGTTACCGGAGGAGAATGTTGCAGATGTACGTACAGTGGTTCGAAAAGACCAAAGGCCAAAGTTGTGCACCTTGGACTGCAGGTGTGTGTTCCCTAGAGACGTAATCCTATCAAGGCGGCTCGCGGATTGTATGTCCAGGTGTGTGCCGTGTTGAACTTCCCAAGTGTCGCGGAGCAACAGATCACGGACGACGAGGCGCAGTTCTTGACAGGTGTTGTAGTGGAGCATTTGATCCTTAGGGTGCAGGACACAGTTAAAGTCACCCCCAAGCAATTAACGGTCACAGGGTCCAAGAAACAAAGGGACGATTTCTTCTGAAAAGAACTGTGTCCTGAAGCGTTTGCGGGTGGAGCGTGACGGAGCGTATATGTTGACAATACTCGTCCCCATGACAGTGACGGCCATGCCTCTGGCGGATGGAAGGTATGTGATATCAGCCACCGGAAGCCTTTTGGGGCGTAAATGGCTACGCCACGTCTCAGGTGGTCACCAGGAGTAGGATAAGTGTTACATCCGGCGACGCCCGGAAATGTGGCCAAGTGTACTTCCTGTAGCAGTGCTGTGTCGAAGTCTGATGCCCATATCATCTCTCACGGCAGTTGAATTTTCACGGAGAGCTAATGGTTTTAGTGTTGAACGTCGCTATTCAGTATTGTTGAGTTTTCTTTTGTATAGCATTTTAATTAATCGTTAACTAACTGTCAAGAATGTTATTGTGGTTTCCTTTAGTTCTCCACACTAGGCTGCAATGTTGAAGTCTCTTCATCTCTGCATAAATACTGTTCTCCATATGCATTTCAACTTGTTTACTGTAGTCAAGTCTTATTCTGATTCCAGAATTTCCGACCGCGCGCCATTCACGTCACACAATTACCGACCAAGCTATTATTTGATGACAGGATTTTTTCTATGGATTTGTCATTTCTGTTAGTGAAGTTACGCCATTACTTCCCTTCCTCCAAGTTCGATTCAGTATCTTATCCTTAGTAACACTATCTGCCCAATTCAGTTTAATATTTCTCTGTTGCACCGCATTCAAGGAGATTGTATTCTTTACTGTAGCGTTTATCGCATTGAAATAACGCCGCAATCAACGCAAAAACTTCCAGAAAACACATCGGGACACAAATTGGGCATATATATTAACACATTTTTCTTCTTTAAAAAAATTTTCTTCTTACTGCGAGTCTACATTACCTATTCTCTGTATTTACTCCATCGGGAGTTGTTTTAAGGTACAACTACTCAAAGTCCTCTACTACTTTTAGTGTAGGGAAGGAAAATCTCAGGGCATGGTAATGTCCGAAGCACATGCCAGAGGTATTTTGGTGAGCGGCATAACTTGTGTGCTAGGTGGGACGAGCGTTCAACCTCCCAACTGCACTTACGGGTAGGACTGCTTCACGCTCTCTGTATGAAGCACAGAAACCGTTTGAGATACTGCCGCGATAAAATCTAACTTACCTTAACAACAGGTTGCAGGTTCGAATCCTGCCTCAGGCATGGATGTGTGTCATGTCGTTAATTGGTTTGTTAGGTTTAAGTAGTTCTAAGTTCTAGGGGACTGATGACCTCAGCTGTTAAGTCTCTTAGTGCTCAGAGCCGTTGGAGCCATTTTGAACCTTAACAACAAAATTTCCATTTGGCGAATATTACAACGTTTTGAATAACACCAGGAGAACCAACGCCGCAATGTGGTAACCATAAGCGTTACGGTCACTAGTTTTTCCTTGCAACTGATAGTAATCTGCATACTTTACTTTTTCCTCTGACTTAGAAACAACCATCCCACACACTTACTGTCACATCACATACCTGACGAGTGATTAGGTAACATAAATAGAGAAACGTAGAGCAAGGAATTTGCAAATTGGTACAATTTGTAAGAAAAGGAAATAACGACAATGAAGCGTAACTATAAAAAAGGCTCAAACTTTAGTATGATAGTACAGAATTAGGAAACGATTAATGTGATCCGGCTCCCAAGAGCAACAAAGTTTACCCTAGGTAAAGTTACGTAAGAAGATCTGAGAAATAGTGCTGTGGACAAGCAGAGGCAAAATTCGTGCCGAAGTTTTTGAAACAGGGGAGGAGTGTTACGCAGCAGAAAAATTTTATTGGGCAGCCTTAACATTTTGTTAAGGTTCTACTAGGCGATCTCGAAAGTTCGTTTGTGCTGGGATTGTGTGCCAGTCGTTATGTCAACAAGGCGTACCGCCATTGCAACGGACCTCAGAACTCGGCCGATAGAAAGACAACCGCTGCTGTATTACTTAACAAGACACTTTTGATGTTACACAATGTAACTTCGCTACCAGAGCGCCGCTACAAAATCAAATGTAGACAGTATAGACAGAGCTAAGACACCCAGAATCATTACTGAAACTACCATGGCGAGGCAGGCTCTCACGGGAACGATAAATAAGAACAAACGTGCCCATACGTACAGAGCCACTTCCTCATATGCGCTGGCTAGACCCGTTAAACAGAGAGGCCTTCAGAGCTCAAGAACACATCCTGTGGTGATGCTACCAGTAAGAATGACGGTCTATTGAGTTTCAGTGAAACCACGACTTGCAGATGACGGCCAGCCTGCCACTTGCTTGCTGCCACCAACACAGAAAGGCAGTCAGCTTGAAGCGTGCCATGGCAGTGGTCTACCACAGCTGCCTATTGGGACATCGCACTTAAGAAGACTGATTAGCAGCCAGCCCTACTCCATTTATTGGGTCATCGCTGATAACATGAAAGCTGTCATATTCGCACCAATCTTACGAGTCACATCCATGCAGCCTCCTTTCTGATTCGGGAGCATATTTTGCATTCTTAGTCGATCCGTGGCAGATGACTAGGGCCCAGTCTTCACGAAAACCGTCGTCCTGGACCATAGTCGGCAGTGTCCACCAGAGTGCATGATGGGGCTGTCTTCGGGAGCGGAAATGCTAAATATATCTACATGATTCCTCTGCAGTTCACAATTAAGTGCCTGGCAAAGGGTTCACCTTCAAGCTACTTCTCTGTCAATCCACTCTCGAACAACGCGCGGGAGAAAACGAACGCTTAAATCTTTAAGTGCGTGCTCCGACTTCTGTTAATTTATTGCGATGACCATTTCTCTCTTTGTAGGTTGATGCCAACCAAATATTTTCACACTTTGAGGAAAAAGTTGGTGACTGAAATTTCATGAGAAGTTCTTGCCGCAGCGAAAACGGCTTTGTTTTATTGATTTCCATCCAAATTTGCGATTAATATCTGTTCACTCTCCCCAATTCCAGTGTAATACGAAACGAGCTACTCTTTAAACTTCATCGATGTACTCTGTCAATCCTCTTTGATGCGGATCCCACACTGCACAGCCGTACTCCAAAAGAGAGAGTACAAACCCAATGTAAGCAGTCTCTATAGTAACACTGTTACATTTTCTAAGTGTTAAGTCAGGAAATTACAGTCTTTGGTTTGCTTTCCCTACAGCACTGTCTATGAGATTTTTCCAATTTAAATTATTCCTAACTATAATCGCTAAGCATTTAGATGATTTATAGCCTTTAGATTTGTGTGATTTATTCTATAACCGAAACTTAGCAGATTCTTTTCAGTGCTCGTGTGGATGACTTCATAATTTTCATGATTCAGAGTCATTTACCACCTTTTGCACCCTGCAGATATCTTATCTAAATCATTTAGAAATTCGTTTAGAGAATCTGATAGCATTACATGACCGTAAATGACAGCATCATTTGCTTCATTAGCATCATCTGCTCAGATTGTCGCCGCGCGGGATTAGCCTGACACCATTTGTTCGTCAGGATAGAAGTCAGGAGCGGAGGGCGTTGTAAAATGAAAATTAATTGAGTGGAATGGACCCAGTTTATTCTTGTAATGATGGTACAGTGGTGCCTACGTAGGGCTGAGCAGCCCCAAGAGGGGTTGCCGTCTGCTCATCAGAGAGGCAGAGACTAGAGGAGCGACTACTCGGGGCCGAGGTCAGAAGCTAAGAGAGCGCGGAGCTGTTTCCAAGCCGCCCTCGCCGCTCTCGGCCGCGTCCCCACGTGATCACACGATTAGTCTCTGATTGGAGGATTGATTCCGCCAACGCGCCTTGCTAGTAGCGTGCCCCCGTCAGCGCAACCAACCCGTGGGACTTGAGTCTGACCGAGGAGCACGTGGCAGGAATGTGCCGACCATGGTCTTCCGGCCAGCACCTTCCACCACAGTATGCCCAAGCCGGCTACGGCCGAACATTATGCATTGAAAATTTATTTAAATAAAATTTTGTCGGCAATGATCCCTCTTGGGGGTCTCCTCCCTGCACATCCTTTCCCCTTCCGAAGAAGGCTCTCTGGATGAAAATGAATGAGCTTATTCTAATCGATTATTCCATTTAAAAAAATATATGATCATTATGAAGGGTCCCATAACATAGTGATATCAATATGTGCAAATGTTACAAAGTGGCCTGAAGGGCCTGAAGGAAGGCTCTTGAATAACAAACTTGTGAAGCTGGTGCGACGGCAGTGGGGCGGCGCCATGCTGTGAGTGTGTGTCGGCGGTATCAGTGGTGGTGGGTACCCAGGCGATGATGAGGGGCACCGGAGCACAGCACACTGAAACACTCCACCCTCGTGGGGGTGAGAGAATGCTCCCAGGCCTAATAGTCACAAGGGGGTTTTTCCCCGTAATATTACTTTGAGTTCTTAAATCTAGGATTACAATGGTAATTGCCCAAGTGGGTGAATGAGAACATTACAAAATGACAAAAATTTAAAGAGAAAACAAAATAACTTACATGAGGGTTAAAACTCGACAGTTAAATTGTGATTCCATAGACTTTACATAGAAATACAAATCCATTACAAAATTAGTTCATTGACCTGACACCTAGACTACAACTTAATTCTAAGGGGGGGGGGGGTCATGCCTGATCGCATGCACCAAGGTTGGCAGGTAGTTTCAGGTGTGATATTCACCTTCAGGTTGTGGGGGTGGTACTACTTCTCGGAAGGAAGTGAAACATTTGCAAAACCCTCTTTTACAGAGTATCCAGGATACTATAATCAGAATTATTACAGTGATGATTACCGAACCAGCGCTGGGCAATACAACGGTGGTTAATCGCTTGGTTTGGTGCCAATCAGCAATATGTGAGGCCACTCGGTCAAGAGCAACTTGGTTGTGTTCCTGGGTAAGGAGATGATTGATCGATTGGAGTAGATCTGAATCATTGGTATTCGGTAAATTCTTCAGCTTCTCATGGTGATGGATTTTAAAAGTGAGTTCAGGAAGGTATAAGGTAAATGTGGGAATGGTGACATGAAAGGTGGAGTGCAATTGAGCTGATATCCTCATAGAAGCAGCGTATACGTCACATCTAGAACTATTATACACTAGGCCACTATTATTCAGTGTTACCCGGTACGATTCAGTCTCTGACATTGAACGGTGGCACACCAGGGTGGCGGTGACAGTCTGTGGAACAGCGAACAGAAAACTGTTGCCAACAGGCTGAATTATTGGTTGACGAAGTGAGACTAGAACACGAGGACATGGGGGGGTAGTAGTTTCAGCTAAAAACAGTGACATCTCGCACTCAGTAGTGTTAGTGTGTAAAATTAGCGTGGAGCATAAGTAATGTGTTGTATGGAAGCAACTGGATAGTTCAGCGCGAGTGAGAGTGGCGTGAGTTTGTCGATCCCGACTAACTACTAAAAATTCTTGAGTCTGCCAAACTACATGGTGATGAAGGGTAGCCCAAGAGACTGGAAAAGTGTATATTTGATAGCACTCGTATTCGCAATTTGCGCACGTGATTGGCAACCTCATTCGCATCCGAATACCGTCAGAATTACGGGTAAGTCGGACCTCCAATGCAGCATAGTAAAAGGGGAGGTTGCTTTCCCGCACGGCATAAAGCATTTGTTTAGGGGCCAAAATTTGCGAGGACACATTGTGTAGCATGTGCAAGAAGGGCTCTGAGGGTAACAGATGGGGACTGAGCTTTCCTTGCAGTCCGAGTTGAATGGCCGAGTGTAACATGTGCACGTGTAACTGTGCTGTGTGTATATTAAATAAAAGAATCTGCGTGGTCTTCATAATGTCCAATGTGATAGTTAGATTACGTAATCCCGAGCGAAGATGAGTCCACTCTTGGTTAAAGGATTGTTCAAGTGCACCATAGTGTCGTGTTAATCTGTCGGCTACAACTTGTATTTGTCTAGTTGTGGCTAACAGGTTATTCTCAAGATGTGTCAGGCGCACCTGTTGATGTATCAACACTTCGTGATTAACTTGTGTTTCCGAAAGCGCTTGCTGTGTGTCCAAATCCCAGCGTTTTGCGTCTGTTTCGTCAGGAGTCCCAAAGACAGATTTTAATAATGTACCTCCAACGGACAACCAGGCTCGTTTGAAACGAGGCAGTGGTACTGCATCCCTAATACTGTTCAATTGACTTCGAAGGGTTGAAATAATTCTAGTCACTTCCCACAAAGATCGGAGAAACTCATGTTCCTTCGTCTGCGTCAAGAAGGTTTCATATTTTGACAATTGCTGAGCTGTATCATATAAAGCACGGTCTTCCTCTTCTAATAATGTTAGGTTGACATCAGCTAACACAATAGCATAATGTGGAGTATGCACCAGATTGTGACGACGTCCAAAGAGCACGCCAGATGTGGAAGGGTAGACGTGAAATGGAGGCGCCTTAACGGCGACGACGACAACCATTGAGATTAACATGCTGCCCATTGCGGATGATAAATTGACAGCCATTTGAACGGAGGTTGCTTTCAGTTTCCAATGTGATAACGGTCGACTGCGAGAGAAAGTATTGGTGCCCCTAGAAGTAAAAATTTCCTGGCTTACTTGATGAGTAATTCAGAGATGACGGAGGGGGTACAACGTTGTAGCAGTAATTACCTGGCAAGTAGCGACGATGGACCCGTTCAGTCACGCTTACTGATGAAGAAGGCCACGAAGTAGAATCACGGCAGGCAACCAACAGTTTGGCAGCCGTGGGGGTAGCAAGGCGGCAAGACAATGGTGTAATTCGACACCGAGTATCCGCTGATCAATCACGCGTCAGCAAAAAAGACGCTGAACGCGGAGGCAGTACTACGCAGCGCAGACTAAGCGTAACTCGCTGGAAAAATTTTTCTACCTGCTATGGGACGAAGGCCAAGTGTCATCAATTAATTTGAGATTTTGTACGAAGAAAGTTTTTTTTTTTCTTTTTTTTTTTTTGAATGAATAAAATGAGAAGGAATCCTGTGATCGCGGTGTAAACCTGCACAGCCTAGGCACCTCCCACGCATTGGCCACTACGCAGGGGCACCCACCCCGCTAAGGTTCGACACGGCGAGACAGGTGAAGTACTTCATAAATTTCAGAAATAATATTGAGTGGTTTTTCAGCTGTAGAAAACCCGAATGAGGGTAGGACAACTTAAGTTAACTCAATAATCAAAGGATCTTTACTTACAGAAGTGGCCAATAGAAGTCGGAAATGAATGTTAGCGAGAGCGAGTCTGTTGCTCGTGAATACAGAGGCTGGGTGTGAAGCAGTGGAGGCGACGCAGCGCAGCTTATCAGCGCTGAGCCGGCAGAGTGCTGAGCTCAGATAACAGCGTCAGAGAGCGCTAGTGGCTCTGCGTCCGAGACTAAGACATTGTAAGTGCAACTTAAAAGTAACAGTTTATTGCAAAGCAATAATACACAAATAGCTGATGTCACAAAGACGTTTGATTCCATTTTAACAGAACAACTTAAGTGTTCAACAGGTAAATTGACTACGTTGTTGATTAAAAGAAACTGCTACTGAACATGACGTACATATGTACGTACTTCCCTTTCCCCTTCCGAAGAGCGGAGGGCATAAACCATAAAAGCCTTGTTCATGTACTTAGTATATGACAATAGAGGCCTGGTAACATCAACAAGTTACACCAAGGTAGTGTGGATATGAACAGTGTGAGTGTGTTGTTAGTTGTTATTGGCGTATGAAGTGTTGTGTAAATGTGTGCCTAACGGTAGCTGATGGCGGATACGAATTGAAGGCCAATAGGTGCTATCAGAGATACTTCCAGTCGAGAAACAATGAAACTTAAAAGGGAATACCGAATATGACACAAAAATAGCGTATAACCATAAAGTGTACTAACATTAATCATAACTATAAATTGATAACAATAAAACATGACATTGAAGTAATAATAATTGACAAGAAATAAAATAAAGAGGATATTTCCCGAATGTAAACTTCCGAATCGGATACGAAATCCGTCAGGGGAAGTTGTTTTTTTCTTTTTTTTTTTTTAGTCGGTTGACGAAGTGCATAAGGGACTACGTCAGTAAAATCCGACAGTGTGTGTATGTAACAACATTGTTCTTAAGAGTGCAGTTTGCACTCTCAGATGGTGAAAAGCAACTAATCCGTTCAGCAACGGAAAAGGCTGCCATCTGGGGAACGGTATCTGAATCTTTGGCAGAATCCGATGATTTTGCAATGGAATTGCCATCTAGAAGACGGTGGCTTTGTATAAAATGTAATAAAAGAGCGTCTGGGGCTCAGTTCATTTGTGGTTGAGTGCCAAAGGCGTAGTGTGAGTGCAAATTGTCTCACGGTAATTGATGTATGAATTGTTTTGTGGTCAACCGAGGAGCCTAGGATTCGGTGACGTGTAAGTACAAGTTCGCAGTGCGTATGAGCTACCTGCGAGTGACTCGACTATTAAGTTCAGCAGTCCATTAGTGCAATCTGCAGACTTGGACTGATGATTATATAATTTGCAGGGCAATGGGGCAACCTGCGGACAGTGCTAAGGCAACCTGTCTAATAATTGAGGGGTAGGCAGTGCATTGGAGCTATCTGCGATACCGTGGTTAAGCGGGCCTAAGGGCGTCCGTAATAAAAGTATCAGCGGCGTTATTAGCGACCTGCTGTACTAGGGAAATGTCGACTGTTCAAGCAATAAAAATAGCTCTGAAGCTAGAATAGCATACATGCATAAATAGCGTCACTTTTTGAGCGCGCAGTACATAACACTACATAAAATGAAAATCATGAACTATAAATCACTAGTGCTAGCATAATGACATAATTAAACACAATGACATATATTGACAGGAAAATAAAAACACAATGATGTATAATAATAATGCTGTAAGTAGTCGGAACGCTCAACGTTAACATGTAACACTGGCCACCTGGGGCTGGCTGCTAGGCTGCGTGTGTGTTAGTTTTAAAACTGACGATAACAAATTGAACTGAAAGGACAACTAGGCACAGTTCCCGTAGCGCTTACATCACCGGCTAATTAGAGGCAAAGTACGTATCTCACAATGGATCATCGGCCGATATTTTGGGGCAAGACTGCAACAAGGAAGAGCAATATCTCGGTGTAAATGGTGGTAAGACTAAAAGACCGGTACTGTCGGAAGAGGGTACCTAACATGTTGTAGGGGCCTCCTCATCGACAGAAGAAGGAAAACAGGATAGAACAATGACCACGGTGGTAGAGTAAAATAAATGGGGAGGGCAAAAATAACTGCGTAGCAACCAAGGAACAATCGTCTACCGATATACGGCAGCCCGGACGATTGGTCGTTTGTGCCTCGTCAGTAGCGTGAAAAACCCGTGGCATTGTATTGGTTTGCCCATATCTGGCCTTGTCCAAGGCAGTTCGATGTGTAAGAGGGTTAGGGCTGTAGTTTGTAGCTTACACAATGAATCAAAGCAGTAGTGAAATTTCACTTATAGGATTGGCAGACTAAGGTATGCAGAATAATGTAAATCGTTAAGAACTTCGTGTGATTTATCCAGCTAATGTGAAACAAAACGAGGAAAAGAATTTAAACAATGAATCACATCTATTTAATATTTATGTTAAGATTTATTGGGATGTTTGAATGAATTTTGTTTGCCGTGTCTTCCGGATGCATGAAAGAAACCAGCTTGGAGCTGTTAGCGAGAGCGCAGCGCACGCGTAGGTGCGGAGTAGGCAACGGCACGTCAGCGGTTATGTGAGAAGGCGTGTAGCCGCGAGAGACCGGCCGCTACTGCAGCGACAAATATCACGCGCTTAGCGTGTACCAGAAATAACGATGAATTAGAAATTGCTAATTATCTAGCATAAGAGTTTTTTTTTTTAAAAAAAAAAAAGGCTGTTAGTTATATAAACTGATGGTAAGTGCATTGTAGTCTGTCATACACAGAGGATAGGGCAGTAATTTGCGATTTGTTTTTGTAACTACTCGGACGCTCCGCGTGTTGAGACGCTGGAGGCGGCAGCGCACGTAGTGATAAGATACGTCATCGCGCGGAGCGCTGTTACTGGCTGAGAAGGAATGATGGCCGCTGGCCAGTTCTTGGCGTGGAGAAGGGACAGCGCTGAAGAGGAGGGGAGGCGACAGCTGATGTTATGCCCCGCCAACAGCTGGTCCCGTAAACAAAGCGTACGAGGCGTATGCATTTCAAGTCCTGGCTTTATCTGTTCCGATTACTTACGATTAGCTGCAGCAAATACAGAACTAGGACATATAGTACAATACACTAGACGTCAACGTAACAAGTATTAAGAAAAGCTCGGAGTAAAAATACTCCACATGTACTGGTTTGCCAAATAGATGGCAATAGAGGACATTGAAGAATATTATTCGGAGTTAGCAGCCGCGGTTCTGCCCACACCAAGTGTAATGATTGCATTTGAAGCAAGTCAGTTGCGTGACGTCTAATGCGTGGCATTGCTTGCAAAACATAAAACATAATCATACATATAAAAATGAGCAAAAATACATGACAGGACTGGAAACTGACAATTGAGAATGGCTGGGAACTCCGTGGTGGCCAGGCACGTCTTGCTTCCAAGTCCCTGGAGAAAATGACTTAAACTAAGCTGCAATAAAACATATCATAAAACTCTAACTAGGCGTGATTAATCACGCGACCTCAACCCATAAGGGTGTCGATTCCGCAGAGGGTATCTACAACCCTGTGGAGGTAATCTCCTCCGTTTTTTATTTCGTTTTTGTTCTACTTGAGGTGGAGGTGACACAGGCGGATCGGGGGCTGCGACCTGTTGTGGTGACACAGCCCTACCGTGGTAAGGTTGCAGGCGGTCAAAGTGCACTATCACCGTACGATCGGTTAATTGCAGTTCTGCATTGACTGGTGAGGTCAACCGTACAATCCGATACGGGCCTTCAAAGCGGGGAGAGAACTTTTTAGTTCTTCCCTTTTTGATTGCCGGGTTTCGTAGTAACACTAAATCACCTGTCTGATAAGTCGGTAAAACAGCATTTTTGTTCTGCCTGTGCAACAGTTTATTAGTAGCTTTGATATTATTCCTCTTTACCTTATACCAGATCGCTTTTAGCCGGCGGGCTAAACCTTTTACTTCCTTTATTTCTACACCTTGAGGTAGTTTGTCTATTTCGAACGGCGAATTCATCGGCCGTCCAAACACAGCTTCGTAAGGGGTATACCCTGTGGATTCATGTATTCGGGTGTTGTATGCAGAAGAAATATACGGTACATATCTGTCCCAATCAGCGTGCGTTTTTGCAACATAATAGGATAACATTTTACAAATTGTACGGTGTACGCGTTCAACGCGACCGTTAGCTTTAGGATGGAAGGGAGTTGTACGCCATTTTTTGATTCTTAATAATTTACAAACTTGTACAAATAAAGCAGACATGAAATTGGTTCCTTGATCCGTTAAAATGGCATCAGGACTTCCAAAAGGTAGTATCACACGATTTACAAACTCTCTCGCCACAGTTTCAGCTGTCATGTCGGGGAGGGGAACCAAAATTAGATAACGTGAAAAGTGATCAATAATAGACAAAATGTATTTGTTACCTTGTTGCGACTGTGGAAAAGGACCTTGGAAATCTAAAGCAAGAATTTCGAAGGGTGAAGATGCCTGAGGAAGTGTTTGCAGCGGCACTCGCGGATGCCTATTTTGTGCTCGTTGTGCACACGGCAGGCAAGATCTTACATACCTGTCCACATTACGTTGTCGGTATTGCCACCAATAACGTGTCGCAATTCGAGCGTTCGTAGCGCGTTTTCCGCTGTGACATGCTTGGATGGTATCATGGCATTGCCGTATTATACGTTGCTGCAAGCATTCCGGTATTACCAAACGATTCCCATGTGGAGTTCTTCGATACAAAAGGTCGTCTATTACTTCAAATTCTGGGAAGGTGGCGTATCTTTGACATTGAACGTCCACCTGCTGTGCTTCTTTTAACTCTTCAATTGATACCTCATCTGATTCAATGACACGCACTTTTCTACTTAACGCATCAGCATTTTGATGCAACCGACCAGGCTTGTGCCGAACTTCAAAATCATATTCTGACAGTTTCATGGCCCAGCGCATAAGTTTGCTGCTAGGGTCTTTAAGATTCAATAACCACTGCAGAGCAGAGTGATCGGTAAGAACTGTAAATTTGCGACCATAGAGGTAACATCTAAAATAATTAATTCCAAAAAGAAGGGCAAGCAATTCCTTTTCTGTAGTACTGTAATTAGTTTCTGCTTTATTCAGTTGACGAGAGGCATACCCAACGGGTTTTTCCTCACCATCTTGCACTTGGCTTAGGACACATCCTACAGCAAAATCAGATGCGTCACAAGATAAAATAAAAGGTTCAGCGAAGTCTGGGTAAACAAGCAGAGGTGAACTAGTTAAAATAGTTTTCACTGTTTGAAAGGCGGTCGAACATTCATCCGTCCAAACAAAAGGAGTATCCTTTTTCAACAATTTAGTAAGTGGTTTGGTAATAGTAGCATAATCTTTAACAAAACGGCGGTAATAATTTGCAAGGCCAAGGAAGGATTGTAATTCCTTTAAATTTGTTGGAATAGAAAAAGTGTCTACTGCTTCAGTTAATCGTGGATCTGGTTTGACTCCGTTGGAACTGATGACATGACCTAAATACTGCACTTGTGATTGAGCAAAAGAACATTTTTCTAATTTTAAGCTTAAATTAGCATTTTGCAAGCGCAACAGTACACTGCGTAGATGTTCAGCATGTTCAGCAATGGATTTTGAAAATATAATTATATCATCAAGATACACAAGGCACATAGTAGGTTTCAACCCACGTAATAGCAGATCTGCAAATCGCTGAAAGGTTGCTGGTGCGTTGCGAAGCCCGAAAGGCATCCTTAAGAATTCATATAAGCCGCCAGGAACTACAAAAGCTGTCTTAGCTCGATCTTCAGGAGCAATTGGAATTTGATGATACCCACTGCGCATGTCTAATGTTGTGAAGTACCGGCAATTGCCCAGACGATCGAGTGTTTCATCGATCCGGGGTAATGGATAATGATCTGGAGTAGTAACTTTGTTTACTGCTCGCATGTCTACACAGAGGCGATAGGATTTTTCTCCGTCTATAGATTTCTTTGGAACGACTACAATTGGGCTAGACCACGCACTAGAAGAGGGTTGTATTATTCCTGCTTCTAGTTGCTGTTGTATAGTTTCCTCTACCACTGACTGAAGATGGTAGGGAATTCGGTACCCTTTTTGAGCTATTGGCCTAGCATTTCCGGTTGGAATCTCATGTTGGATTAAATCTGTTGCTGGTAAATATTTCCTGTCTTCAAACAACCATGAATACTCATTCAATACTTCATTTATTAGCTTTTGTTCATGCAATGGGAGGTGACTAAGCTTAGCTTTAAACTTATCTGTCAGATGTGACGTGATTGTCAAAAGGTGTTGAGAGGCGGCAGCAGTCTTTTTCTTTTTCAGAGAAGGGGTTCTCTTTGACAACTCATCTTCTGGGATAACCTGTAAGCTGGCTAATACTGTACCACGCGGTATGAAAGCTTGCTTGTGACTAAAATTGTCTAAACACACGGGTACGCAATTTTCTTTCTGTACTTGCTGCGCTTTGCACAGGCTACGTTTTACGTGGACCTGCATCTGGTCGAGAGTTTCATTCTGGCAGAGTGGATCTACCAAGAAATGAACCTCTTCGGATTCACGTATCCCGACAGGCACCCAAAGGATCTTTCCTGTGCCTTCTGGTATCTCCACGGGATTATCGGCTTTTAGCATCGTTACGGGAGACTCTGAAACTTGGGAAACGGATTATTTTTTCCCAGCTCCGCTCGCCCGCAACGTGCAGTCACGTCCAAAACAGTGCACGTTGTCGCCGAATTGGACGGTATTCAACCTATAGTCAATAACCCCCTGGAAATGACGCAGAAAGTCACTTCCTAGGATGATGTCGTAATCCGTGCGCCTGTTTCGTACAACCTCCATCGTAAAAGCATATTCTGTTGAGTCCAACGTGAACTCAACGCAACAGCTGCCATCAGGTTTCACTATGCCGGGACCAATACCACTGATATGGTACCGCGGCGGTTGCAATGTTCTTTTATCTCTCTTCGATAAAAATGCCAAGCTGATCTGTGCGCCTGTGTCAATTAGCACGCGTATTGGTTTGCGGCCTCTAACACCATCGACAACCACGCTTGCCACCTGCGTGATTCCCTTATCAACTAGGGGGGTCACTATTTTTAACGGGGACCGGGAGGGGTGGCACTTCCTGCCCCGCGGCCGTTTCCCGAATTCTGTGGTTGGTTTGCATTTCGCCTGGAATTTGCAGGCGGTTGTGGCCTACTATTTGGACAATGCACGCTTTGGTGGCCCATGTTCCTGCACTGATGACAATATGGCACGCGACATTGCTCTGCCACATGTCCTTGTCTATTGCAGCGCCCACACTTAGTATCGTTCGAAAAGACACGTCGGGGCTCACTTTGCCGCGCGGAGACGGCCACAAATCGGCTCGCCTCCTCTCTCAAGAGTGCTAATCGCACGGCTTCATGTAAGGTGCGGGGGGAAGCTACCTTGATTTCGCCCCCTATTTGAGGGTTTATGCCACGAATAAACACGTCTATCGCACGACATTCTGATTCTTCCAGCAGAACTTCGTTACGAGCAGAACTGGCACTTAGTGCGTACGTGTGGCATGCGACGCTTCGAATCCTGTCCGCGAATGCTTCTAAATCTTCACCCGTTTTTTGCTTAAGGGTGGAAAGCAAGTCGCGATAGTAACTAGTACCACGTTTGTCTGTATACCTTTCAATCAACCCTGTTGCAAGGGACTGGAAGGTAGGGGCATTTTTCAAGCTCTCGACCGACTGCACGTAGTTCCGCGCTTCGCCGGTGAGTTTCATTTTCATCACGTTTAAGAGAAATTCATCTGGCCAACCGCAAAGCTTTCCGAAGTCCTGGATATTCTGGACAAGCGTTTGAATATCCTCGTGCGGCTTTCCAGCGAACGCCGGAATAAACGCTACTGCTGGGAAGCTCTGCACCAAAGTAGAGGTGGCTACTGCCACAGGTGATTCTGCACTAGTGAGTGGTGGAATCACCTGCTTCGGCTGTTCTTCCACTAGCACTGGCTTAGCAACACTAGATTGTGGAGAAGCCATTTTAAGATCATCTATCTGTTGCTTAAGCTCCGCGTTAGTTAGAATTAATTGATTTAACTGGGACTGCAGCGCCAAGAGGGGATCTTCGTCCGCTCCGGCTGCTCCTGCCTCCGATTGCTGCCTGGTGATCGGCATGTTACAATAGTATGGGCATCTACACCACCGTAGCGTCGCTAGCGACTTACATTATTTGGTGGCGTGCAGACGACGGACGGCGGCGGTGTCGACGAGCGGCGGCAGGCGCGTTGATCACGCGTGGGCGCAGCAGGCGGCGGGCGACAGCATGGACAGCTGCGACGGCGGGGCGGCGCGAGGGCCGCACCCCGGACCCTGGCGCAGGCGGTGGCCCGTCGCCTGCTGCGCCCACGCGTGATCAACGCGCCTGCCGCCGCTCGTCGACACCGCCGCCGTCCGTCGTCTGCACGCCACCAAATAATGTAAGTCGCTAGCGACGCTACGGTGGTGTAGATGCCCATACTATTGTAACAAGGCTACACACCAGACAAATACTTTCAAAAACGACTTCCTGACACTTAAGTCTATACTCGATGTTAACAAATTTCTCTTCTTCAGAAACGCTTTCCTTGCCGTTGCCAGTGTACATTTTATATCCTCTCTACTTCTACCATCATTAGTTATTTTGCTCCCCAAATAGCAAATCTGATTTATTACTTTAAGTGTCTCATTTCCTAATTTAATTCCCTCAGTATCAGCCAAGTTAACTCAACTACAGATCGAAAAAAACTAGTGCTCGAGATTTGTAATTGCTGGATTGCTGCTTCGAGTCTAGTTCCGGTCATTAATTTTTCAGTTTTTTCCGTTCAATTAGAATACCTACGTCGTATAAATGTTTGCTAATTAATAATATTTAACTGTCATTTTTATGAAAGATGCACTTGTAGATATAAATCCGTAATCACCCATCCTTTATGCGTTTGGTTGCTTAAAACAGCCATTTCAAATTAATTTTTTTCATCTTCATGTATCCTACGTTTCATGAAAAATGCCCGTGGAACATGAACCTTCTTTGTTTAGAAATTTATCACAAATGGGAATCGCAGGCCACCCATGAGGCAGTTGGGCATCATACCACGAAGCCACACATCCCATCTAAACATTCAACTTGCGTTAAGGAGTTGAACAACTTCGGTGAATTTTAAAGTAGATTTTGTAGGGAGTTTTTTAGAGCTGCATAAAATTACTTTAGGTTACTGATTTTGATTGTGAACTTCAGGTACCATATACAGGGTGGAGAAAAATTGTGTTACGAAACTTTGACACATGATTAGCTGACGCCACTACGAACCAAAAATACTAATGTTGTGTAGGTCGACAACACACAATTTTTAAACTTCGGAAACTTGGCACCACGCACTCCGATTGATAGCGGGATTTCCCTGTTGCCAAATGCTCTGGACAAAGCATGACCGCGAATGCTTTGCCAGCCGGAGATCGCGATGTATGGACCACACGATAGATGGTAGCGCGCCAGCCTTCCAGTCTGGTGGCCTGGGTGCAAATCCGCAGGGGTCCCGTTACATCCATTGTAGTTTCATGAGAAGACATACCAGGAAGAAACACATCAACAGCTATTAGTTCGCCTACAGAGAGTCTTTTACAAATTATGTCAGCCCTGAAAAGGGCCTTTTTTGTTTACTTAAAGAAGGTGCTCGAACTGGCGGCTCTCTGACGCGACAAAAGCTTGAACCTCGAACGGTGTTTTGCGGAACTGTTCAAATGTGTGTTAAATCTTATGGGACTTAACTGCAAAGGTCATCAGTCCCTAAGCTTACACACTAATTAACCTAAATTATCCTAAGGACAAACACACAGACACAGACCCATGCCCGAGGGATTACGCGAACCTCCGCTGGGAACAGCCGCACAGACCATGTCTGCAGCGCCTCTTTGCGGAACTCTTTCAAAGATTCCTGCCATTGCGCTGATGTGACTGACGGCATGTTAAATGCGATCCATTAATTTCTCTTCGTTTCTAGGTGGTTCGCGTCCGGGTGGGTGAACTAGAGCCTTGAGGAATCCCCACTGGAGGAAGTCCGGTGGTTGTGAGGTGTGGTGATCGCGAGGGCCATGTCGTACGCGCACCTCTGCCTATTATCCGGCCGTCGAAGAGCTCATTTAAATATCCGCGCACAGCACGACTGTTACTTTTGGGCACCCCATCATGTTAAAACGACATGCTTAGCCGTATGTCCAGAGGAATATCTTCCAGCAGACCGGATAGAATTTCTTGCAAAAAGTAAAGGCAATTTGCCCTGATAAGTCGAAGAGGTAGACGGACCCGCCCAATCAGATGTCACTCACAATGCCTGCCAAAATGTTGACCGAAAATCGTTCGTGGTGTCCGTGGACGTACGCGACGTGAGGATTTCCCCTTGCAAAGTAATGAAGTTTTCGAGCGTTATAAAGGCCATCCAGATGGAAGGGGCATTCCTCGGTAAGCAACCCAATAGTGGGGAAGTCGGTATCTCGTGCAAAACGCCGCAGTAACCACCGGCAAAACCCTAGCCTGTGCTCATAGTCCGCCACAGGATTTAGGTCTTGGACAGGGTGGAAACTAAATGGATGCTGAGCGTCATCCCTCAAAACCTCCCAGACTAACCGATGGGTGATCCCCATGTCGTGTCCAATCGCTCGAGTACTTGCCCCAGATGCTTCTGCGAAGCACTCGAGATCAGTCTCTTCAAATGCAGCATTCCGTCGTGTTAGAGGTCTTCCAGCTTCAACTTGATATCCCACTAACTAGATTGTTTCGCCAAGTTGCTGGTGAATTGCTGTAAACGTTTGCGGATGTGGGTGGCGTTTTGCTGGGTACCGTTCCTCATACAACCGTCGAGCTTCATGCGCGTTACCGTCGGCTACTCTACAAACAAAAACCATATCTCGTTGTTCTTCAAACGAATACTGTGCCGCCATGTTTACTGCTGTGACTAAGTCGTAGGTGACGTGTGGGCGCTCCAAGCCAGGCTTAAGTGTGAATGCCTCTGACGTGAGGTGGAGACAAACAGCAAAACCGGTTCGACATGCGTGCGTATCACGTTGGGGCAGCGACGGGGCGAGGGGCGTTTGTATGTGTGAACCGACAACCATAGCGCTGCCGCTCAACAGACAAATGGCAACAGGGCAGTCCGACAGCCAATCGGAGCACGTGGCGCCAAGTTTCCGTAGTTTTAAAACGGTGCATTGACGACCTGCACAACATTAGTAATTTTGGTTCCTACTGGCATCAGCTATCAAGGGTTAAAAAAAAGAAAAAAAAAAGAAGGCCACATTCAGTTGACGAAATGGTATAGGAATACTCAGAGACCGTCGTCAAAATTGTGTGTCCAGAAAAGAAATAGAATTTCTCAAAAATAAGCCTGTCTCGTCAAACTAATACTAGACTTGTGGACGACACTAAAAGACAAATTGAAGATTATTTATGAAATAGTGCATTTGTGTTTATATTTTGCTCTCTAGCTTTGGATGAATGCACAGGTATTGCGGATACTTTCCAAAAGGTGATTTATATCACATAAGTTGATGTCCATTTTAATAAAATAGAACAATTAACGGCATTATACCCACTTAAGGACCGCGAGAGGTTTGTTGGAAGCAGTTATATTGCCATTAAGTCGCTTTTCGGTAAAACTTAACGACGTGTTGGGGCTACTAATGGATGGTACTCCAGCAATGGCTTAGAAACACGAAGGTTTAGTTGAATTGATTGAAAACGAGGCCCGCTGAGTTAGCAATACGTCGATTCTAAACTTCCACTGCATTATCCATCAAGAGTATTCATGTCCCAAGACCCTCAAAATGGACCATGTCATGAAGGTAGTTGTCAAAACAGTGAACTTTGTTAAGGCTTGAATCACCGTCAGTCCCAAGAATTTCTGAAGTCTTCGGACTCAGAGCACGATAACGTTTCGTATTATACAGAAGTAAGGTGGCTGATCCGTACGCAAATGTTGAAAAAAGTGTTTGAACCAAGAAATGCAATCATTCTCTGAAAGCAAGTCCAAGAGACTCCCGTAGTTCGAAGATAAAGAATGGCTTTCTTGGTCGATACAACTAGCCACCAAAGTAATGTTAATACTCGACTCCAAGGAAAAGATCATCTAATTAATGTCATGCATGAATTTATTTCTGCGTTCCAAATGAAACTTTGGCTTGGGAAACAACAGTTACGAACAACAAACTTCACACATTTTCCTACACTGTAGAAGCAATCAGACGGCAGCGATTAAATACGCTTCTTTGATATCTGACGTGAAAAACAAATTCAAAAGCCGATTTCAAGATTTTAAGAAACGTTGCCTGATTTTTTCGGTGTTTGCTACGCCATTCTCCCTAGACATGAGTTCACTACCGGGACATTCACTAATGGAATGCTGAGAAATACAGTGTGGTGCACAGTTGAAAGAGAAATTTAATTTAATCAGGTTGGTTTGGAAGAGTTCTATACAACGCATTTGGAGAAGGAGAAATATCCTGCGTTTTACAATCATGCTTTAAAAATGATCTCGTTAGTTGGAAACACTTATGTCTGAATTACATCAGTTCACAATTGAGAAACCCAGCAAGGTGGCGCCGTGGTTTGCACACTGGACTCGCATTCGGGAGGACGACGGTTCAATCACGCGTCCGGCCATCCTGATTTAGGTTTTCCGTGATTTCCGTAAATCGATTCAGGTAAATGACGGGATGGTACTTTTGAAAGGGCACGGTCGACTTCCTTCCCTATCCTTCCATAATCCAATGAGACCGATGACCTCGTTGTTTGGTCTCTTTCCTAAACAACCCAACCCACAATTGAGAACATGAATTGCCGGCCGCTGTGGCCGAGCGGTTCTTGGCGCTGTTGCTACGGTCGCAGGTTCGAATCCTGCCTCAGGTATGGATGTGTGTGATGCCCTTACGTTAGTTAGGTTTAATTAGTTCTAAGTCTAGGACACTGATGACCTCAGATGTTAAGTTCCATACTGCTTAGAGCCATTTGAACTATTTGAACTAGTCATTTCACTAACATTGTATTTCATTACGTAGTATAATAAATGTTCTTTCCTCAGATCCTTTTTATTTTCTTTAAAAACTAAATTGATATTTCTTGCTTCTTTTCGGTTCACAAAACAAAAATTGGTAATGCGGCCCGTGGGCAAATTCCCTCTCAGAAATTTGTCCCACCTGCCAAAAAGATTTGCCGCCCCTGGTTTGGCGAGTATACATTATTTCTATCCCTTTGGACAATGGTAGAGAAAAGACAGTACCATTTACGAGAAAAATATATCTCTGTCTGACATGTTATTCTAAAGTGTCCCTGACGCAAATCGATGCCAAATATCTTAAGTAGGATAAAGGTTTCTTTTCATTCGCTGTAGTGCATCACCATATGACCTCCGAAGCACTGGATGATCGTCGCCACCGATAGTTCCTTGAATATGAGATAAAACATAAAACAGAGCTGTCAGTTTGGGAGACTGCTGCCTACCCGAAAAACGCCCAGTACGTCCTTTCCGTAACCTACCTTCGAGTACAGACACAGCTGTTAAACGATAAGAGTGATTCCACCAGTTTCGGGCTGGAAACTAACAAGGAGGGGAAGAGGTCGATTCCATCTGTTTGGGGGCCGGAAACTAACAAAAGGATGGGTGATTTCCATAACAACAACGAAAAAGGCAGCTCTCGACTCGTTACTGAAAATCACTTCCTGCAAATGTATAAATAGGTGTAGCGAAGGAGATGCAAAAAACGCGGGACTCCAGTTCTCAGGCATCTGCGACCATTGCTTTGGCTATGCATGTGAGAATTCGTCCGAGCCGGACGTCAACGAGGAGAAAGCTGACGGAGACTACGACGACAGGAAAATACGAACCGACGACATCATCCCTGGGGAGGAGGAAGTGGCGGATTTAGAAATTTTGCACCCCTAGGCACACCATATTGTTTGCGTCTCTCCCGTCCCCCCCCCCCCCTAAAAAAACATGTTTTAAATAATAACTACTATCCCATCACTACACAATTGACGTTTTGGGTGGGAGCGCTGTGAGCTGTTTCCGCACTCTGCTATTCGCTGTTCTGAAGGACGCATCAGCGGTCTAGTCGCGCTCCATCAAATTGTAATATTGTTCCTGATCTGTAGTTGGTGTACGGCGGCGGGTAAAATAAACTTAAAACTGCATTGTGTTAAGACATTGTTCTGTCGGAAGACAACAGAAACCAACACGACGAAAATAACTTTTCTTTTATGGCGTAAAAGTTCATCAGAGCGTGTAGGAGACAACGGGTTTTTGTTATACATTCACTATTAATACGTTCTTTTACATGAAACCGTTGAAGATGAAAATAAAAAAGTTTCACGATCTAAAAATTGAAGCTAACGTGTCATACACTAGAAATTAATACGTACTTTTACAGACATGCGTTAAAATTAAGCTGTCGTTTTACTACCTAATAACTTGAATATGTAGCAGATAAACGAAACACGTTCGGTTCAAATGGCTCTGAGCACTATGGGACTTAACATCTATGGTCATCAGTCCCATAGAACTTAGAACTACTTAAACTTATCTAACCTAAGGACATTACACAACACCCAGTCATTACGAGGCAGAGAAAAATCCCTGAGCCCGCCGCGAATCGAACCCGGGAACCCGGGCGCGGGAAGCGAGAACGCTACCGCACGACCACGAGCTGCGGACAAATACGTTCGGTATTAGTACGTGAATCTATAGGAAAGCGTAAGAAATGAAAGAGAGATTTCGGTGAACGAATGAATAACTAAATACAGACGAACAAACACAGAACTGGATTTGTATTACATAATTTTATAGGCTAGTGCGGAAAAATCAAATTTGTATTATAACCTAATAGATAACGTGTAAAGCATTAGGGTCTGTACAACTAGATGCTGCATCACAAGTGTACACAATACCTTAAATCAATGTAAGGGCGCAACAGTTCTATACTGCAGTTACTGCTCTCATCATAGCTCTTTGTAACGGTATCAGCAAAGCTTTTACTTTTTTATTGACAGTACTGAACTGAGTTATTTATTATCACTACTTCATCTGATCGTACTCTCCGATAACGTATATTTCGGCGATAACTATATATTGAGCATATGCCAAGAATACGCAATAGTTGTAATATACTACCGTATCAGTATGACTTGACTGTACAGCGCCGAGCGGCCTGGGTCATTCGGGTATTGTCTACTGTTGTCGGTCGCCTTCGGTCACGTCTGCACGTAAACGGTGGTTTAGTTCCGCGTTCTGCCATCGGCAATTGTGAAATAAACAGGTTATATGTGGTTTGTAAATCCAATGAATGTGCTCTAAGCTATAACAAAAATCACATTATAAGATAAAATTTTGAAAGCTAATATGAATAAATAAACAAACTCACCAGTCAGCAAAGTTCGCGGCTGGCTTTGACGGCAGGGCAGTCGTTGATCACATCTTCATAGTCCAGACGGTTATCAGTTAGGATGTCGGCTTCGATGTGAAGAATAGACAAGGCGTTCAGTCTCTCCTCAGACAACGTAGAACGTAGGTACGATTTCAGTCTATTAAGAGCCTGAAAAGGCGTTCTACTGAACAACTTGGAAGTGCCATACACAGAAATATTCTAGGAGCAACGTCAACATTCGGAAACACTGACTGTAGCCACTCTTTTCATAAAATTTACTCATTTTGACCGGCGTATCACTAATTTCAGAAGATTTCAAAAGTTTCGCGAAACGTACACATTCACTAGGGAAGGAAGGGTCTGAATCTGTGTCATATGACGCTGCATGTTCAGCGATATCGTCAGGAGAACTGTTCTTAAGGTTACTGAAAACTGTAAAGCAGTCCATCAATGTTCTATAGCTTTCCATCCTCCTCACTAATTCGACGTACAAGTTGTCGAGTATTGGGAGAAACGGTATCCACTCTAAATTTTTCCCTTCCACTCACAAAAACTTGTACACAGTCCGCTTCTTCGTCATCATGAAGTTTGCGTTTTCGTGATCTTTTATAGGTGCATTCATAGTCTATATCAGTCACAATGTCCAAGGACTTTTTTTTCATAATAGTCGAACATGCCACGAATAGATGCGATAAATCATACAAGTGACTCATTTAATTCATGCACCATTTTAGTATCAATATTTACACATTCCAATTTCAGATTTACGCTATTAAATCACTCGAATATGTCCTTCCAAACTGTTATCATGAATACTGTTTCTAGCCTGCTAAGCTGATGCCTCATATCGCGCAAGTGGTTTTTCTAACATATTATTGCCAATACGTGTGACGGCATTAATAACGCCCTCCCAGTTTTCATATAGATTTGCCCATGCTTCCTCTCTTGCAGACCAACGTGTTTTTGATAAACTTTTTACCATTTTCCTTCCTGGTTTCATGAAAGAAAGAAGTTTATCCCAGCGCTGTGTAGAAGCAGAAAAAAAATGTTTTGCAATACATTGAAAAATGAACATGCTTTCCGACAACAGCTTGCAGCACTAGTGCCGACTACATTCAAAGAATGCGCTGCACAAGTCACACAATACACTTTCCGATTTCATTTTTTAATGCGTGCCTCCAAGCCAGTGTAGGTTCCTAACATATTGCTTGCATTGTCATATGACTGATCTCTACAGTCAGTAATATCAGTTGAATTTTGGTACAGGACTTTTAGTAGGACATCAGCTAAGTTTTCGGACTTGTGTCCCGGGTTTGGTAAAAACAGAAGGAAACGTTCAGCTGGATTCACCATTCTCTTTTACATATCCTAATATGAAAGATAATTGATCAATATGTGAAATGTCCACAGTAGAATCTACTATTACAGAGAAATATTTGGCCCGTTTTATTTCACTTATGACTTCTTTTCATTCATTCAGAAAGAAGCTCTATTATTTCATCACAGATTGTAGAAGAAAGATAACTTGTATGTCTCTGCTCTGTATTTCCATAGCCGGCGGGAGTGGCCGAGCGGTTATAGGTGCTACAGTCTGGAACAGCTCGACCGCTACGGTTGCAGGTTCGAATCCTGCCTCGGGCATGGATGTGTGTGATGTCCTTAGGTTAGTTGGGTTTAAGTAGTTCTAAGTTCTAGGGAACTGATGACCTCCGAAGTTAAATCGCATAGTGCTCAGAGCCATTTTTTTATTTCCATATCCTTCAATGTGCTCTGCGAGAAAAGTATCAAACTCGGCTATAATACACCATTCGGCAGGATCATCACTTACGAGGTTATTTCTTTTTGTAATGTCTGCCTCGACACTTAGTTTTTCGTGAAACTCGAAATCAGGTACAATTTGCTTTTCTTCATCTTTAACTTTTGTTTAGTCTGTATTTACTGCTTTTACGACAGCTGCAGTGCCAGAAATATCACCTGTACTAGTTGAACTCGAAGACGAACCAGCAACATTTTTGCGAAAAATTTATCTACTCTGTCAACCGTTTTTCGAACATTGGCTTCTCGTTCTGGCGTTTCCTTCGATAATTTCCGAAATGCCACCCCACTTAATTTTGCACGTTTGCTTTTTTCACTGTTATTCACGTTGAGGCACTTACAAAATTGTCAACCAACAGTCAAAAGAAAAGAAAAAAAATTGTAAAAGGAAAGAAGAAAGACTGTATCCAATTCCAGTCGTATTACACCGCACATGAGCACAGAGCTTTTTACTTTAAACATGGCACACGAGCACAAAGATTTTTGCATTAAACACGGAGCGATGAACTAACCAACTCGGATTACTCGATGTAACTGTGCTATGAAAGAACGACAATGCAGAATAATTTAATTTCATTGTCGCCTGTTTCTCTGTTGTCAGTGAACAATAGAAGCACACCTGCCGGCTAGAATTCGTCTCGTAAAGAAAACGGGACAGTCCCTTTTTTGGCTTCTGTTTCCCGCGTCGCCGGAATTTTGGCTGGGACGCAGATATGTTCTGAATATTCCTGACACCGCCTTTTTTATTTAAAAAGCAAATAATTTTTGCAATTTTTTGCAGTAAGGTGTGCTGGATCGACTCTTATTCCACTTATTCTTATAACATTTTAGGGGTTTCTGTGTGTGTATGTGTGTGTGTGTGTGTGTGTGTGTGTGTGTGTAAATTCTTAAGGGACTAAACTGCTGAGGTCATCGGTCCCTAAGCCTACACACTAATTAACATAACTTAAACTGACTTACACTGAGGACAACACACACACCCATGCCCGAGGGAGGACTCGAACCTCCAGCGTGGGGCTTCTGTGGGCAGAGAAGACAGAAGTAGTCTTGTTGGCAGTTGATGTGGTGTGTTGTCATTTGTGTGAAGACTGCTGTGATGTCTACACGCAAATGGACCTTTTGTTCCAACATAGAATAAAAATAAACTTTCCTCGAAGAAAAAAATTTACAATGCCACGTACTATTCGAATGCACAGACTGGGAACTTTGGTATTGTGCAGGCTGCAGCACGATAGATGAGACCGACAAAATTTGGTTTCTTCTTCTTTTTTCGCCAACAAAAGTAACAAAGTAAATAAAAAAATAAAATTTTTCAACTATTGTGAAGTGTATGTCACACGTTACTAGATTTCTGCTTGTGTTCTTTTCGCATAAACGTGTGTTTAAAAATGTAAAACATTCTCAGTACAACATAATTGTTAAACGGATGTCACTAAATCAAAGTTCTGATACTGAAGACCACAGAGCTTTCACACTAATTATAGTAATGGAGGGTTGATTTGATACATCCCCGTAATTTCTACAAGAGATATAAGTAGAGTCGGGTTTTACATACTGAGGCCCACACATGTTACAGTATCTAAGAAACTGCTGATTAGTTATCACAGCTTTTCAGGGGTCCCGGTATTTTCTCGGGGAAATATGGTAGGGTTAAGTAGAAGCCGACAACATTCTCGGAATAATAACGTTTCAAACACTGTAGTGTAGATTGCCGTCCTGACAGCTTACTTCAAAATATTTCAAACAATCATGAAGATGATAATAGACGGAAATCAAATGTTAAATTTCTATTCAGTAACCAAGTAAACTATGTATATTGCCAAGCTTGCATTGTCGAATTTAGCTCTTAAGGCTTATTTAAATTAGCAAGTTGTTTAACAATATTAAAAATTTTGGTCGGTTGTATGCGCACTTATTTTACAACGTAAAAGGTTGAAATGAGTACTGAGCAAAAACTGCTGCCCCCTTTCAGGCGCCCTGTGGGCCTGTACGTTATGTCCACCACTGGGAGGAAGGAGGTCAAGGCGTTAACTTCTTTTGCGTAGTACTGTATCCTGGTAATTGTTTTTCATTAGATGTAACTTATATTATTGAAATAAGGTAAGATGGTAAGATTTCGATATAGGTAGAATTCCGACCAGCATGTCCCCCACCATTTGTCAGTTTTGAAGTGTTCGTAGCACTTGCTTTGCGCCGCGCTGCAGTGCGGACAGTTTCTGCAGCTCCTCTGTCTTTTCTCTGAATACACCAGTTTATTCCACACAGATATAATTTTTTTCTTGTTGAGAAGCAAGGTAAGTTACTTAGTTTTACGCGCTCTTACAAACTGACTAGTTTCAATTTGCTTGTAAATACTGTATTAGTGATTTTCCAGACTTGTTTCCCGTTCCCGCATTTTCTGACGCTTCTATAGAGTAGGCTGTGTGCCATGTGCTGCCATCTCTTGACATAGTTCATTACTACTTACTCATCATTTCATCGTCGCCAACATCACATTACCGGTCAGGAAAAAAGTACGATTTCGATACCCCCTAGTACAATTTCGATCAATGCTATTCTTTACTTTAGTCCGTTGAGACTGGTCGCTCTAGATATATTACACACAATTCCTACAAATAAGTTATGTATATTTAAACACATTTTCTCCCTAGAGCTGGCCGCGCGGGGTGGCCTTGGTGTCTGCGGCGTCTTATCAAGGTCGCGCCGCTCCCCCCGTCGGAGGTTCGAGTCCTCCCTGGGGCATGGGTGTGTGTGTCGTCATCAGCATAAGTTAGATTAAGTAGTGCGTAAGCCGAGGGACCGATGACCTCGGCAGAGGTCTCCAAATTTTATAGTTATTCAATACAAACCTATTTTTCAACGTGGTTTGCTCATGTAGCGTATATAGTGAATTCTGATTCAAATACGTAAAATTTTAATCTCCGCCAGTAAGTTAAGAACTCGACCTTTCGGCTGTATATAGAGGATGCTTAAGTTACTACCTAAGACAGGGCTAGAGTGCTTGTATGTTTGTAGATGGTAGGTTAAGGCAGATCCTGAACTACTAAAATCCTGGTGTTCTTTGAACCGAATTATGAAAGTACGTCCTGTTTGTCCAACTCAAAGGCATTGACAATCATTACAATTAATATGATTGACTCGTGACTTTGCCACAAATTTCCAATTTTTTCTCTCGAGCTGTAAAGCACACCCTTACTTTTCCGTTGGATGCCCCGAAAACGACCAGAAAAGAAAATCAACAATAAATGGATTTCAGTTGCTTTACATGAAGCAATAAAGAATGTAATGGACGAAAATTTCAGCTTTCGAGCTGCATTAGAATATATGACATTCCTTTGAACACCCTGCATGGTGAAGTACACATTAGTACTGAAATGCAAGCTGGATTACCTCCAACTACAGAAAATAGAAGTGATCATCCAATGGTACGCAAGTATTGAAATGGAAGATGCTTTGGTCCAGAGGTCCTTATTTCTAGAGCAGCAAGCATTGGGTTAGTCGCCCCTCCAGTTAACAAGAGCTGCATTATAGTTGGCTGAGAAAAATTATTTGAAACATGCATGGAACTTAGAAAGTAAGGTTGTTGGAATCGATTGGTTTAGAGCATTTGTTAAGAAATACGCTAACCTTAGTATGCGAAACCTGAGGTCTTTCAGGAGCCAGAGCCGGAGGCTTAAATAAAGAGGAAGTAAGTAAATATTTCCAGGATTTCGAAGAAATCTTAGAGGATTATAAATTGTTTGATAAACAAAAGTGTATTTATAATACGGATGAGTCGGGAGTTCCTATGAAGGAAAGACCCCCAAAAATAATTAATCGTGAAGATAAGCGAGAAGTTGTTTCTCTACCAAACGCTGAAAGATGACAGAATATAACTGTTGTTGCATACGCGAAGGCGTCCGGTACGTATTTACCACCAATGCTAATTTCCAAAGAAGTGAGGAAACGCCTTAAATCGCTAGACAAAAATGGTTCAAATGACTGTGAGCACCATGGAACATAACTTCTGAGGTCATCAGTCCCCTAGAACTTAGAACTACTTAAACCTAACTAACCTAAGGACATCACATACATCCATGCCCGAGGCAGGATTCGAACATGAAACCGTAGCGTTCACGCGGTTCCAGACTGTAGCGCCTAGAACCGCTCGGCCACACCGGCCGGCAAATTGCTTGACAGCTTACCTCCTGGTTCCATTGTGAAGATGAGTGAATCGCGATACATTGATGAAGAACTGCTTATGATCTGACTTCGATACCTCAAATTGGGTAGTATTACAGTCCTTATTATTGAAAACCGTGACAGCCATACCAGCATGGATGCTGTAGAGTATTGTCGGGAAAATGGGATAGAAATTTTGAGACTGTCTCTTCACAGTACACATGTCCTACAGCCAGTAGCCCTTTCTTCAAATGTCTAAGGGCTCAATACCACATAAATGCAGCTGAGTGGATTCATCATAACCCCAATGAAAGGATTATAAAACCAAGATTCTCTTGTGTTTTTTGTGATGTCTGGAGGAAAACTGCATCTGTTGTGTGTTCAATCAAGGGATTCCTGTGCTCGGGAATAATGCCCTTCTGCAAAGATATTGTTACTGAGAAGAGAATTTGCACCTTCAGTGATATTCGAGGCTCCTGCTCCACCAACCCCAACCAGTCGAGCTACTACAAGCATGCTGGACGGAGAGCGTGTGTCTTTAAAAGATGTAACTGAAGTGCACGGCAAATCCGTATCGTCAGCATCTGGTACCATTTCTCAGCACGATGATGTTAAGAACATGTTGCCAATTGCAGAGAAGAAAGTATCGTCTCGAAAAAGGAAACACAACGTCAATCTACTCAGTTCAGACGAAAATCTGGAGAAACTCAGCATCAAGAGAAATATTTTGCAACGGGGAACAGAGAATGAAACAAACAAATGCAACAAGAACAGTAAACAAAAATTTAGGTCTATGAGCAATGATGAAATAAGCAGTAAAGGCTTCAAATCGCCAGCAAATAACGAGAATAATTGTGGATTTTGTTTCTTGAATTATTATAGTGTCTAAGTGCGGAATCATTGGTAAAGGCTGATTGGATTCGCTGCCAAAAATGTAATGTTTGGTACAACGGAGTTTGCGTCGGTGCCCGAAGGAAAGGTGATTTCACGTGGGACATTTCAATGATCAGAATTGTACGAAGACGTTATCGCAATTGAACCTAATGTGGTACATTTTCGAAGAATTTTATTCAATTCTGTAACCTTTTGTTGTGTTTAAACCAACACTTGTATGGTGTAATATTTGTGTTGATGTTAAACATCAAAGAACATGTGCCATAATTTAAATTATTTCTCCTTACTGTGCTTCCAGTCACAATACCATTTTTCCGAAATGATCGAAACTGTAACACCTTACCCTATAGATTTTGCTGCTCAGAAATGACAAAGTATTAGGTGTAACGGACGTTTTTATATAATGTACATTGTACAGACAAGAAAATTTGTTTTCGTATGAAGTTAAATACCTGTTCAGAAGAAAGATCCCACTGAAGGCAGCGAGGGCAAGACGGTGCTCTAGAGGCTGTTTAAAAATTAGAAGCATTTGTCATGAAACTCCTGTGTGGTTCACTATTTTTACGCGGCCTCGGCAGAATTTAGCATCCCAGTAGGAGCAGGAGTCTGGGACGGTATCTTTTTGCTTTAACTGTGATCAGGTAACTACTATTAACATTTAAAACTGTTGTACAGTTGAAGAATAATGCTAATATCTGACTTTCTACATTTTTTTTTATATTTTGAGACAAAACTTCCCGGCTGATACGCCGTGGTCGATGTATAAAACTGCTTTCTTACATTTCGTCTCCATCTGCAGGAGAGGTAAAACAGCTACTACCAGTAAGATTAAAGGGGCTATAATATTTATAGACCGTGTAGAGTGCACCACCGTACGTCACGTGACTATCTCTGATGACGTCATCATTCCCGATTAAAATTATTCGAATGTCATTCTGCGACGTATGTGCCCTGTAAATGCAAGAGCCCCTCAAGCCTTAGTGGCAGTAGCCGTTTTATCTTCGAATATGTCTCCCGCAGTTGGAGACAAAACGTCACAAAGCAGTTTTTCACATCTACCACGGCCCCTCAGTCCGGAAGCTTTAACCGAAGAAGGCTCCGGCTGTGAAAGCCCACATCGTATGTCACTACCTTAATAAATATACGGTTAAAAATACGTTTGACCAGAATAAATTGTAGGAAATCTAACGCTTTACAAGAGAGGTCAAAGCGCGACGGAGAAAGTTATACAGAAAAATCTGAAGAAGGTACTGCAAAATATTTTACAGTTTTGCGGCTCCTCTCAAGTTATCACAGAGATCTCTAACTCTAAAACTTGGATTCTACACTAGTGCCCTCCTACATCCAACATACTAAAAGTTGAAAAAAGTCGGACCTTTGACATCGTCCAGTATACCTGTCCACTGGATTGAGCACATTCTCTTTGTCTTTGATCGATGTTAGCTGACCTAGTATTTGCCATCTGTACTAAGTCTTGCAAACAAATGAAATATTTCAGAGTCTTCTGCCGTTTCGGATCTTCTGTAAGCGCCAGGTGAGGTCACACTCTATCCCACCACCCGCTCCTAGGGTCGTGCTGTGCGCAACCATAGTGATGCGACGCATTGGTCCGGAGAATCCCTCAGAAACTTTTGTTAGAGGACCCAGATTGCTTTACACGTACTGTCATGTTAAATAACGATTGCCAGCAGCAGTTCTACTCTCGAGACAGAGTTTACATAATTACTTCTTCTGTACCAATAAACAATGCCCTGCAGGAACCCACTTTCGAAAGTCTCTTACTTCCGTCCACTGGGCTCGGAAACAAGCACGACAAACAACTACTACACCGTCTCCCTCCAGTTTATACCACCTCTTCCATAAACAAAAAAGGATAAAAGTGTAAGCTGAAAGAAAGAGGTCTACAACAAAAAAACACCACAATTTTCTGCTGGAACAAATGGTACTTATTTTCTCATATAAGACCTCATCTAATCGTTATCAAACACTCCCTGCAGTCAGCTCTCCATGCTGAAACATGAGACGTCTTCCAATGTAGCAAATCTGAGTGGTCAGCGTTACAGAATGTTAATCCTAAGGGCCTGGGTTAGATTCCCTGCTGGGTAGGAGATTTTCTCCTCTCAGAGACTGGGTGTTGTGTTGTCCTAATTTTTGTATCCCGCCTGGAATGCGGCGCGTGGGTAGGAGAAGGAGCAGAAAAATTACGTCGGTACTGCAGTGAGTAAAAGTGGTTTACTGGTGCAAGAAAGAATGCATAACTTTGTGCAGGTGCGAAGTCTTAGACCCGTCGTATGTAGAGAAAAGCTGAAGCGAAGTTTCCTGGCTGGCTGCACCTGATGAAATTGGCTGAATCATCTGTAGCGGAGCTCGCAGAGCTGCACAGCACCAGCTAGAGGGCGCTGTCGTCGGTGTCTCGTGGTAGTGCCAACCTCTGAAACTATGCCGTGGCATCGTTGCTATCCATACCACACTAATCATCATCATTTTATCCCCGTTGACGCTCAAGACGCCGAACAGACGTCAAATCGAAAGACTTGCACCCGGAGAACGGTCTACCAGACGGGAGGACTTGTCACACGACATGTTATTTATCTAGCAAATTTCTCTCTCATTAATTCGCTCCCTTTCACTCAAAAACCGGAAAACAACTTTGTCGTCTATTCATAATCACTCGTTCACGACCTCGTGCAGACAACAGAATAAAAAGCTTATCTCCGCCCTACAGGACCCTCAACTCCCGACCTACCCTTGCTAAGGCTGCCAGGTGACTTCGGATTTCGTGAGCTAGCTAAAACCACTAGAGGAAATTGTTTAACATGCAGATATATCGGTCCGTCAGCTTGTAGAGCCGAATGTAGGCACTTCAATGGACCATTTCTTCCTAACGCTCCCAGCACTTTCTGTAACGTGCTGCTTCCTGTCAATCCTGCCAGAAATTTCTTTACGAATGGGATTTTGAATATATTGAACATCCTGTGGAAATCACTGACGTACGTTTGGACCAGATACATAGGAAGGTTACCTCATTACCTACAGGGTGGAGAGCTGTCCCCGGACCCTAGAAAGCTGAAATCCGGCGTTGTCGTTCTCAAAAGCGACACCCACCAGCCGTCACACACAGCCAAGAACTGATACGTTACACAGGCTATAATTTTTTTCCAACGTGATGCAGAAGGTGTTCGTACGCATCACTAAGTCGGTGTTTCAATCCAGTAGTCACCTGTCGTGGTCCGAATCTTGTAGACCCTCTCTGAAATTTGAGTAAATCATGTTCAGTGAGGTACACTGAACCAGGACTAATACAGAAAATGTTAATAGCATCTTTAGTTAGTTTCGACACTGTGAAAACTCATACATTAGGGTTTAAGGAAAATCGGTGAAGTAGACTTTTATATCTACTGGTTTGCATCTTAGGTAGTGCGAAAAGACGAGACAAGAATTTGAGAATGAAGAGTGCAACGGCCTATTGTTCAACAATTTTGACGCTTTTCGCAATGAAAGTAGTCTTTCAATAATTTATTTCTTGTTAATGAGGCCGTAGTGGTAAATTACAGTTAATTCACCAGACAAAAACATCTCTTGGGTAAACTTGCTGAATTTATCCGTGCTTTGTAAGAACCTATAATCTCGAACAATTTAATGTCGAGGATTCTACGAAACTGATTTTTTGCCTTCCTGAGAAGCTGAATTTTGGTCAACACCTGCACGTTTATTTATTACTTCCATGTAGTGACGATTTCTGTGAGATAAAATTCGGAAGAACAGATCCTACAAATGCCCTTTCTTGACTGCCTGAGCTGATATTTCCACGCGGAACCACTGGAGTTACCTTCCCCGAAAAGCAATATGCGTTTCTGTGTAATTCGTACCCCGCAGCATATAATTTTTGCTGGGAACCGCTTTCAGAATTTCGCTAAACATAACGGAATTACCTCGGCGCTAAACTATTTTGCAGAGGTGCGCCAGAGAAGCATTGCAGGTGCGCCGCTACGGCAGTGGAGTTCCGCTTAATATCAGTTCTATTAATCTCCCCTTTATTCTCCGAAACCGGTCGGGAATTATTCATAGCGGCGACTCACCTCCAATTCCAGGCAAGTTGCCGAACAGAACCTGCCTAAACGAATCAGCCCTCTGTTGAATGCAAGGCCGACGGCTGGTAGCAATGTGTATACATGTCGACCCTCCAAGTAACATCCCGTGAGCGAAGTACACTGGGAATGTAGGTTTAAGCACTTGAGATACTGAATTGAATCTTGAACCTTCAGCATACTGAAATCCGCTTAATTTTCATCGATGGCTGTAGAACTCAGTCTACAGTATTTGTTACTAGGCTGCCAACGAGACATTTGTTGGAAGAGTCATCTCCATATGAATTTGCGTCACTCTAGACACTTCTCAAAAGCATTTTTGAAAGTGACTACGTCCTTGGAGAGTCTATATAACTAAAGTGACCAAAACTTACTGCCAGTTTTGAATTCTGATAGAGAAGATTCTGATGATAGCATAGATAGAGCAGATAATACCGTCGCGGTAGCCGGTTTAGTGGGACGTGGTCTAGACACGTCTTTGCAACATAACTGTGTGTGCTGTTGTCGATTACTTTCTATTTCGCCTTGGAGGGCAGTATTAAACAATGAACCGAGATAAAGAACGTACAGGCTATTGTGAGTTAACGGCAACGTTTTCATTAATGTTGTGTTAGCTATGCTGAGTGCATAAATTTCGCACGTCAACAAACATCAAAGTTCGCACCATGTAGCTACTGCTAATGCCACCATAGACTGAAATTTATTTTCCTGTTAATCTACAGACCTCTTTAGAAGCTGTTTCGCGATGTCTCGACGGATGTTCTATCGTCCTGTCCATTTTGCTAGTTTTCCAAACATACCTTTCCTCAACACTTCCGTGGTTGAAGGTTTCTGTATCGTCACTCCAATTCATTTTCAGCATTCTTCTGTGACAACACATTTCAGATGGTTCGATTTTCTTCTTTCCTGGCGTTCTCAAAGTTAATGTCACTTCCATTCAATACTGCGGTCCAGACGAACATTCTCAGAAATTTCTTCCTAGAATAGAGTACCGTTTTTGATAAAAAAGGACTGCTTTTGGATAGGAACGTGCTCTTTAGCTGTACTACTCCGCTTCTTTCGTCCACCTCGCTTTGTCTGCCGCTACCTGCTACCGTAGGTACCAGAATTCCGCCCACTCGTCGCCTACGTAATCCCCAAGACTGATAATAAGTTTTAGCTTCATCTCATTTCTGCTGCTATTCATTTCTACTTTCTCGGGTTCGTTTTCAGCTCATATTGCGCGCTCAGTATACTATTCCACTCCAGAGATCTTGCAAATCTTTCTCACTTTCGCTGAGAATGGACCGTATACACACCTTTAGTCATTCATTTCTTTCTTGTTGTATCGTTCACTTTCTAGCTTTAGGGGTGACAATTGCGACTGTCAGATAGCCAGAAATTATTTAGTCGGTGAAAGAAGAAGTAACATTACGCCAGCCATTGACACTTCCCGTTTGGTTTCGTTGGATGTTAAGAACTTATACTCCAGTGTCCCGGTTAACGAAACTATAGAAATCATTAAGAGAAATTTCCTTAAATACGGTAAAATTTCAACGCAAGAGACAATTGAATTTATTGAACTCCTACAGCTCATTACAAGTTTTAGTTATTTAACGTTTAATAACAAATTTTATATTCAGGACGATGGGTTAGCCATGGGGTCCAGTATTTCAGGAACTATGGCGAACATTTTTATCAACGACCTTGAAGATAAAGTTCTAAATGCTGACGATAACATTATGGATAAAATTGTTTATTACAAACGTTATGTTGACGACACTCTGTTACTTATTGATGGTTCCCGTGAGGACAATGAGGAAATAGTAAAAAAGTTCAACGACGCACATAATAAAATAGAATTTACCGTGGAGTATGAAACAGACAATTGTTTACAGTTCCTGGACCTGAATATAAAAAAGCAGGGCAAAAAACATGCGTTCTCTGTTGATAGAAAACAAACTACGACTGATGCCGTGATCCCGAATGATTCATGCCATCCGCAGGCTTATAAAGAAGCTGTTTTCCGTAGTCTCGTGCATAGGGCAGTCAATATACCTATGAGTGAAAAAGATAGGGAGGCTGAAATTAATACTGTTAAGAGAATAGCGATGAATAACGGTTACAGAATAGATATGGTTAAAAAACTGTTACGGAAAAGTAATAAGCGCAAAAAGAAAAAAACCTGATGGAGAGAAAGTGAAAATTATCACGATGCCATACTACGGAACAGTCTCACAAAAGATAGCAAATATTTTTAAGCCATACGATGTCAAAATAGCTTTTCAGACTAATAACCTAGTGAGGTATAGCCTTAAGCACGATATTGGCGAGAAGAGAAATAAGTTTGAAAGATCGGGATCTTATAAGATTCAGTGCAGAACTTGTGATGCTAAATATATAGGGCAGACAGGAAGATCATTCGCGATCTGGTATAAAGAACATAAAGATACGTTCAGGTTAGGAAATTATGACAAATCAGTTGTTGCGAACCATATATATGAAACAGGCCATCCCCTTAATAGCATAGAAGATAACGTAGAAATATTACATGTAGAAAAGAAAGGGAGGAAACTTGATTTACTAGAGAAATTCGAGATAGCTATCCATGAAAAGAAACAAAGCAATATTCTAAATGCACAAAATAATTTTAAAGAAATGAGATATTTTAGCGGGTTTTTAGAATTTTTTAGGGTTGGTATGTGACTTTAAACTTGTAGCATTTCACTGACGGAGTTGCGAGAGGCTAACGATGGCAGACCAATGCAATAAGGAAATAAGGCGCCCAATAGCATAGCGTTACCGTCAAGCACACGGCTGTAACAACGCCACAACACCTAGCACGTCAGTCCACAACAGCTCCCGAGCCGGCAAAGTGCGACAGCATACTTGGTAGCTATGGGACGGCCATCGACTTGTGTCAACCACTTCAATGTAAGACGAGGACCCACAGTCCAATATAATTTTAATTCTGTTTTACTCTATGGGCTTCCCAACTATTTGTGATGGTATTTTGTCTTTTTAGTCCGTTTAATTTCATGAGATAGACTATACAACCTGATGATGAGAGCATTGTCTCTTGAAACGCGTTGTTAAGATATATGTATAAGAATCGCGGTTGAATGCTAACAGTCATAACCAGTACAACGACAACAGCTACCTTGACTCTATAATGGATTATATTAAAAGAAGTAACATTTGTTTTCCCTGCCGTTTCAGTAGGAAGGAGAAAGACAGTCTTGTTTGAGTTGTCTTCGCTGCGTCACCGTTCGTCGCGACATTGTCCGTTCCAGAGTGAATCTACCACCATTAGCACAAAGGAACGAGAAGTCTTATCATTCCTAGAAATTTGTGATCATTAGGACAAACGCAAAATTCTAAGAGCTTTTCGGAGGGCTACAAAATCATATAACGAAGGGGTCTTTATAATATGTAGATCATATTTCTTCTATATCTTAACAGTCTAAATATGTTATGCTTATGTGTATATTTTGAGTTATGTAAATATCAAGGAATGCAATGATTTCTATTTCCAAGTGACTATATGTGTTTAGTGACAGTAATGTTGTTGAAACCCTACGTAATGACAGTAGCACACTTGTAACCATACCATGCGTTGTAATCAGATGCTGCTTGAATATGATGACGGTCGTCAGAGCCGCGCAGAAAAGTAACATAAAGAAACTAAGACCAACCGCTGGGATGAATTTAAAAATTTGTGTTTTGCGTGAGTGCTGATGCAACTTCAAACGACGAAAGAGATTTTTGGTTCCGGTTGAAATAAGGAAGAAAACTGAGGTAATGATTTCGTTCCGTGAACAGCTTATACGAATTGGTCAAAGCGGGGAGCGTACGAACGTTATAGTGGATTTCGTATCTTTTCATGAAAGATATGGTTATAGACGCTCGTATCAGCGCGTAGATCGGATTACTGGATATTTTTCTGCGAATCTGAGAGTCTGTCGCCAACACTCGGCTATAAATTAATCTCGTAGCTTTTCTTGTCAGACGTGCTGTTGCGCCTGATTTGAATCCTGATCATGAATTAAACCTGCAAATCCAGAATTTGGTCACCAATGATGGCACAGCATCTCCACTGTCAGGATGTGTGCATATTTGCTCCTTTTAAATTCTCAGCCTCTTCACACGGCATTCTCGCGCGAGGAAAACGCAGAGCACACTTGATTATAATCCCTGCGTCGAATTGAAACGTTGGTCTCTGCTGCACCGTCACTGTGCGACGAGAGACATGTGCTTTGAACAGGCTGCGAGCTGCACCAACTCCCGCTGTTTCATTCAGCCAAAGCTTCAAAGGATGTGCTTCACGAGCACTTCTCATCGACATTTATACAGTTACAGGCTTGATAATTTATCTTCGTACCGGAGGAATGAAACTACAGACGATGTTCAGGAAAAATATACCTCGCTAAATATTTGAGAATATGTGATCCCCGACGGTGATTTTATGAACATCTGACTGTATTTTATTTTACTGGCACTATTGTTCACCTGCACATCCAGTCTTCAGTTCGATTTTGTCTACAAACTAATTAGATACGTAAACGAGACACACACATTATGTACGTCTGGCGGAATAAGCAAACGTTTTTCTGTGGGGAAGGAAATGTGGCGTATGGCTGCAAATAGAACATGTGCTTTAGACGTATGGATGGGAAGTTAAGAAGCCTCGAATAGGTATGATCCGCCTCACTTCAATAGCCGTGTACATATTAAGAAAGCAACGAGACATTCTTCACATATGTAAAGAAGCTAACACCTTGTTGACAAATGAAAGAATATTAGATCCGTAATGGTTGTAAGGAAATCAATGTGAGAAGTGGTCAAAAAATATGAAAGTAAAATTCGATGTAATGAATTGATGACGTATTTTAAGAAACTACCTCTGACGTAATAGTCCGTGAACGAAAAAATCATTAATTTATACGGTCGCTCATTCGTTAGACTGGCACTGAACTAGAGGATGGAAGGAAGAAGGTCGTAATACAGAATCTAGTGTCCCAAACTGGCTGAGCATTATTCTAATTGTCGCCGCATCATGAACGATACGGAGTTACGCTCTCACTGAATAGAAAACTGACTAATTCTGCAGAACAGGTAAAAGGTTTAAATCGCTGTAGTTGAATCGGCGTAAGTCGATCCCTGAGAGTTGTTGTGGGATCGGTACGATATCTTCGAGGGGCCTACCTCAACCAATAACGTAACATGATTTTGTAAACGTGTCTGTGTCGACGCGTCGGTGTTGCCAGCTCTGTAGACGGCTATTGTTTTCGCCTGCAGCCGTCAGCGCTTCGCAGTAGAAAGCTGGTCTTGGTGTGACTAGGGCCTCCCGTCGGGTAGACCGTTCGCCGGGTGCAACTCTTTGCCGGGTGTGACTTGCTCGTAGATGGGGATGAAATGACTATGATTCGGACAACACAACACCCAGGCCCTGAGCGGAGAAAATCTCCGACCGAGCTGGGAATCGAACCCGGGCCCTTCAGGACTGACATTCTGTCGCGCTCACCACTCAGCTACCGGGGGCGGACAGAAAGCTGGAAACTGCGTTGAGAGCGGCCAGGGACCTTCTTACGTCGTTTCGGCTACAAATTCTTTATCTTTCCTCGGAAAATGGTACCACCTATTGCTTCAACCAATTGTTGACAGAGTTCTTGAGGTCATCGTCGGTCGTGAAATTCCGAGTAGCTAGCCAAGCCTTCATTTGGGGGAAAACATTAAATTGCTTTGGTGCCAAGTCCGGACATAAGGCAGGATGATGAAAAATCCCCAGCTGAAAAGTCAGAGACTTTTATTTCTTCGACTCACAGTACGAGGTAATGCACTTCTGTATGACAATGTCACACAGTACTGTCCTTGAAATTGGAGGGAAATCTTTACTGAGATTGGACAGTGTGACCCGACGTCTCGCACGCGCTATTTTGGCAGCACACAAGTTCATTGGCCACATCTGAATGTCTTCCTCGATCTCTGCCATCAAGCACATCTGTACGACTTGACGTTTCTACACTACCCATAACGGAACCCCATACCTCCAGCAATCGTCGATGAATCTCACCCGTGCTGAGACCTACCGCTTGTGTCAAGCGAACCACATGGCGTACCTTGCAACTGGAGGGAGACGTTACAACACCTCCCATTTCAGTCGCTTGCTGCTTGCACACTGAGACACGCAGTAGATAGCTGAATAACGCAACATGAATTCAGGAGCCCGTTTTCCAAACCATGCAAGCCGTCATGAATCCACGAGCCTATATTTTTAATAGTCAACCGGAGGTTAATTTAAGAACACACCTCGCGCTATGGTTTTATAATCGTTAAGTGTAGTCAATCAGCTGAAACACGTTACACACTTTACATCTACAATTGCTTAACTAGCCGCAGCTCAGTGCGTGGTGGGAGGTACCTTGAACCACCGCTAGGGAAAAATGACAATCTATACGCCTCAACGTAAGCCTTAATTTTTAATACCTTACCTTCTTGGTACTTAAAGCGATACGTACATTGATGGCAGCAGAACAGTTCTGCAGTTAGCTTCAAATGCCGGTTCTCTAAACTTTCTCAGTAGCGTTCCACGAAACGATCCTCGCTTTAGCTCCAGGGATTCCCATTTGAGTTCCCAAATCTTCCCCATTATACACGCGTATTTATCGAACCTGGTAGCAAAATCTGGCAGCTCATCTCTGAATTGCTTCGATGTCATAGTTTAATCCGACCTGTTAGAGCTCCCAAACACTCGGGCAGTAATCAAGAAACGGTCGCAATGGTAACCTACAGGCGGCCAACTTTACAGAAGAACCACACTTTCCTAAAATTTCTCCCAATAAACCGAAGTCGAACATTCGCCTTCCCTACTACCGTCCTTGCATGCTCATTCCATTCATATCGCTTTTCAGCCTTACGCCTAGACATTCAACCGACGTGACTGTGTCAACCAGGACACTACCAATGCTGTATTCCAACATTATTGGATTGTTTTCCCACTCATCTGGACTAACTTAGCTATGTGCTATGGTGTTAGCTATGCTTCCTTCCTTAGCATTACCGAATTCTGTTATTAAAACATAGTAGATGCCTATTCCACTTTTTCGGCACGTACTTGTCCAGAGCAAGACTTGCAATCTCTTTAAACTTCGCCAATAATCCCACTACACCCATCATACTAGAAGTAAATTATGTCCATTCATTTTCTAACTGGGACGCTAACAATCTTCTCTTTGTTGTAAAACTACAATCCTAGCCTTCTTGACTGATTTATTAACTTTAGTAGCCATTGTCGCTATGATGTCATAATGATGACTAATCTGGAAAACGTGTTGAAAAGTACTTCACAAGATTGCTTGTTCATACCACCTGCATTAAAATCAAAGATGTCACAGTCTATACTCCGTGGATTAAAACCGCCTCTAACTAATACTGTATGGTCTCTTCATCCTACCTCCCTTTCTCTGTGATCTGAAACACACCATAAAAAAAATGTCTTCATCACTTTCAAATTAAGTATGGCAGTCTTCAATATTTGTAATGCCTAACGTTGAGCAGTTGATTAAAGTAGTGTTATGAGTGTTATGTCTGTCTTTTTCAGGCTTCTATTTAAAGTCGGTGTATTACAAGCAGTATGAGAATTATGCCATCTTTTACGACTGTATAAACTCTCGTTTGGGCGAAATGCTTTTCGATGTATATGAAGCGTCATTAATGAGCAATTTTCTTTGGTGCTTTCTGTGTGTTCTTCTATACACAACGGTCTGATTGTTACCACATTGCGCTGCACTAGGCACAATATTTTCTCGTCTACGTGTATTCATACAGTCACATTCGTTTCGCTGTTACGTGTACTTCGTTTCAAATCAAATGGTTCAAATGGCTCTGAGCACTATGGGACTTAACATCTGAGGTTATCAGTCCCCTAGAACGTAGAACTACTTAAACCTAACCAACCTAAGGATATCACACACATATATGTTCGAGGCAAGATTCGAACCTGCGACAGTAGCAGTCGCGCGGTTCCGGACTGAAGCACCTAGAACCGTTCGGCTACCGCGGCCCGCTACTTCGTTTCGAAGCACGTAACTGAGATGTGGACGAGGATATATAAAAACATGGAGACAGAAAGGATTGTGGTTAGCCCATTTCAGTGTGGTGAAAATTAGACGCCTGTGTATAAGAGAAAACATGAAAACAATGGATCAGCCGAAAATAAGAATCACATTTCACGCTAGAAATAAAGCACAGTGCGTATGTTTCAAATAACGTTTCACACAATCGCTAAAAACGGCACAACTCCTATATTATTTATAGTTAATACAATGTTGGATTTAGTTCAAGTCCTACATTGGACTCCATTTACGTCTTGGATTCTTGTTAAGGCCCAAACTGAACAAGTGCTAACTGTTGATTATATTTATTAGTTACTAGCTTAGGGCCCGCTGCTGCGCTCGCTTACACTTTAAGGGCTGCAGAGATAACTTTTTTTAATGTATTAGAATTTTTATGTTATTTACAACTTGAAACACTTCTAAACTTTTTATGCTAATTGAGGCCTTATAAGCATGGTCTTTTCCGAATGTGCTTCTGACCAAAAAGGGATTTTGGTAGCTGGACTCAAACGAATTTTGTCTTTTGCATTCTTTTAGAGATATTTCCATAGCAACTTTCATCACCTGACAAATATTTCGACGGCCGGAGTGGCCGTGCGGTTCTAGGAGCTACAGTCTGGAGCCGAGCGACCGCTACGATCGCAGGTTCGAATCCTGCCTCGGGCATGGATGTGTGTGATGTCCTTAGGTTAGTTAGGTTTAATTAGTTCTAAGTTCTAGGCGACTGATGACCTCAGAAGTTAAGTCGCATAGTGCTCAGAGCCATTTGAACCATTTGAACAAATATTTCGTAGAAGTGAAATAAAAATTTTCATGAATTTAACTGTAATTTTTTTTTTATGTAACGAAAAATTTCCTTAAAAATGTTCATTGGCGGTTGCGCTTCCTTATGCGTTGAATTTTCAGAAAAAGTGAAAGACGTAATGTTTTATTTCTAACCGGGAAGTCAAATACCAGTTGTCATAGTTACAGCCATAAGAGTACTTTAGTACTTCTTCAGTAATTTATTTTCAAAAAAATTTCATCCTCTATTTCCCCCGCTTATTTGTTGAAATTCTGGGGAGGAACCAAATATCGGTTTTTGTAGTTCTAGTTTCAAAATTCCCTTAATGGAGACATAGTTTGAAGAAGCCTTTCACCCCTATTTCACTCCCTTACAAGTGGAATTTCGGACAGTCCACTCTGAAACGATGTCTACAGTGTGAGATCCACACCCTCTCGTCTAGCGGTTCTAGGCGCTCAGTCCGGAGCCGCGCGGCCGCTACGGTCGCAGGTATGAATCCTGCCTCGGGCATGGATGTGTGTGGTGTCCTTAGGTTAGTTAGGTTAAAGTAGTTCTAAGTTCTAGGGGACTGATGACCACAGATGTTAAGTCCCATAGTGCTCAGAACCATTTGAACTACACCCTCTCGAAACATCAAATTTCTGTCCTTACCGGTTTGAGTTGGGCGAGGATGCGTCAATGAAACAGTCAGACTCTATTTCAGACCCATAGGGGTTGAATTTACAAAAATAGTGATATTCGTATAATGTATTTATAACACAGAAGCCTAGTACACATTTTCATAGATTTAGCTTGAAAATCCTGGCACAATGAAATGCTTCTATAAAAATTTTCATCCCTCTTTTCACCCACGTGGGGAAACACTTATTATTTTCATTTCTAACTGAAAAGCCAAATTTAAATTTTCGTAGAATTAGGTTTAAAGTGCTTTCATAATAAAATACTTTCATAAAAAAATATCATTCCCTGCTTCACAGGCGGTCTCGGTGACAGAGCGGTTCTAGGCGCTACAGTCTGGAACCGCGTGACAGCTTAGGTCGCAGGTTCGAATCCTGCCTCGGGCATGGATGTGTGTGATGTCATTCGGTTATTTAGGTTTAAGTAGTTCTGTTCTAGGTGACTGATGACATCAGAAGTTGAGTCCCATAGTGCTCAGAGCCAATTGAACCATCTGAACCTGCTTCACACCCTTTGGGGTTTAATTTCCAACAACAGTGAAACATCTGTTTTTTATTCAGTACCTAGAAGTCAAACACCAATTTTCAAGGCTTTGACTTTAAAAAATACTTCAGTATTTCTTTGATAATTATATACACTCCTGGAAATTGAAATAAGAACACCGTGAATTCATTGTCCCAGGAAGGGGAAACTTTATTGACACATTCCTGGGGTCAGATACATCACATGATCACACTGACAGAACCACAGGCACATAGACACAGGCAACAGAGCATGCACAATGTCGGCACTAGTACTGTGTATATCCACCTTTCGCAGCAATGCAGGCTGCTATTCTCCCATGGAGACGATCGTAGGGATGCTGGATGTAGTCCTGTGGAACGGCTTGCCATGCCATTTCCACCTGGCGCCTCAGTTGGACCAGCGTTCGTGCTGGACGTGCAGACCGCGTGAGACGACGCTTCATCCAGTCCCAAACATGCTCAATGGGGGACAGATCCGGAGATCTTGCTGGCCAGGGTAGTTGACTTACACCTTCTAGAGCACGTTGGGTGGCACGGGATACATGCGGACGTGCATTGTCCTGTTGGAACAGCAAGTTCCCTTGCCGGTCTAGGAATGGTAGAACGATGGGTTCGATGACGGTTTGGATGTACCGTGCACTATTCAGTGTCCCCTCGACGATCACCAGTGGTGTACGGCCAGTGTAGGAGATCGCTCCCCACACCATGATGCCGGGTGTTGGCCCTGTGTGCCTCGGTCGTATGCAGTCCTGATTGTGGCGCTCACCTGCACGGCGCCAAACACGCATACGACCATCATTGGTACCAAGGCAGAAGCGACTCTCATCGCTGAGGACGACACGTCTCCATTCGTCCCTCCATTCACGCCTGTCGCGACACCACTGGAGGCGGGCTGCACGATGTTGGGGCGTGAGCGGAAGACGGCCTAACGGTGTGCGGGACCGTAGCCCAGCTTCATGGAGACGGTTGCGAATGGTCTTCGCCGATACCCCAGGAGCAACAGTGTCCCTAATTTGCTGGGAAGTGGCGGTGCGGTCCCCTACGGCACTGCGTAGGATCCTACGGTCTTGGCGTGCATCCGTGCGTCGCTGCGGTCCGGTCCCAGGTCGACGGGCACGTGCACCTTCCGCCGACCACTGGCGACAACATCGATGTACTGTGGAGACCTCACGCCCCACGTGTTGAGCAATTCGGCGGTACGTCCACCCGGCCTCCCACATGCCCACTATACGCCCTCGCTCAAAGTCCGTCAACTGCACATACGGTTCACGTCCACGCTGTCGCGGCATGCTACCAGAGTTAAAGACTGCGATGGAGCTCCGTATGCCACGGCAAACTGGCTGACACTGACGGCGGCGGTGCACAAATGCTGCGCAGCTAGCGCCATTCGACGGCCAACACCGCGGTTCCTGGTGTGTCCGCTGTGCCGTGCGTGTGATCATTGCTTGTACAGCCCTCTCGCAGTGTCCGGAGCAAGTATGGTGGGTCTGATACACCGGTGTCAATGTGTTCTTTTTTCCATTTCCAGGAGTGTATTTTCAAACAAAGTTGCCAACCACTGTTTCACCCGCATAGGGTTAAATTTGAAAATATGCTGAAATAGGTACCCCTTTCTTTCTGGCCGAGAAATCAAATACCAATTTTCGTAGGTCTAGCTTCAAAATTGCCTTAATAGCGAAATTTTTCAAAAAAATCCTTCATCCCCTATTTCATCCCTTAGGGTTGGAAATTCGAAAAATCGCTTCTTAAAGACGCCTGCGGTATAAGTAAGATGCACAACTTCTCCAAATTTCAAGTTTCTAACCTTAGCTGTTTAGATTGGGCGATGATGAATGAGTCAGTCAGGACATTGCCTTTTATACATGGAGACAGTTAGTAACATTCTAACATATAAACGACTTCGTGAGCCAGTTCTAGGAATGTGTGTTGACTACCTTTAAAATGTTTTATTTCCAATAAAGCTGTCAATATCTTTTCATCACTGTCCATGTGGATCGTGAGAAAGAGCTAAGTTGTGAGCGTAGCGGGGTGCAAAAAATGGTTCAAATGGCTCTGAGCACTATGGGATTCAACTGTTGAGGTCATTAGTCCCCTAGAACTTAGAACTAGTTAAACCTAACTAACCTAAGGACATCACAAACTTCCATGCCCGAGGCAGGATTCGAACCTGCGACCGTAGCGGTCTTGCGGTTACAGACTGCAGCGCCTTTAACCGCACGGCCACTTCGGCCGGCCGGGGTGCAAAGCGTCGCATTTCAAAGCGTGTATTAAATTATAGCACCTTTTTTTCTTCACGTCATTGAGACTTCTTTGCTTACAGGAGGAAACATACAGAAATGAGAGTGATTAGTATTATTGAAGTGCTTCCTCTCAAATCTCCAGATAGCACACCAAATCCCATTGCATTAACGCACGCATTACCGTTAGACAAGATCATAGCATAGTAGAACTGTGGCACCTATTGATCCTGGAAACCTACCTTAAGTCAAAATATAGGAAAAGATACTTCTTGCTGAAGGCGTATTAAACTGTTCCTCGAAGCATATGCACTCGACCAAGGAGAGACGCCGCATGCGGTATAGACTGCGCATCCCTCGTAGTTTCGGCAAACACAGACGCAGTGTGTGCTATTGGCCCAACAGTTCTCCTGTGGACGCCGTGCCATAACAAAAGTGTTTACGTTTCCATCGAGTAAGTTTTCCGTAAGCTCTGAGGGAATAACTGAGGTAAGTCTTAAATATACCCTTCAAAACCTGTTCAGCGTCACGACTAGTTTTTAGTCTTGCTAAATAGTCATTTATATCCAAATGTTTGAATACTGTATTAAAAATAAGTTTATTAAGCGTCCCTTCACCTTGGCTGTCAAGGTGATGAAATTATAAGCTACGACGTCTCTCCCCTACACATCAGGATACATGCTGCAATAAAATCTGGTACATATGCCGCACATTTTTTCGTTTTCTTTGCACACAAACAAAACAATAGCTTTAACTAAATGAGAATATTCTGTATTGTTAGTATTTTCGTTCCGACTACTTAGCATGCGTTTATAGGATGTCACATGGTCTCGTGAAAATCGGTGCACAATAATATTGAGTATTCCCGAATATAAATGAAGAACCAAAGAAACTATTACACCTGCCTAATATTGTGTAGAGTCTCCGTAAGCACGCAGAAGTGCTGCAGCACGACGTGGCGTGCGCTCGACTAATGTCTGAAGTAATGCTGGAGGGGACTGACACCATGAATCCTGCAGGGCTGTCCATTAAGAGTACGAGTGGACAGAGATATCTTCTGAACAGCACTTTGCAAGGCATCCCAGATATGCTCAGTAATGTTCATGTCTGGGGAGTTTGGTGGCCTGCGGAAGCGTTTAAACCATGAAGTGTGTTCTTGGAGCCACTCTGTAACAATTTTGGACGTGCAGGGTGTCGCATTGTCCTGTTGGAATTGCCAAAGTCCGTCGGAATGCACAATGGACAAATATGGACTTAGGTTCAAATGGCTCTGAGCACTATGGGACTCAACTGATGAGGTCATCATTCCCCTAGAACTTAGAACTACTTAAACCTAACTAACCTAAGGACAGCGCACACATCCATGCCCGAGGCAGGATCCGAACCTGCGACCTGTGACGGTCGCGCGGTTCCAGACTGCTGCGCCTAGAACCGCTCGGCCACCTTAGGTGATTAGATAGGATACTTACGTACGTGTCACCTGTTAGAGTCATATCTAGACTTATTAGAGGATCCATATCACTCCAGCTGCACACTCCCCATACCGTTACAGAGACTACGCCATCTCGAACAGTCCATGGATTCATGAGGTTGTCTCCATACCCGTATACGTCATCCACTCGATAAAATTTGAAACGAGACTCGTCCGACCAGGCAACATGTTTCCTGTCATCAACAGTCGGTGTTGGCAGGCGCAGGCGAGTGCTAAGGCTTTTTATCGTGCAGTCATTAAGGTACACGAGTGGGCCTTCAGCTCCGAAAGCCCATATTGATGACGTTTTGTTGAATGGTTCGAATGGAACACTTGTTGATAGCTCAGCATATCACAGCAATTTGCAAAACAATGGTTCAAATGGCTCTGAGCACTATGGGACTCAACTTCGGAGGTCATCAGTCCCCTAGAACTTAGAACTACTTAAACCTAAGTAACCTAAGGACATCACACACATCCATGCCCGAAGCAGGATTAGAGCCTGCGACCGTAGCAGTCGCGCGGTTCCAGACTGTAGCGCCTTTAACCGCTTGGCCACCCCGGCCGGCAGCAATTTGCAGAAGGGTTGGACTTCTGTCACGTTGAACGATTCTCTTCAGCCGTCGTTGGTCCCGTTCTTGCAGGATCTTTTTCTGCCCGCAGCGATGTCGGAGATTTGATGTTTCATGGGATCCCTGATATTCATGGTACACTCGTGAAATGGTCGTACGCGAAAATTCCCACTTCATCGCTATCTCGGAGATGTTTTGTCCCATTGCTCGTGTGCTGACTGTAACATCACGTTCAAATTCACTTAAATCTTGACAACCTGCCATTGTAGCAGCAGTAACCGTTCTAATACATGCGCCAGACGCTTGTTGTCTTATATCAGAGGTGTACAAATTCCCATTGCAGCCTGCTTGCCCCTAGCTCCTCTGCAACCATTCATGCAGGTCAGCCTGCCGCGACGTAAACACAAGAGTACGCATGTACTGAGGCATAGTGGGTAATGCGACCGACTTGGGCTCCCGCAAGCCCGGGCTACCTGGGTTCCCGCAGGCCTGCCAAGCTTCACGGGACCCGCTCAGCTTGCTGCGCCTGACAACAGGTTGCGCTGTCAAGCTACCGTGACTAGAGTAGCCAGGTAGTTAGCCCGCAGTACATTTATCGCAACGGTGTGGGCAGCACAATGAATAGGTCGGACTTTAGTGAAATTGAAAAAAAATTGACAACTGGCGAATACATGCTGGTAACGAAACAGAGCACACGTGCCCCATAGGAAACGTTTTCGTGTGTTTGTGAGGCCGCTTCAAATAAATCGGTAGGTGTGTCTCAATGCAAACTATGGTTCAAATGGCTCTGAGCACTATGGGACTCAACTGCTGTGGTCATCAGTCCCCTAGAACTTAGAACTACTTAAACCTATCTATCCTAAGGACATCACACACATCCATGCCCGAGGCAGGATTCGAACCTGCGACCGTAGCAGTCGCACGGTTCAGGACTGCGCGCCTAGAACCGCGAGACGCAAACTATGTAAAAAGCTCTTAAGTACTTATTTAGGAACCTCAAGTATGTTACGACATGTGTGCAAATTTGACAAGCGGTTCCCTCACTCCGGAAATTTCTTGAAAGAGGACAAAGATTTAGTGGCCGAAAATGGCGTCGAAATGTGTGCTAAGGACCTGAGACCATTTAGCAGTATAGAGGGAGAAGGATTTCATGGTAACCCGCAAACGATGTCAAAATCTTTTGTAAGGTACTCTTTTCCATGCACTGTCCGAAATATTATGTAGACAGTAATGTTCCTCTTGATGGTCAAGTGTGCAAAATTTCTTCAAGATCGGAATAAAACTGTAGGTTGGTGTAGAAGTGTATAAGTAAAGTACCCTCCGCCATGTACCATTCAGAATTTTAAGCAGACAGCGCCCTTCATCCTCTTTGAATATCAAGTATGCCAAATTTCGTCAAGATCGGAATAAAAACGTACAATTTGTCGAATTCCGTTAGGTAAAGTAACCTCTGCCATGCACCCTACGAAATTTTAAGTAGACTGTGACCTTCCTCTTGGTTTCAAGGTATAGTATGCAAAATTTCATCAAGATTGTATGCAATACAAACACACGGACACAATGAAAACACACTTTCAGTTTTTCTCAAATTTTCCAATTATTCGGTCGATTTTCGAAAAATTTTATTTCATAAAAACCTTGTCCTGAGAATTACGAACACAGCAAAAAAAAAAAAAATTGCCGAATTGGTCCAGCCGTTCTCGAGTTTTACGCTTATCAACGCATTTGGCAATTCATTTTTATTTACATAGATAATAAGCCCAAAATATACGCGTAAAGGAAGAATGTACAAATAAAACCCAATATTTTTTGACCTGAAATTAATATATATATATAATGTTAGGGTTTGTCTTTTGGTGCTCAGGTAAAATAAAAACTTTTAATTAACGTTCATAGTACGACAATGAAGCGCGCAGACTAAACGGCTGCGTAGCGCAGCTCGGCAGTAACATGGGATGGCAAGCAAGTTTCCCGCAGCCTGCCCGGGTTGGGTAGTGCTTGGCTTGGCTGGGAGTGAAGCAGCCTGCCCGTTCTGTTGACAACGCGCGGCGGCCTGCCCGCCTGGCCACCGGGCAAGCATGGGCGGGTTAAAAGCGGAACATGTACACCTCTATCTTATATAGGCGTTGCCGAAAGCAGCACCGTATTTGAATACGCATGCCTATACTAGCTTCCTTCGCGCTTCAGTGTACATACTAGCCAATTACTTAAAATTTGTTGCCACATGGGCCAATGATGAACGTAGCCGTGAAGCCAGACCATACGGTGACACGTTCACCATACAGAGGAACTTAATGCAAAGTGACTGGAGGTGAAGATCCCCATACTCGGAAGTTCAGTGTATTCACCTCACCCGTCAGGGGAAAAGGAGACTCGTCTTTCCATACGATGGTCCAGGGCCAGCCCTCGTGAACTTCAATCCTTGCGAGAAAATAAGTATACTCAATTTGTAAATGAAATATTTTTAATGTTTAGAGTAAAATGCCTAGTCATTATATGTGGCTTATTTTAGGCCAAAAAAATGCCTACCTTTTACAGTCGAAAACCAGAGACCAGGTCTCTTGGCCTTTGGGATCCAGAAAGATTGAAGGAAGCTATTGCCAGAATACAGGTTGGGGAAATGTCCTAGTTTTAATGTTTTCAACCATCAATAAGCAAACTAGTTACCTAAAGCAGTGACCTACTTAGAGTTGCAAAAAAATCTATATCATACAAAAACTGGTGTTAACACTTCATCGTTTTTTCTTCACTGCCACACCAGAAATATGTATTTAACATAAAAATCAGGATGGTTCTGCGGTTTTTAGGACGTGGCTTGTCACCCATGGCATAAGGGATAGACACGGCAATGTGAAGATGTTTTCATGGTCAGGTATTATGTTTAAACGTTACAATGAAAAAATGTATGGGGTGTATGATTCCCAGGCGTCACAGCACCACCGTCCAGTTCCAACTACGGCCACCAGGTGTCCCGATCACTCATCGTGATTCATAGTCTTAGTCACCTGACCTGTCGCAGTGGACTTGTTGAAGTGTCAACATAAGCTTGCACAAAAGGAGCAGGACATTATTGGTGAAGTTCTAGTATCAGAACAACAGTAATGCTGCAGCTACACCGAGAATATCGCCGGCTGAAAGGATTACGGAAGGGTCCTCTTTCTCTACTTGATGTGCGGAGCATGATGAGGAAGTTCAAATCAACTGGAGAACTAGGCGTCGCTCAGGGGAGAGGCCGACGACAGGTTGCACCACAGGTGGTAGATGAAATCGCTGTTGCTACGGAAGACAACGCTGCGCGCAATTCCCGATCTTCAGGCAGTTCACGTGCTGTCACACGACAGTTGAACATCCCGTGGTCCACTGCATGGAAGTTGTTTCGAACCTTTCTCAAATTGAATCCGTACAAGATCCATATTGTACGGCAGCTTGCACCACAGGACGCACAACGATGTGTTAACTTTGATCTCCACTCTCTCGCAAGGATTGAAGTTCACGAGGGCTGGCCCTGGACCATCGTATGGAAAGACGTCTCCTTTTCCCCTGACGGGTGAGGTGAATACACTGAACTTCCGAGTATAGGGATATTCACCTCCAGTCACTTTGCATAAAGTTCCTCTGTATGGTGAACGTGTCACCGTATGGTCTGGCTTCACGGCTACGTTCATCATTGGCCCATTCCTTTTTGAACAGGTTGACGCTCAAGGACCAAAGACGTGCAGTGTGACTGGCCAGCGTTACTGTGATACGCCTCACTAGCAAGATATGCCTGACCTGCAGGAGAGAGACTGATTGAACTAAACAGTTTTCATGCAAGATGGGGCCCCACAGCGCATCGCTCGCAAAGTTCACCTGCTTCTCCGAAACGCTTTTGGAAACGATCGAATTATCAGCCGATCGCTCCCAAATGTTGGCCAGCACGATCACCTGCGCCCATTCCCTGTGATTCCTGTTTGTGGGGGTACCAGAAGGACAGCGTTCACCATGACAACAGACATATGTGCTGATCTGAAGCACAGCATATCAAGAGAGGTAGCCAGCATACCTACTGACATAATTCGTTCAACTGTGCACAATGCAGTCTTGCGCTCTCAGACTCTTGTGGACACTGGACTATTAGCGAGGCTTTACATATAGTGAAACACATTTAGTCCAAATGAAATGGTCGTTTGGCATTGTGGGTCCGGCTGCCCCAATCGGGGAAGTTGGACAGCCGCGTTGCAAGTATTATTTCAAGTGATGCCACATTGGGTGACTCGCGCGTCGATGGTGATGAAATAATTATGAGGACAACAGAACACCCAGTCCGCGAGCGGAGAATATCTCCAACCCGGTCAGGAATCGAACTTGAGCCCACTGCATGGTAGGCAAACACTTTACCACTCAGGTAAGCAAGCTGCCTCATTTGGTCCAAACGAGACTTTATACAGTCAGAAAAGACTGCATAACTCATTTCATTATGAAAGCATTTTTAAACTAAATCTATAAGAATCTGTACATAGATTCTTTGTCAGAATTAGCGTTTCACTGCTTTTGGCAAATTGACATATAAGGGCAGTGAAATAGCGGGTGAAATGCTCTATGAAAATATTTTACTGTGAAAGCATTTTTAAATGTAGCGTGTATAATAATTTTGTATAAAAATATGTGCTATTTATAGTTGTTCAAAGCAGAATAATATTTAAAGACTTATTATAGGCTAAGTGAACATTTTAGAGACTTTGACACGTTAGGCCACAATATTCGGAAGCGGCAGCAGTCGAACAAGGAAGGCGGGCACGTGTGTGACAGTGGTCACGTTCCTGCCCAACATGAGAAGGCAGCAGAATATGTGCAGCAGCATTCAGCATTTCGACACATGAACGACCGAGCAGCCGGGCAATGCTTCCAAGGAGAACAACGATCAGTGCAGTTCGTACATCAGCGGTCAGTGCTCCAGGAACTGTCAGTATACTGAACTCACCTGCGCGACGTATGAGGCTATGCGGAGGAGGACGACAGGGCAATGCCCGACCATGCCAGCATAGAGGTAAAACGATGGAAGGCCGGCACGCTTGTCGTCATCGGTCACGTTTCGGCCCAACGTGAGAAGCATAGATGAACGACCGAAGAGTAAGTCGCCGCCCTAGAAACTTAGAGACACTGGCAAAAACACCGAACAAATACCTGCGACAAACAGGCGTGAGGGGGCCCTTTGAGGTATTCCTTTGAAGAGGTCCTTCAAGGGGAGAAAGAAGACACGAATAAACGTCGCCTAGACGGACGGACAGACAGATGGTTAGTCAGCGGACGTCATATTTCGCTACAACGATTTAGCCGCTACGCCGCTCGACAGACGAAGATGTCGGTACCGCTCCAATAGGTCAACGCAGAAACTCTACTCCAGAGCCGGCCGGGGTGACCGAGCGGTTCTAGACGCTACAGTCTGGAACCGCTCGACCGCTACGGTCGCAGGTTCGAATCCTGCCTCGGGCATGGATGTGTGTGATGTCCTTAGGTAAGTTAGGTTTAAGTAGTTCTAAGTTCTAGGGGACTGATGACCTCAGAAGTTAAGTCCCATAGTGCTCAGAACCATTTGAACCATTTTTTCTACTCCAGAAGAAGATCGTGTGATACCTACCCAGGTGGATGGTGAGGACGAAGGGACTGCGGTCTCACCAAATGGGTCTCCTGTTTACTTAGAGGTTGAAGAACTCCATCAGAAGACGCCGAACCTGAAGGTCGCTGGTACGATTCCGAGACACTCCGCGACACCCGGCTTTTTAATAACCCAACGAGTGATTTCACAAGGAGAAGGCCGTGCCGCCACCGTGGGGTGTCAGGGGCACTGTACTGAATGGAACAACACGAGCCATCGCCGCTTCGGCTGTCACCGGAATCTGCACGGCGCGAGGAACTGAGCGGATTAAAGAACAATGTATTAGTCAGTTTGTTTAAAGGATGTTATGTCTCAATAAATGAACCACCAGTGTTCAGTCACACCTTACCCACCAAGAAAAGAGCCCACTCCACAGTCCACGAAGTGTCGCTTCCTTCCCGTCATCATTGACCTTTGCTCCCCTTTGTCACTGACGCTCAATATCTAGTGTCACTAATTTCTGACCCGCTACAAAAGCTGCATCTATGTTAATCGGTATCTGGCTTCTCGGTTAGAAGTTAAAAATACTGTTTTTGCAAATTCAACCACTAATGTGGTAGACTACGAAATGAAAGATTTTTAGAAATATATTTCGTTATTAAGACACAGACAAAGACGATGGATGTTAGTGGATATTGATTTAAATCAGTGGGGAAGTTGAAAATTTGTGCCGAACCAGCATTTTAATCCAGATCTCCTGCTTACCGGGCTGATACTATGACCGCTTTCTTTGTTTCTGTTTTTTTGTTTTTTCTTTCTACTTTTGTTTCCTTACTGGTCGTCTTAGCGACTTTTTTGATGCTGTGGCCCGATTCTTCTTTTTATTTATTTACTTTTCTTATTTTTATGACTGAGGGAAGGAGATCATGACAAGTTATATTATATAATGAAGTACCAAATAATAAACACAAATTGATTCTTCCAGTAGAAAACAATAACGGGCTATGTCGATCTTCGTGACCACGCTCGAGGACAGGGTTTTCACCTGCCTCGAGATAACTGGGTGTTTGTGTTGTCCTCATGATTTCATCATGATTCATGAATGTGGCGGGATTGGGCTGACAAAACGTTGGGAATTTGTACGGGCGCTGATAAGCGCGCAGTTGAGCGCCCCACAAACCAAACATCATCATCATCATCATCATCATCATCATCATCATCGTGGCCGGCCTTTGTGGCCGAGCGGTTCTAGGCGCTTCAGTTCGGAACCGCGCGATTGCTACGGTCGCAGGTTCGAATCCTGACTAGGGAATGGATGTGTGTGATGCCCTTAGGTTAGTTAGGTTTAAGTAGTTTTAAGTTATAGGGAACTGATGACCTCAGATGTTAAGTCCCATAGTGCTCAGAGGTATTTGAACCATCATCGTGACCACGCTGGCCGATCACATTGTGCCTCACGCTGCAGCCGGACGCGTCTTCATTCAAAAGGAAGAAAAGAGTATGTCGTTCTTGCACGTCGTTCCAGAAGTTCAGCACATTCTTCAGGCCATCGCGAAGCAGGTTATGAACCCTTGGGCTCGTAGCCACGTCACCGCCTTCGCCTTGGCTCGTGGGTAGTACGTTGTGTCCAAGAAAGAGCATTCGTAGATTCAGTGGCGTGTTGTCCTACGCGTTGAAGGAAGAAAATTATCTTCGCCACTGGATACCACATTTCCCCAGAGGCGCGGCACATAAAGGCCGGTTCCCACTATAGCGCGGCGTGCGGCAACGGCGGCGGCAAGCGTTGTCCGCTTTGACGCGGCGGCTCGCGGAATTGGCGTTCCCCCCCTGGAAGCGGCAGTCGCTAGCGGTAGCCTTTGACAGACAGCCACTGAGAAACGGGTGGGGGCCCACTGAAAGGCGCTTCAACGTTCACTTTGAAGACAGGTTCATTCGCCAACGTGGGTCGTAACGGCGACTTGGAATGTGCAGTTGCAGTGCTTTTTAATGTATCGGTGCAGTGCGGAAATGAAATGAAATCTGATACAAATACGGCAGAGCAAAAGACTAACAAAACTATATAATTATTCGAAAGGGGGGCAAAAAGGAAACGCCAGGAATGGGTTGAAGTGACAGACTACCATAATATGCAGTATGGGCTGCACAACAAAAGTGTGGCTCTTGCCTCGCGTGTGTCATTTACAACAGCTTGCATCTCCTATTGCCACGCAAAACATACAAAAACAACGAAACAAATAGCGTGGTGCATCTACATTCTGTGCAAAACACTGTTAACATACCACGGTGACGAGTCCCGCCGCAGATTCTGGATATACCCGCTCCTTCGCAGTAGAGGTGAAGGAGTTTCACACCATCGTACGCGATATGAGAGAAATGGACATACAGAAGTTCTGTATTTATTTTTGAATGACACCGCAGAGGTAAATATATGTTACATCTAATGTTCATAACTGAACAGTTAAGCTGTAGTATGCCACGATATAGATGCAAGAGACAGCAAAATTTAGAACATTGAAGGCCAAGTCTGTAGAACAGCTAAAGAGGCATGCCAACCATTTCTAAAAGACATAACTTACATTGTATTATGTGAAAGACGAAGCTAGTTGAAGACATACCAATTTTTAAAGCTCTTTAGTTCTTTTCTTATTTACATAATATTCTGTCATGTATTTCAATATTTGTTTTGCCTTGTATTACCAGACACGGTGAGTTATTCTCAATGATTGCTCCGCACGTCATGAAACAGACGACTAAATTTAGAAAACAAATCATCCCAGAGGAAAAACTTGCCACGACACTCATAAACAGGAAATTCCAATATTTGAAGCTGTTTATATAGAGTTAGCTGAAATTGCTGTTCGCTATTTTTGTATGCAGTTACGAAAGGCTGAGGGTTCAGTTAAGTAATGTACTATCCTACCCAACTGCATTTTTAAAATATGTTTCTGAGACTAGTTTTCTTTCATGTTACTACAGTCTAATCGAAACTAATGTTAACTTTGATCAGTTATGTAGGTCAAAAATTTTTCTTGGAATGTAGGCTTGGCCTTCGTCACCTGTATATGTCATGTACACCATTTTTACTCGCTGCATTCAGCCTGCAACAAATCTTACAATTCAAAAGATACATGCTGTGTTAATTTCAGAAGCATATAAAATACTATTGCCTCAAGCTGTGTTGAGTACATGTCAGTTAACTTTGCTTTTAACGACCGTGGAACCACATGTATTTACTAGCTGCTGCTGATAACGTATTGTACAAATAAATTCTGCGTTTGATGTAAATCGTAGCTAAGTTACTATTACTTTTCTGTGCACTCATATGATATAATAACAGTTTTGCTTTTATCAACTGAAAATCTATTTTATTTGCTTGCAGAATCTCGCTCATGGTGACACACAGCAAGTGATTGCACTGACTTACGGTGTTGGACTATCAACTACACTCCTGGAAATGGAAAATAGAACACATTGACACCGGTGTGTCAGACCCACCATACTTGCTCCGGACACTGAGAGAGGGCTGTACAAGCAATGATCACACGCACGACACAGCGGACACACCAGGAACCGCGGTGTTGGCCGTCGAATGGCGCTAGCTGCGCAGCATTTGTGCACCGTCGCCGTCAGTGTCAGCCAGTTTGCCATGGCATACGGAGCTCCATCGCAGTCTTTAACACTGGTAGCATGCCGCGACAGCGTGGACGTGAACCGTATGTGCAGTTGACGGACTTTGAGCGAGGGCGTATAGTGGGGATAGAGGCCGGGTGGACGTACCGCCGAATTGCTCAACACGTGGGGCGTGAGGTCTCCACAGTACATCGATGTTGTCGCCAGTGGTCGGCGGAAGGTGCACGTGCCCGTCGACCTGGGACCGGACCGCAGCGACGCACGGATGCACGCCAAGACCGTAGGATCCTACGCAGTGCCGTAGGGCACCGCACCGCCACTTCCCAGAAAATTAGGGACACTGTTGCTCCTGGGGTATCGGCGAGGACCATTCGCAACCGTCTCCATGAAGCTGGGCTACGGTCCCGCACACCGTTAGGCCGTCTTCCGCTCACGCCCCAACATCGTGCAGCCCGCCTCCAGTGCTGTCGCGACAGGCGTGAATGGAGGGACGAATGGAGACGTGTCGTCTTCAGCGATGAGAGTCGCTTCTGCCTTGGTGCCAATGATGGTCGTATGCGTGTTTGGCGCCGTGCAGGTGAGCGCCACAATCAGGACTGCATATGACCGAGGCACACAGGGCCAACACCCGGCATCATGGTGTGGGGAGCGATCTCCTACACTGGCCGTACACCACTGGTGATCGTCGAGGGGACACTGAATAGTGCACGGTACATCCAAACCGTCATCGAACCCATCGTTCTACCATTCTTAGACCGGCAAGGGAACTTGCTGTTCCAACAGGACAATGCACGTCCGCATGTATCCCGTGCCACCCAACGTGCTCTAGAAGGTGTAAGTCAACTACCCTGGCCAGCAAGATCTCCGGATCTGTCCCCCATTGAGCATGTTTGGGACTGGATGAAGCGTCGTCTCACGCGGTCTGCACGTCCGGCACGAACGCTGGTCCAACTGAGGCGCCAGGTGGAAATGGAATGGCAAGCCGTTCCACAGGACTACATCCAGCATCTCTACGATCGTCTCCATGGGAGAATAGCAGCCTGCATTGCTGCGAAAGGTGGATATACACTGTACTAGTGCCGACATTGTGCATGCTCTGTTGCCTGTGTCTATGTGCCTGTGGTTCTGTCAGTGTGATCATGTGATGTATCTGACCCCAGGAATGTGTCAATAAAGTTTCCCCTTCCTGGGACAATGAATTCACGGTGTTCTTATTTCAATTTCCAGGAGTGTATATGCAGGATTATCAGTGCCGGCCGGTGTGGCCGAGCGGTTCAAGGCGCTTCAGTCTGGAACCGCGCGACCGCTACGATCGCAGGTTCGAATCCTGCCTCGGGCATGGATGTGTGTGATGTCCTTAGGTTAGTTAGGTTTAAGTAGTTCTAAGTTCTAGCGGACTGATAAACTCAGTTGTTAAGTCCCCTAGTGCTTAGAGCCATTTTTGATGGATTATCCGTAAGACATGTCAAATACTATGGAACGTCCTCCAGTCTACGTTTCTTCCTAAACCAACGGACGATTGATTAAGCATTACTTACGATTTTCGAACGAAGTGGCGGTTCCAAAACTATGTAGGGGCTATCGACGGCAAACATGTCGTAATGCAGTGTCCCGCAGATTCTGGATCTGAATACTTCGATTATAAAGGGACCCACAGAGTAGTGTAAATGGCGGCATGTGATTCCCATTATAAGTTTACGTGGGTGGACACTGGAGCTGCAGGAAGAGACAGTGATGGGGGCATTTTTAGCTTCACAGAATTTGGAAATCGCCTCATGAAGCACACATGTACGCCCCCGGTAGCTGAGCGGTCAGCGCGACAGACTCAATACTAAGGGCCCGGGTTCGATTCCCGGCTGGGACGGAGTTTTTTCTCTGCTCAGGAAGTGCGTGTTGTGCTGTCTTCATAATTATCATTTCATCCCCTTCGACGCATAAATCGCAGAAGTGGTGTCAAATCGAAAGACTTGCACCCGGCGAGCGGTCTACCCGACGGGAGGCCCTAGTGACACGACATTTACATTTTAATTTATGAAGCAAACATTAAAACTACCTCCGCCATCTGTACTGTCTGGCACTGACATCGTGCTGCCACATGTATTTGTTGCAGACGAAGCTTTTCCTCTAACGCCAAATATCATGCGACCTAATGCTGATCGAAGGACGCACTATCTCCTTGTGAGACAATTTTTTATTACCGTCTGTGTCGGGCACGCAGGTTAATTGAAAATGCGTTCGGCATTTTGGCAACGAAATGGCGAATATACCATCGTGGTATAACGGCTGATGTAGAAACAGTGAAATTAATTATTATGGCAACTGTGGCCCTTCACAATTACTGGAATTGGAACGTTGATCCAGCAGATTGTATTGTTCACCAGGACTTGTAGATAGTGAAAATGGCGTTCAAGAAATTATACATGGCACCTGGCGTCAACGTGTATCGCAGGAGAATACAATCAGAGATGTTCGATCTGTTTGGAAAACAAATTACACCAGAATAACAGAAGCTATACGCTCTGCCTACAAAGACTACTTTCACAGTGATGCTGGGAAGACCAGCTGGCAATCAGGTGTTGTTACATGTGGCTGTAAAGGAGAGTAACAGTAAAACATAAGCAAAAGGAAATAAGTAAGACTAGTAATTATTTAGCATCCATATCCTGTGACTTAGTAACATACTTCTTCTCGGTTAAAACTCAGTAGGACTACATAGAATATCTTGGTGACTATGACGAATAATTCTGACTGTATAGTAGCATTTCTGCAGCATACAGAAATTTATAATTTCATGGCATATCTGCGCAACTGCGCTGTTCTGGTTCCCTTTAGACAACTGAGTTATCGCTATTTCTGCGCATATCTACATCGTTAATTTTTGTCCAAGAAACCAATATCATTTTCCTTAGATTACAGTCTGGGGTGCTATCTTGGGTAAGAAAAGGAAATACATTGCTGCACTAACAACGAGAAGCCACACATTATTGTACAGACTGTACTACTGGTGACTTAAAAACATTGTTGCAAGGCTTGTACTACTTGTTAACACTTTAAATGAAATAAAAACATTGCATATGGCACCCAAAGGAAAAGAAAGAAATAAACTTTATTTTCTCTTTGACTGAAATAACAAATTATGGGCTTTCCGCTAGCTTTACGTTGCCTTATTAGATTTACTTGAGAATTCTAAATCATTTAGCAATTTGTCAGTTCCGATTTTTGCCTTTCCGCGGGACCGTGGGTCTAGTCGGCGTAAGGCAGCAGCAACATTGAAGCAGTAATAGTATTCTGCATCATCTGTGGTTGAAGTTTGAGACAAGCTCTTATTGAATGCTGGCAACATGCTGTCGAGATGACTACTGGTTTTCATTTTCATCTTGCTTCTGGAGGTTTTCACTGCACCTAGAAATTAGAAAAAAATGTACACAGTTGTTAAATTAACGTTCAGTGTCGATCATTCTAAAGTAACATTTAGGTAGACCATGTACCACTACTTTTTCGAGGTGACGTTCTATGACCGGTACCTAGTGTTGGAAGTGTTCCGTTGCCTACTGCTGCAGGTGTTGGCATTTTCTTAATGTGATATTGCAGAGAAAGCTAAGGCTACATTCTTTGATTCTTCACACCTAGGAAAAAATGGTTCCTGATCTTCAGAAGCACTGCTATTTAGGACTCCCTATTCCTGGTTTGCTCCACCAAGACTGGAAGCTTCACTGCCCAACGTATCTGTAATTTAAGAAGAAAACATAAATTATAAAGCGCCAGTTCAATAACGGCAATTTACTGAAACGCTTGCATTAACCTAATAGTTTCAATCGAGAACATTTTGTTTCTGATTCGCATGCAGTGGGCGTGGAGGCCCAGCAGTTGCTAGTGGTTCTGAAAATAAAAATCGTTTACTCGATGTCAGGTGTAGCAATATTGACCTTGCAGTTAAATGCTAAATAACATGCTACTTTTTCTTTTTTCATCTTACTGTTTATAGCGTATCACTCATCTCAAACTCCATTTGCTTCATCCGGGGCCATGTGCTTGTGACCTCTGCGCCAGATCCACTAGGATGCTGCTGCTTACGCACTACTTTCCCATATCGATCGCGTTAACACTTCCATGTACTTTTTACGTCTGCTGCTATAACTCACAACTATTCAGGAAGGACCTGAAAAGCGGGATAGAAAGTGTCATACGCCTTTCAAATGACAAGTCTGCATAAGAACACTTATGTCGAAGGAGTTGGGAAAGGAAGGAAAAATGTCAATGTGAAGTTCCACGGAATTCTTGTTCCTTGAAAATATTTTCCTTGTATATTGCCTCTCTGCTATATACACAACGTTTTTGCACTTTACTCTGCCTGTTACTTCCGTTAAGGCAAAGAGATAATTTTCTAAATTAAAACTAATGAAAATGTTCCTCAGAAAGTGAGAGCCCGTCTCCACAGTATTTGCATCAGTAGTTCTACGTATTACACATAAAACACGTTATTAGCTTAACTTCGATGACTTTGCTGATAAAATTTATTTCTGAACGTCTAATGATTCATATCGTTCTTTTAAAGTATTAGTAAACAAGGTCCCTTAAATTCATTTGCAGAGGACCCCCTTAACCTTAGTTATGCCGCTGTAATTTGTCGTTAATTTATCGGTATATGCTACACCCCTCTTCCTCAAAGATACGATATACGTACAATTTCTTAACTTTAATTTCAGCCAGAGTGCTCCTGAACAGGCAGGAGTCTCTAGAGTCCTAACACGGGACAATCTCAATTAACGCTATCGTCTCACATGAAAGTGTATATTAGGTGCGTTTGATTTGCTTGTATAATCAAACGAAGACGCTCGATAAACAGGGCACATTTAGCGCGAGGGAGGTAGCTACTGTTTCCCCAACCCTACACTGCCACTCTTCATGTGGAAGTCAAGATGTATGTAGAACTTCCTTCTTTCGTGTTCTAACCCTGGTGTGAACTTGAAGTCCACACATTATATAATTTGAACGATCTAGCGGCTGATACTATCAGCTCTGGAAGAATCTTTGAAATACTGGATGATAGTGAACAGCTTAAGTTATGTAATCAAACAGTGACAAGTTCTTCATCAAGTAAGTTACGCCGCGTACGTAACTAGGCTGGTACAAAATGAGAATAAGATATAAAATCCACAGTTATGTCCAACAACGTACGGGAAGGCTTCACAATTATAAACGGCTGCAAATCAACAAACATACTTAACACTATTTTCGAAACGATTTCTTCACACAACTCGTGTCCATACGATGCACAGGATGTGTCAGGAGGAACTGTCACTATTGAGGGATGTGACTAACGATCGTTCGAAAGAAAACAATCTAGTAAACAGGGGCTCCAAAGTGCGTCTCTTAAGAGCTATGAAGACAATCTTCACTAGTGTCAAACACACGTCTTCTGCTGAACAACTGATCATAACTTTTAGGTCAAGCACTTTAGAGCCCATATCCAATAGACCTTTTCCTTCGAGTAATCGTTCGTGTCACATCCGTGAATCTTCGGACATGCTGTATAGTAGATTTACGCAGCTTTCATAAAAGAAAGGCAATTCCAAAATACATTGCAGTAACGTATATCTTACTACACAGGCCCTAACTGCATAAATTACGAAGAGATTTTTACTATCGAGGCACAAAAACATTTTTCGTTTCACTACTTGTAGCGACAAAAGTAATATAGTTCAAGCCTTAAGATTTACGGCACATAGTAATTTGAATATTACTGTATGCTGAGTCAAACCTTAATGTCAGTGAGTAGTAAAAACGCCTCAGATTCATAACCCTTAACTTTTACAACTGTATTCTACGTTTATTTGTGCTTAAGTGCAAATTCTTAAGCACATACTACGCTAAACTAATTTGGTGGGCAGAAATATTTTCCTTTTTGTTAGCCGCGAATAAGATTAAACATCTACGTTGGCGGGATTTTATAATAATATTAATACATACCTGTCATCCCAACAGTGTTGGAGAATGTCTTCCATCCATTTTTTTTCCGCTGCATATCCTTATTTTCTGGGTGGCGATGGTTGTAGAGCCACGGATAATGGCTGAATTAATTAATGAAGACTCCTGTGTTGTCTGACATCTTGCTTTGAAGGGTATCTGTCGCGAAAGATCTGGCACACTCATGATAGTTGAATATCTATGAAATAAATAACTTGGCCATATTTATCTGTAGCACAATGGAGAGCAGAAGTGTTGTAACCGCGACCGGAACGGCCGCGGGGTTGTCGTGAAGGAAAGCTGGGCGGGCCCCACGGAGCGACCCGCGAACAACAACACAAACGGGAGAGGACGGAAACAACAACGAAAGACAACCGAACGAGACCGTACGAACCACAACAAGCAAGAAACAACGCAGTGACAAAACACCTAACGAATCAACCACGTCCACTCGTACACGGAACAAAATAACGTAAATAAGCTGTCTGAGGTGAGATGTCAATACACGCACGCAAAGATTAGACTGACAGTTTGAGCGAGAGGCAGGCGCTTAAATACATGATCGGGGACGCCTTGATTGGCCGCTGGTACCACGTGTTCCTCTGTGGCGCCCTCACACTAAATGTGGGCCAGGAGGCGCGCGCCGCCACGGCTTAGGGCGCGATGGGGCAGAGACCTCTAGGGGTCTTCGACGTCCATGACGTCTGGCACGGATTCGAAACCTGCGGAGCGCGGTACCAGAAGTAGGACGCTAAATGGACGTTTGCGTGGGAATACGTAAGCATGCACTCAGGTAAAAATTTCACTTTTATGCGTGGACAGCAGAACAAAATAATAAACTAAACAACTAATAATTGAGCGATGGTTGCTGTTCTTCGTAAAACTCGCGGCTGAACTACGAAGTCATATTTAGAACTGAGTGTTGGACACCAGCACGATTTGTCATTAATTATTAACTATGGAAAGGTCGGAGGAGTCTTTCAAACGCGACATTCACATACATATGCACATATAATAGAAATTCGGGACAAGTATAAGAACGAAGAAAAACACCAGTGTGCACTTGGTTGCCAAACGGTCGTTCCCTTGTCTTCAGTGCATGAAGCAACGTATTAAAGCAATTGTTGGTGGTGGTGGTGGTGTAAGTTCCTAGGGACCAAACTGCTGAGGTCTCAAAGCAAGTGAACAAGAATTCACAAATAAGAAACGACTTTTAACAATTGCACCATACAAGAGGTTCTGAAACTGCTTTGAAAGTTTTGCCCGGAGAATCAGTAACTGTGACATTCAACGACTTTCGCAATCCGCGAACACGTTCTCATCACAAACAGGAATTCTGGATAAAATGAGTGCTAAAATTCAGAATAGCTAAGCAGATTGGGCAGGATATATTACTGTGAGATACGACCTGCGAACGTAAGGCTCTCAGATCTGTAGTTAACAGGTGCTGAGACGACAAAGACACGGTGATACGAGATTACGAACTGAAATCTAAATTAGCGAAGTTTCAGAAATACACTCCTGGAAATTGAAATAAGAACACCGTGAATTCATCGTCCCAGGAAGGGGAAACTTTATTGACACATTCCTGGGGTCAGATACATCACATGATCACACTGACAGAACCACAGGCACATAGACACAGGCAACAGAGCATGTACAATGTCGACACTAGTACAGTGTATATCCACCTTTCGCAGCAATGCAGGCTGCTATTCTCCCATGGAGACGATCGTAGAGATGCTGGATGTAGTCCTGTGGAACGGCTTGCCATGCCATTTCCACCTGGCGCCTCAGTTGGACCAGCGTTCGTGCTGGACGTGCAGACCGCGTGAGACGACGCTTCATCCAGTCCCAAACATGCTCAATGGGGGACAGATCCGGAGATCTTGCTGGCCAGGGTAGTTGACTTACACCTTCTAGAGCACGTTGGGTGGCACGGGATACATGCGGACGTGCATTGTCCTGTTGGAACAGCAAGTTCCCTTGCCGGTCTAGGAATGGTAGAACGATGGGTTCGATGACGGTTTGGATGTACCGTGCACTATTCAGTGTCCCCTCGACGATCACCAGTGGTGTACGGCCAGTGTAGGAGATCGCTCCCCACACCATGATGCCGGGTGTTGGCCCTGTGTGCCTCGGTCGTATGCAGTCCTGATTGTGGCGCTCACCTGCACGGCGCCAAACACGCATACGACCATCATTGGCACCAAGGCAGAAGCGACTCTCATCGCTGAAGACGACACGTCTCCATTCGTCCCTCCATTCACGCCTGTCGCGACACCACTGGAGGCGGGCTGCACGATGTTGGGGCGTGAGCGGAAGACGGCCTAACGGTGTGCGGGACCGTAGCCCAGCTTCATGGAGACGGTTGCGTATGGTCTTCGCCGATACCCCAGGAGCAACAGTGTCCCTAATTTGCTGGGAAGTGGCGGTGCGGTCCCCTACGGCACTGCGTAGGATCCTACGGTCTTGGCGTGCATCCGTGCGTCGCTGCGGTCCGGTCCCAGGTCGACGGGCACGTGCACCTTCCGCCGACCACTGGCGACAACATCGATGTACTGTGGAGACCTCACGCCCCACGTGTTGAGCAATTCGGCGGTACGTCCACCCGGCCTCCTGCATGCCCACTATACGCCCTCGCTCAAAGTCCGTCAACTGTACATACGGTTCACGTCCACGCTGTCGCGGCATGCTACCAGTGTTAAAGACTGCGATGGAGCTCCGTATGCCACGGCAAACTGGCTGACACTGACGGCGGCGGTGCACAAATGCTGCGCAGCTAGCGCCATTCGACGGCCAACACCGCGGTTCCTGGTGTGTCTGCTGTGCCGTGCGTGTGATCATTGCTTGTACAGCCCTCTCGCAGTGTCCGGAGCAAGTATGGTGGGTCTGACACACCGGTGTCAATGTGTTCTTTTTTCCATTTCCAGGAGTGTATGTTCAATTATATTATACTCTTGAGCTCACCAACGAACTATATCAGACTGAAATGAGAAGATACATTACGAGTCCACATGTTTGAACAGAGGTAGAGCGTAACAATGGCTTGCATGCTTGGCTAAATGCAACTGCTCGTAATGTTACGCATTTAAGCAAGAAAAATTCCTTACACCGCTCAACGAGCGATGAGCGAAGAGAGCAAGACATTAATTTTGACTTTAGCTGAGATCTACAGAAATAAGATAATGAATCAACTGTGAATGAGCACACTTACACTTGGTGTCGCCCGTCTCGCGTCTCCCGGAACAATGCCGAGCGAATCTTTGGGACCCACGGATTCTGTTCTTCCGGAAGTGCCCAGAGAGCTCATTATTGTGCGGTGCCAACCTGTGCAAGAGCTTTGTCCAAGGCGAACAGAAACCTGTTTCCTACGTGGTACGTAATTTATAGGGTAGACTATTCTGCCGCAGTAGCAGACTACTTTTACTCCCACAGATCTAGATACGGAAATTTACCTTGTAAACTCTCATTCATGCTTTTCATTCATCAAGAAAGAGGAGGAAAGCATATGTAGATTGACGTACTGCACAGATATGTATTGAATTGGCGAGTGGGGCTCTGATATTTACAAAAATCTTAGTAAAATGTGAGGTGAAATAAAGATAATATACCTTGTTGCCACTATAGACACACACAGCTATTCAGCCAATGTTTTTTCCTATAGTTTACAGTTTGCGTCCAAAATTGACGCGCCAGAGGTGGATACATTACGTTAAAAAACAAAATGATGAAGACCCTCATGTAGACACCCTTCAGCTTCTGACAGCCTTGCCCACTTGCGCTGTAACATACGAAAGTAGGCGCCCCGCGTGTAACCCATCCACTTAACATATCGAAAAAACATCTCGCCGCAGAACATATCGGCCAGTATCTTAAGAACGAATAGACGTATTGTCCTCTCAGTTTTAATATAATTTCGATACGTTGCCTACATTTCATATACACTAATGTGAGACCCAAAACGTACCAAATGCAAGGTCTACCCAATGTGCTTTTATCTCTGGAATTTCTTTACAATTTTGTGCAATCTTTTACTTGATTTCATGTAGCACAGCAACAATGTCGAATAGCGAAAAGAAATGGAGCCCTTTATCGAGGGAGGATATCAGGCTCCAAGTCAGAAAATAGTATAATATTTTTCACGGGATATTTTCTTACAATCGGATGATGTAATAGCAGCGGGTGTGTCTGCTAGAGCGCTTCGCCGTAAATTCTCGTAGATCCGAGGGCCACACCTGACGTCAAGCTCAGACTGTCCATGAGTGTTCCTTAATGTATTCGACAACATTTAGAAAAGTGATCAATACAGAATAACAACTTCTCACGACTCTCATAACAGTTTTTAACTTTGCAATCTGCATTACCTATATTCAGTTTACTATAAAGATAGTAGCTTACATTTAATATGATAGGCAGTTATTTGTAACTGAATATGTCTGTCAGTTGATCCTCAGTATTTGCTCTAATAAGATCACGTATTTCAACCACTCTGCCAGTATTTGTTAGTGAACCAATCAATGAAATTGTTTCACAATACTCAACTCCATAATAAACTGCCTTTAACATTACCATACCAAATATAGACATAAAACCAACACCCACCCACCATAATACAAGTTTACACGCCTACCAATATCACAGATGATGAATAGTTTGGAAAGACGTACGATAAAATAAAGAAAATTATTCAAATTGTTAAAGGAGAGAAAAATTTGAAATATAATGAAAGACTGGAATTCGACAGCAGGGACTGAAGGATGAAATAGTTGGAGAAGATGGACTAGGGGAATAAATGAAAGTGGGAGCCGCCTGATAAAATTTCGCGTAGAGCGTAATTTATTCATAGCCAAGTCTTTGTTCAAGAATTATGAAAGAAGTACGTGAACACAGTAGACTTTTCGAAATAAGATTTTAAATTCTAAGACATTTCCAGGTAGACATGCGGACTGAGGATAATTTATTGCTGATTACGACGAAAGAGACAGCTAAATGTAGCGAATTAAGAGATGAAATCTGAATAAGATAAGACCATAGCTTGTCGATAATCTTAAAAGGGACATTAGCCAACGATTGATTGGAATAGAGGAAGGAATACAGTACAAGACGAATGGCTACCTTTCAGAGAACAGGTATTGAGAGCAGCAGAAGATAAAAATAGGAAAAAGGTACAGCAGAAAGCCTTGCATAACACACGATACATTGACTTGAATCGACAACAGACGCAAATGTAAAAAGGAGTAAATCAAGGAGGCAATAGGAAAAGCAGTTGTCTAAAAAATTACTCTGACAAAATGTGCAAAATCGTAAATCAACGAGGTCTTTGCAATTGCACGTGTATAAGATAGATGTTGCATGTGGGACAATCAAAATAATAAAAAAATCTTTGGAGTGAAGAAAATCAAGTGTAGGAATATCAACAGCTCAGATGGCAAGCCAGAAATATGCAGAGAAGGAAAGGCTGGAAGGTGGAGGGAATATGTGTATGGGTAGGAGGAGACCATACAAATTAAACTAAGCACAATGTTAGAATCCTGTGAAGTGTGTGAACACGCGATGCAATACTTATCCTAAAACCTATCTTAGTAGACAGACAGAGGAATGGTAAACCTACGTTAATGGTATTTGTAGATTAAGAGATCTTGAGAATCTTGACTAAAATACACACTTAGAAGCTCTGGAGGTATCAGTGAAAAAACACAGAGATACGAAATTCTTTACAGCTTGTACAGAAACCAGACTGTAGTTGTAAAACTTCAAGGACTTGAAAGGGAAGTAGAAGACAGTAGTAGGGAAGATATAAAATGTAGACTGGTAATATCAAGAAACGTTTATTTGAAAAAGAAGATTGTTTGGCACCGATTATAAATTTAAATATTGAGAAATATTTTGTGGAGTTAAAGTGTGGAGTGTGGGCTTGTATGTAACTGAAACGTGGACGATAAACAGTTCTGTCAAGAAGACAATGGATGCTTTCGAAACGTGATGCTAAAGAAGAATGCTGAATATTAGACATGCAGATTGTGTGATTAATGAGGAGGTATTGAATCAAACTGAGGAGAAAAATGAAATTATAGCACAACTTGTCTATAAGATACGGTTGATTGATTGGACATACTCTGAGGCATCGAGGAACCATCAGTGTCGTAATGGTGGCAAAATTGTAGAGACAACTGTAAGCAGATTCGAATGGATGTAGGATGCAGTAGTTAGGTAGAGATGAAGAGGCTTACATAGAAACGACTACGTTGCAATGGTGTATCAACACAGTCTTCGAGCTGAAGACCACAACAAAAAAATAAAGGAATTGCACTATTATTAATGCAAACCTGCAGCAGTATTAAATAGGTCAGTTTATAATACCATAACTCTAGTGCTCTACTGATTTATTTTGCTTTTGTTTCATTTAATATTACATCGTTAAGGTTCTGTAAATGTGTTTGATTGAATAGATAACACAAAATTGTATACTCCTTTCTTTGTTAAAACTTTGATGTAATGATTTGATCCTATACAATGTAGTATATCTGTAATTTAAATTCCTTGTCCCATTTGGAGGGAACAAAACTTACTGTGTATAATCGTAATTTCTATGTGAATAATTTTTTTGTGGAAATGTAAATATGTGCGAATGTTCTGTTTTATTTAATGCATTTGGTTGCTGTTATGTAAACTGCTGATCCTCACTTAGGGTTATTAGTTAGTTTGTATGTAAAAGGTGTAGTGGTTCCCCTCGGGAACGGAACTGTGTAGCGCGCGCAAATTGTGGTTGGCCTAGGTAGAAAAGGTGGAACAAGAGTCAGTCGGGGACGAGCTACCAAACTGTGCACTGCCATGTAAAAGATGCATATTGTGCTGGTTCCGAGAGAGGCTTTTCTGCTACTTTCCAATGCCTCGGATGGATGGATAAATAGCTGGAACGATTCTGGATTTGGTATTCATCATCGCCACCAAGAAGGGCCAGAGTCCAGCAATTCTGCCTGCGAATCCACCTACCAACATGCAGTTGCCACCACGTTGTGCAATCACTGTAACTTAATACTATAATGATGTACAGTGAAGGATCAGCTTAACGGATGTGTTAATGTGCTCAAATATAAGGTAATTTATATCTGAATTTATGTACCTACTTTGATTTTTCTCCTCATCATAACGCCTCTCAGGTTCCTCTCCGTTTGAGCTAAAGTGATTTCCGAGTGTCCTTACTGAAAGAACATTAAAGTCCAGTGTTTTGCTAATTGATGCCTCTTGAACATAGTAAAAAGAAAGTTAAAGTTAATGTGGCAAGAGAGTGGATTAAAGTTAATGATGCTTGCTGACAATAATTTTCCCAGTAAAACTGCTTATTAATGTGTTGTTGCCAACTTCAAATTAAAAGTTCTCAACACTGAGGCTTATAAAGGTTTGCTTAGTAAATGATTACATTACTGCCTGTTGTAAATCGCAGAAGGTGAGTCAGTATCTTACATACATGTTAATTTTGTGTCTCACGGTAGTAAAAGTGGAAACCTGCAGTTGTGAAACGTTCTATACTCATGTTTGCTAAGTGATTGTCTCTCTTGTGTATTAGAAGTGCATATTAATAGTATAACAGGATCCACAGTTTGTATGTTGTGTTAATGCTCAGTAACAAGTAACGGAAAGACCACTAATTAGGAAAACCAAAATATCTTTATTCAAATGATAGTGAGATGCAACCCGTTAGTGGATTCCAATTAACTTTCATTTTAAATAGTAAAGTATTTAACTGAGAGAGACTTCACCTATGTACAATTTATAATCCTGCAGTGAATGTTAATAGTAATGATACAAAGACCATTCAGTTTGGACAAGTCCTGAAAGTAATAGAGTGTTTCGGTATCTGTTATATTTTTGCAAATAGTTTGTGCTGCTCCAGTTGTTAGCGTCAATCTTAACGTAAACATTGTATGTGTCAGAGTTCATTGCACTCGCGTGTGGCCAAGTATAGGTTGTGTTTATCCATTAGAGTTACTAATAACTATTTACTTGAACGAGAATGTTAATCATTCTCATGCCTAGTTAGGCTGGCGACCGTTTTCTTTATCAGTTAAACAGTGCAGATAGGCAAAATTTTGTTTGTTACGGTTCAAATATTTACGTAATTCTGATTTTCATTTCCGATAAGCCACTTCCGTTAGGTACAACACGGTCAACATAACAAAATTCCTCTCAGAGGGTAACACTGCTCTGTTGCTTTATACCATAGTTGCTTTAACAAGATAGTTTTATTTCACGACGTGCTTCCAACTTTAAGGTTATGGTATAACAGTAGCGGACAGGAGTGTTATACGTGCCGCCGCGTGACAGGACGTTATTCAATTTGCACCTACAGACGGAAAAAAATTATAAGTAGAGTGAACATAAAACGTCCAGCGGCACGAACCTGTACACTATTTGACAGAACGTATAGTGAAATTTCAGTTTAAATTGAAAATAAAAGGTATCAGTACTTAATAATAGCTAAAATGGACAGGAAACTAGAAATAAATCTAGATCCGCGAGAACAGAATGCAATCGAGAGCAGTTTAGGCAGCACACCAACAGATGGCATTACGCGCGAGTTAAATTACGTACGTTATCACGCGGAGGTAAATAAACAGATAGACGCTGTGAAAGGCGCGCGTACTAAGCAAGACAATGTAGGCGATGTTGTCGAAGACAGTGGCTATGCTAATGAATCAAGAGAAATGTTTGAATCACCAAAAACTGAAAGGGAAGTAGGACTTGAACACGAAAATGCGGTAGAAACCAAAAGAGGAAAGACACCAGATGGGACTGATTTGTTCTGGATGTTATCATCGCAATTTGCAACACAAATTGCAGCACTCAACGAAAATATTAATACACAAATCACAGCACAGGGACAACAAAATGCAGCGCAAAATGACAATATTAATGCACAAATTGCAGCACTGGGGCAACAAAATGCAGCACAAAGGCAGCTAATTGCAACACAGGGTAGCGATATTAGTAAACAAATGCAAGAGCAAGGCAAAAATCTTAGTAAACAGATTGAGAAGGTTGATGTAAAAGTAGACATTGTGAGTAATGAAATTAAAAACCTCAAAAGCGAAATTACTGTGATCAATGGCAATATTGCCAACATACAAGGACAAATTGAAGAAATTAACGAAAGATTTGACACTGAAGTGATTAAAATTCAAGATCAAATAGAACCCTTAGTCAGTACTAAAGTAGACGAAAAGGTATTCGGTATTAAATCCGAAATACAAACAGAATGTAACGCGGAATTTGCACAGATTAAACAATCTGTAACAGAAACAAGTAGAGAACTAACCAAACAGATTGTTACTTGCGAAAAGAAGTGTGAACATAACACTTCATAAATCCAAGGAAAAATGTATGACTTGGAAAGAAAAATACAAGCAGGACCTACACATTTTACTGAAAGAATGCCTTTCAGTAAAATATTAGAGGGCGAAGAAAAATTCGACCCTGCAAAGAGGCATAACGAATCGCACCCCCTAGACTTTGTAAAGAATTGCGAAAGAAATTTTCCTGAATATTTGTCTGACCAGGAAAAAATCAATGTTGTGATAAGTGCATTAACGGGAGAAGCAAAAAGATGGGGGTTGAATCTAGATACTAACCAGATGTCTTTTGAAAACTTTAAACAAAAATTTATTGACGAGTACTGGTCAGATCAAAAACAAGACCAGTGTGGCGTGAGTTTCTAATAGCCGGGCTGTACAATGTCTGAGGTAGGCAAACCATAAAAGAGTTTTGCGAATCATGGTACAGAAAGCTGATACATCTGAAGGCTAGGAGGACTGAAGCTGTGATCGTTTGGGTTCTTTGGCAGAAACTGCCTGAGGAATCTAAACGATATGTTGGGAGTACCCACAGAAGTTTTTCTGTGTTCTTGGAAATGGTACAGGATGAAGATCACTGGCGAAGAAATCGCGAGTCCCGTCCCCATAATAACAAAAATTATTCGCGCGAAAGCAATGACCAAAACGAACGACCTGAAAACGATAGATATCGTGTAAACACGATTCAAAGAGGTCGTGCGAGAGGCAGGGGAAATTATACTACGCGCGGCAGAGGATACATGGCGCGGAATTTCCAAAATAGAGACGAAATGGAAAACTGATAACCGCGTCTATTACGGGCCGGATTCACGCGGAGACCGGTTTTGGGCCCAAAGAAAAGATGTCAAATAATAGATTCAAGAAGGAACGATGTAAACTACAGGACAGGAAGGTTAAGGGCGCGCCAATGGAAGACGTGCGCGGAGTGATACACAGAAGCGAGCCCAGAGCGAAGTCACGTGACTGTTTGTGCTCTGGGCAGCGCACACAGATGGCAAACGTCAGAACAAGATGGCTGCCGTAGAGAGAAACAGAAGGGGCGGGATGGGACACTTCCGTTGGCCAGTTTCAGTAATAGATGAATGTAAAAATGGAAATAAAGTTAATATGTCATATGATAAGGATAACTCAATATCGGAATCGTGCGAAAAGACATTATTAAAGGAAGAAAGGGAGACAGTAAAGGCGAGAGAAAAGGGAATATTTGTACTGTTAATGATGTGTATGAGGTAAAAGACGTAGATGTGGGGGAGGTTATGATGAATAAAGAGGAAAGGAAGGTAGAACATGCCACGCAAAAGACGTGTGCACAATTAATAATAGGTGAAAGTGATGTAAATGAGGACATTAGTGAACATGACATTATAAGCAGTGCAGTTGAAGTTATTGTTGATAGAAAGGTGTTCTGTGATTCTAATGCAGAAGGGTCTAGTAGGAATTTCGCCCGATTGTCTGAAACTGATAGTAAGGAAGAAAATGAAATGAAGGTTATCGAAGTATATGACGATTATACTAAGTATGAAGTTAAGGCTGAAATCGTTCAAAGTGATACAACAGAAGTGCCTGAGTCTCCAAACGATGTGCAGTGTGTAGAAAACGAGTCGAAAAACGAAGTGGCTGAAACATCTAGTGATAATATGCCCCACTGCTTAAAAGTTGCTTTCCTGCTCGAATCTGATGACGAAAATGAAATCAGTGAGAGTTCAGATGATGAAGGGTATATGAATACAGATAAGAATGAATGTACTAACTTTCCCTATTCTTCAAAAGTCACGTACTTAAGTGAATATGGTGATGAGGAAGAGAGTAGTGACGACTCCAGTGAAGATGAATTTTCAGGTGTGAACGAAAGTGAATATACTTTTACTGAAAGAGGGTATGAGAAAATTAGTCACAGTTTTCCAAAGCAAGATACAGAAAGTGAAACTGGGCCAAAACCGAAGGAATTATTCAGTAATATAACACAGAGGCATAATTTGCAGGAACCACTAGATGATACTATACTGGGGCAAGCCTTAACAAATGTTTTGAAGGAGTGTGAATTACAGGAACAAAACGAACGACCTGATAAAATAATAGCAGGACAGCAGATATTGTACCTTGCTAAAGACTTTGAAATTCCAAAACCTAAAAAGCCACCTGATGAAATAAAACGTTGGCAAGATCTGAATAGCTTAGTGAAAGATGTAGAAAACAGGAGGCCTAAAAAGCCACCAGATTTAAGTGACTGTTTTATGAACCACAAAAGACTGCCTTGTTAATAAAGAGACTGGGCGCAGGATGCTGTTTGTATATATATTGTTAATATAATGCATGACTTATTATTGTATCTGAGTGTTATCTGAAAGTGAATTATTGTTTTGTTGACCTTGAGGCCTGTGGCAGGTTGTTGCTTATTTACTGTAGTGTACTGTTTGACTTTGCTTAGGAACTGTTTATTTCAATTGAATACTTATTGTTGCCAGTCTAATTATGAAGATAGGGCCATGTAGTGTGAGAAACCTGAAAACTTTATGAATGATGATGCTCATGGTAACTTAAATTAAAGTGCAAAGAACTCTGCAAAACAATAATTTATTTTTAATATACTTAAAAATCAGAAAGGGCTTATGTTTGCAGTATGTGGTTTACTTAAAGATACATGCCCTCACATGAGGGTTGTTCAAGCCTCAGGGGACATGCACTCTTTGCATTGTCAAGTGTCTGACGAGCACTAGGTACCTGAGCCATTGCCAGCACTACTTCTGTTTCCTTTCGTGCTGCCAACCTTCCTCTTCATCATTCAGAACTTTTACTATCTTCTTTCCTTCTTCTCTATCAAAGTAAACAAAAAAGTGTATAATATGACTAAAGGTAAATGTTTTTGGAGAAGAGTAATGGATAAATAATATGGGTACACTAGAAAATAACCAATATGAATGTAAGTATAGTGAATATTGTAAAGAGAAAATGAAATGGAAAAGTAGAAGGAAAAACATGGATGAGGAAAGATAAGGATTCTGAAAACAATGTAAATGAAATGTAAATGTTTTTTGAAAGGAGGGATGAATATGATGTTGAAAAACTGTGTGTGAAAAAGCAATGGTAAAGGAGTAGTAAGAAATTCTTAATCTTGACTTGATCCCAAGTATGACATTTAAATTTTTCTTGATTAATGTATATGTTACCAGATGTTGTCATTTGAAAAGAAATGGTTTTGTTACTTGTGCCTAGTTACTGTTTTAAAGTTACAGATGCTATGTATTATAACATTAATGCAATTGGTAACAAAGATGTGACATAATGATAAAAAACTTAAAGATGATGGCAATAAACTGCTCAAAAATATGTTGTTGGGCAGCAAAACAAGCAAAAGAATAAAAAGGTTGTGGTCCTGTAGCTGAGGACTACCTAAAATGCTATGTGAGCAATAGCCAAAGGACTTTCCATTGTGGGGCAAGAAGTCGATAAGTGGTCTCGAACTGCCAAACCAAATGGGGCAGTGTATTAATTTAAAAATGTGTCTTTTAGTGTTCTTAATCTAAATTGTGTTTTTGTGTCTAAATGTTTACATACAAAGACTGCCAAACCAATAATAGGCAGAATGTGTAACATGGACCGCTATAGTTCAATTCTTTTATCTTGGCGGCTCGCGCATGCCCGCCCAGACGCTGGAGATTGCTGCGCTGCCAGTTGCACACGACGCACGCGCCAATACAAGCAGCGCCATAGTATAGCATAGTTTGCAAGCTTACGTGTAGGGGGGAGCGTGCAGTTCATGAAGTAAAGCCACCACGGCCGCATTAACCCTTTCGCTGCTACAAAGACGTGGTCCCTGCATTCCGCGCTGTGGGCGATTTTGTCACTGCACTGCTCGCCTGTGCAGACACATTGTGTTCCAACTGCTTTGACACTCTTTATCATTCGATTCCACAAAAACTATTTGGCTCAAAAATTAGATTTTTACCTATCTTCTTGACTGATACCTTCCCCCCATAAATGACTTAATTTTGTTTCGATGTTCAATGCAGTAATTATGCAGCATTAAATATAGTAAACCTTTGCACGAAATTTTGAAGAGTTTGCAGAGGTAAAAGTCCATAGAGTATACTTTCCGTATGGTCGATTTTAGTTGCCACAATGTTGAGAATGAAATGTGGACAAGATACCTAAATGTCATATAATATTTACTGTATAACAATATCTCATTTAATTTAAGTACCACATAGGTGTCGTATGTAATATTGAGAAATATTCCGTCTTTCGCGACTGTAATAAAAGAAAGTCTGTTATCAAGACATTGCTTTTCTTCTATTACTTTATTTATGACTGAACGTTTCTAAAACTGAAGACACTCGTCCGAGCTCTGCACTGCTGTCGAGATCTGGCAACTTCATTCTCTGTTCATTGGCTGACTGTGTTTTGTGACATCAGATGCGCAGAACGAACCTAAACTCGGCCGCCAAGATATATGACGTGCACTTTAGTGCTGAGGCAAGCAGTGAAGTAAGTTAGGATTATTGGTCAATGAGTTATGAACTAACTATTCTTATTGATGTCAGTGAAAAGTTGTCATAAAAAATATATATGCATACTTATTCAAATGGATGTAGATGTTTTTGATACTAGGTTTTTAGGAATAACTTAAAATTTTGGACTGCCTTGTTTTAAAAAACACAACAGTGATGATTAAAGATAGGTTCTGAAGAGGTTAGTGTGTTTATGTGCAACAGATATTTTGGACTGCTATTAATGAAGAGCAGCTTTAAAGTTTAAAATTTTGAAACAAAAACCTTGAAAAGTAACTTTTGTATTTAAGGAGTCAGTTGGAAAAGGTTTTCATAGCTGTATCGTTTAAATATTTGTACATATGTGGATTGAAACTGGATTTTCTTAACAGTCCATTAATTGCTGTACCTTCTAAAATGTTCTATGATCATTAATATGCTTGTGTGTTTGTGAAAATTTACATACCTTTAAAAATATTGAGAGACAAACTTCTGTTTTGCTAAGTTAGAATGTTCTGTGTTATTGTATATGTGTTTACTTTCTTTATTTTATTTGAAGGCTATAACTATTCTACTAATATGTAGATTAATTTGTGTACTGTTTGTCTTTTATTTGAACTGTGTGTGTATGAAATGAACATTTTTAAAGGTATCTTGTGTAATGATGAAAATTAGTATCCTTAAAGCAGTGTGAAAATGAAAATTACTGTAAATGTCTTATTTTGAAAATGTTTTTGGGAGAGAATTTCCTTAGTGTATATACTGTGTATTTGTAATATGTTTTTTTTCTCCCAACTGAAGTTGGATGGAATAATTTTTTTTGTAGCCAACACCACTTAGGTGTTATAGATGTTTCCTTGAAGTATCCCTTAGAGGAAACTTCAACAAAACATGGGGCATGTGTAACACCATAACTCTGGTGCTCTACTGATTTATTTTGCTTTTGTTTCATTTAATATTACATCGTTAAGCTTCTGTAAGTGTGTTTGATTCAATAGATAACACAAAATTGTATACTCCTTTCTTTGTTAAAACTTTGATGTCATGATTTGATCCTATACAATGTAGTATATCTGTAATTTAAATTCTTTGTCCCATTTGGAGGGAACAAAACTTACTGTAAATAATCGTAATTTCTATGTGAATAATTTTTTTGTGGAAATGTAAATATGTGCAAATGTTCTGTTTTATTTGATGCATTTGGTTGCTGTTATGTAAACTGCTGATCCTCACTTAGGGTTATTAGTTAGTTTGTATGTAAAAGGTGTAGTGGTTCCCCTCGGGAACAGAACTGTGTAGCGCGTGCAAATTGTGGTTGGCCTAGGTAGAAAAGCTGGAACAAGAGCCAGTCAGGGATGCGCCACCAGTCGGGGATGAGCTACAAGTCGGGGACGAGCTACCAAACTGTGCACTGCCATGTAAAAGATGCATATTGTGCTGGTTCCGAGAGAGGCTTTTTCTGCTACTTTCCAATGCCTTGGATGGATGGATAAATAGCTGGAACTATTCTGGAATTTGTATCTATCATCACCACCAAGAAATGACAGAGTCCAGCAATTCTATCCGCAATTCCACCTACCAACATGCAGTTGCCACCACATTGCGCAATCATTGCATCGGAATGCTATAATGATGTACAGTGAAGGATCAGTCTAATGGATGTGTTAATGTGCTCAAATATAAGGTAATTTATATCTGAATTTATGTACCTACCTTGATTTTTCTCCTCATCACTACACCTCTCAGGTTCCTCTCCGTTTGAAGTAAAGTGATTTCTGAGTGTCCTTACTGAAAGAACATTAAAGCCCAGTGTTTTGCTAATTGATGCCTCTTGAACATAGTAAAAAGAAAGTTAAAGTTAATGTGGCAAGAGAGTGAGTTAAAGTTAATGATGCTTGATAAAAATAACTTTCCTAGTAAAACTGCTTATTAATGTGTTGTTGCCAACTTCAAATTAAAAGTTCTTAAGACTGAGGCTTATAAAGTTTAGCTTAGTAAATGATCACATTACTGCCTGCTGTAAATCGCAGAAAGGGAGTCAGTATCTTACATATGTGTTAATTTTGTTTCTCACAGTAGTAAAAGTGGAAAACTGCAGTTGTGAAACATTCTATACTCATGTTTGCTAAGTGTTTGTCTCTCTTGTGTATTGGAAGTGCATATTAATAGTATAACAGGATCCACGGTTTGTCTATTGTGTTAATGCTCAGTAACAAGTAACAGAAAGACCAGTAATTAGGAAAACCGTAATATCTTTGTTCAAATGATAGTGAGAACCAACCTGTTAGTGGATTCCAATTAACTTTCATTTTTAATAGTAAAGTATTTAACAGAGAGAGAATTAACCTATGTACAATTTATGATCCTGCAGTGAATGTTAATAGTAATGATATAAAGACCATTCAGTTTGAACAAGTCCCGAAAGTAATAGAGTGTTTCGATATCTGTTATATGTTTGCAAATAGTTTGTGCTGCTCTATCTGTTAGTTTCAATCTTACCGTAGACATATGTATGTGTCAGAGTTCATTGCACTCGCGTGGGACAAAGTATAGGTTGTGTTTATCCGTTAAAATTACTAATAACTATTTTCTTGAACGAGGATGTTAATCATTCTCTTGCCTAGTTAGGCTGGCGACCGTTTTCTTTATACGTTAAACAGTGCAGATAGGCAAAATTTTGTTTGTTACTGTTCAAATATTTACGTAATTCTGACTTTCATTTCCGATAAGCCACCTCCGTTAGGTACAACACGGTCAATATAACAAAATTCCTCTCAGAGGGTTGCTGTATACCATAATTGCTTAGAGGTTATGGTATAGTAGTAGCAGAAGGACAGGAGTGTTATAAGTTGTGCATTTATTTTCAGAATATTTTCTTCTTAATATAGCAAATAGTACGTATCACTTGTGCACTTGTGAAGTATATGTTTATATTTTCCTCTTGGTGCTAACTATCTTATATAAGGAAAGAAGTGGACCGGCACATGAAGACTGTTTTACTGCTGCTGTGAAGAATAATTGGCAAGCTTGTTTTATTACATGTACTTCTATAATATTTTAAATGCTATAGACAAACAAATTTCCTTGAGGCAAGATGATACAGTTGATACTTGTTGATATGTAGCAATTATATCTTATGACATACCAGCAAATTGGCTTCTGTTTAAGATCTGTTGGTCTATACAGAACATTGAAAATGTTAAAGTGCTCCATGTAACTGTGCTTCTCATTTCACATGGTGTTAGTTACCGTTTAAAAAGTACATAAATCAATTATAAGAAACTGTAGTTGGTTCCAAACCCCAATAGATAAAAGAGTAATTTAAGGTACGTCAAATAACATGACTCTTTGCTAGCATTCATTGCTGAAAACCCCTCTCGACCACCACGCGGCCCGACCGCCAACATGTCATTCAACATCACGAGAACGATGACAGCTATCGTTCTGCTCTCAACTTTAAAAGCAATTTCGATATGTTGCCTAAATTTTACCTCTGCACACTGAACAAAATCTCGTGTAATGGTTTACCTGGAAGTGATGCAGCAAGTAACCATAACGAGAAACTACGAGGGTAATCCCAAAACAGAACTCTGTTTGGGTGGCAGTAGGTCACACTATTGTGAAGAGTGCTTCACGTACTGTGTGTAAATATGTGCACGCCTCGCTGAGGCGCTCAGTCGTTGAGAATGAAGCTGCCATTGGATGTTACTGGCAAGTGTGAACTGTGCGCAGGTATTCGGTTTTTGAACGCAAAGGGCACTGCGCCGATTGAAATCCATCGTCAACTGACGGAAGTGTATGGTGAGTCATGCATGGATGTCAAAAAAGTTCATAAGTGGTGTAGAGAGTTTGCAGCTGGTCGAACCGAAATGAGGGAGACCGTCAATTTCTGAGGACCACAATTAACGCTGACAGGTACTGTGAGACTCTGAAAACCTAAAACGGGTACTTCAGATACGAAGAAGAGGAATGTTGATCAAGGGCGTACATATTGCCCATGACAGCGCTCGTCCACACATCGCTCGGCAAACCGTTGTTCTCCTACAACAGTTTCAGTGGAACATAATCAGCCACCCACCCTATAGTCCTGACTTGGTGCCCAGTGACTATCATTTGTTACATAGGTTAAAAGAACATTTGGCCAGAAAGCGATTCAGCTCCGACGACGAGGTGAAAGAAGAGGTTCATAACTTTCTGAACAGCATGGCGACGAGCTGGTATGAAATGGGCATACAAAAACTGCCACAGCGTCTACAGAAATGCATCGATAGAAATGGTGATTATGTCGAAAAATAGCTGAACGTTCAAGCTATAAACTGATTTAAACCATTGTAGAAATAAACAGGTCTATGTACTTATAAAAGAAATTGGAGACCTTACTTTTGGGATTACCCTCGTAAGAGAAATTCAGTCCTTCATCGGGCAAAGATATCAGACTGTGAGGTGCGGAAGAACCAAATTTTTTCACAGATTAGTTTCCTTGGGATAGGATGATAAGTATTTCACAGCTGCCTCCGCGTCCGCAACATCACTTCGGCGAAGATTCGTATGGCCTGTGGATGTGTGTCTGACAACACACTCAACGCGTTCTCTGATTGGTGGCGTGGACCTGTGCCGTGGCACCTGGCAATGGCAGCGGTTCGACATGAGCAAACAGCAATGCAGAGCCAACTGTGCCGTGCCACTGACGGCATTTCCATGGCGGCCAACGCCCTGCCACCCTGTTTTGCTGTGCGGCAGCCCTAGTGGAAACCAGGCTTAATCGGTGGTTGTCGTCGTCTGTAACCTGACACATCTGACATAACGGTGAGTTCAGTGTGTTTCTGTGTCAAGTATGGTACGACTAATTGTCCGCTATATCATTATCATTTACCAGTGAACTGTATGGCGCTGGGCTGCCACAGTGTTGGCAGGACACCTGCTCGCATTCGATAGATGCCGCATTCTGTTGCTGGTATGTTGGGCAGTAGATCTGACATAACGTAGCCATATTCAAGAAAAAATCCCCCATTTGATAAAATGATTGGGAAATTTCTTCACCATCACCAGTGCAATTCAATAAGCTGGTGCTAGTTCATGTATCAAGTTCCGACAGACTCCTATCTTTAGTATTGCACTGAGGTCAGGCGCCACCGTACAATCATGATCGTGGATGTGCACGAGATGCTGCCAGTATGCATCGGGCAATCGTCTTTGGCATTGGAAGAATCTGTATGTACTGGGCTATATGTGATGCCATGTGGGCATTTATGTAGGCTACCCATTGAATCATTCATTAGGCACACGAGCCGTTCCCTCTGACATCATTTCAGAAGGCTTGGAGCAAGCTCAGTGGAAGTCTAGGGATATCAAAGTTACGTGTAGACGATCGAATCGCGGTATTCGCCGAGTGCTGACAGGACGTTACTATCGCCACCCAGAGTTGTCTGCTCAAGTGACACCACATGATGCAGTACTCTTGTAAGCCGTGTTGCCACGGATTTGGCAAAAATCTTAAAATCGCGGTTGATTAGTGATAATAGTCGTTATTCTCTAAGTTGTGCGCCACCTGAAGTTTTAGGTAATCAGCCGCTCTACAAAGACAAGAAGAAGTGGCACGTAGAGAGACATAAGTTCGTGCCTGATTTCAGTAAAACAAGGATCCATTAGCTGTTGGAATGTCGGATAAGACTTCAAGGGTATTTGGTCAGGTCCTGGTGACTTATTGGGCGCCACCTTGCCTACAACTTCTACCACTTCCTCCTCATTAAGTTCCTCCAGCAGTATACCTTCCATCTCTCGACCGAGTGACCCGAAGAACTTGTGAGTAATGTCTTGTAAGGCCTTCTGTGATGTTCTTCTTCGGTGTATAATCAGGTATAATGGTCAATGAAGGCCAGATAAGAACGCTTAATAGCAATGATTTTTGCCTTGGCCCACTTTACCACCACCTGTCGTTCAGGAGATGAGTCCTGGTTGGTACGTTCTCGTAATATCGTGAAATAGAAGCCTGAGGTCTACTGTGTCCACTGTGAGTGTCCGTGCCCAAATGCAACCAGTGCACACTGTATCGCCGGTTTGATACAATGCAGCCACCAACGTAATGTCTGTCGACACCCTTCACAAGACTGCCAAACTCCTTCACTAACTTGGTGACACTCCGGAGTATTAAGGTGGGCCACATTATTTTTCCACAGGTTGCGACTTCGCTACACCTGCTGTCTGTGGAGGGCGACAGTACAGATAAACACCATGTTATCACTGAAAGACCGCTGATCATAGTTTTGCGGCATGGATCATGGTTTGGAGCTGGTGCGTGTTGTACACGCGATGAATGCTACTTTGGTGGAGTGGCTAGTTATACACTCCTGGAAATGGAAAAAAGAACACATTGACACCGGTGTGTCAGACCCACCATACTTGCTCCGGACACTGCGAGAGGGCTGTACAAGCAACGATCACACGCACGGCACAGCGGACACACCAGGAACCGCGGTGTTGGCCGTCGAATGGCGCTAGCTGCGCAGCATTTGTGCACCGCCGCCGTCAGTGTCAGCCAGTTTGCCGTGGCATACGGAGCTCCATCGCAGTCTTTAACACTGGTAGCATGCCGCGACAGTGTGGACGTGAACCGTATGTGCAGTTGACGGACTTTGAGCGAGGGCGTATAGTGGGCATGCGGGAGGCCGGGTGGACGTACCGCCGAATTGCTCAACACGTGGGGCGTGAGGTCTCCACAGTACATCGATGTTGTCGCCAGTGGTCGGCGGAAGGTGCACGTGCCCGTCGACCTGGGACCGGACCGCAGCGACGCACGGATGCACGCTAAGACCGTAGGATCCTATGTAGTGCCGTAGGGGACCGCACCGCCACTTCCCAGCAAATTAGGGACACTGTTGCTCCTGGGGTATCGGTGAGGACCATTCGCAACCGTCTCCATGAAGATGGGCTATGGTCCCGCACACCGTTAGGCTGTCTTCCGCTCACGCCCCAACATCGTGCAGCCCGCCGCCAGTGGTGTCGCGACAGGCGTGAATGGAGGAACGAATGGAGACGTGTCGTCTTCAGCGATGAGAGTCGCTTCTGCCTTGGTGCCAATGATGGTCGTATGCGTGTTTGGCGCCGTGCAGGTGAGTGCCACAATCAGGACTGCATACGACCGAGGCCCACAGGGCCAACACCCGGCATCATGGTGTGGGGAGCGATCTCCTACACTGGCCGTACACCACTGGTGATCGTCGAGGGGACACTGAATAGTGCACGGTACATCCAAACCGTCATCGAACCCATCGTTCTACCATTCCTAGACCGGCAAGGGAACTTGCTGTTCCAACAGGACAATGCACGTCTGCATGTATCCCGTGCCACCCAACGTGCTCTAGAAGGTGTAAGTCAACTACCCTGGCCAGCAAGATCTCCGGATCTGTCCCCCATTGAGCATGTTTGGGACTGGATGAAGCGTCGTCTCACGCGGTCTGCACGTCCAGCACGAACGCTGGTCCAACTGAGGCGCCAGGTGGAAATGGCATGGCAAGCCGTTCCACAGGACTACATCCAGCATCTCTACGATCGTCTCCATGGGAGAATAGCAGCCTGCATTGCTGCGAAAGGTGGATATACACAGTACTAGTTCCGACATTGTGCATGCTCTGTTGCCTGTGTCTATGTGCCTGTGGTTCTGTCAGTGTGATCATGTGATGTATCTGACCCCAGGAATGTGTCAATAAAGTTTCCCCTTCCTGGGACAATGAATTCACGGTGTTCTTATTTCAATTTCCAGGAGTGTATGTCCAGTGGACACATTCCCACGAATCTACCAAGTGCAGATCTCATACCAATACTCTCATTTCTGGGGACAGTTATAACGTGGGAACTGATACTTTTTTTTGACGATGGATCAATTTGTTCTTTATTTTTTCTATCAACAATAATATTTTCGAGTGTTCTTCACTCGGAATTCGTTGTAAATGATTTTTACAATAATATTTAGCAATATTTTTCCCACAGACACAAGGAATAGGATTTTCGTTATAATTTTTACATGATACTTATTTACACAGTGTCTACACATCATTGGATATCCATCTTTTGTATTTTTCTGTGAATTAAAATGATCAATTGATTTCTTAGTTTCCCAGTATTTACAAAGTTTGGATTTCACAGGAGACATGCTCTAGTTGCTGTTGAACCTGCACCATTTATATAGAAAAATTTTATTAATTGGTGTAAAAGCGAAATTTTCTAAGTGCCCTTTCGATATATTACCTTCTTCCAAGAGAGAAGAAGCAAAAAATGGGTTACTCATAATATTTTTCCATCGATCAGGAAGGACACTGAATACAAACTACAAAATAAAATGAATTACTTAGGAAATAAAGCAAAGTATGAAAAATAGTAATAGAATGATGTTCAATGTTGCTAGAGATATAAAACAAGAGAAAAATGAAGTTATTAAATATCATGCCACTTCTTCAATCACTAATCAAGATAAACATAGTGATTTTCTTTAATTAAGGTAACTCATATGTAGGAAAATTTGTATTCTGTTGTAAGAACTTAACATATTATATTGAATGAATTACAAGCAGATTATCCAGAAATGGAAATAATTTTGAGAATCAAGAATCGAAACTAGATAGGTTTATATAATTTAAAGAAAGAAACATTACGAATAACTTCTCAAGGAAATTATAAGAGATATAATGGAAGAATAAATTGAGCCTTAGATAATTGCATCATCTTTATTTACCCAATGATTGTGTGAATGATCAAATCTCAACCTTTTGACATAAATGTTATCTCCTTTCTTTCTGAAAACTTTTTCAATGAGATATACATCTCGATATTTTGTTTTCTGTGATTCATACTCATGAAAATTTCCTTTTATTTCTTCTGCTTCCTATGACTTTAATTTATGTGAGTGGATTAGAATGAATAATAAAAATTTATGTTGACCAATTTGCTGTACATCCTTTCTGAAATATACCTTTTAATTTACTAATTCTAACTTTATTGACTTTTTTATTGTTATCAGTAGTTACAATGGTGCCTATCTTATAATTCTTTACATTTACTTCTATTAGTTTCATATTTAGAGTTGAATGTTTGGTGTTATTGTCTTTATCAACTGATTTCAAAACTACGTCAACCCATTTCTAACCATCCACATCTTTTCTTTTAATGTTCTCTTAAACCTTGCAACAACAGATGCCTTTGATGCAGTAAAAGTTGAATACTGATTACTGTTATACTTTAAATGATATTTTTCATTAGTTCTTGAAAATATTTGTTATAGAATTCTTTTCATTATCTGTTCACAAATTTTTGGGACTTTTCAATGTAAATACATCTTCAAAAACATCACATACATTTTTACCTGTTTTATCTTTGGCTGTAATAGCCCATCCAAATCTGAAAAACATCTATAAAACTTAGTAGATATATTTATATCCTTTATTAATTTTAGACAATCCTTTCAGATTGCCTGAATCCATTTTCACCCTATCTGCTTGCCATAAATCATCTGTACCAAAAGAAGCAACATTTGTTCATTTAAAATTTCTTCTCATTGGTTTATGTAATTCATTAATTATCTATTACCTACAATTTTTTAACGAATTTACTATTTTTAATTTTACAAATTGATCAAAGACCTTCGATTCTTTGCTTGCTATTTTTAGTTGTGGCTCTGTGAAGATTAAGTGTGTCAGTATATTTTTTACACTTTAGATAATAGGTGTGATTGTGGTTGTGCATTTAAAAAAATGTAATGAGATGTATCATTATGCTTCCATTCTGTCATCATATTTAAATTCTAAAAGTTATTCACAAAACGTGATTAACTGACTTGAAATAGGTACATTTTTAACAGATACATTTAGAGATATAAATATTTCATCTTTATTTTTCATTTCAAGTGATGGATAACCGAATTATATTGGATATAAAATTTGCAGTTCATCGCCAGTGAATCTTTTTTATCTATGTTTTAAAATCAGTAGCTGGCAGGTCACGATTAACATTGGCTCCAAATAAAATAATCCTCTTGATTTTTGCATCATACCCTAATGTGTATTTCAGTATTTCTATACCAGTATTAAAATCAAATTTCAGTTTATTTTTTTCATGCAGTCTTTTCTAAAGGTCACTTATTGAACTTACATGTGGTGTTAAATGTGAATTTAAAAAATAATCTGTAAAACCTTTTCTATTTCCTTTTTTAAAAATAAATTTGTTATAATTGAATAATTATCATGATGAACCAGATTAATTTTTTCATTAAGCAGGGCAGCAGTGACATAGTTATTGACCTGTGTTTAAATACTTATCAATTCTTGTTTTGTAATGTATTCTTTTTCTCTGTATTGTTTAGTAAGTGCATCATAACCATTTACCAGATCTTATATAGCTATCATTCTTCGACCTTTAGAACCAAAAATGTTTCAGTTGCTTTAATATGCTATTTGATTATTTTTTTCGAAATCTGTTTTACTTTTTTGAGTCCAGCACCAGGTTCCTTTTCCATTGCTTCGTTATGTCTTTTTCGTTCTATCAACTTTTTATCTGCTTTCTTTTTATTAATAACTGGATTTACTACTGCTGAAAATCAGGCAGCAAGTCAACCAATCGTTGCAAAATAAGTTAAAGCTGGTAAAAGTAAAGGAAGACACCACCATCATGTTGTGTTAGCCCATTATCTTCCTTCTTTTTTGTTAGACATTCATTTATTTATTTTTTTGATAACAGGAATACCTGATGTGATAAGTAAATTCCCTCCAGTTTTATCTCTTTCTTGGTTTTTTGAATATCGGTTAAAATGGTTCAATAGTATTTAATTGATAATTAGGGATATACAAAGACAGTAACTTGTTCTCGAAAGAACAATTACTGTTGATGACTGTGCAGCTTTTACCTGGAATAAATGATGACTAATTGAAAACCTCAGCTGCCAACAGGTGTTGTTGATATACCTCGATGTGGACAGCTGAAAATGTGTGCCCCGACCGGGACTCGAACCTGGTTTCTCCTGCTTACACGGCAGATGCTCCATCCATCTGAGTCACCGAGGACACAGTTGAACAGCGCGACTGCAGGGACTTATACCTTGCACGCTTCCCGTGAGACTCACATTCTCAACTGTCCACAATTCTACATATGTATTATACCTTATTGACATTTGCCCACCCACTCATTACTTGCGCATGCTTTCGCGATTCCCGTAAGAGTTTGGGCAACCTGCGCGCATTCGCACAGATGAAGGTCATTGACTGGGTAACCTTTAACTATATATACGAAGACAGTAACTTGTTCCCGAAAGAATGAATTACTACTATTCTATCGATGAAATCTCTTATATCATTCATCCAAACATTTTCAAATGGTTTTTCTGTATATTTTTTTACTAACCCTTTAACCTATTTTATCAAATGAACTTATTTCTGAAGGATCTGAAGAGTCTGAATCTCTTGGTTCTTAATGTACTTTTGGAAAATAAATGTTAATGACTTATATTATCGGTTTTTTTAATCTCCTCGATTTTATTTAATTTGGATTATTTAAAGAGTATAATTCTCCCAAATGGTATAAAATATGTGAATAATTGGATAAATCAATAGTAGTGAACTTTTCATTCAAATCATCCATACTAATTAGAATCTTAGTTTAAAGAATAATTAATCCATCTGTACCTTCTTATTCTTTTCCCCTATTGTTTAATTTGTTGCCATCGAATTCAACAACAAAACAGTCAACAAATTTAAATCTATCAACAGGTTTTTATCTAAAAGTGGGATCATCACTATGATTAACATACTTTCACTTGCATTGACATTCCTATCATCAGCCTCCGGTATATTTTATCATCGCTCCTTGCTCATCTTATATTTCTTCTACTTTTAAACTCTCCTTCTATCTTTCTACTATTAGTCTCTTCTTTATACTTCTTCAATGCATCTTGAACTTCTGATTCACTTAATCTATAGTCATATTTTCCTGGAATATCATCAGATCAATTATATGATTGTTTCATTGGTTATAAATCTCCAAAATTTTCTTTATCATGATGATACAGAATCATTTGTTTTTAAACTTCTCGGTATTCTTCAATAACTTTCAAAACATTGTCACATAATCCTTCGATTCCTTGTTTAAGTTGTTCAATAGGATCGATAACTGGTTGGTTTTCTTTTTTATATTTTTCATACTCTGTGCTTGGGTGTTTTTTCCAAAGCTAGAATTTCTTTCACTTCTTCAACTTTCTTTCTATTTTGTTTGGACTTTTTAACAACCTCCTCATCATATTTTGCAAACATTTATTAAGGACGAAAGACATTAATTAAACATTTAATGTTTATGTTGTACTTTCGTTTTTTTCCTTATGTTGCTATGAAATGTTGTATTTTATTTCTTAACTTCCCTTCATTTGGTTTTCTAGTCATGCCTATCATAAAAAATGCAAACTACTCATTCCAACATTATCTACACATTACCTTAAAATCATCAAACTTTAAATCACCTTTAACAATATCATGATAAACATGAATTAAATTTGTCATCTTCTCTAAATATATTCAAAAAATTTAAATTGCCTCTGACTAGTTGTTTCAGGACTTTTGAGTGAGTTTGACCTAAATAAAAACAATCTGTTCCTTTATGTTTTCTAGTAAAATATTCTCTAACTAAACCTTAATTTTTTTAGAATGAAGTCATCCAATACAACAACTGAATTTTCTTCACAATCACTGATATAATAATTTCATAATTATTTTCAAAAAAATAGCCGTTTTTTCAATAGTTTTATCTTAAAATTTTTTTACATCTCTTAACATAGTCAGAGTATTTTAACTTCTCAAAACTATTTCAATAAGTATACACTCGATTATTTTTTTCCAATTCAACCATTCTGGTGTTCGAATACAATTGTCAATCATTAATGTTGTTTTCCATTTCCGCTCACCCCAATTATTGCACATCAAACAGAATTAGGTAACAGTTTACTGTGTTTACTTTTCGATTTCTTTTTTGGAATTCTTATTTTTGGTCCCTAATCAATCTTGATTATTTATTTAAAAATTATATTAATCAGTGGTCCAACTATTTCAGTTGACTGGTAAGTCATCTGTTCTCGAAAAAAGGTCTACTGTAGCCGTAGGAGATAGTTAACTTACATTTCACTTGTTGATTTTTATACAACTTTTTTACCTCCAAATATAATATCGAAAAATAAAACAATAATAAGTTATATATCACAGGAGAAACGATAGAAATTCCTGTTGGTCAGTATGGTTTTAAAAATGTAGAAAAATTTATAAAACCAAACATTTTAGATAGAGTTACTACTGAGAGTGATGTTATATTATATATGAATAAGGATGATTGTGTTGGCCAAGTTTTAGGAATTGACAGCCAGATTTTTGAGCCCAAACAAAAAATTGATTCATTGTGGTTTGATAATGTTAAACTACAGAGTATATATTTGAAAAATGGAAGAAACGAAATTTTCCCACAGGAAATGTGGAATGTTAATCCTCAATATAATTTTCTCAAAGAATATGATGATTTTCTTGATTTGCTAAAGATGTCCCTAAAATTATTCCATTAGCATTAATAAATACACATTTTAATTTGGTAGGTGGGATGTTTGTAAGGAATGCTGATCATTTTCATTGAGAAACTAATAATGTTTCTTCCTTTAAACCAAATGCTGAATTTGGAGGATAAATAATTCATGAGATACATTAACCCATAAATATTCAAATTTTTTATCCTATTCAAGATCCAAAAAGAACTGTAATTGATGAAAGTTATAATCTAATTGTCTTTAATCAAGTTACAATAGCAGTAGTTTTAGAAATGTTTTAATCTTAACAAAAATTTTCCTTAATAAATCATGAATAAAATCCAGAGTTATCAATTCTACTCATTTCCTGTGAATAAGAAAACTAAAACTAATTTAAATGTACCAAATAATTAGAAATTGAAATAAATATTAACAATGGATGGTTTCATCCAAATCATGGACTACTTTATATGAATTTCAGTATTATTGGAACTGTAATAAAAAATTGATCGATAATTACGTGATAAAACCGTTTGTTTTTATAACCATAAGGAAAAAAAATAATATTTTATCTAGAATCGAACATGCTTATATGTCTTCATCAGTTTTACTGCATTTAACTTCATCTGTTACAGCCAAAATATGCTTAGAATGGCTTATACTGAAGAATGGAAAAATGAGTAATAAGAGAAATGAAGTACTTTATTCATTATCAATGCTTGGTCTTTTTTTAAAAAAAGATTGTAAGGATATTATGTGGGAAGGAGATTTAACTGTTATTCCTACTGTTCAAGTTCTGGAGATATAATTCTTCTAGGGTTTGATTATATTAATGCTGGAATCGAAATACTAGACACTCTTCCAAAACAAGCTAAAATTGTCATATAATCGATGGAAATTTGAGTACTAATTGTTAAATATGGCCCAAATTACAAGTTAGATCAATGAGGAAATATTCTGAAAAATCCATAAATTCCAATATGTTTTTATGAACTGCAAACTGTAGAAGCAGCTGGATTAAGTGGTAAAAAAATTGTGAGTTACATATCGCAAATTAATATAACACAGTGAAATTTGATATGCCACATTTTGTGTTTCTTTCATTTCTGAAAAATCGTAAAAATAATCAGCTAATTGATTCATCGTGGTTTGATAATGTTAAACTACAGAGTATATATTTGAAAAATGGAAGAAACGAAATTTTCCCACAGGAAATGTGGAATGTTAATCCTGAATATAATTTTCTCAAAGAATATGATGATTTTCTTGATTTTAAACCAGATACTCTACAAAAAGCTATGTAGATGTGAGTAGATTTCGTTTCATAACAAATAATCCAATTTATGTTATTAACATGACTCAAAGAAAAAGTATTGTATCTTCACAAAAACGACTATGAAATTTTGCACAACTTTTATTAAAAAAAAATCCTGCAGACACTTTACAATATATAGTATTGTATTGGAAGAAGAATCTTACGTAAGTTTCACAACACAGAATACTTACTGAAAAATTTTGAATAGCTCTTTATATTAGCACTTTGAGTTTTTAAAATGGTTAATAATTTGGGTGAATAATCAGTTTCGCAACACAGAATACTTATTTAAAATTTAGGAATAGTTCTTTATATGACCACTTTGAATTTTTAAATCGGTTAATAATTTGGCTGAAAAGTCAATCTGCATACGTTCAATACATATCAGATAGTATTAATTCCAAATTTTCAGTTTTGTACTTTCTGGATATCTCTTTTTATGCAGACAAGAAGAAAAAACCTTCCAGGTTTCCCTTCAAAGGCACTGAAGGTTTTGCAATTTATGAGAACGAATTTATTTTGATTCATTTCATTTTTTCCTATTGAACTTTATAGTCTTTAAATGGAACAGTTAAAGGAATGTAGTATGTACGCATTTTACAAGGATAAATGTCGAGAAGTTGGATGTTGTAGAATGTGTATAGTATATAGTAAAGGACATCAGAAAATTGAAGTTACTTGTGAATGTGGTAGAACTATATTCAAGAAATCACTCAAATTACTTAAAAAATCAGCAGTTCATAAAAATTGTATCGCTGCTGACGAACAAAGAATGAGAAAAATTTTAGATAAGGTATAGATTGCCATAATTCATTTTCTGATGTTCACTGTTTATAAAAAATTATATTACATTTGATTTCTTATATTCATCTCTTATAAGAAATATATTAAAATTATTTTCTTACATTCACCTTCTAAAAATATAGTGAATTTGGCCTGAAAAGGTATTTTATAGAAGCTAAAAAAGGTGGGTTCAGGGCAAATAGCTCAATTTTTTGTGAAATTGGGCTTAGCTATTGGGCCAAAAGCAGCATTTCTTAGGTACTACTATCCATTGTTTGGCTATACCATCAATTTCATAACATCTCAGATTACTACGATTCATACAGTCAAAAGCCTTAAGCCTTGCACAATACACTGAAAATATCAGCAAGTACTGTTTTATTTTTGTTTGTGGATTTCATTATGCAATGGTCTAGTGACAGAGCATTTCGTTAGTAATGTAACACAATATCTTCTTGCATCAACACAAAAATCCGCTATGCTGCTATACTTTACTTCTTGTGCTTGATTATGAGACACTGGTGGAATCAAATTGCTGCTTTTTGGAAATATATGTAATAGAGTTTTTACTTATCTGTAGTTCTCGTTGTCTAGGAGATTATTACTCATAGGTAAGGGTTTTGGTGGTAATTTGATAACACAATTTATTAATGAACTGCATCACTTATCTTTGTCCCATTCTTATTCCTTGAATGAATCTTATATTTCAACGCAGTTCCAATATTACCGAATTTGGGAAGTTCACAAAAACTGCCAAGGAAATTGTTTACACATACATACTTCTTACAGCATTCTCACAATGTGAACCCCTCTCAAAAGTGTACAATAAAAGCTTGCATGATGTTGTTGTTTTGCTAGCACAGCCTATTTAAGTGATTATTTGTGTATTTACATTCTAAGAATTCTAATATGAATGGTAAAAGTAAAAATTGTTGACCTGACTCAGTTGATACAAAATGTAATTTATGAAACTAAACGAATTTTAAATATTTTGCATCACAGATATTAGACAGTTGTAAGTACTTTCATTATACTTAAAATGAGTAGAAATAACATTAGTTTTCAGAAATTTATCAAACTATGCTGTTTCAAAGAAAGTGAAAAATTAACAATGGAGAGACCATTTTTGGATAATACAAAAATTTATGTTCGAATCAGTGTTCAATTGAGGGTTCCAAAACCAGATAAGTTTTAGCATGTCAGGGTTCAAATGGCATGTAAACTAGGTGAAAATTGTATTTCTTAAATCAACAGTATATTTAACAATGTAATGCAGAACTTACATGATTACAATTTATATAAATCAAATTAAACTATCAATTCATTTGTCTGCACTCTCATGACAATAATTTTCATGTGAATAATAACGAAACAGCGTTGAAGACCTCAGAAATTTCATATATGTGTATGTACATGACCACAATACAATGACGTCTTTCTACTGATCCTCAGAAAGGTACTGTCATATCCTTTTTTACGCCTGTTCTGAATATAACCATCTTCATCTGATGGAAGCTAGGGATAGACACAGCTTCACTCGAAGATCAATTTGTTGACTGCAGGTCTCAGAGCCACATATTGATGACTTGTCTACATTGACACTTAAGAAGGCACAATCATAATCGTGGTAGATTCGCATTCAGCACTGCTGATATCTCAAAGACAATATACTGCTGAATCACATAAAACTTGCATCGCAGATATTGACAAAATGGACAGTGTGCATTTTTAACAGAATGATAGTCAGGGTCTCATGTTGTTGGCCGATCAACACATCATAATACTACTTTGAAAGTGTTTTCTTTTTGCGCAAACATACTCATATTAAATGGAACAACGCCATCTGACATTAACAAGCTAGATGTAGGGTAAGCAAGAATGTCTGTGGTGTTTACTGCAGGATGTTAGTGCGAATCGTTTACGAGACATCATATTTTGAAAAATTCCTACGCTGACCTTTGTATAATACCTGTGGTTGCACACATTAAAGAACAGTACTACTGCATGCACTATATATGAGGATTCTGACAAGTAACGAGAGAATTAACTGTGACCACTGGCTGTGGCAATACACACTACAGTCTGTTATGGTATGACTGCTGCAGGAGTGCATTAGCATTTCTGCGGAGATGTCCGACTTGGCTGTTGTAATACCTCACTGCATATCATTGGGTGTATTTGTTATTTCCTCACAGAAAGCGTATTTCAGGTATCCCCACAAAAATTGGTTTATCGGCATCAAATTCGGGGAATGGGCCAACCAAGTTACAGGATTTCCATGAGAAATCCGACGATTTGGAAATAGCTCATGAAGACATGCTGTAGTACTTGGTGCACGACATGGTGGGCCGCCGTAATGTTGAAACTACAAGTTTCCCCTAGTCTGTTGAGGAACATCTTCTAGTATCTGTGGAAAACAGTCTGTTAGGAGCCTGTGATACTTATGCGCGTATAGTGTTCTGCCCTTAGAAAATGGGCTTATGAGCTTCACTGTCCCACACCACATGTTAATACTCCACGGATGCTGACATCCCACCTGATGAAGCCAATGGTGATTGCCAGCAAACCATTACTTCACATTTCGGCGGTTTATCTGTCGATGACTGGTAAACGGGCCGTAATACATCTGGAGTATTCTGTCTTAATGCCCATGTACAGAAGTTAAGACCATTCTCATAATCGTTTCCATGCACCTCTTCACGGAGAGAGATGTGAGAGGGATATAATCTACGTTGATGGAGAATGTGTAGGGCACCTGCCTGAGTCATGCCACTTCCTTATGGGATTGCGTGGGAGGTAACGTGTAGATCGACAACAATATCTGCAGGAATGTTAATTTCCCCCTTTTTTGACGTGCAGTAGCGAGTCACATATTTAGCTTTCATATTTGATTTGTGTTGTCTAAATGTTACACTACCACAGTCCAGTAACTGGTTGAAGATATTGATAAATAATTGCAGAGGTGATTGGCGTTGAATATCTCGCCATATGCACAGTTTACCATGCGCCATGCACCACACACTACAAGCTTGTCGACTTTTCCTGCACTGTCAATTCCCATAGTACCCTCTTGAATTACTGCTTGGACTGTCACACACTAATTGACTAGCAAGTCGTAATACACTCAAGGAACACACAAGCACACTGTAAGCATACATCAATGAGCCATTACATTGTGACCACCCGTTTGATTGCTTGTTTGTCCGTCTTTGCCTTGAGCAGCCACTGGTGAAGTATCAGTGCAGCAGCAGTGCAGTAGCGAGTCGCATATTCAGCTTTCATATTTGTTTTGTAGTTTGATTCTTAATTTCTTTTCGAGTGTTTGTGAGCTTGCATATTTAATTACATAAAATTCTTACGTATTCTCGTATTTGAGATGAGTAATATTGCTTATTGATAGCTGTAGAGTATAAATTCGCGGAGTCGTTAGTCAGTTGTTTGTTTTCGACAGCCAGTGCGCTTTTGACACAGCTCAGTGAGCCTTGAGCAGTCGCTGGTGAAGTATCAGTGGAGCAGCAGTGCAGTAGCGAGTCACATATTCAGCTTTCACATTTGTTTTGTAGTTCGATTCTTAATTTCTTTCCGAGTATTTGTGCTCTTGCATATTCAATTACATAAAATACTTGCGTATTCTCGTATTTGAAATGAGTAATATTGCTTATTGATAGCCGTAGAGTATAAATTCGCAGAGTCGTTAGATATTAGCAGTAGGATGGATAGGGTGTGTGCATGCTGTGTGCGGGTGCAGGAGGAACTGGCCACGGTTCACGAGCAGCTGAGCGTGCTGTTGGCCACGGTGAGCCGCCTTCAGGCTGCAGCCTCGAGGTGCAGCGACGGCAGAGGGTCTGGCGCGTCGCTTGAGACATTGCAGTTGTCGCTTGCTGCATCCGCTGACTCAGCCGCCGAGGCACCTTTTAGTGTCCCAGCGCGTTGTGGCCACTCTCACCTGAGGGTGAGTGGCGCACTGCAACGCGTTTGCGTCGTTCGAGGCGGAGGGCCAATGTGGAGGCTGACCGGCTGGCCTCGCCCGTTCATCCTGTCAGTGGGCAGGTGGCCACTCCTTCAGCAGGGCCCAAGCAGGCACACGGGAGCCAAGGCTTTCTGGTTATTGGGAGCTCCGACGTTAGGTGGGTGATGGAGCCCCTTAGGGAAATAGTGTACAGGGCTGGAAAGAAATCCAGCGGTTTGTCTGCTGGGGGCCTCATCCAAGATGTGAAGGCGGACTTGCCTGTGGCATCGAGCGTACGGGGTGCAGTCTTCTGCAAGTAGTTGCTCACGTCGGAACCAATGATGCCTGTCACTTCGGTTCTGAGGCGATCCTCAGTTCGTACGGGCGGCTGACAGATTTGGTGGAGAATGCTGCCCTCGGAAGAGGGGTGCAAGCAGAGCTCTCGATCTGCAGCATCGTTCCCAGAGTGGATCGGGGTCCTTTGGTTTTGAGCCCAGTGGAGGATCTCAACCAGAGGCTTCGTCAACTCTGTGACGGTCTTGGCTGCAGATTTCTAGACTTGCGCTACTGGGTGGGGAATTGTAGGATGCCCCTAGATAGGTCAGGGGTGCACTACACAATGGAAGCAGCTACTCGGGTAGCAGAGTACTTGTGGGGTGCACTTGGGGGTTTTTTAGGCTAGGCAGTAGTGCGATGTGTCCTGATGAACACTCACCAGTCGACGTGCAGGCAGGGAAATCAGGACGTGCTCAGTGTAAGGACACTTCAGCTATCAAGATATTAGCAGTAAATTATCAGTGTTCTGAATAAAGTTCCTGAATTTACTGCCCTCCAGGAAGCGTGTGGCGCCCAAATTATTCTCAGAACTGAGACCTGGCTGAACCCTGAGATAGGAAGTTCTGAAATATTTAGTGAGGATTGGGATGAGTGTCAAAAAGACAGATTAGACACCATAGGAGTTGGTGTCTTCATTGCAGTTGACAAAAATATTGTGTCTACTGAGGTCGCAGTAGAGTGTAATTGTGAAGTTATCTGGACACGTTTAACAGGGTTAAGGGAAATAATGTTAATTGTTGGGTGTTATTACTGGCCACCAGGTTCCACCATGACAGTTCTAGAATCATTCAAAGGGAGTCTACATTCTGTATCACAGAAGTACCTGGATCATGCTATATTAATCGGAGGGGACTTCAACCTACCTAGTATAGCCTTGGATGTCTATGGATACATTACAGGTGGTACAGACAAGCCATCGTGTGAATTACTTTTGAACACATTATCCGAAAACTGTCTTGACCAGCTAAATCGACAGCCAACGCGTAATGGAAATATTTTGGATCTGGTAGCCACGAACGGACCAGACCGTCGAGACAGGGATTAGTGATCATGATGTTGTCATTACGATTATGGTTACGAAAGTTAAGAAGTCAGTCCAGAAGGCTAGGAGAGTATTCTTACTAGAAAGAGCAGATAAGCAGTTGTTAACATCCCACTTAGTAAATGAATAGACTTCATTTACTTCCGGTACGATGGACGTGGAAGAATTATGGGCAAATTTTAAACACATTGTAAACCACCCATTGTACAACTATGCGCCGAAAAAGTGGGTTACGGACGGGAATGACCCACCGTGGTTTAACAGCGCAATTCGGAGAATGCTCAGGAAGCTAAGGCAGTTGCACTCGCGGTACAAGAAATATGGGGAGAATGAGGACAGGCAAAAGTTAGTAGAGATTCGTGCTGCTGTAAAAAGAGCGATGCGCGAAGCATTCGACAAGTACCACCGTCATACCTTAGAAAAAGGTCTTGCTAAAAACCCTAGGATTCTGGTCATACGTAAAATCGGTAAGCGGGTCTAAGGCTTCCATCCAGTCATACTGATCAGTCTGGCCTGACAACGGAATACAGAAATACGAAAGCTGAAATTTTAAATTTAGTATTTGAGAAATCTTTTACGCAGGTGTATCGTACAAACATACCGCCGTTTGAGTCTCGTACAGATTCCCATATGGAGGACATAGACATCCTTGGGGTTGTGAAGCAGCTGAATGGGTTGAAAATAAATAAATCAGCAGGTCCTGATGGGATTCCAGTTCGGTTTTACAGAGAGTACTCTACTGCATTGGATCCTTCCTTAGCTTGCATTTGTCGCGAATCTCTTGCCCAACGTAAAGTCCCGAGCGACTGGAAGAAAGCGCAGGTGACGCCAGTATATAAGAAGGGTAGAAGGACGGATCCTCAAAATTACAGACCAATACCCTTACCATCAGTTTGTTGCAGTATTCTCGAACAAATTCTCAGTTCGAAGATAATGAATTTCCTTGAGACAGAGAAGTTGCTGTCCATGCATCAGCACGGCTTTATAAAGCTTCGATCCTGCGAAACGCAACTCGCCCTCACATGTTATCTTGCGAACCATGGATGAAGGGTATCAGACGGATGCCATACTCCTTGACTTCCGGAAAGCGTTTGACTTGGTGCCGCACTGCTGACTCCTAATAAGGTACCAGCATATGAGATTGGTTCCCAAGTATGTGAGTGGCTAGAAGACTTCTTAAGTAATAGAACCCAGCACACTGTCCTCGGTGGTGAATGTTCATCGGAGGTGAGGGTACCATCTGGAGTGCCTCAGGGAAGTGTGGTAGGTCCGCTGTAGTTTTCTATCTACACAAATGATCTTTTGGATAGGGTGGATAGCAACGTGCAGCTGTTTGCTGATGATGCTGTGGTGTATGGGAAGGTGTCGTCGTTGAGTGACTGTAGGAGGATAGAAGATGACTTGGACAGGATTTGTGATTGGTGTAAAGAATGACAGCTAACTCTAAGTATAGATAAATGCAAATTAATGCAGATGAATAGGAAAAAGAATCCTGTAATGTTTGAATACTCCAATAGCAGTGTAGCGCTTGACACAGTCACATCGATTAAATATTTGGGCGTAACATTGCACAGCGATATGAAATGGGTCAAGCATACAATGGCAGTTGTGGGGAAGGCGGATAGTTGTCTTCGGTTCATTGGTAGAATTTTGGGAAGATGTGGTTCATCTGTAAAGGAGACCGCTTATAAAACACTAATACGACCTATTCTTGAGTACTGCTCCAGCGTTTGGGATCCCAATCAGTGAAAAGTCCCCTTAGAAAAATTAATGAAATACTGTGCTGATAAACCTCTTACATTATTTGATTTTCAAACAGCTGAACAGAACTGAACGTACTTTGATTTTCAAACAGCTGAGCAGAACTGAACGTACTCAGACATTTCGCTCTTTACCTATTCTGATCAACACTAAACTGACACACAATAGTTTTAGCACAGCGCAATCTGACTTTCAATAATCCCTACAAAAGAATGGCCCTGTCTAACATTAACCAATAGCTTTCACAAATCACTTACCTCACAAAAATCTTCGTTACTCTAACTACTGCAATACAGCGTGCGCCACTACTGCCAGCTAAATAAAGGACTCAAACTACTGAAGGCACTAACTACTGATAGGCATAGTTAGCAAATGAAGGATTTTGATAGAGAACAAACAATGTATTTTCCTTAATAGTGTTCAAAAGACATTTATATATATATATATATATATATATATATATATATATATATATATCAGTTCATGACATCCACAAATTTATTCTCTCTGACAGACACACGTCCAGATCGCCTGCTCTCAATATTCGACCATCTCTCTCCCCACATCCACCACTGCTGGCGGCTCACCTCCAACTGCGCAATGCTATGTGCTGTTCACAGCCAACTGCCCAACACTACAATAGCATATACTCCAACAATGCAAACCAGTCACAGACTGCACACAGCACAGTCAGTGATTTTCATATAGAGCACTACATGGCGTTACCAACATAAACACCTAAACAGTCTACTTACATAGCCCCCACGCTCCCCACAAAAAATTTTACAAATTGTTTTGTGCAGTGGCCAATACAGATTTGAAAAATTTTTACACAATTACAATAACAAAGAAATCAAATGCACACACTTATTGATACACTGTTGGTCAAAAGCAAAGATTTTCTCATAGTCCATAAAGACAGTCCTGATCATTCTTCACAGTAAAATTGCACTGTTTTTTTCTCAAAGTCTGAGCAGTAAAAGAAAATGCACATGGAAGTAGTGGATTTCCATGCAGTCTTGAAGAAGTAGTGTGGTCCTTCCAACGGAAAGACAGTGCTGACTGTTGACATGCAGACAGGTAATTGGCCACAACAGAGCAAAACCACAGCAGAGTCAGTCGAAGTTTTGAAGAATATTGGTAGGTAGGTCATCACAGAGCAGACCCACTGTAGTCCTGGTAGAGAGTATGGTATTGGTGGGCCACCAGAGGTGCAGACCCACTGCAGTTCTTGTAGAGATGGCCAGCAGCCATCTGTTGCGAATGTCCAGGTGCCCAATCACCATCGAAGAGCCTTGCAGACAATATAGCAAGTCCATAACCACCACTTGTGCTCTTACAAAGTTTTTGGAGTTGTCCTTAGAACCAGTCCCTTGCTGAATTATGAACACAAGTCCAAACACTAACAGTCCTCTTATTTTTCACATATTGTGCATATACTATGACCAACAGAAATATGTGCATTGAAATGAATGCTTACAAGTTACTTAATTTGATGAACTGGTGTCAATTACAATTTTATAGCATGAGAATACAATAACAAAAGTACAAAATTCATCATTAAAGAACATAACAATATAGATAACATTTGTAGTTGAACAGGCTTTACAAAAGAATAGAAATAAACAGATACATCAGTTTTAGAGAAATTATGACATAAGTAAATAAATGAAATAATGAGAAATGTTTCGAAACATTAATTTCACACATGAGCATTAAAACAAAACAGAATAAATAATGTCTAAACATCTTTACAAAGTAAATAACACATTATAAATGCAAATTATATTTGAGAATAACAGTATTCCTCATTATAGTGAATGTAGCTGAGTATTAGAAAAATTCTACAATGTAAATCTTATTAGCTACACACATAAAGACAGCAGAAACACAAATACACAAGGGTACAGAAACACACAAGTACACAAGGGTACAGAAACACATAGCGGAATAACACAAAAGAATAGGACAGGATTTATTTTCAGTGTGACGTTTGGTACTGCAGTCCAACCCAAAACATCATTTCATGGATGTTTCCTCTTATTTCATTTTTTCTTTATACCTTGTCAATGCATTTCTTCCAATTCATCACAACTCATTCTCTTATAAAGTCGACCCCCTCTTAAGCTAACTTAAATCTACTGAGCTCAGATGCTAAACTAAGGAACAAGGCAAAGTAGCAGCACATAACAAATTAACACAAACAGCAATAATAAAAAATGCAAATGCAATATTACAACTAATATAAGGCAATGTGCGGCAAACAAGAAGAATAAATCAGTAGTAAAACTGGCTTGACTGAGTAATACAAAGTGAAATTCAGTAACACTATGTGTGGCAAACAGCAGCAGCAAATGCAATAACTTAAATCAAAACATGAGAAAGCTTAAACAGAAAAAATATTACAGTAAAGATGGCCATGTCTAATACCTATATCACATCTTAGCACTACAGTGATGCATCATGATAAGTTACTCCACGAAACAAGTTACCCAGTCATTGACAAAACTTCTGTGTGCAATTCCTGTGAAGGGAAATGTCTTTTGTGTTCCCTCATTTTTTGGAAGTAGATCATAAAATTATTGTTTACTGGATCTGTCTGAACAAAATATCTATATTAGTACATCTATTAAATTTTATTTTAACAAATGCTACAGTGCAGCTAGAAACTAGATATTAAACAAAATAGGCAAATATATATACAAAGCATGAAACATCATTCACTAGGCAAATGACGTCTCCAAAGGCAGTAAAAAAATCTTTCAACTATAAAGACAATAGATATAAAACGTTTCTCATCATTTCATTAGGCATTTTAGAAAATATTATAAATTAAGAGCTCCACAGTGTAACCATATGTTTTCAAGTTTGAGCGTGTCGTATTTGCTATGCTTTCTACAAAGAAATGTCAACAGTGAGGTTAATGGTCTCTTTCTCTCCACGTATTGGCTTTTTCTCCAGGCAGGTGGCACAGCTGGGTGCCCATGACACATTACGTGAAGGTCACTTAACTTTCTTACCGAAATATTTACGACAGCAGCGACAGTCTCATATAAAAAAATTTCACAGGTCGAAAAGTTACAGTAGAAATCTCTAGAAACGAAATCTCATGAGTAGCAGTGTTCTGATATATTCACACATGGACAAACAACTCATTACTTTTAAAGTACGATTCTTGGTTCCAACATCTTTTTTCACAAACCAGAGTCGCTAACTTCTATTCATTATTCATACACATATAAACTCATAATCACATTCCTCATATACGGTACCATCATCTCATTGATCGTAAACATACCTCAACTGCATAATACACATCGTCATCGTAATAATAACATCATAACAGATCAATCACATCTCAAAATCGACACAGCTTCTTTCAATAATTTCAAAACCTACAAAAAATTCTCTGCTCATTTCAATAGTGTCATCTACCTCAAACGTACTTTAAAAATCAAGATCTCATACCAAATCCATCATTCAAAGCTCTCATAGTATCACAATAGTTCCAGAAACATATGAAGAGTTTACAAAGTACCGACTAGATACAATTTCATAAGTGTGAAGTTATCCAACTGTGTCATTGCGTAAACATGTGTCACTGACGTAGTAAAAGAAAACATGTTTGTCTCTCTCAGTTAAATGATCAGATCGCTGTGTAATTTATGTGTTAGAGAAATATGGTACCGATGAGTAAAGTTGTATAAGCGAATACCATATTAGCTAGGGCTCCTTGTGCTTGCCAAACACATGGTACACAAAGTAAGCGTGTACCCTCCTGAGGATTAATGTAATTATACCATCAGGTGTTACAGATTACAGCAATCGAATGAAACATATCACCAAAAACTTTCTTTGTATCTTTGTGATTCAAAAATCTTTAAAAATAAATGTTTTAAGTACAAAATTAATCACTCAAATGCGTGTCCTGTAGCGCTAAATGTGTGTCTTGCTGTAAGATAATTCTGTGGAAGTGTCATAGTTATCATCCTCTGTAAGCAAAGGTCTGCTGAAGTCAATGTACTCACCTCATCATAAACAAAAGTGAAATGCTTTGTGCATAGATATCTTAGTTATTACACTTATTGCCATAATGAAGAAAGTGCTGTACTATAAACTATTGTTGTGCTATGGAAAAGCCTGTTTCATTGTAGCTATACCACAAAAGGTACTACTAAAACATGTTTCACTTCCCACAATAATACAGAAAAACTGTGCAGATATAAAACAGATACAGTGTAGAAGGAATAATATAAATTGTGTCACTCATTACTAGCGTCGTGATATATTCATGTAGATGTCAAATAAACTAACCACTATGTCATCTGGTATCTCTCAGAAAGTACTTTAAATCCAGAATGTATTTTCAAGTAAACCAAAATGTTTCATTAAAATCTCATTAGCAGTACCGGTACATGTTCTAAGTATATGAGCCTTGTAGTCATTACGTAATCGTGCAACTAACAAGCAAGAATGTACACACACAATAACACTGTGTCATCTGTACACTATAACAATGCACTCGTAAATACTGTCTAAGTATGTTCCCTAGGTTCTAGACTGGGTAGTTAACATCAGAACACTGTTGCATGTTAACAGTTTCTCAGTGTGACAAATTGTACTAGTAGGGTGAAGTGAAAAATTTTATGGCAAAGACTAAGTTATAAAGCAGATTATCTTTCAATAAACGGTTTTACATGTGAAATGTCGTGAAATCCTTTACTCTTCCTAGTACGCAGAGTTTCAACTTCAACGCATTTCACATGTGGTATACGTCAGTAAGGAATGCTAAAATTTTTCTCAAGGTTAGCATCTATGTTATTTTTCGCTGAGCCAGCAGGCGCACATGTCTGCCTGCGGTGCGAGTCATTGTCTGTCTCTTTGTTGGCGAGCGTCGTTATTGGGATTAGGAGACCTAACTTCTACAAATTCACCTTGTCGAGAGGGCCCTGCCCTGTTTGAATCCCACCAGTTCTGATCCAATTTAGGCCTGTCGTTATGTCGGTAGTTTACATAGTTTCTTTTTTGTCGGTCATGTGGTGGAGAATTTCTCCCGGAATCGTAACGGCGTGGTGGACCGTTGCATCTGACGTTATTCTGTCTCCTTTGATAATAATTATTTTGGTTTCCACATTGTCTGTTTCTCTGATTGTCTCTGTGATAGTCATTACCGCGGAGAGGTGATCTTTCCCTGTAATTATTACTACTCTACCAACAGTTGTCATACGGTTGGTGTCTGTTTTGGTCACGATTTACGTTGTAAGAATAGCCTTGTCGTGTCCAGTTATTATTTCTTTCATCGCCGAATTGAGACGAAAGTGACCTGTAAGTGTTTTGTTCCTGTTTTCGCGTTCCGCGATTGTCAGTGTCAATTTCCATTCTTGTAACTGTCCCCAAAAAGCTTCAATGTCGTCTTTGCAACGTCCTGTCAAAATCATATGTCATAATTGTTCAGGTAATTTGATTAAGCAAATGCGGATGATTTCTGAGGGGCTGTATGGGTTTGACAGGTAGTGATTCTTGTGCAACATCTCTTCAAAATATTTCACAAGACTGAAAAATTCAGATTGTTCGATATGTTTCATCATTATGATGCTATGTTGTACTCGGTCTTGTGCAGCTTGAGACCAATATGCTGAGAGAAAGGCGTAATATAATTCTCTTTCACTGTGACAATCGTGAATGACCGATCGCATTTTTACAGCTGGTTCACTCTCTAAATAGCCACACATAAATTCTAATCTGCGCTGTAATGACCAGTTGGGAGAAAAACAGTGAGAGAATTGATGAAGCCAAGCTTGTGGATGAATGTCGTTGCCAGAATTCTTAAATGTTTTGAATTTACGTCTAGTAATGAACAGCTTATGGTCAAAGTCATCGTGTCGGCGAGTTGCATATCAGTCATTGGTACATCGTGTCGGCGGTTCCATCGCAAAATTCGGTGCACCTTGCCAATTTCTTTCATAATTTCCGAAATGCCCTGTGTTATTATTTTCTGGCTTTTCCGTATTTCTATGTCCCTCTTACCCTGTTGGAGCGTGAGTCTCCTCTGAAATATGTAATTCTTGTATTACCTGTGTCAATGGATCTTGTACTTCCCGGATTTCTCTTTTGTACTGTGTATTGCTATGATTCTGATATTGTTTGAATTTTCTAATTTGTTCATACTCTTCCGTATCAGTGAAGGCTACCGGTCTTGTGTCATTCAGATCATCATCTACCTTTGTAGATAAGTGAGTGACTTGATCCGAAAGTTCATTACTTTCTCCGATAATGAATTGTTTTCCTCAGTGTGTTTTTCTGAACCAAGTTTCAGAGTATCTACTGTGTCCTTTAAGTTTTCCTGAGTTTTTATAAGTAGCGTAACCGAATCGGTAGATGCAACTAAGTCAATTTTAGCCCGCAAGGTCTCATGATTTTCATGAACAATAGTTTGCAGTTCTTTTATGGCTGCTTCGTGATTCTGTAATGCATTTTCATGCCGCGAAAAAATAGGATGAAAGCGCTCACAAATTTGTGTTTTTACGTCATTACAGACTTTTTGACATTTCGATTCAATGTTATGCAACTCAGTAGTTAAATCTTCACGTGTTTGTTCAAGTGTGGTGTATAACTTCCGAAGATTTTGTTCCATTGTGTCTAACTTCCGAAGATTTTGTTCCATTGTGTCTAACTTTTGAAGATTTTGTCCCATTTGTTTCTGATTTTGTTCAAGCGGTGTGTCTAACTTTTGTAGCCTTTGTCCCATTTGTTGCATTAACTGTAATAGCAATGCACTGGTGTCTGAAACATGTTCCTCAGTGCTATTCGGCAGTGCATTTGAACCGGCAATATTCGAATTTTGAAAAGCAGAAAATGTGTCTTGACTTATTTGAGAAAACGGTGAGGACGCAAAACCTGAATCTACAGTATTTGCAAGATTGAGTCCTGTCATTTCGAATTCCTGAGGCGAGCTGTTGCCGACCGATCGATCGATAATGCTTCCCTGTTCACTAATTGTTTCACTGTCTACACCATTATTTGCAGCCCGCTCCATTTCCCTATGCACAATTACCAAATTATTACTTTGAACATTAATCAATTCATTATACGGTGGCGCTAACACACTGCTTTCGTCTTCACTGTCATTTCTTAGTTTACTTTGGAGCCTAGTATTACTTTTTTCACACGCCATTATTTTCACAGTATTTCACATGATAACACAGAAAAGCACAATTTGAAGAGCAAAATAAGAAAACACATTAACATAGCATTGGAAATAGTATCTCGTTAATTGCAAGCGCAGCTGCGAAGTACTTGGTGCAAATCTACATGCATGCCACAACTGCTTTACTGTACAACAATGAAAAACTATAACTACCAAGGAAATTCTTTCTATAATTACGCGCTAGCAATAAACAGTAGCTACACTAATTACACAAACTACAAGAAAAAAACCAGAAGATTCCAGTGAGGTATCCTCGGCTAAGGGTCGACATTTGAAACGTCCCCTTAGAAAAATTAATGAATTACTGTGCTGATAAACCTCTTACATTATTTGATTTTCAAACTGCTGACCAGAACTGAACGTATTCAGACATTTCGCTCTTTACTTATTCTGATCAACACTAAATTGACACACAATATTTTTAGCGGAACGCAATCTGACGTTCAATACTCCCTACAAAAGAATGGCCCTGACTAACATTAACCTATACCTTTCACAAATCACTTACCTCACAAAACTACTGCCAGCTGCCAGCTAAATAAAAGATTCAAACTACTGAAGCCACTAACTACTGATAGGCATAGTTAGCAAATGAGAGATTCTGATAGAGAACAGTGGTCAAAAGACATTATATATATATATATATATATATATATATATATATATATATATATATATATATATATATATATATCAGTCCATGACATCCAGTCTTACAAATTTACTCTCTCTGATGGACACACGTCCAGATCATCCGCTCTCAAAAGTCCGCCATCTCTCTCCCCACATCCACCACTGCTGGAGCTTCACCTCCAACTGCGCAACGCTACGCGTTGTTAACAGCCAACTGCCCAACACTACAATAGCATATACTCCAACATTGCAAACCAGCCACAGACCGCACACACCACAATCAGTGATTTTCATACAGAGCGCTACGTGACGTTACCAACATAAAAACCTAAACAGCCTGCTTACAACAGGTACACACGCACCAAGAAGTTTAGCAGTTCAGCCCAGTTGCACTTGATAGCTGGCTCACGCTCACACCAAAGCACTGAGCAACCATGTACCACTTAATGATGGCCTATTAACGCGTTTCGTGACAAATTTAAGACTGTTATATTAATGTGAGCTAGCAATGAAATCCAACAGAATGAGAACTGACTATGAAATGCTACATCTCTTGTAACATTTTCGTCTTACAAGACCCATGAACAGGTAAGTAAGAAACAGTATTTCTTACGACATTAGCAGCCTCATGATGGCTCCCGTTTTAGAACGAGATTTAAGTTGACTAATTTATATTTCATTGCCATTTTATTGAAATGTTAAACAGAAAAACACAGAATGTCAATGAATATCACTTATGCTTTTCACTAAAGGATCAATGTCTGGTACCACTTAATTAATGTTAATTCGAAGACAAGGTCTTAAGCTGAAGTCTGCCAGTCAGCTTCTGTGGGTTGATTTGATCCCTTCATTGCTAAAAAAACAGCATGTACATGTAAGTCTTGACGTCGACATAATCTTAGCTGGAGGCTTGTAAAGTCGTCAAAATTTACATTGGGGAAACAGAAGTCTACGATACTAATTTTGCTATGAAAGTAATCACGCAAGCGTCACACAGCAACTGTATAAGTTCTAACAGTAGCTGAGTTTCCACACTGTCAACGTAACCTGGAAACCAGAGAAACTGCGCAACCCTTCGCAAGCTGGAAATCAATATGGTAATTTGAGCTAACGGCAGATTCATTCACTGAATGTTCTTCTTGAAAACATAAATGTGTTTTCGTAGTGAAAATATTGAGAAAATTACTGAAACGTTTATTTCTCTGCACCCTTGTGATGAATGCTATCGTCAATTTATCGTTTAAAAGCTTTTCTTCTTTTTCTTTTCGTGGAATCTACTGTAATTTTTTCGTAGTGTTCAAAGTTTTGAAGCACGTTAATAGGACACTAAGCATATCGAGACATCATCACAGAATAAACATGTTGACGAGCTATCCTGCGCTGATACGTTGGCGATGTGTCTGACATCTCTGAAGTTCCTACCCCGACCATCATGCTATTTTTCATCACTTTCAAAAAGGCTACTCTCTATTTTAAGGGGAGATTCCACCATAATTTTTCTTCAAAAAAGTCAATTACTTTGCCTGTTGACTGTGTAAATATTAATTTAGGGAACACACTGAAGTCGTGTTAGTACCGTCAACAGGTTCGAAGGAAGTAGGCACAAGCTTACAATCAGATATCCCTACAACTGCGCGTCCTCAAGAAGACTGTGAGTAGATTTTTATTTTGAAATTCCAGGAAAAAGGCTACAATGATTTTGAAATTACACGAAGAAGCTTCATAAAAGGAGGAAGGGAAAACGTTACGTAGGCGGTGAAATTTAATGCATATGTTTGTGGCAATATTCATGTCTTGCTAAAATGTTTAAAGTTCATTTTACCATAAATTTGTTTTTCTAAGATCAGTGCCAACTTTTTGGTCATAAATATTAACCAGCCTGAAGGAAATTTTTGCAGGAAGTTGTCTTGATGTGTTTTCATACTTCTATGCACGAATATTATCGAAAATGTAATTTATTTTACCATCACAGTTGTGTACCGATAATTAAAAAATGTAATGGTGAAATTTTAAATGAACGCTTGAAACAAATTACTGATGTTTGTCATAAAATTAATACACAGAACCGTTGAACTATGTCTCGTGACTGTATCTGTGAAAATTGCGGTGTGAATACCAAAAGCTGATTTTCAACAATACCATTACAATCATATTAAAAAATGAAAACTCGAAAGCCAATGAAGTTGTGGGAGTTATGGAGTTCACAATTTGGGTATTGCTACAACTTTACACAATGGACACGATTTTAAAATTTGGTTGCTATCGGCAAAGTAGAAAAAAGTTAAATTCATAGGTGAAGCCCCTCCTTAAGCACTGCGCTGCAGATACTTTATGTTCTTATCTAAGGATACGCCGAACGTATTTGTGGTCATTCCTCTGAAGGCAACACATTCTTTGCATTTCTCCTGCGATACCCGTCGCCCTTCCCGCGCTAAGTAACAACGCCAGCCGTCCCGTTTTACCACCTGCACTCACAAACCAGGTGGCGAGCGAGCGTTCTCTTTGTCATTGTGCATAGCCACACAAGGGAGAAATGATTTTAAGTTTCCATTGGTTTGAAGTTTTTTTTAAGCCCTTACAACCGTTTCGTCAGTCTTCATTGCTGATATTTTTCCATCAAACTTTAAAATTAATTGGTCAGGCTGGTGGCTATGGTACTCTACATCACCTCGAAGATTCTTCACTAATGAGTAAGCACTTGGATAAACTTTTGATATTAATGTATTTATTGTTCGGTTCCATCCTTCTGAGATGTTATTAGTGTGCTGGTGCCTTCCACTGGAATTTCACATCTCTCTTGGCATATGTTCGTTCTCGAGCTACTGGTCCAAAAAGTAGTCATAAAAGTCCTGAAGCTTCTGGTTTTCGTGCGTGCTCTCCAGAATACACAGCCAACCATTGCCCAACATTTCCCGGGAAGATGTACTAGACCAGAACACATTCTTATGTGACAGCGTATTTCCTCGTTTTCCTTAAGGGCTGGAACTGGGCCGCAACACTGGAATTGTTTCCACAAACATTGATTAAAATGATAACTTTTACCAGTAACCTCTGTTCCAGGAAGCAAATTGTTAGCTGCTTGGACGATGGCAATTTCGAAGTCTATCATCAGAGGTGAGGGTTTCCATACAGGCACGTTAGTTTCAATAGCGTTAAAAATGTTCATATATTTTCTCGCATTTTAATTCTCAGCAAAGCGTAAACAACTCGAATGGCGTTTTTTCCTTCTAAGAAATTTTAAGCTCGGCGAGGAGTATAAGTAACTCTTCAAACTGCTTACTCGAACTCCTGAACATTCCCTCCACAAAGAATGAGTCGCGGTTTGTGAACATGCTTTCGCTGGTATACACCAGTATTCCGTCATTGAGTCCCATGTTATTATCTGCAAGTAAAGAATTAAAAATTGCTAGCATCACTGATCAGCAAATTATGTTCCTGGGATCATGTGTGGTTGCCACATATTTTCGCCTAATGCAATGTAACCATTATGTCGCACTTCTTTGTGATGATAACGATCTTACCAAGTCGTAGCCTCGATTGAAGAGCTGCCCTTCTTCTTGAACGTAGACTCATGAAACTGTAGCGTCTGTTTCTTTTGCTCGCTTCTTTGCGCTGGCAAAATGTTTCGGCTCTTCATTTGCTGCTCCATCTAGAATACAAATGAGGCTATCTTCCGCTAAAACTGTTATTTTTTGTTCTTGGTCTTCCTCTGCATTTGTTATTTTTAAATTTTCGCAAAGGCATTAAGTCACTTCTTGTTTATTTGTGTAACCAACTGTATACTGATACCAGTTGTAAATCAGTATAGGCTTACCTTTGGTGGTCTCGGTGAACTCGGTGATCTCAGCATTTAAGTACGGAACGCTACTTGCCAGAAGAGGTCGAATGCGGTACTGAACTGTGTGAGAAAGTCACGCACACTACGAACTGGTGCAGGAACAAGGAACTTTGCACAGGAAAAGGGCTTTTGCCTTCCCCACAAGACGTCGCAAGTAGCAGCAGACAGGCTGGTGTATCCTACTATCTGGAACACCCTATCCGCTACCAACAGAGTCCTGGACTCCGTGGAAATGCCCACACATTTCCTCTTCGTACAAGTGCCAGTCCGTGCAAGAGTCACAAAATCATACATTACTGATACTCAGTATAAGGGGTCTATTAGTTTGCTCGTAGGTTTGTGGAGGCATGTGGTACTAGTGTCTACGCACAGGTAGTGCAATTCGGGAAATAATGGGCAGCTCATTTGCGTACTTGGCGATAGCGACGCAGATTGTGTGTTCACTATAATGCTCCTCAACCACTGTAGCACGGTTCCGGCTCCGAGACTCTGACGATTATCACTGTCGGCGAAGACGTCAAGCATGAAGAGATGCAGATGGTTCGCATCTGTCAGTGCGTCTTCGATTACTACCACAGATCCGATGCAAACGCAGGAGAATGTCTTCTGCAACATGATACTGCTCCTACCAGCCTGTGTGTGTGTGGCGCGCTGTACGTCTTGAGCTGCTGTCTACCTCGACGACGGTGTTTGTGGAGACGAGCACCGGCCTGTCGTAGCACAAATGTGATTCATCCGAAGAGCCGGCACGTATCTATTGATCGACTTTCGAATCCCCATGGTCCCGTGCCCACTGCAATCGCAATTGACGATGTCGCTGGGTCAGCATCTGAACACGTAGAGGTGGTTTGCTGTGGAGCTCCATGTTGAACAGTGTGCGATGAACGGTGTGCTCCGAAACACTTGTGCGTGCACCAGCATTGTGCTCCTTCGGTAGAGATGACACAGATCACCATCTACCCTACTTTACAGAGCCCCCAAACTTCATTTCTGTGAAGAGTCGTGGACGGACAACCATTTAATGCCTCATGGTAGTTCCACTGTCCTTCTACCTCTTTCCGTAGATGCTCACGATAATAGCATGTGAACATTCGACCAGTTTCGCCGTTTTCGAGATACTCGTTAAAAGGCTCTGCTTAATAATAATCTGCCCTTTCCCAGAGTCGCTTATCTCAATGTATTACCCCATCAGCAGGTTGTCTGCTTTGCTTATATACGCTTGTTACGTTATTATGTGCCCGCAACCCCATCAAGCGTCGTCCAGCGTCGCGGTGGGCAGTGGTATAATGTTTTGGCTTATCAGTGTACATAACAATATCATAGCTAGCAGACGCTGAGGATGAGTGAGACAAGCAAGCTTCGGTGTGGAAACTGTCCAAAGTACGATATCTCATGAACGACTGGCTCCAGAAGCCTCCAACAAACACCACTGACTTTCTGATTTAGCCTACTTTTGCTCTCTTAATATGAAGAGGCGTTGTTCCTATCAGACAATATATGTCTGTGCCCACAATACATTTTGTAAGTTTTATTTCAATCTATGTATTGGTTAACAACACTAGCCCTTGACTAGCAATCTACTCTGTGAAAACCGCACATCGATAGCACTTTTCATTTCCGCAGTATTTGCGGTGCAAGTTTTATGTTATTCACCCTTTACTCATCAGTACCGACAACTATGTGCTATACAACGGAGTGGAATGTGTTAGAGAATGATATCGTCGGGTAAAGATAAAAATGAGCTAGAAAATAAACTTTTGCGTAAGAATGAATTAAGGTATCGACAAGGTTGTGAAGGAGGCTTTGAGCAATAGGACAAATGGGTATTAAAAATGCACGTAGACATTTGCGGGAAATGTACTCATGAGTAACTCATGAACAGCATGGGGATAAACTGAAGTACTAGATGAGGTTTGCTATTTGGGGAGCAAAATGACTGATGATGGTCGAAGTAGAGAGGGTATAAAATGTAGACTGCCAATGGCAAGGAAAGCGTTTCTGAAGAAGAGAAATTTGTTGACATCGAGTATATATTTAAGTGTTAGGAAGTCTTTTCTGAAAGTATTTGTGTGGAGTGTAGTCATGTATGGAAGTGAAACATGGACGAATAATAGTTTAGACAAGAAGAGAATAGAAGCTTTCGAAATGTGGTGCAATTGAAGAATGCTGGGTAGATCCCATAACTAATGAGGAGGTACTGAATAGAACTGGGGAGGAATTTGTGGCACAGCCTGATTAGAAGAAGGTGTCGGTTGGTAGGACACATTCTGAGTCATCAAGGGATCATCTGTTTAGTATTGGAAGGAAGCGCGGAGGGTAAAAATCGTAGAGGGAGACCAAAGCATGAATACACTACACAGATTCAGGAGGATGTAGGTTGAAGTAGTTACTCGGAGATGAAGAAGCTTGCACAGGATAGAATAGCACGGAGAGATGCATCAAACCAGTCTCTGGACTGAAGACCACAACAAAAACAACACATATCAGGGAATCATTCGAAGTGGGTGAACTATTTGTCTCTTTTCCACGCCGTTAACAATAATATATCAGAACATGACTCTAATTATACACCTGCAGAAATTATGTTAGACGTACAGAAAGGTAACGAATGGCGTGATTTCATTCCGAAGATACAGCAAGATACGAGATGTATTAATCACCCTAGCAAATAATCCCAGAATCAGAATTTGACAAAAGTATAAAAAGAACTCAGAAATTTACCACAGGCATGCAAGTACTTTTGCGAGGAAAGAAAACTTTATTATGATTTAAATGATCTCTATATGATAAATGATTAATTTGATTTATTATGCTGCATAATGCAGGTTATGCCAATCACTCAGAAATTTTCTATGTAACAGTAATGACAGAAGACTGAGCACGTATGAACCTGACACAAACATTCTTAGAAACTACGAATTACGTTTCCAAACACAGAATGAAACTTTCGGAATGTAATGGAAAATGTCAAAGGAAGCAGACAAATGATGTAGATGAAGGAAGCCATTACACAACATTTGAAAACAGATTACGTCAACTAACACACCAAGTGCTATATCTCGTAGATCAATTTAGAGGAATTTAAATTTTTACTTTAACTGTAATATTTGATTCATAGACACGCGCTTCGGCTCATTTATTGCTGCGAGGCTTGTGCTGGGCCTAATTTTTCTTTCAGGTTTCTGTAGTAATTAAACAAATCCTATGGTGACATACAAGAAACAAAGAATGTGGCAAAAACAGATGTATAGTAGAAAGTTTACAATAAGAGAAATATTTAAACTCAAAACCTTTAAAAAGAACGAACAAAATCGTATAAATGATGACAGGAATGTTCTAAGAGACCATAAACTGTGGTATATTCAAACATTGAAATTCAATGTAGTGTACATTGAAACGTGTGTAGGGCTACGCCAAGTACCAAAAACAAATATAAAGAGTGAATAATACTGGTATGAGAAGCAGTGAATAATTTGGAAGGCGAAATGTTCTCGGGAACGCGTCAATAACCCACAAGCCAAGTAAAGCATTCAAAACAGGGGTCGATGCTGAAATTATACCACTCTTCTGCACGGCTCTGCAAAAAATGCACTTGTTCCCACCACGAAGACCACTAGATGGACATCGTTGTGTGCGGGTGTTCTACAAAACAAAGTGCATCGTAAAAAAGTGAAAACAATAAAAAAACGTTTTGTGTGAAGCATGGAATGGACATTGATAATGAGAAAAGATTCTTTTAACATTGACGTCGAATAAACTGTTTTCAGAAACACTAACCTTACTTAGAACGATTTTAAGTTTGTCTGGGCATGTAGCGAACGCTGTGCATGATGGACAATCTGTAGAGACATTAAAAATCATTAAATTGATGCATCACTATAATATTGTAAGTATATGCTACATTTATTTTCGGGGTATAAAACCAATTGTATTTATTGTACTATCTGTCACCCATTTACCTAGGTATGATTTTCTCTTTTATTGATGATCTTGATGTTAAAAGCCAAATATTTAACCACGTGTGACAAAGTATTGAACTGTTACACATTGTACTGTGGAAATACTGGCATAGAGCGAGTTACTGTGCGTATCAGAGACAGTTGAAATATAAACGTTGCGTGGCGTCGGCTGTGACGTATTCTGCTCGCTCTGAGAATATGCGTATAATAATTGGCCAAGAAGCGCAGTGCTAGAATTTAAATTTGGTTACTGCATATAAACGTAAAAGAGGACTGGTATACGTATGTTTTTGAAGAATATTGTAAACAAACCGCAGAAGTAAATAGTTCGACTGTAGTTTGATACTCAGCTTCACTATTTAGGGGCGGTATAATAGGTCTTTTAAGAGAAGAGAAAAATTCTGCATGGAATAAATATATCGAGCAGCGTCAAAGAATAATTTATATCGTCTGATATGTGTTAGAGAGAATCTCTCAGATAACTTTTATTTCCTAAAAAAAAACAAAAAAACCTTCAATTATTATTCTTCCGATCTGTCTGTTGGAGTTTTGAGAGGAACGTCTTAGCGTAATCCACCAAACGCTGTATAGTTATTTAGTTGATAAAGTAAGTCACCAAAAGTATCGACGTTTTCTTTAAAATGACAGTATACCGAACCTAATTGCTTCTGTGGTAAAAAATTTGTATTTGTGTAGTAATATTTCGCAGTACTCAGCGCGAAGATAATTGACGATGGATAATGGCAGCTAAGCAATACTTTATTAGCTGTCTCTTACTATAATATGTGTCCTTTCACACCAACAACATGTATCTTCTAAATATCGAAGTCTGATGTTTCCTTGCAGGGCGACCGTAAGTTATAAAACAACATTTTAGCTGCTTTAATTACGAGAGCCATTATTCCTTAGAGGCTTTTGCAGAAATCACTAAAAACGAAGTCACCATAAAAGTCAAGAAAACTTACATTAGTATTCAAACTGAAATTCTGTTTGAGAGACCACAACTAAAACCTCTAAAACGAATATTTATCGTATCTGCGAATAAGACAACCTTTAACTGAAATAATTTCGCAAGTATTTACGTCGTCTATTCTACACCATTAGGGGGTTGAACTTCCAAAAACACGGGAACACGTATTTTTTTAAATTTCTAATCGACGTCAAATACCATTTTTATAGATGTAGCATTAAAATTGCTTTAGTAATTCCTTTGACAATAATTTATTTTCAAAAAAACCTCTCACCTACTATTTTAACCCCTTAGTGGTTTAATTTCAAAAAATTGAGAAACTTTTTTTTTTTAATTCTGATTGAGGAACCAACTTCCGCTTCTCGTAGTTTTAACTTCAAAATTGCTTAATGGGGACGTGTTTTCAAAAAGCCCTTTGTCCCCTATTTCATACCATTAAGAATGGAATTTCAAAGAATCCCTTCGTAGACGAATCCCACGGTTAGTCAGCGAGTCAGTGACTCGGGGACATTATCTTCACCTAAGCCCTGGCAGAAACATGTTATGCGTTGGATTAAACCTTGGTTGCTACTCTGTGTTTAGTCTCCCGCGGTTATCGCGACTGTGCTGTTATCCTCTCTCTCTGCGAGTGGAAGCAGCAGTGTGTATCAATATTCGCTCCTTGTACTATCTTTGGCCGGGCGCTTGTAGTTTCCGGCAGTGCTGTGTGCAAGCAGTTGGTCGGCTGTTGTGGAGCAGTGAGGAAATCTCTGAGGCGCGTAGTCTGGCGGCTAGCCACTGGTGGCGTCTACACGCGGTCGGTGTGTGTGGCGCTGTTCCCATTGCTACTAGGTCCGTGGCTCACCGATCCTGGACACGAAAGTTGAGTTTGACTTAATCTACCAGCAAGTCACGACTGTTCACATTGTGTCGTTTGGATTTCGTTGTCGGCTGTTGGGGCATTCCCACGAGCAACAACTTGTGTTTTCAAACTGGCAGATTTTAGCCACCCTCCGGTATTTGGTTATATTGAATTGAAGTGCACCAGCGGAATCTTCTGCCTTGTGGCCGTTAACGTTCCGGTTACCTGCCCTGGCCGTTGACGTAAATTCAGGCAGTGTATTTTCCTCATCGTGTTGTCGCTGTCCAGCAACGTGTGTTGTTTGACAGCTCAATGTATAATTGGTTGTGGGCGCCTATACTTTCTACGTTGTTCCACTGAACTCCCTGTTATGTGCTGGTCGGGTGGAGTGGAAGTTATCTTGTCGGTGGATCCGTTGACTGTATGTCGGTTGGGGTGTCGTCGGATCGACAACGGTTCGGCCGACTGCCTGCCTCACCTAAGTGAGCGTTAGTGTTTGAATTCCAGGCTGACCCTTGGAAATTTCTGAGCGCCATTGGGTGTACTGCCTTTCCTTATTTGTTCTTGTTGTTTTTATTTGTATGGCTTCTAGCCACTTTTTAAAAAAAATTAAGGTTGTCTTACCCTTAAGGCGTAAGGTTGTTGGGGCTTTCAGCCTAGTTTTAAAAACTGTGTTAAGTAAAGCCTTTAGCTTTTTGTAAAAAAAAAAAATATTTAATTTTGTTTAGTCTTAAGTGATGGGCCTTCAGACGATTTGGAATTAAAGTGGTTTTGCTCTTAATGTGTTGGATTGTTTGGGCCTTCAGCCTAATTAAAGAACTGTTTTAAGGTAAGGCCTTTGGCCTTTTAAAAATTTATTTTGGTTTGAGTCTTAAGTGGTGAGCCTTCAGCCGATTTTTAAATTAAAGTGGTTTTGCTCTTAAGGTGTCAAATTTTTAAGGCCCTCAGCCTAATTAAAGAACTGTTTTAAGATAAGGCCTTTTGCCTTTTAAAAATTATGATTTTTGTTTGAGTCTTAAGTTGTTGGCTTTCAGCCGGTTTTAAATTAAAGTGCATGAGATTGTATGGCGTATTAAGTTCCAAAAAATTGATGCTATGTTTTGTTTTTTAAATTTTCTTGGAATTTGTAATGTTTGGTCAAATAAATAAAATTTTATATTCTATTGTAACTGACAGCAGCTTATTTGGCCCCTTTCCAGAATTTAAAGTATCTCCCCCGTCATGCGGGTCTAGCAGGGCGTCTCATCACCTTAAAATTTAAAGGTGCTCCTCACGCTGAAAAACAGCGCAAGAGCTGCAGTAGTACTTTAACAGTACCAGCTTGGCAGTCGAAGAAAGGTAACCCATAACAGCGACGATAATGTATCTCAATAGCACAACGCTATTTCTTTAGTGACACTCATTTACTGCATTAATTCGCACTGCATTTGTGAATCGCTAAATGAAAGTGATCATAGGAAAGACATCTCTGGCACCAGCCACGGGTAAGAAACCGTGCACTTTGACACAATGAACAAAGCACTGTCACTTGTTGGTTCCCGGTCGTTATGAACACACACCTCACTAATCTGTACAGTACGAGTACATCGCGCTTGGACATTCGACGGAGCAAGTAGCAAACAATCTGCGCGCGAGTGGTTTAAAGCTGTCCTTTCATATGGTCGTAATGCGTACTGTCAGAATTTTCTGACGGGGTTGACACCTGGGGCTGACTTCATGCTAGCGTTCTTTCTACTCGCTGACAGTTCTTAGTACGTAAGTAAATAAATAAGCAAGTAAGTAAATATCTTTCGGTAACACTGGTAGCGAAACGGATATTTTTCAGCTGTTATGAGAGTAAAATGTTTGTTCATTACGGTTCTGAGTCAAATATTTGCGCCCATTCACGCTGAAAAGTCGATAGTTCTATCTCTCCCGAGCCACTTTGATTGCTGTGTGTGTTAATTTCTGCCCCCACTGATGACGTCCAGCAACAATGAAAAATAAATGATCTTCCCTTAGACACAACACGCTACATACGTGTAGGCTCCATTTTAGTTCGTTTATTACTACATTTAAAACACTCTCACTGAAACTAAGTGCTCCGTTATTCCCGATGAGCTCTACTGCAATGTGGAAGAGTTTTTCTGTAGGTACATCACAGAAATCCCGATTTGTATTTACGGGATGACCGTGGTACAGCGATAAATAATTTCTCACCCACGGCGTAACTCGAATCTAAGTCGCAGCGAGCGCTCCTCTCGCTCTTTCCCGAAGGCCCGGGCCTCCACAACTGCAAGGTAGAGACCGCCTGCGAGCACTCAATCAAACTCTTTAATTTTTCATCCCTCCTCCTCCTCCCTGACGCGTATTATTCTGGCTCCTAATGCCTCATTTAGCCCTGTCTGAGGTGCTGATGCTGGCGCTCCAGGCGGGGGTAGGGGGGGAGGAGAAGTTAGGGGGACGCGGTGCTGTGGGAGGTAAGGGTGGCTCGGTGCCGCGAGTGAAAAGTTAAACCGGAGCTATCGGTAACGCCGAAGAGATTTCTTGCGATTGGGCGCACGCCGCGCCCGTAATTGAATATTCCGCAGCGTGCTCATTTTTAAGTCTTCCGGCCTCTTGCTGCCTCTACCCTCATTAGAGGCGCTGAGTAGTAGCGGGTGGTGGAACGGTGGCGGGGGGAGGTGGGGGGCGGCAGGTAGGCGGATGTGGGGGAGTCGGGAGGGGAATGAGGCAGCCGAGATGCCGAGGCAAGCAGCGCAGACTTCCTTTGCTTCATTACTACGTCGGACGCCGCATAAATTTGGGGAAACATCGGCCTGTCGGGGAAGAAGAGATGGGCGGTACGCAACCGAAGCTCTGAAACTGCCAGCCTACCCACTGATCTGAACCACAATGATCGCGCAGGGCGCCTGTTTCCCTCGCGAACAGCAAGTCTCTGCCGGCAGCGGTCGCTACTTTGTGAGCAGGTAACGTTACTGACAAGAAACTCATTCAATAAACCATGTTTGTGTTTTGACGAGATCTTACATTACGTATAAACAGGCGGGGAGATATTTACTGGAAGTAACATCTTCCTCGTGACTGGGGAACATCGTATTTCTTTTTTTTTTTTTAAATGTCCCGAAACTCTACGTCTCTAGATCATCTAAGGAATTCTTGTGCTCTGGGTGCCAGGCATGACATTAAGAGGAAGGAAGGCTGGATGTCGTCACCACCAAAAAATATTTCAGTAACTGTCGTCATTTCACAAATTTATCGCCTAATTGTTGGAGGCTAAAGTAGCATGAAAACTAATTCTTGAAAAGTTGTGGAATTCTAGAAATTACAAGCTACAAAGCGTGAGAAAGAATTACGGTGAATGACTTTGTTAGAAACATAGTAATAAGATCACACAGAATTTGATATAACATCGTACAAAGTACTCTCCTTCGTGAGCAGTGCGGTTATTCCAACGTTGGATCCAAGACTGGCACCATTTCTGGAATTCTCTTTTTTTTGGGGGGGTGGGGGGTTGTTGAGCTGTTTTGTCGTGGCCCTCTCAATGTCAGGAATGGTGTCAAGACGTTTTCCTTTAAGCACAGTTTTATTTTTGGGGAAAGCGAGAAATCGCATGTTGGTAAATCTAGTGAGTAAGGCGAATGTGTGCAAACAGGAACACTTTTTTGCACCAAAAGCGTGTGAATCAGAAGTGATTGTGTGGCGCGGTGGCTTGTAGCGGTGGCTCATATATATACTGAATGGATAAAATTTGTGTCACGAAATTTTAACCCTACATAGTTGATGCCAGTAGGAACCAAAATTACTGATGTTGTGTAGGTCAACAATGCACAACTTTTAAACATGGTACATAGAACTGCAACATGAATATACTTACTCTGTTTCACTATACTCTATTAGCTGCTGGTGGGCTGTCATAACAAATGGATGTATTTATTACCAAAGCTGACGTTATTCTTTAATAGCAAAGCTGACGTTATTCTTTAATTAATTTGACTGAAGTTACGTAATTCATAGTTACATTTTTCTTGACAACAATAAAATTTTTCCAAAAATTAATTATATTCTGAAAACGTTTCTGCAAATATTTACTGCTGGTAATGAAATGATTTTACAAACGTTCAAATGGGACTTACTTTTTACAATAATCTTACAACTAGCATTGCGCAAACATACCTTCAGTAGTCTTGAGTTACTCAAAAAAATAATTCAATAATATTAGTTCCTCGTATGATAACAGTTAGCTGATGTCTCTGTACATCCGTTTATAATCTCTTGTAAATCACAGCTGGTGGCTGGCAGGCACACTACTCCTCTCAACCTCTCGCTTCAGACCTGCTATCGACTTGCTTCACGTCTCGCGTACTGCTGACTTCCTGCGAACGCTAAAGTGCTGTCTCTCCCGCCAACAATGCTTTCTGGTGTAGACAATCCTTGCTACCATTACAAAATGTATCAATGCGCGGACTCTCCCGCTTTTTTCTTAAAATGTATCCATACGCGGTCTCTCCCGCCCTTTTTAAAATTATATCAATGTGCGGTCTCTCCTGCCAACAATACTTTGGTGCAGACATTCCCTGCTACCACAATTATTTCCAGCATGACAAATATTAATCATTCCTACTTAATCCTATTAATAAAATATAAGCATCTTTCATAAATTGTGGTTTGATAACAGACAATAGAAATATACACGTCTTACAACCGTGCTGTAAGTGTCAAGAATGCACAACTTTCAAACAACGGAAACTTGGCGCCACGTGCTCCGGTTGGCCAGGGGATTGCCCTGTTGCCGGATGCTCTGGACAACGCATGACCGCAAATGCTTTGTCTGCCGGATATCGCGCCGTATCCAAGGCGGTCCGCGCGCTCGTTAGTGGCGCGCCAGCCTTCCATTTTGGGGGCCTGGGGTTGAATTCGCTGGAGTCCCTACAAATCTATTGTAGTTACATGATACGATGTATTGGGAACAAACACGTCGACAGCTGTTAGTTCGCATATAGAAAGTCTTTTACAAATTGTGTCAGCCCTGAAAATGGCCTTTTTTTTAGCTATGACATTGTTTACTTAAAACAAGTGATTGAACTGGCGACCCTCTGACGCGACACAAGCTTGGTAACGTCGAACGGGGTTTTGCCGAACTCTTTCAAAGATTCCTGGCATTGCCATGATGTGATTGGTGGCATGTTGAATGCGACCCATTAATTCCTTTTCGTTTCTGGCTGGTTCGCGTCTGGGTGGGTGAACTAGATCCTTGAAGAATCCCCACAGGAAAAGGTCCGGTGGCGTGAGGTCTGGTGATCGCGGGGGCATGGCACCTCTGACAATTACCCAGCCGTCGAAGAGTTCATTTAAATATCTGCTCACGGCCCAACTGTTACGTGCGGGCGCCCCAATCATGCTGCAACCACATGTGTAGCCGTGTATCCAGAGGAACATCTTCCAGCAGGCCGGGTAAAGCATTTTGCAAAAAGTAAAAGTAATTTTCCCCAGTAATTCGAGGAAGTAGACGTTTGTATGTGTGAACCGACAACTGTAGCGCTGCCCGTCAACGGACGAACGGCAACGGGGGAATCCCACGGCCAATCGGAACGTGTGGCGCCAAGTTTCCGTAGTTTAAAAATGGTGCGTTGTCGACCTACAAAACATTAGTAATTTTGGTTCCTACTGGCATCCGCTAACCAGGGTTACAATTTCGTGACACAAATTTTCTCCACCCTGTATATATAGTTTTGGTCGATCTTCCGATACATAGAACTGAAAATACGATGTTCCGTCATCGAGTTTGACCTCATTTTTTTTCAAAACCAGGGGAGTATCTAGTGAAAATCCGAAACACGTATCTCTTTATTTTCAGTATACAACGTTCCTGCAAAACTTGATAAAAATCGGTTACCCGTCTGTCGGACCTTGCACTTGTAGGAAAAATACAGCCGATTGTCTTCTCGGATGAAGGCGGCAAGAATCAACACGCCAGTAATGTACAAAGATGCTAAGCGAAATACTGATAATGCTGAGTGCACACTTCTGTTTATGTTGTGTGAATTATAACGTCTTGCATCTTTGTGAGGATTTGTTGCTATTTAGTTCTGTGTAATACACTTACCGGTTATTCTGAAATTTCCCCTCAAAGTCAGGAACCGAACACAGTATTTGTGCGTGCAGGGTGACTCAACAACGTCGAAAACCAATATAGCGTCCTCTTCTGTTTCCTGACGGCAGTTTGAATTAATGGAGTTATTGGGAAAGCTTATCACAAATAGTAATTAGGTAGGTGTTGATAACAGTGAGAAAAAGAGCCGGCAAGTTGACACATTATTGCTGCCATGCTGCTGAGATGCCTTCTGATGAGTTTTTATGTCCCATGAATTCCGTGTCTGGGCAATTATTTCCTTGATGGCAGGAATCCATGAAACCGACCACCTATAGTCATAATTTTTATTGAAATTGCACTATCCTTCTATAAATATTATTAGCACTGACATGTAAATAAAATTTTAAGTCTTCACACTTACTTCCTGGTGCTGCTCTACCTCGGATTTTGCATCATATTTAAAAGTTTTAATATTTATTCTTTATACCAATGTTATGAAAGAATTTTACTTAAGATGACGCTTAATAAAGTAGCAAACGCTTCCCTTAGTAGAGCAAGGGGGCTAGTCTTCGCTTCTTGTGTTTCATCTGAAGGCCCCATTCAAAATTCCTGAAGAGAATAGAATGAGACGTTATAAAACATACGATTTTACCTTCAGTTTAACAGCGACTCTGACATTGCAAGCCTTAGGTCATTACATACATTGGTCATGGCACGGGAGGTTTGGTTGGCTGACATGTGGCTGGCAAGTTGCAGCGTAGTGGCCGTTCCAGATTGGTTAGCAAGAGTCGTCGCTCTGTCACAGAGGCCACAGAGAGAGAGAGAGAGAGGCGAGGCGTTAGGTAGGTTTTAGGTCGGCTATTTGGTGGGTGTTTCTTCGGTCTCCCCAAGACGGAGGGGGATGAAACTAAGTCACTGCCTTGCAGTGGAAGCTGAGCTGTGTGTTGTGGTTCTGACTATGTATCAAACTAAAAGACTGTATATATATTCACCAAAACACTAAAACTGCTTCCAAAAGAGCTACAGAAAACGTGGAGACAACACTGAAATCGCGGTAAAGAGACAACTCCAATAGTTGTTAACATTTGTGTATGAAATGGTTTATATGAACAGTAACGAAAGCCACAGACACACAACAAATGCCTGTGATACTTCATGTGTTACGGTTTTTGAAAGCAGCTACGTAATAAACATACCTGACGTACAAATAAACAGACTATGTACTTACTATAAACGAAACATATATGTTATTACTGTGTATGGAAACAGAGTTTTCCGCAGTTACACGAAAAGGTTAGTCTCTGAATGAATTACTTGTGATAATGTTTTTAAATGGCTAAGTGTGTTTAGTGAGAAATTTGCTTATTAGTATTAGCAGAGAAGAAATTTGATTAACGTTCTGTGGAACTCACGAGCCACTATAGATAAGCACATTTGACTAATGGTTGTTCTGGTTTAGGCGGCATTCAAAATGTAATAAAAATTTCATTAAATAATTCTATGTGAATGAAATGAAATGATATTAATACGCATTTACACAAATATCTATTAGATGAATGTGGTGTCACCGCCAGACACCACACTTGCTAGGTGGTAGCCTTTATATCGGCCGCGGTCCGGTAGTATACGTCGGACCCGCGTGTCGCCACTATCAGTGATTGCAGACCGAGCGCCGCCACACGGCAGGTCTAGAGAGACGTCCTAGCACTCGCCCCAGTTGTACAGCCGACTTTGCTAGCGATGTTTCACTGACAAATTACGCTCTCATTTGCCGAGACGATAGTTAGCATAGCCTTCAGCTACGTCATTTGCTACGACCTAGCAAGGCGCCATTATCATTTGCTATTTATCTTGTGATGCATGTACCGTCAGACCGATGTTCACCAATTATGGATTAAAGTTAAGTATTCCAGAAGCTACGTACCTTTTTTGCTAGTCTCATTTCCTTGTCATTTTCCAGACCTCGCGCCAGCCTGCGTGAGCTTAAACGCGTGCCTTTCGGCTTCCTGTCATAGTGGATTGGCTGTCTTGCCAGTCCACAACAATGTATATTAGGGGTACTTAAACCTTGTACAATGTGTTTGTAAGGGAATGATGCTCAGGCACGTAGATATTCGTTTGACCACAGTGCATTTGAAGCGAGTATAGTACGTGGGTGTGAATTCCTAAGGGACCAAACTGCTGCGGTAATCGGTCCCTAGATTTACTCACTACTTAAACTAACTTACGCTAAGAACAACACATACGCCCATGCCTGAGGGAGGACTCGAACCTTGGGTGGGAGGGGCCGCGGATTCCGTGACATGTCTCCTAAAACCGCGCGGCCACACCGCACAGCAGTAGAGTACGTCTTGGGATCTTGTGCTCTTACTATCTTCATGGCTAAGGACGGTACGCTATTGGGCAAAGAGAGCTGCACGTGTGTTAAGTAACAGCAAAGTATGTAGTTTGGACTTACGACATCTCATGGTGGTAGCCACTTTGAAAGTGTGAAACCATTGAGCAATGGTATACACATCTGCAGCTGAACTCTGTTTTAAAAGATGGGACATTGCGGGTAGTCTTGAACGAATAGTTTGAATATTAGAAATATGTTCAGATGATTGATTTGTTGTCGAGCATTAAAATTTATTTTGATATATTGTAAGTACACTAACATTCGACCATGCAGACTGCATGAGAAACTACTGAAGCTAAGTTACGTTGTATGTACACAAATGCAATCACATTAATCGGCAACCTCCACAAACACAAAATTATATATGTATTAAACTAATTTTTCCACATTTCTATAAATACAAACTGAAATTATCTTTAAACAGATGAGGTTAAATGAAAAACATTTATTGTAATTTTATTCTATATCGGAAAATGTTCGTTAAGAACTCCGGTCGTAAACAGGCTTAAGTCCAATGATTATTTTCATGCATGTATACATTCTACCTTTAGCCTTAACTTATACAAAAAAAAAATTAAATTGACTTCTTAATGTCTTCACGCCAGACACGGGATTTCACGAACACGCAACCCAGTATGTTAGTACCCTTAATCCAGTCACAGTCTTTTTTCTGAACATAAACAGATATCACGGTAGTTTCGACACTGGTTTTCACCTTAGAGTTTTATCATTTATGTTCATGAACGCGTTTCATATTAGTTCCTATGGATCTCGTTAGTCTTAATGGAACTCAAAAATCTTTTCATACCTATTGTTATATTACGTTCTTGTTAATTACAAAAGTATATACATTGTGTAATGTATTAGTGAACTACTGATTAGACTGAGAAAATTCTGCTTTAAATATTTGCAACTATATGGACTCAGCACGATTTAAAGCTTGAACAACACATCTTACCTACTTCGTGAATATAGCTCATCTGCTGAATGCAGAATAATTACAGTGTGGATGTGTGCAACGCACATCCAGATCCACCTGAAATTCTATAGTTACACTCAATAAGAGGAGCATCATATCTTACTACAAGTACAACTTTCACATTAATATGTTCGTCCCTAACTTAACTACAGCTACATGCTTGTTTACAGCTAATGGAATAGAAATTTTGGTCATTCAGCCTCTTGAACTTTCATTTTACGAATATAAGCTTTGTAGAACTGTATAACTACACCCAAACCATTAATTATACATTTACGTTCTGTGTTCTGCTTAAGAGCTCTTACGAACACCAATCACTTCGGTGTTCAGGCAAATAACCATTCATTACTCGCAAAACTTCTTAAAGGCCAACACATACACATACAAGAACTGACTCTTGTTATTAGGAAACTGGTGATTAGTTTACATCAAAGAAAATAAGTCTCTTTTCAGACGAGATGCTAGTTTAGTATTACAGTGCTTCAACTTTAATATGCATCAATGTCACAAATAGGCACACAATTCACAAAGTACAGAAATTTCGCAGTATATACTTGCATATCGTTTTCTTTTTCTCATTCGAATAGCCACATAGAAACACATTCGTTTGCAAATTTCAGCTAAAACCGGTCAGAGTTTTATGCCTTATTTGCTATACTTAAAATGGGTAACTAAAATAAAACTATTTCAGATTCGAAATCGCTTAGACCACACTTATCAGTGAACCGTACTCATAGATATTCATCTTTTACATTTTCTCAGTTCAAAGGAATACAGACATGATTTTTTTTGAGTCATCAGTCTTCTGACTGGGTTGATGCCGCTCGACACGAATTCCTCTCCTGTGCCACCCTCTTCGTCTGAGAGTACCACTTGCAACATACGTCCTCAATTATTTGGCAGATCTATTCCAATCCCTGTCTTCCTATACAGTTTCTGCCCTCTACAGCTCCCTCTGGAACCATGGAAGTCATTCCCTGTTATTTTAACAGATGTCATATCATTCAGTCCCTTCTCATCAGTGTTTTCCACATATTCGTTTACTCGCCGGTTCTGCTCAGAACTTCCTCATTCTGTACCTTATCAACCATCCTAATTTTCAACATTCGTCGGCAGCACCACATCCCCACTGCTTCGATTCTCCGCTGTTCCGGTTTTCCAGCAGTCCATGTTTCATTACCATACAATGCAGTGTTCCAAACGTACATTCTCATATGTTTCTTCCTCAAATTAAGGCCATTTTTGATACTAGTAGACTTCTCTTGGCCAGGAATGCCCTTTTTGTCAGTGATAGTCTGCTTTTGATGTCCTCCTTGCTCCGTCCGTTATTGGTTATTCCTTAACTTCATCTACTTCGTGACCATCAATCCTGATGTTAAGTTTCTCGATGTTCTCAGTTCTCCTACTTCTGATTACTTTAGTTTTTCTTTGATTTACTCTCAATCGATATTCTCTACTCATCACACCGTTCATTCCGTCCGGCAGATCATCTAATTATTCTTCACTTTCACTCAGGGTACCACTATCCTCAGCGACTCGTATCATTTATGTCTTTTCACCGTGAAATTTAATTTCTCCCCTGAACCTTTCTTTTATTTCTATCACTACTTCTTCGACGTACAGATAGAACAGTAGGAATGGAAACTACATCCGTGTCTTACACCCTTTTTAATCCGATTAACTTCATTCTTGGTCGTCCACTCTTATTGTTCCCCCTCGACCCTTGTACGTGTTGTATATTACTCGTCTCTCCCAACAGCTTACCCCTGTCTTTTTCCAAAATTTTGAACATCTTACAGCACTTCACATTGTCGAACTCTTTCTCCAGGTCCACAAATCCTATGAAAGTGTCTTGATTTTGCTTTAGTCTTGCTTCCATTATCCACCGCAGCGTCAGAATTGCCTTTCTGCTGCCTTTATCTATCATAAAGCCAAACTGATCGTCATTTAACAATCCTCAATTTTCCTTTCCATCCTTCTGCATATTATTCTTGTGAGCAACTTGGATGCATGAGCTGTTAAGTTGTTGGTGCGAAAAAGTTAGCACTTGTCAGCTCTTGCAGTCTTCGGATTTGTGTGGATGATATTTTTCCGAAAGTCAGATGGTTTGTCCCCAGAGTCGTACAGTCTACACGCCAACGTGAATAGTCGTTTCGTTGCTACTTCCTCGAATGATTTTAGAAATTGTAATGGAATGTTGTGTATCCCTTCTGTCTTATTTGATCTTAAGTGCACCAAATCTCCATTAAATTCTAATTCGAAAACTGCATCGCCTGTCCTCTAAATCGACTCCTGTTTCTTCTTCTATCACATCGGACAAATCTTCCCCCACACAGATGCCTTCAAGGTACTGTTTCCACCTGTCCGCTCTTTCCTCTGCATTTAACAGCGGAATTTCCGTTGCGCTCTTAGTGTTATCATCCTTGCTTTAATTTCACCGCAAGTTGTTTTGACTCTCCTATACGCTGAATCAGTCCTTCCGACAATCATTTCTTTTTCAGTTTCTATACATTTTTCATGCAGTTATTTCGTCTTAGTTTCCCTGCACTTCGTATTTATTTATTCCCAGCGACTTATATTTCTATATTCCTGCAATTCCCTGAACAATTTTGTGCTTCCTTCTTTCATCGATCAACGGCAGTATTTCTTCTGTTACCGACGGTATATTCGCAGTTATCTTGTCTGTACTCATGTTTTCCTTTCCGACTTCTGTGATTGCTTGTTTTAAATACACTCCTGGAAATTGAAATAAGAGCACTGTGAATTCATTGTCCCAGGAAGGGGAACTTTATTGACACATTTCTGGGGTCAGATACATCACATGATCACACTGACAGAACCACAGGCACATAGATACAGGCAACAGAGCATGCACAATGTCGGCACTAGTACAATGTATATCCACCTTTCGCAGCAATTCAGGCTGCTATTCTCCCATGGAGACGATCGTAGAGATGCTGGATGTAGTCCTGTGGAACGGATTGCCATGCCATTTCCACCTGGCGCCTCAGTTGGACCAGCGTTCGTGTTGGACGTGCAGACCGCGTGAGACGACGCTTCATCCAGCCCCAAACATGCTCAATGGGGGACAGATCCGGAGATCTTGCTGGCCAGGGTAGTTGACTTACACCTTCTAGAGCACGTTGGGTGGCACGGAATACATCGGACGTGCATTGTCCTGTTGGAACAGCAAGTTCCCTTGCCGGTCTAGGAATGGTAGAACGATGGGTTCGATGACGGTTTGGATGTACCGTGCACTATTCAGTGTCCCCTCGACGATCACCAGTGGTGTACGGCCAGTGTAGGAGATCGCTCCCCACATCATGATGCCGGGTGTTGGCCCTGTGTGCCTCGGTCGTATGCAGTCCTGATTGTGGCGCTCACCTGCACGGCGCCAAACACGCATACGACCATCATTGGCACCAAGGCAGAAGCGACTCTCATCGCTGAAGACGACACGTCTCCATTCGTCCCTCCATTCACGCCTGTCGCGACACCACTGGAGGCGGGCTGCACGATGTTGGGGCGTGAGCGGAAGACGGCCTAACGGTTGCGAACGGTCCTCGCCGATACCCCAGGAGCAACAGTGTCCCTAATTTGCTGGGAAGTGGCGGTGCGGTCCCCTACGGCACTGCGTAGGATCCTACGGTCTTGGCGTGCATCCGTGCGTCGCTGCGGTCCGGTCCCAGGTCGACGGGCACGTGCACCTTCCGCCGACCACTGGCGACAACATCGATGTACTGTGGAGACCTCACGCCCCACGTGTTGAGCAATTCGGTGGTACGTCCACCCGGCCTCCCGCATGCCCACTATACGCCCTCGCTCTAAGTCCGTCAACTGCACATACGGTTCACGTCCACGCTGTCGCGGCATGCTACCAGTGTTAAAGACTGCGATGGAGCTCTGTATGCCACGGCAAACTGGCTGACACTGACGGCGGCGGTGCACAAATGCTGCGCAGCTAGCGCCATTCGACGGCCAACACCGCGGTTCCTGGTGTGTCCGCTGTGCCGTGCGTGTGATCATTGCTTGTACAGCCCTCTCGCAGTGTCCGGAGCAAGTATGGTGGGTCTGACACACCGGTGTCAATGTGTTCTTTTTTCCATTTCCAGGAGTGTATATCCATTCCTCTTCAACTGTACTGCCGGCTGAGCTATTCCTTATTGCTGTATCCATAGCCTTAGTGAACTTCAAGGGTATTTCATTCCTTAGAACTTCTGTACCCCACCTCTTTGATCATTGATTCTTCCTTGCTAATCTTTTAAACTTCAGCCGACTGTTAATCACTACTGCACTGTGATCTGAGTCTTTATCTGCTCCTAAGTATGTCTTACAGTTCAGTATGTAATTCCTGAATCTCTGTCTGGCCAGTAGGTAATCTAACTCAAATCTTCTTACACTACCCGGTCTTTTCCAGGTATACCTCCTCATCTTGTGATTCTTGAACAGAGTATTCGCTATTACTTGCTGGTATTTATTACAGAACTCAACTAGTCTTTCTCCTCTCTCTTTCCTTGTTCCATCCCCAAATGCTCCTGTAACCTTTTCTTCTACTCCTTTCCCTACAACTGCATTCCAGTCCCCAATGACTAGTAGGTTTTAGTTTCCCTTTATGAATTTTAGTACTCTTTCGACATCCTCATACATTTCTCTGATCCTTCATCTTCTGCTTGCTACGTCGGCATATATATCTGAACTATCGTTGTCGCTGTTGGTTGGCTATCGATTCTGATAAGAACAACCCTATTACTGAACTATTAAAAGTAACACAATCTCTGCCCTACCTTCCTATTCATAAAAAATCTTACGTTACCCCATTTTTTGCTGCTGTTGATATTACCCCATACTCATCTTACCAGAAACCCTAGTCTTCTTCCCATTTCACTTCACTGACCCCTAATATATCTAGATTGAGCTTCTGTATTTCACTTTTCAGATTTTCTAGCTTCACTGCGACTTTCAAGCACCCCAACTCGCACGGAAACGTTGTCCTTTTCGTTGGTTATTCAATCTCTTCTCGCGGTAATTATTACTACCCATGTACAAGCCTTTTCAAATCTTGATGACTATAAAGTCTTTGAAACTTCCTGACAGATTAAAACTGCGTGCCAGACCGAGACTCGAACTGATCCCGAGTTCGAGCCTCCGTCCGGCACACAGTTTTAATGTCGCAGAATGTTTCATATCAGCGCAGACTCCGCTGCAAAATGAAAATCTCATTCTATAAAGCCTCCAAATTTGACTGTTTTCGGAAAATCCGAAAGGTAGCACACTGGATGTGGGATCTGGATAATTTTGTAAGGTTCTATATGCAGTAGCTGCCATTTACTATTTCTTTTCTGCATGGCTGATGATTTCAGATGAGATTTTAACAACTCGATTTCTCCAGGTGAGTATTTTCAACCGTCTGTCATAGTCATTCTTTCACGATGAAGCCTGATCAGTGAGTGTAGTTGGCATATTCCTTACCGTTTCTTCCAGAATTAATCCTTCTTTAGCCAAGCATTGCAGTCGACTTATCCACTAATTAACTTCTTTAGAATTCATTAACAGATCTGAGGATGTGTAAAAAGGGTTGCGTAATTTGCCAGTTTTATTAATATGTACTCAAATGATTCAGTGACTTTCCAACAAAGCATTCGTTTTAATTCTCGGGCAACAGACTTTCGTAACACTCACAGGATGGAGTAGGATATCGGCCAAACATAAACATATTATATGGCTTCATGAACGTGCGCACACATACATATTTATTATGACTGGTCTTCCGTCAAATATATGTAAATACTTCATAAGTACGTTTCTTAACTTTTGTCGTTTTTCTGAATCGAGGTGAGTGGATTCCGTTACTATGTCGTGGATGGAAGGATTGTTATCCTCGATCTAAGCATAGGACCTTGAACAATTATTCACAGGTACAGTCTTTGTTTTCAGGAATTTTACCTTAATATCCGGGAAAAATTTTCGATATTCTACTGGAATTTGCATTAAGTCGACCACGATAGCTTTGCCTTCTGTACAGAAATAGTATTTACCCAAAGAAAAGTTTGCATTTAAAAAACATACCATGTTGGCTTCAGAGTTGAGGTCACTTGGGCCTCGCAACAGCCATTTGACTGAGTCGAGTGCTGGTCCTGCATGTGGAGCTAATTTGGCGGCGGCATTATTGTAATCGTTACTGTCATTAGTATTGACTTTTACATGTTCCCGTGTCATGTCTACGGAATGTAGTATTGATATAAAATTCCATCATCCGGTACGAGCACTGATTTCTCGCAAATGTCTAAAGGCAACTTCGCCTTCAGAATTCTTAACATCTCTTTATGAGAAATTTGCGCGTCCCCAGGTTATCATGGAACGGATCAGGATTTAGTAAATGTGTCCAAACCCTCTGCTGATGGCATCTTGACCGTCACTTAGACTGTAATGCTCGTTCAAATTGTACGTATGTTTGACAAAGTTCTGACATGTCCGTGACGTATAGGGCTCCATCACCTTATATCTATCTTGTTATGAAGTGGATCTTTTGTTGTTCACTCCAGGACTGGAGTAACACTGCCTCGAAAGCCTTTATGAAACCAACAGAATGTGGTGTATGTGCCTCTGGCAAAGGGACTCGGAATTTTCTGTGTTTGGTTGACTTCCTTCAAACAGTATTGAAGATAGAGAATTCACTGCTCCTGCTTTTGTTCGCATACATCACATGACTTGGTAAAGGGGCTGCTGTAACTATTCTGTATTTTTTAGTAGACGATGGGTCCTTTGAACTATGGCCCAAAACGCAAACAATACCTGTTGTACTGTTGTAATTTGCAAAGTCACTTGGACATGCCATTCTGGCAAATCTCTGCTTAACGTGATTTTTATCTATGCTAATTCAGGGTTTATTGGTTCGCCAGATTTTTCCCACTTAGACAAACTGGCAGTGAACAATTCAGTTACAACACGATGTAATTCTGGTTATAATTTATTGTTAAGTTCTACATCCTTATGTGAAATACATTCGGAAAAGTTATCAACAATGTGCTTTCACTGATCGTGAAATTGCTTTCGTATTTCACGTTCTCCGCAAAAGTATCGATATTATTTTTTTAATTTCTCTACAGTTACTTTAGATTTTTTTATTCTTTAGAAAAAGCCTGTATGGCTTCTTGGAGACCACGAGAAGCCTCTTTTAATTGTGAAATAGCGTCTCTTAAAGTACTATACTTAACTGACAAAGTGTTAAATTAGCAGTCAGTTTCGCTATACCATTGGATTGTCTTTATAAATTGTTGGATTCTTTTTATGATTTTTCTGGCATTTTCTGTAATTACGCCGATATGTTACTTTCATTGCTTTAAAATATTGTATCAGTAGTGTAATTTGAACATTTACTTCATGTTAAGCGTCATCAATTTGAACAATTACATTACTTGAAGGATTGTCTAAGTCAGCATCTACTTCACTTAAAAGATTATCATTTAAAATATTTGCATCACTTTCAGAGTGCGACTCAAGGGCCTGCTCTGAACTGAGTAAATTTTCAGTTTTCATGCCGGTCAGTTCACTTTGGTCAGCGTTAAACTTAATGTTATCATTTTCTTCCATAGTCATTTTTGCGTTCTTTTCCATTTTCACCATAACACGAAATCTAAGAAAAAATGTTTAAAATAACTTTGAGTAACTTAAGATCTGAATAAGTACTACAAATGGTTCTGAGAACTATGGGACTTAACATCTGAGGTCATCAGTCCCCTAGAACTACTTAAACCTAACTAACCTAAGGACATCACACACATCCATGCCCGAGGCAGGATTCGAACCGGCGACCGTTGCGGTCACGCGGTTCCAGACTGAAGCGCCTAGAACCGCTCGGTCACACCGGCCGGCAATAAATACTACAGGTAATAGTTCTTAACACTCACGATTACCGGAATGAGGAGTTAAAGGCAACGTGACGCGACTTCGCCATTACGTGAACTATGATATTAGATTGGCCCTCCTGTGACTAGAGATTAATATTACATAATGAAATTTATCTTACACGAAATTAAAAATTGTTACTTGTAATGAGGAAACATCTTAATGTCAAAAGCCGTGCGCAGATTGAAGACAAAGAACATACGTCTTTTGTCTTTACATTAAGCAGTGACGTCTTGTTAATTATGGATAAACAGTTCCCTTGTTTTCCATGTATCTGTTTTCTTTTGTATTTTATTATTCCCTTTCCATTCCATAGATTAGTTTAGTACCTTTTCTCGTAATATTTGTTCTCCATCAAACATAAAACAGACAATGTGAAACTTCTTAAGTCCTGTTGCGGTCTTCCCACTGTAATTCTTACTTCTCTTGAGTTAAAGCTTAGATGCCATTTGCTTTATCCGATTAGCAAAAAGAGAAAGGCGAACTACTTTAATGACGGGAGCGGAAGTAAAATCAGCACAACCATTGATTGTCGGTCCTTTATTAACAGAATGAAGCCTGACAACGAAAGAAATATGAATATTTCAATGCTAGTATTTGCGTTGCATAGCAATCCTTCTTTTAAAAGGATCGGTCTTCGTGAAACGAATTTCTAATAAGCGCAGGTTTCATTATTGATCATAGAATATGCATTTAAGGCAGTATCAAAGGCGGTTGATCAGTAGCGTACCCGTATTAGTAACACACAACTTCATTACGCACTCACCGTTGTAGAGCTGTGGAAATATTTAAAACAATGTTAGGGCAGGAAATATTAGTCACATTAAATAGACTTAATACAGCTTTTAACCGTATGTAACTAATCTAAATTGTACAACAACATCACTTTCTGCCCGCTCTGTGATGTAGTCATGAAACGGTATTAGATAAACACATTTTCGCTTATTAGTATGGATCCAGCTTTTTGCTATGTGATTGCACACATGTTTCTAATTAATCTGAGTCTGATGTGTGTATGATTAAGATGACGTATTATCGACAGTCGTTGACAATATTAGCAGTTGATTTTAGCTATTTATCTCCGCATGTTATTAGATACTACTTACTCCGATCTTGCCCTGTTTTCGCAGCTCTGCTTCCAGTTACCAGGCGAGACAAACGCAGCAGTTGCGAACAAAAAATTTAAATAAAATAACATCACGAATTCTCTTGCTTTCAAATACCCACAAACGTCGAAAAATGAAAGTTACGTGTAAACGTAAAAAAGGAATTCAGCTCCAGGCAGCAACGCAGAATTTTCAGTGGAACAGTTTGTATTTTCAGGAAGTCCATGAAATGTATTTTTTGATCTACTCAAGCTTTCGACGCGTCTGGTTTTGAGTTACGGTCACCACGAGTTCGCTGACGCTGTTCGACTAAAACTGCGAAATTAGGTTATTCCGACGCATTTAACAACCTTGCCGCGATTTTTCTGCATGATGTGCTGACAGAGGAGACTTACAAGTTAAGACACCGCAGCAAGCGACATACACCCGAATGTTATTGGAGGGCCCCTCTGTAGATTTGAAGCTGTAAGAATGACCGAGGAGGCGGCAAAAATTTCCCTCCCAATTCATTAATAGGTGTGTTGCGAGTAGAATTACATCTTGTGGCTTTCTCTCCATACTTTCACTTGCCTAAAGCTTTTTTATGCATTGTCTACTAGGTACGCACGACTGTGGCTCAAACAACTTGTAGTAACCTCCCGGAAAGAAGGTTCTTGAAGATTTCTATTTTTTCTTTTTACCCAACATGTATAAGACCGAAATCCTCATTTAGTGCGACCTGATATGAGTTCCATACTCTTTATCAGTACTCAAGTATCTGCCGTATACAATGAGGTGATAAAAGTCTAAAAATAACTCAAATGGCTCTGAGCACTTTGAGACCGATGACCACGCTGTCTGGTCTCCTTCCCCAAACCAACCAACCTCTGAGAACTTTGGGATTTAACATCTGAGGTCATCAGTCCGCGATAACTTAGAACTACTTAAACCTAACTAACCTAAGGACATCACACACATCCATGCCCGAGGCAGGATTTGAACCTGCGTCTGTAGCGGTCGCGCGGTTCCAGGCTAAAGCGCCAAAGTCTTTAGATAGCGATGTCCACATACATAGATGGTGGTAGTATCGCGTACACAAGGTATAAAAGAGCAGTGCACTCGCGGAGCAGTCCTTTGTATCCAATGATTCATGTGAAAATGTTTTCGACGTGATTATGGCCGCATGACGGGAACTAACAGACTTCTATCCCGGAATGGTAGTTAGAGCTAGACGCATGGGACATTCCATTTCGGAAGTCATTAGAGAGTTCAGTATTCCGAGATCCACAGAGTATGCCGAGAATACTAGATTTGAGTCACAGCTTCTCACCTAAGACAGCGCCGTAGTCGACGACCTTCACTTAATGACCGAGAGCAGCTGCGTTAGCGTACAGTTGGTCAGTGGTAACAGACAAGCAACACTACGTGGAATAGCCTCAGATATTCATGCAGGACGTACGACGAACATGTCTGTTTTGATAAAGTGGCGAAATACGGCGTTAATGGGTTATGGCAGCAGACGACCAACGCGATTGCCTTTTGCTAACACCACGATATCCTCTGCAGAGCTGACGGTAGGATTCGCGCGAGTGGCCCAGACGCCACGAAGCCAAAGTCTCAACAAGGCTTTGTTGAAGTTTGTGGTGGTTCCTTAATGGCGTGGGCTGTGTGTATACGGAACGGATAGGGTCCTCTGGTCCAACTGAACCGATCATTGATTGGAAATGATCATATTTAATTATTCTGAAACCATTTGCAGACATCAATGGAGTCCATGTTCCAAAACACCGACGGGATCTTTGTGGATGATAATGTGCCATGTCACCGGGCTACATTCTGGACAATTTGAGCGAATTGTCTGAGCCGACATGAATCTCATGGAATATATATTGGACATAATCAAGAGGTCAATTCGTGCACAAACTCCTACACACTTTGCAATCATGGACAGCTGTAAAAGCAGCGATTTGTTGAGTCCATGCCACGTCGGGTCGCTGCACTACACCGACAAGCTATTAGGACGTATCCCATAACTTTTGTCATCTTAACGTATGTGTTTTGTATGGAGTCTATTTTGTACTTATGGCCCCTCCCTAGTTGATAAAAGTCAGCTGTCTTCGTGCCGCTCCGGAATGTTTACGCTCATTGCTATCTTAGTTACTTAAGACTATTCTGGGCTCCAGTAATAAAAAGCCACTGTGAAAACAGTGTTGATTACTGTGTAGCGTTCATAGTGATTACTATTATTCAGAAAAATGAGCGAAGAGGCCGAACCTCGACCATTTAGAAGCTCTTAATCAACTTTCGTGCCATTTCTGCGACACATTGGCCCGTAGTATGTTCCTTTCAGTTATAAACTACTGGTATGGGAGAACGAGGAAGTCTTCGTCCCAGCAGCCAATCCGCTGCGAGCCATACGCAAACTTTCGCTCTCAACATCTTCTGTAAAGGGGCCAGATTAATGTGTGCGATTTGTACGAAAATTATAGTTTTCTAGTACTCTACCAGTGAATCGTATTTTTACATTTGCTTCACCTACAACGAAGTTTATTTGATGGTCTCAGTTCATATTAGTACAGTTTGTTAGCAGTTACCCATCTCTTGATTGGGGTGAAATTCTCATTATGAGCACCATAATACGGGAGAAGTATGTTATTACAACTATTCACTGAGTCATTAATACACTGATGGAAAAATTAAAACACCAATAAGTAATTAATGTATAATAGTGATATTTCGAGAATACATTTGTCTGGTTAAAATATTTCTTTGATTGGCATTGCAAGATGACAGGCTTGATGTAACCGAAAGATAAGCCACTGCAAATGGAAATGCTGGTGCATTAATAACCGGCGTACTGTAAGAATGTTGTATGCAAGCATGCATACATGCATGCAGTGCGTTGCACACGTGCCGCACGCCAGTTTGTGGCATGGGTTTCCACGCCTGTTGCACTTGGTCGATCAAAGCATGGACGGTTAACGCTGTTTTTGGATGACGCTGGAGTTACCATCTGATTATCTCCCATATGTACTCGAATGGAGAGAGATATGGTGACCGAGCAGGTCAAGGCAACATGTCTACACTTTGTAGAAAGTGCTGCTTTACAGCAGTGGTATGTGGGCGAGCGTTATCCTGTTGGAATGCACGACCAGAAATGCTGTTCATGAATGGTAGGACAACAGGTTGAATCACCAGACTGACGTACAAATTTGTAGTCCTGGTGTTTGGGATAACCACGAGAGCATTCCTGCTGTCATAGAAAATCACACCCAGGACTATAACTGTAGGTAGAGGTCTAGTGTGTCTAGCACGCAGGCAAGTTGGTTACAGATCCTCAACTGGCCTCTTTCTAACAACGCAGCCATCACTGGAACTGTGGCAGAACCAGCTTTCATCAGAAAACACAACAGGCCTCCACCCTGCCCTCCAATGAGTTCTCGCTTGAGCCGGCCGGAGTGGCCGTGCGGTTCTAGGCGCTACAGTCTGGAACCACGAGACCGCTACGGTCGCAGGCTAGAATCCTGCCTCGGGCATGGATGTGTGTGATGTCCTTAGGTTAGTTAGGTTTAAATAGTTCTAAGTTATAGGGGACTGATGACCCCAGAAGTTGAGTCCCATAGTGCTCAGAGCCATTTGAACCATCTGAACCAGTTCTCGCTTGACACCGTTCAAACCACAAATGGCTGTGGTTTGTGGTCAGCGGAACGCACGCTACAGGGCTTCTGACTCGCAGTTGCTTGTGAAGTAACCAATCTACAGCAGTTCGCTGTGTCACTGTGGTTTCAACTGCTGCTCATATTACTGTTGTTGATGCAGTGCGTTGCGCCACAGCCATATGCTGAACACGCTGATCTTCCCTATCGGTGGTGTCATCCGGAGCCCGGCCTTCTTGCCAGCGTACGTTCTTGTGACCACCGCTGCCAGCAGTCGTGTACTGTGACTACATTCCTGCTACATCCAGCTTCTCGTAGCCCTATAACTCGACGTCGTTCAAATCGGTGAAGTGTTAATAATTATGTTTTTGCCGCCTTAAAGGCATACTTGAGGAACTTCAACTCACCACGTCCAATCTCTAAGGTAACTAACTTTCAGAACCATTACAACGCGTATATAAAGTGAACCTGATTTGCGTCCACATAAGCGCCCTACTAATACCACTTACATGCGACTGGCGCGAAGTCTGAATAGACAACATCTTACAGGTGTAAAAATACAGCTACCAAATGTATTTTATGTCACGAAACTCCTTTGTATTGAGATTTTTTCCGTCAGTGTATATAAACTGAACGTGAAGGTCACTATACACTCCTCTGGGGTACCCGACACACTACTTGTGTCTCTGTGCATCACTTTCCATCTAGGTCTAGCGGAATTAAGGGAGGTCTTCGTAACCAACTAAGGGATGTGTAGGCCATACAACGACGTATTTCTGCAGGTTAACGCTGCAGCACTTCTGGTGCAGCATCGTGCAAAGGCAACTTTCTGCCATCAGTGCCTGACTGGGTTACTACATGGTGTAGTACAAACCTGTATTAGACTACTTCCTACATGACGGAAGCCTACCTCATCTCATCGTCGGAGAGAGCACAAATGTCCCCTGTTCAGCCATTAGCACCACTGTTCAGTGTTGTGCTTTCCAACAATGCAGCCTCCACGCCAATCATGACTACATGCGCAGCCAAGATACTCTTGCCTCATCCATCAGCGTCAATAGCAACGCGGAGCTGCGGGTCAGAGAGCTGTCAGCTAGATCGGATGGTTCTAGGCCTCCAACTCGATCCACTGGAGCGAGCCCACCTTCTGAGTGCCATCGCCTGACACTTCAGACGGTCCCCAAGGGTCTGGTTTCGACCCTGGTTTTGTCTTATGCCACGAAGCTGGCAATGCATCCTGTATCTGCGAAGTATGTACGTGCCCCCAGCCGCCACTGCCTCAACATACGTCACTCGCTGTCTGTTGGGCTCCTGAACATCTGACGTCGGAGTACCGTACAGAAGGCTTCAAGTGACAAAGAATCTTCCTACTGAGTAAGAATCCTTGAGTCTACGCTCACTGTGCTTCTGGTGTGCCCTCCCACAGTGTCCCACAGACGTAAATCTCCAGTCAGAACTATCCAGCCAGTCACATACGAGTCAGAAGTGGCTAGCATGAGACACGGGATAATGTTCTCTGTTCTGCCTTTTTAGAAAAGTTTTGGTGCAGCAATAAATCAAGTTCGATTTCTCTTCTTCTTGTGGTCTTCAATCCGAAGAATGGTTTGATGCATCTCTCCACGATACCCCACCTTCTGTAAGCCTCATCATCTCCAAATAACTACAGCAACCTCTCTCCTTTTCAACCTGCTTGCTGTATTCGTCTCTTAATCTCCCCCTACAACTTTACACCTCACACTTCCCTTCAGTACTAAACTGGTGATCCCCTGATTTCTCAGAATGTGTCCTATCAATCGATCCCTTCTCCTAGTCAGGTGTGCCTCAAATTTCTTCCCTCCGCAATTCTCTTCAGCACCCCATCGTTAGTTACATGATCTACACTATAGTCTTCATCATTCTTCTGTACCATCAATTTTCAAAATCTTCTATTGTCTTCTTGTTGAACTGTTTATCGTCAATGTTTCGCTTCCATACAAGGCTACACTTCGAACAAATACCTTCAGAAAAGACTTCGTGACATTTAAATTTATATTCGATGTTCACAAATCTCTCTTCTTCATAAAAGCATTTCTTGCCGTTTCCAGTCTACATTTTATATCCTATCTACTTAGTCCATCATCAGTTATTTCACTACCAAAGCAGCAAAACTCATCTACTACTTTCAATGCCTCGTTTCCAATCTAATTTCTTGAGTATCGCGTGTTTTAATTCCACTACATTTCATTAGCCTTGGTTTACTTTCGTTGATGTTTATCTTATATTCTCCTTTCAAGAACTGTACATTCCGTTCAGCTTCTCTTCCAGGTAACTTGCGGTCTCTGACATAAGTATAATATCATCAGCAAACATCATAACTTTTATTTCTTATACCTGAATTTTAATTCCTTCTCAAAATTTTTCTTTGGTTTTCAGTACTATTTGCTAAATGTATAGGCTGAATAGCGTGGGGGATAGGCTAAGACCCTGTTTCCCTTCCTTCTCATAATACTGCTTCCCTTTCATTGCCCTTGACTGTTATAACTGCCATCTGGTTTCTGTACACGTTGAATATAACAATTCATTCCCTCAATTTTACCCCTGCAACCTTAAAATTTCACAGTTTGTTTCAGATTTTCACCTCCTGAAGTCTGATGGTGTCTCTCCTGGCTTATACATCTTACGTAAAAGGTGGAATACATTTGTAATGACTCTCGGAAGGGTATCGGTAGTTCTGAGATAATGTTGTCTACGCAGGGGACCTGGTTTCGACTTAGGTCTTCCAGCGCTGTGTCTGATTTTTCTCGATCACATCTCACCTTCATCTATGTCCTCTTCTCTTCCTATAACATTATTTTCCAATACATTTCACTTGTGCAGCCCTTCAGTATACTCTTCCAACTATACAGCTTTACCTTCAATCCTTGTCATTGGTCTCCCACCTGAGCTTTTGTCACCCAGTAGTTAAATATCCTTCTACATCCTTAAGTTTGTCTTCTAACCAATCCTTCTTAGCCATTTTGCATTTTCTGCCAGGTTCATTTTAAACCTTTGTATTCCTGCTTCATGTGCTGCATTTTCATATTTTCTCCTTTCATCAATTAAATAAGTATCTCCTGTGATATCGAAGGGTTACTGCCAGGCCTTGTCTTTTTATCTATTTGAACCTCTGTTGTCCCCGCCATTTCACCTCTCTCAGTATATTTTCCTCTGTTTTAGTCAACCATTGTCTAACTCTTCCTCTGAAACTCTCAACAACCTATGATTCATTCAACTTTTCCAGATTCCAACTCTTTCATTTCTATCTTCTGGCAAGGTCTTCAGTTTTCATCTTCAGTTCATAACCAGTATTCAGGGCCTACGTCTGGTCCTTGGAAATGCATTACACTTTAAACTCAGGATTCGAAACCTCTGTCTCATCGTTATGTAATCAGTCTGAAATTATGTAATCAGTCTGATACAGTTTATTGCCACCAGACCTCTTCCACGTATACAACCGTCTTTCAAGATTCTTAAACCAGGCGTAAACGATCGTTAAATTATGCTCTTTTCCAAACTGTAACAGCTTTCTCCCAGTGTATATTCACCTACCATTTTAACTTCCCTTCCCTTTCCTGCTATAGAGTTCCACTGCCTTGTCACTATTCTTCTCCTTAACTGTCTGAATGATTTCTTTTATCTTATCACCCTTTTTTTTCAATTTCTTCCTCATTCGCAGAGCTATCTGGTATATGAACTTGTACTACAATGACGGATGTCCGCTTTGTGTCTATCTTGGCTACGATAAGCATTCGCTATACTGTTCGCAGTAGCCTTCCTGCGTTCTTACTTTCTTATTCACTGTTGATAAGGGGGAGCGGTGGGGAGAAGTGGAATGGAAACTGCCAAGGATACGTTTATTTCCCAGGAATATCGCATAAGACTTTATTGACAATTGTTTAACTCACAGATACAGAAACTTTTAATCCTAAGATACAGATAATCTTTCTATAGTTACAGAAGAAAATTCCAAAATGGCAACAGGAAACGCAGAAGGCATTTCAACTCACAGTTACAAAACATTTTATTAAAGTATAAGTAAATAACCTTTTTAAAATTAATAAAGAAAATTCAAAAACATAATAACAGAGTTCGCAGAAGGCGATCAGGAACCATTAGACAGTGTAGTTTACATAAAATCGCTATTTGGTAAGATTTTTCAGTAGGTGACTTATTACATTTAGAGAATAAAATGGTTCAAATGGCTATAAGCACTATGGAACTTAACATCTGAGGTCATCAGTCCCCTAGAACTTAGAACTACTTAAACCTAACTAACCTAAAGACATCACACACATCCACGCCGGAGGCAGGATTCGAACCTGCGACAGTAGCAGCAGCGCAGTTCGGGACTGAAGCACCTACAACCGCTCGGCCACAGCGGCCTGCCATTTAGAGAATAATTCACTTAAAAAACATTTTAGACAGAGTGCATCCATAATAACAAACAGTTTAACAGATACGCAGGCAGATTGAAAGAAAACACAAACACTAATCAGCTGAAGGCTCTTGCTTAAATGATAGGCAGTGATATTAAATTACTATCGTGCAAAGGACACTATTTTGAAAGCAATATACTTGCAAAGCAATTTCACTGTATTGCGATATTACAACGACTACACAGAAACCAACTTACAGCGTTAAGAAGCTATGTTATGTGTTATGAACATATGGAATCAAACATAAATACCAAAGTTATCGAAACGCAAAATTTCAGCAAACTGAATGTTAAATACGTTACAAAACAAAGGAAAACAGTGAAATTAATTTTATTTCAACGGCAAGCACATTCAAAGTCCGACCACCTAGATTGTTTCCGCTTATTGTTGACGATACAAAATTTACAGTGAACTATCTGGCTACCACCCAATAGCCTTTCAAGAGCTTATGCACTCTAGTAACATCAAATTAACTGTAGTTGAATGGCGGACCAGCAAAATCCCCAAAACAACACTAATTGCAGCGCAGACGATAGTGACCAGCACTTTTTTTTTTTTTTTTTTTTGGTCATCAGTCTACTGACTGGTTTGATGCGGCCCGCCACGAATTCCTTTCCTGTGCTAACCTCTTCATCTCAGAGTAGCACTTGCAACCTATGTCCTCAATTATTTGGTTGGCGTATTCCAATCTCTGTCTCCCTCTACAGTTTTTGCCCTCTACAGCTCCCTCTAGTACCATGGAAGTCATTCCCTCATGTCTTAGCAGATGTCCTATCATCCTGTCCCTTCTCCTTATCAGTGTTTTCCACATATTCCTTTCACCTCAGATTCTGCGTAGAACCTCCTCATTCCTTACCTTATCAGGCCACCTAATTTTCAACATTCTTCTATAGCACCACATCTCAAATGCTTCGATTCTCTTCTGCTCCGGTTTTCCCACAGTCCATGTTTCACTACCGTACAATGCTGTACTCCAGACGTACATCCTCAGAAATTTCTTCCTCAAATTAAGGCCGGTATTTGATATTAGTAGACTTCTCTTGGCCAGAAATGCCTTTTTTGCCATAGCGAGTCTGCTTTTGATGTCCTCCTTGCTCCGTCCGTCATTGGTTATTTTACTGCCTAGGTAGCAGAATTCCTTAACTTCATTGACTTCGTGACCATCAATCCTGATGTTAAGTTTCTCGCTGTTCTCATTTCTACTACTTCTCATTACCTTCGTCTTTCTCCGATTTACTCTCAAACCATACTGTGTACTCATTAGACTGTTCATTCCGTTCAGCATATCATTTAATTCTTCTTCACTTTCACTCAGGATAGCAATGTCATCAGCGAATCGTATCATTGATATCCTTTCACCTTGTATTTTAATTCCACTCCTAAACCTTTCTTTTATTTCCATCATTGCTTCCTCGATGTACAGATTGAAGAGTAGGGGCGAAAGGCTACAGCCTTGTCTTACGCCCTTCTTAATACGAGCACTTCGTTCTTGATCGTCCACTCTTATTATTCCTTCTTGGTTGTTGTACATATTGTATATGACCCGTCTCTCCCTATAGCTTACCCCTACTTTTTTTAGAATCTCGACAGCTTGCACCATTTTATATTGTCGAACGCTTTTTCCAGGTCGACAAATCCTATGAAAGTGTCTTGATTTTTCTTTAGCCTTGCTTCCATTATTAGCCGTAACGTCAGAATTGCCTCTCTCGTCCCATTACTTTTCTTAAAGCCAAACTGATCGTCACCTAGCGCATTCTCAATTTTCTTTTCCATTCTTCTGTATATTATTCTTGTAAGCAGCTTCGATGCATGAGCTGTTAAGCTGATTGTGCGATAATTCTCGCACTTGTCAGCTCTTGCCGTCTTCGGAATTGTGTGGTTGATGTTTTTCCGAAAGTCAGATGGTATATCGCCAGACTCATATATTCTACACACCAACGTGAATAGTCGTTTTGTTGCCACTTCCCCCAATGATTTTAGAAATTCTGATGGAATGTTATCTATCCCTTCTGTCTTATTTGACCGTAAGTCCTCCAAAGCTCTTTTAAATTCCGATTCTAATACTGGATCCCCTATCTCTTCTAAATCGACTCCTGTTTCTTCTTCTATCACATCAGACAAATCTTCACCCGGGTAGAGACTTTCAATGTATTCTTTCCACCTATCTGCTCTCTCCTCTGCATTTAACAGTGGAATTCCCGTTGTACTCTTAATGTTACCACCGTTGCTTTTAATGTCACCGAAGGTTGTTTTGACTTTCCTGTATGCTGAGTCTGTCCTTCAGACAATCATATCTTTTTCGATGTCTTCACATTTTTCCTGCAGCCATTTCGTCTTAGCCTCCCTGCACTTCCTATTTATTTCATTCCTCAGCGACTTGTATTTCTGTATTCCTGATTTTCCCGGAACATGTTTGTACTTCCTCCTTTTATCAATCAACTTAAGTATTTCTTTTGATACCCATGGTTTCTTCGCAGCTACCTTCTTTGTACCTATGTTTTCCTTCCCAACTTCTGTGATGGCCCTTTTTAGAGATTTCCATTCCTCTTCAACTGTACTGCCTACAGCGCTATTCCTTATAACTGTATTTATAGCGTTAGAGAACTTCATACGTATCTCGTCATTCCTTAGTACTTCCGTATCCCACTTCCTTGCGTATTGATTCTTCCTGACTAATGTCTTGAACTTCAGCCTACTCTTCATCACTACTATATTGTGATCTGAGTCTATATCTGCTCCTGGGTACGCCTTACAATCCAGTATCTACTTTCGGAATCTCTGTCTGACCATGATGTAATCTAATTGAAATCTTCCCGTATCTCCCGGCCTTTTCCAAGTATACCCCCTCCTCTTATGATTCTTGAACAGCGTATTCGCTATTACTAGCTGAAACTTGTTACAGAACTCAATTAGTCTTTCTCCTCTTTCGTTCCTTGTCCCAAGCCCATAGTCTCCTGCAACCTTTTCTTCTACTCCTTCCCCTACAACTGCATTCCAGTCGCCCCTGACTATTAGATTTTCATCCCCCTTTACATACTGCATTACCCTTTCAATATCCTCATACACTTTCTCTATCTGTTCATCTTCAGCTTGCGACGTCGGCATGTATATCTGAATTATCGTTGTCGGTGTTGGTCTGCTGTCGATTCTGATTAGAACAACCCGGCCACTAAACTGTTCACAGTAACACACCCTCTGCCCTACCTTCCTATTCATAACGAATCCCACACCTGTTATACCATTTTCTGCTGCTTTTGATATTATCCGATACTCATCTGACCAGAAATCCTTGTCTTCCTTCCACTTCATTTCACTGACCCCTACTATATCTAGATTGAGCCTTTGCATTTCCCTTTTCAGATTTTCTAGTTTCCCTACCACATTCAAGCTTCTGACATTCCACGCCCCGACTCGTAGATCGTTATCCTTTCGTTGATTATTCAATCTTTTTCTCATGGTAACCTCCCCCTTGGCAGTCCCCTCTCGGAGATCCGAATGGGGGACTATTCCGGAATCTTTTGCCAATGGAGAGATCATCATGACACGTCTTCAATTACAGGCCACATGTCCTGTGGATACACGTAACGTGTCTTTAATGCAGTGGTTTCCATTGCCTTCTGCATCCTCATGTCGTTGACCATTGCTGATTCTTCCGCTTTTAGGGGCAATTTCCCACCCCTAGGACAAGAGAGTGCCCTGAACCTCTATCCGCTCCTCCGCTCCTCCGCTCTCTTTGACAAGGCCGTTGGCAGAATGAGGCTGACTTCTTATGCCGGAAGTCTTTGGCCGCCAATGCTGATTATTTATCAAAATTTAGGCAGTGGCGGGGATCGAACGCGAGACCGAAGACATTTTAATTATGAATCAAAGACGCTACCCCTATACCACGAGTACCTCCCTTGACCAGCACTACAACATGTAAAAGTCACAAGTAAACACAGGCTTAAAATACACACTATTAATCTCTATAGAATTAAGACCGCAAAACTGGAGGGCCACGTATCTCCAGTTAGTACATATAAGCCTTGTTATCTCGATTCAGAAGGAAACAGTGCTCTGAGGTTAGCAGAACTACAGTAAAATTTTTTGGTTTAGCAAATTGTCCACGCGAATTATTTTTACTTATTTACTCGTCAAGTTCCGTATGACCAAATTGAGGAGCAAATCTCCAAGGTCATGGAACGTGACAGTACATGAAATTACAAGAAACATAATAACAGATAAAAATAAATGTTCATGAACCTTAAATAAGTCAGTCCATAAGTTTAAGTAAACGCTATCAGCAAGACAATAAAAATCAGCTTAATTTTTCAAGGAACTCCTCGACAGAATAGAAGGAGCGACCCATGAGGAAACGCTTCAGTTTCGATTTGAAAGTGCGTGGATTACTGCTAAGATTTTTGAAAGATTTTTGAATTCGAGTGGCAGCTTATTGAAAATCGATGCAGCAGTATACTGCACACCTTTTTGCACAAGATTTAAGGAAGTCCGATCCAAATGCAGGTTTGATTTCTACCGAGTATTAACCGAGTGGAAGCTGCTTATTCTTGGGAATAAACTAATATTGGTAACAAGAAACGACAATAAGGAATTTATGTATTGAGAGGCCAATGTCAAAATACCCAGACTCGTGAACGGAGGTCGACAAGAGGTTCGTGAACTAACACCACTTATTGCCCGAACCGCCCGTTTCTGAGCCAAAAATATCCTTATAGAATGAGAAGAGTTACATCAAAATATAATACCTTAGGACATAAGCGAATGAAAATACGCAAAGTAAACTAATTTTCTAATCGAACGATCACTCACTTCTGATACCGTTCGAATAGTAAAAATGGCAGTATTAAGTCTTTAAACAAGATCCTGAACATGGGATTTCCACGACAGCTTACTATCTATCTGAACACCTAGAAATTTGAACTGTTCAGTTTCACTAATCATATCCCCATACTGTGAAATTAAAACGTCAGGTTTTGTTGAATTGTGTGTTAGAAACTGTAAAAACTCTTACTGTGATTTAGCGTTAGTTTATTTTCTACAAGCCATGAACTTAGGTCATGTTCTGCACTATTTCAAACCGAGCCAGTGGTGCACACAACATCCTCTACTACCAAGCTACTGTCATCAGCAAACATAAATATTTTAGTTGCCCATAATACTAGAGGGTATATCATTTATATAAATAAGGAACAGAAGTGGCCCCAACACTGATCCCTGGAGCACCTCCCACTTGACAGTACCCCACTCAGACCCCACATCACAACCGTTATCAACATTGCGAATAATGACCTTTTGCTGCATGTTGCTAAAGGAAGTGGTGAACCAATTCTGAGCTACTCCCCGTATTCTGTAATGGTCCAACTTCTGGAGCAATATTTTGTCGTCAACACAATCAAATGCATTAGTTAAATCAGAAAATATGCCAAGCGTTCGAAACCTTTTGTTTAACCCATCCAGTACCTCACAGAGGAAAGTGAAAACAGCATTTTCAGTTGTTAAACGACTTCTAAAGCCGAACTGTACATTAGATAGCATATTGTGTGATATAAAATGATCAATTATCCTTACATACATAGCCTTTTCAAGAACTTTTGCAAACACTGATGGCATAGAAATAGGTCTGAAATTATCTACATTATCCCTTTCTCCCTTTTTATAAAGCGGCTTTAATACTGAGTACTTTAATCACTCTGGAAACTGACCATTCCTAAAGGAAAAATTACGAATATGGCTAAATACAGGGCTAACACGTGCAGCACAGTACTTTAATATTCTGCTAGAAACTCCATCATGACCATGAGAGTTCTTAGTCTTCAGTGATTTGATTATTGACTCAATCTCCCTCTTGTCTGTATCACAGAGGATTATTTCGGACATTTGCCAAGAAAGTTATATGATTTCGTGTAGAAACTACATTTTTATTTAATTCACCAGCAATGCTCAGAAAATGGTTGTTTAATACTGTACATACATCTGATTTATCAGTAACAGAAATACTTTTACTGCGAACTGACTTTATATCGTCGACCTTGTGCTGCTGACCAGACACTTCCTTTACAAGTTACCATATGGTTTTAATTTTATACTGTGAATCCGCGCTGCTGTGAAGGTCGCAGGTTCGAATCCTGCCTCGGGCATGGACGTGCGTGATGTCCTTAGGTTACTTAGGTTTAAGTAGTTCCAAGTCTACGGGACTGATGACCTCTGACGTTAAGTCCCATTATGCTTGGAGCCATTTGAACCATCTACCACGCTAACATTCGGGATTACACTCGTCTGGTATTAGACGTTCCCTGGGGGTCCACTGGGGGCCGAACCGCACAATAGCCCTGGGTTAGGTGTGGAGCGGTGGTGGGGTGGGTGGACTGCTGTGGCCTGTTGTGGGGTTGTAGCCACTGAGGGCTGCCGCGGGACGAAGCCTCTCCGCCGTTTCTAGGACCCCGGTTTCATACAATACAATACAATATAATCAAAATTAATTTGACTGGTAGCATGAGATTCAATAGTTTCTTTCATATTCGTCAGCAGGAGAAAACTGACTGCCGGGGCATCGGAGTGACATATGCTCATGTTCTAGTTTACTTTTGGGTGGACTGCGGTGGGTGGTGGGAGCGCTTCTAGCATACGCAAATAAGTGAAATTGTCAAAGGAAGTTGACTAAAAATTCTTCACTCCTCACTCACAGTATGGACTGCAGAAAAACCACCACCCTCATTAACACCACTTCCCCTACATATTAAGTTTATAAACATAATTCTTTGTGTAAGTCACTAATATTTTAGCTACTGTCAGTTATTTATTCTGTATGAGAAGACAAAGTACTTGAAAGATCGGTTGAGCAGAATGATAGTGCCTAAACATGAGAAATGTTCAAATGTGTGTGAATTCCTGAGGGACCAAACTGCTGAGGTCATCAGTCCCTGGACTTACAAACTGATTAAACTAACTTTAACTTAGACTAAGAACAACACACACACCCATCCCCGAGGGAAGACTCGAACCTCCGGCGGAAGGGGACACGCAGTTCGTGACATGGCGCCTCTAACCGCGCGGCCACTCCGCGCGGCCTCAGAATGAGACGAACAAAAGCCGCAGCAAAATAAGGGAACTGAATGTAGTAGATGAAATCAGAGATAATGAGATAATTATAATGTAAAGTGAGACGCTTAAACTAGTAAATGTCTTTGAGTATTTTCGCAGAAAAATAACAATGATCGCAATAGACAGGAAAAACGAATATGACTGGCAAATAGCAATAAAAGCATTTCTGAATAAGAGGCATTTGTTAAATGTAAGTACTAGTAATATTATGAAAGTAACTGGAATGTAGATTTGTAGGGAAGTGAAGCGTGAATAATAAACAGTTCAGACAAGGAGACAATATCTCGATGGTCGTAGGTCTCTTCATCCACCTCGGAAGAGCGTTATGCCAAACGCCCTAGTATACGGAACCAAGACTATTTCGGACAAATACCACTTCGCCGCCTACATTTATCATCTGATATTGGTCATAAAAAGGAATTTTTATTCAGTCGGTGACGTTAGGTCAACACTAGCAAACCAACACGCGATTCCGTAGTACACGTACATACCTACTTGACAAGCCACCGTACGTTGCGTGGAGAAGAGTACGCTGTACCACTACTAATCATTTCCTTTCCTGTTTCGCTGGTAAACAGAGAGACAAAAACGACTATCTACATTCCTCCGTATGAGCCCTAATTTCCAATATCTTGTCTACATGGTCCTTATGGGAAATGTGTGTTGACGATAGTATAATCATTACGCAGTCAGCTCCAAATGTCAATTCTATAAATTTTCTCAATATCGTTTCTCGAAAAGAGCTTTGCCTATCCTCTAGGGATTCTCATTTGAGTTCCCGAAGCATCTCCTTAGCACTTGGGTGTTGTTCGAACCTACTGGTAACAGATCTAGCAGCTCGCTTCTGATTTGCTTCGATGTCTCCCTTCAGTCGTCCCATTGCGACGCAGAAGTTCGAATTTAAGCTCGAAGGTTCCTACAACCTTTTTCCGTCTTAGAGGGCTTCTGTTTTATTCAAGCGTGTATCAGTGTTGCACTCCGATAAAAAACGTCACAGAGCGGTGCGGAAAAGGATGGATGAAAAAGCATAAACACACTTTTCTGTTTCAGGTTCGTTCAAATTTCGTGGAACGCTTTTGAACGGTCTCCAGTGCTTCCACTCTGAGTACCAGAGCAAATATTGCGCTCACGCTATACTCCGAAGAGGTGCGGTTGGAGGCCCGTGATATCCTTAGAGAATCTTGCAGTTGTCAGCAGTATTAAATATAGTCGAGAGCGACGCCCTGATGCACGTTGCACTGCAAAAAGTCGTTTTTGACCAGGAAGATCGAACACTCCAGAGGAAGGTGTGATTTTATTATGACACGTCCTGATATTTTTTCGGCGGTCTCGAAAGGTTTTCCTCTGCCACTCATAATAAAACTGCGTAATGTCAGCGCTGGACATCCTGGTTCTTATTTCCGTTGCACAGGTGTCAAGAGAAAGGTTGAGATACGAGTGAGAAGAGATGTGACGACCATCACATCGTGTGTCCCGTCCTCGGTGTCGTTGGCATTGTGGTAAAATTTGCTGCCAATGTGACATCATTAACGCGCTTTGCACCTGACGTGAAATTCTCAGGTCTGGTCTTATTTTTGCACTTGTTCCTATCTTGCTGTCTGAAGCGTGGCCAACCCCTTGGATGTCATCGCAGGACACTACGCTCTACCACCGTAAAAGAGGAATGCTGTAGGGTCGTTAGAACCATATTTTTAACTTCTGTGTCGTAATGGGAAAAAATGATGGAGTTTAAAAAAAGTGGCCCTTTATTTTTGACGTTTAATTTTGGCGCGCAGTGTGCTATCGTCATTACAGTAATTGTGAATCATGTTTCATTACGGAATGTCGATTATTTACAAAACTCCACAATCCGTCTAGCGAGGCGGTGTTGATACGATTTTTTGCCCATCCTTCACTGTCCTAGAAAGGTGATGACTGAAGTATATTCTTCGTATCTTCAAAATTCATCTTACGGCCTTCATTAACGGCGCTTCACTATAATGACATTTTCGACGTTTCTGAGCTAGAAGTGTTCACTGTACCGCTCGGACACGGTACTAATCTACAACATTAGTCCGCAACCGTCTTTACAGTTCTTGGTGGAAGGTACTTCGCACTAATATTAGTGGTTTTCCGTCCGTTTTTCCATACTCTTGTTGAGCGCTCTATTATCTCTGACCTCGTTCTCATGATACCTACATAGGGTATGGGATGGTTGCGGCAGAAAAATTTCGTTCAGTCCTCCTCTAAGACAGGTTGTCGAAATTTACGGTGCATGGTTTCACGAGAACTACGTCCCCTTTCATGCATACACTCTCATTTAAGTTCCCCCATCGTCTCTGTCACTCTTTCATATATGCTATACCGAATTATTACGAACTTGGTTGCCTGTATTTATGTTCTGAGTCTTGTCATGCCTACTCGTTAACGACTCGAGATACTGAACCAAGAGGATACCACACTAGCGTCTCGTTTTCAGTTTTTCTAATAGCGGCACTCCACGTTCCCGGGACCCTTCCAACCAATCAAATTCTTTCATTTACCTTCCCTAATACTGGTTTTACGTGTTCGTCGAATTTCACATCGTTACTTAATTTTATCCCCAGGTTCTTCACCTGTTATCTTAATCAGGTCCAGTCGGTTTCTTTTACTTTTTTGTAGGTATAATCGAACAATTGTGAACTCTTACAGAGAGTGGGCATTTCGTCCAAGTCTTTTTGCCATTCCGTGTGTCCGTCCCAAGTTTACTCTTTCCAGCGGACAAAACTGCCGTCTGCGGACAATCTTATAGAGCTCGTGATTTTCTAAAGAGGTAAAGCTGTCCATAGCAGATGGTCTTATGAATAAAGTGCATAAGAACTTTGCTATGCGTGGACTCGAATTAGGGATAGTAGAAGCTAGGGTTTCTTCAAATTGTGGAGTAACTTTCCTATTTTGTAAGGTGCAGACTAATCACGGTGGACCTTGGCACTATCCACGTACACATATTTTTACCAGAGGTCAAAGAAGCAGCTGGTAACGAGAAAAACCTAGGACCAACTGGAAATAGAACTCCGAACACTTGAATTAATCAGTGCTTATCAGGGGATGGCGATGAACAGATCGGGCTGCACGGCAACCTTCGCAGAGGGAGGAGCCCGTACTCGACTCATTATTAGAAAAGGAATTCTGCACTTAATGTCCGCCTCCTTAGTCAAGTCGTCAGCACGTCTGACTGCCATGTAGTGGGCCCGGCTTCGACTCCCTGCTGGATCACAGCTTTCTGCGCTCGGGGACTGGGTGCTGTGTTGTTATCATCATCGCCATCGACAAGCAAGTCGCCCAGTGTGGCGTCAACTTAAAGAACTTGTAACTCTGCGGCTCACCTTCGCTGGTTGGGGAGGCGATTTTCAAAGTCCCTCACTACTCCAATAAGCCCGCGAGGTGCTAGACCCAGACATTCGACAACATGGCATCTACCACGAGGTCCTTTATGATGCGCACTGACTACGCAAGAAAGCAGCTGACTGTTAGTGTAGGCATCCCTAACCGGCCCTCAAAAAGCTGTGTATTAGAAGCGAGTTCTAAGGAAATCCTGCAGACCTATTAGGTTGCCTGTATCTGGTTGATCGCAACCACCATCAATCCCACAGACGCTTCTGGCGTCTTTCTTCAAACCAAGGAGCCTCTCTAACTGTCACTACAGTCTTAGTGCCTCCCGCTATTAGTCTCAAAGGGGTTACCTTAAAATAACCTGGACCAAAATCACTCCTGTACCGAGAGAGACAATGTCACTCTATTTTAATTTATAACTTAATTATTTAACAAAATATATGTAGTGTTGTAACCACCGAGCGTGGCATTAAACTAAATGGCCTTCGGAGCTCGCGAGGTGTGTCAAGCTTTCCCCTCCGTCTGGGTAGAGACGACCAGTGACGCGCTGGTCGCTCGACGCAACTCGTATCGCACGATACACGGGGAGCGACATTTCAAGTCATCCAATTTGCTTTAAAAAATATTTTATGAAGATAAATCAAAGCTGAGCATCCGTCTCTGTGATTAGTTTCTCAGTAAAAAAAGCCGGCCGAAGTGGCCGCGCGGTTAAAGGCGCTGCAGTCTGGAACCGCAAGACCGCTCCGGTCGCAGGTTCGAATCCTGCCTCGGGCATGGATGTTTGTGATGTCTTTAGGTTAGTTAGGTTTAACTAGTTCTAAGTTCTAGGGGACTAATGACCTCAGCAGTTGAGTCCCATAGTGCTCAGAGCCATCAGTAAAAAAAGGACAACTGTTTTCGGATTCGCGCCTGCTCTCTGCAATGCTGTATTTCTCATTCGATATTGAGGGAACTATTCGGTAATAAAATATTATACTCCCCATCTTATAACCACACATTCATGCCTGGTAATGAACTTGTTTCCTTTTCGTTTGGTGCCATACTTATTGTGACACTTCAAAGTAAAGTAAACGCCGCGTGCATTTTGAAAAGTTTGCTGTGAAAAATGTGGTCGTTGGCCAGTTCACGTTTGGTGCGCTTTATGCCAACCATTACCGCACACGGAATTTAGTTAACAAGTGGCAAGTGTTTTTAACGATGGAAGTAGCGTCATATCTCTTTCCAATCTGGAGAAAATACGTGAGATATGTTGGAGGTTGCCCGAGATTAGGCTGGCACCAGCGCGCCACACTAGAGGCTGTTACCACCTGCTATGTGGAGTGCGGATGTGCTTTGTGTCTCTCTTATTCGCATGCTGCTGATGCAAATCTTAGCTGGAAATGAAAGACAAAGTCAATGAAATGAAAAGACACGGGCAGCGATCACGTCATTAGTCTGACTGTATGTCTTTCTTCAGTCTATGCGCCTTGTCTCAAGAAACAATGTAACCTATATTATCTTGTTCATAACGTTACCTATAGTATTGAATTTACTCCCTCATTTATGTATAACCCCTTTACTTTATAATTACCGTTTCAGCTGAGTGCGCTGCGAAATGCTGAAGTGTGCTGGTATTGTTTCTTTAGAATGAGGGACGGAGGCACGAGCCATGTAACTACACTCTATCAAAAGGTAGCACGGTTCCTGAACTGGATTTGGTAGACGTGCAGCAAATGAAACAAACATACATTCTGTTAACAGTTCCTTCTACAGAAAAAACACTCGAAATGAACAATAGGAAAATAAATCTGTTTCACTGTCGGACAATGCTACTGTGCGTGTAGGAGACAAGCGGTACTTTCGCTTTTAATACATTCTTCTGCAGGAAAGCGTAGAAAATAAAAAAATAAATAAAACCTTTGTATTACTATCTAATAACTGAAGTGAACGCGTATGCTATTAATACATATTTCTACAGAGAAGTGTATGAAGTTAAAATAAAGCTGTCTTTCTACGATCTAATAACTGGAGTTGCGGATCATATCACAGTCGTAGGTTTCTTCGCATCTTTCTTGTTTTCTCTCATTGTTCTAAGAAAACGTGCACCCAATGCCACAATGTCCTCCCTCTCAACCAGAAATGCTCTGGTTTTACATTGCTAGAAACGACACAAATATTCCGTTTTTCCTTCTAGACATAATTGAACAATGTTATTTATCAATACTTTTTCATCTGAGTGTACTCCTCGATAATGTTCACTTGTGTGATGGCTATCCATTTCAGCAGACGCTAGCAATTCGGCAAACTATAACGTGACTGAATAACACCGAGCCGCGTGCGTCAATCGCGTGGTGTAGAGCATTGTCGGTCGTCTTCGGTCGCGTCTGTAGATAAGCGCGGAACAGTTCCGCGTTCTGCAGCCGGCAATTGTAAAATAAAAGGCTTTAACTAACTAGAAAACTAACAAATCTAAAGCAAACCCGACAGAGAGAAAGGCGAGATGAGGTAGTGAGTATACAAGAAAATGCAGAGAAAATACCAGCGAGACTGGTGCTGCGATAGGCGCGTTGGGTACCAAATTGGCAGTGATGGAAGGGTGTCGTGGGATTTCCTACCGTAGGGTTTCCTACGACCAGTGGTGCACTAAACCTGTCAGAGGTCCGGGCCGATAAACAAATTGAGGCTCCCCTTGCTGCCCCTCCCACCCTCCTCACCTCACAGTTCTCCGAGAGTTTCAAAAGCAAACGGAAGAAAGTCTCACATTGCTTATCATCTTCGTTTTGTATTTACAAGGTATAACGTTATTTTACGTTACAATGGAAGTGACTGCTCTCGTAATATCGTTGCTATTATTTAATAGCTATGTTGCACCTTATCCGACAGAAATCATTACATCATTTCTGTTGTTCGAATCTATTATTTATGTTTCGCAATTAAGTCGGCATAGAGCAAGCGGGGTGTATAAAAATGAATCCCTATTTCCCCAACCAAGAGGAAGGTCACTGTCTACATAAAACTTCATTCAGTGCATGGTGGAGGGTACTTTACTTATGGAAAAGCCACAGTGTTGCTCCGATCTTGATGAGACTTTGCACATTTGATCTTCAAAAGAAGGGGAAACTCACCGTCTACGTCAAATTTCATACGGTGTACGGCGGAGGGTGCCTTACAACAGAATTGCACACCGTTTGACTCATCAGCTTGGGAATTGGCTCATGTATGTGTGTTTTCGTGGTTAAGGTATTTATACAAGTCAACGTATGCTGGATGGCGGAGGGTTGGCCTACCTTTAAATTAATTCAACATCGTTTCGTGAGTCAGCATGAAAGTTGGCAGATATACGTATTTTTTCATAGACGGGGAAAGAGGAGATGGCATGACGGAGGTGGAGGAGGAGATGTATGGAGAGAGGAGAACGTGATGGTGGCGTTGATGGGGGCGAGGTGCATCCAGAGAAGTGAGAGAAGCAGATTAAAAGATAGAGGGAGCAGCAGGTAAACACAAAGAGGGGGAAGGTGGTGAATGACAAATGGAACACTGTAATAAATACATAAATTAGGGGCGTTATTGTGAATTTGATGTACTATTAGAAAAATCGGAGGAGGAGATGGACAGAGATGGGAAGATGGATGGAGAAGGAGAGGAGGATGGAGAGGAGGAGAAAGTGTTGTGAGAGGGGAGGGGGGCAGATGGAGGAAATGGAAAGAGAGACGGGTGGGCGGCAGGAGGAGGTGGATAGAGAGACGAGATAGGACTAAATGGACAAGAGAGATGAGGGAAGAGGGGATGAACTGACATAAAACTGGGATGAATAAATAGCCGAGCAACGCCGGGTTTACTGTTAGTAATTAGATAAAGATTTACGCGACAATGGGCGTGTTCATCTGAAAGAAATTAGAGAATATTTTCTTATGGTTAGATGCGGCGTATGAAGTCTCGATAACTAGAGTGTTGTTCTTGATGTCTACCGATGATAAAATTCGTTGCTTAATATAGATGACACCACCAAAGTTCATCTAGTTGGAATTTTATCTTTATAAAATGAACTACATAATGATCAGCTAAAAAATGCTCCTGTTGGAGCACAATAAAGGCAAATATGATCGTGTTTGAAAGACTCTGACAGTAAAGTGGGCAACCAGCTGCCTGGAAGCTTCACAAGACGAGAGACCATATTATGTAAGAAATTTACCGAGTAAAATTTCTGTTTTTTTAGTTAAAAATTCAATAAATAGCAGATTTTGTATTAGAACTTTAGAAACCCGTCAACAGCGTACTTTTGTGAATGAGATCCGCCATATACAAATAATTACTTTCGTATGACATATATGACGAAACTCCAGAATCAGCAAGTTAACTTCGCGAAATTATTGATGCTGGTAAAATGTGTGCTGTATTTACACATACCGTTTTGAAACAACAATATTTTTAAGGCCCACAGCAAATCCCAGAATTTTTCACACAGAACATCACTGCAAATTTTTTATCATCCAACCTTTCGAATCTCTAGACCCCTCCATGGTGACGCTCATGTTTCTGACTACAAATAAATATCGTAACCGTGAACTTTCCGACTGACATGAAAATAAGAACATCCCTTCACATTTTATCCAGGCTTAGGACTGGCTAATGCACATAGTACATAGGTATGTTTAAATGTTTTTTTTCATTTTATTTATTTTTATTTATTTTTTGTTGTTTTTGTTGTTGTTTATTTTTGTTGTTATTGTTGTTGTTCAACATTACAGTAGCAAATTGATAAACTTTTTTTTTCTTAGCAATCGTAATTTCTTATTCAATTTTTTGAAAAAAGGCTAGAAATTTTAAACATCTTTTTAAATCTCCTGAGTCTTCATGTGTTTTCATAATGTCTTTTAATTTTTTGTCAAGATCTGTGTACCGTTTCTTTCTATTTTGAAGAGGTAGGCTCATGGAATCTTTTTTTGTTTCAAAACTAGCATTCACTGCCTCCTCCTTCAGCTTTTGAATCAGAAAGTACACATTTGGATGTTTCTGATTTATTGAGGAGTTCAGTTTTCCATGCGAACCTTCGACAGCCTTCGTCGTTCTGTGTCGTTGGTTAAAAACATTCCACATTTCAATAGGTATATTAGGATTTTCCATCCACTGAGCAACCATATAGTGTGCAAAGGCTGTGATCTTTTCTCCACTGGGCATTTGTCCCATTATTAAAATCCACGCTTCATCGACAGTGTGGAAGATGTCCCACTGCAGCACACATGTGACAAAACAATCGGACTTTCTCCCTATCCCTGCAGTTTTCCGTTAATCCCAGTTCCTGTATCTTCTTCCACAGACACTGGTTAAAGAGAAATTTACAACCGGAAAGTTGTGTTTCAGGGAACACGGAATTCATTCCTTTAATTGTAGCACTGCAGTTTTTGGTGACCACCCAGGCATCTTAGACTGCAATCCAGTTAGTCTTTCATATGAATTATGACTTTTGTCTGGCACCAAACAAAAGAAACAGGAAATATCTTAGTTGCCTCTTCTGTATTTCCGATGTCGACATGGATTGTGTACAATTGTTTGAACTGTTTCGATCAGCTGTCAAATGTCGCATCCATAAGCACAGTTCCACTGTCACAAAGGATTTTCTCTGCTTCTTCACAATCAAATACTAGAAGTCTCTTGACTGGAACAGAGTCATCATCGTTCTTCAATCAACTATTATAGCACTCCGTCTTCAGGCCACAAGTGGCCCATCGGGACCATCCGACCGCCGTGTCATCCTCAGATGAGGATGGGGATAGGAGGGGAGTGTGGTCAGCACACCGCTCTCCCGGTCATTATGATGGTTTTCTTTGACCGGAGCCGCTACTATTCAGTCGAGTAGCTCCTCAGTTGGCACCATGAGGCTGAGGGCACCCCGAAAAATGGCAACAGTGCATGGCAGCCCGGATGGTCACCCATCCAAGTGCCGACCACGCCCGACAGCGCTTAACTTCGGTGACCTGACGGGAACCGGAGTATCCACTGCAGCAAGGCCGTTGCCCAAACAACTATTACCTTCCGTTAATTTCAAAAAGTCTTCGCTAAGGTGAATTTCCGAACTAGAGCCAGGGTTCTGGGTTGTCCCAATAGCTCCTCTTCCGGGCTGACACAATTGAGTCTTGGAGTTGTCATAATTCGGAATATATGCCACGAATTCTAATCCTTTATCTTGAAAGTCCTCCTTAAAAATTTGCGCTACAGGCACTGTCTTTTCTTCACGAACTCTTTTTCTGCAATTATGTAGCCTTTTCTTTATCTCCACATCTGTTTTGTCAGGTGGACAAGAATGTTGCTGCTGAGCAACGATTTCACCATTTGCAGTTTTTAAACGGCCTTTGCACCTACTCTGTTCTTAATTGACGCACATCCAGTTCGTATATTCTTCGTTTTTCCTATAAATACAGTAGTGATGACCATCCTTGATAAGACACGGCCCCCCTATTGTTGATGTTATCGCTTCCATCGTGTACACTGCATAGAACAGAAGTCGTATAGGAAAACACACGGAGCGAAAGCTACCGATGACGACACTGTCTGAGAAACGTTGACAACACCTGCACTGAGGGTGAGTGACTGGGGTAGACAAGCAGTGAGGGAGGCACAGTTCGCAAACACCTCGTTAGGGAACCGGTTGCTCGAGACAGCTTCGCTACCTGCTGCACCCCTGTAGGAAACCCCTCGATAGGAAACCCCACGTAACCGATGGAAGGGGAGGGGGGGGGGGGGGGTAGTTCGAGTGCACTCCGTCTTGTCCTTCGAGACCTGAAAGACCCCTCTACTTACTTCTATGCTCTGTGATCGTGACCGTCACAATTATTAAAAGAAAAAAGCGGTCACCTGGGCTTCATCAAAACAGCCTTCGTACCGAAGCCACAAAGAAGAGAAATCAGACCACCGTCGGCCTATACACCCCCTCAGTCGCTGTGGGGTGAGCGGCGCCAGAGAAGGGCGCCCGCTGATGAGATAGGTCTAGGACGCCGCTAGGGGACTACGCCCAGCGCCCTGCGGCCTGCGCTGGCGTGGCTGCGGCCAATCCGCGATAAGCGCTCGGCATTTGTCAGCCGGTGTCCGCGGCGGCGACGGCCGAGGGCACTCCCCACGATGACGTCGCCGAGATTCCGTGCTCTGCGCCGGAGTGCTCGCTTCTAACGAATCGCCGCGAACTCCGACTCCATAAAAGATACCGACGCGGACATACAAATCGCCTATCTGCTCTGCAGTCCTTGAAGCGCAGACTCGTCGTATCTCAGTTCTCGGAACGGAACTGATTCTCTTCTGCCTCGACTAGCTTCGACGGTCTCTTGTGCGTGGATTTCCTCCAGTATCCATTGCCTAAAAAATAACCGTTCGGCGGTACTTAAAGAGAAGAGCGAAGAACAAATGGGCAGATTTGAAACTTAGCTGTGTGGCATTAAGCTTCATATTAAGTGCACTGCTAGAATAGATAACGAAGAAAAAAGCCATTCTGGCAAAATTGTGTGTCGCATGGGACCGAGACTCGAATCCGAATACTTGCCCTTCAGGAACAAAACTATTACCGACGGAAGATTTCTTTTTTTTCTTTTTTCAGCAATGTTCTGAATCAGTTTGCGTCTCTCCACAGAATTCCTGACTATCCACGTAAGACTCACGGCCCTACATCACGGCTTCTCTTTTACCTGGATCTCTCTCCTTCGTTCCACTTCATAGAAGCTCTCGTTCTAACTATCTGTTTACCATTCCTAGATGAAAGGCAACTGTAGGAAAATACACCAAAAAAAGTTTTGCATCACCTCGGTTCCGAGAGTTCCAGAACCTGTACAGAGAATTGGAATAGAGATCAACATAAACATCATTTCCGCCCTTTTTATTGCTCATGAAATCCACACACTGCATGTTGTACCACCATATGGAGAGACCTTCAGAGGTGGTGGTCGAGACTGCTGTACACACCGATACCCCTAACATCCGATGCCACGTCCTCTAGCACTGACACATGCCTGAATTCGTCCTGGCATACTATCCACAAGTTCATCAAGGCATTGTTGGTCCAGATTGCCCCATACCTCAACGGCGATTCAGCGTAGATCCCTCAGAGTGGTTGCTGCGTCACGTCGTCCGTAAACAGCTCTTTTCAATCTATCCCATGCATGTTCGATAGGGTTCATGTTGGATAACATGCTGGCCACTCTAGTAGAGCGATGGCGTTATCATGAAGGAAGTCATTAAGATGATGTGCACGAAGGGGGCGCGAATTGTCATCCATGAAGACGAAAGCCTCGCAAATATGCTGCCGATATGGTTGCACTATCGGTCGGAGGGTGGCATTCACGTATCGTACAGCCGTTACGGCGCCTGCCGTGACCACCTGCGGCATACGTCGGCCCCACATAATTCCACACCAACACAGTGTGTCTAAGGCGTCGAGCTTGATCGGGTTGCCTCCAAACACGTCTCCGACGATTGTCTGGTTGAAGGCACAAGCGACATTCATCGATGAAGAGAACGAGATGCCAATCCTGAGCGGTCCATTCAGCATTTTGTTGGGCCCATCTGTACCCCGCTGCACGGTGTCGTGGTTCAAAGAAGGACCACGCCATGGACGTCGGGAATGAAGTTGCACATCATGCAGACTACTGCGCACAGTTTGAGTCGTAACACAACATCAAAAATGGTTCAAATGGCTCTGAGCACTATGGGACTTAATATCTGTGGTCATCAGTTCCCTAGAACTTAGAACTACTTAAACCTAACTAACCTAAGGACATCACACACATCCATGCCCGAAGCAGGATTCGAACCTGCGACCGTAGCGGTCACGCGGTTCCAGACTGAAGCACCTAGAACCCCACGGCCACACCGGCCAGCAACACGACATCCTGTGGCTGCACGAAAACATTATTCAATATGGTGACGTTGCTGTCAAGGTTCCTCCGAGCCATAATCCGTAGGTAGCGGTCATCTACTGCAGTAGTAGTCCTTGGGCGGCCTGAGCGAGACATTTCATCTACAGTTCATGTCTTTCTGCATCTCCTCCATGTTGGAATAACGTCGCTTTGGTTCATTCCGAGACGCATGGACACTACCCTTGTTGAGAGCCCTTCCTGGTACAAAGTAACAATGCGGACGCGATCGAAACGCGGTATTGACCGTCTAGGCAAGGTTGAACTACAGACAACACGAGCCGTGTACAAGTATTCCTGGTGGAATGACTGGAACAGATCGGCTGTTGGACCCCTTCCGTCTAATAAGCGCTGTTCATGCATGGTTATTTACATCTTTGGGCGAGTTTAGTGATATCTCTGAACAGTGAAAGGAGCTGTATCTGTGATACAATACCCACAGTCATTGTCTGTCTTCAGGAGTCCGGGTGACTGGGGTGATGCTAAACTTTTTTCATGTATGTATGTTTCAGGAAATTCATGACACTTGGCTGAGTTAGAACAATTTATTAATTTGCTATTATTTATGTCACTGTCCATGATCTGAAACGATAAATGCCAGTCATGGTGACCACTGAATCGTATTAACTGTCATATAATAATATAAGAAAAAAATATTTTATCATACACCAGCAACCTTCACCTGACGTGTGTGCATGGAGCTAAGTTACTGGTGTATGAAAAATGTGACCTGCAGTAGCCAATTTTTCGTGCTGAATGATGGTCAGTGAACGAATCCGGTAACAAATTGATAAATTATTCTAATGCATCCGTGTGTCACGAAATTCCTGAAACATATATCCACTGCTGACAGTTGCCTGAACGAAACATTTGCCGCCAAATACAAAAGCTGACAACGAAAGTAAAGACCCAGACGATATGGTCGGATTTCAATGTAACTTCGTACATGGACATACTATCGTTGCGCATTAATAGCTTTACTTGGTATTCCCTGTGATAGGTAGAACGGCCGCCAGATTGCGATAGTGTTGTTCGTGTTTAGTGTTGTAACCAGGTCTCGTAGTATATGCAAAGGGCCTGAATAGCGTCAGGTGTTGACTAACAATCAGTCCTCGCAGTGTGCATAAAGGACTGAAACACCGCCAGATGTTGGTTGATTACTGTGTAGAACATGGATATTGTGCGCACTCTTGTGAGATAGCGGTATCAGGCTCCTGACAGAGTCTGAAAGACACCTCACTGTGGGCAGTATCTAGATCTGCGAGGCATTTGCACTTGACAGTAGCCCCATTCTGGATTGGCTGTGAAGTTTAAGGAAGGCATACTCGTTGTCAAGATTCAGACTGACCTCGTCTGACCAGCACAAAGCTGAATCACCGTGTTGGGTACGGAGCCCGTCGTAATTCAATAACATCAGCGCCTGCCAACCGAAAGGCAGTAAGTGACCTCCTGCAACATTCTGTGTCGTCCCGCAACATTGGTTCAATAGGAGCCGCGCTGACGAATAACCGTCCCATGTGTAGGCTGCTGTTGATACAAAACACGAAATAAGACGATTTGGAGCGTTGCCGTGACAGGGAAGCATAGACACCTGACGAATGGTGTCGCATTGTATTCAGTGACGAATCGCGGTTCCCCACAGCCGCGAATGACCATCATCGGTGAGTATGGGGGGGACCTGTGGAGAAGTCGCCTTATTCCATAGTGGCGGAGCGGTGTTGTTTCTGACGTCATTTTGTGGGGAGCCATCTGGTACAATTTTGTGTGACGCCTGGTGGTGACTGACGGTTCTGACACAGCAGAAAGGCACATAACGACCATCATGCATCACCACGTGTTACCGCTCGCTGGTCGGTGTGGCCGAGCGGTTCTAGGCGCTTCAGTCTGGAACCGCGCGACCGCTACGGATCGAATCCTGCCTCGGGCATGGATGTGTTGTGATGTCCTTAGGTTAGTTAGGTTTAAGTAGTTCTAAGTTCTAGGGGACTGATGACCTCAGATGTTAAGTCCAATAGTGCTCAGAGCCATTTGAACCAATGTTTTCTTTTTTCTTTCTTTTTTTTTTTTTTTTTTTTTTTTTGTTACCGCTCAAGCGACAATATCGTGGTACCATTTTTCAACAGAACGATACTTGTCCATCCGTTTCTCTGTGAACTGCCTGCTTGATGTCTGCTCATGCCACAAAAATCCCAGATCGTCCTCAACAGAGCGTGTGTGACCAACACGGACGTAAAATCCGTCCTAACGACAGCTACTCAGGATCTCAAGAACCAGTTACAACAGTTGTGGGACCAGATTGCCTCCGGAAAGGATACGACCACCTGGTGACGACCGCCCGAACAGAATCAGTCCGTGCATCCAGGCCACAGCGGATGTAAGGTCATATTGATAAGTGGGCATGTACAGTTAAGTCGTTTGTAAATTTGACTCGATTTTCTAATCACTGGACTAATATCACATATGTGCTCAGCCCACGAAGTTCCTAATATGTTCTCACAGATGTATTGCTAAGCTAGCGGTAGTGCCCTCACTTCGGGTAACTGGTAGTCCCTTGGCACACCGCGACAGGACTCAATTTGCACATGCTTCAGTATTAAGACGGTGCGCAGGTGTAGTACAGTGAAAATGGGCTGTTGCAGTATGGGAGACTCCGGGAAGCGTTAAGGACGTCAGGACTTCCCAGGAGTGACAATTACCATGTTGAAAGTCGGTAGGTTTTCCTGTCTGGATGTGGCCGTCACTCGTGTAGCCGCCTATGAAGTCGTGGTTTCCTTCGAGCAATTTTCATCGCTGGTTTGCAACATTTCCGTACGGTGAAGCCAGTCCCTTATTCTGCCACGAATTCTGAGGTGTACCTTCTGTGAGACAGTTGTAGCAATCTTTATCGACTCACAATGGAAATTAATGGTGAGCTCGTTGGCTCAGTCACACCTTAACTGAGCTCATATATTCCCAAGGAGAGTGAAAATACCTCTTGGAGGTGTTAATCTTAATGGTGCTCATGACAGATCGCGTACGCCTTCACTTGCATGTTTGTGTTTGTATTAGCCTTTGAGAAATCAGGTACCAACACTGCGGTACAAGTTGTCACATTTATATCATCATCATCATCATTTAAGACTGATTATGCCTTTCAGCGTTCAGTCTGGAGAATAGCCCCCCTTATACAGTTCCTCCATTCAGCGCTACATCTACATCTACATCTACATCTATACTCCGCGAGCCACCTTACGGTGTGTGGCGGAGGGTACTTGTTGTACCACTATCTGATCCCCCCTTCCCTGTTCCATTCACGAATTGTGCGTGGGAAGAACGACTGCTTGTAAGTCTCCGTATTTGCTCTAATTTCTCGGATCTTTTCGTTGTGATCATTACGCGAGATATATGTGGGCGGTAGTAATATGTTGCCCATCTCTTCCCGGAATGTGCTCTCTCGTAATTTCGATAATAAACCTCTCCGTATTGCGTAACGCCTTTCTTGAAGTGTCCGCCACTGGAGCTTGTTCAGCATCTCCGTAACGCTCTCGCGCTGACTAAATGTCCCCATGACGAATCGCGCTGCTTTTCGCTGGATCATGTCTATCTCTTCTATTAATCCAACCTGGTAAGGGTCCCATACTGATGAGCAATACTCAAGAATCGGACGAACAAGCGTTTTGTAAGCTACTTCTTTCGTCGATGAGTCACATTTTCTTAGAATTCTTCCTATGAATCTCAACCTGGCGCCTGCTTTTCCCACTATTTGTTTTATGTGATCATTCCACTTCAGATCGCTCCGGATAGTAACTCCTAAGTATTTTACGGTCGTTACCGCTTCCAATGATTTACCACCTATGGCATAGTCGTACTGGAATGGATTTCTGCCCCTATGTATGCGCATTATATTACATTTATCTACGTTTAGGGAAAGCTGCCAGCTGTCGCACCATGCATTAATCCTCTGTAGGTCCTCCTGGAGTACGTACGAGTCTTCTGATGTTGCTACTTTCTTGTAGACAACCGTGTCATCTGCAAATAGCCTCACGGAGCTACCGATGTTGTCAACTAAGTCATTTATGTATATTGTAAACAATAAAGGTCCTATCACGCTTCCCTGCGGTACTCCCGAAATTACCTCTACATCTGCAGATTTTGAACCGTTAAGAATGACATGTTGTGTTCTTTCTTCTAGGAAATCCTGAATCCAATCACAAACCTGGTCCGATATTCCGTAAGCTCGTATTTTTTTCACTAAACGTAAGTGCGGAACCGTATCAAATGCCTTCCTGAAGTCCAGGAATACGGCATCAATCTGCTCGCCAGTGTCTACGGCACTGTGAATTTCTTGGGCAAATAGGGCGAGCTGAGTTTCACATGATCTCTGTTTGCGGAATCCATGTTGGTTATGATGAAGGAGATTTGTATTATCTAAGAACGTCATAATACGAGAACACAAAACATGTTCCATTATTCTACAACAGATTGACGTAAGCGAAATAGGCCTATAATTATTCGCATCTGATTTATGACCCTTCTTGAAAATGGGAACGACCTGCGCTTTCTTCCAGTCGCTAGGTACTTTACGTTCTTCCAGCGATCTACGATAAATTGCTGATAGAAAGGGGGCAAGTTCTTTAGCATAATCACTGTAGAATCTTAAGGGTATCTCGTCTGGTCCGGATGCTTTTCCGCTACTAAGTGATAGCAGTTGTTTTTCAATTCCGATATCGTTTATTTCAATATTTTCCATTTTGGCGTCCGTGCGACGGCTGAAGTCAGGGACCGTGTTACGATTTTCCGCAGTGAAACAGTTTCGGAACACTGAATTCAGTATTTCTGCCTTTCTTCGGTCGTCCTCTGTTTCGGTGCCATCGTGGTCAACGAGTGACTGAATAGGGGATTTAGATCCGCTTACCGATTTTACATATGACCAAAACTTTTTAGGGTTCTTGTTTAGATTGTTTGCCAATGTTTTATGTTCGAATTCGTTGAATGCTTCTCTCATTGCTCTCTTTACGCTCTTTTTCGCTTCGTTCAGCTTTTCCTTATCAGCTATGATTCGACTACTCTTAAACCTATGATGAAGCTTTCTTTGTTTCCGTAGTACCTTTCGTACATGATTGTTATACCACGGTGGATCTTTCCCCTCGCTTTGGACCTTAGTCGGTACGAACTTATCTAAGGCGTACTGGACGATGTTTCTGAATTTTTTCCATTTTTGTTCCACATTCTCTTCCTCAGAAATGAACGTTTGATGGTGGTCACTCAGATATTCTGCGATTTGTGCCCTATCACTCTTGTTAAGCAAATATATTTTCCTTCCTTTCTTGGCATTTCTTATTACACTTGTAGTCATTGATGCAACCACTGACTTATGATCACTGATACCCTCTTCTACATTCACGGAGTCGAAAAGTTCCGGTCTATTTGTTGCTATGAGGTCTAAAACGTTAGCTTCACGAGTTGGTTCTCTAACTATCTGCTCGAAGTAATTCTCGGACAAGGCAGTCAGGATAATGTCACAAGAGTCTCTGTCCCTGGCTCCAGTTCTGATTGTGTGACTATCCCATTCTATACCTGGTAGATTGAAGTCTCCCCCTATTACAATAGTATGATCACGAAACTTCTTCACGACGTTCTGCAGGTTCTCTCTGAGGCGCTCAACTACTACGGTTGCTGATGCAGGTGGCCTATAGAAGTATCCGACTATCATATCTGACCCACCTTTGATACTTAACTTAACCCAGATTATTTCACATTCGCATTCGCTAATAACTTCACTGGATATTATTGAATTCTTTACTGCTATAAATACTCCTCCACCATTGGCGTTTATCCTATCCTTGCGGTATATATTCCATTCTGTGTCTAGGATTTCGTTACTGTTCACTTCCGGTTTTAACCAACTTTCCGTTCCTAATACTATATGTGCACTATTTCCTTCAATAAGAGATACTAATTCAGGAACCTTGCCCTGGATACTCCTGCAGTTTACCAATATTACGTTAACTTTTCCTGTTTTTGGTCTCTGAGGACGAACGTTCTTTATCAACGATGATAATGTCCTCTTCTGATGTTAAACCTATTACTTCGAAATCATTCTTAACCGAATCCAGGTACCTTTTCCTCGGTCTGCCCCGACTCCTCCTACCCTCTACTGCTGAATCCATGACTCTCTTGAGTAACCTTGCTTCTCCCATGCGTGTAACATGACCCCACCATCTAAGCCTGCTCGCCCTGACTGCTACATCTATAGAGTTCATTCCCAGTTTATCTTTGATTTCCTCATTGTGGACCCCCTCCTGCCATTGTTCCCATCTACTAGTAACTGCAATCATCCTAGCTACTTTCATATCCGTAACCTCAACCATGTTGATAAGGTAACCTGAATCCACCCAGCTTTCGCTCCCGTACAACGAAGTTGGTCGAAAGATTGAACGGTGCACAGATAACTTAGTCTTGGTACTGACTTCCTTCTTGTAGAAGAGAGTAGATCGTAGCTGAGTGCTCACTGCATTAGCTTTGCTACACCTCGCTTTCAGTTCTTTCACTATGTTGCCATCCTGTGAGAATATGCATCCTAAGTACTTGAAACCGTCCAGCTGTTCTAACTTTGTTCCTCCTATTTGGCACTCAGTCCGTTTATATTTCTTTCCCACTGACATTACTTTCGTTTTGGAGATGCTAATCTTCATACCATAGTCCTTACATTTCTGATCTAGCTCTGAAATATTACTTCGCAAACTTTCAATCGAATCTGCCATCACAACTAAGTCATCCGCATATGCAAGACTGCTTATTTTGTGTTCACATATCTTAATCTCACCCAGCCAGTCTTTTGTTTTCAACATATGGTCCATAAATAATATGAACAACAGTGGAGACAGGTTGCAGCCTTGTCTTACCCCTGAAACTACTCTGAACTCAATTTACCGTCAACTCTAACTGCTGCCTGACTATCCATATAAAGACCTTTAATTGATTGCAAAAGTTTGCCTTCTATTCCACAATCTTGTAGAACAGACAATAACTTCCTCCTAGGAACTCGGTCATATGCCTTTTCTAGATCTATAAAGCATAGATACCATTCCCTGTTCCACTCATAACACTTCTCCATTATTTGCCGTAAGCTAAAGATCTGGTCATGACAACCTCTAAGACGCCTAAACCCACATTGATTTTCATCCAATTGGTCCTCAACAAATACTCGCACTTTCCTTTCAACAATACCTGAGAAGATTTTACCCACAACGCTGATTAAAGAGATACCTCTATAGTTGTTACAATCTTTTCTGTTTCCATGTTTAAAGATTGGTGTGATTACTGCTTTTGTCCAGTCTGATGGAACCTGTCCCGACTCCCAGGCCATTTTAATTATCCTGTGTAGCCATTTAAGACCTGACATTCCTCTGTATTTGATGAGTTCCGACTTAATTTCATCCACCCCAGCCGCTTTATTGCACTGCAATCTATTGACCATTTTTTCCACTTCCTCAAATGTGATCCTATTTCCATCATCATTCCTATCCCACTCTACCTCGAAATCTGAAACATTACTGATAGCATTTTCACCTACATTGAGCAACTCTTCAACATATTCCCTCCATCTGCCCAAGGCATCCACAGGATTCACCAGCAGTTTTCCTGACCTGTCCAAAATACTTGTCATTTCCTTCTTACCTCCCTTTCGAAGACTGCTAATTACACTCCAGAATGGTTTTCCAGCAGCTTGACCCATAGTCTCCAACCTGTTTCCAAAGTCTTCCCACGATCTCTTCTTGGATGCTGCAATTATCTGTTTGGCTTTGTTTCTTTCTTCAACATAACTTTCTCTGTCTACCTGGGTTCTGGTTTGTAGCCATTTTTGATACGCCTTCTTTTTCCTTTTACAGGCTGCCTTGACTGTATCATTCCACCAACATTTATGTGTTACTATTATTTAAGGTACCAAAGGGAGCACCAGAGGTAAATAGTTTAAATTTATCTGTAAATTTCGTAGCTTCTGGGTGGAGTTTTGCCGTAAACGGCTTTTGTATCGAATCGCCTGAGCTGGCACTAGGTTTAAATGTGTACGACTCAATCAAACGGGCCGTTTAAGTAACTGAGTACTGGAACACCCATTCGATAAATTCGCTTACGCTTAAATTATGGGGAAAGGTGCAAAATTGGTACCACCTTTAAATTGTATGTAGTTGTTTTAATAGGTCATGGTATGTTTTGTTACCAAGGGGTTCTTCATGCGAGACTGCCACAGCTGTGTAAGCCCATGGTGCAAAATGAAGAAACCGCACAGAGATCGCTGGATCAACAGTCTTTTATTGTACAGGCGACCGGTCTTGGAACATTTGAAGTTCCATCATCTGGTGTAACAAAAAATCACTTAATCATCATCGAACCAGTGTTGTCATGGAGCCAAAAGTTAGGTGTCAAGACGATAAAGTGGTGGATATAAGTTCCACAAAAAAACAAAAAAAAGAAACCGTTCCCTAGGCTGCGTGACCAGAAGCACAAACGGGAAAAATATGTAATGAACAGAACGTGTTTGTGACATTGTTATTTATCTATTTTTAGAGCTTTTACCTCTTTAGATCGGGCGAGGCGGCATGTTTGTACCTGTGGATACGTTTATACCAGCTTCTGAACGAAGTTTCTAAGGATGAAGTGATGACGATCTTCGTCTATTAATAGTCTTGCTTTTCGGTTTGTTTGGAAACAATGGGTTATGATTTAAATTTTGTTGTTCGAGCTCTGTCAGTCGTTAAGTTTACTGATTTGCTCATCGGCGCCCTTAATTATTTGATAATTACTTACTGGTGCTTGTAAATATTTTTTATGCTAAGGGCGCCTTTATAATACCTTCCTGTTTGCTGTGTCTTAATTATTGGTGCTTTTAAATAATTTCGGTGTTGTATTGCCTGGTTATTTGTTTTGTTCGTCGACACCCTTAAACTATTTTCGTGTTATAGCACTTGATTTATTGGCGCTTTCAGAGTATTCAACAATGACCTTCCAAGTGCTTACCATAATACTTAACGACGCTGAGGTTACTGGCTTGGGCCTCTGTAAATGTTTTGAGTGAAATCGGTATGCAAAATTTTTGTGCTATGCGCTCAGTCGTTTACTGCTCCCGGATTCCGGCATCCTTACCGTTCCAGTTCCACACGGGCTGTTCTGAAACTAACGTCCGATCGGTCACGAAATGAAAACTGCAGTGAGATTCAAAAACTTTTTATTCGCAACAGTTAGCCACGCCTTCCAACTACCTTTTAAATAGTCGCCGCTCTGCCGTTGACATTTGTTCGTGCCAAAATGTTGTTTTCATAGCCAGTGGTTCACGTGAGCAGAGATGAACAACAGATGGAGCCAATTAGGGGCTGTATTGTGGGTGATTAAACACTTCCCATCGACAACGCTGCAGGAGCTCTTCATTTCCCCTGCAGAATGTGGCCGAAAATTGTCTCCAAGAAAGAACTGCATGATATTTATGTTATGTGGGTTGCATAGCGGCAGACAAAATCTTCCACCAGAACCAAGTACTTGGCAGGGGACACTGTTATCTTAGGAATTTCTACGTGATCACTTTGCGTTCCGAACTCGAAAGAGCGACGTGAAGCGGGCGACAGGCACACTAAAGACACTGCCCTACACATCGATCGGATCTTCACAGCGGTTTAAATTTCGCGCCTAATCGTACTTTAATTTCTGAATACGCCACGTATTTCGTTTCCTTCTCCACTTCTGTGTGCTCTTGTTTGCCTGGTACTGTAGCTTAGCCACATCCAATGTAATTCTTCCCTGAATTAAAATTGCACTCTGAAGTCTAATGTCCATTGCTTTCAACTTCCTGGTAGATTAATGATGTGTGCAGGACTGGTACTTGGGCATAATTCTGGAAACAATGTAATGCTATAAATCATTATTGTCTATTTTTATTCTTTACAGAAATTTGGGAGTGTTTACCACCAAATGCGTTTCGTTTTTATTTAGCTGTCAACTTCATTGGTTATTTTGAAAATACGGGGCATATAATATGTTTATATATTCAGCTTTTTATAATTAAAAACGTTTTTATCTATAAAATGTATAAAGACAGAATTTAGAGCCGGCCGGAGTCTGGAACCGAGCGACCGCTACGGTCGCAGGTTCGAATCCTACCTCGGGCACGGATGTGTGTGATGTCCTTAGGTTATTTAGGTTTAAGTAGCTCTAAGTTCTGGGGGACTTATGACCACAGCAGTTGAGTCCCATAGTGCTCAGAGCCATTTGAACCATTTTGAATCAGAATTTAGAAGCATATTATGCACACAATGTCTACAGAGCGAACATTGAAGATCTTTGTATGTAAAAGCGAAACGTGTCTGGTGGAGTGTACGTTTAAATTACAAAAAGCTGAAGACGAGAATATAAAACATGAAAGTGATAAATAAGAACTGCCGCCAAAGAAGCACATGCAAACGAACGTATCATCAATTAAAATTATTGGAGGGCAAAAAAAGTGTAGTGGAAATGCTACGAACGGGAAACTGACACACCGATTGAAAAATCTGCGAAGAAAATTTTCGATCGGTAGGGATACAGATCGAAAGATTTAAATTAAGTGAGGATGATGATGAAAATACATTGCAACGGCGGATAACTTGTAACGGCGCTATGTACTCGCAACCTACCATTTGTCTTCACAGTTTATGGAAACTTATCGGAGTGTAGAGAATGAAACAGTGGTTTGCTTCTGTCACAACTGATGTGTGTGGAATTGGGACGTGTTTGAAACCTGAGCTGAAGCACGCTAACTGTTTCACTTTTGTCTGTAATCCGGGAAAGTGATGTCAGAGTCTGATAACTCTTTGCAGATACAATGCGAATAGCACACATCTACTGGTGGCCCCATTGCAGAGTGTGGAGCTCTGCTGAGCGAGCACATTAGATGGGCCGCACTATCGGTAGTAAAAGTTTTCATATTATTGCGCATGTTCTAGGTGACATCTCGTTTAACAAGAGAGTGCAAGTTTGTGCTGCGAACTTACAACCAGTGAAGATTTACTTAAGCCACCTCCCGGTAGGCGTATAGGGTTAGCCTGCAAGGACTTGTACATATTTCACGGTCCTAATAGTGTCAATAGTTGTCTTTATGTATATTATAACTGTCGCTTTTCAAGTAACTGGTAATAACAAATCCTGCAAAAGTATCACACTTCTTTAATGGTCGACATAATTTGTCACGAGTACATACCCTTAACCACATACTTCTTTCTCGCATTCCTTCTTCTTGCTGCCTTATATTTACTCTTCGTGCGTTTTCTTGATCCATTTTGTAATTACTGTTCAACTATAACTTTTTGTAGACTGTAACTCAACACACGTGGACATTTATTGTTCGCTTCCATCTATTATATACGTGAGCTAACAATAAAAACTGGGACATCTGCTCCTTGTTCTTCATATATATTCCCAGGGTCACAATCTCTTCTTTTTCCAACACGTCTTGCTGCTTTTGAATACATTGTGGGAGTGAACAGTGATCAAAGTATATTTACTATCAAGAACAGTCTTTATCACAATTTATTTATTGCGATGACCGGTTTCCACTACTACTGTGGTCATCTTTAGTCCTACAAGTCATATACAAAGCATTAATTAGAGGGCTACATACATTAAGGAAAATACATAAAGTTATAAAGCTATGAAACGATGAATTATCAATGAGTAAGGACCTCCTTCTGCTGGAGAATCACTACTCGAGAAACCAGTGCATTTCTTACTATATATTGTGGAGGCTCTGCCCACTTCTGGCGGAATGATGTCAGTACTAACCAATGGGTTATAGGTCGAATAACAATGTAAAATTTATTAGTTAAAGGAACATTGTCAAGAAAGGAAAATAAACACACACTAAACTTAGCTTATTAAACAGCTATTGTCAATTAAAAAGCGTTAAAAATATTTAAACATGCAGCATAAATGAACTTCGTTTTGACAGTAAATGGGTTGCCCTCTCAAGGCCTGTTAGTGAACCACTGGTTGCCATGGTGAAGTTGGACGTCATTCCAAAAATATGGCAGCAGGCTTCTTTCCACTGAAGTTGTTGTGAAGTCGATAGGCAAAGTAGTGGTTGCCATGTTGAGGATAAACGTCAGTGCAAAGATGTGGCAGCATATTTCTTTCTAACGAAGTTTTTGCGAAAGTGGAATGGCGAAGACTGTTACATCAGACCATGTACTATTGAGCAACAACATGTCTTTATTGCAACGATTTTCAATGAGTAGGCTGCAATAATCGTTAACTGACATGTATAGTACATGCTGCACACACACGACTTACTGGTGTAATAAGAGACTTCCATTTACATAGATTACATAATAATTCTTACTGATCAATACTAAAAAAGTGCTAAAAAATCGAGAGGGCACAGTAGGTGTGCATATTTATGAAATATTGTCTATGAAGTTCGTATGAAGATTCCATTTTTTTTTACATGTAACAATTTTTAAAAAGCATTGCTATATCTTATGTTGCATGCCAGTGTGATAAACAATTAAAAATAATGAAAATAGAAGGAATTTGAAATTTTAATACTATGAGCCGTAGTGTTAAAAATAAAGGGATGTGAATTAGCAATGTGCAGTCTTAACGCATAGAAGCAAACATTCTAAAAACAGATAGTCAATCATAAAATAATGTTTGGCGAAATAAAATTACAAAGTAAAGATAAAATATTTCCTAAAGGTCTTAATAATTTTAAAAATCTATGTATTTTCTTTAATGTATGTAGCCCTCTGATTAAAGCTTTGTATGCGACTTGTAGGCCTGAAGATGACCACAGTAGTGGCCGAAACCAGTCACCGTAATAAATAAATTGTGACCAGGACTGTTTTTGACAGTAAAAACGTCTTGCTGCGTATATTGCACATACAATTACATGAATGTAAATTGATACGCAAAACGTAAGGATGAAAGTAGCTTTTGCATGACGTCACTACCAAGAGACATAGCTCGATGAAACTCGAACCATACATAGAAACCAATGCTACAGTATAGGCCAGAAAGAAACTGAAATAACTATGCAACGAGGCGGGGAGAAGTGACTCTCTTACGCAAAGATAATAACTACATGCAAGTAAAGGCGATTTACAACTTCCCGCTAGACTTTATAAAATGCGAAATATTGTTCTTAGAAGGGTCTGTGATCACCACGGATGGCAACGCAATCTCTACAGCGTCCTCCCATGCTGGCCACGAGGTTGGTAAGTAGTTCTTTGGGTAGCGCATTCACTTTCTCCACCAGAGCTGTTGGCACCCGCTGTATGGTCGTCGGTCTATGTGTACGTACTGCAGTACGTCGTCAACGGTGTCTCACGTTTGTTCCATAGAACTTAAATCGGGGGAACGAGCAGCCTAGTCCGTTGGCCAAATATCCTCCCGTTCCAAGAGATCATACTCCTGCGCTGTTCTATGCGGTCGCACACTGTCATCCGTGAAAAAGAAGAAAGTCAGGGCCGAATGCGCAACTGAAAAGACCCACGTGGGGAAACAGTACAGTGTCACAACAACGTTGACTGATGAGTGTACCGTGTTCAAAGATTTGGAGGTGAGCACGCAACACTACGCTTCCCCACACCATAACACTTTGACCATCAAAACAATCACACTAGACAATGTTCCTGTCTGCATTAAATGTTTCCACCTCTCGCCATATGAGGGTACATACATCACTGTCGAACCTGATAGTTTAAAAGGTCCAGGTGGTATGGTGTGGGGATGCATACTGTAGCATGGGTACTTCCAAATCTTTGAACACGGCACTGCCACTGGTCGGTATTGTTCTCACTGTACACCTTCCCTATGTGTGTTTTTCTGTGGTGCAGACTGAACTAATTTCCTTTTTTATGGATGACAATGCGCGACCGCTCGAACTGCGCAGGTGTAGGGGCTCTCGGAACGGGAGGATATTCGGCGAACGAAATCGTCTGCCAGTTCCATCCAACTTACATCGATGGGAGACGTATGGAACGGGGTGACATGAATCGTGGTAACCTCTATGTAATTACTCTCTTTGAATAAGAGTGTCAGTCCTGTACGTCTCATTGAGTATTTCTTTCAGTTGCCTTCTGTACTGTACTGTACTGTATTATTCTGTAGCAGTTATTTCTCTTTTGAGAATGAAAACATGGTCCAGGTACGGTGTACTCTTTTTATTACGTATGCGATTGCGTAATTTCAACCTTTGCTCATTTTCAAGCATGTATCTTAAGTTTCGTCGCTGGTACATTTATTATAATGTCGCTAGTACATGTTTAATAATGTAAAATGAAGCTGGAGGCTTGAAAATGACCAAAGATGGAAATTGACAAATCGGACATATGATTCAAAAAAATTCCGGTTATTAAGACCCTGTTTCCAGTCTCATAGCACATCGAGGCTGTGAACCTCCACAAAAATTAAATTTAAGAAAGTTCTTTCTATGCTTAGTCCAAGTTTCATCGATGTGCGTTACTTGTCAATGACATAATGCGAAAGTTGCTTTCGTCCTTAAGTTTTTTAAGTTTTTTTACACGATTGTAATTTTTTATCAGCATGTAATGCAAATTGCCGCTGTAGAAACCCACGAGGTACAGAATTGATGCACAGAGAATATCCGTTGTTCATGATATGAGAGGTCTAGCGCACAAATCTTCGCAACTTCAGGGGCTAAAGTGATGTCGTAGAGTGTTCACTGCGTCTCATGATTTTTTATACAAAAACAGCAAGTCCTTACTTGCATACGCTCAAAAAAATTCTTGAAAATGTTCATGAGTTCGTCACAACAGTAAATTACGTAACATAAAATACAGAAGGTTTTCTTTGAAAAATTTCGGGTTTATAAATTTACCAAATAATTGGGAGCACTAGTACGAGAATAGGAAGTCTTCTATTTTGGATGCAAGTTCTCCCATGATGCCGTTAACAAAGAAAAGTGTCAGATGTGCATCAGTACATGTGCAGAAAGCTTTCTTTGATAAAAGGTCTTTCCTGATAAACTGCTACGGAAATGAAGAAGAAATTCGAAAGTGTCCGTCAGGGGTAGAGCACTGTATACAAACGAAGGTGGTCGATCGGGAACCTGAAGAAGAAGAAAAAGGAAGCATTTCAAACATGGCGACGGCAAAGAATGTTAAAAAATCAAGTAATCATATGAAGTACGAAGTGAGATAGTACTGATCAGAAATCTACCCTGAATGCTGATCAGAAGAGGGGACAGATTGGTGGAACATGTGCTATGGTATACACAGATAAGCAAGTTATTGTCAGGAGGAACGGAAGAGAGAAAGAGTAGCAGAGGCAAAGACTAGAAGATGCAAAACATATTACAGAACATACTAAATCTAATAGCTAAGTACGAATGAAAACCTAAACTCCATCCAAACAGGTTTCTGAAAGCCCAACGGCAGCGGCCGACCGCCGCGTCGCTGGATGTGGATATGAAGGGGCATGTGGTCAGCACATCGCTCTTCCAGCCGTTGTCATTTTTCGTGACCGGTATCGCTACTTCTCAGTCAAGTTGCTCCTCAATTGGCCTCATAAGGGCTGAATGCATCCCACCTGCCAACAGCACACGGCATACCTAGATGACCAACCATCCAAGTGCTACTGTGTGCAGGACCGAGACTTGAACTCGGGACCTTTGCCTTTCGCGGTCATATACTATACCAACTGAGCTACCCAAGTACGACTCACGACCCGTCCTCACAGCTTCACTTTCGCCATTACCTCGTCTCCTACCTTCCAAACTTCGCAGAAGCTCTCCAGCATACCTTGCAGAACTAGTACTCCGAAGAAAGGACATTGCGGAGACGTGGCTTAGCCCCAGCCTAGGGGATGTTTCCAGAATGAGATTTTCATTCTGCAGCGGAGTGAGCGCTGATATGAAAGTTCCTGGCAGATTAAAACTGTGTGCCGGACCGAGACTCGAACTCGGGACCTTTGCCTTTCGCGGGCAAGTGCTCTACCAACTGAGCTACCCAAGCACGACTCGCGACCCGTCCTCACAGCTTCACTTCCGCCAGTACCTCGTCTCCTACCATCCAAACTTCGCAGAAGCTCTCCAGCATACGTTGCAGAACTAGCACTCCTGAAAGGAAGGATATTACGGAGACATGGCTTAGCCACAGCCTAGGGGATGTTTCCAGAATGAGATTTTCACTCTGCAGCGGAGGGTGCGCTGATATGAAACTTCCTGGCAGATTAAAACTGTGTGCCGGTCCGGCCACCCAAGACGTTACTCTTCTTTACTGTTATTTCATGTTATTTCATCCCCCTCGACCCACACGTTTGGCGTGCCAAATTTACAGTGTCTACTTTTCAGCCCAAGGCCTTTACAATACAAACAAGAGGCATGAAAACAAGAAATTAAAGATACGAAGTTAAAAAGCCCTTAAAATCCATGAGAAGGTAGTGGTATAGTGGTATTTACACAAAAATACAGTTTTCTTTGTTTTAAATTAAAGTCAAGTACTAACAAGTAAAGGTAAAAAGAAAAAAAATGAGGTGTTTCACACAGAATGAAAAATCATGGCGACGTTCATGAAAAGAAGCACTGCACTTTCACTAAAAGGCTGAAATACGCCTGGTCCATTGGGTAGGAAAGGAGGAGATAAAGTTAGATATTGGGGTGAGTTATGACAAGACTGAAGGAGAAGAGTAGACTGGTGAGTGGGAAGAGCCATGGTATGAAAGGGGATGGGATGGGTAGAGGTTGGTAGGGAAGAGGGTGGCACGATGAAGATCAGGTATGGAATGGGATGGGTTGGAAATCATAGTTGCTAGAACGGATTAATGTTGGGGTGGATCCCGTTGGCTGGGAAAGGGAATCGGTTGAAGTTGGTTTGGATAGGTGTAGGAATAGTGAGATGTGTTTGAAAAGGCTGACCAATGGGGAGGGAGGAGGAGCAATACATTTGGGTTACTGGAATCTAGGTGGCGGATAGCGTAGGATGTGCAGAGGTTTTCGATGTCGGTGAGGAAGGATGGAAATTTGATGAGATGGTAGGAATTTAAACGGAAAGCATGGTGGCGTGTATAATATTTATGGATTTCGTGGGATTAATAGAAGTTAGGTGTAGCGGATATCAACGCATCATTTACGTATTAGAGGATGAGTCGGATCAAGGTTTTGTAGGTGTGGAATATAGTGGAGGAGTGCAAGCCTAAGGTAAGCTTATAGTAGTTTTAATCTGTTGTGGTCTTTCTGTTGAATGGTTAGTAGATGACGTTTCCAAGCTAGTTGGGGATGTAGCGCTAGCCGGAGATAGTTTAGTGTGTCATTCAATGGAATAACACGGTTATAGATGGTGATGTGCACCGAAGCGCCAAAGAAACTGTTATAGATAGGCATGCTTATTCAAATACAGATATATGTAAACAGGCAGAGTGTGGCGCTTCGGTCGGCAGCGCCTATATACGACAACATGTGTCTCGCGCAGTTGTTAAATCGGTTACTCCTGCTACAATGGCAAGTTATCAAGATTTAAGTGTGTTGGAACTTGGTGTTTTAGTCGGCACACGAGCGATGGGACACAGCATTTCCGAGGTAGCGATGAAGTGGGGACTTTCTGGTACGCCCATTTCAATAGTGTACTGCGAATATCAGGAATCCGATAAAACATCACTTTTGCGCCGTAACTGCGGCCGGATAAAGATCCTGCAAGAACGGGACCAACGACGACTGAAGAGAATCGTTGAACGTGACGGATGTGCAGCAATTCCGCAAATTGATGCAGACTTCAATGCCGGGCCATCAACAAGTGCCAGCGTGCGAAACATTCAACGAAACATCATCTATATGGGCTTTCGGAGCTGAAGACCCCACTCGTGTACCGTTGATGACTGCACGACACAAAGTTTTAATCGTCGCCTGGACCCGTCGCCACAGACATAGAACTGTTGACTACTGGAAATATATTGCCTCGTCGGACGAGCCTCGTTTCAAATTGTATCGAGTGGATATGGAGACAACCTCATGAATCTATGGTCCCTGCATGTCAGCAGGGGACTGTTTTAGCTGTTGAAGACTCGGTAATGATGTGGGGCGTGTGCAGTTGGAGTGATATGGTATCCGTGATATGTTTAGATACGACTCTGACAGGTGACACCTACGTAAGCACTCTGTCTGATCACCTGCATCCATTCATGTCCGTTGTGCATTCCGACGGACTTGGGCAATTCCAACAGTACAATGCGACACCCCACAAGTCCAGAATTGCTACAGAGTGGTTCCACGAACATTGTTCTGAGCTTAAACACCTCCGCTGGCCATAACACTCCCCAGATCCTGGCGTCTCGTCTCAGTGCGGCTTGTTTATTCCATACGCCGCCACATTAACTCAGCTGTCAGCCCGAGAAGATTTTATCATTGAGATTCGCCGAGAAAGCCTGCATTCTCAGACATGCACAGCATATTTAAGACAAATTTGAGGGACGTCGTTACGTAGTGATCCAAAAGTTAGTTCCTGACTGAATGAGCGGTTACGTAAATAGTGGGAGATACTAAAACTGAACTAATCAGTAGTAAAAAAAACTGTGATTCGTAAAAGCATTTTATTTAATTCCATTCGCTGTGATTCCATAGTGAAAAATTATAATTATTACACCACAAAACACACTTTTACTTGTGTTTCAATTGTTCTTATTTTACGCGACTTAGATTTAGGGCCACAAATCCCCTTTACATTTTTACGCTGTTTCGAAGACGTTATTCGTGTTTTCTATTATACTGTGAAATACAAAATTGTCAACCATCACACAAAATTAATTGTCAGTCCTTCACACATAGAGTATTTGAACACACAGCAAAGAAATTAAATGGGGATACATTATTCATATAATATCAGACACTATGGTGAAGATGGGATCTTGTACTACAGAAGGGTGCTGTTTATTACACAACAGTCAGTCAGGGTTATTTAGTCATTCTCACAGTAACAGAGGATGGAACTTTTAGTTCAAATTGTGTTACTGAACACAACATATAGAGATGGAGAGACGGATCAGGTTTTCCTTTTATTATTACACAAATGGTTCTTGTTGATGTGTTAACGAACTGTAGAAATTTCATTTCTATATCTACATCTACATATACAGGGTGGTCCATTGATCGTGACCGGGCCAAATATCTCACGAAATAAGCGTCAAACGAAAAAACCACAAAGAACGAAACTTGTCTAGCTTGAAAGGGGAAACCAGATATCACTGTGGGTGGCCCACTAGATGGCGCTGCCATAGATCAAACGGATATCAATTGCGTTCTTGTAAATAGGAACCCCCATTTTTATTACATATTCGTGTAGTACGTAAGGAAATATAGTTGGTCCACTTTTTTCGCTTTGTGATAGATGGCGATGTAATAGTCACAAACATATGGCCCCCATCTTAGACGAACAGTTGGTAACAGGTAGGTTTTTTAAATTAAGATAAAGAACGTAGGTACGTTTGAACATTTTATTTTGATTGTTCCAATGTACCTTTGAGAACGCATGCAGTTACAGCGTGATTACCTGTAAATACCACATTAATTCAATAAATGCCCAAAATGATGTCCGTCTGCCTCAATGCATTTGGCCATACGTGTAACGACAGTCCACTCAACAGCGAGTTGTTCGCCTTCCGTAATGTTCGCACCTTCATTGACAATGCGCTGACGCATGTTATTAGGCGTTGTCGGTGGATCACGATAGCAAATATCCTTCAACTGTCCCCACAGAAAGAAATCCGGGGAACGTGCAGGACATGGTATGGTGCATCGACGACCAATCCACCTGTCATGCTATTCAATACCGCTTCAACCGCACGCGAGCTATGTGCCGGGAATCCATCATGTTGGAAGTACATCGCCTTTCTGTCACGCAGTGAAACATCTTGTAGTAACATCGGTAGAACATTACGTAGCAAATCAGCATATATTGCACCATTTAGATTGTCATCGACAAAATGGGCTCCAATTGTCCTACCTCCATAATGCCACACCATACATTAACCCGCCCAGGTTGCTGATGTTCCACTTGTCGCAGCCATCGTGGATTTTCCGTTACCCAATAGTGCATATTATGCCGGTTTACGTTACCGCTGTTGGCGAATGACGCTTCGTCGCTAAATAGAACGCGTGCACAAAATCTGTCTTCGACGCTTAATTGCTCTTGTGCCCAGCGGCAGTACTGTAAACGACGTTCAAAGTCGTCGCCATGCAAATCCTGGTGCATAGAAATATGGTACGGGTGCAATCGATGTCGATGTAGCATTCTCAACACCGACGCTTTTGAGATTCCCGATTCTTGTGGAATTTGTCTGCTACTAATGTGCGGATTAGCCGCGACAGCAGCTAAAACACCTACTTGGGCATCATCATTTGTTGCAGGTCGTGGTTGACGTTTCGCATGTGGCTGAACACTTCCTGTTTCCTTAAAAAACTTAACAATCCGGCGAACGGTCCGGACACTTGGATGATGTCGTCCAGGATCGAACTTTTCCGCAATTGGTAAACGGTCCATTTTAACACGGGTAACGTATCAAGAAGCAAATAGCGTCCGCACTGGCGGAATGTTACGTGATACCACGTACTTATACGTATGTGACTATTACAGCGCCAACTACCACAAAGCGAAAAAAGTGGTACAACTAAAACATTCGTATTTCTTTACCTACTACACGAATATGTAATAAAAATGGGGGTTCCTATTTTAAAAAACGCAGTTGCTATCCGTTTATCCTATGGCAGCGCCATCTAGCGGGCGAACCATAGCGCCATCCGGTTTCCCCCATCAAGCTAGACGAGTTTCATTATTTGTAGTTTTTTCGTTTGATGCTTATTTCGTGAGGTATTTGGCCCGGTCACTATCAATGGGCCACCCTGTATACTGCGTAAGCCACCGTAAGGTGCGTGGGGGAGAGTACCCTATACCACTACTAGTCATTTCCTTTCCTATTTCAGTAACAAATAGAGCGAGGGAACAACTACTATATATGCCTCCGTATGAACCCTAATTTCTCATATCTTATCTTCGTGGTCCTTAAGCGCAATGTCTTGGAGGGAATACAATCGTTTGGCAGTAAGCGTCAAATATGGGTGCCGGCCGAAGTGGCCGTGCGGTTAAAGGCGCTGCAGTCTGGAACCGCAAGACCGCTACGGTCGCAGGTTCGAATCCTGCCTCGGGCATGGATGTTTGTGATGTCCTTAGGTTAGTTAGGTATAAGTAGTTCTAAGTTCTAGGGGACTAATGACCTCAGCAGTTGAGTCCCATAGTGCTCAGAGCCATTTGTCAAATATGGGTTCTCTAAATTTCCTCAATACCCTTTCTCGAAAAGATGTCGCCTTCTCTCCAGTGAGTCCTATTTGAGTTCACGAAGCATCTCCGTAACATTTACGTGTTGTTCGAACGTACCGGTAATAACTCTAGCACGTCGCCTCTGAATTGCTTCGAGGTATTCCTTCAGTCCGTGCTGGTACGTGTAATGTCCCAACAGAAAATACCCTCTACCACGCTCCAATTAATCATTGTCAATCAAACCATCCACATTCATTCACTTTGGAAAAGTATCTGACCTGATTTTCTCGTAACATATGCGGCGACAGCTAGACGACGCCAAAGTATTTTCTAGCGCGTTTATTCCTTGAAATAACAGAGATGCATATATGCATTCTCCATGGTTGTTGGAGGGGTAACTAGGACCGCTTCTGGACGGTTTGTTTGAATAGAAAGAGAGTGTAAACGGAAAATAATTAAGACGTGGAATCACCGGAGATCTGGACATGTAATGGAGATGGATTTAATACACAATTTCCTTCATAAATAAGGTTTGTGACTTTTTGTTCGGGAGTGAATGAACGAATGAGTTTTTTTTAACCATTTAATGATCACGTTGGCCCTGTAATTAGTGGGGAAGTTTCAGCTGTGTCGAAGAGAGCCTGCAATCACTGAGTCTGTGTTAAATCGTCCAAAAAGGCTTCGTACACATCTGGAATTCGCCATCTTTCGTAAAAGGGACAAACTGTCCACAGGATTGATTGTCCCGACTGAATACAGTGTTTAACAGTAATATTAAATATAAAGATCTTTTACAGCAAGCCAGCCGCTGATTACCAAGACGAAGGACTCCGCCGAAGACCCTATTTGGCTGATTTCACGTAATGAAATATTATAATAATAACTGTACATAGATAAAGGATAGAAAGAGAGAGAGGGTGAAAGGGTCTTAAAGACAACAGATACACGTCTATACAGACAAGACATTACACAAAGTTAGCGGCTAGCTGCATTCATCATCTATTCATAGAGGAAGAGGAGACAACTTATTATTATAATGTTAAAATGGCCAATCCGTGACAGGACACGTTTTTGGACGTTGCTAAAATAATTTTGTTCTCTGTTTCATGTCAACTACGACGAGCTAACCTAACTGACGCTTGGAAAAGAGAGGAAAGACTCGCAGGTGATATAATTGGATCTACAAATAAAACCGAAAGACAGCGCGCTGGGCACAGAGAGAAGGCCAAATCTAAATTTTTATTATTATAGCTTGCTAGTATAGTTGAAGTATACGGATTTTTGTTTAGTGTCATCTGATTTTTGACTAACTCTGTTTATGTTGGATGTATTTTCATTGACCTGTCCCAGTTGCATTTATCTGTATATATACATTAAGTAGGTAGGCACAGGATTACTTTTGTGTGAACGGAGTTACATATAGTGACAGTAGAACATTTATATGGTTTTAACTAGGGCAATGTTTAGGATGAGTCAAGCAGAGCAAAGTAGCACGCAACAGCCTTCAGCTGTTAGCACTGATAATAGTGATGCAGTAAGAAGTGTTGTAGGACAGATGGCTACAGATAGCGCAATAGAACGCCCTGTAGACACGGCTGGAGGTGTAACAGCAAGTACACAGCAGGGATTAGATCCATTGGTAATTATCATGAGACAGATGCAGATGATAACCGAGAGCATGAATACTTTGAAAACCGATATTAACGCGAAATTAGCCTCAGTTACTGAAGGGCAAAATGATTTGAATACGAAATTAGCCTCAGTCACTGAAGGGCAAAATGATTTGAATACGAAATTAGCCGCAGTTAATGATTTGAATACGAAATTAGCCTCAGTTACTGTAGGGCAGGAAAATCTGAAAACCGACATTAACGCGAAATTGGCCTCAGTTACTGAAGGGCAAAATGATTTGAATACGAAATTAGCCTCAGTTACTGAAGGGCAGGAAAATCTGAAAACCGATATTAAAGCACAATTAGTAACAGTCACTCAAACTCAAGAAGAAATGAAATTAGTCCAGACTGAGATTAAGCAGCAGTTACAAGACAGTTTTTTCGAATTAGAGCAGCGGATAGAGGCGAAGACCAAGGAACTCAAAGATCAGGCCGAAGAGACGGAACGAAAGTTAACTGCACAGATAGAATTGGTGAAAGAACAATGTGAGGAATCTACTCACCGCGTACGTGTCGAAATGAAGGAGTATGTGGCTATTAAGATAGATACTGTACGGGAACAAGTGGAAATGGTTCCGCAATTAATACAAAAGGAAGACGCCATGTCATGTGCAACTGCGCAACTTCCCGAATTGGCACGTACACGGACTAACCTAAAGGAAAGCGTTGAACAACTGACAGAGCGTCAAGACGTTATAGACCACCAAATTAACGTACTAACGGGTAATTATCCGAAATCACATTAGAAAACAAAAGGCTAATGTGTGAAAACGTTGAGCAAAATGTTAAGGCAGCATTCCAGAGTTGATCTGGCTAACAAGAAGAGAATTTGTTTGCGAAAGGACTTGAGAAGGTGCGACACCAGTTAGGTGCTGATTTGGAGCATTGGTAACAAACGATAGAAGAGTCGATGCGCGCTTCACAACAAAGCTCAGAACAAATGAATACAGGGCAGCAGCAGAAGTTGGCAGCGACTGTAGAGCCAGTTACTGCCCATTCGCACACAATACCGACTTGTGTAAGTAATTCAAACATTAAATTGCCACAAGCGGGCTGTTCGCGTGAATTCTTATCTAACGGAGATTACGAAAGCCTTTGCCATGCCGAAGAAAAAATGATAAAGAATAGGCAATTCCAGATTTTTAACCCTGACAAAAGGGGGGTCCATCCGATAGTTTTTATTCGAAGTTTCAGAGGAGTGCTACCCAGAAATTGGTCGGAGTGGCAGAAGATCAGTTTTGTTACACGATATATACAAGGTTCGGGGGCAATCTGGGCCTCGGACATGACCTCTGTTTGCTCGACATATGACGATTTTGAGAAGGCGTTTTTAGCAAAGTTCTGGTCAGAAGGGGTACAGGAACGCCTAAGGCAGGAGGTGCTCTACCCAGAACCTTTCTCCTTTTCGAAAGGAAGCCTTAGAAAGTATTTCGAAAAATATATAAATAAAACGAGATACTGGGACAAACCTATGCCTTTGCCAGACATAATAAACATACTTAAGGCAAGACTACCAACTAGCATCCGGAATCAATTGATTTACGGCAACGACAAAGACTTGGAGTCGTTCCTCACGACGTTAGACCATATAGATATTATCGAAGAGAACAACCAGAAAGCCTGTAATAACAGATTTCAATATAGGGAGATAGAACCTCCGCCAAACGGTAGGCAAGGTGGAAGTATGTGTTATGCCAATGGCGATCAATCGACACTTAGAAGGAATGAACAGAGATCGTTAAGTAATGGACAAACCCCTAAAAATCTCAATAGTAATCCCGGCAATGGTCTTGCGAGGGGCTATTCAAGGAACAACAGGAACGGGAAAAGATACAATCCCGTGTGGGGGAACGAAAGAAATTTCCGACCCCAAGCCTGGAATAATAACGATAATAGGAAGTGGAATCAACTGGGAGGAATGAATTCAAATAGCCAACATCAGTGGGGACGGACATCTACGAATCAACCGGTAATTACCGAAGTGACGGATGATGTCAACCAGCAGACAAATCAAAATACAACAAACCTGTAAGGACCCACTCGTGCCCCAGAGGAGCGGTCAACAATTGGTTGAGGGGCAACGGGATATGTGTACCCATGTTAACGTATAATGATGGACGATTACTGGCAGATGAACTGACCGAGGACTTAGAACCACAAGATGAGGATAAGGAACAGGTGGCAGTAGCCGAAGTGCAAGTCATTATGGAGACCGTACCTATAGTGGCGGTTTTAGACGCAGCTGCAACCACAAATGTTATTTCGGAGGCACTATTCAACAGGATCAGAAATATAAGACGAGTACCAATTTTTCCAGTTCAAAATTGCAGATTAATAGGCGCCGTTGGGGCTCGATCGGCTAATGTAAAGGTGCATTCACTACTTGGTGCGGAAGTCGGAAATGTAGCAATATTAAGCACATTCCTTGTTGTGAGAAATTTGGTGGTAGATTGCATTATCGGAGTCGACAGCCTACGTCAATACGGATGCAGAATAGATTTTAAAACAGGAAAAATTGGGTTGAATGTTAACAAACAAGAAATTGAGTTGGAGTTGTTGAGAAAAAAAAGCCTTACGAGAAAATATAATTGTGGGGTCAGTGTGCAAGTAATCAGGATGGCCCAAAATTCTAAAGAGCACGTAATTAATGAGTTCCAAGTCAAAGAAGATTTCGGTCAATTAGTGTCTGAGAAGTTAAATGACTCCGACTGCATTATCGAAGATCAGAAGAAGCAGCTCAATGAATTATTATTCACGTATGAAAACGTTTTTGATGAAAGGCCAGGAGTTATTAAGGGATACATATGCGATCTCTACGTTAAGCCGCACGAAACGTATTGTAGAACTTTCTATCCTGTTCCCTGGAGGTTAAAGGCTCAAGTTCAAAAGGAAATAGATCGCATGTTGAAATGGGGTTTGATCGAACCCTCTACAAGCCCATACTGCTCCCCATTGTTAGTCGTGCCAAAAGCAAATTGGACTGTTAGACTGGTACTCGATGCCAGAGAAATAAATAAAATCATAATTCCAGTGAGAACACATCCGGAAAACATAGACGAACTTATACAACGGTTCCAGGATGTTCAATATTTGACGAGCATTGATTTGCGGAGCTCTTATTGGCAAGTCAAGCTGGATGAGTCATCAAGGAAGTATACGGCTTTCATTTATTCTGGAAGAAGTTACCAATTTACTGTAGTTCCTTTCGGACTCAACATTAGTGCCGGAATCTTTATAGCAGCTCTAGATTATGCACTAGGCCCAGAACTCTGAAGCAGGATAACAGCGTTTGTTGATGATCTGCTTATTGCATCGAAAACTTGGGAGGAGCATATTACCTTACTGAACCGAGTGTTGGACGTGTTCAAAACCATGGGAATAACTGCTAACCTACAGAAATCCCATTTTGCAGTAAACAGAATCAAGTTCCTGGGGCATATAATTGACGCAAAGGGAATTTTACCAACCAAGGAGAAGCTAATTGCGATTAGTAAGTTTCCAACACCCGGGAATAGGAGGCAATTAAAAGGGTTTATGGGCCTTGCCTCATTTTTTAGAGGATTGTTTCCAACACCCGGGAATAGGAGGCAATTAAAATGGTTTATGGGCCTTGCCTCATTTTTTAGAAGATTCATAACAAATCAGGCGATGAACGCAGCAGCTCTAAATAATCTGTTGAAGAAGGATGTGTCCTGGCTCTGGACATTAGAGTGTCAAGAAGCATTCGAAGAGATAAAGAAGCAATTAGTAAATGCACCGCTTTTGTACCATCCAGACATGCAAGAAGAATTTTACTTGTCAACAGATTCTTCGAATGTGGGTATTGGAGCGTGCCTTTTCCAAGTACGCAAGATAAATGGACAACTCACCTTCTGTCCTATTGCGTTTGCTAGTCGTGTTTAGTCCAACTGTGAACGAACTTACACGACGACAGAATCTGGGGATTTAAAAAATTTCATTATTATCTATATGGGTCAAAGACTATCGTATATTGCGATCATCAATCACTAACGTTTTTACAAACGTGTAAACTGTTACACACCAGACTGGCTAGATGGACTCTCGCTCTGCAACAATACCAATTTAAGATCGTGCATGTCTCAGGACAGCAAAACATTATTGCTGACGCTCTATCAAGGTCACCACAGGGTTTGACCAAAGAGATTGAAGTAAATAATAACTCAGGATTCCCTGTATTGCTGCTGCAGGAAAATCCATATAAGATGTACTACGTCAATTTGTGTGCGCATATGGCACAGTTACAGAAAAGAGATGCTAACTGGGGAAGTGTCATTCAAAGGTTACAACAGCAACCTTCGGATCAGATGGCAAATTATTACAAGCTGGTAAATGGCGTATTATTTTTCCGCTGTGGAAGGCCAAACAAAGTCCGTTGGTGTGTTTGTATACCTGAGGCGAAAATAGAGAAACTCGTATGGTTCACCCATTTAACCTGGGAACATTTCGGTGCGACAAAATGTGCAAACAAGATAAGTGTGTACTGTTATTTTCCCAGCATAAAGCGCAGAGTGCATGAGGTCTTGAAGAAATGCATAATTTGCCAAAGAGCAAAGCCGGATTCAAAAGGGAGTAAGCACCCATTATGCTCTATATTAGTCCGAGAACCAAAAGAATTAATTTCGTGCGATCTGTGTGGACCGTTACCTACTTCAAGAGGACGTGTTAGATATGTGTTGGCATTTCTCGATGTGTGTACGAAATACGTAAAGCTATACCCGATAAAGGCGGCTACAGCCAAAGTAATTGTATTAAGATTGACAAGGGATTATCTTCCACATGTTGGTATACCTAAGGCGATAATAACAGACGTTGTTGTTGTGGTCTTCAGTCCTGAGACTGGTTTGATGCAGCTCTCCATGCTACTCTATCCTGTGCAAGCTTCTTCATCTCCCAGTATCTACTGCAACCTACATCCTTCTGAATCTGCTTAATGTATTGATCTCTTGGTCTCCCTCTACGATTTTTACCCTCCACGCTGCCCTCCAATGGTAAATTTGTGATCCCTTGATGCCTCAAAACATGTCCTACCAACCGATCCCTTCTTCTAGTCAAGTTGTGCCACAAACTTCTCTTCTCCCCAATCCTATTCAATACCTCCTCATTTGTTACGTGATCTACCCACCCTATCTTCAGCATTCTTCTGTAGCACCACATTTCGAAAGCTTCTATTCTCTTCTTGTCCAAACTGGTTATCGTCCATGTTTCACTTCCATACATGGCTACACTCCATACAAATACTTTCAGAAACGACTTCCTGACACTTAAATCTATACTCGATGTTAACAAATTTCTCTTCTTCAGAAACGATTTCCTGGCCATTGCCAGTCTACATTTTATATCCTCTCTACTTCGACCATCATCAGTTATTTTACTCCCTAAATAGCAAAACTCCTTTACTACTTTAAGTGTCTCATTTCCTAATCTAATCCCCTCAGCATCACCCGATTTAATTTGACTACATTCCATTATCCTCGTTTTGCTTTTGTTGATGTTCATCTTACATCCTCCTTTCAAGACACTGTCCATTCCGTTCAACTGCTCTTCCAAGTCCTTTGCTGTCTCTGACAGAATTACAATGTCATCGGCGAACCTCAAAGTTTTTACTTCTTCTCCATGAATTTTAATACCTATAAAGGCACATTTGCATGCCGAGCGTGAGTTTCCTCGGAAACGCGAAATATTAATTAAATAAATAATCAGTGACAAATAAATAAAGCCTATGGCACACAACTGCAGCGCTGTGTCGCTGATAAAACAAAAGCACAATTACGTTACTCTTATGTTTGATTAAGAGAGGAGAGCTCTGGTTGAAGTGGTGCGAGAAGCACGTATTTTATTTTATTGTCTGGCTCACCGCCATATTTCATGTTATAGAAGAATACTGCGAGTTGCAACCACACTAGGCACTCGATTCTGTAAAGAATTTATATTTATAAAAGTAAGTAGGATTATGAACTGTAGGCTTATTCATTGAATATATCTGATTTAACTAACTGTGTAACTTTTTTATGTTTAGTAGACAATCACCTCTGTACGACGTATTGGCATGGCTGGCAAATTATTGTAATATTGAGATTTAGATTATGAGTCCGCACCTACCGCAGCAGTCTTTGGAAACGATTTAATTACGAAGTCCGATTATTTCAGTTTTATTTCACGGTCAACTACGAGTAACATTGCCTTTACGAAAAAGCCATTGTCAAGCGTCTGATAACGAATAATTAAACGTCCACGTTCCAGATAAGCAAAATATTAATTACAATTGCAATCACAATCACCATCATACAGATAGAATAAATTAACATATTTAAAATAACAATATTTTTTTTATTTATTTTATTTATTTTATATTGGCGACTGCGTGTCGGACTTGTTATTTTGTCATTTGTTACATTGTTCCCTTTGTTTCATGTAAAAAAAATCAACTTTCTGGACCTGGACGTCAATGTATGAGAGGTAACAAAATCTGAAGATATTTTCCAATTCTAAAATTTAGCGGGAAGACGCAATGAAACTTCCAGCAAAATAAGGTAAGACGCAGCATCTTTGCATTGGTAGGCTTGACCAGACGTATAATTCAGTGTATTAGCTTTTCAGTAAATTCTGTAGTGTTTCTTTTCTGCATAACAGTTTCAGTGATAAATTTCATTCTCAGTACTTTTCCCTAAACAATGACGTATGCAACAATACCAATACACGAGTGTACAATATGGCCGACTTCTGTACGATATCATGTAACATGGCCAGCAGCCATTACCAATAATCTCACATTCAGTTTATATTTTTAAATTAACAGACAGCCATTGTTGCTACGAGCGATTCATGCTCAACTACATTTTATTTTAAAATCAGTGTCAAAAATTTTCTTGAAACATATATCACGTGTGGCATGGTAATAACTAGAAAACAATACGCAAAAATGGAACAGCAAGGACGTACTATTCAGACGCAATCCGACTCGGACGTGAGACAAGTGTTAGAAAATGACTTTACGACAGCAACCGGTAGTGACGATTCATCAAACATTGACGCAAGTGTTGACGAAAATTTTGACGACAGGCCGTCCACTACAAAAATTTCAAAATCTCAATCAGAGCCCATGTTAATGCATGACGTCACGTCTAATGACGCGGCGGGGGCAGAGACCTTGCAAACGGTAAACATTGCCGACATGTTACAAATGCTAATGAAACAAAACACCGAAAACATGGCAACCTTAAAGGCACAGTTAAAAACACAAAATGACGAAATCAAATCTGATCTCATAGCAATCAAGATAGGTAATGACACTTTACGTAAGCGTGTGGAACTTATAGACGCCACACTGACCAAACAGATGACCGAACTCAGTACTAAATTTTCACAGCTCAATACGAGACAAGAAAAGACTACAACTGACGTAGCACTTTTACAGACACAAGTAAAAAACCTTAATGTCACGTGTGAAGTTCTTACTGAACAAATTCAAACATATCCTTCAGTACATGACAATCTTGAAAAACGAATTACTGACGTACAGAATAAATTTGACAATGTTGAACAACACCTGACTGACATCTTACAATCAGATGCCACAGCTCATTTTCAAAATATTAATAAAGAATTTCATGATTGGGTTGAGAACAAAGACAAACATTTTGATAGATGCTTACGTGAAAATTTACCAACAATTGTGCACGACTCCGTAGCGCAATACATTACTAATAACAAACAGCTGATCAGTGACGCAGTACAATCCGTCACTGCACCCATGAGACAATTCACCGATCAACTACAGTCTGAATGTAACGAAAATATCAGTCAAAATGTACAGTTCAGAAACCAATATACATTCGAGTATGATACACACATTCCGCACACGACAAATACACAAGAACAAAACACACCACGACTACAACACATACCACGATGTGGAAACACAAACACAAGCTATTATCATGGTAAACCACAGCAACATTATCGTAATTACTCGCCAGCTGAACATACCAGTAATTACAGTGGAATAAATCCATATCACAATGCGAAGGAAGATGAAAGCTTAATGAAACACAGGCAATTTCAGATTTTTATCCCAGAAAAACGAACCATTCATCCGGTGATTTTTCTTAAATCTTGTAGTAACGCATTTCCACGCACTTGGAGTGACCGGAAAAAGATTTCATATACTGTCGGTTACATCCAAGGCGATGCAGCTGTCTGGGCATACAGTCAAGCTGACGTATGTACCACGTACAGTGAGTTTGAGCGTGCTTTTCTGAACAAATTCTGGTCGCAATCCGTCCAGGAGCGACTCAGAAGACAAATTTTAGAACCTGAAACTTTTAACAGTAAAAATGGTAACTTACGCAGATATTTTGAAAAATACTTGAACATGGGACATTTTTTAGACGAACCAGTCGCAACGCGTGATATACTCCGAGCGTTGAAGGCCAAATTGCCTTTCAACATTAAGGAAAAACTTCTACATATCCCGGATGACGATTCAGATTATTTTTTAACAGCTTTAGATTCGGTTGACATGTTACTTGAAGATCAGCGCTTCGCGCGGCAAAACAGCAGCCACAATGTTTACACTAGTGGTATGCAAAACATGCAGGCTTGCCAACACAATTCTGACGCGCCCACAGTTGGATACGCGGTAAACAAAAACAGCAAACTCACATGCCGTCTCAGTACGGAAATCAAAATCAACACGCGTATTCCAGTACAAACAATAGTTAAAACAGTAATAACATTTCATGCGGCAATCCATACAAAAGGCACCGCGGTAATAACTACAACGGTAACAACGGATACAAAGGTAATAACAAAAACACAAACAGAAATAGAAATAATAATAACTACGAGCCAAGACAGCATCAAGGTTGGACTCGTAACGATCAGTACTTTCATTCAAACTCTGCTTTACCACAGCAGCCACCAGGACAAAATTGGAGCATACCTTACGACCGACAGGTAAGTTATAATGCGCAACAGCAACAACAACCGCAAAAGTTTGGAGATCATAATAGGCAATATCCGAATGTGAATATAATAGAAATGACACCTGATGCACAACCTCAATCTGTGTCAGTACCTAGTACAAATGCTAATCCAACAAACTAGAAACAGTCACTACTTTGCCCCAGGTCGTGGCTGAAGAATTCTTGGGGGGCGACTTCAATGTTAATCAGTTATTTGACACCACACTTGAACAACAGAATAATGATATGCCGAGTAATTCTAAACAAAAACTACCTGTTTTATTTATAAGATACAACCACAATAACAATATATCAGATGAACTTTTACAAGACAGTACACAATGTCGTTTAAACACAAATGAAATTGTTTTAGCATCTACTACTGGTGTAGTAGGTGGGATTCCAACTACTATTATCCTAGATACAGGTGCAGCTGTGAGCGTTTTGTCTTTTAATTTCTATAAAAAGATGTGTGAATTGGAACCTGTGCCTGAGTTTCCTGCCCAAAACTGTAAAATAACTACTGCACTAGGTAATAAGTCATGTAGGGTTACGAAGCAAGTTTTTGTAAACGTTAAAATAGGTAATGGAACCGTACAATGGCCATTCCTGGTTGTACAAAACCTTGTGACAAATTGCATATTAGGAATAGATATTATGAGCGAGAAGGACTGCATTATAGACTTCTCCAAAGGTAAATGTATTTTAAATGATAAAGGCAGTGTAATTATTATTGATTTGGACAGGAGAACTCTAAAGCATGACAAACACTGTACAGGGTACAAGGTTCAGTTAGTACTTGACAATGACATTCAAGACATGCAAACACCCTCATCTGACACAGAGCTAATGGACTTGAAAACATTGCTTGATCATAAGATAAGTGAAGCTACAGCTCTCAGTGTACATGAACGTATAAAACTACAGGAAGTGTTATCCAAATATTTACAAGTTTTTACCAAACGATTAGGTGTTATCAACACGTATGTGTACAAGATTGAAGTTAAGCCTCACAAGATCTTCTACCATAAGACATATAACGTACCGTTATCTCAACGACCTGCTGTGTGGCAAGAACTAAAACAAATGTTAGACTGGAAGGTCATTGAACCATCCACCTCACCTTATTGTAGTCCTCTACTTGTTGTCAAAAAATCAAATGGAAGCATTAGGTTAGTGTTAGACGCACGAGCTATTAATGAAATAATTTTACCGGTTCACACAAAACCTGAAAATTTAGAAGAGCAATTACAGAAATTTCTAGATGCAAAATATTTTTCCACAATAGATCTCGCTAATTCGTTTTGGCAGGTGGGTATCACTCCTGATTCTCGGAAATATACTGCATTTATGTTCGGGGGGCGAACCTATCAGTTTTGTGTTCTACCCTTCGGACTGAATGTCAGCTCTGGGGTATTCATTACAGCCCTGGATACCGTGCTTGGCGACGATTTAGTTGAGACAGTCACACACTATGTAGATGATATACTGATAGCTACACAATCTTGGAATGAACACGTTGACACTCTTCAAAGAATTTTAGAAAAATTTGCACAAGCTGGAGTCACAGCCAATCTAAGAAAATCAAAATTTGGTTGCAGTGAGATAAAGTATTTAGGACATATCATTAATTCACAGGGCATACGTCCGGATCCCAGTAAATTAGATGCTATCAGAAACTTTCCTAGCCCTCGAACTAAAAAGCAGTTAAAATCATTCCTTGGGCTATGTTCATTTTTCAGACGTTTTTTGCCACAACCACTTTTGAACAGTAAACATCTGCTAAATCTACTCAGAAAGAATCAAGTTTGGATCTGGTCGGAACAGTGCCAGAATGACTTTAATACAATTAAACATGCTTTAGTGAATGCTAACATATTGAGCCATCCAGATTTCAATTTAGATTTTTTGTATGACTTGTGACGCTTCACGTACTGGCTTGGGCTGTTGCTTATTTCAAGTTGTAAAGAATAAAGAGAAGGAACAGATAAGAATTATTGGGTTTGCGAGTCGCACTCTAACTGAATGTGAGCGTACATACTCCACTACTGAGTTAGAAACACTTTCCATAGTATGGGCATTCAAGAAATTCAATTATTATTTATTTGGAAAACATACGGTAATTTACACCGATCACCAGGCCCTGACATTTTTGTTAACTTGTAAACTTGTACATCCTAGACTATCACGATGGGCAGTTACACTTCAGAACTACTCTTCTGAAATTAAGTACATAAGAGGTAAGGACAACACCATTGCAGACACTTTGTCTAGACTTCCACAAGGTATGAATGATACCAACAGTGACTTAGAAAATATAAATGACTACAGGATTCTCTTAATGCAAGACAAGCAGTATCACCAATATTATATTGATATGTGCAGAAACATGGTTGAATTACAAAAATCTGATCCTCACTGGTTCAAATGGTTCAAATGGCTCTGAGCACTATGGGACTTAACATCTGTGGTCATCAGTCCCCTAGAACTTAGAACTACTTAAACATAACTAACCTAAGGACATCACAAACATCCATGCCCGAGGCAGGATTCGAACCTGCGACCGTAGCAGTCGCGCGGTTCCGGACTGAGCGCCTAGAACCGCTAGACCACCGCGGCCGGCGATCCTCACTGGTATAAGATAATAACATTACTGGTAGAAAAACACAATCATCCTTTGACTAAGTATTACAAGTTACACAATGATGTGTTATTTTACCGCCGACATCCAAATGCTACTAACTGGTGTGTATGCATTCCCAAAGAGTCTGAACGTAATCTAATTTGGCACACACACTTAGTTTGGGGTCATTATGGGACGAAAAAGTGTTTGGCAAAGCTCAGTACATACTGTTATTTTAGCAATATGAGAAGAAAAATTTACAGGGAACTAAAAACATGTGTCATATGTCAAAAATCAAAACCTCAGAATTTATCCACAAAAACAGATTTACATTCTGTTTTACCTAGTAAACCCCTGGAAATTCTGTGTACTGACATCAGTGGACCGCATCCAGCAAGCTCTGGAGGTGTCAAATATATCTTAGCTTTTTACGATATATTTTCTAAACATGTAAAACTTTATGCTTTAAAATCCGCCACTGCAAATGCTATAATACGAAGATTCTCAAGTGATTACCTGACGCACGTGGGAAAACCTAAAGCAATTCTATCAGATAATGCAGCATACTACTCTGGGTACAAATGGAGAAATTTCTTGAAGGACAATAACATTAAAAGTATATTTATTTCGAGGTTTAGTCCACAATGTAACGCGACTGAGAGACTTTTCCGAGAATTAAATCGATTCATGAGGACCTATATTTCATCAAAACATACTAATTGGGTGTCCTACCTAAGTCTTTTCGAAGACGTACACAATAACTTAAATATCTACGATACGAATTACTCACCTAACGAGATCATGTTCAATTGCAAACAGAACGATCAGTGGATAGAACCATTACCTAAATTGTCAGACAAGGAAATCACACCTGAACAGAAAATAAAAGAAGTATTGACTACATTGACACATCACGCACAAATACGAAACAAACATCACAGAAACATAATAAAAAGAAAACAAAAATTCGAGGTAGGAATGCTTGTACTACTTCGTACTCATCATAAATCTGTAGCACTCAAACGACGCAACGCTAAGTGGCGTCTGCTATATGAAGGACCTTATATAATTGTTAACATACCGCATCCTGGTGCGTATCTGTTACAACATCCTAGAACTAACAAAATTATTGGGCTATACGCACACCGAGATCTTAGAGCATTTCATGCTGAATAATGTCAAAGTCATACTCATCAAAATATTTCTAAGCAACTCGAAAAACTCTGTTGTTACAACACAGATAATAAGTAGTATAGAAATTTTCATTTCAGCGGTTCCAGTGACGCAGTTGAAGACAGAAGAACTCTTCTTTCAGCGCGCGCCTCCACCTGAAAGACGGAATATTAAAGTAAAATTTATGATTACGTAGCAGTGGATGACATATTAATTTTTCACGGAACATTTGTTACTGAAGGTACCACTGACTTGGTGTGACACCTGACGAACTGACAGACGTCATCTGTGAAGCGATCTTTTACTTTGAGAAATAGATTAGACGCACATCTCTCAACACGAAAAGCATCTATCAGTAGTCAAGGCCACACAGACACTCTACACACACGCACAAAACGCGAGGAATCGAACATTTTCTCTCTCTTACTATTTTGAATATTTATTGAGTAGTGAAAACGCCTGGTCTTGCCTACTGAGTGCCAAAAAGACATTGCATAGTGAACCACTGTTCACGGACATTAACGAACATTACTAACTCTGCAACTACGCGGAAACCTATGTGAAAGAAACTGTTAATGCCATTCATTATGCAGCGTATCTATGTGAACGCGATGAACGATTTCCTTGATTAATAACTACGAACATTTAGGTGAGCTATATTCAGCAAAAAACTGAAAATGTGAAGTGCATAATTCGTGCATCGTCTAGTGACATTACTACAGTACCCAACTTCAAGATGTTAAATGGATTAAAAAGGACACAAAGTGCCTGACCAGAAAACAACACGACGGGTGGAAGAATTTTGGTTGGAACTTCAGGGAATGAAATGTTCTCGAAATGTGACGGACACTCTTACCTGGACTGTCCAAGGATCGACGCCAGCTATGTGCCGTCCGAGGTTCTGCAACCAAGCTTCCACGGAATGTAAAAAACGAACTGCACGTGGACCAATTACTCGACGGGTCACGTCTGATCTGTAATAAGCAATGCTTTTAGTCACAACGAACTGCATCACTACGACTATAATGGAAATGAGAAATGGACACGCTTATGTATTAATCACGTTGTTATACAACGATGTTACTGTGATCAAAAAAACTTTACCACGACGATACTAACCTGTAAAAAATTATTGTGCAGCGGATGAATATGAACTGTAATAACGACACGATGTGTATAGGTCAACGCACCTGAAAAATACGGACATTTTTCTTTGAAGTATTTCAAAACAATACTATGTAACTAAGAACATTCAACAATCTAAGTTGTATTGTGTTATAACAAATATTGTAACTTTAAAACTAAGTTACCTGTCATAGAATGTAGTCTTCATATGTAATCTTGGTTGAATATTTTCTTTGTGCAACGACTGAAAAACGCGCGCACACGAACAATATGATCTGCAATACTGTGCCGCGTGATCTAACTGTACGATATAACGGCAGTGCCGCAGTTACACAGACGCTTCTGCACATGCGCGAACTCTATCTGCCAACATTAGAACTTTTACGGCGCACCCGCGTCATTCAAATTTTGTATATAATGTGTATAATGTGTAATGTAAGTCATGTAAATAGTTGTAGATAACTTAGATTTTCTTGTGCCTTTAGGTGAATTGCTCGCCTGCAGGTGTGTCCTTTCGCCTCACAATTCAGGGGGCAATATAAAGGCACATTTGCATGCCGAGCGTGAGTTTCCTCGGAAACGCGAAATATTAATTAAATAAATAATCAGTGACAAATAAATAAAGCCTATGGCACACAACTGCAGCGCTGTGTCGCTGATAAAACAAAAGCACAATTACGTTACTCTTATGTTTGATTAAGAGAGGATAGCTCTGGTTGAAGTGGTGCGAGAAGCACGTATTTTATTTTATTGTCTGGCACACCGCCATATTTCATGTTATAGAAGAATACTGCGAGTTGCAACCACACTAGGCACTCGATTCTGTAAAGAATTTATATTTATAAAAGTAAGTAGGATTATGAACTGTAGGCTTATTCATTGAATATATCTGATTTAACTAACTGTGTAACTTTTTTATGTTTAGTAGACAATCACCTCTGTACGACGTATTGGCATGGCTGGCAAATTATTGTAATATTGAGATTTAGATTATGAGTCCGCACCTACCGCAGCAGTCTTTGGAAACGATTTAATTACGAAGTCCGATTATTTCAGTTTTATTTCACGGTCAACTACGAGTAACATTGCCTTTACGAAAAAGCCATTGTCAAGCGTCTGATAACGAATAATTAAACGTCCACGTTCCAGATAAGCAAAATATTAATTACAATTGCAATCACAATCACCATCATACAGATAGAATAAATTAACATATTTAATACAACATTTTTTTAATTTATTTTATTTATTTTGTATACCTACTCCGAATTTTTCTTTTGTTTCCTTTACTGCTTGCTCAATATACAGATCGAATAACATCGGGGAGAGGCTACAACCCTGTCTCATTCCTTTCCAAACCACTGCTTCTCTTTCATGCCCCTCGACTCTTATAAGTGCCATCTGGTTTCTGTACAAATTGTAAATAGCCTTTCGCTCCCCGTATTTTATCCCTGCCACCTTCAGAATTTGAAAGAGAGTATTCCAGTTAACGTTGTCAAAAGCTTTCTCTAAGTCTACAAATGCTAGAAACGTAGGTTTGCCTTTTCTTAATCTTTCTTCTAAGATAAGTCGTAAGGTTAGTATTGCCTCACGTGTTCCAACATTTCTACGGAATCCAAACTGATCCTCCCCGAGGTCCTCTTCTACCAGTTTTTCCATTCGTCTGTAAAGAATTCGCGTTAGTATTTTGCAGCTGTGACTTATTAAACTGATAGTTCGGTAATTTTCACATCTGTCAACACCTGCTTTCTTTGGGATTGGAATTATTATATTCTTCTTTTAAGTCTGTGGGTATTTCGCCTGTCTCATACATCTTGCTCACCAGATGGTAGAGTTTTGTCATGACTGGCTCTCCCAAGGCCATCAGTAGTTCTAATGGAATGTTGTCTACTCCCGGGGCCTTGTTTTGACTCAGGTCTTTCAGTGCTCTGTCAAACTCTTCACGCAGTATCTTATCTCCAATTTCATCTTCATCTACATCCTCTTCCATTTCCATAATATTGTCCTCAAGTACATCGCCCTTGTATAAACCCTCTATATACTCCTTCCACCTTTCTGCCTTCCCTTCTTTGCTTAGAACTGGGTTGCCATCTGAGCTCTTGATATTCATACAAGTGGTTCTCTTCTCTCCAAAGGTCTCTTTAATTTTCCTGTTGGCAGTATCTATCTTATCCCTAGTGAGACAAGCCCCTACATCCTTATATTTGTCCTCTAGCCATTCCTGCTTAGCCATATTGCACTTCCTGTCGATCTCATTTTTGAGACGTTTGTATTCCTTTTTGCCTGCTTCATTTACTGCATTTTTTTATTTTCTCCTTTCATCAATTAAATTCAATATTTCTTCTGTTACCCAAGGATTTCTATTAGCCCTCGTCTTTTTACCTACTTGATCCTCTGCTGCCTTCACTACTTCATCCCTCAGAGCTACCCATTCGTCTTCTACTGTATTTCTTTCCCCCATTCCTGTCAATTGTTCCCATATGCTCTCCCTGAAACTCTGTACAACCTCTGGTTCTTTCAGTTTATCCAGGTCCCATCTCCTTAAATTCCTGCCTTTTTTCAGTTTCTTCAGTTTCAATCTGCAGTTCATAACCAATAGATTGTGGTCAGAATCCACATCTGCCCCTGGAAATGTCTTACAATTTAAAACCTGGTTCCTAAATCTCTGTCTTACCATTATGTAAGCTATCTGATACCTTTTAGTATCTCCAGGATTCTTCCAGGTATACAACCTTCTTTCATGATTCTTGAACCAAGTGTTAGCTGTGATTAAGTTATGCTCTGTGCAAAATTCTACAAGGCGGCTTCCTCCTTCATTTCTTCCCCCCAATCCATATCCACCTACTATGTTTCCTTCTCTCCCTTTTCCTACTAACGAAATCCAGTCACCCATGACTATTAAATTTTCGTCTCCCTTCACTACCTGAATAATTTCTTTTATCTCGTCATACATTTCATCAATTTCTTCATCATCTGCAGAGCTAGTTGGCATATAAACTTGTACTACTGTAGTAGGCATGGGCTTTGTGTCTATCTTGGCCACAATAATGCGTTCACTATGCTGTTTGTAGTAGCTAACCCGCACTCCTATTTTTTTATTCATTATTAAACCTACTCCTGCATTACCCCTATTTGATTTTGTATTTATAACCCTGTAATCACCTGACCAAAAGTCTTGTTCCTCCTGCCACCGAACTTCACTAATTCCCACTATATCTAACTTTAACCCATCCATTTCCCTTTTTAAATTTTCTAACCTACCTGCCCGATTAAGGGATCTGACATTCCACGCTCCGATCCATAGAATGCCAGTTTTCTTTCTCCTGATAACGACGTCCTCTTGAGTAGTCCCCGCCCGGAGATCCGAATGGGGGACTATTTTACCTCCGGAATATTTTACCCAAGAGGACGCCATCATCATTTAATCATACAGTAGAGCTGCATGTCCTCGGGAAAAATTACGGCTGTAGTTTCCCCTTGCTTTCAGCCGTTCGCAGTACCAGCACAGCAAGGCCGTTTTGGTTAATGTTACAAGGCCAGATCAGTCAATCATCCAGACTGTTGCCCCTGCAACTACTGAAAAGGCTGCTGCCCCTCTTCAGGAACCACATGTTTGTCTGGCCTCTCAACAGATACCCCTCCGTTGTGGTTGCACCTACGGTACGGCCCTCTGTATCGCTGAGGCACGCAAGTCTCCCCACCAACGGCAAGGTCCATGGTTCATGGGGGGAGGAATAACAGACAATGCTAAGATAGCATTATCTTAAAAACAGACAATGCTAAGATATTCACGGGACTCCGATGGAAACAGGCTTTGTCTCAAGTCGGTGTGAAACACGTAATAACATCATTTTACCACCCACAAGGCAATTTGGTTGAGAGAATTTTTAGAGAGGTCAATCGATTTATGAGGACCTATTGCCATAATAAGCAGACTGCGTGGGCAAATTATGTGGAAGAATTTGAGCAGATATACAACAACATGCCCCACTCCTCCACTGGATATACACCTCATGAATTGATGTTCGAGGCAAAAGAAGAAAACTTCTGGCCTGAACATATGCCCAAAACTCAGGAAACTGAGATGCCTTGGGAAGAAAAAAAGGCAAGCCATCATAAATATGACACAAAAGGCTGATCAGAGAAAACAACAATATGACAAATTAATAAAAAGGGTACAGGCGTACCACGTCGGAGAGAAGGTATTAGTCAAAAGACATACCAAATCATCCTTAATAAAGAAGAGTATAAAGAAATGGGAGTTATTATATACTGGCCCATACATCACTCTACAAATTCCGAACCCTGGGGTTTGTCTGTCAGCATACCCGGGATCTAACAAACTTAAAGGGTTATTTTCCCATAACGACTTGAAAAAATTTATTGAAGATTAGAAGATAGGGAGAAATGGTGTTGCGAGTGACAGAGATGAACGCTTGAAAAAAAAAAAAAAATAAATTGTGTGTGTTGAGTGTCAGAAAACTTTAAAGTGAAATAATTAAACAGTGACACAGATTGTAGAAATAGTGACTAACTATTACTATCGAGTGCTGCAAAGAAGACAGTGGAGATTGGCTTCACCTGTGTTTGGGCAAACATGGAACTTTAGCATTGCTAATGTCATCAAGATTTATAAAGGATCTGAATGACCTTCAAGAAGAAAGAAATGTTTTCCGAAAATGACGCTGCATAATCAAAAGAGGTTCCCAGTGAATGTTCATATAGAATTTCAAGTGCACGCTTAGATGTGTAAACGTGTGAAGTGATGCGTTTAGGCAGTGAATCATGAGTGACGGTTAACGCCGCAAGGATAATTTCCCGCGCAAAACAATTGACGCCGGCGCGAGAGTTAGAATCGATATAGACGACACAGATATGCTTTGTAAGAGACTCGCATCAAACGCGAGGGGAAACTGATTGATGTGAACTTCAAAAAAGTGTCATAATTAGACGTTAAGAGTTCTTGATTTATTGTTGAATGTCAAAAGAAACTAAGATTCATAGAATTAGTAGTTATTTAATGGGTCTTGTTCACTTTGGAATTTTGTTTGAAAATCCATTTCCATATATGTGCATGTACGAATGCCGGATGAATGAGAGAATAAATGAAAGAAGAGAATCCACAATCCTCACTACTAATAACTTTTCCATTACAGCAATCAAGCGGAGAAATATATGTATTTAGGATAAAATTTTTATGAGTATAGATAAACGATATGACTTTTCAAGGAAATGATGGATTATGTCTTTGTATAAAATGAACCACACTTTCCATTATTCGATGATTTGAATCCAAAATCTACTACAAGTTGCATGAATCCTTTAAATTACGAAGAACAAATCATTGACAGAAAATGTGTCAGAATTTTTGGACTTACAAGCACAAACGGTGATGCGAAGTCCAAAAGAAAATTCAAACTAGAGTAATTATTATGATGTTTTCGGCAACAGCATTAGTCAATGGATTAATGGAAACTTTAAGTCAATGGCTAAATTCCTTGCAGTACATCGTAAGAAAAAGGATGCATGAAGCAATAGTGATTTTGTTTTCAAAAAGTAGAATCTTGGATGGTGGAACCTAACCAGTTCTTTTACAGGAAGAGTTTCCCTTTCAGTCATTGCTAATTCTTTTGGAATGAAAGTTGCATGTGAAATCTGGTATCACTGTTCCTTCTACTCTACCCATTGTGGGCCGCGTAGAAGACCGACTACAAATGTGGACGTCGGGGACATGCAAGATCCGGGGGAGTTTCAGCATCGCAAGATATTGTCCTGGAAACAAGATTGTAAAAAAAAAGAAACTCGAGTTATTTATTGTAATTTTTTTTTTCCTAGAGGCACAAATCACTCTTCTCCAAATCGTTATATAAATCGATACCTATCTTTCCTTTAGAGATCAATTTCAAAATTATTTTTTCTCTTCTGTAGGCTTTTCTATCTTCAATGTACCGTAGGCTGGGGGTCTAGGCTTAAGTGGTTTTCGAAGGTTTCCCTGCTTAAGAAAGTTCCCGAATGGGTAGACCCTGATAACAGTCTCATGAAAGATCATCTTCCTTGGTTGTGCACAGCAAACATAACACCTTGACGCACGTAAAAGCAATACAGCCGCGGTACTTGTCTCTTCTTTTCTTTTGTTTCCAATGTTTATTTCTTCGTCTGTCTTAAACATAATTATTTCTTTTTCAGTCGGAGGACTGACACTCATCATTTCCGGGTTACCCACATTAATAGATAGCTCGCCAAGTGTGTTCGGTAAATCAAAATTAGGCTCACAAACTTCGCTCGCTGCGAGGGGCATTATACTGTCCCCACAGAAAATACCCTCTACCACGCACCAATTAATCATTGTCAATCAAACCATCCACATTCATTCACTTTGGAAAAGTATCTGACCTGATTTTCTCGTAACATATGCGGCGACAGCTAGACGACGCCAAAGTATTTTCTAGCGCGTTTATTCCTTGAAATAACAGAGATGCATGTATGCATTCTCCATGGTTGTTGGAGGGGTAACTAGGTGAGCTTCTGGACGGTTTGTTTGAATAGAAAGAGAGTGTAAACGGAAAATATTTAAGACGTGGAATCACCGGAGATCTGGACATGTAATGGAGATGGATTTAATACACAATTTCTTTCATAAATAAGGTTTGTGACTTTTTGTTCCGGAGTGAATGAACGAATGAGTTTTTTTGGAACCATTTAATGATCACGGTGGCCCTGTAATTAGTGGGGAAGTTTCAGCTGTGTCGAAGAGAGCCTGCAATCACTGAGTCTGTGTTAAATCGTCCAAAAAGGCTTCGTACACATCTGGAATTCGCCATCTTTCGTAATAGGACAAATTGTCCACAGGATTGATTGTCCCGTCTGAATACAGTGTTTAACAGTAATATTAAATGTAAAGATCTTTTACAGCAAGCCAGCCGCTGATTACCAAGACGAAGGACTCCGCCAGAGACCCTATTTGGCTGATTTCACGTAATGAAATATTATAATAAAAACTGTACATAGATAAAGGATAGAAAGAGAGAGAGGGTGAAAGGGTCTTAAAGACAACAGATACACGTCTATATAGACAAGACATTACACAAAGTTAGCGGCTAGCTGCATTCATCATCTATTCATAGAGGAAGAGGAGACAACTTATTATTATAATGTTAAATACGGATCCAAAACACTTGAGCAGTAGTCAAGAATACGTCGCACAACCGTCCCCTATGCGGTCTCCTTTACAGGTGATCTACTATTTCCTCAAATTCTCCCAATAAACCGATGTCGACCATTCGTCTTCCCTGCCAAAGTTCTCACAATTTAAGCTGGTGATCAGTTTGTTCTTTATTGTGAAATCGGTTTGGGTTCAAGACCTTTATGCAGCATGTATTGTACACTCGCGACGGACACAAGAAAATTTGAAGTACAGCTGTGGTAATATTAATTATTTTTATTTCCAGACAAAAATGAAATGAAGTTAGACAAATATTGTATTTATAAATAAATTTCAGTCATGCAGAGATAGATGCACGGAATTTCAGTTGCAGACAGCTATTCGAAGAATACCGAATATAAAGCGACAAACGATCACCAGCAAAAGTTAGCCTGAAACATCGCTGATCCGTATATTCTGTAGATTTAAGTCGAATCAGTCGATTCTAGTGACTAGTGTTAACTTCGGAACAAGACACCATTAAAATTTTCAGCATGTGTATTGCTTTTCAGTTTGAGATTCTCATTCAAAATTCCATATGAAACGCGACAGATCTGTGGCGATATATCACATAATGCGAAGAACAGGATGACCCGTTGTTTTCGACTTTTAGAATTTATGACAGTCTTTGATTGCAGTTTTTTTTTTTTTTAATTTTATAACTGGTTTCGATCAATATGATCATCGTCAGTAAAAAGCTTTACTTATTTCCAGTGACAACGTTCCTGCAGTCTTCATCATGTACGTACAGCATTAAAGTAAGTATGATACTTTAATTATGCTTAGTATAGATTTTGCGTGCGTACGAAACCAGCATGAATAGTTCCTCATACACTTTTCAGTGGAGTAACGAATGTTTGGGCCCATCTGAGTTCAGTGAGACTCACAAGAAATACTTCTCTAAGAAGAAGATTGCAACGTTTAATAAATGAGGGATTCAGCAACATTCGAAGTGTGGTAGTCTACATCCACCCTTAGAATTTTTATTTGCTGCAGTCAGGCATGTGTTTCTCTGTCTCAAAACTGGTACAAATCGTCATGAACTCCAGCAGGAATTACTTGCACTTAAAAGCTCAGGCGTGACAGGGTGGTGATATTATCATGAGTAAATATAGCCTTCTGCAGAAGCACTATGCGTAATGAGTATTGCAATCAGATACGTTGGGCGTCCTTGTGAGTGAACTGTTGTAGTAACTGCACCCACTGTTCACTTTAAAGTATAAAAGCACGTGTGACATTCTTACAAAGGAAATATTGAAGTCTTCAAAATTTGCATCATTATTTCTGCGAGCAAGAAGGAAAGTGTAATATTCTCCGTTTCTTACAAAAAAGTCTCTCTCGTTTCAGCGGAACGATTTAAAAGAGCATTTACATTAACCAAGATTAAAGGGGATTGGTGATGCCGATTTCGCTGACCAAGAGGCTACGTCAAGTTTCCGATGGGGAAATTTGCGAGTTGATTAACGAGCTAAGGTCCAAGCCAGCCTTACCACTCTTTTAATTTGAAAGAGTTTAACTCTGCTCGAGGAGAAATCCTTTAAGAACTTGGCGTTCAGACGGAGAGAAACGGATGAAACGATTCAAGGTACGTAAAAATATTCAGTTCCACGCTATTTCAGAAGTCAAAAACAGTAGCTGTGTAGTAAATACTGAAAGCTCCCTAGAAACACAATATTTTACTTTTTTATGCTTGAATTTTCCATCTAAGACGTTAATTACTACATATAGCTCTGATGCTTGTCAGAGGAGGATTAGAATTGCTCGAACCGTCAACAACAGGGTCGTTAGAGACGTATCACACGCTGAGAATGGACAATAAAATTGCAGTGCCCTTTTCGTTGGAACCATCCTGGAATTAGCTTTAACTGAATCTGAGAAAACAAGAAACTATAAATAGTTTGCCCGTACTACGCTGTCCAACGGCATTAATGTGATCGATCACCTGTCAAAAGTCTGAATAGCGACATTTTGCAGCGCGTACCGCAACGAGGCGTATAGGAAAACGGTTCCGGCAGTTACCGACAGGGATTTGGAGCCAGTGCCGGTGCAAGCTTCTTGGTGCAGGATCCATGACTCAAACTACCCGATCGCGGTGGTCCCAGAGATTCTCGACTGGGTTTATATCCGGGGAGTTTGATGGCCAGGGAAGTACTGTAAACTTATAATGGTGCTCTTCGAACCTCCCACGTAAACTGCGATTTGATGGACGCTTTGCATTGTCCTGGTGGAAGAAGTCATAGTGCGTGGAAAAACAAACTGCATGTAGTGGTTGGTCATAGTCCCAAGGATAGATTCATAGTTGCGTCGATCCAATGTACCTTCCAGAACGACGAGATGAAGCAGAGTATGCTTGTTGCAGTGTGTATGCTTTCAGACGTTTTACGCCGTACACCTCAGCGGCCATATGTCCGATGAAGTATAAAAGGTTTCATCCCGAAAGGCAACCTGTCACCACTCTCTGGATGTCCGGTAGCATTAATGGAGCCTTCGCTCAGCACGGATGCATGAACCTGGAGCCTGCTGCTGACGCCTTTACGCAGCAATCTTCGCTGAACAGTAGTTGGGGAGACACTGTTGGTAGCCCCATGCTTCATCTTTGCCGTCAGCTGCTCAACAGCCACATGTCTATTCGCCCGTATAAATCTCCATCGTTCATCCCTGTCATTTCTGGCCCGTGCTGCACTACAGGTGCCTCGGCGCCGGTTTTGGATAACTCTGTTTTGCCATACACGATATATTTTAACCCTGGCGGCAAGCGAACGATTTGCAAACCTAGCCATTTCGGAAATGCTTCCATCTTTGGCCCGAAATGGAATGATCATAACCTTTTGGATGTCACATAAATCGTACCATATTCGCATTACTACTACAACTTGCCCCCGCCCCCTCCCACCGGACACCCTTTATATACCGTCCACTGCCAGTGCTACCACCTTGACGTCTGTGACTTGACGTCGAACACAGGCGATGCTCGCGTCAATGTAACTGGACCAGTAGTACATTAGTCTACAGGCATATAAGCAAATGCCAATCTGATATGTCGTTTATTGTGCATCCTATGCATCCTATATATGTGTGTACCAGGTGCTGCATTATTCTACATCTACATACATACATCGCATGCCACTTTGGACGGTACCCATTGTACCAGAATTATTGATTTCTTTCTTATTCCATTCGCGTCCTGAGCTCCTCTATATACACTCAGTCTCTCTTGTGTATTTCTCGTGATCCTTGCACAAGACGTGCGTTTGTGGCAGCATAATGGTCAAAAACAGTTTCCCTAAATTTACTCCTCAGGGTTTTTAAGACAACTGTGCATTCCTCAAATGGATTCCCGTTGAAGACCTGCAAGTATTTCCATTATACTTTCATCTGTGTTATACCGACCCACAACGCTCCTAGCTGAACGTTTCTGAATTAGCTCGACGTCTGTTGTGATTGATACGATGTAACGACTCCAAACACTACAACCACAATCTACAGTTTGTCACACTGCAGTTCCATATGTTATTTCCCTTAAACATGTTCCGCACTTACCAAAGTAACCGGAACACTAACGGCCACAAGGCAGAAAATTCCGCTGGTGCAACTTGATTTGTAGTGAAACAATATAGTTAATTCCGCCGCTCGGCGGCTCGATTTCACCACTACAAACACACCGTGTTGCTCCAGATAAAGCTCCCTGACGGCGAACCACCGAAACGAACGACACAATATGAACGGACGTGGCATGGGTACTTAACACACCACTCAGCTTTGACGTCCTGGGTCGGTGAACCACTAAGCTCGTAGCGATTGGACAGCTCCACACACGCTCCGACACTGCGCAGGGACCGCCAGCGAACCTAGCCGACTGCACCGCACGGAGATATCCTCCCTGATCCGCACCAATCGATTGACTGCCCTCAGAATGCCGACAACATCTAAAATAGTCGCCGGCCGCGGTGGTCGTGCGGTTCTAGGCGCTGCAGTCCAAACCGCGGGACTGCTACGGTCGCAGGTTCGAATCCTGCCTCGGGCATGGATGTGTGTGATGTCCTTACGTTAGTTAGGTTTAAGTAGTTCTAAGTTCTAGGGGACTGATGACCTAAGATGTTAAGTCCCATAGTGCTCAGAGCCATTTGAACCATTTTTAAAATAGTCGTCAGTGGAAATAACGCCAACTACACACACAACCCGACAAACACTGGCGCGAAGACCGGAACGAAACCAACAGTAACTAAGCGAAGACCGGAACGATACCCAACAGTAACTAAGCATGCACGAAGACCAATCGGGAGTCGATGCACACATACACACACACCCGACTCATGAACGATCGGTGGTCCGGTAGGACGACTGACCGACGATCCACCAAGACCGTGGCCCGGCTCAAGTGATACATGGCGGCAACGGTCGGGTGAGCCATGTCGACGCAGACCTCTCAGCTCCAACCCAACTGCACTAGTGCCGCTTTGCAACTCCCCGACTGGCAGGTCCAGACTGCACTCCAGACGCGTTGCCACTGACTGGCAGCCCGAACTCGCGACCCGAACTGGCTTACGACAGACAACGACCGGGAAGTAATAGCAGTCGAGCAAAGATACTACGAGAGGGGATATATCGATACGCGCTGGCAGCGCCTCTCACGGTCAGGCAATGCAGCAACTCAGTGACACCAGTAATTTAAATTATCGTAGTGAGGTGGAAGTACGTTATAAACAGGGTGTAAAATACATGATGGCGGGAACATGAGCCACGCACGGCTCACAGTTCTATATGTTATTTCGCTTAAAAATTTACCGCACTTACCCATAACCCTTCCACCAAATGTAAGTCATCCGCTCGAATTCCCTGTTATTGATTTTACGTTGTCGTCCCATTTCATATGTTTTTTCTTAATATCTGTATGACGAAATGGATAAAACGTCACCGGGTATCAACTGAGGGTTGTCTCTCTGCCGCCTTCCAGGGGCAAAAAAGTTTCATTTTCGGTACTTCATATAATTATTGCCTAAGATTAAAAAAATTTGTACATTAAGAGGTATAATCTTACATGAAAGTTTTAGTACAACACGTCTAATACTTGACTTATTAGACATTGTGTATATGTCTTGTAGACCTCCAATAAACTTTCTACTTAATTTTAAACCATTCCGAAACATCTTCTCGCTGACGTCTTACGTATTAACGATATAAGTGCGACATTTACTATATTGTCTCTGTTTACCCAGCAAAATTCTTCTTCTACTATATATATTAGCATCTTCTTTGAAGCAATATCCGCATATAAGTCTAAAGGTACCTACAAAATTATATCATTGTTCGACACATAGTTCAGGAAATAGGACGTCATAAACACTGACATGCGTGAAAACTTACATTTCCTTAAAACGGAGCTCCAGTTACTCAGTGCATGGTCATCAGAATGTAATAATCAGAGCACTTTGCGCCTTCCACCAGATCCTAAACGTTTCTTTCTTTCACATTTTTCTAAACTTTTACTCTGTTCAAACACCAATAAAATAATGAAAAGAAAACAGTTTATCAGCTCTTAAATCTTTATAACGTAATCACATTTCAAACTGTTTTATATGTGGGAGTTTGATTCTTTGAAGAGAGGGAAAGGAGGAGTTCCCCGTTACCTCGGAATACTTACACGATGGCAAGTGCTGAAGATATTCACCAGTAATTTTGTAGTCGGATATTACAAAGTTATTTCTCGTTTTTATATGCATTGTCTTACATTTATCGACATTAGAAGAAAGCTCCCATTCAAAAACCGAATGGAAGTAATGTTCCACTCTTTGTGGGACACTTTCCGTTACACAACTCAACTGTCAGCGCACAATTTTATAATGCTGCTGATCCTATCTGATACAGATTTTATATAGAATAAAGCATCACAGGTCCTATTACGGTTCCTCGAGACACACTACTTTCGTTTCTGTGGAACATTCGCTGGCCAGTATAACGCTTTAGGTCCTTTTAGCAAATATGCCTCGAGCAACTGTTGTGAATATAGCTAGCTTTGTTTTACATGACTGATCTTTGTTTTCTGAATCTGAGCTGATTCACTGTGTGAAGCCTGGTTACCTCCAGGAACGTCTTAATTTTTGTACTTAGGTTGTGCTCTAGTACCCTGCGACGTACTGCCGTTAGCGGTGATTGTCTATATGTTCTTGCATCCGATCTAGGATATTTATTTAGAGTGAAAGTTGTCGGTCTAGCTGTTCGTGGCGGTTTCCGCAGGAAGTTTACGGCATTACTTCGCAAGGATACTTGCCCTTACCGCCAATGACGAACCCACGGTTTACCCGTTCGATAGTGGGCTGGTTAAATTCGCGACCTACTACTGCCGTATGATCTGGGTATCTTAGTGCTATCAAGTTCTGCGACCGAGATGTCAGAAACGGATGGTCGTTAGAAACGCTGGAAGGGAGAAAGCAGCGTTTACGGTCCCATCCACCACAAGGTTTTTATAGACTGAGTTCGGATTGCTGACGGATATCGAGCGTCCTATTTTCAAGGGTACAATCCGATCATTTACCATAAGATGCTCACGGGAACGGCAGGGACCTTAATCTGGATGGCCGAACGGAAATGTGAATCGCGGTCTTCCACTGCGACGCCTCACTCGGTATCAACTTATAGCATGAGTAGTTAGACGAATTGCATTAAATTAGAAGGTGTGCCGCGGATCTAATCAGAAAATTATTTCCTCGAGAGCCGGCCGCTGTGGCCGAGCGGTTCTAGGCACTTTATTCCGGATCCACGTGGCTGCTACTGTCGCAGGTTCGAATCCTGCCTCGGGCGTGGATGTGTGTGATGCTTTGGGTTAGTTAGGTTTAAGTAGTTCTAAGTCTTACACCCGGCCCATAACGCAAACCCTCACACACTATCACAGATCCTGTTCTGGAATGCAGACTCGATCCACAACAAAAGGGCAGAATTTGCCGCGTTCATGGAGCGCAAGGGAATCCTTGTCGCGCTACTGAGCGAGATTAAGCTTAAACCGCACAAACAATTAAACTTTCCTGGCTACTGCGTCTATCGTACCGACCGACCGGGCGACGCCGTGACAGGTGGAACTGCAATCGTCATATACAAAGGCATTGAGCACACAAACATAGAGCTCCCTGAACTGGAAAAAATCGAGGCTACGGCCATCGGAGTCAAGTTCGACGGAGCCTACACCACACTGATATCGGTATACAAGAGCCCTGTAGGCATTTCAATACGCGATATCAGCACACTACTCAACATTTCACCGCGAGTAATAGTCGCTGGAGATCTGAACGGAAAACACCCAGAATGGCATTCACGCATACGAAATCCCAACGGCAAAAAACTGTACGAACATTCACTAAGCAGAAACTACATTATACTAGCGCCGACTGAACCGACGCACATTCCCTATCAGAGAGGACACAGGCCAGACGTGATAGACATGGCCCTCATCAAGGGCATTACATCGACACTCAACGTTTCCGTTGAAAACGATCTGCCCTCAAACCACCAACCTGTAATGCTATACATTGAGGAAACACTGCAGCACATGAAACAACGCAGGATGTTGGACTACGTGCGTGCGAATTGGACATTGTTCAAAGAAACGCTCGATAGCCACATCCCATCCATACACAAAACTAATGAAACAGCACAAATTGACGAGGCAGTAGAAGCCCTCACTAACGCCGTCCAGGACGCAATGGCAGGGACCATACCTGATCGCACCTCACAACAAGAAAGTGCGGCCCTGCCCCAGGAAATCCTGGGCCTAATCTCAATGAGAAATCGCCTCAGGAGACAATGGCAGCGTACCAGGCGTCAGTACTTCAAACGGCACATTAACAGGCTACAGGGCATCATACACGATAAAATACAAACACATAGAACACAACAGTGGAACCAAAAACTCGAAGGGCTGGACACCGCACGACCTGGCGTATGACAACTAGCCCGACACTTCACCAGGGAGAAAATATACACCCCAACGCTTCAAGGGCCTGACGGACCTGCATACTCAGCGGAAGAGAAAGAAGAACTAATGGCCCGCACACTCGCAGCGTCATTCACACCGAACCTGGTACCATCAGATCCAGTGTTCACACTTGCTACTGACCAAGAGGTTACACGCATTCTAGCCCAACCATCGCGCGACTACATTCGACATGGCAACACAGCCGAAGTCTCCTGGGCTATAATGCATTCCGCTGCTAGGAAAGCCCTTGGTCATGATGGCATTCAAAACCGTGTCCTCAAGGAGTTCACGGATAAAGCAACTGAGTACCTAACACACGTAACGAATGTCATACTAAAACACCAACACTTCCCCGCCCTTTGGAAGACGGCGAAGGTCCTGATGTTCAGGAAGCCGGGGAAAGACCATAGCCTCCCACAAAATTACCGACCCATCAGCCTTCTGAGCTCGCTCAGTAAGATTGTTGAGAAGGTGATTCTCTAACGCATCACTAGGCACTGCATAACAAATGACATCCTGAGACCGGAGCAATTCGGCTTCAGGAATCACCACTCCACAACACAACAACTCTTTCGGGTCGTTGAACATACAATATATGGCTTCAACATAAACAAAGCTACAGGGGCGGTGTTCCTGGACATCGAAAAGGCTTTCGACCGTCTATGGCACAACGGCCTCATTCCCAAACTCAGCGACGCGGGATTCCCCGACGGGCTGGTGCGTCTAATATACTCATACCTCACAGACAGGAGTTTCAACACTGACGTGCAGGGAAAACAATCGACACGACACGGTATACACGCGGGAGTACCCCAGGGAAGCATCCTAGGGCCCCTTCTGTTTAACCTCTACATAAACGATCTCTCAACCACACACAACACAACGATGGCAACCTACGCGGATGACACAGCCATCCTAGCGCAAGATTGGAAACCATAAAACATTACGTCACGCCTACAGACTGCGCTCAGAGTGGCTGAGCCTTGGTTGGAGAAATGGCGTGTTAGAGTAAACGTCGACAAGTGCGAAGCCGTTCTGTTCACTAGAAGACCGAAGCAACTGCGCAAACACCGCTACTGCAGACCAATAACTCTACATGCACGCCCAATACGCTTCCGCGAGAAAGTCAAATACCTCGGTGTCTGGCTGGACCGGAAATTACTCTGGGGGAACCACATACAACACATGACCAACCGAGCTAGCGCGAGGCTTAAACAGCTCTACCCTATGCTCAACAGGCGTAGCACACTGAACAGAAGGGTGTCGAGGTCCATGTACATGACACTTATCCGAACCCTGATGACGTACGCAGCTCCCGTCTGGGGATAAGCTGCGCCTACACGCCTACGCCGTCTGCAGCTCATAAAAAACAAAGAACTCAAAATCATAAGCAATGCTCCACGATACACACGCATCGCGGACCTTCACCGGGAATACCGACTTGAGACTCTCACGGAGATAATCCACAAACTCACCACAAGACTATACAGAAACTCCAGACATTCGCAGAACCCGTTTATTCTGAATCTGGGGAACTACGACCACAACCATAGATGGAAACATAAAAGACCAAAAACGTACTTGTAAGGACCTAACATCTATGGCCAAGCATACGCAAACATAACGGTACAGGCGAGCCCCTGTTAATCAGACCCCATTACTGGATATCCAGCTGGAATACACTGCCGAATAACTGGCACCATGCAGGGAAGCCGTACAGTACACTGCATGCAGACAAGCTCCACGCATCCCCCACACAGTGAGATGATCTATGGCCGATCTCCCTCTACTGTATAACGATCGTGATTGTTCCAGGAATGTAGCGGCTGCAGCAACAGGTATACATCGCCATCGCTTGCCACGGTAATGATGCATGATACCCATGCTGACAAATCCAACCTTGCATGAACTATCGCAGCTAGTAAGCCACTACTGCTCTTACTACCCACCCCACTGTCGCAGAGGTTTTTTTCCCACGGCACGAGCCATGGCACTTTTTCCCTCTGCTCTTCAAATCACTACCCTCACTCGCGTTTCGTCCACTATCTATCACCTGATGGACCGTGTTAATGCGTAGCCTTACCCAGACGCACGGATAACATCACAGCCCAGCATCCTATGATCCACTTACTAGGTAACTAACATGTGTACGGAGGTGACAGTAGAACATTTGGTTTGGTCACCACGTTGGTGCGGGCGTGGAGGAGCCCCATCTCTTCTAAGTCTAGGGGACCTCAGATATTAAATCCCATAGTGCTTAGAGTCATTTGACCCATTTCTTCGAGAGAGCCTTAAAGCTTTAACAGGCGTCCGTGTAATCGGATATTTCCTAGTCTCTCATCATACGTCCTCTTGTTCGGTGCCTCTATTATTATATTATTATCTGTGATTAGTTGCTATTTGATACCAACACCACTTTCTTCCTCTGTCTATTGACCTGTTTTTTTTTCGATAGATTCTTACCGTTTTACAGATTATTATTGTTTCGAGAATATTAAAGTGAAGTTAAGTACACTCCTGGAAATGGAAAAAAGAACACATTGACACCGGTGTGTCAGACCCACCATACTTGCTCCGGACACTGAGAGAGGGCTGTACAAGCAATGATCACACGCACGGCACAGCGGACACACCAGGAACCGCGGTGTTGGCCGTCGAATGGCGCTAGCTGCGCAGCATTTGTGCACCACCGCCGTCAGTGTCAGCCAGTTTGCCGTGGCATACGGAGCTCCATCGCAGTCTTTAACACTGGTAGCATGCCGCGACAGCGTGGACGTGAACCGTATGTGCAGTTGACGGACTTTGAGCGAGGGCGTATAGTGGGCATGCGGGAGGCCGGGTGGACGTACCGCCGAATTGCTCAACACGTGGGGCGTGAGGTCTCCACAGTACATCGATGTTGTCGCCAGTGGTCGGCGGAAGGTGCACGTGCCCGTCGACCTGGGACTGGACCGCAGCGACGCACGGATGCACGCCAAGACCGTAGGATCCTACGCAGTGCCGTAGGGGACCGCACCGCCACTTCCCAGCAAATTAGGGACACTGTTGCTCCTGGGGTATCGGCGAGGACCATTCGCAACCGTCTCCATGAAGCTGGGCTACGGTCCCGCACACCGTTAGGCCGTCTTCCGCTCACGCCCCAACATCGTGCAGCCCGCCTCCAGTGGTGTCGCGACAGGCGTGAATGGAGGGACGAATGGAGACGTGTCGTCTTCAGCGATGAGAGTCGCTTCTGCCTTGGTGCCAATGATGGTCGTATGCGTGTTTGGCGCCGTGCAGGTGAGCGCCACAATCAGGACTGCATACGACCGAGGCACACAGGGCCAACACCCGGCATCATGGTGTGGGGAGCGATCGCCTACACTGGCCGTACACCACTGGTGATCGCCGAGGGGACACTGAATAGTGCACGGTACATCCAAACCGTCATCGAACCCATCGTTCTACCATTCCTAGACCGGCAAGGGAACTTGCTGTTCCAACAGGACAATGCACGTCCGCATGTATCCCGTGCCACCCAACGTGCTCTAGAAGGTGTAAGTCAACTACCCTGGCCAGCAAGATCTCCGGATCTGTCCCCCATTGAGCATGTTTGGGACTGGATGAAGCGTCGTCTCACGCGGTCTGCACGTCCAGCACGAACGCTGGTCCAACTGAGGCGCCAGGTGGAAATGGCATGGCAAGCCGTTCCACAGGACTACATCCAGCATCTCTACGATCGTCTCCATGGGAGAATAGCAGCCTGCATAGCTGCGAAAGGTGGATATACACTGTACTAGTGCCGACATTGTGCATGCTCTGTTGCCTGTGTCTAAGTGCCTGTGGTTCTGTCAGTGTGATCATGTGATGTATCTGACCCCAGGAATGTGTCAATAAAGTTTCCCCTTCCTGGGACAATGAATTCACGGTGTTCTTATTTCAATTTCCAGGAGTGTAGTATGCAAACTGTCAAGCTACAATATCACACAGTTTGTATTTTTCAGTAACTAGTCTACTCGATTTTCCTCTGCTCTGCAAGTGATGCATCATGAAGAGCAATTATTTTAAGTCTCCTTAAAACACACATATGGGATGGACCAGGTAGTCAAGGTTGTCACTATCGAGTGGCGTATGCTTTTCCAAACCGACCAAAATTTCCATCTTGTGTATTATCATTAGAAATTTATTGAGAACATTAATATAATTTGTAGAAATGGTAACCAACCGGATGACCTAAGGACTGAGTTCCTATATAGAAAGCGATAGGTCGGCGTCGACTACTAATACTGGGTAAGCTGTTCCAGATCTATCGAACGTCTTCTCCAGAAACATCTGTACTCTTTTACAGTAATCAGTCTACCAATGTGTCACTTTACAAATAATACTCCTGTTTCCTTAAAAGAATTTGTTAATTTTCATGCAATGTTTCGTATATTTCTTGAACATTTTGATCGCGTTATTAGGCACTTTCCGAAGCCCACCAGTAATATAACTCGCAAGCGCATTACCAGTCAGGATCCATGGGGCACATGACAAGTAAACTGGTTGGTTTGCGGTTCCCTTTCTCGGAACTGATATGGAATTCGAAAAGTATATTCATATAAAACGTAACATAATCTTTGTGTTTTCGTGCATGAGAATTAACTGGAAACATGAGAGGCGATGAAAGTCGGTGATACACTGTGGGCAACATCTGTGGAAAAGCATCAGTAATTCCGACAAGATTTTCTTCCATTACATTTCATCAAAGGGCGTTAATTATTATGTCAGTCTTCTATTCAAAGGAAAAAACTTAAATCTATCTATAGCACCGAATAATGAATAAATCATTTACGTTATGCAAGAAAATATATACATTATATAAATTTAAAAAAAATACAAAATTAGTTACAAACAATACTTTTCCTTCCAAAAACTAGAATAATAATATCGTTGAAAGAACAACTCAGGAAGTACCACCCACTCTTTATAATTCGAACCTCGATAAATCAAATACATCAATAAATTAAACTAGTTTTCCGGTACCTTGAAAAATCCTCTACAGTTTGAAAAAGTCCTACGTATTTTGGTGTACTCGAACAAATGGAAGAGATTAGTATGACAGTCCGCCCGCAAACACTGTGTATTTAAGTGGGTAACTTAAACTCCACAATTTGAATTATTTAGTAATTGTGTAGTCATGCATATTTCCGTGACACTCCTTCATTAACTGAACATGAGGTAATGCGGTACATAAGCACTGCAAAAATGACATACAATGAATCAGTTATTTGATTCTCACATGAAACAAACTGATCACTGAGGACGAGGATTATAGCGTGGAAGAAGAAGACATAGCTTAATGGACTCCCAGAAGCTAAACTGATCGCGCGCGGTTGGGTCCGAAACTCGTTAAACTTCGGTAACACGAGAAATCAGTCAGATCTAAAAGCCGTAAATTCAACTAAATACCTAGGTATTACAATTACGAACAACATAGATTGGAAGGAACACACATAAAATGTTATGGGGAAGCCTAACCAAAGATTGCAATTGCCAGGACGCTTAGAAAATGTAACAGACCTACTAAGGAGACTGACTACACTACGCTTGTCTGTCCTCTTTTAGAATACTGCTGCGTGGTATGGGATCCTTACCGGATAGGACTGACGGAGTACATCGACAAAGTTCAAAGAAAGGCAGCACGTTTTGTATTACCGCCGAATATGGGAGAGAGTGACTGAAATGATACAGGTTTTGGGTTGGACATCATTGAAATAAAGGCGTTTTTCGTTACGACTGAATCTTCTCACGAAATTCCAATCACCAACTTTCTCCTCCGAATGCGAAAATATTTTGTTGACACCGACCTACAGAGGGAGAAACGATAACAACGATAATAGAAAGGAAATCAGAGCTCGTACGGAAAGATGTAGGTGTTCATTCTTTCCGCGCGCTATACGAGGTTGGAATAATAGAGAATTGTGAAGGTGGTTCGATGAACCCTCTGCCAGACACATAAACGTGATTTGCAGGGTGTCCTTGCAGATGTAGATGTAGATATAGAGTCGACATCGTCCTCCAACCATCTCCCCACTCCATCTCTGCAAAAAGGGCACGCAGGCGGTTGCTGTGAGGCATACGTCGCCTCAGGGTACTTACAGTGAATCATTTATACGTTGTAGGCGTCGGCTGGGCCGGTACTGTTTAAATGCGATCAAACACTATGAGGCTGCTCTTCTGTATTTTTTGTCTCATGATAGCGATTTAGAGTTCGAAAGGTTCTGTCGTGTACACCAATTTGGAGAGCGATGTCCTGTGATGGAAACCCTTCTTGATGTAAAGTGACAATGCGCCCACTTCCCTACTTGAAACGACCCTTCGAGATGTGTGGATTGACTGAAAAGTATATGCGCAGTGGAGAGACAGTGTTTCATCTCATTTTGATTGTCTAAAGAATATCGAAAAACAGATTAGAGAGATTAGATTTATGCTAAAATCTACAAGCTGTGAATTTTCCGTGGTGGTAGTGTTGAGACACGGGACATTCAGCCTCGTGACGCCAACTACGAAGCGAATTGAATGAGAAGTAGCAGATCCAATGTCTGCGAAACTGACAACGTTGTGCTATACCCATGCTGTTCCTCCGTATCCCTCCGAGAGAACACATATGCCAGAGGACGGCACAATAGCAGGGCGATACCAAATGGCGCTTCAGGGATAATATGGTGAGCTGCTTGTATTGCAAAATACAGCTGAAAAGATTTCATCATTAAGTTTAAAAAAGTTGTCTATAATCTCCTAAACTGTTAGTATATCCTCTTTTCCTAAGTTTCTACCTGCGTCAGATCCAGAGTCCACTGTACTCAAATTTTGGCAATTTTATTTTATTTCACTTTACGGCTGGATGCCTTTCCTGTCGCCTCAGTCGTGAGTTACTTACAAGCGAATTGTGTGAATTTCGTTCTGTGTGTATCATGCTTAAGCCGTTGGTGTGAAGTGTTTTCTGAAGCGGAAAGTGGGGACCAGTACAGTATTTGGCTGAACGAGCGTGGGAAACCATATAAAAACCATACTCAGACTGGCCTATCTACCAGCCGCTCTCATCAATTAGTTGTGCGGATTCGATCCGTGTTGGGAGTGTTTTCTTCAAATAGTTCAAATGGCTCCGAGCACTATGGGACTTAACATCTGAGGTCATCAGTCCCCTAGACTCAGAACTACTTCAACAAAACAAACGTAAGGACATCACACACATCCATGCCCGAAGCAGGAATCGAACCTGCGACCGTAGCAGCAGCGCGGTTCCGGACTGAAGCGCCTAGAACCGCTCGACCACAACGGCCGGCGTGTTTTCTTCTCTTGCAAGCTTGCGCCTTGTGCGTTATGCTCTAGGGACAGGCGAAACTGTTAGTATATCACACACTTTCTTTTCTGCACTTAAAATCTCTCACAGTGTCATTAGAACGCTTATTGACAATGACCACGCAAGACTAGTGTTCCTATAGGAAGTTGTAGCAGTAGGAATGTGAAGTTAAAACTGAACGAAAATCGAAGATCGTTGAAGCCTGATGCTACTTGCGATTTTAGAGCGTTATGGTTAATGAGTTTTATGTAGTCGATTAAATGCCCGTAACACATATATTACTCTGGTATGAGATGACAAAAGATACTAGGAGCATCAAATACAAGGATTCCATCATGATAAACACATAAAACTGACAATTATTATCGAGGTTCTACTTTGTTTCTAAGTGGTATTGTAGAGGAAGACGCTTGGCTTAGTATATGCTTAGTTACACAGTTGCCGACTACTTGGGCTTGGCGCCCTCCCTACCAAATGTCGAGACTGTAGCAAGCGAGACGAGTACCACCCCTGAGAATGGCGCGCGTCCCTCCCGTTACAGGCCATGAGCGCTCGGAACGACCACGGGGCAGTTGGCAGGCCTGATTGACTGCCGCTGATCCGGCCGTTAGATGCGCGCTGGGGAACCCCCTAGTACGCAATAGCACCGTCCGGCCTTTTATCGTGGCCTGGCGTGGCCGGCGTCGACCCGTCGGAATGGCCAGGGTTTGTTTCTCGAACGCCGTAAGCGCTTTAACTGCTGCAAACACGCGTTAAGCTGGAGATAGCACCAGCGGCGTAGAGCAAACATGCCACTGCCTGTAATTGTATCTCGCGAACAATGTGCAACATACGTAAAACACCAGCGATAGGTCTGTTTGCTTTCTGTTTTTTTTTTTCCTGAATTTACACATTTACGAGAAAAATGGCAACGCTATCTGAAATTCCATGAAAAGAAATTCCGTATGAACCTCAATCACAAAGAATCATCCAAAACCAGTTGTTATTCATTTCTTCTAGAATTTCGTCTTCTAGTAACATTTCAATATGGGATCCTGTGGCAGTTATGGTCTACACATGGCTGTACCACATTAACTACTTCAGTCACTAAATTACTTCCTATTTCCACTGCACTGTCAGACATCAGAAAATTTTATTTCTTCTATAATTCTACAAGGTGACCTGCGGGATATAGTCTACTACATTTCCACTTAGCCACCGCACTAAAATACAGATGAGCTGGCACTATCGCTTCTAATCTGGCCCACACAGTATGCCCATTTCAGGACAGAAACCCGGCCAGTGCAGATGCGTATTGAAACAGTATAGAAGTTCAGTCGTGTGTAGAGCGTTGCGCAACTTGAAAGAGATTGCCATTTCTGTGTTCCTGACTGAAGGACAATATCTAGCTAGATACAACAATGACTTCAAATGCGTTCTCTAATCATTGATGAAGCATAATGGACCTGAAGTGACAGAATGCTGGAAAGTATCCAAATAGTTCGTGATGCTCTGCAATGAATCACACAGTGTTGAATCTGCCATTATTCTAAAACATTACTAATCCTTCGAGTATCTTTGCAGATGACTGTGAAATTAGTATTTAATGATCATTACAAACTGCAAGTGCCTAAACAGTTGTGAGCTAGGAGATATGATCATTAGACCCAATGTCTTCATATTATAGAACGGAATAGACTAGAATGACTCATTTCTAACAAATCTTGTGGTGTCCGATGAGGTAAACTTTCATCAGACTGAGTTTGTCATTTAACGAATCGTGTAATATTACTGAGACACAAACCCGCAGATCATTGATGAAAGGGCGTACGGTAGCACGAACGACGTCATATGGTGTGTTGTTGGACAGTTCATTGGAATCACCCGGCCATATTTGTTTACGATACCAATGGACGGCCAATGAGTGTAAATGCGGCCATAACTAATAATTGTTCCACTCCAAATCTGCAAGGACACAACCGTCTGGACTCAATACGATTTCAGCATGATAGGACTACAGCTCATACCGTCTGTAATTCAATGGTTATGTCGAGTCATCACTTTTCAATCAGGTTAATCGCGCGACCCGATGATATCCAGTGGACAGCGAGTTCTTCTGATCCTCCAAGCTCTGATTTTTTCCGTGTAGTCATCTCAACAACAGAGTAGTTCCAAGTCGACTCCAAAATGCTGATGATCAGCAAGCCACAAGACGGGGAGAAATAGAGGCCATTTCTCCAGAAATGTTTCAAAACGAAATCAGAATGTTCCGCAAAGTCTTCAGCAGTGCATCGCCAATGATGGAAGCCATGTGTGTGATCCACTTTTTAAGAAATAAACGTCTTTGACATTGATACATGGGTCAGTAGACCTAGCTTCAGTGGTTATCTTACTTTGAAATCTGGCGCTAAATTGAAGCTCTGATTGACAGGGGAACTGTGTCGTGTCTGGGTTTCGAAGATCGAGAGCGATGGTGCTGAGGAGAATGAGACTGGAGAGCTAGTACTTTCTGCTGGAGAGAAGAGGTGGAGTTGCCCTGCAGCTAGCTGTACACCGTGGTCTGTATGTTGCGTGCTGTGTGGACTGGCGGTCGTACGTGCCGGTGTTATTTTCTCCCTGGCTGAACGAAGTATGCAGTGTCTCAGTGCCTGCACTCGGCCCGTGTTAGCTTGCCTTAGTTCCAAGCGTGGATAACGCTTTCGCCAAATGTAGTTGCTGTTTGCTTCCTGTTGAAGGCACCACTCCAGATACAGTTCGTGGAACAAATTATTGCCCATTGTGTGTCGAAAGCGGTCAGCTTTGGCTGGGGCTTTAAGTGTGGCTAATGTATATGGGAATCGAACTACAGCACTACCACTGAAGTACGCAATGAGAGTTTTATTACTGGTAAGCTCTACCCTGCTTTAAATATACGTGCTAAAGTAAAACTGTGTGAAGTTCACCATCCTGGTTAGCAGACGTAGATTTAGTATCAGAGTTCATGTAGTGCGGTTACTCAAATTTAAAGAGTGCAGAGCACCAAGTCATTTAGGAGCTGTTTATCGATATTTAAACTTGTTAGTTGATTTTTTTAATTAACTCGTCTAGCTCCACCTCTTGTTAAGTAATAACCTTTCTTGGGAACTTAAATTCCTTGGTTCATATCTGATAATTATGTCAAGCGCTGGTGGTTTCAAGGTAAAAAGTATTGTATTTGCGTTACCTGATAATTATAAATGCTCAAAAGTTGTGTTGCAGGAGCTACTGCTATGTACTGAAGCTATATCAGTAAAACTGATGAAATGCCACACTGTAAGTCATAAAGGTGATACATGTAAGTGATACAAGCCGAGTGCCCAGTCTAGAGTAAATTTCGCCATGCAAATGCGGTTTCTTTTGCGAACAAGTCTGATTTCCACTTGCGGTTAACGGGATTGGTCTACTCACCATTTTATTGCTTATTTTTTTAATGTTTTAGATTTGTTGATAAATATGGATATATTTTTTAATTTGTTACAAAGTTTTATCTAAAGCCAATTAAAGTTGAAGAAACCTTCTAAAGTTGAATGTTTTTAATGTTTTGTGTTTCCTTGTTTACTGTACAGTTTACTTAAAAATTTTGGGAACTTGTTTCATTGGAAAGGTTACTTAAATTCAGATTTATAATTTCATGGTTTGGTAATGAAAGTAAATGAACACATTGTACTTAATACAATAAATAAGTTCGTTTGAAGCAGTGCTTAAACATTTCTTGTGCCAACACCTCTCTTACTCCACAAGCTTGAAGCTGCCTGTTTGGGCCAAAATAATTAATATTTGATAAAAAAAATTCTTAGATTTTTTTTAAAATTACAGGACCAGCAAAGTATATAGAACAGGTATCTGTAATCTATGATTGTGTAAATATGCGCAAAATTTCATAATAACCAAACAAAAGTTTACTACAACCCACGATCCGTTCTGTGTTTTATAGTTTAAATTGGAGGATCTTCCTCTATTTGATTCCTTGCTCCTTTATCAATTTTGCCGTCCCTCAGCAAGAGCTTACTGTAGGTATGTCTTGTCAAGCTGACATTGGAACTCTGTGAATACATTCTACACCAAAGTATCGGAAGTACTTCATCGCAGATTCGGAAGTTCTTTTTTCTGTTGTCAGTTTCTTGGTGTATGGTATCATCCGAAAATGCGACGCTACCTAAATAATAAATGTTCTCAATTACACATGTATCTTTGTTTCAAATCGTAAATTAAGTGTTGGACAACTTGTAATCAATGTGATATGCGCAGTCCTGGTTTCCCTAATCTTGAGACTTATTACCATAAATTATTAATGCAAGATATTTAACTGATGCTTCCACTTCTGCCTCTGCCCACAGCGTTACATCATTGGTGAAGACTAAGGCATTATGTGTCAGTCCTGTTTTTCAACTGACTGACTTTCCATTATTTCGTTGGACAGAATTAGTGACAGCTTCCTAGTTGGATTCCACTCTTCGGTTCTTTTGGGAAAGCATGCTTCACTTTGTCCCTTTACGAATTTGTATTCTTGAAAAGACATTCTAAAACATTTTCTCCCTTGTTAGCATTTACGTTATATACGACTCTGGCATTGGATCATTTATTTTCTTTGGTGTCCAGAAAAGTAATTCTATCGACAATATGTCGGGAATATTTAATAATTTATTTTTTATTCTTGCAATAAATCGTTATTGCGATGGAAACTAGGTCTGCGTAAGTGGTCTAAAGATATTTCCAACTCCCGTGAGATTTTGTTCTATTTTATTCTATTCTCCAGGATTGATTCAGAGATTCTAAGTCTGCGTGAAAGCAACGTGACAACTCAGTCGTTGATGGATTTCTTCCTGTTATTTTATTTAAACAGATGTAACCAGACAGTGGCAAGTAAGAACGTGGTTTCCAGAGGGGAAAAAAGAAATATGGAGTCCTTCGGTGAGAAATATGGAATATATTTAGTTTCCTTTATAAAGTAATGTGCGGATTGTGGATCGTGAGTTACGTGACATTCTTGTTTTTTAAGAATGAGTTTCAGACAGTTTTATGAAAATATGTACAAGCAATTTTGATGATTTAATTTACTTCATATTATACAGGGTGTTTGAAAAGGAATGGCCTGATTCCAAAACACCTTATTTATTGATAAAAGCATACTACAATCTTGGGATGGGTTGCAAAATACTCACAAAATATTAAATTTTCAGCTATGCTACGAGAAAGGCTGTATGTGCCTACCAGGAGCAGCAAATGAAAAACATCTAGACGATAGCTACATCCGTCATACGCTTTACACAACGTATCTTCTTTTAAAGAAGCTATGGCGCCTGTTATTCCGTTCTTCATTTCTTCGTTGTCACTAAGTAAAGGGGAAATGAGCACTTTCCTTCACGTATCTCCCTAGGGAAAAAATGTATCGTGTCATGTCTGGTGGTCTCAAAGGGCAAGAATGCAGGTCAGTGTCTTGGGGTCCCATGAGACCGAATGTCACTGATAAATTGATGTACTTTGTTGTGCCAGTGTGATGGAGCTCCATCCTGCTTGAAAACGAAGTCATCAGAGTTCCCCTGAAGTTGTGAAAAAATCAGTTTCTGATGAATCTGAAAGTGGATCATTTCAGTCAGTGTTTTTTCCTCAAAAAAGGTAGCATACACTTTTACGAGTAATGGCACAAAAAAATGTTTACTTTACCACCAACATTTCACGACTAAAAAATAAAAATGCTAAAAATATATCACCTTCCGTGTCCTCTGTCATCACAAACCCGAAGAACTTACACTAATTCTAGTTTGTGTGGTTTCTAGACTAAACTATGCGATAATGCTCTCCTTGAGGCATTGCCAGTTCTCTGCTTGCGAGGCGAGTAGACTTCCGCACTCCGCTCAAGCTTTGCCGAATTCTTTCCACCACGTCATCAAAAGTGCAAGGTTGACCTGGACTCTTACCTTTGTGCAGGCATCCTGTCACTTCGAATTGGCGATACCAACGACGAATGTCTTTGGGTGTAGGCGGATCAATGCCAAAACCCTGACAAAAGGCACTCTGGATTGAAATTACTGACATACTCTTTGCAAACTCCAGCACGCAAAACGGCTTCTGTTCAGAGGATTCCATCTTACTCCTGACTGACTGCAAACTGAGGAGACGCACTGACTGACATCTGACGGCGGGTTTTTGAAGCTCTAGGGCAAGGCCATTCTAACCCCGAAATAGGTCAACAGAGATTAACTGAACGCCGGTTTCACTTCCCTATACAACCGTGGTGGAAAATGATTATGTCTTTTCAAAAATTTCTTGTTGGGGCTGTAACAAGAAAATATTAAACTTGTGTTAACACACATATACACAGGCGAAGTCTGGGTATTGGCGTGAAGGGTTTAATCGGCCAAGAGCGGTTTCAGAACTTTAGCGACAGTGGCAGCACCTGTCGGGCCACTGCAGTGTGAAGTACGGAGTACCAAGACGGCTCACACGACTGTGAATTAAAACCACGTTTCGGAATTCAGTTTTAATGCATCTTCACTGACAACTGTAGGCTGCGACAATATTTAGCCCAAGTAACTACAATTCGAATGTAAGTTGGCGTTGCATCGCATCACGAAGAAGCAATTTCTGATAATACCGAAAAAACATTTACAAATAGGGAAGTCAGGACGTGAATGAAATGATAATAACATAAAACCGAAGAAAATGTCAAATTCCTAGAATTAAGTTCGGAAAGAAAGAAATATTCATTTACAAGAGGTACATCATGTGACAGACGTAAAGCTTTAGTGCAAAACTAAGAGGTACCCATCAAACCTGTTTTAGGTAACAAACTATTGCAGTTCACTGTAATGTATTCACGTGTTTTTGAAAACTTCATGACAAACAATCAGGGAAGTGAGTGTTATATTCAAATGTTCTATGTTCTTTTCTGTCGCACTTCTTTACATGTTCCACAACCACAAGAATCGTTTTAATTTTGGGTCTGTGGAATGAAAACTGAATCTAATCTAATTTAATCTTTTACGAGAAAATCTAGGCACGATTAGGAAAAAAAAATTGTAAGATGACTGTATTTACGACAGCATTTTTTATGGCTGCGCCCAAGATAATTGTGACCCTGTACAACGGAACTGCCTTTAGTACGTGTGTGATAAATTTTTTGCTAAAGGTCAATTTGCCATTTTCATTCTAGTTCAAAGCTAACTTAACAAGTTTATTATAGTTTTTTCGTCATTTGAGTCTACTGACTCTGACATGAGAGCCTAATACTACAATGTGTAACTTGTAGTTACTGTAATTTAATGTTTATAGCAATTTCCGGTATGACTGATACTTCTTTGTAATAAATACGACGTTTTGAGGTGTCTCAGTTCCATGTTAGATACAACCCTCCGACAGTTTAAGCAACCAAAAATGCAAATGACGGAATGTATGTATCAACGAACGTGTATTCTCATGACATTTCGTTTTATAATTGTATAATGTAATGTATCGCAGTTTTACTTTTTGTGTGAAGAATGTACAACCACAAAAAAATTATAATTTTGGAAAACCGGACTAGTAGACTCCTTATCACAAAAACTGCTGTAAGCAATCCGAAACGAAAATTTCAGAATTCGAAGCTGAGAAAAAGGAAGAATACGTGTTTATAGAAAATTTCTGAAGTTGTACTGCGGATGTGATGCTTTTCTTCTTACGGCAGGTAAACTTCATCACCTGTTAAAAAAACTACGGCTGTGGATCTGAATATCGATTGTAACAACATTAACATAACGTAGAATCAACAAGTGAGAAAAAATGTAGAAATAAACAAGTATGTTAAAAACCTGCTAGTAGATTTTTGAGTTTATGAAAGTGATGACGTTGACTGGATGGTGATGAAAACAATGAACAGAAGAACAGGAATGGCTCAAAGTGCTGTTGGAGGAATTGTGAAGCCAAGTTTCTGACACGTCTGATGTGTTAAGCTTATATTCAGTGTGTACTACCCATTTTCTCTGTTATGAGTGAGTCATGGGTTTTCCGTTCTAAAACAGTTTACAAGTGAGGGTTGGTCTGTAAACAATGGAGAAATTAAGTACATTACTAGGAGAGACAGAGATAAAAGAATATCAGGGTACTGGAATAAAAGACTTCGTTAAGACATATTAAAACTAACTGTCAGTAATCAGTACGTGTCGCTAAGAAATCGACAGAAAGAACAAACAAGGAAATTGTTCGGGAAATTGAAGGGGATAAGTAAAGACCTATAAGATGTAGAAGAGAAATGTGGACAAATTACATTACATAACATGCGGAGACAGCATGGATACATAAAGTTAAAGGTTGTAAATTTTGAATTGGTATCGAGGAGACATTTATCCACTATGTGATGTCTAATGGACGATTATGATCGTAATGATGATGAGTAGGAACGAAACCAATAGGCATCAGAGAATAAACATTCAGCAACCAATCCTGTTGTGAGGGCGGACTCATCATTAGAGGGTGCTGTGTAAAGGCTGTACGCTTGATAGACTGGCAACCTACTCATAGCAGTGGTGTACAAGTGGCCTAACCTCGAGGTGTCATATCAGCAGACGACGGAACCCGAATCACGCAGGATGTCTAGGCCAGCAGGCGGGTGGTTCTGTTAGAGTTGTTGGCTGACGGATCGCACAAATCAGTACTTCTCACCCATTACATCCCAAGCATACCCGTTTGGAGACAAGCCCGGAGATGGTGCTGATCAGGGACGTAGCTGCAGAACACAAGTTTCATAGGCAGTGTGACGATAGCTGTATGATCAGCGTGGCGGCCTGCCTTACTAAGGGTCCCGGGTTCGATTCTCGGCTGTGTTGGGGATTTTCTCTGCTCAGGGACTGGGTGTTGTCTTCATCATCATTTCATCCCCATCCGGCGTGCTGGTCGCCCAGTGTGGCGTCGAATTTAATACGACATGCACCAAGGCGGCCGGACCTGCCCCCTAAGGGGCCTCTCGGCCAATGACGCCATACGCTTATTTCCATTTCCATAGGCAGTGTATGGACGAGCATTATCCTGTTGGAGCTACACATCACCTTCCTGTAGCAAGAATGGCTCTAACAACATTCCGCATGTATCGAACATTGGTGAGCGTCCCCTCCAGAAACTCTAAAGGTGAACGAGAGTTGTAGCTTATCGCTCCCGGGATCATAATACTTCGGGTTCGGCCATAGTATCTTCGACGAATACACTCTATGAGACAGCAGTCAAGGCAGAATCTGCTTTCATCGCTGAATACAAGGCCACTCGGAAGGCCACAAAAATGGCTCTGAGCACTATGGTACTTAACACCTGAGGTCATCAGTCCCCTAGAACTTAGAACTACTTAAACCTAACTAACCTAAGGACATCAAACACATCCATGCCCGAGGCAGGATTCCAACCTGCGACCGTAGCGGTCGCGCGGTTCCAGACTGAAGCGCGAAGGCCACAATCTGACCCATTTCAAGCTCGCTCAGTTGGATGTAGGAAGCCACGACTGCTTCTGCGTGGCGTGTTTACCAGCTTGCTTCACACGCTTGCACTACATTGAGCTTGTGGCTATTAAAGGGGTGATATACGAGTAGATGGCGCTTTGGTAGCTATGCCGAATCTGTTGGCGGGCGACGTTAAAACCTATATCAGAATACCTATATCACCCACCAGGTGGCATATGTCGTCATCGGATCTAATTCGTCGTCGTCTTTCCAAGTCTACTAATTTTTGTTCGGCAGTGTATTTTTCAGTATTCGGACTACATATTGCTGACTAAGAAAACAATGAATATGACTAATTTTAATGAAATGGAACAGTTCCGAATAGTTTCTGGAACTAACTCAGTATCTATTAAAGTCGTCAAGAGCTGTAATAACATTTTGTGTATGTTGACCCCATGTTCCGTCAGCGTCTAAATTAATACGTACTGATTTCTAGGAGTTATTTACAGCCAAATTGCAATTGCATCGTATCTTTCAGCGACGTACATGGCGATGTTTGTGTCAGAAAATAGTATCTGCTTAACTTAGAACATTCTGTTCTAAAATTGGCAAAAGTAATGTAAAAACAAAAGCAGATACGTCCATCTAACAGATTATGTCTTTGCGCTGCCGAGCTACAGCAAAAAAATTATTTGGTGTTGTACGACTGTGTTTACCTGTGAGAGACAAACAACTTGGCCCAGGCAGTCTTCGAAACCTACGACGCGTACAAGAACTTCGCGCGGACGTTGCAACACTACAAGTACATGTACTCCGCATTCATAGCGTATGTAAACGTGAGAGTGAAGCAGTAGGAGTTCGAATCTTTTCTAAGTGCAAGAGTATTATGTCAGACATCTGCTTCGTAATTTCAGACTCCTCATCTTCCAAAGACCAGGTCAAAATAACTGTCCGCAGCCCCAGTTCAGATGTGAGGCCTTTCTCCATCTGGAAGAATAGCTTTATCGCATACTTCCTTTCTTGGGAAATACGTCATCGTTTAATCGTGATCCGAAGCTAATTACTGACTTCGCCGCCTGTCGTTGGCACTGTCTACTGCATTTCCATCTGTGTTTTCTGTCTCGTTCGGCTCTGTATAGGTGCTTGTTGGTTTGCACTACCATCAACTGCGCAAGCATCCACAAAGTGCCCGTTGTTGGCTCGTCCGCTTCGTGCAATTCTCAGGAACTTGTATCTTCCTCGCTGTCGGGTAGATAGCGGTGTTCAGGCTGCTTTCGTGTTCTGCTGGAGGCCGTGTCCCAATGTTCCATGAATTCCATAATCTTAAACTAGTGGTCCTTCTGCTTAAAGAGGATACTTGGTAGTTGAACGTAAGAACGCTTCAGTTGAGCCAGCCAAGCGTTTTAGCTGCAGAGCGTTGGTGACAGACCTTACCGCCACTCGTAATTACCCTCTAGTTCGCTCGCTTTGTGGAATTTCTCCCACTGAATAAAGGACAGCAGAGTGCCTTCTGTGAGAGGCCGGCGAAACTCATAGCTTTCATGAGTGCTTAATAGGAAATGTATCGTCGATCATAGGCTATAAGCGTATGTCGCTCCTAAGCACAAAGCATTGCCCGGCTCAGTTAATAAACAATTGACTGTCGAAATTTTCACTGCAGCTGGTTAGCAGCTAATATGAAGCATCCTAGAAGTCTGCAACTGTCTGCCGGACCGGGACTTGAATTCGAGACGTTTGCCTTTGGCGCGAAACTCTCCCATTGACTAAGTTATCAAAGCTCGACTTGCAACCCGTCCTCATAGCCGTGCTTCCGCCAGTACCATATCTCCTACCTTCCACACTTCAGTAAAGCTGTGAGGACGGGTTGTCAGTCGGATGAACGCCTGCCTGTGAAGGTCTAGGGTTCGAGTCTTGATTTGGCACAAATTACTAATTTACCAGAATGTTGCAAATAATTTCTTGGTTTGTGACAGCGAGGCTACGTCTTAGTTTCGTGTCCACTTTTGATATAAAATCAGAAGCGTGATACAACCTTTTTTGATCTCTTTCGCCTCCCACGGAGGGGCAGGCGCTCTCCCTCCGTAGCGTCATCGTAACGGCGGCTCAGATGAGCCTGCGCTCGGTCGTTGGCCACCAATAACTGGAGGATGGCCATCCAGCAGGATGTGCTGGCAGGCACGTGGGACATGGGTGCTGTAAGCAACAGCCGCAATTGAATATCACTTTGAGCGAGACTGTGTGTTGCTAAGTTTACATGCTTGAGAAACACGTCGCTCGGATTGGTGGAAGACAACCTTGATATTGAGTCATCTGTTTGGTATCTACAGAAATTATAGGCAAAGTGGGAAGGCTGAGCCATTATAGGGACATGTATGGCGAGCATCTTAATGTTTAAAATGTAAGAGCTGCTATTCAGACTACTGAGCGAGGTGGTGCAGTGGTTAGAACGCTGGGCTTGCATTCAGGAGGACGAAAGTTCAAACCCGCGTCCGGTCATCCTGATTTAGGTTTTCCGCGTTTACCCTAAATCGCTTTAGGCAAATGGCAGGATGGTACTTTTGAAAGGACACAGCCGACTTCCTTCTCCATCCTTCCCTAACTCGATGGGACCAATGACCTCGCTGTATGGTGCTCTCCCCAAATCATCCAGCCAACAAGCTATTCCGAACTGTCCATTGTGCCGTATGGGTCCATACAGTGTGTGTTATTTATACTGCGTGTGTATGAGTTAATCATTTTATTATTTAAAAATTTACCGTTTGCCGTAACTTATACTGTTAAAGTATTTTATGTCAGTGTTATTTGTATCAATTGGCTTTGAGATCTGTTAGCAATTTATGAACATTATATGAGTCGCCCCTATAATATATTGTGTAATCAATCTAGATGCAAGTTCGATTTTCCTGTGCTATCTGAAACCCGTTGGGTCTTCAGAATTCCTTTTTTGGAATCAGCCTCGATAAATTCAATTTAAAATCGAGCTATGTACATTCTGTTCCAGTCTGTCTTTGTTGTCTATATTTCTATCAAGTTTGAGCACAGTTTGTAATTTCATTAGTATGTGGGTTGTCTTTGGTACCCAGGATTAATTTTACTACTTGTTGTTGAAGCTACCTGGGCGTCGTCTTTAACGTTTTACTTTTATACCTTTTATCGTTGCCGATTACTTTCAGTGTGTCTTTTCTACCCCATCATAGCCTGTTCTGATGTCATAACTAAATCTTTCTTTCATGTTAGATTTATTATTACAGAACACTTGTTAATTGAAATGATTTTCTCTCTGTTTTAGTTCACAGTTTACTTTATTTGGACGGTCTTACGCCAGAGTGAACCAACTAAAAAGTTCACGATTTGAGATAATTAAATTTTAAGTTCCCAATACTACCGTAGATTGGATAATTTACTTTGGGATTCAAACTGGAGTAAATTACATTGATTATACATATTACTGAATATTTATTACTTTTTTAAACATGAAACACAAATAATTAATTACAAAAATTTTTGCTGTTGTAGTTCATAAACAGAATTCGGTACATATTTTTAAAGTTATTTGTTTCTTTACAGAACTGTCTTAATACTAGCCTTTTACAAGTTTAAGTAATCACAACGTCTTCAAAATATGTTGGTTTTTAAATGTTTCAAACCAATAGTCATCTATTTACATTCATCGAGTATTATTTTGTAGTATTCATTAAACATGGTATTACACTTCATCCACATAGTCATCTTCACTTAAGTCTCCTGCTTCTTTGCTGCTGCTTGGTACACTATTACAAACATTGAAGGAATTAGACAAACTAAATATTTAAGGTATCTTAGCTTTGGAGCTGTCAATGGTTTTCCTGCAGGGTATTTCAATTTCAAAACTATGTTATGGAGCGCAGTTACTCAGCCTCTAATCCTTTTTGTAAAGCTGACCTGGTGAAACTCCATTTCCTCATTGTGAGTATATTTGAATTCCATAATATTTGGATTTTCTTTACAGAGACGAACACATCTCATGTTCATCCATGACACAGGGTGACCTTCAACATTTTTTCTGATGGTTAATGCCGATGTCACGTTTTATGAAGAATAAAAGTCTTTTGTTTCCATCTCTACTACTTCAAAAGATTGTTTTTTAATTCTGCAAGTTTTAATCGTACTTTGAAGTTCACTAGGGTGGTGAATATGTAGATGCTTCCTAATTTTGTTCTCAATATGGAAAAAAAGTCAGTATCGTTGGGCGAATAACTATGTCCTGGAATTTTAAATTTTGTAACAATCTCCTTGATACGGTTGTTTGGATCTTGTATGAAATGCATCAATAGGTTTACTAGTTTTATGCTTCTGTTTTGACCACCACATGAGTCAGGCGACATACCATTTAAATACTTCAAAATACAGGAACCTATTTCATCGGGTCCACGTCCCACTATACCTTCATGCCAGATATTCATTGTGCCTACGGATGTTTCCATGTCATGTATGCTGAGGTTGAAACAAGATAGCTATCGTTTATAGTATACAATACAGTTGTCACTTTTGGAAGAGAAAAAGACCTCTGGAGGTCAAAAGAAAGCACAGTACATTCTGCATTCCTTGCCCTTTCTCTGTCTTTTTCATGAGTTCTTGTGCAAGATCAACCTGCCACTGGTGATATTCTTTTTCTGTTTGCACATCCTGAAGTGCTTTTAAGATATAATGTTTTTCTTCCGTCATAAATGAACTTGATTTTATTTCAAACTTATCACACTTACTGCAAGCATCTTTATGAGGATGTTGAATTTTGTTCTAAAAACTATTTCATGAGAAGCTTGAGACACAATTTCAGTTTCTAAATTGTCTTCTTGCATCTTTTGTTTGTAGAGTCTGTACATCAAGCTTAAATTTAAAGTCGGTGGCAAATATTGCTTATTGGGACTCTCTTTCCTGCAGTAGTGCCCTTTATATCAAGGAAATGAATTTATCTGTTTTTTGACATGCTGGACCTTTTCCTCTGGGAATTTGTTACGTGGTTCATGTCCACAACTTTTATCCTGTACATCACCTGATTTAACTTCCTGAATGGATCTGTGTACTCTAGCAATATCAGTACAGTGTGTTGAGAAACATACACTACCGGGCATTAAAATTGCTACACCACGAAGATGCCGTGTTAGAGACGCGAAATTTAACCTACAGGATGAAGATGCTGTGATATGCAAATCATTAACTTTTCAGAGTATTCACACAATGTTGGCGCCGGTGTCGACACCTACAACGTGCTGACATGAGGAAAGTTTCCAACCGATTTCTCATACACAAACAGCAGTTGACCGGCGTTGCCTGGTGAAACGTTGTAGTGATGCCCCATGTATGGAGGAGAAATGCGTACCATCACGTTTCCGACTTTGATAAAGGTCGGATTCTAGCCTATGGCGATTGCGGTTTATCGTATTGCGACATTGCTGCTCGAGTTGGTCGAGTTCCAATGACTGTTAGCAGAATATGGAATCTGTGGGTTCGAGTTCACGAGGGTAATACGGAACGCCGAGCTGGATCCTGACGGTCTCGTATCACTAGCAGTCGAGATGACAGGCGTCTTACCCGCATGGCTGTAACGGATCGTGCAGCCACGTCTCGATCCCTCAGCCTACAGATGGGGACGTTTGCAAGAGAACAACCATCTGCACGAACAGTTCGACGACGTTTGCAGCAGCATGGACTATCAGATCTGAGACCATGGATGCGGTTACCCTTGACGCTGCATCACAGGCAGGATCCCCTGCTATGGTGCACTCAACGACGAACCTGGGCGCACGAACGACATAACGTCATTTTTTCGGATAAATCCAGGTTCTGTTAACAGCATCATGATGATTGCATCCGTGAATGGCGACATCGCTGTGAACGCATATTGGAAGCGGGTATTCGTCATCATCATAATGGCGTATCAGCCGGCCTGATGGTATGGGGTGCCATTGGTTACAAGTCTCGGACACCTCTTGTTCGCATTAACGGTACTTTGAACAGTGGACGTTACATTTCAGATGTATTACGACCCGTGGCTCTACCCTTCATTCGATCCCTGCGAAACCCTACATTTCTTCAGGATAATGCACGACCGCATGTTCAAGTCCTGTACGGGCCTTTCTGAATACAGATAATGTTCGACTGCTGCCCTGGCCAGCACATTCTCCAGATCTCTCACCAATTGAAAACGTCTGGTCAATGGTGGCCGAGCAACCGGCTCGTCACAATACCACAATACGCCAGCCACTACTCTTGATGAACTGTAGTATCGTGCTGAAACTGCATGGGCAGCTGTACCTGTACACGCCATCCAAGCTCTGTTTGACTCAATGCCCAGGCGTATCAAGGGCGTTATTAAGGGCACAGGTGGTTGTTCTGGGTACCGATTTCTCAGGATCTATGCACCAAAATTGCGTGAAAATGTAATCACATGTCAGTTTTAGTATAATAAATTTCTCCAATGAATACCCGCTTATCATCTGCACTTCTTTTTGGTGTAGCAATTTTAATGGCCAGTAGTGTATCTTTACACACTTTCACATCACCTAAATCTGTAGGAATAAAATAATTAAGAAACATCTTAAGAAACAGATGGCAGCACCTCAACGTTTCGAGTAGTTGCTTTAGTCTGGCAATATGACAATATGTGTAAATTACGAGGTTAGGTTAGACTATATATTTCATTATTTGGTAACAAAATTTCAAGAAATTCTTTGAATTTACATACCATCACTGCTAGAAATATCTGATGAGGGCAAATAATCATCAATTGAACCACCTTCTACATCCAAATCACTGTTATTGAGCACATGTGAGTCAAAGTCAACTTGTTGGGCCGCCACTTTGACAACTGACTTCGTTCACTTTGCTGAATTAAGTGTTTGTCAATTGTTCATGCACAAGTAGTGCTAACATAGTATTTTGTGAGCTGCAAAGCCTGGAACTTTACGTCACTCTGGCATGTGAAAGATAGCGTATCGATTATATCAAATACGTTAAAAACAGAATTTCGCCAGATTCGTAGTTAGTTCACTCTGGCGTAAGGACATCCATTTAATCTGTGTTGAAATAGAATCACCCTAGTGGGGTGAAACTCAACAATATAATATCTCAAGTTAAGAAAGTCAGTTTCTATTTTTAAACTGTATTGTTCAATTTCTTGCATGTATTTCAGATTCTGAAAGTCAACAAGCCACATAGTAACTACATGGAACACTCTTTTAAAAATAAAATTATCTGTTCTGTAGTAAATGTTATTGTCTTGTGGCTTGGCGCCTTACCATCAGTTGATAGGTAGAGTATGTCAGTAATGAACAGAAAATGGACACGTTTAGACTGCTTTGGTGTGCTACTTCTATCAGCCATTAATATTTGCAGGTAAAACTGTGTTCCTATAGCAAGATTAATCTTGGCACGTTGTGATATGGACGTGTGATACTGAAGCAGTTTCAGCTGTTTAAAGACATAATCAAAAAAATAGTAAATGACATGAGCGACGGAGGTAACACAGGAAAGGCACGGTGCATATTTGGTGACACATGGCTCATGCTCAGGTGTCGCTGAGAATGTCGTTAAAGAGTCGCTTCTTGGGGGTGGATGGGGGTGGAAGTAAGAGCGAGCCCCCTAAACTCAAACAAGACGACAGATACCATCAGTCACAGATCTGGTACCAAGTCGAGCATCTCTAACAACTTATCAAAGAAAAATTCTTTTATCATTCCTGAGGAAGGAGCAAGCCTAAAAGACCAGTTGGGTTAGCTGTTAGGTTAGCTGTTAGTATTCACGATGTCCTGTAGCCTTTACGAAGTTGAATGACTAACTTTATATATATATATATATATATATATATATATATATATATATATATATATATATATATATATGCTGCACCTAAGAATATTCCCAGAAACTTTGGCGTGATAACAAATTCGCGGTTTTTTTTAACATGCAACTCACCTCAAACTCCCAAATGCCATAATTTTTGGGAAAACTTATGCAAATGATGAGGAAAGTGGAATGAGGCCGCCAGTAGCCCATTTTTCAGTCACAGGTCTTTTAAACAAACAGGAATATTTGCTTTTTTTTTCTCCGACCGGAGCATTTTTTCGCTGTTTCCCTTACCTTCCCTGCTGCAGCAGGACATGTGACTCAAATGAAAAGAAATGTATCGATCAGTAAAATGCAGATAGTTTAATTATGTGAGACTGAAAGAACGTAAAACTAATTTTACCATTGAGACCGGATTTTACGTGCAAAAAGAATTTGGATGTGCTACTCTACTACAACATGGGATTCCCAGATGATAACGGAGTCACTTTACAGTATTTCTTTCCGTGCTACGTTACTTAAGAAATTACGTTTTCCACTCACACTAGATTTTATGTGGGTATTTTACTTGTAGATGTAGGATAACATTGAACTTCTGTATCTTGGAAACGGATAGAAATATGAACATAATTATCAAGGTTGTTCGAGATCGGGCTCTTAAGAATTCATCGTAAAAGTTACAGCCATTTTCTGCTTGTAGCCGTATCGGAATCGACGGATAAGTTTTTGTAAACAAAAAACAAGTTTTTCGAGTGTTTCTCCGTAATACTTTTTTTTTTAAATGGGAGATAGACCTTCTAGAGAAATGGCTAGAAAATATAATGTTAAAATTTGAGGAATTTTCTGCGGTTATTGATAATTTAGATTTCCCCTCATACCGGATTTCACTTGTAGAAGTGAGGTAACTTTGAACTCTGTACCTCGGAAACCGGTAAATGTACCAAGAAAAATTTTCAGTTTGTTCGGGATCGGATCTTAGAAATATATCGTAAAAATTTCAGCCATTTTCTATGCATAGCCGTCTTGAAATCCTCAGCTGAGCTGTAGACTACTAGTGGCAGCGAAAATACAGTGAAAGGAAAGCCTTTTAATATGGTTTTCCGAGGAACCACCCACGATCTAATGGTGCCCCCAAAAGTCCTTCAAATTCATTGTAGCCCACATCAAATCTAAAGAGAACCGGCTGATTTGCTCCATTTGCCTCAGCAGAAGGTAGTGTGTAATACTCATACTTGGACCCCAGGCTATAGGATACTGAGACTAAAAATATCCTTTTGTCGGGTACGCAAACGGTCCTTAGTCCAAGAACTATACAAAACATCTGATCGTACCTTTTTATCACCAATAGAACCCGAGGAACGAGCACCGGAAAGTCATACTTTTCATGTGCAGCGTTTTGGAACATATTAGGTACGCACGCTGTCGCATGTTTACTGATGTGTAGAGTGTGTTTCAGATTACACATACGAACTTCGAGAGGATGTAGTAAGTGTCTTGAGGAAGACAAGGAGGATAGGGTCCTATATACAGAAATTTCACCTAACAACGCTATGGTGTCGAATTTACAGGTGCCGGTAGCTGCCGTTATCTCTTCCTTCTGGTAGCAGGAATGAATTGTACGCGAACAGACCAAGGGGAGAACATTTCACAAATGTATCTGGCAGCACCCTGGACGTTATATAGCGCTGAACGCGACCACACCTGTCACAGCAACATTGTAGAGATCGCTAACAGTGGTAGCGGCAGATGGAAAACAGACTAAAACGACAGATAAATGCCGCAGAAACGCAGCGCCAAGTCATTGTTTGTCGCATGCGTTCACTTGGACCGAGTAGCGGAACGTGCATTTCGCTTATGGCGAGGCGAGAGAAAGTGGGCACGCAGCGTTAGGCATCTATGGGTAACGATATCGCAGTAGGTGTCAGCCGTACCACTCCACGTTCGTGGCCATTTATCGGCTTGTGGGTGAAACGGGTTGTTTCACAGGGCTTTGACACGACAGAGGCCGCACGAGGCGTACGAACACCAAGATTTACGGAGGACGTACTTGAGAGGTTCGACGCAGACCCAGACTCCACTGTCATTCAGGACGTAATGCTGTCATTAACGGAGGAGTTGCCACTTACACTCTGTCGACATGTGGTTTCAGCCCGATGAGACACCCACACCCTTCAGTCAAGCTGCTAGAATCCAGATATGAGACATGTTTGGGGGTGGCTGGATTGGTCGAGGTGGCCCTGTAGCGTGGCCGGCTCCAGTCGCCTTACATCAACCCACTGGACTTCTTCCTGTGGGGCACTCTGAAGAATGTTGTGTAGAAAACCAAGGTGGAGTCAGCGGGAGAGCTACTGGAGAGGATATGTGCAGCGTGCGTGGTTATTCACACCATTTCCTATATATTAGAGCGAGTGCAGCAATCAATGATACCCAGATGTCAGACATGCTGTGAATCTTGAGGTAGATGCTTAGGCAGCTACTGTGACTGTAATTCGTTAAGTGGTGAAAACATTGTTGTAGGGGGATACCGGCGATCTAAGAAACTAATTTAACCAAGTGAAGGAACAGTTCCGATTGCAATGGACCATTTACATTTTAACGTTTGTTTCACATTTTGTTTTCTTTGTACAACGCATTTAATATCCTGTGACAAAGGCGTAAATGTTGATGTACATTCTTTTGGTTCCGTTGTCTGCTGCCTGCCACGGTATCTACACCTATGTTTCCTCCACGTTTCCTTGCATTCATGGTTGTTGCCCTTTAAATTCAAATTAAGGCTCCGACGTCTCTGAACGTCTGTCGTTATTCGTGCAATGCTCTGACGTTATTCATGTAATGTTACCAATCCCCGCACACTCCAACGGAGTATATAGCCATGGCAGCGACTTAGCTAACGTTCACCGACGTCTTTTCGACGTTCTCGGACTGTGTCTCGCACATCGAAAATTGTGTACGGGACTCTGGAATTGGAAATTTGTGGTAAGTTCTACGAGACCAAACTGCCGTGGTTGTCGCTCCCCAAGTTAACACACTATTTAACCTGACTTAAACTAACTTACGCCACGGACAACACACACACACATAACCTAGGGAGGAATAGAACCTCGGACGGGGGCAGTCACTAGCGGGGCTCTGGGAGGTACCCAGATATGGCCCCGTGTACGACACCGTCAGTCATAATGGCAACACAGCATCGCATTCGTAGAGGCAGAGGACTGTATATACAGCAGACTCCATCCCGGCAGTCAGTCACGATCACAGAATATCACATACCGCAGGTCTCGAACTGCCCACAGTCATCCCACATACAGTTTCATGTCTGCTGCTGGGGGTGAGGCTTTGTGGTACTTCAATACTCTGTAGCTGGATGACGTCTCTGGACACGAGTTTCTATCCTCATTTGGTTCTAAAGGCACCTTCTATAACCCCTCGAAGTTTTTCGTGTGATTCTAAATCACGCTATATACACTACTGGCCATTGAAATTGCTGCACCAAGAAGAAATACAGATGATAAACGGGTATTCGTTGGACAGATATATTATACTACAACTGACATGTGATTAAATTTTCACACAATTTGGGTGCACAGATCCTGAGAAATCAGTACCCATAACAACCACCTCTGGCCGTAATAACGGACTTGATACGCCTGGGCATTGAGTAAAACAAAGCTTGGATGGCGTGTACAGGTACAGCTGCCCATGCAGCTTCAACACGATACCACAGTTCATCAAGAGTAGTGACTGGCGTATTGTGACGAGCCAGTTGCTCGGTCACCATTGACCAGGCGTTTTCAATTCGTGAGAGATCTGGAGAATGCGCTGGCCAGGGCAGCAGTCGAACATTTTCTGTATCCAGAAAGGCCCATACAGGACCTGCAACATGCGGTCGTGCATTATCCTGCAGAAATGTAGGGTTTCGCTGAGATCGAATGAAGCGTAGAGCCACGGGTCGTAAGACATCTGAAAAGTAACGTCCACTGTTCAAAGCGCCGTCAATGCGAACAAGAGGCGACCGAGACGTGTAACCAATGGCACCCCATACCATCACGCCGGGTGATACGCCAGTATGGCGATGACGAATACACGCTTCCAATGTGCGTTCACCGCGATGTAGCCAAACACGGATGCGACCATCGTGATGCTGTAAGCAGAACCTGGATTCATTCGAAAATATGACGTTTTGCCATTCGTGCACCCAGATTCGTCGTTGAGTACACCATCGCAGGCGCTCCTGTCTGTGATGCAGCGTCAAGGGTAACCGCAGCCATGATCTCCGAGCTGATAGTCCATGCTGCTGCAAACGTCGTCGAACTGTTCGTGCAGATGGTTGTTGTCTGCAAACGTCCTCATCTGTTGACTCAGGGATTGAGACGTGGCTGCGCGATCCGTGACAGCCATGCGGATAAGATGGCTGTCATCTCTACTGCTAGCGATACGAGGCTGTTGGGATCCAGCACGACGTTCCGTATTACCCTCCTGAACCCACCGATTCCATATTCTGCTAACAGTCATTGGATCTCGACCTACGCGAGCAGGAATGTCGCGATACGATAAACCGCAATCGCGATAGGCTTTATCAAAGTCGAAAATGCGATGGTAGGCATTTCTTATACTTACACGAGGCATCACATCAACGTTTCACCAGGCAATGCCGATCAACTGCTGTTTGTGTATGAGAAATCGGTTGGAAACCTTCCTCATGTCAGCAAGTTGTAGGTGTCTCCACCGGCGCAAACCTTGTGCGAACGCTCTGAAAAGCTAATCATTTGCATATCACAGCATCTTCATCCTGTCGATTAAAATTCGCGTCTGTAGCACGTCATCTTCGTGGTGTAGCAATTTTAATGGCCAGTAGTGTATACAGGTGATAAAGCCTCTACCAGTAGGTTTTATGCAACCTGCAACACCTTCAAAAACAATGCGCGAGATTTCCATATTTTATAGCTTATCATGCGCAATCTGCGAGCCTGCAGAAAAAGTAACAGGAGCTTTATGTAGGAAATGTAATGTAATTAAATTTTTTACTTGGATACGTTTACGGTAGAGACCACGGTTTCCGAGTTATTGAAGAAAAACGCATTTGAAAGTCACATCTGTATGTTTTACTTGAATAATTCGAGTACTATGGCCTCCAGCAAAAATGTATTCGGTTTACAAAACTGGGGGGGTCAGAAACGGTCTGAAAAGTTTGTAGCATAATGTCATTCATCAACATGGAAAAAGCCAGAGCAGCAGATTCTCTGAAACCAGCCATCTAAGAGAGGCTAACGGTTTTCGGGATGGTACAACATTCCGCTTCTCGATGGAGTGTTTTGTGGTTCATTTACACGTATGCAGCTTTACTGCTCATACTACGTGCCGGCGACTGTTGCGTGTAGAGGTAATGCGGCGCACAGAGGAGCACTGTCCGCAGTTATGTTTCGTGCTTTGTTTTACTGTCTCTCATGGCTAAAAGATTGAGTTTTTCGCTTGCACTTAAATTGCGTTAGAATTATTGCTTTCGCGGGGTTGTCTGATGAGAAACGAATGTAATTTGAAGAGCACTATCGTGAGTTTCTTTGTTTTAGTTCTTTTACTAAACGGATTAGAAAGAAGAGTGCAATGGCAGGCTATCTACACTTCTTCACAAAAAAGTGCATTATGGGTATAACAGAGGCAAACCCGAACAAAATAAAAAGTGGTTAATCGTAGTTCCAACGAATAAATTTTGGAGAAGACGAGTGATTTTGGGGCCCCTAATGTCCTGCACCAGTCCCAAATCTTTCAGATGCTGCTTCGATTCTTAAACAACTTATATGGAAGAGAGCAAAAACTAGAGCCCTGAAATCGTGCTTATAATTGAAAACCTTACTTGTAAACTATGGTAGAGGACAGTGAATGACAAACAAGCTGAGTTACTACACGTAAAAAAAGGCACGAGAGATACAAGCTATAAATCTAAATTCTGGTTCTTGGTAATGGTAATTTTGTCCCAATGTCCTGATGTAAGCAGTAGTTAAGTGCCAAAAACATGGCTACCAGCAGCAGTAAAGCGTATGGTGCTCGTATCAGGAGACTGCTTTACAAAGGCGACCTGTACAGAATCTGATGATGGTGTTGACAGCCACCACTCAGGTAAAGATCCTGTATATAATCCTGGAAATGCGATTAAAAAGTGGTTGTTAATCAGTTAAATGTCAGTATTTATTTAATGAAGTAACCAATTTTAAGTTGTGTCCATTGCCGTAGTTTATGTGAATTTATATGACAGGGTGACTTGAATTTTGCACTGATTTGAAACATAATTAACATTTTAGATTGTTATTCTTTATTATTGCAAAAATTGTTAATGTAAACCAAGGTATCAAAAACTGAAATAATTCGGATCTCCTAAATTTGTATTGAAACGTTCCCTTAGAAAAATTATACATGACTGTGCTTAAACTGACACACAATAATTTTTTAGCGCAACGGATCTGACTTTCAGTAATCCCTACAAGAGAATGGCCCTGACTAAATTAACGTATACGTTTCACAAATCACTTACCTCACCAAAATCTTCGTTACTCGAACTATTGCAATACAGCGAACGCCACTACTGCCAGCTAAATAAAAGATTCAAACTACAGAAGGCACTAACTACTGATAGGCATAGTTAGCAAATGAAAGATTTTAATAGAGAACAAACAATGTATTTATCTTAATAGTCATAATATATATAGCAGTTCATGACATCCATTCTTACAAATGTACTGTTTCTGATGGACACATCTCCAGATTATCCATTCTCAAAAATCCGCCATCTCACTTCCCCACATCCACCACTGCTGGCGGCTCGCCTCCAACTGTGCAACGCTACACGCTGTTAACAGCCAACTGCCCAACACTACAATGGCCAACAACAATGCAAACCAGCCACAGACTGCGCAAAGCACACCCAGTGATTTTCATACAGAGCGCTACATGGTGTTACCAATATAAAAACCTAAACAGCCGACTTACATACCCCCACAAGGACAAAAAAATGCAAATTGGCAAAGCAAGCAGCAGTAAATCTAAATTAGCAGAGAAATTGCAATATTACAACTAATATGAGCCAATGTGCAGCAACAAGAAAAATAAATCAGTAGTAAAACTGGCTTAACAGAGTAATACAAAGTGAAATTTAGTAGCACTATGCCTGGCAAACAGCAGCAGCAAACGCAATAACTTATATCTAAACATGACAAAGCTCAAGCAGAAAAAAAAATTGCACTAAAGACAACAATGAGGAAAATGGAAATGTCTATCCACATCTTAATATCTATGTCATTAAAGTGGTGCACCACAAGAAGTTATTCTACCAAAAAAATTACCAAGTAGTTGAAAAGAAAATTATGTATGCAGTTCCTGTGAAGGGAAGTGACTTTTTGTGCTTCCTCATATTTTTGGAAGTATATCACAAAATTATTATTTACTGGATCTGTAGACAGAAAATATTTATATTAGTACATCTATAAAATTTCATTTTAAACAATGCTGCAGAGCAACTAGAAACTAGATATTAAACAAATTGAGCAATCGCTCAACTAGAAAGACAATAGATGTAAAAAAGTTTCTCATCATTTAGTAAATATCATAAATTAAGAGCTCCACAGTGTAACCACATGTTTTCAAGTTTGAGCGTGTCGTATTTGCAATGCTTTCTACAAAGGAATGTCAATAGTGAGGATAATGTCCTCTTTTTTTTTCTCCACTTGTGCCTCTGAAAGGCACACACTAATGCCATTTTTCCAAGCAACTGTCACACATCTGGGTGCCCACGACACATGACGTGAAGGTGGTCACTTTCTTACCAAAATATTTACGACACCAGTTTGCACTACAGTGACAGTCTCATATAAAAATTTCACAGGTCGAGAATTTGCGTTACAAATGTGTAGAAACAAAATCCTATAAATATAACAGTGTCCAAAAATTTTCTCCGCCATTATTATACATTCACACATTTACTCATATTTCATAAATCTTAAAGTACGATTCTTGGTTTCCAACATCCTACTCATTATTCCTTACCTTATTACACATATACATATTCGTCGACACTTCTTCAATAATTCATCATAATAAATACATAGCATAATCAAATTCCTCATATAGCATCAGCTTATTGATCATAAACATACCTCAACAGCATAATACACATTGTCATCATAATAATATCATCATAAAAACTTAGCCAAATCTCAAAAACGTCGTAGCTTTCTGCAATAATTTCAAAACCTAAATAAAATTCCCTGCTCATTTCAATAGTGTCATCTACCTCAAACGAACTTTAACAATCATGATCTCATACCAAATACATCATTCAAAGCTCTCATAGTATCACAATGGTTCTGAAAAAATATGAAGATTTCACAAAGTACATACAAAATACAGTTTCATAAGTGTGAAGTTATCCAACTGTGTAATTGCGTAAACATCTGTCACTAACGTAGTAAAAAAAATGTTTGTTTCTCTGTTAAATAATCAGATAGCTGTGTAATTCTGTGTTAGAGGAATATGGCATCGATGTGTAAAGTTGTATAAGCAAATACCATATTAGCTAGGGCTCCCTGTGCTTGCCAAACACATGGTACGCAAAGTAGGCATATACCCCCTGAGGATTAATGCAATTATACCCTCAGGTGTTACAGATTACAGCAATGGAATGAAATGTATCGCGGAAGACCTTTGTATCATTGTACTTCAAATATCTTTAAAAATAAATGTTTTAAGTACAAAATTAATCACTCAAATACGTGTACTGTAGCGCTAAACTGTGCGTCTTGTTGTAAGATAATCTCTGTGGAAGTGTCGTAGTTATCGTTCTCCAAAAGCTAAATTCTGCAGAAGTCAATGTACTTACCTCATGATAAACAAAAGTGAAATGCTTTGTGTGTAGATATCTTAGTTATGACGCTTATTGCCGTGATGAAGAAAGTACTATGCTGTAACGTATTGTTGTGCTACAGAAAAGGCTGTCTCATTGTAGCTATAGCACAAAAGTTACTACTAAAACACGTTTTACTTTCCAGAATAATTCAGAAAAACTGTGCAGATATAAAACAGAAACACCACAAAAGCAACATTGTAAATTGTCACTCATTAGCAGCGTCGTGATAAAATCGTTTATGTGTCACATAAACTAACCACTGTGTCGTCTGGTATCTCACAGAAAGTACTTTAAATCCAGAATGTATTTTCAAGTACACCAAAATGTTACATTAAAATCTCATTAGCAGTACTGGTAAATGTTCTAAGTATGTGAGCCTTGCAATCGTGCAACTAACAAGCAATAATGTACAATTAACAACACTGTGTCGTCTGTTCACTATAACAATGCATTCGTAATTTCTGTTGAAATAAGTTCTCTTGGTTCTTGACTGGATATTTAACTTCAAACATTGTTGCATGTTAACAGATTCTAAGTCAGACAAAGCATACTAGTAATGTAAAGTGAAAAGTTATATAGCAAAGACAAAGTTAAAAAGCAGAATATCTTTCAATAAACGGTTTTACATGTGAAATGTGATGTAAACCTTTACTCTTCCTAGTACGCAGAGTTTCAACTTCAATGGAATTATCATGTGGTATACGTCGCATTCTGTAAGGTCCATTGTAAACTAGAAAGAATTTGTGACTCAAATGATTCTTCTTATGTGACAATGAATGAGCTTTAATGAGAACTTTCTGACCAATATATAATTTCTTTGCATTTGCTTTACCGTGTAGTTTTCTCCTTTTGTCTGCTGCAGTTTTTATATTTTTAATAGCCAAATCAATTATGTCTTTGTGTCGAAGTTTACGTGTATTCGGGAAAGGTACAAGCTCTCTGATTCTATTCGGTGGTTCTTCATTCTTCAGTACAAGAGTAGGTGGTAAAGCAGTGGAGTCAAGAGGCATTTCATTCAGCACGTTTTGAAATAAGTGTAAATATCTGTCCCAATGCTGATGCTTTCTGTGACAATAAAGTCTACAAAGCTTATTGATTTCTTTCATAATCCGTCCGGAGGGGTTACAATGTGGTGACTACAATGAAATAAAAACAGGTTTGATTTTATGATTCTGAAGCATGCGTGACCAAACAGCAGATCTGAATTGCGGTACGTTATATGAAATGACTATAGCAACGTGACCCACTTCACGTAAGAAATTTGTAACAAAGGCGTTAGATACAGACCGTCCAGTGGCTTTACGTAACGGAGTGAAAGAAACAAATTTTGAAGTAAGTTCAACAGCGACCAGAACGTATGGAAATCCATTCGATGTTCTGACAAGGGGTCCCAAGAGATCAACAGCAGCAAATTCTTTTAATTTAGAAGGAATGATAGGAAATAACGGGGCACGATGTGAGATAGTAGATGGTTTCGCCTTTTGACAAAGTTTACAAATAGACAAGACTCTTCGAATTCTCTTTTCCATACTGTTAAAATAACAAGTCGTCGAAGAATATGATAACATTTTCGTGGGCCAAAATGTGCATAGCTGAAATGAATGTACCAAATGATCTTATTAAGAAAAACTTCAGGAATGCAAAGTACCCATAGCTTGTCATCAACAGTGCAGCGTTTGAACAGTATGTTGTTTTTAACCAGATGATAATGCCGAATCTGTGTGTGTGTCTTTTCATGCCATTTGATTTTGATGTCTTTCCAAATCAGATCTTTATCTTGTTCATGAGCAATGTCCTTTAAAGATGTGGAGATGACGTTTTCAAAGGCGACTTTCTGAATGTAAAGAATACTGAAAATTTTCTCGAGGTTGCCTTCTGTGTTACTTTTCTCAAGCCCAGCCGATGCGCGTGACAGTGCGTCCGCAACAATGTTCTCCTTGCCGGGAATATAGACTATTGTGAAGTGGAATTCTTGCAGAAACAATACCCAACGTTTTAACCTGTCATGATTTAATTTTGAAGACATAAGAAATTGTAATGCACGATGATCACTGTATACTTTTACGTGCTTACCAGAAAGAAAGAAACGGAATTTGTTAAATGCCCAAACGATAGCTAAAGCTTCTAATTCAGTAACGGAATAATTTTTTTCAGATTTTGTTAGCAGTCGGCTAGCAAAAGCAATGGTTTTCTGAATAGCAGTGTCATTTTCTGTGGCTTCTTCAAATAAATGGGCACCAAGACCGACTTTAGAAGAATCCGTGCTAAGGCAGAAATATTGTGACAGATCTGGATGAGCTAGTATTGGCGCGTTAAGTAGCGATTCATTCAAAGAATTGAATTCCAACTTTGCTTGTTTGTCCCAGTTCCAAATAGGTTCAAAATGGCTCTGAGCACTATGGGACTCAACTGCTGTGGTCATAAGTCCCCTAGAACTTAGAACTACTTAAACCTAACTAACCTAAGGACATCACACACATCCATGCCCGAGGCAGGATTCGAACCTGCGACCGTAGCGGTCGCGCGGTTCCAGACTGTAGCGCCTTTAACCGCGCGGCCACTCCGGCCGGCAGTTCCAAATAGTATTTTTTCCAGTGAGAGAACAAAGTTTTGGTGTAACTAGAATTTGCGTATTCAGAAAACGACGGTAAAAATTTACGAGACCTAGAAAATTTCGGACTTGTTTTTTTGTGGATGGAACTGGAATGGCTCTGATTGCTTCTAACTTTTCAGGATCCGGCTGAATGACTTCAGAAGAAATAATATGTCCCAAAAGCTTCATCTTTGTCCTACCGAATTCAGACTTTTCCAAGTTAGCTGTAATTCCAGAATCTGCAAAAATATGTAACACGCTGTTGAGGATGCGATTGTGTTGTTCCCATGAGGCTTCTGCTATCAGAATATCGTCCACATATAAGGTGATGTGACGTTTTAAGAACTCAGGTAATATGGAATTTAGACCGGGAATGAATGCTGCCAAAGAAATGTTCAAACCAAAAGGAAGTTTCCGAAACTGATAACAAACGCTGAAACAAAGGAAAGCTGTGTATTTTCTACATTCTGGATGAAGTTCGATCTGATAAAAGCTTAATCTGAGATCAATAGAAGACAACACTTTTACAACATTAAAATTTTGAAGAAGTTCTTCTAACGTATGTGGCCTGTCTGTTTCAGGAATGATGATAGTATTGATTTGTCTCGAATCTAAGACAAGTCTGATCGATCCATTTTTCTTCTCAACAACATGTAATGGATTGTTGCATGAGCTTACTGCAGGCTCAATAATGCCCTCGTCAAGCACAGATTGTACTTCTGTTCTAACACGGTCCCTATAATGTGCCGGAATTACGTATGGGCCCGCATCTCGTGGTCGTACGGTAGCGTTCTCGCTTCCAACGCCCGGGTTCCCGGGTTCGATTCCCGGCGGGGTCAGGGATTTTCTCTTCCTCGTGATGGCTGGGTGTTGTGTGATGTCCTTAGGTTAGTTAGGTTTAAGTAGTTCTAAGTTCTAGGGGACTGATGACCTAAGATGTTAAGTCCCATAGTGCTCAGAGCCAATTACGTATGGTCTAACACAAAATTTAGTATGCTCACGAACACGAAACTCGTATTGAAATTCCTTGATTGTTCCTGTTTTGCGAGTAAAAACTGTGGAATGTGCTTGTAAAATCTCAAAAAGGTCTTGCCTATCAGGGTCATTACAATTCTCAATTGTTTGAATTTTATTCTGAATTAACTAATTAGTATCAAATGCGCCGTCGATATCATCACTGTCAGTACTTGCAGAGTGATTATTAGTGTCAAGATCCGTCGAAAATTCCATACTGTTGTCTAACAGGAGGTAAAGCCGATTAATTTCTTCGTCATGGTTTGTGAGCCAATCTTCAAATTTCAAAGCTATTGACTTACCTTCTTTCTCTAAACTTATTTCAGCATCGTGAAAGTTTAAGATTGCTTTGTATTCATTCAAAAAGTCTACTCCCAATATAATTTCCGTCGACCATAATGGAACAATAAGAAAGTTCATAGAGAAGCTGTGGCTTTCACAAAAGAATTCTGAGTTGGTTTGTTGGCGTACATCTACACTTTTTCCAACGATTCCACCTTGTAATTTAATCTTACGTAACGGAAGTGTGGGGCAATCGTTCGATTTGTTGCATTTGCTAAAGGCTGTTTCACTAATTACTGAAATGGGACTGCCAGAGTCAAGTACTGCCGTAAATTTTACGTCATTTACTGTAATGTGAATCACAGGATATGCAATGTTGTTATGATTTACGTCGTGTTCCTGGAGTAAGATGTCCCTAATGTCTTCCATTTTTACGTAATTACTAGCTACGGCAGCTGCGTCGTCAGTTTCATAAGTACGTTTTGTGGCTGCCAGCCGTATGAGTCATTGCCTATTGTCTCTTTGTTGGCGCGCGTCGTTATTGGGATTTGGAGACCTAACTTTTACAAATTCACCTTGTCGAGAGGGCCCCGCCCTGTTTGAACCCCGCCAATTCTGATGCAATTCAGGTCTGTCGTTACGATCATATCGTCTGTCATCATGTCGGTAGATTCCATAGTTTCTTTCTTGTCGGTCACGTGGTGCAGAATTTCTCCCTGAATCGTAACTGCGTGCTGGACCATTGCGTCGTAACTGCGTGCTGGACCATTGCGTCTAAAGTTATTGTGTCTCCCTTGACAATAATTATTTTGGTTCCCATATTGTCTCTTTCTCTGATTGTCTCTGTGACAGTCACTACAGCGGAGAGGTGATCTTTCCCTGTAAGTATTACTACTCTGCCATCGGTTGTAATACGGGTGGTGTCTGTTTTGGTCACGATTTGTGTTGTGAGAATAGCCTTGTCGTGTCCAGTTCTTATTTCTTTCATCGCGGAATTGTGACGGATGTGACCTGTAATTGTTGTGTTCCTGTTTCCGCGTTCCGCGATTGTCGGTGTCAATTTCCAATTCTTGTAACAGTTCCTGAAAAGCTTCAGTCTCATCTTTGCAACGTCTTGCCAAAACAATAAGTCATAAATGTTCAGGTAGTTTGATTAAGCAAATGCGGATGAGTTCTGAGGGGCTGTATGGGTTTGACAGGTACTGATTCTTGTGCAACATGCCTTCAAAATATTACACAAGACTGGAAAATTCAGATTGTTTGAAATGTTTCATCATTATGATGCTATGTTTTACTCGGTCTTGTGTAGCTTGAGACCAATATGCTGAGAGGAAGGCATGATAAAATTCTCCTTCACTGTGGCAATCGTGAATGACCGATCGCATTCTTACAGCTGGTTCATTCTCTAAATAGCCACACATAAATTCTAATCTGTGCTCTAATGACCAGTTGGGAGGAAAACAACGAGAGAATTGATGGAGCCATGCTTGTGGATGAATGTTGTTGCCAGAATTCTTAAATGTTTTGAATTTACGTGTAGTAATGAACAGCTTATAGTCAAAATCATCGTGTCGGCGAGTAGCATATCAGTCATTGTTACGTCGTGTCGGTGGTTCCATCTCAAAATTCGATGCACCTTGCCAATTTCTTTCATAATTTCCGAAATGCCCTGTGTTATTATTTTGTGGCTTTTGTGGCTCTTCCTGTGTTGGAGCGCGAGTGTCCTCTGAAATATGTAATTTTTGTATTACTTGTGCCAACTGATCTTGTACTTCCCGGATATCTCTTTTGCGTTGCGTATTAATTTGATTCTGATTTTGTTTGAATTTCTTAATTTGTTCATACTCTTCTGTGTCAGTGATGGCTACTGGTCTTGTGTCATTCAGATCATCATCTACCTTTGCAGATAAGTTAGTGAACTGATCCGAAAGTTCGGCTACTTTCTCCGATAGTGTACTTATTTCCTCAGTGTTTCTCTGAACCAAGTTTCAGAGTGTCCATTTGTGTTGAAATCGTATCTACTGTGTCCTTTAAGTTTTCCTGAGTTTTTGCAAGTAGCGTAACCGAATCGGTAGATGCAACTGAGTCAATTTTAGCCCACAAGGTCTCATGATTTTCTTGAACAATGGTTTGCAGTTCTTTTATGGCTGCTTCGTGATTCTGTAATGCATTTTCATGCCGCGAAAAAATAGGTTGAAAATGCTCACAAATTTGTGTTTTTACGTCATTACAGACTTTTTGACATTTCGATTCAATGTTATGTAACTCAGTAGTTAAATCTTCACGTGTTTGATCAAGTGTGGTGTCTTTTGCTGTGTTTGTCTCTGATTTTGTTCCATTGTGTCTAACTGTTGCTGTGTTTGTCACTGGTGTTGTTCCATTGTGTCTAACTTTTGAAGATTTTGTTCCATTGTGTCTAACTGTTGCTGTGTTTGTCTCTGGTGTTGTTCCATTGTGTCTAACTTATGAAGATTTTGTTCCATTGTGTCTAACTTTTGAAGCTTTTGTCCCATTTGTTGCATTAATTGTAATAACAATGCACTGGTGTCTGAAACATGTTCCTCACTGCTATTCGGCAATGCATTTGAACCGGCAATATTCGCATTTTGAAAAGCAGGAAATGTGTTTTGACTTATTTGAGAAAACGGCGAGGACGCAAAACCTGAATCTACAGTATTTGCAAGATTGTGTCCTGTCATTTCGGATTCCTGAGGCAAGCTGTTGCCGACCGATCGAACGATAATGCTTCGCTGTTCACTAATTGTTTCACTGCCTACAACATTATTTGCAGCCCGCTCCATTTCCCTATGCATAATTACCAAATTACTACTTTGAACATTAGTTAATTCATTACACGGTGGCGCTAACACACTGCTTTCGTCTTCACTGTCATTTCTCAGTTTACTTTGGAGCCTAGTATTACGTTTTTCACACGCCATTATTGTCACAATATTTCACACGACAACACAGAAAAGCACAATAATTTGAAGAGCAAAATAAGAAAACACATTACCATTGCATTGAAAATAATATCTCGTTAATTGCAATCGCAGCTGCGTAATGCTTGGTGCAAATCTACATGCATGCCACAACTGTTTTACTGTACAAGAATGAAAACCTACAACTACAAAGGAAATTTTCTCTACAGTTACGCGCTAGCAATAAACAAAGGCTGCACTAATTGCACAAACTACAAGAAAAAAATCAGAAGATTCCAATGAGGTATCCTCGGCTAAGGGTCGACATATGGAACGTCCCCTTAGAAAAATTATACATGACTGTGCTTAAACTGACACACAATATTTTTTTAGCGCAACGCAATCTGACTTTCAATAATCCCTACAAGAGAATGGCCCTGACTAACATTAACCTATACCTTTCACAAATCACTTACCTCACAAAAATCTTCGTTACTCGAACTACTGCAATACAGCGAGCGCCACTACTGCCAGCTAAATAAAAGATTCAAACTACAGAAGGCACTAACTACTGATAGGCATAGTTAGCAAATGAAAGATTTAAATAGAGAACCAACAATGTATTCACCTTAATAGTCATAATATATATAGCTGTTTATGACATCCATGTACTGTTTCTGATGGACACACCACCAGATTATCCATTCTCAAAATCCGCCATCTCACTTCCCCACATCCACCACTGCTGGCGTCTCGCCTCCAACTGCGCAACGCTACGCGCTGTTAACAGCCAACTGCCCAACACTACAATGGCCAACAACAATGCAAGCCAGCCACAGACTGCACAAAGCACACCCAGTGATTTTCATACAGAGCGCTACATGGCGTTACCAATATAACAACCTAAACAGCCTACTTACAGTATTTTGGAAAAGATTTCGCAGTACTAATTCCTTAATCCACGAAACAAGTAAATAGTGTTTAGTCAATGCCAACTCATGTTAAAATGCATTCAGTTTGCAAGTAAAAGATGTTAATTACCAGTTGTCTAGATATGACTCACCTGCATAGAAAAGTTGCAGTGCATGTAATCGAAATATCTCATTTCTCACTTTTTATTGAAAATTTAGTGAGCAGTTTCTCTCACACAAAATAACAATGCCGGCAGAATATGAAGTGTATATTTAAAGGGTAATGTGTGGCCCTTCAAGCGCTTCGATTCAATCCACCTTTACGATGTTTCATGTTCAGAAGTACGTACGGGCATATTTGCGAACTGTTGACTGCGAATGTTTAATATTAAATAAATTTTCCGCTTTCCAGAGAAATAAACGTTAATATGTCGTCAAAGTATCTTAATGTAGTTCCCCAAGAAACATTAGGGACTGAGAAATGTCAGGGATGATGTTAAATTTGAGTGCAGTAGATACTTAGAACTATAATTTCAGACAGGGTTAGCCGGCCGCTGTGGCCAAGCGGTTCTAGGCGCTTCAGTCCGGAACTGTGCCGTTGCTACGGTCGCAGGTTCGAATCTTGCCTCGAGCGTGTATGTGTGTGATGCCCTTAGGTTAAGTTAGGTTTAAGTAGTTCTAAGTGTAGGGGACTGATGACCTGAGTTGTTAAGTCCCATAGTGCTTAGAGCCATTTGAACCTTTTTTTTCGAGACAGGGTTAACTTTCCCCTGTAGAAATAACTCCAAGTGTTAGAGCTAACCAAGTTGCCACTCATATACAGTCGCTATATGTGGTGTCACCGCCAGACACCACACTTGCTAGGTGGTAGCATTTCAATCGGCCGCGGTCCGTTAGTATACGTCGGACCCGCGTGTCGCCGCTATCGGTGATTGGAGACCGAGCGCCGCCACACGGCAGGTCTAGAGAGACTCCCTAGCACTCGCCCCAGTTGTACAGCCGACTTTGCTAGCGATGGTTCACTGACAAATTACGCTCTCATTTGCCGAGACGATAGTTAGCATAACCTTCAGCTACGTCATTTGCTACGACCTAGCAAGGCGCCATTATCATTTGCTATTTATCTTGTGATGCATGTACCGTCAGACCGATGTTCACCAATTATGGATTAAAGTTAAGTATTCCAGCAGCTATGTACCTTTTTTGCTAGTCTCAATTCCTTGTCATTTTCCAGACCTCACGCCATCCTGCGTGAGCTTAAACGCGTGCCCTTCGGCCTCCCGTCCTAGTGGATTGGCTGTTTTGTCAGTCCACAAAACTATATTTTGCGTTTCCCGTCGCTAAGAGTAAGCCAACAGGATGACGTATTACTTGGAAATCAAGAGTACAGTTATTAAACAGAATACTTCTTGCCTTCAGTGTCTAGATGGGAATGGAATCACACACGCGCAAGTGTGTAGATAGAGCTATGTACCGACGCTTAAGCCTCTTCTCGCGTGTTGCAAAGACCTTAAGTACAATCGCTCCTTTAGAGAAGAAACTTGTCGAGAGGTCGTCTCAATGAAGAATGAACTCCAGCTTCCGGAGCCGGGTTCGTGACTGGGGTCACTACCGCCGCAGCAAGCCACATTGCAATATGTAGGTAAACTCTCTATGAGCAACAAAAGCCTCGTGCACTTGTCCTTCTGATTCCTCTCACGCTCAATAGATTATTGTGCGTTTTAGTTTTAGCGTGTGCACTGAATGTCATTACGAATACATGCCGCTTTTAGCAGGATTCCTGTGTTTATAAATTCTTTTGCATGACCAGTCAATGATGGTGTGTTGCGATCCCCACTGATATTGCAGCTCTCTAATCGATGCACGGTTACAATATTGCAGTTGAACACCGGAGGAGGGGTGGAACGGATGCCCTTTGATCCAGAGGACTAATGTGCGCGGTTACTGTTTCAGAGGAACCGTTGAGTAACGTTAATCCGGCGACCGTATTTTGTTCAGTCACTTCAGCTATACGCACTGTGCCTGTAGCCCACACATTTTGAATTTGTCGCTGATTTTACGGTGTAATGGGAAGTGCATACCGCACCATCTACCGAGAACTGACAGCACGCTGAGGCCGCGCGCTTGGGCCGTAGGGAGTGTGTGTCTAGCTGGACTCAGCCAGTGTACTGTGGAATGGAGGAAATTGGCGAGAGTTTGTGAAAAAAGAAGGTTCTTCAGCTACACATTATACAACTTGGTTTTGTAGGCGGCGAGAAGCTCCACATGGCAATAGCCAGTGTTCGCACTGGAGATTATAGGAATGCCGTCAGTATGGAAGAAAGGACCACTGGGTCGTGTTATATTAACTGGTTGATTCATTTCATTCTGAGCCGGAGCAAGACTATGTTGAAATCCGTATTT